>NC_091767.1:92596414-93846414 GCF_029378745.1 Bos indicus
TGGAATGAAAATATCATCATATTAATATTTTACATGGATATTGTCAAATATTTTAACTTTTGGCTATAAGGTTCCCTCAGCATTAAAAGGAATTTCAATGCCAGTGCCAGTCATATAATGATTTAATGATTATATGAAATTCCTTCCATATGTCACCTCATTCAACACAACCTAGAATTACTGATTTTATATATATTATAGAGATGAGTAAAAGGAATGAGATCTAATATTTTATCCAAAACTTCATTATGACACAAAACTTTGGCCTTAAACATTCCTCTGCACTTGTTCTTAAGTTGGCAAATTCAAAGAAAGAGGTGCCTCTACAGGGCTTCAGTAGTGTATTGCTTCTTGGGACTAATTAAATTTTAGAAATTTTAAGTGATGCATTGTCAAGAGCGAATTGAACTTACTTCTGACTAAATAAAAAAAATATGTGATATTGCAATTTAAAATCATATTCTATTCTGCATACTAGAACTTACAATGACTCCTATCAAATAAGCTACAAAATCATATTCTAAGTTAAATATTACCATAATTTTTAAAGTTTAACATCTCTGGTCTTAGAATTTTACACATTTTACCCAGGTTATTTAGATATAATTTACATACAACATTGGGTACATTTAAGGTCTCAAATGTATAGATTTGATACATTTATATTTTGCAAAATGATCATCATCATAGCATTGACTAACACCTCCACACTGTCATGTAATTGTTGTTGCTTAGTCGCTCAGTCATGTCCAACTCTTTGTGACCCCATGGACTACAGCATGCCAGGCTTCCCTGTCCTTCATCATCTCCCAGAGTCTTCTCAAACTCATGTCCATTGAGTTGGTGATGCCATTCAACCATCTCATCCTCTGTTGTCCCTTTCTCTTGCCTTCAATCTTTCCCAGTATCAGGGTCTTTTCTAATGATTCAGCTCTTCACATCAGATGGCCAAAATATTGGAGCTTCAGCTACAGCATCAGTCCTTCCAATTAATATTCAGGATTGATTTCCTTTCAGATTGATTGGTTTGATCTCCTTGCAGTTCAAAGGACTTTCAAGAGTCTTCTTCAATGCCACAGTTTAAAAGCATTAATTCTTGAGCACTCAGTCTTCTTTATGGTCCAACTTTCACATCCATATATGACTACTAGGACAAAAAACATAGCTTTGACTATACAGACCTCTTTTGTCATATAATTAAAACTTTAATTTTATAGTATGAATATTTAAGGTTTACTCCCTTAATAACTTTCAAATACAAAATACAGTATCATTGTCTATAGTCATAATGCTGTAAATTAATGCTTATTCATCTTTTAACTGGAAGTTTGTACCCTTTGACCAATATCTCCTCCATTTCTCCCATCCCCCAGCCATTGGTAACCATCCCTCTACTCCTTACTTCTACGATTTTTTTTTTTAGATTTCATATATAACATATTATAAATATTAGACTTTCTCTTTCTGACCTGTTTCATTCAGTATGATGTCCTTAAGGTCCACTAATGTTGTTGCAAATGGCAGGGTTTCTTTCTTTCTCATGGTTAAATAATATTCCATTGTATATGTACTTCATACTTTCATTATCCATTTATCCATCAATAGACACTTCAATTGTTTCCTTATTTTGACTCTTATGAATAATGCTGCTATGAACATGAGGTGGTGATACTTGAGATCCAGCTTTCACTTCCTTTGGCTATAAACCCAGAAGAGAGACTGTTGGATCATATGATAGTTCTATTTTTAAGTTTTTTTTAGGATTTTCCATACTGTCTTCCATAGTGGTATTCCAATTTACATTCCCACCAATTGTACACAAGCATCCCCTTTTCTCCACATCCTTGCTCTCTTTTGTCATTTTGCTAACAGTCATTCTATTAATAAAAGGGGTAAGGTGACATCTCATCATGTTCTTTTTTTTTTTTGTATTTCTGTGATTAGTGTTGGTGTACATCTTTTCTTATACTGTTGGCCACTTGTATATATTCTTTGAAGAAATGTGTATTCAAATTATATGCTCACTTTTAATCAGGCTAATTGTTTGTTTGCTATTAAGCTACCATGTGATCCAGCAATCCCACTTATTTATAAAAAATAATTGAAATCAGGATCTCAAAGAAATGAGTGCACTCCCATGTTCACTGCAGCACCACTTGCAATAATCAAGATGTAGAATCAATCTAAATTTCCACTGATAGTTGAATGGATAAAGAAAATATTGTAGATACTTACAATGGATTATCATCTAGCTTTATAAGGAAATTATGCCATATGTGATGATATGGATGAACATTGAGGACATTAAGGCAAATACATTAAGCCAGTCATAGAAGGGTGAATACTACATAATTCTACCAGTATGAAATATCTAAAATAGTCAAGCTCATAGAAGCAGAAAGTAGAAGTATAGAAGTTGTTTGAGGCTGGGGGAAGGAGCATATTGGAAGTTGTTATACAACAGGTATAAATGTTCAGTTATACACAATAAATAACTTCTAGAGGTCTTCGGTGCAACACTATACCTATTGTTAACAAAACAGTATTATATACTTAAAAATGTGTTAAGAGTACAGATCTCATATTGGCATTATTACCACAATTTTAAGAAATCATAGTAAAACAGGAATGCAGTTTCAGAAGTCTTTATATAATAATCATCTCACTGACCTTATTAAGGTCAGTCAATACTATAAAGTCAGATGTAAGACTAGGACCCAGAGAAGACAAGGGATGGCAAGTGTAAAGGCCTAGATTCCAAATCACAGAATATTTAGTCATAGGAATTACACAACATCTCAGTTACTAACATATGGCCAAGTAAATAAAACATTAGAAGTACTATCAACAATACAAGAATGGCTTGAGGGAATTATGCAAACCAGTTTTAGAACATTTTTCTTCCACTTGTCTAAGTTAGGAATGGGAAGAAAACTATACACTAACTTACATTTGCCTAATTTGTTGAATATAGGGAACTATGCTTACTCCTTGGAAGGAAAGTTATGACCAACCTAGATAGCATATTCAAAAGCAGAGACATTACTTTGCCAACAAAGGTCCGTCTAGTCAAGGCTATGGTTTTTCCTGTGGTCATGTATGGATGTGAGAGTTGGACTGTGAAGAAGGCTGAGTGCCAAAGAATTGATGCTTTTGAATTGTGGTGTTGGAGAAGACTTTTGAAAGTCCCTTGGACTGCAAGGAGACCCAACCAGTCCATTTGAAGGAGATCAGCCCTGGGATTTCTTTGGAAGGAATCATGCTAAAGCTGAAACTCCAGTACTTTGGCCACCTCATGTGAAGAGTTGACTCATTGGAAAAGACTCTGATCATGGGAGGGATTGGGGGCAGGAGGAGAAGGGGACGACAGAGGATGAGATGGCTGGATGGCATCACTGACTCGATGGACGTGAGTCTGAGTGAACTCCGGGAGTTGGTGATGGACAGGGAGGCCTGGCGTGCTGCGATTCATGGGGTCACAAAGAGTTGGACACAGCTGAGTGACTGAACTAAACTGAACTGACAACTACACAAATAAAAAACATATCTATGAATGAGATAAGCACAGTACTGCTTACCTCTAAAGCAGATAAGAGAAGCTCACTCTATTGTTGGATCTCAGCAAATTCATTTTGATATATAAACATATTGCTTAGTTTTCTCATTTTAACAGAATCTCAATCTTTCCTAATAATGGATATTCAAATTTTAGAAAATGATTATATTTCTTATTAACAAACAAACACAATACACTGTAGTCACTTTTGTAATAAGAGTTTTGTACATTATATTATAAGCATTATTTAAATTTTATTTACAAATTTTCTTAGCAGATGATTAGAGATGTTGCTAATGTTCTAGAATTTGTAAAAGCAATAAACAACTGATACAGTTTTAGTGTGATCAACTTCTTAAATCTGTCTTCATTGGAAAAATAATAGCTTTGTATTTTGAGACCTAACTGGTTTAGTTTCCTTTATTAGAAGATACATTAGTGTGCTTTAGTTTTGCTTCTTTGCATACAATTTCATTTCTATACCAAGATTTATTTTTACTTACTATAGCTAATCCTTGAACATTATAAGGGTTAGGATAAAAATTATTACTCTGTAGTAAAAAAAATTCCACCTATAACTTACAATCTTCCATATCTTTGGTTCCAGTTCACAGATTCAACCAATCTCATATTAAGTAGTACTATAATAAATATTAGGTCGTCCCTTGTGGCTGAGAAGGTGAAAAATCTGCCTGCAATGCAGGACACCAGGTTTGATCCCTGGGTTGGGAAGATACCCTGAAGAAGGCAGTGGCTACCCAATCTAGTGTTCTTGCCTGGAGAAGACTGAGGAGCCTGGCAGGATATAGTTCATGTGGTCACAAAGATTCAGACATAACTGAGTGACTAACACTAAAGCAATAGTAAGTATTTACTGAAAAAAAAATTCTGCATTTAAGTGGACCTGTACAACTTCAACACGTGTTGTTCAATGGTCAACTTTAATTAGGAAAAAAAAACAATTAAAGAAAATTCTACTGGATGTTGTTTTCTAATGGTTGGAGAAGGAATAAACAATTTAATACTTTGCTCATTTAGATCTATACATGATACCAAGACTACCAACATTTTTATTTATTTATATAAATCTATGCTATTCTGAAAATGAACAGAATCTAGCTCATTATAAAAACATACAAATAAAACATTAAAGGGAATTTTAAGGTAAAATGTCTTTATACTCCATTCTCTGTCCCAAGTCACTGTTCACTTCAATTCAGTTCAGTCACTCAGTCTTGTCTGACTCTTTGAGGCCCTGTGAATTGCAGCACGCCAGGCCTCCCTGTCCATCACCATCTCCCGGAGTTCACTCAAACTCATATCCATCGAGTCAGTGATGCCATCCAGCCATCTCATCCTCTGTCGTCCCCTTCTCCTCCTACCCCCAATCCTTCCCAGCATTAGGGTCTTTTCCAAGTCACTGTATATATGCTCTTACATTTTCTTCTGCCATTTTGATTTTGGTTTTTCTATATATCTTACATTATTTTTGTTACTCACTTCCATTGTTTTCTTCTTTTCTAATTTTTAGTGTATACTTTTGATTCCCTGTCATTTCCTTTATAGTCTATCTTTTTAGCTATTTTCTTGGGGGTTACTATGGGGTTACAAATAATATGTTGAACTAGTATCTTAAGCAAAACTTGTATTTTATGTCTTTAACTCATAAAACCTTTTTCAGACTATACTTTTGAAAGCCAATTTTATCTCCCTCATAATGCTTCCTCAAATTATCTACATCTCTTTACCAGAGATGACAAAGGATAAATGGATGTAGAGAGGGATGAGCATCAGAAGGAAGTAGAAAAGGAAAACTGATCAGATATGATGAAGTAAATAAGCCCATCTTTACCTTTTGTTCTGGTAAAATCTTCCCAATGCTCTTGTTATGTTCAGCAATTATTAAGTAGATCATAGGAATATGGACTTAAATGACATCTGGATCTATGCACCTATCATCAATGTTGAGAAAAGTGCTAACATTATAAAGGCACTAAAGCAGAAATTGGAAATGGGAAATGAAATCTCTAAAAAAAATGTATAAAGGCCATGATCTGATGAAGGCTCAAAGGTAGGAAAACAAAAACTGGATAGTTATAGTATGAATAGTCCAATGAAATAAAGAAATGAAAATCCACCCAAGACATTAGGATGTCTACATATCCTTTTGGTTCTTCTGTCTTAAGATATCCTAATGCATGGTTAAATATAATGGGAAGGGAGACAAAAATAAAAAACAAACAAAAAAAGTTATGATTTATGCAATAATAATTTTCTTCTGTCTATGAAAAATTAAATTGTTTTGCTAAATAATGTTTATTTTAGTCTTTATGTGTTTAGATTTAACATCTCTGATTACATTTTCTGCTTCCTAGCCTCATGTCCAAGGGCAAAGGAGAAACCCCAGTAAGACAGTAGGAGGAATGAAATGGCATTTGGAATCAAATCACATACCCACCAGAGATGTTTGTAGTGCTCAAACAAAATCTTGTGTGCACCAGGACCCAGAGACCCACAGAGACTTAGCCAGACCTACCTTTGAGTGTTTGAGTGACTCCTGCAGAGGTACAGGTCAGCAATGGCCTGCCTGCGGCAGATCTGGGACATGCAGTGTGTGGCATAAGCCTTCTTAGAGGAGGTCACTATTGGCCCCACCACAGAGCCACCAAGCAGATGATCCACAAATTGCAGAAAAATTATATCAAAGAAATTCTTGCATTGTTAAGAAAGTTCGAGGACTCACAACAGATTTTCCAACCTGGGGATCTGGCAAAGGGACTGAGAATCCCCAGGGAATTTGACTTTGGAGCCTAGTGGGATTTGATTACAGAACTTCCACAGGACAGGGGAAAAAAACTCTTGGAAGGCACAAACAAAACCTTGTGCACTAGCAGCCAGGAGAAAGGAGCAGTGTGACACGAGGGACTGAGCCAGACTTGTCTGTAGTGTCCGGGAGTCTCTGGCAGAGGTGTGGCTTGACAGTGGCATGCTGTGGGGTCAGGGGCACCAAACACAACAGTGAGTGCATAAGTTCCACATTACCTCTGCCATAGTTTGGCCTCAGGCCAAACAAAAGGGAGGGAAAAACAGGTTGTTGTAAAGGGAACAGAGGCACCCATCAACAGAAAATTGGATTAAAGATTTACTGAGCATGGCTCCACCCATCATAACAAGACCCAGATTCCCCCAGAGTCAGTTTCTCCCATAAGGAAGTTTCCACAAGCCTCTTATCCTTATCCATCAGAGGGGAGACAGAATGAAAACCACAATCACAGAAAACTAACCAAACTGATCACATGGATCACAGCCTTGTCTAACTCAATGAAACTATGAGCCATGCTGTATAGGACCTCTCAAGACTGATGGGACATGGTAGAGAGTTCTGGCAAAACATGGTCCACTGGAGAAGAGAATGGCAAACCACTTCAGTATTCTTGCCTTGAGAACCCCATGAACAGTATGAAAAGGCAAAAAGATATAACACTGAAACATGAATTCCTCAGATTGGTAGGTGACCAATATGCTGCTGGAGAAGAGTGGAAAATAACTCCAGAAAGAGTGAAGAGGTGGAGCCAAAACAAAAACAACACCCAGGTATGGCTTTGACTGGTGATGGAGAAAAGTCTGACATTGTAAAGAACAACACAGCACAGGAACCTGGAATGTTAGGTCCATTAAAGGTAAATTGGAATTGGTCAAACAGAAGATGGAAAGAGGGAACATTGACATTTTATGAATCAGTGAATTAAAATGGACTGGAAAGGGTGAATTTAATTCAGATGACCATTATATCTACTACTGAGGGCAAGAATCCCTTAGAAGAAATGGAGTAGCCCTCGTAGTCAACCAAAGAGTCTGAAATGAAGTACTTGGGTACACTCTCAAAAATGACAGAATGATCTCTGTTCATTTCTAAGGGAAAATATTAAATATTACAGTAATCCAAGTCTATACCCCAACCACTAATGCTGAAGAAGCTGAAGTTGAACTATGACCTATAAGAACCTATGAACTTATGACCTATAAGACTTGTACAAGTAACACCAGAAAAGGATGTCCATTTCAGCATAGGGGACTGAAATGCAAAAGTAGCAAGTCAGGAGATACGTGGGGTAACAGGCATGTTTGGCCTTGGAGTACTCAATGAAGCAAGGAAAAGGTTAACAGGGTTTGCCAAGGGAACACGCTGGTCATAGCAACCCTGTTCTAACAATATAAAAGACACCTCTACACATGGACATCTCCAGGTGGTGAATGCTGAAATCAGATTGATTATATTATTTGCAGCCAAAGATGGAAAAGCTCTATACAGTCAGCAAAAACAAAACCGGGAGCTGACTGTGGCTCAGAACATGAACTCCTTATTGCCAAATTCAGATTAAATTTAAAAAAGTGGGGGAAACCACTAGACCATTATCTAAATCAAATCCCTTATGATTATATAGTGAAAGTGACAAATAGAGTCAAGGGATTAGATCTGATAGAGTACCTGATGAACTATGGACAGAGGGTGTGACATTGTACAGGAGGTTGTGATCAAGACCATATACAAGAAAAAGAAATGCAAAAAGAAAAATGGTTGTATGAGGAGACCTTACAAATAGCTGAGAAAAAAGAGAAGCTAAAGGCAAAGGAGCAAAGGAAAGATGTGTCCATCTGAATGCAGAGTTCCAAAGAATAGCAAAGAAAGAGAAGAAAGCCTTCCTAAGTGATCAATCCAAAGAAATACAGGAAATTAATAGCATGAGAAAGATTAGAGATCTCCTCAAGAAAATTAGAGATACCAGGGAACGTTTCATACAAAGATGGTCACAATAAAGCACAGAAATAGTATGGACCTAACAGAAGCAGAAGATATTAAGAAGAGGTGGCAAGAATACACAGAAGAACTACACACAAAAAAAGATCTTAGTGACCCAGTTACAATGATGGTGTGATCACTCACCTAGAGCCAGACATCTTGCACGCAAATTCAAGTGGGCTTTAGGAAGTAACACCATGAGCAAGGCTAGTGGAGGTGATGGAATTCCAGTTGAGATATTTCAAATCCTAAAAGTTGATGCTGAGAGAGTGCTGCACTCAATATGCTGGCAAATATGGAAAACTCAGCAGTGGCCACAGGACTGGAAAAGGTCAGTTTTCATTCCAATCCCAAAGACAGGTGATGCCAAAGAGTGTTCAAACTATTGCAAAAGTGTACTCATCTCACACGCTAGTAAAGTAATGCTCATAATTCTCCAAGCCAGGTTTCAACAGTATGTGAACCGAGAACTTCCAGATGTTCAAGCTGTATTTAGACAAGGCAGAGGAACCAAAGATCAAATGTCCAACATCCTCTGGATCGTTGAAAAAAAGCAAGAGAGTTCCAGAAAAATATCTACTTCTGCTTTATTGCCTTTGCCAAAGCCTTTGATTGTGTGGATAATAAAAAAAACTGTGGAAAATTCTTCAAGAGATTGTAACACCAGACCACCTTACCTGCCCCCTGTGAAATCTGTATGCAAGTCACAAAGCTACCGTTGAACCAGACATGGAACAGTGGGACTGCTTCCAAATTGGGAACAGATACGTCAAGGCTGTATATTGTCACCTTGCTAATTTAACTTCTATGCAGAATATATCATGAGAAATGCTGGGCTGGATGAAGCACAAGCTGGAATCAAGATTGCCGGGAGAAGTATCATAACCTCTGATATGGAGATGACACCACCCTTATGGCAGAAATCAAAGAGGAACTAAAGAGTCTCTTGAAGGAAGTAAAAGATGAGAGTGAAAAAGCTGGCTTAAAACTCAGCATTCAAAAACTAAGATCATGGCACCCGGTTCCATCACTTCATGGCAAATGGATGGGCAAAATGGAGAGAGTGGCAAACTTTGTTTTCCTGGGCTCCAAAATCACCACAGATGGTGACTGCAGCCGTGAAATTAAAGGACACTTGCTCCTTGGAAGAAAAGTTATGACAAATCTAGACAGCACATGAACAAGGAGTGACATTATTTTGCCAACAAATGTCCATCTAGTCAAAGCTCTGGTTTTTCAGTAGTCATGTACAGATATAAGAGTTGGACCATAAAGAAGGCTGAACACTGAAAAATTGATGCTTATATTGTGGTGCTGGAGAAGACTCTTGTGTGTCCCTTGGACTGCAAGGAGACTCAGCCAGTCAATCCTAAAGAAAATCCATCCTGAATAGTGAACAGAAGGAATGATGCTGAAGCTGAAGTTCCAATACTTTGGCCACCTGATGAGAAAAGCTGACTCATTAAAAAAGACTTTGATGCAGGGAAATATCTGAAGGCACGAGGAGAAGGGGACAACAGAAGATTAGAATGTTGGATGGCATCACTGACTCAACCGACAGGCGTTTGGGCAAGCTTGTGGAGTTGGTGATGGACAGGGAAGCCTGGCATGTTTCAGGCCCTGGGGTCCAAAGAGTCAGACATGACTGAGTGACTGCATTGACTGCATTGAAGAAGAAAGACTGTTTCTTTGCTATCCTATGCATAGTTTAGTTGCTGTTGTTCCTGTTCACTCACTAAGCTCTGTCTGACTCTTTGCAACCGTATGGACTGTAGCATGCCAGGCTTCCCTGTTCTTCACTATCTCCCTGAATTTGCTCAGTTTGCTTAAATTTGTGTTTTGTGAGACACTGATACCATCTAACCATCTCATCCTCTGCCACTCCCTTCTCTTTGGCCTTCAATCTTTCCCAGCAATAAGGGAAGACTCTACACATGGACATCACCAGATGGTCAATACCTAAATCAGATTGATTATATTTTTGCAGCCAAAGAAGGAGAAGCTCTATAAAGTCAGCAAAGACAAGACTGGGAGCTGACTGCAGTTCAGATCATAAACTTCTTATGGCCAAATTCAGACATAAATTGAATAAAGTAGGGAAAGCCACTAGACCATTCAGGTATGACCTGAATCAAATCCCTTATGATTATACAGTGGAAGTGAGAAACAGATTTAAGGTATTAGATCTGATAGACAGAAAGCCTGAAAAATTATAGACAGAGGTCATGGACCAAGGCCATCCCCAAGAAAGAGAAGTGCAAAAAAGCAAAATGGTTATCTGAGAAGGCTTTACAAATAGCTTAGAAAGGAAGAGAAAGAAAAAGCAAAGGAGGAAAGGAAAGCTGTATCCATCTGAATGCAGAGTTCCAAAGAATAGAAAAAAGAAATAAGAAAGGCTTATTCAGTGATCAGTGCAAAGAAATAGAGGAAAACAATAGAATGGGAAAGACTAGAGATCTCTTCAAGAAAATTAGAGATGCCAAGGGAGGGAATATTTCACATAAAGATGGGTACAATAAAGGATAGAAATGGTATGGACCTAACAAAGCAGAAGATAAAAAGAAGAGGTGGCAACAATACACAGAAGAGCTATACACAAAAGATCTTCATGACCCAGATAATCACGATGGTGAGATCACACACTTAGAGCCAGACATCTTGGATGCAAAGTCAAGTGGGCCTTAGGAAGCATCATTATGAACAAAGCTAGTGGAGGTGATGAAATTCCAGTTGAGCTGTATCAAATCCTAAAAGATGATACTGTGAAAGTGCTGGGCTCAATATGCCAGCAAACTTGGAAAAAAGTGGCCATAGGACTGGAAAAAGTCCATTTTCATTCCAATCCCAAAGAAAGGCAATGCCAAAGAATGCTCAAACTACTGCACAATTGCACTCATCTCACATGCTAGTAAGCAATGCTCAAAATTCTCCAAGGCAGGCTTCAATAGTACATGAACCACGAACTTTCAGATGCTCAAGCTGGATTTAGAAATGGCAGAGGAACCAGAGATCAAATTGCCATCCGTTGCATCATTGAAAAAGCAAAAGAATTCCAAAAAAACACATCTGCTTCTGCCTTATTGACTATGTCAAAGCCTTTGACTGTGTGGATCACAACAAACTGCAGAAAATGCTTAAAAGAGTTGGGAATAGCAGACCGCTTGACCTGCCTCTTGAGAAATCTGTATGCAGGTAGGAAGCAGCAGTTATAACTGGACATGGAACAACAGATTTGTTCCAAATCAGGAAAGGAGTATGTCAAGGCTGTATATTGCCACCCTGCTTATTTAATGTATATGCAGAGTACATCATGAGAAACTCTGGGCTGGAAGAAGCACAAACTGGGATCAAGATTGCAGGAGAAATATCAATAACCTCAGATATACAGATGGCACCACCCTTATGGCAGAAAGTGAAGAAGAACTAAAGAGTCTCTTGATGAAAGTGAAAGAGGAGAGCGAAAAGTTGGCTTAATTCAACATTCAGAAAACTGAAATCATGGTACCTGGTCTCATCACTTCATGGCAAACAGATGGGGAAACAGTGGAATCAGTGACAGATTTTAATCTTTTTGGGTTCCAAAATCACTGCAGATGGTGACTGCCGCCATGAAATCAAAAGACGCTTACTCCTTGAAAGAAAAGTTATGACCAACATAGAAAGAATATAAAAAAGCAGACACATTACTTTGCCAACAAGGTCCATCTAGTTAAAGTTATAGTTTTTCCAGTAGTCATGTATGCATGTGAGAGTTGGACTATAAAGAAAGCTGAACACTGAAGAATTGATGCTTTCAAATTTGGTGTTGGAGAAGACTCTTGAGAGTTCCTTGGACTCTCAAGCAGATCCATCCAGCCAACCCCAAATTAAACCAGTCCTGGCTATTCTTTGGAAGGACTGATGCTGAAGCTGAAACTCCAATACTTTGGCCATCAGATGAGTAGAACTGACTCATTTGAAGAGATCCTGATGCTCGAAAGATTGAAGGCTGGAGGAGAAGGGGACAACAGAGGATTAGATGGTTGGATGGCATCACCAACTCAATAGACTCAAGTTTGAACAAACTCTGGGAGTTGGTGATGGACAGGGAGTCCTGGCGTGCTGCGGTCCGTGTCCTTGCAAGAGTCGGACATGACTGAGCGACTGAGTTGAACTTTCCCAGCATCGAGATCTTTTCCACTGAGTCAGCTTTTCCTGTCAGTTGGCCAAAGTATTAGAACTTCAGCTTCAGCATCAGTCCTTTCAAGGAATATCAAGATTGATTTCCTTTAGGCTTGACTGATTTTGTCTCCTGGAATCCAGTGGACTCTATAGAGTCTTCTCCAGCATCATAGTTCAAAAGCATGAATTCTTTGGCACTCAGTCTTCTTTATGGTCCAACTCTCACATCCGTATATGACTACTGGAGAAATCATAGCTTTGACTATATGGACTTTTGTCAGCAAAGTGATGTCTCTGCTTTTTAGTACTTGTTTTAATGCTGTCTATGTTTGTCATAATTTACATTCCAAAGAACAAGTGTCTTAATTTCATGACTGCAGTCCTAAGCCAAAGAAAATATAATCTGTCACTGCTTCCACTTTTTCCCCATCTATTTGCTATGAAGTGATTGTACCAGATACCGTGATCTTCATTTTTAAATGTTGAGTATTAAGCCAGATTTTTCACTCTCCTGTTTCATCTTTGTCAAGAGGCTCTTTAGTTCCTCTTTGCTTTCTGCTTTTAGGGTAGTATCATCTGCTTCTCTGAGGCTGTTGATATTTTCCCTGGCAAACTTGATTCCAGTTTCTGATTCATCCAGCTTTATGTTTTGCGTGATGTATTCTGAATATTAGTTAAATAAACCTGGTGACAATAAACAGCCTTTATATACTCCTTTGCCAATTTTGAACCAGTCCACTTCTCCTTCTCCAGTTCTGTTTCTTCTTGACCAACATATAGGTTCCTCAGGAGACAGATGAGGTGGTCTAGTACTCCCATCTCTTTGAGAATTTTCCAGTTTGCTGTGATCCACACAGTTAAAAGCTTTAGAGTAGTTAATGAAGCAAAAGTAGATGTTTTTTTCTGGAATTCCTTTGCTTTCTCTATCATCCAGCAACGCTGGCAATTTAATCTCTGGTTCCTCTGACTCCTCTAAACCCAGATTGAACCTACGGAATTTCTTGTTTCACATACTGCTGAAACTTAACTTAAAGGCCTTTCAGCATAACTAGCCAGCATATGAAATGAACAGAATTGCACCATAGTTTGAATATTCTTTGGCATTGCCCTTCTTTGGGATTGGAATTAAAACTGATCTTTTCCAGTCCTGTGGCCACTATTGAGTTTTCCAAATTTGCTGACATATTGAGTGCAGCATTTTAACAGCATCATCTTTCAGGATTTTAAATAGCTCAACTTGAATTCTATTTGCATAGTTTAGATAATAATTAATTTTTCAAATATCATTTCAAAAAAGCATTATATAACTATTAAATTGTAGTTTTAAATGCCATTACTTTTCAAAAGTGGCTTAATTATATTTTGATTGACATATAAACTTATTTGAATAGTGTCATATTTCATATTTCCACAAAATGTGCCTTTATTGTTTTCAGGAAAGTGAACAGGAACAACTAACATGTGATTTATCATGTGAAGCTCACACACAGATATTCATAAAAGGAGATGGAATTTGGAGTCAGAAGAGTTGATTTTGAATCATATATTTCAGACTGATATATCTATGCTTTGGTAAGTAAATTGACCTTTGTAATACTCATTTTTTTTCTTTATTTGCACAGAGCAATGACACATCTTACAAGGTTATAGTGAGGATAAAATATAATGTATAAAATAGTACCTTGTAAATTATATATTTCCATTGTTATTACTTAAGCCATTGCACATATTAAATTTTTAGCTGAAGTTTAGTTTCTTGCATCCGACAACCAACCCCAGACAATGACAAATCTTAAAATATAGCCCTTTAAAATCAGCTCTTCTTTAAGAGACAAAAATATACATTTCTCCTGGTGCCCACAAATAGGTCAGGTATTGGACAACTCATTAATTTCAAACTGCATTTATCCCTTCAGAGAAATAAATAATCCAGAATTGTTTTTAAAACTATAACGTAAACTCTATTATATTAAATATTGATAGTCTCTCATGTTAAGTCATCATCACTTATTCCTGTTAAAATTGGACCTTACAATTCAAAGGTAAATTAATCAGGTGTCAAATCATGGCCAACTGGTATTTTTAAACAAGTCTTTTTAGTGTCAGAGATTTAACATTACCATAAAATGACATATGTCCTGATTCAATGTTCTTCTTACTTTGTAAGTCTCTACTAATTCAAGGTCATTTTAGGAAAGTTTTTAATTTATGATAATATGAATATTTGGAGAAGCAACACTTTATTTGTTTTCAGTGTTAGTTGTTATTATTACAGGCCAAACAAGGGGGAGGTAGAGATGGAGGGAAGACAAGGAGGTATCCAGTGACTTTAAATACAATTGCTGTTACTATATCACCTTTATGTAAATATAAGAAAATTCTACCATCCCTCCCTCTTTGAGTCTGTCTCCTCATTTTCTGAGTGCAGATAATACTAGATGACATATAAAAATTGAAAACAGTTGAGCAGAAGATCAGAAAGCAGAATGGCAGAATTAAGCTACCAGAGGGGCCTTTAGTGGACTTCCACTAACCTTCAGAATAAATCCCAGGTACTAAGGTCCAGGAAACTATGTAACTCAAGTTTCCTCCTCAGCTAATCCCTCCTGACTCACATACTCACATAGGTTTTCACAGCTGGTGCTCAAGAGGCACTTAATAGTGCACCTCATGTATGACAAAAGCCACCACAATATTGTATAGTAATTAGTCTCCAATTAAAATTTAAAAAAATAGTGCACCTCAACACTGGTCTTCAAATGAACTTCATCAGAAGGGTGCAAACTTCCAATTACAGATGAGCAAGTGCCAGGGATGTGATGTACAGAATAGTGAATATAACTTAATAGTGTGTACTATACACTTGAAAGTTGCTTAGAAATCTTAAATGTTCTACACACACAGACAAACATACGTAGATGGTAATTGTGCAAGGTAAAGAATTTGGTAATTGACCTTATTGTGGTTAACAGTTTGCAATATATATGTGTATCAAATTATCACATTGTATACCAACCTTGAACAATATTACATGTCAAATATATCTCAATAAAGCTGGCAAAAAAAAAAAAATGAGTTACCTTGGGGGAGTTGGCAGTTACCAAGGTGATAAAATCAGACTCATCAGGGCTGGGGCTTGGATATTTCCTTTTGAAAACTGTTTACATGATTCTTATGTTCTTTATATTCAAGAATTTTTTTCTTTTCTTTTCTTTTTCTTCAGTAGAGGAAGGTAACTAATGTGAGCTAACTCTCCACATTAATCTCAGCCTGGTTTACTTCTGTGGTTCAGTGTCCCTTTTCTTGCCACTAATTAGCATTTGTTTTGAAATAGTTAAACTAATTCTAAATCAGCTTCAGCTCATTTAGCAGTATAATTTGTTTTCTAATTTTTTAAAAAAAATTTAAAGTTGATATATAGTAGATAATACTACATTATTATTTTCAACTGTGCAACATAGTACAGTTGAAAATTTTATAGATTGAAAATTTTAATTTTAATTCAAAATTTTACAGGTTCAAAATTTTATAAATTATAGTCCATTCAAAGTTATTATAAAAGATTGGCTATATTCCTGTGCTGTGCAATGTATATTTTTTTTCCCTTAGGAAACTTGTTATTTTGAACTAACTTTAGATTTATAAGGAAGTTGCAAAAATAATTTTAAAAAGTTTCCTTATATCCCTCAACTGGCTTCCCCAAATTTTTATTTTTAACATTCTTTTTTTCTTTTTTTGATTGTTTTTCTACTTTTACAATGTTGTGTTGGTTCCTGCCACAGACCAACATGAATCAGTCATAATTATACATATATCCACCCCCTCTAGAGCTTTCCTCCTCTCCTCCGCCCCCATCTCACCCCTCTAGGTCATCACAGAGCACCTGTTTGGGTTCCCTGAGTTATACAGCAACATCTCACCAGCTATTCATTCTACACATGGTAGTGTATATATGTTGATGCTACTTCTTCCATTCATCCAATTCTCTCCCTCCCTCACTGTGTCTACAAGTCCCTCCCACACTGTGTCCCTTTCTGTTGTGCTACTTTCTCCGTCCCTCCTACTCTCTCCCTCCCAGACTGTGTCTCTGCATCTGTGTCTCCATTCTTTCCCTGCAAATGGGTTATCAAGACCATTTTTCTAGATTCTATATATATGCCTTGATATACGATATTTATTTTTCTCTTTCTGACTTACTTCACTGTGTATAACAGGTTCTAGGTTTGTCTACCTCATTAGAATTGACTAACATTTATTCTTTTTTTATGGCAGAGTAACCTCCCATCTTATATTTGCACAACATTTTCTTTATCCATTTATATGTTGATGGACATCTAGGTCGCTTCCATGTCCTGGCTGTTGTGAACAGTGCTGCAATGAAACTTGGAGTACATGTGTCTTTTAGAATTGTGGTTTTCTCAGGATATATGCTAAGTTGTGGGGTTGCTAGGTCATATGGTGGATTTATTCCTATTCCTGGTTAAGCAATCTCCATATTTGTTCTCCATAATGGCTATATCAATTTACATTCCCATCAACAGTGTAGGAGGATTCCCTTTTCTCCACATGTTCTCTGGAATTTATTGCTTATAAATATTTTTGATGGTGGCCATTCTGACTAGTGCGAGGTGATATCTCATTGTAGTTTTGATTTTCATTGCTCTAACAATTAGTGCATTGCTCTAACAATTAGTTCAAGGTAGGAGGGGTGGCGGTGAAGAGATACCCCATGTCCAAGGAAAGAGAAACCCAAGTAAGAAGGTAGGTGTTGCAAGAGGGCATCAGAGGGCAGACACACTGAAATCATACTCACAGAAAACTAGTCAGTCTAATCACACTAGGACCACAGCCTTGTCTAACTCAATGAAACTAAGCCATGCCTGTGGGGCCACCCAAGATGGGCAGGTCACGGTGGAAAGGTCTGAAAGAATGTGGTCCACTGGAGAAGGGAATGGCAAACCACTTCAGTATTCTTGCCTTGAGAACCCCATGAACAGTATGAAAAGGCAAAATGATAGGATACTGAAAGAGGAACTCCCCAGGTCAATAGGTACCCAATATGGTACTGGAAATCAGTGGAGAAATAACTCCAGAAAGAATGAAGGGATGGGCCAAAGCAAAAACAATACCCACTTGTGGATGTGACTGGTGATAGAAGCAAGGTCTAATGCTGTAAAGAGCAATATTGCATAGGGACCTGGAATGTCAGGTCCATGAATCAAGGCAAACTGGAAGTGGTCAACAAGAGATGGCAAGAGTGAGCGTTGACGTTCTAGGAATCAGCAAACTAAAATGGACTGGAATGGGTGAATTTAACTCAGATGACCATTATATCTACTACTGCGGGCAGGAATCCCTTATAAGAAATGGAGTAGCCATCATGGTCAACAAAAGGGTCCGAAATGCAGTACTTGGATGCAATCTCAAAAACTACAGAATGGTCTCTGTTCGTTTCCAAGGCAAACCATTCAATATCACAGTAATCCAAGTCTATGCCCCAACCAGTAACGCTGAAGAAGCTATAGTTGAATGGTTCTATGAAGACCTACAAGACATTTTAGAACTAATACTGGGAGTTGGTGATGGACAGGGAGGCCTGGCCTGCTGCGATTCATGGGGTCGCCAAGAGTTGGACACGACTGAGTGACTGAACTGAACTGAACAATTAGTGGTGTTGAGCATCTTTTCATGTGTTTATTGGCCATCTGATTGTCGTCTTTATGGAAATGTCTGTTTTGGTCTTCTGCCCATTATTTGGTTGGGCTTTTTGTTTTCCAGATATTGAGCTACATGAGCTACTTGTATATTCTGGAGATTAATACTCTGTCAGTGGTTTCATTTTCTATTATTTTCTACCATGCTAGGGATCGTTTTTTAATCTTGTTTATTGTTTTTTTTTAATGTACAAAACATTTTAAGTTTAATTAAATCCCATTTGTTTATTTTTGTTTTTATTTCCATTGCTCTAGGAGGTGGATAAAAGAGGATCTTACTGTGATTTATGTCAAGGAATATACTGCCTATGTTTTCCTCTAAGATATTTATAGTTTCTGGCCTTATATTTAAATATTTAATCCATTCTGAGTTTATTTTTTGTGTGGAGCTTGGAAGTGTTCCAGTTTCATTCTTTTACATGTGGCTGTAAAGTTTTCCCAGCACCATTTATTGAAGAGGCAATCTTTTCTCTATTGTATACTGTCATCTCCTTTGTCAAAGATAAGTCATCTCTTTATGCATGGGCTTTTCTTTGGGCTTTCGGTCTTATTCCATTGGTCCATATTTCTGCTTTTGTGCTGGTACCATACTAGTTTGATGACTGTAGCTTTGTAGTATTGTCTGAAGACAGGAAGGTTGATACTCTCAGCTCTATTTTTCTTTCTCAAGATAGCTTTCGCTATTTGGGGTCTTTTGTGTTTCCATGCAAATTGTGAAAATTTTTGTTCTTGTTCTGTGAAAAATACCACTGGTGGTTTAACAGGGATTGCATTGAATTGGTAGCTTGCTTTGGGTAACAGAGTTGAATCTTCCTGTCCAGAACGTGGTGTATCTCTCCATCTGTTTGTGTCGTCTTTGACTTCTTTCATCAGTATCTTATAGTTTTCTGCATACAGATCTTTAGTCTCTTTAGGTAGGGTAATTCCTAGGTATTTTATTATTTATGCTGAAATGGTGAATGGAATTGTTTCCTTAATTTCCCTTTCTGATTTTTCATTGTTAGTGTATAGGAATGCAAGGGATTTCTGTGTATTAATTTTATATCCTGAAACTTTACTGCATTCATTGATGAGCTCTAGTAATTTTCTGGTGGAATCTTTAGCATTTTCTATACGTAGTACAAATAAGCATTATTTTAATGGGCTTTTAAATCTCCAGAAATATAAAAATCTAATACCAAGTTTTTTCTTTTACATCTAGAAATAAGTCTTAAAATGTTTCACCCAGAAACTAAGTTATAAAAGAACACAAACATTACAATTCCTTATAATTTAATTGTTACCTGCCACGCAATTAGGTGGAAAGTAAAATCATGTATCCAAACAAATCAATGGAAATACAACCAAGAAATGTTATTATCATGACTTGTTCTTGGAAATGAGGTTATTTGTGAACAGAGGTTCAACTCCTCTCTTTTCCCCATTATCCAAAGTAATGTTTGGAACAGAGTTTTGGTCCTTAATGAATATTAACTTAATAAAGAAAAAGGACTTCCCGGGGTTTGCTGTGGCAAAGAATTCACCTGCTAACCCAGGAGACACAGGGGCTACATGTTCAATCCGAGTTGGGAAGAACTCCTGGAGAAGGAAATGGCAACCCACTCGAGTATTCTTGCCTGGAAAATTCCATGGACAGAGGAGCCTGGCAGGCTACAGTCCATGGGCTCACAAGGTGTCAGACACGACTGAGTACACACACACATATAAAGAAAAAATAAATAACCTTGCACTTGTTCTTTCAAAGAAGTTTAAGCTGTGCTGGCTTTATAACTAAAATATGTTAATCAGGATACATTTTGAGAGGATAAAGCAGAGTGGAAGAATGTCATAAAGAGTACTAAAATTAATTTCACTTCCTTCTAATAACTTAGTAAAGGTAAATAGGACATAGCTAAGAAGGCCAACCCATTTCTCTCTATCTGGCACTCTTTTATCTCTTTTCTCCCTTTCAGTAACTCTTTCTTACTTAAGCAGTCTCCTCATTTCTGCAGACCCTTAGAAAGCCCATCAGAACTAGAAAGAAGTCTCTTAGAACAACAATGCTTATAACTACATTTGCAAGTCCAGTTGCTATCAGGGGGATTGATAACAAGTTCTAAGGACCACAGAAGGCTTGTCAGACTACTAGAACAGCTAAACTGATATTTTAAAAGTCTTATGAAAGAGCAAGGGTACTATAACATGGTCAATGATCTGTAGGCAAAACTGATAATTCTGGTTTCAGGAGTTCTCAGTACAGGATACTTAGAAAAATCTCAGACTGCAGAGTCAGTTACATTTTTGATAGCAAAAACGTGTCTAGAAGGGAAAACTCTTGGATCTTCATCACTTCTTTTTCTGGTAGAGAGATTTCAGTGCCTTTTTTCTTCTTTTATTTTTACAGGGCACTGGAATAGGAGTTGCTCCAGCTCAAAACAAGTGAAGCTTTGACTTAACAGACTCCCTTAATGATGTCAGTTATGGTAGGTGAGAAAAAATATTTCCTTCCCAGATTCTTTTTTCCACTCTAATCCACGTTTTGACTATATTTGATAGATATTTCTCAGTGAATTTCAAGTGCAACAGGAGAACAGTTAAACAAAGACATTTTACTCTGAAATTATGAAGGTCAATTAAAGTGCCTGAAGATGTTAAAAACTAAGAAAAAGCAAGGTATGAATAGAAACATGTACCTACTCTTTGTTTGTAAGTTTGTTTTTCTTTGAGGGCAAAATGATGAGAAAGGCTAATGAAAGCATCATTTCTTTCATGATAAAGTTCTTAGGAGAGAAGAACAATAAAGATAATATAAATTTCATCCAACTGAACCTTTAAATATATATAATTTTGCCATATGTTTCATTTATATAATTTTACATATTAAAGCATGGATTTTATTAAAGTATGTGCACAGTATCCAAGTTTTTAAAGAAAAACAGTCGTTCTCATTTCTTACTGTCTAATCTCACTCCTAAATGGTAACTAGTATTAATAATTTGAAGTGTTCTCTTTCTGATATTTAAAGTAAATGCAGTAAGTTAATTCATTTTGATAAGTACATTGAAATGAGTTATTGAATCAATTCATATTTGAAAATGTTTGAGCTACACTATTTTTCCTGGAATAAACAATGATGAAATTAAAACTTCAGAGTTTGAAGTGCCATAAGAGAATATCTTGCCTGATGCCCTATCTTTACACTAGTAAGATACTATCACAAGGAATGAAAAGCCCGGAAGTGCTAAGGAATTCTCTTAACAGATAGTGTTCTGGTTGGTGTCTGTCTGGTTAAGACACAGTGACACAGTCCAAATCCTACTAATATAAATCTTTCTGAAAGCTAGAATACTTTTAAATGAAAATAATGCATGTGTAATTTTTAAACGTTTAAATAGTACAGCTCCCCAACTCCCAAACTCAATTTATTTTTAATTTCACAGGTTATAAACTCCAGACAACTAGCAGCAATTCATGGGCATTCTGTTGAAATTAGAAAGTAAGAAAATCTTCTGTTTTAGATTCCAATTTCTCTATATTTCCTCCAAATTTTGCATAGCATGTATTATAAATCCTGATTGTTTAAAAAATGTGAACCTAAATTATAGTTCATATTGTTTTCCCTAGAGTAACACTTTTGCTTAAGAAATAGTATTTTAGAAGAAACTTTTTCCTTATGTATAGCTAACTACAGTGGCCATTTTAATTCTGGTTATATGTTACATTTCCAAAATTTTATGAGTATGTAGCTTGTGCTTTGATAATACTATGCGTCTTGTTATTTTTCTAGAATATTCCAATATTAAAATCACTGAAGGAACTAACAGTTTCTACTAGAAGACAACCACAACTGGAAAAAGAAAACTTAAACTCCCAATGGGTTTCCCTGGTGGCTCAGACATTAAAGAATCTGCCTGCAAGGTGGTAGACCCAGGTTCAATCTGGGTCGGGAAGATCCCCTGGAGAAGGGAATGGATATCTAGTATTCTTTTCTGGAGAATTCCATGGACAAAGGAATCTGGTGGGCTATAGTCCAAGGGGTCTGTGGGGTCCATGGGGTTGCAAAGAGTCAGATAAGACTGAGAAATTAATACTCTTAACTTTCACTTCAAACCCCAATAAGAAACTGAAATTTCTCTGTCATAATTAAATATAATAATATAAAGTATAGAGATGTCAGGTATGTTTTGGGGCTATGGTATTTCACTTATGAAGTGGATGGGAATTATTTTGAGTTTTGTTTTGTTTTGTTTTTCTGTATGTTGTAGTTGCTGTTTTGAGTTTCCAATGCACATTACATAAGCTTACTTGAATTTGTTCAGACACTAAATTTGTGCTCACTAAAACGAAGTACAATAAATAAAGGTAATACATTAGTTTGAATAGTCTCAACCTAGTCTATAATGTGTCTTCACTGAATTTATGCATGATTTACAACCTTCAGTAACTCCGAGGAGGAATATTATCAAAGTTCTCCCATAAAAATTTTCAGAAGTTAAACAATTTGCATCAGTAGTCCCTGGTAGATAAGCTGAAACATGATTAAAGACTAGAATAATGGTGTGAAAACATGTAGGCTGAGATCCTCTGGCTCTTTGGATACCCTTCATTTGATACACAAAGAAAGATCCGTGATTGACTGTGAATAGGCTGTTAAGTTCTTTGGATAGAGAAGAGAACCGACTACTTCAAGAAGAACACTAACAACAAAACACAGAAGACAGCTAATAAAGGGAATTTCACAGTTAACTTCTTCTTCACAGCATACCATCAAATGACCCCAACATATATAGTTTTTAAGATATTAAAATGTATATTCATCAAGAGTATAAAAATAATTGATTTTGGATCAAATGGTCACCTGATTCCTTTCTCCATGAATTTTAATGAAATAAGTAGAAATGTGCAAACTCTTAGATGACCAGGGCATTCTTCCTTACTTATTTCTATTTTTCTTTTATTCTGCTCTTCGTATTTCCTGGAAAATTATTATTATTATTATTTTGGTCCATGATTCCAGAAAGATAAGATGCTCTTACAAGCTTATACTTTGCCTGGGAAGGCCTAGGTTCCAGGTTCTGGAATTGTCACTAGTGCAAACATTAGTAATTCATGATAGTCCAAGAATTTAGGAAGGACTGGTAGAGTTTGAATTCAAATTACTTAAGATTTCAAAGTGGCCCCTTTTCTAAACATTATTTATATGCATATGCTTCCCTGTGGAAGAACAAGGAATAGTAGGTTACTAGCTGAGAACCAGAATCAAGGAATCAAGGTCCTGTAGTCTAAAAAACAAACAAACAAAAACTGAATTTAAATAAAAATGTATAAGAAGAACTTAAATAAAAATTCTTTCCACCCAGTAAATAAAAAATGTTTAAAATATTAAGATAGATTTACATAAAAATCTGAAACATGACACTAAAAATAAAATATCCAAAAATATAACAGCAGGTCTGTGGAGAAATTCATATCAAAGTTTTGAGATATTTGTTTTAAATTATAATTTTTTAGATTAAAAGAGAACTATAAACAAAAAGAATGCCATAAACAATACCACTTTGTAATTCTCTTATCAAAAAGAGATCATTTTAGTATAGTATCTGGATGGCATCACTGACTCAATGGACATGAGTTTGAGTGAACTCCAGGAGTTGGTGATGGACAGGGAGGCCCGGCGTACTGCAATTCATGGGGTCGCAAAGAGTCGGCCACGACTGGGTGACTGAACTGAACAGCATTTTTTAATGTTTCAACTTCCAAATGTATTGTCTGTTTTCCCAGATACTGAAAAATATAAGTGAATATTACTGCAGGTCCTTTTATTGCTTTTGCTGGATGCTGGGCCAAGAATTACTTTTTAATTTCAAATTTTGAAAAAGAAAATAATAAATAAACTCCCCTAGTAGAAAATTTAAAAAATGATTTCATAATGGTTTTGATACATCATTTTAGGGAATGTGTAGATGTACATAAATTAAAAAAATCAAGTTATGCTTTTCATTCAGAATTTTGGTCCTCTCATGTAACTGGGCCTTTTCTTACATTAAAACTCCTATTTCAATACAAAATTCCCAGCTATGTCAATAAGTGTGATTTTATAACTTGCAAAAAAAAAAAAAAAGGTGGAATCTATTAAGTTAGTACCCAAACTTTATGATTCTGTGCTATTAATTTTTACCCAATTTTGCAGGTATTGATTATTTCTTTAGTGATTATAAAGAACCAAATTTAGAGTGAATTAGTAATAGTGACAAAAAGATGATGACAAGTCTTTAAGGGATTCTTACAAGCCTCTAACAATTTTGAGAAAAGAACACACTTTATCATTATAGAACTGGACAAGAGAATGCAAACATATCAATGAAAAATATACCATCTCTTCTAGTTGATAATTCTAAATCTGTCTGTCTCTAAGTGTCAGAAAGTGCTAGCACTGGACTTTATAAACATCAGATAATAACTTAGAGTAAAAAATAAATGAATTTATCTGGTAAAATACACTAAATTACAAAATAAGATCATAAATGTAGAGAAAAGACATTGATTGATTTGTGGATATTGAAGAATACTTGCATCCCTGGGATAAAGCCCACTTGATCATGGTGTATGATCTTTTTAATGTGTTGTTGGATTCTGATTGCTAGAATTTTGTTAAGGATTTTTGCATCTATGTTCATCAGTGATATTGGCCTGTAGTTTTCTTTTTTTGTGGCATCTTTGTCAGGTTTTGGTATTAGGGTGATGGTGGCCTCATAGAATGAGTTTGGAAGTTTACCTTCCTCTGCAATTTTCTGGAAGAGTTTGAGCAGGATAGGTGTTAGCTCTTCTCTAAATTTTTGGTAGAATTCAGCTGTGAAGCCGTCTGGACCGGGGCTTTTGTTTGCTGGAAGATTTTTGATTACAGTTTCAATTTCCGTGCTTGTGATGGGTGTGTTAAGATTTTCTATTTCTTCCTGGTCCAGTTTTGGAAAGTTGTACTTTTCTAAGAATTTGTCCATTTCTTCCACGTTGTCCATTTTATTGGCATATAATTGTTGATAGTAGTCTCTTATGATCCTTTGTATTTCTGTGTTGTCTGTTGTGATCTCTCCATTTTCGTTTCTAATTTTGTTGATTTGATTTTTCTCCCTTTGTTTCTTGATG
This sequence comes from Bos indicus, assembly GCF_029378745.1. NCBI lineage: Eukaryota > Metazoa > Chordata > Mammalia > Artiodactyla > Bovidae > Bos > Bos indicus. Next base: position 92,621,769 of record NC_091767.1, read on the forward strand.
AGTCTGGCTAATGGTTTGTCAATTTTATTTATACACCACATTAACAAATTGAAAAATAAAAACCATATGATTATCTCAATAGATGCAGAGAAAGCCTTTGACAAAATTCGACATCCATTTATGATAAAAACTCTCCAGAAAGCAGGAATAGAAGGAACATACCTCAACATAATAAAAGCTATATATGACAAACCCACAGCAAACATTATCCTCAATGGTGAAAAATTGAAAGCATTTCCTCTAAAGTCAGGAACAAGACAAGGGTGCCCACTTTCACCATTACTATTCAACATAGTTTTGGAAGTTTTGGCCACAGCAATCAGAGCAGAAAAAGAAATAAAAGGAATCCAAATTGGAAAAGAAGAAGTAAAACTCTCACTATTTGCAGATGACATGATCCTCTACATAGAAAACCCTAAAGATTCCACCAGAAAATTACTAGAAATAATCAATGACTATAGTAAAGTTGCAGGATATAAAATCAACACACAGAAATCCCTTGCATTCCTATACACTAATAATGAGAAAACAGAAAAAGAAATTAAGGAGACAATTCCATTCACCATTGCAATGGAAAGAATAAAATACTTAGGAATATATCTACCTAAAGAAACTAAAGACCTAAATATAGAAAACTATAAAACACTGGTGAAAGAAATCAAAGAGGACACTAATAGATGGAGAAATATACCATGTTCATGGATTGGAAGAATAAATATAGTGAAAATGAGTATACTACCCAAAGCAATTTATAGATTCAATGCAATCCCTATCAAGCTACCAACAGTATTCTTCACAGAGCTAGAACAAATAATTTCACAATTTGTATGGAAATACAAAAAACCTCGAATAGCCAAAGCGATCTTGAGAAAGAAGAATGGAACTGGAGGAATCAACCTACCTGACTTCAGGCTCTACTACAAAGCCACAGTTATCAAGACAGTATGGTACTGGCACAGAGACAGAAATATTGATCAATGGAATAAAATAGAAAGCCCAGAGATAAATCCACGCACATATGGACACCTTATCTTTGACAAAGGAGGCAAGAATATACAATGGATTAAAGACTATCTCTTTAACAAGTGGTGCTGGGAAATCTGGTCAACCACTTGTAAAAGAATGAAACTACACCACTTTCTAACACCATACACAAAAATAAACTCAAAATGGATTAAAGATCTAAACGTAAGACCAGAAACTATAAAACTCCTAGAGGAGAACATAGGCAAAACACTCTCCGACATACATCACAGCAGGATTCTCTATGACCCACCTCCCAGAATATTGGAAATAAAAGCAAAAATAAACAAATGGGACCTAATTAACCTTAAAAGCTTCTGCACATCAAAGGAAACTATTAACAAGGTGAAAAGACAGCCTTCAGAATGGGAGAAAATAATAGCAAATGAAGCAACCAACAAACAACTAATCTCAAAAATATACAAGCAACTCCTACAGCTCAACTCCAGAAAAATAAACGACCCAATCAAAAAATTGGCCAAAGAACTAAATAGACATTTCCCCAAAGAAGACATACAGATGGCTAACAAACACATGGAAAGATGCTCAACATCACTCATTATCAGAGAAATGCAAATCAAAACCACTATGAGGTACCATTTCACACCAGTCAGAATGGCCGCGATCCAAAAGTCTACAAGCAATAAATGCTGGAGAGGGTGTGGAGAAAAGGGAACCCTCTTACACTGTTGGTGGGAATGCAAACTAGTACAGCCACTATGGAGAACAGTGTGGAGATTCCTTAAAAAACTGGAAATAGAACTGCCATACGATCCAGCAATCCCACTGCTGGGCATACACACTGAAGAAACCAGAAGGGAAAGAGACACGTGTACCCCAGTGTTCATCGCAGCACTGTTTATAATAGCCAGGACATGGAAGCAACCTAGATGTCCATCAGCAGATGAATGGATAAGCAAGCTGTGGTACATATACACAATGGAGTATTACTCAGCCATTAAAAAGAATACATTTGAATCAGTTCTAATGAGGTGGATGAAACTGGAGCCTATTATACAGAGTGAAGTAAGCCAGAAGGAAAAACACCAATACAGTATACTAACGCATATATACGGAATTTAGAAAGATGGTAACAATAACCCGGTGTACGAGACAGCAAAAGAGACACTGATGTATAGAACAGTCTTATGGACTCTGTGGGAGAGGGAGAGGGTGGGAAGATTTGGGAGAATGGCATTGAAACATGTAAAATATCATGTAAGAAACGAGTTGCCAGTCCAGGTTCGATGCACGATACTGGATGCTTGGGGCTAGTGCACTGGGACGACCCAGAGGGATGGTATGGGGAGGGAGGAGGGAGGAGGGTTCAGGATGGGGAACACATGTATACCTGTGGTGGATTCATTTTGATATTTGGCAAAACTAATACAATTATGTAAAGTTTAAAAATAAAATAAAATTAGAAAAAAAAGAAAAAAAAAGAGAAAAGACAATATCAATATTTTCAGATAATAGCCTCATACACTTAATAATGGAGAAGGCAATGGCAACCCACTCCAGTATTCTTGCCTGGAAAATCCCATTGGCAGAGAAGCCTGGTGGGTCGCTACGAGTTGGACACGACTGAGCGACTTCATTTTCACTTTTCACTTTCATGTATTGGAGAAGGAAATGGCAACCCACTCCAGTATTCCTGCCTGGAGAATGCCAGGGATGGAGAGGCCTGGTGGGCTGCCATATGGGGTCTCACAGAGTCGGACACGACTGAAGTGACTTAGCAGCACACTTTAAAAACACAAGAGAATAAAGAGAAATAAAACTATAAAAACACCTCAAGGAATTGGAGTGTGATAAAACATAAAATTAGAAAATCAGTAGTATATACCAGGATTTTTTTTTTTTTTAATAGAGTGAAAACACAATACAAGGTGAAAGTTATATAAATACATAGGGATAATCTTAATGAGAAGGTGCTAAATCTAGATTAACCTCTAAGAAACTTCAGTGAGAGATAGGAAAGAATAGAATATATTTAGTTGCACACTATATAATTCAACATAAGATGACTAAAAGCTGTTATTTTTTCTAAGATAAAATTATGTTTTATGCACATATTATAGCTCGCAAATTTACTCTAAAGTCCATTTAAAAATATTATATTGATTTTAAGATGCACAAATTTTCATATGTTAAAAACTCTAATATTGGACTGTGTTTTATAATTGATGGGGCTTTCCTGATGGCTCAGTTGGTAAGGAATTTGCCTGCAATGCAGGAGACCCTGGTTTGATTGCTGGATTTGGAAGACCCCCTGGAGAAGGGAGAGGCTACCCACTCCAGTAACCTTGGGCTTCCTTTGTGGTTCAGCTGGTAAAGAATCCCCATGCAATTCAGGAAACCTGGGTTTGATTCCTGGGTTGGGAAGATCCCCTGGGAAAGGGAAAGGCTTCCCACTCCAGTATTCTGTCCTGGAGAATCCATGGATTGTATAGTCCATAGGGTCACAAAGTGTCGGACATGGCTGAGTGACTTTCACTTCTCTTTACAAATGTGGACTGTTATAATTTCGATGATAGATTTTCTTTTATTTTTACATAATACAAAATCTTGTATTGTAAATTATAATATCTCAAATGATGGGGTATCATCAAGAACTATGGTATCATCAAGAATTATGGACGGAGGTTCCTGACATTGTACAGGAGGCAGTGATCAAGACATACACAAGAAAAAGATGCAAAAAGCAAAATGCTTGTCTGAGGAGGCCTTACAAATACCTGAGAAAAGAAGAGAAACAAAAGGCAAAGGAGGAAAGAAAAGATATACCCATTTGAATGCAGACTTCCAAAAAATAGCAAGGAGATATAAAAAAGCCTTCCTCAGTCATCAATGCAAAGAAATAGAGGAAAACAATAGAATGAGAAAGATTAAGGATCTCTTCCAGAAAATTAGAGATACCAAGGGAGGGAATGTTTCATGCAAAGATGGGCACAATAAAGGATAGAAACGGTATGGACCTAACAGAAGCAGAGATATTAAGAAGAGGTGGCAAGAATACACAGAAAGGAAAGGAAAGTGAAAGTGAAGTCGCTCAGTCCGACTCTTTGTGACCCCATGGACTGTAGCCACCAGGCTCCTCTGTCCATGGGATTTTCCAGGCAATAGTACTAGAGTGCATTGCCATTTCCTCCTCCAGCGGCTCTTCCTGACCCAGGGACGGAACCCAGGTCTCCCACATTGTAGACAGATGCTTTACTGTCTGAGCCACCAGGGAAGAATACACAGAACTATACAAAAAAGATCACGACTCAGATAATCAGGATGGTATGATCGCTCACCTAAAGCCAGAAATCCTGGAATGTGAAATCAAGTAGGCCTTAGGAAGCATCACTACGAGCAAAGCTAGTGGAGGTGATGGAACTGCAATGGAGCTACTTCAAATCCTAAAAGATGACGCTGTGAAAGTGCTGCATTCAGTATGCCAGCACATTTGGAAGACTCAGAAGTGGATACAGGACTGGAAAAGATCTGTTTTCATTACAATTCCAAAGAAAGGCAAACCAAAGAATGCTCAAACTACTGCACAATTGCACTCATCTTGCACACTAGTAAAGTAATGCTCAAAATTCTTCAAGTTAGGCTTCAACAATATGTGAAACGTGAACTTCCAAATGTTCAAGCTGGATTTAGAAAGGCAGAGGAACTAGAGGTCAAATTGCCAACATCTTTTGGATCATCAAAAAGGTGAGAGAGTCCCTGAAAAACATCTACTTCTGCTTTATCGACTATGCCAAAGCCTTTGACTCTGTAGACCACAGCAAACTATGGAAAATTCTGAAAGAGATGGGAATACCAGACCACCTGACCTGCCTCATGAGAAATCTGTATGTAGGTCAAGAAGCAACAGTTTGAACTGGAAATGGAACAACAGACTGGTTTCAAATCAGGCAAGGAGTATGTCAAGGCTGTATATTGTCACCCTGCTTGTTTAACTTATATGCAGAGTACATCATGAGAAATGCCAGGCTAGATGAAGCACAAGCTGGTATCAATATTGCTCAGAGAAATCCATAACCTCAGATAGGCAGATGACACCAACCTGATGGCAGAAAACAAAGAAGAGCTTCATCTTCTTAATGAAGAAGAGCCTCTTGATGAAAGTGAAAGAGGAGATTGAAAAAGTTGGCTTAAAACTCAACATTCAGAAAGCTAAGATTGTGGCACCTGGTCCCATCACTTCATGGAAAATAGGTGGGGAAACAATGGGAACTGTGAAAGACTTTATGATTTGCGGCTCCAAAATCACTGCAGATGGTGACTGCAGCCATGAAATTAAACAAACAAACAAAAAAACCACTTGATCCTTGGAAGAAAAACTATGACCAATCTAGACAGCATATTAAAAAGCAGAGACATTACTTTGCCAACAAAAGTTCGTTTTGTCAAAGCTGTGATTTTTCCAGTAGTCATGTATGGATATGAGAGTTGGACTATAAAGAAAGCTGAGCGCCGAGGAGTTGATGCTTTTGAACCATGGTGTTGGAGAAGACTTTTGAGAGTCCCTTGAACTGCAAGGAGATCCAACCAGTCCATCCTAAAGGAAATCAGTTCTGAATATTCATTGGAAGGACTGATGCCGAAGCTGAAACTCCAATACTTTGGCCACCTTATGTGAAGAACTGACTCATTGTAAAAGACCCTGATGCAGGGAAAGATTGAGGACAGGAGGAGAAGGGGATGACAGAGGATGAGATGGTTGGATGGTATCACCGAACCAATGCACTAGGAGTTTGAGTAAGCTTTAGGAGTTAATGGGCAGCTGCAAGACACACAAGCATGTCTGAGAGGAGGTACCCCACATCCTAGGTCAGGGGCAGAAGCTGGGAGGACCCCACCCCCGAGAGGGGCGGCGGCTGGGAGGAGCTACCCCATGTCCAAGAAGCGGTGGCTGCGTGGGAGCAGGAGGACCTAGAGGATCTACTCCACTTTCAAGATCAGCAGGGGCGGCGGTGAGAAACCCTAGTCCAAGGTAAGGAGCAGCGCTTACGCTTTACTGGAGCAGCCATGAAGAGATAGCCCACATCCAAGGTAAGAGAAACCCAAGTAAGACGGTAGGTGTTGCAAGAGGGCATCAGAGGGCAGACACACTGAAATCATAATCATAGAAAACTAGTCAATCTAATCACATGGACCACAGCCGTGTCTAACTCAGTGTAACTAAGCCATGCCCTGTGGGGCCACCCAAGATGGGCGGGTCATGGTGGAGAGATCTGACAGAATGTGGCCCACTGGAGAAGGGAATGGCAAACCACTTCAGTATTCTTGCCTTGAGAACCTATGAACATTATGAAAAGGCAAAATGATAGGATACTGAAAGAGGAACTCCCCAGGTGAGTAGATGCCCAATATGCTACTGGAGATCAGTGGAGAAATAACTCCAGAAAGAATGAAGGGATGGAGCCAAAGCAAAAACAATACGCAGTTGTGGATGTGACTGGTGACAGAAGCAAGGTCTGATGCTGTAAAAAGCAATATTGCATAGGAACCTGGAATGTTAGGTCCATGAATCAAGGCAAATCGGAAGGGGTCAAACAGGAAATGGCAAGAGTGAACATCAACATTCTAGGAATCAGCAAACTAAAATGGACTGAAATGAGTGAATTTAACTCAGATGACCATTACATCTACTACTGTGGGCAGGAATCCCTTAGAAGAAATGGAATAGCCATCATGGTCAACAAAAGAGTCCAAAATGCAGTACTTGGATGCAATCTCAAAAACGACAGAATGAACTCTGTTCATTTTCAAGGCAAACCATTCAATATCACAGTAATCCAAGTCTATGCTCCAACCAGTAATGTTGAAGAAGCTGAAGTTGAATGGTTCTATGAAGACCTACCAGACCTTTTAGAACTCACACCCAAAAAAGATGCCCTTTTCATTATAGGGGACTGGAATGCAAAAGTAGAAAATCAAGAAACACCTGGAGTAACAGGCAAATTTGGCCTCAGAATATAGAATGAAGCAGGGCAAAGGCTAATAGAGTTTTGCCAAGAGAATGCACAGGTCATAGCATACACCCTCTTCCAACAACACGAGAGAAGACTCTACACATGGACATCACCAGATGGTCAACACCAAAATCAGATTGATTATATTCTCTGTAGCCAAAGATGGAGAAACTCTATACAGTCAGCAAAAACAAGACCAGGAGCTGACTGTGGCTCAGATCATGAACTCCTTATTGCCAAATTCAGACTTAAATTGAAGAAAGTAGGGAAAGCCACTAGGCCATTCAGGTATGACTTAAATCAAATCCCTTATGATTATACAGTTGAAGTGAGAAATAGAGTTAAGGGTCTAGATCTGATAGACAGAGTGCCTGATGAACTATGGATGGAGGTTTGTGACATTGTACAGGAGACAGGGATCAAGACCATCCCCATGGAAAAGAAATGCAAAAAAGCAAAGTGGCTGTCTGGGGAGGCCTTACAAATAGCTGTGAAAAGAAGTGAAAAGCAAAGGAGAAAAGGAAAGATATAAGCATCTGAATGCAGAGTTCCAAAGAATAGCAAGAAGAGATAAGAAAGCCTTCCTCAGTGATCAATGCAAAGAAATAGAGGAAAACAACAAAATGGGGAAGACTAGAGATCCCTTCAAGAAAATTAGAGATATCAAGGGAACATTTCATGCAAAGATGGGCTCGATAAAGGACAGAAATGGTATGGACCCAACAGAAGCAGAAGATATTAAGAAGAGGTGGCAAGAATACACAGAAGAACTATACAGAAATGATCTTCATGACCAAGATAATCACAATCATGTGATCACTCACCTAGAGCCAGACATCTTGGAATGTGAAGTGTAGTGGGCCATAGAAAAGCATTACTACGAACAAAGCTAGTGGAAGTGATGGAATTCCAGTTGAGCTATTTCAAATCCTGAAAGATGATGCTGTGAAAGTGCTGCATTCCATATGCCAGAAAATTTGGAAAACTCAGCAATGGCCACAGGACTGGAAAAGGTCAGTTTTCATTCCAATCCCAAAGAAAGGCAATGTCAAAGAGTGCTCAAACTACCGTATAATTGCACTCATCTCATACACTAGTAAAGTAATTCTCAAAATTTTCCAAGCCAGGCTTCAGCAATATGTGAACTGTGAATTCCAGATGTTCAAGCTGGGTTTAGAAAAGGCAGAGGAACCAGAGATCAAACTGCCAACATCTGCTGGATCTTCGAAAAAGCAAGAGTCCAGAAAAACATCTATTTCTGCTTTATTGACTATGCCAAAACCTTTGATTATGTGGATCCCAATAAACTGTGGAAAATTCTGAAAGAGATTGGAATACCAGACCACCTGACCTGCCTCTTGAGAAATCTATATGCAGGTCAGGAAGCACCAGTTAGAACTGGGCATGGAACAACAGACAGGTTCCAAATAGGAAAAGGAGTACGTCAAGGCTGTATATCGTCACCCTGCTTATTTAACTTCTATGCAGAGTACATCATGAGAAATGCTGGACTGGAAGAAGCACAAGCTGGAATCAAGTTTGCCGGGAGAAATATCAATAACCTCAGATATGCAGACGACACCACCCTTATGGCAGAAAGTGAAGAGGAACTAAAAAGCCTCTTGATGAAAGTGAAAGAGGAGAGTGAAAACGTTGGCTTAAAGTTCAACATTCAGAAAATGAAGATCATGGCATCTGGTCCCATCACTTCATGAGAAATAGATGTGGAAACAGTGTCAGACTTTATTTTTTGGGGCTGCAAAATCACTGCAGATGGTGACTGCAGCCATGAAATTAAAAGACACTTACTCCTTGGAAGGAAAGTTATGACCAACCTAGATAGCATATTCCAAAGCAGGGACTTTACTTTGCCAACAAAGGTCCGTCTAGTCAAGGCTATGGGTTTTCCAGTGGTCATGTATGGATGTGAGAGTTGGACTGTGAAGAAAGCTGAGTGCCAAAAAATTGATGCTTTTGAGCTGAGTGTTGGAGAAGGCTCTTGAGAGTCCCTTGGACTGCAAGGAGATCCAACTAGTCCATTCTAAAGGAGATCGGTCCTGGGTGTTCTTTGGAAGGAATGATGCTAAAGCTGAAACTCCAAAACTTTGGCCACCTCATGGAAGAGTTGACTAATTGGAAAAGACTCTGATCATGGGAGGGATTGGGGGCAGGAGGAGAAGGGGATGACAGTGGATGAGATGGCTGGATGTCATCACTGACTTGATGGACATGAGTTTGAGTGAACTCTGGGTGTTGGTGATGGACAGGGAGGCCTCCGTGCTGCGATTCATGGGGTCTCAGAGAGTCTGACATGACTGAGCAACTGAATTGAAATGCTTGTTTAACTTTTATGCAGGATACATCATGCAAAATGTCAAACTAGATGAAGCACAAGCTGGAATCAAGCTGGCCAGGAGAAATATCAACAACCTCAGATATACAGATGATACCTAATGGTAGAAACTTAAGAGGAACTAAAGTACCTCTTGACAATAAAATTAGTTATAATTGTTTCATAGAAAAACTTGTTACAGTTATGATTGTTAAGCAGGCATTATTTTAGAAGGACACAGTACAAATAAGTCTTATGATAAAAGCTTGGTTGTGGTCAGGTGTTTTAGAACAGAGTTTCAATATATTTCACGAGTAATTGTAGAATATTCAAATATTTCACAAACATGTTTGGACCCAGATTTCACACCTTTATGCTTCTTCTCAGTTTGGTGGTAGCTTTCAGTAAAATATTTTATTACATTTATTTCAAGTGACAGCTTTCCTGTGTTGTCATTAATGTTGTTTTCAATAGTCATTGCAATTAGATTTCATAATATTAATGATTTCATTGTTGAAACCTAGTGTTTTATTTCAAGGGTGAAAGGACTTGAAAAAGAATGGATAAAGATTGTCTTGGAATCATCTACTGACTGTCTTCATTCTGCAACCACTATTACAAGCTGCTGGTTTCTGTTAGTCTTTTCCAATGGTGAACACATTAATAACATGCCTGTAATATTGGTATTCCATTTTAATAAGGGATATAAGAAGTAATCTCTAACCCCTTTCTATTGTCTACACTCTGTAAACATATACACAGTTAGTTGAAATTATCAAGTGGGTCTATGATCAACTTACTTGTCTGACCAGACTGGTACATAAGGCAAGCATTTCAATGAAAGCAATACTGATGGTCTCTATATGTGGTTTTATAATTATAACATAACATTGTATACTTGCAAAGAAACTATTAATTTAGAAATTTAAATGTTACATTTATGAAAATATATCTAGATATGCATAACCAATCAAAGGAAAGTCATCTGCCTAGACCCTGCTCCAGGAAAATGTTTCTCAGAATATGGTTCTCTAACATCTGCATAGAACCAGCTGTTATACTCGTTAAAAAATCTCATTCTTGGGTGTTACCCCAAGCTTCTGAAACTAAAATTTCCAAAGTATACGCCTGAAATTTGCATGTACAATAATTTCCCAATGCCCGTGAATATGATGGTTTCTGACCAAGACAATTTGGAAATCTGGTCAGTATGCTGAGATAACTTATGGTAATTCATATTGGTTCCTCTGTTATTTCAGTGATTATATGGGAAATGCTATTAACTGCATTAATTAAATTAGGATTCAAAGTACAGGCAGCAGCTTTTCTGTGTTGTAATTAACGTAGTTTTCAATAGTCATTCCAATTAGATTTCTTGTAATGTTAATGGTTTTATTCTTGAAACCTAGTGTTTTATTTCAGAGGGTGAAAGGACTGGAAAAAGAATGGATGAAGAGTGTCTTGAAATCGTCTACTGACTGTCTTCATTGTGAGACCACTATTAGAAGCTGCTGGTTTCTGTTAGTCTTTTCCAATGTATAGAAGTTTAAGTGGCTTTCTGAAGTCTCAGAAATATAGAAAATGCATTCTATTTTCAGCAGCTCTAACCTCTTAATTCTAGTGGCTGTTGGCTGGCTAGAAAAAGTGACATGTATATGGGGACATATGAATGAATTTTCCTATCCCTATTTTGTCCTTCAACAGCCTCCAGAGGTAAAAGTTGTTTGTCTGTAATATCAGATTTTAAAGGTCACTTTTTATTTTATAGCTCTAGGTTGGTTTTTATTTCTAGGTATTTTACATGACCCATGGTAAATTAGACTCTAACCTGTGCTGAAGGACAAATTGTAACTATGTCTAATACCCCAGAACTTCATTTTCCCACTTTAAAGTGAATACCTTAAAATACCTTAACAAAGTTCTATAGTAATTCCTTTGGATTGGTACTCAAAAAGTACAGAAGTGGCTGTCTCCAAATTATTTATGTTTAATTATGTTTTAGACCTATGGGAAACTATTTTCACTATAAACACATACATTTCATAAGGGACATTTTCTACGTATGCCAACGAATTAAAAATTTAGGTTATATGCACCTAGTTACATAAAATAAAATGTTAATTACTGTTTTAAAAAAAAATTTAAACTCTGGGACAATACAAACATGGGTTGGGTTTTTTAAATACTAGCTGTTTAATATTGGGTAAGTTACTTCATTTATAGAAATCTGATTATTTTCTGTAAAACTGAGATAATCATGTTCTTATATTATGGAATTATTTTAAAAATTAACTGAGCTAATATATTTTATGAAAATTACTGATATGCAAAAGCAATCAAGAAATGTGTATTATTCAACCAGACCATATTTTATCAAATCATACAATCATTCAGTTCAGTTCAGTCACTCAGTCGTGTCCGACTCTTTGCGACCCCATGAATCGCAGCATGCCAGGCTTCCCTGTCCATCACCAACTCCCGGAGTTCACTCAGACTCACATCCATCGAGTCAGTGATACCATCCAGCCATCTCATCCTCTGTCGTCCCCTTCTCCTCCTGCCCCCAATGCCTCCCAGCATCAGAGTCCTTTCCAATGAGTCAACTCTTCGCATGAGGTGGCCAAAGTACTGGAGTTTCAGCTTCAACATCATCCCCTCTAAAGAAATCCCAGGACTGATCTCCTTCATAATGGACTAGCTGGATCTCCTTGCAGTCCAAGGGACTCTCAAGAGTCTTCTCCAACATCACAGTTCAAAAGCATCAATTCTTCGGCGCTCAGCCTTCTTCACAGTCCAACTCTCACATCCATACATGACCACTGGAAAAACCATAGCCTTGACTAGATGGACCTTTGTTGGCAAAGTAATGTCTCTGCTTTTGAATATGCTATCTAGGTTGGTCATAACTTTCCTTCCAAGGAGTAAGTGTCTTTTAATTTCATGGCTGCAGTCACCATCTGCAGTTATTTTAGAGTCCAAAAAAATAAAGTCTGACACTGTTTCCCCATCTATTTCCCATGAAGTGATGGGACCGGATGCCATGATCTATACAATCATTAAGCACATTTAATAATTATTTAAATCATCTTTCTACAAAGTCAACAAGAGTACTTTAAATTTCTTTACAAAATCATGAAAAATGAAGTTCAGAGTACAACAATTTTATTAAATAAGAAAGATAGAAGTTAGAAAAGAAAATGCTCTTATTTCATTTTCAGAATGTAATTGAAATTAAATTCACAGGAACAAGCATTTACTTGATATTTTTGTACATCTTTAGGATAGGGATATCAAGTCTAATACCAACAGTTAGATGGATGATGTTCTCAATTTTGTTTAAGATTCCATGATTCCCTTTGCTTATTTGAATAGTGAGAAGATCACCTTGTAATTTCCAACAGTTTATCCACGTTTAACTTAAGAGTGGGTGTATTCCTTGTGATCAATACATGCCTTTTTGTATAAACTAGTGATTGAATGAGAAAACTTTTGGTCTCTGAAAAAGCATGTCACTTGTAGAGAGCTGCTACTGCTGCTGCTGCTGCTAAGTCGCTTCAGTCGTGTCCAGCTTTGTGCAACCCCATAGACAGCAGCCCACCAGGCTCCCCCGTCCCTGGGATTCTCCAGGCAAGAACACTGGAGTGGGTTGCCATTTCCTTCTCCAATGCGTGAAAGTGGAAAGTGAGAGTGAAGTCACTCAGTCGTGTCCGATGAGGACTAGTTTTATTCAAGGAATGTTCATATATTTATTTTTTTACCCAAGTAATTTTTAAAATAATCCAGGAAAGGTTTATGTATTTGAGTTATAGCTCAAAGACATAACCAATTAAATATTCTGATATAAATATATTGAAGATACTATAACCTTATAATAATATAAAATCTCATTCAGTGTATTTGCTCTCTATTAAAAGCACTATAAACCAAATATTGATTCTTAAAAAAAAATGAGAATGACCTTGTACCAACCAAGGCTTCTATGTAGCTAGCAAATAAAACAAGTCCCTATCATGGGATTTCTACACTGCAACTGGCATGCCAAATGTATCAACAAAGAACAAAAAGAATAGAAAAAGTATGATAATAAACTTAAAATTAAACTAACAAAAGTTTAATTTGGATAATCTCAACTTGCAGTCTGAAAGAAATACTGATTAAAAAGATATTTATCTAGACATCAGTTCAATATGATTTTGAAAGTTGAGATAATGGTAGTACATTGATAGTGAAGAAAAAATAAATTTTGTGGATGAATCAAATAGTCTAGATATCAGCGAGTAATCTGGTTAGAAATTTTGATTCTCTTTCTCATCAGTACACACACGTATGCACACAGACAAAAGAGTCTAAATTTTATGAAAATTTTCATATTGAGTGAAATGTCCATTGCATTGAAATAACTGCCAGTATATGTAACGCACCATACACTGTAAAAAATATTATTTCAAAAGAACACAATCGATTTCCTCTGACAGAAAGGTGAAGTTAATTCTTGTTCTTCTATTTTTAAAGTTATCTTCAACTAAGGCCCTTGTGTATTATATATAAAACAATAATAATAAGGATCTGAAAGTTAAAAAGAAGAAAGAAGACAACCTAAGGACCTTAAGACATAAGAAACAATACAATGATGAGTTTCCTGGATTTTCACTTTGCCTCATTTATCCTAGGTTTAGACTTGAAGAAACTGGCTTGCAAACCAGAAATACCAATGGGCAGAGACAAAAAAAATGAGCAAACAACATCAAGAATAAAATGGTAAAAATCTTCTTTCTCCTGCTAAAAGAACAGGAAAGAGATAGTCTAGCAAGACAGAGAAAGTTTAGACCATAAATTCTCTACACTTACCAAACATAGCCCCATTCCACCTGTACCAGTAAAGGCCAACTAGGGAGTCTGGACTTCCATGTTTGCCTGGCTATAATGAGCCACCCACTTTCCCATTGAAATAGTATCAGAGAATGCCCAGTAAGAAGCTGAACTTTTCATTGTCACTGGGCAATAATAACCTCTTCCCACTCCTGTATCAGTTGATACCATGAAGATAACTTGGATTTCTACTGTCACCCAGCAATAAGGAGATGCTCCTCCACTTTCATGCTGACTTGGCTTCAGAGGAGGCCTACTGGAATGTAAGGATTTTCATCCTTGTCAAGCAACAAAAAAGTCCCTATGATGTCAGAAGAGGCCGTAAGGGGAGCAGTAACAAGACATTCCTAACCTTCCCAGTCAGGGTAGTATCTGCAAAAGTCTAGGAATGTGCCAGAACTTCTACCATTCCCTAGCACAGCAGTAATGAAGATTCCATCACTCTTGACAAGTATCAATCAACAGAGGCAGAGTGAGAAACTTGGACTTCAATTCCTATTCCCTTTCCCTGCCAAAACTGTCAGAGAAAGACAGATTAAATGCAATGTGTAATAAATGCCAGTCTTATAATACTCAAAGTGAGAAAAGAAAATCACCTGTATTACTGAAATTAAGGAAAATTACAACTTGAATCAAGATTGCCCAGAGAAATATCAATAACCTCAGATATGCAGATGACATCACCCTTATGGCAGAAAGTGAAGAGGAACTAAAAAGCCTCTTGATGAAAGTGAAAGAGGAGAGTGAAAAAGTTGGCTTAAAGCTCAACATTCAGAAAACTAAGATCATGGCATCTGGTCCCATCACTTCAAGGGAAATAGATGGGGAAACAGTGGCAGACTTTATTTTGGGGGGGCTCCAAAATCACGGCAGATGGTGATTGAAGCCAAGAAATTAAAAGATGTTTACTCCTTGGAAGGAAAGTTATGACCAACCTAGATAGCATATTCAAAAGCAGAGGCATTACTTCGCCAACAAAGGTCCATCTAGTCAAGGCTATGGTTTTTTCAGTGGTTATGTATGGATGTGAGAGTTGGACTGTGAAGAAAGCTGAGCGCCGATGAATGGATGCTTTTGAACTGTGGTGTTGGAGAAGACTCTTGAGAATCCCTTGGACTGCATGGAGATCCAACCAGTCCATTCTAAAGGAGATCAGTCCTGAGTGTTCTTTGGAAGGACTGATGCTAAAGCTGAAACTCCAATATTTTGGCCATTTCATGTGAAGAGTTAACTCATTGGAAAAGACTCTGATGCTGGGAGGGATTGGAGGCAGGAGGAGAAGGGGACGACAGAGGATGAGATGGCTGGATGGCATCACCGACTCTACGAACATGAGTTTGAGTAGACTCTGGGAGTTGGTGATGGACAGGGAGGCCTGACGTGCTGCGGTTCATGGGATCGCAGAGTCGGACATGACGGAGCGACTGAACTAACTGAACTGACAACTTGAATGAAAAAGACCCAAAACCTAGATAATAGAAATTTTGAATTATATAACATTGTTTTTAAAAACCCATCACAAAAGTGTTCAACAAGCAATTGTGAATATACATGAAATAAATTAAGGTTTCAGCAAAAAGACAATGTCAGCAAAGAAATATAATACATAATAAAGAACCAATTTAAAACCAGAAAATTTAAAACCAAAAATACAATACCCCTCCACACATGCTCATACAAATTAAATGCTGGCTTTAACAGCAGAATGGTGCGCAAAGAACAAATCAGAGACCTATTAAAAGAGAACAGTGAATTACCCAATCCAAACAAGAGTCAGGAAATCAATTAAAAAAAAATAAAAGAGTAAACAGAACTTTTTGGAATCTGTGGGAAATATAACAAAAGACCTAACACTTACTTTATTGGATTCCAGCAACAATAAGAGAAAGAAGGTGAAATTGAAAAGGTACTTGAAGCGATAAAGGGTTAAACTTCCCAAATTAGGCAAAAGACATAAATCTACAGATTCAAGAAGCTAAACTTTTAATAAACACAGTAAGATTCTCTGCAAGGCACATCAGAGTTGTAGTTTGAAAAATGAAAGGCAAAAGAAATACTTTGAAAGCAGGCAGAGAATTGATATCTAACCTGAAACCAATTTAAAAAACAGAGAATTTCTCAAAGGAAACTGTGGAGGCCAGAAGAGGCAAAGTACGTTTTAAATACTTCAAGAAAAGAACCACCAAACTGGAATTCTATATCCAGTGAAAATAATCCACATGATGAAATAAAACTAAGTGAATTTATTTGCAACAGGCAGAATTAAGTCTCTTACTCTTAATTTATATTTGTTCCTACCAAAATTCAAGTGTATATCTACATATATGTATTTTAGATGCACTTTTATGTATATATATATATATATATGTAAGTGTGTGTGTGTGTTTGTGTGTGTGTATGTGTGTACTCTTCAACTTGGTTAACCATTCCTGTATATAACACTTCATCTTCTATTATCAGCATGCATATAGATTTTTTTCTTTTTCTTCAAATGAAATATGCTGCTGTACATCATTCAGCTTAATTACATAACAAGTTGCTAAACATATCTGGCACCTGCTATCATAAACAAATATTCATAAATTTAAGAAAATCTTTGTTCCATTAAAAAAAAACTCTTTTGCTTCTGTTATTTGAAATTTACACAGAAACTTACTACTCTCTGAGACCCCTGTCTATCTTAAAAATCTCACTGGGAATATATCCATAATCGACAGGAACTGTGTCCAAGAATGTCATCTGTTGTCAGTGAATGAGATGCAGATCACTTCCTACAAACCAATTGCTTAGGTTTTCAAAACACAATTTTGTATTCCAGAATAAGAGCAAAAAATTAAAGTAGAAAAAAAAGAAACTAAAATTAATTATCCAATTATGTTTACTTTTAGGAATCATACATTTCTTTTACTAGAGGTTTTAATCCTTACTAGTTCTGTCAATTTTTGTGGAACTCGTGATTAGAAACTATATTTTCCTGTATCAAATATAACACTGGTTTAAAATACATTAAAACATAATAACACATTTCAAATGTTAACACCAAATCCAATTTAAGGCCATTTTGTGTTTCAGGTCTGATTTGCAATTAAAATTATGAAACTGAATACACAAATCAAATGACAGTTGAAACAAAAACTTAGTACTTTAAATTTATTTCTCCATTATTACCCTAGTCCTGGAGCAGAATAGAAATTCTATAAATATATTGACTAAAACGTGAATGAGGATATTGCCTCAAACCTAAAATGGCATGAGAGAATTTTTTAAGCTCTATAATATAAAAATTCTGAATGTTTCTAACCTGGCAACTAAAGCATTTATATTCACAGGTAGAGGACCAAAAATGCATGTTACTGGTGTAAACTTTACAGATTTGATATAACAGTTATGCTTTCAAATGTTTAAAAATTCTACACTTTAAAGAAAATGTATATATTTTTAAAAGGCTAAACATGAAACAACCTGAATGTCCAAATTAAGATCATGGTCTAGGATGTTTTATATAAGATTTTGATTAGTTCTTAATTTCTTTGGTACCCACCCTGGTAAATAATCAGGTTTGCTGATGCCTCCCATTCGGCTGTTTACCAAAATGCTTAAGGTAAGCTTATTCTTCTAAGTTAATTACTTCTTGTTCTGACTACCAACTCCATTATACCATCAGCCAACCTAATTCTTTCTGGAAGGAGACTACTGAGCTAATTGAACCATATTTCTAATGTTGCTAATGACTTAATGCCCTCATCCTCTCAAATAATATACTTGCATTTAAAAAGGAAAATAAAATGTCTTAGTAGAAGAAATGACTACTGTTGTGATTTCAAATAGATTATGAATATTAATGTACTTTAAGTGAAGTTCTCTGGAAAGATATGATTGTGTTTGTTGAATGAGAAATGTTACTGACAAATTATTTCAAAAATATGTTTAGAGAAATCAATTCCTGTTTGTAGTCATTTTAATAAAAATGTTCCAAAAATCTAGGCAAAAATTCTCCATTTAATCTAGGTAAAATAAAATACAGTAAGCAAAAATTTGGGAGAATAAAACTTTAAGTGATTTTCAGTTGAGATGAAATGATCAGTTATTTATACAATTATATTTTTAGCCCAGATTTTGAGTTCTATCAGCTCTTTAGTTTCACTTTTTATAGACTTACTGGGGGCCATAGCTCACATACAATAAATATCATGTATTTAAATTATATAGTTTGATAAGTTTGATATGTCTATAAAAATGTTAAACCATTACTAAAAACATATTTGCTACTTCCCAAAACTTCCATTTATCCTTTTGCAATTTGTTCCTCTTGCTTCCTATCCCTATGCACAGTCCTTTGGTATTTACTAATCTGCTTTGTCTCTAGACAAAGTGTGCATTTTACAGAATTCCCCCATACAGAATCATACAGTATATAATATATTTCACTGGCATAATTACTTTCATTAATATTGTTGCATGTAGTAATAGTTCATCCTTTTGAGTGGCTGAGTTGTACTGTATAGCTAGACCATACTCTATTTATTCACTTGTTAATTGATATTTTTACAGTTTTCACTTTTTGCCTATTTCAAATAAAGTTGCTAAAATACGTATACAGTTTTTGGTATATGCTTCAATTTATATTGAATGATTTAGTAGTAGTGGTGTTAGTTGCTCAGTCATGCCCAACTCTTTGCGACCCCATGGACTGCAGCCAACCAGACTCCTCTGTCCATGAGATTTTCCAGGCAAGGATACTGGAGTGGGTTGCCATTTCCTTCTTATCTAGGAGTAAAATGGTTGGATCATATGGAAGTTATATAAAGACCATTTAAATATAAATAGTTTTAGAAAAACAAAAAATTACAAAGATGATTCGGGAAGTTCTCATAAACCTCACACCTGGAACCCCTTCCCTATTTCCCCATGCATGTAAAGATTATGCTTATACCACTCTATAATCTAAATATATAAAAGCATTATATCTAATAATATGTACATACCTTCATTAAAGTATTTTATTGCTAAAACAGATTTAGCATCATCTGAAGCTTCAGAAAGCCATAATATTTTTGCTGGTAGAGAGTCTTGTCTTGATATTGATTGTTGCTGACTGATCAGAATGGTCATTTCTGAATGTTGCTGAAGGCTGGGGTGGCTGTAGAAATCTCATAACATTAGACAACGATGAAGTTTGCCCCAGCAATTGACTCTTCATTTCATGAAGAGTTGTTTTATAGCATGAGAAGCTATTTGATAGTATGTTAGTCACAGTAGAACTTCTTTCAAAATTGGAGCTAGTCCTCTCAAAACCTAAAGCTGATTATCAACTAAGTTTATGTAATGTTCTAAATCCTTTGCTGTAATTTCAACAATATTCACAGCATCTCCACTGTGAACAGAATCCATCTCAAGTAACCACCTTCTTTGCTTATGATTAAGAAGCAACTCCTCATTCATTTTTCTCAGGAGATTGTAGCAATTCAGTCACATATTTAGGCTCCACTTTTGAGTTCTCTTGCTGTTTCCACCACATCTGCATTTGCTTGAATTCCTCAAAGTCATCCATGAGGCTAGTAGTCAGCTTCTTCCAAATTCCTGTTTATGTTGATATTTTGACCTTTTCCTGTTAATCATTATTGTACTTATGGGCATCTTGAATGGTGAATCCTTTCAATAGCATCTTCAGTTGACTTTCCGCAGATACATCAGAGGAATTACAATCTATGGCAACTATGACTTTATAAAATATATTTATTAATTAATAAGGCTGAAAGGCAAAATTGCTCCTTGAACAATGGACTGCAGAATGGATGTTGTGTCATCAGGCATGAAAACAACATAGATCTTTCTGTATGTCTCCATCACAGTTCTTAAGTGACCAGGTGTGCTGTCAATGAACAGTAATATTTTGATTTTTTTTTTCTGAGCAGTTATTCTCAACTGCAGGCTTCAAATATTTGGCAAACCATGTTGTCAAGAGATGTGCTATCATCCAGGGTTTGTTGTTCTTTTTATAGATCATAGGGAGAATAGATTTAGCATAGTTTTGCTTTTTTTTTTTTTCAATTAAGGCAATTTATCTCATTTTGTTAGAAGTGAACATAATTTTTATTTTCTTTTATATTTTTATTTTTAATGGAATATAGTTGCTTTACAAGGTTGTGCTGGTTTCTACTGTATAGCAAAGTGAATTAGCTATACATATATGCTCTCCTTTTTGGATTTACTTCCCATTTAGGTCACCACAGAGTATTGAGTAGAGTTTCCTGTGCTATACAGTAGGTTCCCATTAGTTATCTATTTTATACATTGTATAAATAGTGTTCTTAATGGCCCTGGGATTTTCAGAATGGTACATGAGCATTGGCCTGAACCAAAAATCATCACTGAATTAGCCCCTAAAAGAAGAATCAGCCTCTTTTGAAGCTTTAAAGCCAGCATTAACTTCTCCTCCCTTGCTATCAAAGTCCTAAATGACATCTTCTTCCAATACAAGGTTGCTTGGTCTACATTCACTGCAGTCACTCTCATTTGAGTGTCTTGGCTAGATATTCTGGATAACTTGCTGAATTTCTCCATCAGCACTTGCTGCTTCTCATTGCACTTTTACATGATGGAGACAGCCTCTTTCCTTAAACCTCATGAACCAGCCTCTGCTAGCTACAAACTTGTCTTCTGCAGCTTCGTCACCTTGCTCAGCCTTCACAGGATTGAAGAAAGTTATGGAATTGCTCTGAACTAGGCACTGGCTTAAGGGAATGTTGTGGTTGGTTTGATCTTCTATTCAGACCATTACTTTCTCCATATCAGGACACATGATGCTTCACTTTTAATTTGCTTCAGTAACTTTTCCTTTGCATTCAAAACTTGGCTAACTCTTTGGTACCAGAGGCCCAGGTTTTAGGCTAGTTCATCTTTCAAAATACTTTCATCACTAAGCTTATCACTTCTGGATTTTGACTTACAGTGAGATCCTTAAAATAAGTGACATAAAGCAATAGTCCTTTCACTTAAACACTGAGGCCACAGTGGGGTTATTAATTCACCTAATTCCAGCATAAGCATTCCTTGGAGATATTGTGGTTTTAGTTCTAGACCACGAGAATAAAATAAATATTACAATAAAGCAAGTCAGAAATGTTTTGATTCCCAGTGCATATGAAATTTATTTTCACACTATACTGTAGCCTATTAAGTATACAATAATATTATGTCTAAAAGCACTGTTTTGCTGTTGTTGGTTAGTCGCTAAGTAGTGTTCAATTCTTTTGTGACCCCATGAACTGTAGCCCACCAGGCTCCTCTGTCCATGGGATTACCAGGAAAGAATACTAGAGTGGGTTACCATTCCCTTTTCTAGGGGATCTTCCCGACCAGGGATCCAACCTGCATCTCCTGCATTGCGGGTGGATTCTTTACTACTGAGCCACCTTGGAAGCCCAAAACCACTGTACCTACCTTAATTTAAAATAGTTTATTACTAAAAATGAGGCTTCCCAGGTGGTGCAGTGGTAAAGAATCTGCCTGCCAATGCAGGAGACACAAGAGACACAGGGGCTGATCCCTGGGTCAGGAGTGAGAAGATCCCATGGAGTAGGAAATGGCAACCCACTCCAGTATTCTTGCCTGGAATAGTCCATGGACAGAGGAGCCTGGCAGGCTACACTCCATGGAGTTGCAAAGAGTTGGACACAACTGAGCATGCATTTATGCCACACACTAAATGCATGCCTGCCACATTACTAAAAATGCTAAATAACATCTAGCCTTTGGAAAGCTACAATTTTTCTTTTGGTACTAACATCAAAAATTACTGATCACAGACCACTATAACAATTATTACAGTAATGTAAGTGTTTGATATAGCACAAGCATTACTGAAATGTAACACAGAGACACAGACAAGTAAATACTGTTGGAAAAAACGGTACAGGTAGACTTGCTGGATGCACACTTGCCACAAACCTTTAGTTTGTAAAAAAAAAAGAAAAGAAAGAAAGAAAGAAGTATCTAAGAAACTCATTAAAGCAAAGCACAATAAGATGAAGATACCTATATGATTTCCAATTATCTTCTCCTAGTCTATCGTCTGTCTTTCATTTTCTAATGGTGATTTTCAAAGACCAGAAAATGTTAACTTTGATGATTTTCTACTCATCATAACTTTTCCTATTTTATGGTATTTCATGTATTTGGTGTTGTATCTACTAAATCTTTGTCTATCCCATTATATGTATATAATTGAGAGTCCTTTGGACTGCAAGGATATCCAGCCAGTCCATTCTAAAGGAGATCAGTCCTGGGTATTCATTGGAAGGACTGATGTTGAAGCTGAAACTCCAATACTTTGGCCACTTGATGCGAAGAGCTGATTCATTTGAAAAGACCCTGATGCTGGGAAAGATTGAGGGCAGGAGGAGAAGGGGACAACAGAGGATGAAATGGTTGGATGGCATCACCGACTCAATGGACATGAGTTTGGGTAAACTTCGGGAGTTGCTGATGGACAAGGAAGCCTGGCATGCTGCAGTCCATGGGGTCACAAAGAGCTGGACACGACTGAGTGACTGAACTGAACTGATCCAATTATATGTATATATATATATATATATATATATATATATAAATATACATATTGTTCAACAGATTCTTTTCCATTATAGATTATGACAATATGATGAATATATTTTCCTGTGCCATATAGTAAATCTTTGTAGTTTATCTATTTTATACATAGTTGTGTGAATCTGTTAATCCAATACTCCTAATTAATCCCTCCCACCAGTTTTATTTTTGAGTTAGCATTAAAGTAGAATGTGATGTAGAACACAGGCAATCTGCTAAGAAATTGCAAAGACAGAAATAAATCTCACCCTTTTTTTATACTCAGTCAGATAACAACCCATTTCACAAATGTTCTCAAAATATATAATAACTGGTCCTCAGGCAAAACGACTTGACAGCACTGTGTGTCACATGTGGTCCATCCCCATTTCACCAGACAGTTAGACTGGTCACCTGTGCTTGCTAATTGGCTTTATTTAAAGTAAAAATAAACTTCTCATGTCATTATGACAGTAGGCACTTTTGCCACTTTGGCTGAGGTGCCTGCTTAAGTTAGGTTCCTACCCTCCTTAGAAACTGAAAAATAGGTGCCCTCTCTTCCTTGATGACCACATTTCAAAAAGATGTTTTTCAGGTCCCACAGAAAGACAGCTGTAGCTGTGAGGATATTATCGCTAGGCAACAAGAGATCAAGATAAGGATTGACCCATGGTAGGAGCTCAGTACATTTTAGCAGTGAAATCCGGAGGCTCTAGAAAAAGGCTTATTCAGCTTTTGAAAAGATTTACATATTTTTGTAGTTTTGATTGTACAGATTTTTCCTTTGCTTGGTTAAATTTATTCTGAAGTATTTTATTGTTTTTGGTGCTTTATGAATGTGGGGGACTTCTTTATTTTATTTTTTCAGATGCTTTACCATTAGTGGTATGAAATAAAGTTGATTTCTGTGTTGATTTTGTATCTTGCTGCTTTACTAAAGTTAATTCCAACAGGTTTTTGACTGATTATTTTTAATTTTCTATATACAGGATAATATGATCAGCAAATAATGACAAAAATATATAAAACTTCACTGAAACAAATTGAAGACATAAACAAATGTAAGTATACCCCATATTTATGGATCATAAGCATTAATATTGTTAAAATGGCCACCATACCCAAAGCCATCTACAGGTTCAATGCAATCCCTATAAAAATACTAAAGGCATTATTCATAGAAATAGAAGAAATAATTCTAAAATTTGCATTAAACCACAAAAGATCCTGAAGAGCCAAAGCAATTCTGAGGAAAAAGAACAAAGCTGGAGGCATCACATTTCTAGATAGCAAACTACACTGCAAAGCCATAATAATAAAAATAGTATGTTTCTGTCACAAAAATAGATGCATCAACCACTGGAGAAGAATAGAGAGCCCACAATTAAATCCAGGCATACACAGTCACTTTGATGAAGGAAACAAGGACAACCAATGGGAGAAAGATAGTCTCTTCAAGGAATGGTGTTCAGAAAACTGGAGAAACATCTGCAAGCAGTGAAATGGGGCCCCTATCTCACACTATGCACAAAAATTAACTGGGAATAAGTCAAAGACTTAAGCATAAAAGATATGATACCATAAAGTTCTTAAAAGAAAACATAGGGGAAAAGTTAATTACTATTGGTCTTGGCAATAAGTTTTGGGGGCACTATGTCAAAAACACAAATAGTGAAAGAAAAAAATTAAAAATAGGATTACATCAAACTCAGAACTGTACAGCAAATGGAACAATTAGCAAAATGAAAAGACAATCTAGAGATTAGAAGACATTTTTGCAAATTATATACTGGATTAGACATTATAATCCAAAATATCCAGTCCCATCACTTCATGGCAAATAGATGGTGAAACAGTGGAAACAGTGGCTGACTTTATTTTTCTGGGCTCCAAAATCACTGCAGATGGTGATTGCAGCCATTAAATTAAAAGATGCTTGCTCCTTGGAAGAAAGGTTATGACCAACCTAGACAGCATATTAAAAAGCTGAGACATTACTTTGCCAACAAAGGTCTGTCTAGTCAAGGCTATGGTTTTTCCAGTAGTTGTGTATGGATGTGAGAGTTGGACTATAAAGAAAGCTGAACACCTAAGAATCGATGCTTTTGAACTGTGGTGTTGGAGAAGACTCTTGAGAGTCCCTTGGATTACAAGGAGATCCAACCAGTCCATTCTAATGGAGATCAGTCCTGGGTGTTCGTTGGAGGGGCTGATGCTGAAGCTGAAACTCCAATAATTTGGCCACCTGATGTGAAAAGCTGACTCATTTGAAGACCCTGATGCTGGGAAAGATTGAGGGCAGGAAGAGAAGGGGACAACAGAGGACAAGATGGTTGGATGGCATCACCGACACAATGGACATAGGTTTGAGTGGATTCCGGGAGTTGGTGATGGACAAGGAGGCCTGCGTGCTGTGGTTCATGGGTCATAAAGAGTCAGACATGACTGAGCGACTGAACTAAGCTTATATACAGAACTGTCAACGCAATAACAACACCAAAAAGCAATCGAATTAAAAAACATACATAAGAATTAAACCAAAGAAGGAAATGACAACACACTCCAGCACTCTTGGAAATGCTATGGACAGAGGATCCATGGACTATGGTCCATGAGATCACAAAAAATTGGACACAACTTAGCAACTAAACAACAACAAGAATTAAATAAACATTTCTTCATGAAGGACATTGAAATGGCCAAGAGATATGAAAAGATGCTCAACATCACTAAACATCAGGAAAATGGAAATCAAGACAACAATGAGACATCCACCTCACACATGATGAATGGCTACCATCAAGAAGACAAGAGATAACAGGTGCTATCAAGGATGTGGTGAAAAGAGAAGCTTTATACATTATTGTTAGAAGTAAGCCAGAAAGAAAAACACCAATACAGTATACTAGTGCATATATATGGAATTTAGAAAGATGGTAACAATAACCCTGTGTACGAGACAGCAAAAGAGACACTGATGTATAGAACAGTCTTATGGACTCTGTTGCAGAGGGAGAGGGTGGGAAGATTTGGGAGAATGGCATTGAAACATGTATAATATCATGTATGAAATGAGTTGCCAGTCCAGGTTTGATGCACGATACTGGATGCTTGGGGCTAGTGCACTGGGACGACCCAGATGTATGGTATGGGGAGGGAGGGGGGAAGAGGGTTCGGGATGGGGAACACACGTATACCTGTGGCGGATTCGTTTTGATATTTGGCAAAACTAATACAATTTGTAAAGTTTAAAAATAAAATAAAATAAAAAAGAAGAAATGCAAATCAGTGTGACTAGTACAGAAGGCAATATGGCGATTTCTCAAAATATTAAAAATAGACTCACGGTATCATCCAGATTTCTACTTCTGGGGCAATATGAAAGGAAATGAAAACAGGATTTCAACTAGATATATGTGGTCCAAGTTTATCACAGCATTATTCACAATAGCCAAAATACATGACACACACAAAAAAAGTCCATCAACAGATTAAAGGATAATGAGTTGTTGATAATGAATTCTTGAGATTTTTATGCTTGAAGTAGTATTCTCATTAATATTAAAACAATTTTTACAATACAAATTTAAATAATCCTTCTGCTTCTTGAGGTTGGAGTATTTTGACCTTTGTGTAGATGTATTTTCATGGTTTTACTCAAAACTGGGTAAAGTTTTTCATCACTTATTCAATTTATTTTTGTCTTCTTTCCTCCTTTTAGAGACTCCAGGAACATTTATACTAATATGAAATTGTCCAACAACTCACTGATCAGTTCAGTTCAGTTGTTCAGTCGTGTCCCACTCTTTGCGACCCCATGGACTGCAGCACGCCAGACTTGAATGTCCATCACCAACTCCTGGAGCTTGCTCAAACTCATGGCCATCCAACAGGTAATGCCATCTAACCATCTCATCATCTGTTGTCCCTTTCTCTTCCTGTCTTCAGTCTTTTCCACCATCAGGGTCTTTTCCAATGAGTCAGGTGGCCAAAGTATTGGAGCTTCCGCTTTAGCATCAGTCCTTCCAATGAATACTCAAGAGTGATACTGATACTCAGTTCAACAAGACTCACTGATACTCAGTTCATTTTTGTTGCTGTTGGAGCTGTTTTCCCTCTGAATTTTAATTTGGGTAGTTTCTATTGCTACAATTTCAAATTAATTTACTTTTCCTTTTACAATGTTTAATTTACTATTAAAATTTTATTTAATTCTTATATCATTTTATTCTTATTTTTAAGCAGCTTATTTTTATTTCTGTCATATCTATAGTTTATATACATAAGACATTTATGTCCATGTAAGTGCCTGTTCCTTGAATCTCCTTTGAACTACTTTTTAATAACTTACTGTTTCCCTTGTTAATTAATATATAAAATCAAATAATTGGCATTAGTTCATCTTATATTTGGATAGTAGGGATTTTTACCTATTTAAAAATTATCACTTAAAAAGTATAAGTGTAATATTCTATTAAGTGGACTTTTCTTAACTACTGCCCTATCGATGAATATTTGGATATTTTTTATTTTGCAATTACAGATTGATCATGTATTCTTCATGCACATGGCTTATTTACTTTAAAACTTTTATTTAGGGAAAAGTCCAAAATACATGTCAATCAGTTCAGTTCAGTCTCTCAGTCTTGTCCGACTCTGCGACCCCATGGACTGCAGCATGCCAAGCCTCCCTGTCCATCACCAACTCTCGGAGTTTACTCAAACTCATGCCCATTGAGTCGGTGATGCCATCCACCCATCTCATCCTCTAACATTCCCTTCTCCTCCTGCCTTCAATCTTTCCCAGCATCAGTTCAGTTCAGTTCAGTTCAGTCACTCAGTCATGTCCGAGTCTTTGAGACTCCATGAATTGCAGCACACCAGGCCTCCCTGTCCATTATCAACTCCCAGAGTCCACCCAAACCCATGTCCATTGAATCGGTGATGGCATCCAACCAGCTCATCCTCTGTCATCCCCTTCACCTTCTGCCCTTAATCTTTCCTAGCATCAGGGTCTTTTCAAATAAGTCAGCTCTTTGCATCTGGTGGCCAAAGTGTGAGTTATAGCTTCAAAATCACTCCTTCCAAAGAACACCCAGGACTGATCTTTTTTAGGATGGACAAATCAAAAGAAATAATCCTTTTTGAAGCTCATTATACAAATTGCTTACATTGGACTTTAGTTATTAGTAACTCAACTTACTAATATGGCTGACCATTTCTAACTTTACAACCCCAAGAATTGCAGCATGCCAGGCCTCCCTGTCCATCACCAACTCCTGGAGTTCACTCAGACTCACATCCATTGAGTTGGTGATGCCATCCAAACATCTCATACTCTGTCGTCCCCTTCTCCTCCTGCCCTCAATCACTCCCAGCATCAGAGTCTTTTCCAATGAGGCAACTGTTCTCATGAGGTGGCCAAAGTATTGGAGTTTCAGCTTTAGCATCAGTCCTTCCAAAAAACATTCAGGACTGATCTTCTTTAGAATGGACTGGTTGGATCTCCTTGCAGTCCAAGGGACTCTCAAGAATCTTCTCCAACACCACAGTTCAAAAGCATCAATTCTTCTGTGCTCAGCTTTCTTCACAGTCCAACTCTCACATACATACACGACCACAGGAAAAACCATAGCCTTGACTAGACAGACCTTTGTTGGCAAAGTACTTTGCCAACATATATTGTTAGTTGTAGTTGTAGTTATTTTTACTGTAAATATAATGTATTTTCAGCATTAAGTAGCTCTGTTATGGAGTATCTAAGTTAAAAATTAAAGATGCACAATAGAATTCATTCTATTTTTTTTTTTAACAATAGCAGTTAATAATCAAAAACTTAATAAAGTCTGAGTTTGCTAGTTTAAAATGTTTAAAGTTGGTGCTTCTGTAGACCCTTCTGGAACTAGGCTCCTGCTGTAAGCACTTACTATCTTTATAAAGGTCTCATTTAAGATGATTTAAAGTCACCAGGGGCATGTACGTCATAAAGACTCATACCTGAGGTTAAAATAAATAGTTAAGTAATGCCAAGTGAGTTTCTGTGAATATGTCTGTATTTTTCATTTGGTAAAATTTCTTTAAATACTAATTCTTTACCTTTTATGTCTAATAGTAGTCAACAGTTGCATGAGAAAAAAATGATCTTCAGTATCAGTCAACTGCCTTCCATTTCAGTCATCACATATTGATTTATCATCACCTATACAATTCAGAAGCTACTTAGCCCTCACAGTATTTTAAATGTAACTTCATTGATATTTCTACTAATGTTTTTGATCTAATTGAAACTTAATTATTGTAGTTTTGTTATTTTATAATTAGATTGAAGTCCAAATCAAATTAAGTAGAAATGACAATCAGTGCTTTTAAAGTAAACTGAAAATTGGGACTGGAACTTAATCAAAATTTACAATTGAAAATCACAACATTGGATTGTAAAGTTCAAAAATAGATCTATTTATAAACTTGTGGAGAGACAGTTACATTATCTGGCTGTTTATTTATTATGCTTACATACTTTTACTAAAAATGTTTATTGAGTATCTGATATGTGTCAGACTAAATACTGGTAAGTGGTATTGGTAAATAAAAATATAAGTATCATGGTGTTTTTTTTTTTGCCTTGAAGACAGTTTAGATATGCTGGTAAAATAGTCTCACAGAATTAGAAAATGGGAAGGACCAACTCTTTCTGGCTGAAGAGAGGTTCATAAATAAGCACATGTTTTAGTTGGTCTGAAAAAATGGTTATTTTAACATTTCTGAGGTGAGGGGAAAAGTGCCAGGCAGAAAAACAAAAAAGCAAAAGAGAAAAATTTTACCCTGTGGTTATGGAAGAAGGCACGGTCTACATAAGTCTTGTAAAGAAATACATACAGTGAGAGATTTCATATAGAGAAATTAGATTTGGATCAAATAATGCAAAATCATTGTGGATATTATAGTATTTTGACCTTTTCCTACAGGGAATTTTAAGGCCTTGAAGGAAATAATTTAATCTGCAAAACTGATAACACATTAGAAACTGAAGCAAGTAAGTTAATTAGGAAGCCTTTACAATAATCTTAATAAAAACTGTAATACAATTAAGATGACAAAATGGATCAAAGAACTGTGATAGGTAGAATTTTAGAATGAAATAGAATTTTCCAAACTCTTGGTAGTTAATATCAGGTCCTGGCTTTCATATCATTTTATCAGGCATAACTTTATAAAGCTATCAATTTCAACTATAATTATTGTTATTACTATTTCTGGTATTAATATTTGGTATTGTGATAGGCAAGATAGCCATGGGATGAGGCCAAAAATTAAAGAAAAATAATAATAAAGCAAGTAAGTAAATAAATATACAAATGACTATATACTTTCACTTTATTGAAATCATTACAAAATAAATAATTTTGAATTATTTATCTCTCTGAGTTATTTTCTAAAAGAAGGGGTCATTAAAGGTCTATTTTTTCTTGAAGTATATTGGATACATTTAAGTTTCTTCATTTACATTATCAAATTTACCACACATTTCTGAAATAATTTTTATAGTGAATTAATAGACTTTATATGTATAACAGCTTTAAATTTGCAGAAAAATTGAGCACAGTACAGAGACTGTCTCTCCCTTATACACATTTCCCCTACTAATAGCATCATGTATTGGTATGATATATTTGATACAATTAATTATTGTCATATCATCTTTAAAGTTCACTTTATCACTGGTTTTATCATTAGAATTTTTGAAAATAAGCAAATAAAATCTACAAGACGTATCTACCTATGAGATGTGTTTCAGTCTCACTCTGACATAGAACCATGACACCATTCTTAAGGTATTTCTATAAGTAAATCAGCAGGTGATTCTCATTTCATACGTTTAAATGTTATTACTCAATCAATTGGATTACTTTGGTGGCTCAGTGGCAAAAATCCACCTGCTAATGCAAGAGACACGAGTTGGATCTCTGGTCCAGGAAGGAAGTGGCAACCCACTCCAATACTCTTGCCTGGGAAATCCCATGGACAGAGGAATCTGGCAGGCTACAGTCCATGGGGTCACAGTGAGTTGGACATGACTTAGCAACTGAGCAACAGCAACAACATTTGATTACTGGATATAATTTATTTAAGCTCTGTATTCAGAATATTAAATTAGCCAAAACAAAATATAATCAGCAACCATTAATTAAAGGATAACTGCAAACTGTAACATTTGTAATAATGGTGATAAAAATAACAGCAGTGCTAATAACAATTTTGCCTAATGTTTTTGAGAACTTACTTGTTACCAGATATTTGTACTTTATATGCATTCCTTCATTTGAGTCTCTTAATATCATAAAGATCTAGCTTTGGTATCTCTATTTTATAGATAACATAAATAATATAAAGATTTAAAAATTGAGTATTATACAGCTAGTACACTACAGAAGAGGGATTGGATACAAAACAATTTGATTCCAAAACATTACTCTCTAACCACGATTTATGCTTGCCTTTTCCCTTGTGCCAACCCTCAAAACTTCCTAAAATAGTCTTCTACAAACAAGAAGAAAGTGAACAAAATTTTATTTTTTTTATAACTTGTGAAGGTAATATCATAATATTGAATAATAAAGATTTTATATGAGCAAAATGAATGCTGAATGTGATCCAAAGTCTACTAAATATTGCCTAATTTCTATATAAAGATCTTTAAAAAAAGTGATTCAAGAAAGTTATCCTTGATAATAACTTACTTGGAACTTACAGTTTTTCTTTTTTCAATATACTTAAAATTCTTTATTAAATATTTCAGTGTATGTACACCTATGCTGGAAAGGACAAAGTCTTCCACAACTGAAAATAACATTTATTTATATATGAATCATTTATTCCATTCACCCAGACATGAATATTGGCATTGTTTCTCTGTAAACAACTGGAAATAATTTGCCAATCTCAAAAAAGTGGTTAATTTTTACTAATTAGTGATGAATATCTGCAAAATGATAAGCCATCTTTCTACCATGTTTCTTTAAGTAATATAAACATCTTTTAATGATACACAGAGCAAAATAACCATCACAAAAAAATGTTTGGTAGGTTAGCAAGCTAGAGTCTGAGAGCATTTAAAAATATTTGGGAAAATATTTTTTGCAGTCACAAAATTAAAATTAGCTTGTGTAACTGTTTCAAAGCCTCAGATATGCAGATGACACCACCCTTATGGCAGAAAGTGAAGAGGAACTAAAAAGCCTCTTGATGAAAGTGAAAGAGGAGAGTGAAAAAGTTGGCTTAAAACTCAACATTCAGAAAACTAAGATCATGGCATCTGGTCCCATCACTTCAGGGAAACAAATGGGGAAACAATGGAAACAGTGTCAGGCTTTATTTTCTCAGGCTCCAAAATCACTGCAGATGGTGATCGCAGCCATGAAATTAAAAGATGCTTACACCTTGGAAGGAAAGTTATGACCAACCTAGAGAGCATATTAAAAGGCAGAGACATTACATTGCTAATGAAGGTCCATCTAGTCAAGGTTATGGTTTTTTCAGTGGCCATGTATGGATGTGAGAGTTGGACTGTGAAGAAGGCTGAGCACCAAAGAACTGATGCTTTTGAACTGTGGTATTGGAGAAGACTCTTGAGAGTCCCTTGGACTGCAAGGAGATCCAACCAGTCCATCCTAAAGGAGATCAGTCCTGGGTGTTCATTGGAAGGACTGATGCTAAAGCTGAAACTCCAGTACTTTGGCCACCTCATGCGAAGGGTTGACCCATTGGAAAAGACTCTGATGGTGGGAGGGATTGGGGGCAGGAGGAGAAGGGGACAACAAAGGATGAGACGGCTGGATGGCATCACTGAGTCGATGGCCATGAGTTTGAGTGAACTCCGGGAGTTGGTGATGGACAGGGAGGCTTGGTGTGCTGCAATCCATGAGGTTGTAAAGAGTCAGACACGACTGAGTGACTGAACTGAATTGAACTGAACTGATGTACTAAAGATTCTGAGAGATAATTGTAGTTATGATTTATTAAGAAAGTAGTTCAATGATTATGTTAAGGACTTTGGATATTACATAAGGGTGAATATCTGTGTGTGTGCTAAGTTGCTTCAGTCATGTCTGACTCTTTGTGCCCCTATGGACTGTAGCCCACCAGACTCCTCTGTTCCTGGGATTCTCCAGGCAAGAATACTGGAGTGGGTTGCTATGCCCTCCTCCAGGGGGTCTTTCCAACCCAGGTATCAAACCTGGGTCTCCTGGGGCTCCTGCATTTAGGTGGGTTCTTTTACCACTGAGCCACTGGGGAAGCTGGTTGAATATAAGACTTCACTATTTAGAAAAGGAACCAGAGGAAATAAAAGATAAGACTTAACATCATGTTTCCACCTGCATAAACAATGGAGGGCTACAAAAGGATTCATAGCAGAGTTCACATCTGAGAAAAGTCTTAAAGGGTAAGATTTCAAGAGCTGGACTAGGTATGGAAAGAATATTTTATGGAAAGTAAAAAAGAAATCCTTGTAGGAGCACAGACAGATTTAAATACTATTGAAAAAATGGTTAGAAAGAAAGGTTAAGTCAATTAAGAAGGTATTTTGAAAATATGAGAGGGTAATACTACTTGAAAAAAAAAATCATTCACTCATTGAAAACCAAAGTACTTCAGTAAGTGTCAGCCATTGCAGTTATCAATCACAGTGTATTGCAGGAATAGAGATTAATAAACAGACCATTAAGTTGTCCTTTAGTAAATCCTACAGTTAGTGAAAGTTCTTTTGAAGGACATAGGAACACATGGGAGAGTCACCATTGTAGGATATTCAGAAGAAGACATAAAGTAAGTTACAACTAAGCATATAAATAGCTGGAAAAAATATTATTCAAAATAGCAGAAACAGCATATGCAAAGTATAGAAGCTAATAGTGATCATGCTACAGGCAAATCTTTATATATGCCAGAAAACTGAGAATAAAAAATAGAGAATGCTTTTGCAAAAAGAAAATTAAATGCATGGACTTGGTATTAGATAGATCATGATCCAGACCCTGTGACTTAATAATTAGTTGTTGAGCCTTAGCCAAGTTAATTAACTTCTCATAACTTAAGTTATTCCTCTGTAAAATAGAGATAATAATTAAATATAGAGATAATAATTAAAGATTTACCAAGCATGTCTCCACAAATCAGAACAAGACCCAGTATCCCCCTCAGTCAGTCTCTCCCAACAGGAAGCTTCCATAAGCCTCTTATCCTTCTCCATCAGAGGGCAGACAGAATGAAAACCACAATCACAGAAAACTAACCAATCTGATCACAAGGACCACAGCCTTGTCTAACTCAATGGAACAATGAGCCAAGCCATGTAGGGACACCAAGACAGAAGAGATGTGGTGGAGAGTTCTGACAAAACATTGTCCACTGCAGAAGGGAATGCAAACCATGTCAGTATTCTTGCCATGAGAATTCCATGAACAGTATGAAAAGGTAAACAGTTAAGACACTGAAAGATGAACTCCCAAGGTTGGTAGGTGTCCAATGTGCTACTAGAGATCAGTGGGGAATAACTCCAGAAAGAATGAAGAGATGGAACCAAAACAAAAAACAAAATCCAGTTGTGGATATGACTGGTGATGGAAGTAAAGTCCAAGGCTATAAAGAAGAATATTGCATAGGAACATGGAATGTTGCATCTATGAATCAAGGCAAATTGGAAGTGGTCAAACAGGAGATGGCAAGAGGGAACATCAACATTTTAAGAATAAACAAACTAAAATGAACTGGACGGGTGAATTTAACTCAGATGACCATTATATCCACTACTGTGGGTGAGAATCCCTTAGGAGAAATGGAATAGCCCTCATAGTCAACAAAAGTGTCCAAAATGCAGTACTTGGATGCAATCTCAAAAACAACAGAATGATCTCTGTTAGTTTCCAAGGCAAACCATTCAAGATCACAGTAATCCAAGTCTACACCCCGACCAGTAATGCTGAAGAAGCTGAAGCTGAACGGTTCTATGAAGACCTACAAGACCTTCTAGAACTAACCCTCCAAAAGATGTTTTTTTCATTATAGGAGACTGGAATGCAAATGTAGGAAATCAAGAGATACCTGGAGTAACAGGCAAATTTGGCCTTGAAGTATAAAACAAAGTAGGTCAAAGGCTAACAGTTTTGCCAAGAGAACACACTGGTCATAGCAAACACCCTCTTCCACCAACATAAGAGAAGACTCTACACATGTACATCACCAGACGGTCAATACCCAAATCAGATTTATTATATTCTTTGCAGCCAAAAATGGAGAAGCTCTATACAGTCAGCAAAAACAAGATGGGAAGCTGACTATGGCTCAGATCATGAACTCCTTATTGCCAAATTCAGACTTAAATTGAAGAAAGTAGGGCAAATCACTAGACCATTCATGTATGGCCTAAATCAAATTTCTTATGATTATACAGTGGAAGTTACAAATAGAATCACGGGATTAGATCTGATAAACAGAGCACCTGAAGAGCTATGGATGGAGGCCTGTGACATTGTAGAGGAGGCAGTGATCAAGACCATCCCCAAGAAAAAAAATGTAAATAGGCAAAATGGTTGTCTGAGGAGGCCTTACAAATAGCTGAGAAAAGAAGAAAAGTGAAAGGTAAAGGAGAAAAGGAAATATAAACCCATTTGAAACCAGAGTTCTAAAGAATAGCAAAGAGAGATAAAAAAAAAAAAAAAAAGCCATCCTCAGTGATCAATGCAAAGAAATAGAGGAAAACAATAGAATGAGAAAGACTAGAGACCTCTTCAAGAAAATTAGAGATACCAAGGGAAGATTTGATGCAAAGATGGGCACCATAAAGGACAAAAATGGTATGGACATAACAGAAGCAGAAGATATTAAGAAGAGGTGGCAAGAATATACAGAAGAACTATACACATAAGATATTCATGACCCAGATAACCACGATGATATAATCACTCACCTAGAGCCAGACACCCTGGAATCTGAAATCAAGTGGGCCTTAGGAAGCATCACTACGAACAAAGCTAGTGGAAGTGATGGAATTTCAGTTGAGATATCTCAAGTCCTAAAAGATGATGTTGTGAAAGTGTTACAATCAGTATACCAGCAAATTTGGAAAACTCAACAGTGGCCACAGGACTGGAAAAGGTCAGTTTTCATTACAATCCCAAAGAAAGGCAATGCTAAAGAATGCTCAAACTACTACACAATTGCACTCATCTCACACACTAGTAAAGTAATGCTCAAAATTCCTCATGCCATGCTTCAAAGGTACGTGAACTGTGAAATTCCAGATGTTCAAGCTGGATTTAGAAAAGGCAGAGGAACCAGAGATCAAATTGCCAATAGTGTTGGATCATCAAAAAAGCAAGAGAATTCCAGAAAAACATCTGCTTCTGCTTTATTGACTATGCCAAAGCCTTTCAATGTTTGGATCACAACAAACTGTGGAAAATGCTTAGAGATGGGAATACCAGACCACCTGACCTGCCTCTTGAGAAATCGGTATACAGGTCAGAAAGCAACAGTTAGAACTGAACATGGAACAACAGACTGGTTCCAAATTGGTAAAGCAGTAAATTAATGCTGTATATTGTCAGCCTGCTCATTTAACTTAGGTGCAGAGTGCATCATAAGAACTGTCAGGCTAGATGAAGCACAAGCTGGAATCAAGATTGCTGGGAGAATTATCAATAACCTCAGATATGCAGATGACACCACCCTTATGGCAGAAAGCAAAGAACTAGAGCCTCTTGATGAAAGTGAAAGAGAAGAGTGAAAAAGTTGGCTTAAAGGTCAACATTCAGAAAGCTAAGATCATGGCACCCGGTCCCATCACTTCATGGCAAATAGATGGGGAAACAATGGAAACAGTGACAGACTTTTTTTTTTTTTTTTGGCTCCCAAATCACTGCAGATGGTGACTGCAGCCATGAAATTAAAAGACCTTGCTCCTTGGAAGAAAAACTATGACTAACCTAGACAGCTTTATTAAAAAGCAGAGCCATTTACTTAGCTAACAATCACCCATCTAGTCAAAGTTATGGTTTTCCAGTTGTCTTGAATGGATGTGAGAGTTGGACTGTGAAGAAATCTGAGCACCAAAGAATTGATGCTTTTGAACTGTGGTGTTGGAGGAAACTCTTGAGTGTCCCTTGGACAACAAGGAGATCTAACCGGTCCATCCTAAAGGAAATCATCCCTGAATAGTCATTGGAAGGACAGATGTTGAAGCTGAAATTCCAATACTTTGACTCATTTAAAAAGACCCTGGTGCTGTGGAAGATTGAAGGCAGGAGGATAAGGGGACGATAGAGGATGAGATGGTTGGATAGCATCACCAACTCTATGGACATGAGTTTGAGTAAGTTCCAGGAGTTGGTAATGGACAGGGAAGCCTGGCAAGCTGCTTCCATATCATTGCATGAGCGACTGAACTGAACTGAACTGAAATGCTAGAGGAATAAACGTGGCAGTGGTGGTTGTTATGAGCTGTCTATGCATGGGGACCTGGTGTACTGGTCATTGCATTAGTAGTTTTTTGAATAGTACCTAACACATTATAAATTATTAATTAGTGTTTTGGAAAAATTTAATATTGTTGCTATTTTCACAGAATCCAAGGAAATAGACTTCTGATAAAGAGGATGGCTAAGTCTTTTAAATGTACCCATATGAGAACAATCCTTAAATATCATTTTCTTGGATTAGGAAACAAGTAAGTGGGACTTCCCTGGTGGTTCAGAGGCTAAGACTTAACTTTCCCCATGCAGGGAATTTGAGGGCTTGAGACAAACTGTATTCATTTAAATGAATAAGTTTATTATGTTAATGTTACATAATAAAAAGAGTTACTTTGCTGGAGTTGTGAATGTCAAGAGAGAGGGGATATGACTGGCATTTGAATGACTGAGATCAGTTCCATGGGCTCCAAGTACCAGCAGCAATGTATAAATCATGTTTTTCATGCTGTACCGACCTATCTGTTATTCTCTTCTGTAAGATTGAAGACCAAAGATGTAGTCCATTTTTCCCTTAAAGGAAGATGTGTGCCATATGACTCAAAAAGACTAGATAACTAAACACTGCTAACTTGCTAAAGTCCCATACTCCTAAGTCTATGCATAATTGAAGCTTAATCAGTGAAGAAATTGCTTTACAAGCAAAACAATATGACAATAGTTTCACAGAGAAGTAGAAGGTATTTATGGCATGAGTTCCTATATTCTTAATCAGGAGTCAGCAAACTTTTTTTTTTTTTTTTTCTGCGAAGAGCCACATAATATTTTAGGCTCCGTGAGTCAAAAGGAATCTGTTCTAACTATTTAATTCTATTATTTTAGACCAGGGATTCTCAGTCCTGGGGCCGTGAACTGGTACTGGTCCATGGACTGTTAGGAAACAAGCCTCACAGCAGGAGGTAAGCGGCAGGCAAGCAAGTAAGCAAAGCTTCATCTCTATTAATGGACACTCACCATTGCTCACATCGGTGCCTGAACTCCACTTCCTGTCAGGTTAGTTGGAGTATTAGATTCTTGGAGGAGCAGGGATTTTATTGCACTTAAATCATCTGGAAACCATCAGCCCCACTCCTACCCTGGGTCCATAGAAAAATAACATGATATACTCTGCATATAAGCTCAATAAGCAGGGTGATAAAATACAGCCTTGACGTACTCCTTTTCCTATTTGGAACCAGTCTGTTGTTCCATGTCCAGTTCTAACTATTGCTTCCTGACCTGCATATAGGTTTCTCAAGAGGCAGGTCAGGTGGTCTGGTATTCCAATCTTTTTCAGAATTTTCCACAGTTTATTGTGATCCACACAGTCAAAGGCTTTGGCATAGTCAATAAAGCAGAAATAGATGTTTTTCTGGAACTCTTGCTTTTTCCATGATCCAGCGGATGTTGGCAATTTGATCTCTGGTTCCTCTGCCTTTTCTAAAACCAGCTTGAGCATCTGGAAATTCACAGTTCACATATTGCTGAAGCCTGGCTTGGAGAATTTTGAGCATTACTTTACTATCGTGTGAGATGAGTGACTCATAGGTGTGTTAAATAATTTTCCTAAACTTGCATAGGTAGTAACAGCAGGCCCTGGAACCAAATCCAGCTAAGTATCATTTTCATTCCATATACTTTTCACTAGCAGGGTTATTTTTAAATATATAGGAGTTTTGAAAGTGACCTGAGGATCTGACAAAAGCTGTATTCCACAGAAAAACACTTATATTAGTAAGACTTCTCTCAAAACTCTGGAGGGCACAATCTTTGAAACCAAAAAAATAGGATATTACAGCAGTGATTCTTACAACAGTGTGAACAAAAGAGTAACTTGTTTCCTAGAGCTTAATCAGAAGTTGTGTTGAGACCCTGGAGATGGATATATCTACATCTATCTATTCCTAGGCTGCAGGTCTATAGTAGCAAGTCTCCAGGTGATACAGAGATTATTAAAGAACTATCAAGAAACCTGAACTCTATTTTGCTCCTAAAATTCCTTCAAATGCAAATGATTTAAAAACATGACCTGATATTTTAATGCACCTTGTTTCTTCAATGCTTTTGTGCAATTAAAAAAAAGTGTCCCTAATATATACCATTTAGGTGTGTGATGTGTATGTGTATTTGTGTATGGAATGTGAAAAGAACAACTAGCCCTCTAACTTTCAAACATTTCTGAGAAATAAAAACATTCTAATTATTATCTATGTTTTTAAAATTAGGAAATTGAAGAAGGTGTAGATGGAAAGAAATAGCTTATCTTTTATCTCAAATTAAATGAACCAATATTAAATCTTTAGCTCAGTCAATGGTTTGCTTCTACATTAAAAGCAGGTCAAATACTAAATTGTCGTACTTTCCCTTAAGTGATAAATTATTTAGAGATATTTAAGAAAGCATGTAAGTAAGCTGTTAACATTAGTCTATGTTGGGGAAAAAAAAATTATATGCAAATGAGATATTTACAGAGAAATTTTATTGTAAACACTGTAATTATCTTGGTAACATTCTACTATATCCATTTTAAAACTAGGTCATAATTTTTCACTGAAGCATGAAAACATTACTTCCTTTTCCTTCCTTTAGGATACAGATTAGCTCAGTCATCATTTTCTGACATTGCACTTACCCAGAGAAAATTAATGGGAATTAATTGTAAAAGCTTTCCCACCCACCAACCCCTCCACGCAATCCCCTGGAGTTCTTCCTTTTCAGAGAAAATCATATGGAATTAAATAATGTTGGGGTTGGAAAGAGCCTTAAAGTTTGCCTACTTAAACCACCTTTCTGAAGCATGCATTGAATACTTGATTATAAGGAATGACAATTGTAGCAAATACAATTTTAAGGAAAAAATAGTTAAGATTCTAGGACAGTTCCCACATATAACAATGAAAGTAGAGGAAATATCATTAAAAAAATTAATTTGTTAAGGCCAGGAGAGTACCCCAGCTTTCCTCTCCCATTTAAAACTATAGAGAGATTTTGGGACACAACTAAGGAGGATGATGAAAAGAAAAAGCCAGAAAGCCTTGGGAGGCATCCGCCACCCACTTAGGAGGGAATGACTTGAAAACCTCACAAGGAATACATATTTTACATAACTTGCCCTATTCATGACTTCTACATGTTTATTTATTTATTTTTAAAATGGTGCTAGTGGTAGTAGGGGAGAAAGTACAAGGGAAGGCAAATCAAGACACTGAAAAAATAATAGCCAGATAGGTAGATCGGGCCTTTTATGCTTATAAGTCAGATGAGGGCAGTTTTCTCTTTCTTATAGAAGGCTTCCCTTATAGCTCAGTTGGTAAAGAATCCACCTGCAATGCAGAAGACCCCGTTTCAGTTCTGTGGTTGGGAAGATTCCCTGGAGAAGGGATAGGCTACCCACTCCAGTCTTCTTGGGCTTCCCTTGTGGCTCAGTTGGTAAAGAATCTGCCTGAAATGTGGGAGACCTGGGTTAGATCCCTGGGTCAGGTAAATCTCCTGAAGAAGGGAAAGGCTACCACTCCAGTATTCTGGCCTGGAGAATTCCATGGACTGTATAGTCCATGGGTCGCAAAGAGTCGAACACAACTGAGTGACCTTCACAAATCTTATAATTTATCAATAAGCATCGTAGTCTCACATCTACATCCTAAAGATATTTGAATGAGAAATAAGTATACTTAGAGGGAATTGAAAATATATTTATTAAAAGTAATAAGAGTGCAAGTTTGTTATTGCCTTCTTATACCTGCCTTCTTCAAAGGGTACAAATGTACAATTTAAACAGGGTAACTGTCATATTCAGGCTTCCCTGGTGGCTCAGCAGAAAAGGACCTGCCTGCCAATACCAAAGACACACGTTTGATCCCTGGGTTGGGAAGACCCCCTATAGAAGGAAACAGCAACCCACTCCAATATTCTTGCCTAGAAACTCCACAGACAAAGGAGTCTGATGGGCTACAGTCCATGGGAGTCTCAAATGCATTGGACATGACTTAGTGATTAAACAACAACAAACTATCATATTCAGCTGGTAGAATCTTCTGACAATACTTTTACTCCCTAAGATGAAATTCATACATTCTTCACTCTTATGTTACAGTATTCAATGTGCGATTTCTATGTCTCTGTATGGCGCTGTGCTGTGCTTACTCAGTAGTTATATCTGACTCTTTGTGACCCCATGGACTGCAGCTCACTAGGCTCCTCTGTCCATTGGATTCGCCAGGCAAAAATATTGGAGTAGGTTGATATGCCCTTCTCCAGGGGATCTTTCTGACCCAGGGACTGAACCCACATCTTTTAAATCTCCTGCATTGGCAGACAGGGTCTTTACCACTAGCACCAACTGGGGTGTCTGCTTCTGTATGGTAATTATCTGTATTTGAGGATGGCTCTTTCAACAGATCAGTGGGTGTCGGCACCTCATTTTATTCAATAATTCACCACTCTCACAGGTATCAAGAACACAGCAGAGAATGTATCAGCACTGAAAACCTTCCAAAGAAACTCTTGAAATTTGATTTTAAGATGTTTTGACAGATTCAATTCAGTTCAGTCACTAAGTCGTGTCCGACTCTTTGTGACCCCATGAATCGCAGCACGCCAGGCCTCCCTGTCCATCACCATCTCCCAGAGTTCACTCAAACTAACGTCCCTCGAGTTGGTGGGGAAGAGTAATAGAACATGAGAATTAGCAAAGATTTCACTGTACTAATTTTCTGGTTCCAAACTTTTGCCTGAGCCATACTTATTAAAGAGAAAGCTTAATGTGTCAAAGAATTCCAAAGTTTCAGATGAATTTGTTATTATCTACTCTATTATATATCAGTTCCAAAATTATCTGAATAATATAGTTAAATAGCTAAGCTTAAAACATACAAAAAGTGTTGGGGAATTATATTTTTATATCTGTTCTTCTCTCTAATTATCTATCAAAACTTTGATTCATGCAGGTGCCTAAAACCTGATCCTGTACCCATTCTGTTAATTCTGTCTGGAATTTCTGTTAGATTCTTTCTTCTACTCAGGCACATTTTTAAAATTCTTTTAATATCTCTTACCTCTAATAAGTCTGTTGTAAGGATTAAATTATATAATCTTTATAAATACTTAGCCAAGTATTTGGAACATAATAAAATAAATAAATAATAAAGTTTGCTGTGCTGTGTGCTTAGTCACTCAGTCTTGTCGGACTCTTCACTATCTTGTGGACTTTAGCCTGCCAGACTTCTCTACCCATGGGGATTCTCCAGGCATGAATACTGGAGTTGGTTGCCATGCCCTCCGCCAGGGGATCTTCCCAACCCAGGGCTTGAACATTCTGGAGAATGAATACCACCCATATTTGAATTCAAGCTCAACCACATGGAGTCTTGATTCTTTCTACTTGTTCATGTCTACAGTGGGTCTCCTCCTTGTTTTTATCTACTTCCAACAGAAGAATCAAATTTTATTGATATTTATAAAATATATGTTCAGTAATGAGGACCCCTAGGACCTTTTCCTCTTCCAATGCTTAAAATCCATTTTCTTGGCCAGGACAACTCATATTCTATTGGATGATATCCAATAATATAGTCCCTCTTAAATGTGTGAGAAAGGAAGATAAATGTTGAGTAACTATAATCCCACAAGGAAAATGAATGGTAACTAGTAATCATCTAGTAAACTAATTGGTAACATATTCACTGAGAATGGAATCTGTTGGGGATTAAATGGATATGTCGGGGGGCGGGGGTGGTGGTGCCCATCAAAAGAATAGTCTCCTACTTACAGTTTCTGCCCAAACCCAAAAATTTTGATTCTTGTATTACATCTTAATTATTTCTCTCTCTCTCTCTTTTTTTTTTTTTTTCTCTTGTAAGGTGGTGGTTGTGGTGGGTTTAGTTCCTAAGTCATGTCTGACTCTTGCAACCCCATGGACTATAACCCGCCAGGCTCCTCTGTCCATGGAATTTCCCAGGCAGAAATATGGAAGTGGGTTGCCATTTCCTTCTCCAGGGGAATCCTTCCCCTGGAGCCTTCTATCTAGGGATTGAACCCCATCTCCTGCATTGCAGGTGTTCTCCTGTATTGCACATGGATTCTTTACTGAGCCACCGATATATGTGTATATGTAAGTTCATTTTTACTCTTTATTGACTTGTTGGAAAGAAGAGAAACTATCATTACAAAAATCAGATCTCTTTTTGCTCTTAACCACAGTGATAAAATGCTCCAAAAAACACACAAAAAGATTGCCAGATACCACTCAGCACACAATAAATCCCCTTTGAGAAATTTCTCTTTTGCTGTTGCACAGATATAATGGGTCTGGGGTCCCACCTTCAAGTGAAATCAAGAAAGGTGAGATGATATATGACTTTATTGATCACCACACAAATATTTTTTGTATTAATTTTCACAAAACTCTCTTGCAGTTTCTAATCATTGCAAATGTCAAAGTGATTTCAAAATCACTAATTCAAGAGATAAACTCTAAAGATTAGCATGTGTAGAACCAAAAGCAGAAGCAAATATCCCTATGGTTTTCTCCAGTTGTTTGATATGATTAATGCTATATTCAAATAACCACATAATATTTGGGAAGTACATGATAATTCTAACCATTTATAAATTAGAGTATGCTTTTAAATATGTTCCTTATTCATGAAGTTATTGCTCCAAAAGGCTTACTTTGATATTTTCCCTAAATGTTCACTGGCACATTTTAGACTTCAGACATTCTTGATGATTTTAACGGCAGTTTTGAAATGAAATTCATGACTTTATTCATGCATGCAAAATTTCCCATACTGGATATGAGCAGATACCTTGTGGGAAAAAATGCCAATGTCTGAAGATCCTGTGAATTAAATGGAAGAGCAATCCTAATGGTAATTATCAATCTTAAGGAACACAGAGAAATATCTTAGAATATAAAATGTCAACTGTAAGTTACAGTTGAAGAGCGTGAATCTTATACAGTTGGGCCTTGCTTTAAATCACAACTTTGATTCATAAATATTTGTTCATTTATTCAACAAATATGCCCTGAATACAAGCACTGTGCTGCAAAACTACAGGCAGACTGTTTAATTTCTCTAAGCTTTGTTTCATTACTTTAAAAAGTGGCTAATAATTTTTAGCCACTAGTCACTAAAAAGTGACTATGACATCTATATTAATACTCATAATACAAGGACAAATAAAAGGAATATAAGAGTCCCATTTTGTGATGAATGTGTGATCAAATTTACAAATCTTAAGAAACATCACCTATGTTTTTAAAATGAGTTGACCATGATGGTGAAGAATTTATAACAGTTTCACATTAGTAAATTTCTTCTATAAATCGAAGAGCAATGTAACTCTAACAGAATGAATATCATTATTTTGGTGTAAGAATGTGGTTAAATCAACCCCAATCTCTCCATACTGGTTATAGAAGTACCTCATGTTTATGCTTCTTCTTAGTTTTTTTTTTTTTTTTTTAAGCTCTGTAATATTTACCCTCATGAACCATCTAGTTTTCCAAATGTATACAACTTACGAAGATGTTTCTTTTGTGGAACAAATTTGAGTCTCAGCCACAGGTTGGGTCAGAAGCAACTG
This sequence comes from Bos indicus, assembly GCF_029378745.1. Lineage (NCBI taxonomy): Eukaryota > Metazoa > Chordata > Mammalia > Artiodactyla > Bovidae > Bos > Bos indicus. The sequence continues at coordinate 92,666,645 of NC_091767.1, forward strand.
AAAGTTTTTTTACTATGAAAAAAAAAAAAAAAGAGAGAGAGAGAGAGAGAATCCTGCAGTGTACTAGATGCCTGAATAAAGAATTTACTGGACCATCTTGTTCCTGGGTTAATAATAAGTACATAGAGTTCTATCTTAAGAATGTGCAATACAGGACATCAACATACTACCTCTTTATCCAGGTAACTCAACTCTTCTCCTTCCCATGGTTGAGTCAAATTATGTTTATTTACTGAGTTCAAGTATAAGAAAGGGGAAAATATGTTATTTGCTGAAACTATTGCCAGTGCTTTGAAACACACATTTAGGGTCCAACTGACAACCGAGATAAGATTGCAGGTACTTCTTCCACCTTTGAGGCATATGTGTCAAATGCTTATTGAATATGATTTCTATTACTATGATATTAAAGGATAGAACGGATTTTAGGGGAAATGTACATAGATCTTGGCACCAGTGAAAGTCTGTGTTTATTAAATGAACGATTTTCATGTAAGGTAAAGGATAGCTCACTCAACTAAATTATGTCATTATTTACTATATGATTTCCTCCTGTAAATTGCTTTACTTTCTGAAGAAATCTGTGTATGGAAGGGGACATTGACACTGAACTATATCATCAGAGTAGACCAAGGCTGACTGAGCTGTAGGATGATCAATGATCTAAGATGTGTCCTGGAGTAAAAGTCAGTGCCAAGCTAGCTGAGCAAATAAAATACGTTCCCCAGGACTTGACCTGGGAGTCAGGACATGCTTGTTGGCAGCATGCCAGAAAGAAATAAACAAAATGGAGCTGAATCATGTCAATGGCAGAACACAAGAATGACGATCTTCAAACTGCTGCAGGTGAACTCCCCAGAGCCACCTTTGGCTTTGGAACCAGCAGTACTAAGAACATTGAATAAAATACTACAACACTTTCTCAATGGTGCCAAATAAATACGGTGGATTCTTTACTGCTGAGCCACAGAGGAAGCCCCAAAATTGGCCATACAAAGGATATATAATGAACTTTATTTTTTTAATTTATTTATTTTAATTAGAGGCTAATTAATTTACAATATTGCATTGGTTTTGCCATACATCAACATGAATCTGCCACGGGTGTACACGTGTTCCCAATCCTGAACCCCCTTCCCACCTCCCTCCCCATACCATCCCTCTGGGTCATCCCAGTGCACCAGTCCCAAGCATCCTGTATCCTTCATCAAACCTGGACTGGCAATTCGTTTCTTATATGATATTATACATGTTTCAATGCCATTCTCCCAAATCATCCCCCCTCCCACAGAGTCCAAAAGACTGTTCTATACATCAGTGTCTCTTTTGCTGTCTCGCATACAGGGTTATCGTTACCATCTTTCTAAATTCCATATATATGCATTAGTAAGAAAAACATCAATACAGTATAATGAACTTTAATATATCATTTGTAATGTGTTTCTATCCATGGTGCTGTGTGCTTAGTTGCTCAGTCCTGTCTGACTCTTTGTGATACCATGGACTGTAGCCCACCAGGCTCCTCTGTCCATGGGGATTCTCCAGGCAAGAATATTGGAGTGGATTGCCTCCAGTATTCTCCTGAGAAGAGAATATTCTCTTTCGAGTTTCTGAGAAGATCCTCCAGAGGATCTTCCCAATTCAGGGATCAAACCCAGGTCTCCCACATTGCAGTTGGATTCACTACCATCTGAGCCACCAGGGAAGCCCAAGAGTACTGGAGTGGGCAAACTATCCCTTCTGCATGGGACCTTCCCAACCCAGGAATCAAACTGGGGTCTCCTGAATTGCAGGCAAGTTCTGTAGCAGCTGAGATACCGGGGAAGCAATCCATGGTGGGCTGAATGTAAACCAGAATTATCAGAGATGAACAAAATACATGCTAAGGCAGGCTCTCCAAATTATGCAAATTGGTCTTTCCAAAGGAAGTATGAGATTTATTTTTATCAAAAGGGCTAAAGTAAACTTGCTTTTCTGAGTCATGAAATATCTTAGAATCCACAGAACTCTGATATAGAAACAATTGTTTCCTCAAGATAACCAATGATATGATTTTTATCAAACATAAGACAACCTAAAAACTTTTCCAGATTACTAGAACCAAACATATTTCACTGTCAGAAAGTCATTCCTTATTTCAACCTGAAATCTGTCTGCCTGTTACCATTTATCCATCCTTTCCTCTTAGGAAGTTTGTGGACTTCTGATTAAGTCTTGGGGCTTCCCTGGTAGCTCAACAGTTAAGAATCTCCTTGCAATGCAGGAAACACTGGAGAGGAGACATGTGTTTAATTTCTGGATCAGGAAGATCCCCTGGAGGAGGAAATGGCAACCCACTCCAGTATTCTTGCCTGGAAAATCCTATGGACAGAGGAGTAAGGCGGGGGGTGCAGTCTATAAGGGTCACAAAGAGTTGAACATGACTGAACAATTAAGTTTTACCACAGACACCCTAAGATCAGCTCTATACATTCCTGAGGTATTTTTCTGGGGTTATATATTTATGTCTCTTTTGCTCAAAGCAGTAAGGCCAAATAAAATGATGCTATGTTTTAAAGAAAAAAAAGTGCAAGTACTTGTCACAAATAAGGTCAATGATGAAGAGAGGAGGATTGTTCCCAAAATAATTTGGTTTCCTTAGAGTTCACTGAAATTTTCTATTTAATTTACGCAGAAAGAAATATAAAAGCCTGATAAAGTTGTCCCCATCAGCAGATGATAGATACCTCTCTCCTATGTTATTCTTATACAAGTATGGATAAAATAATTACTTAGTAACTATTGCAATAAACATAAGGCTTAAAGGGACAAGCAGAACAACACTAAATTCTAGTGAATTTGTTTAAAAAAAATGCAGATAGGGGTATATTTAAATGATGATATCCAAAACTTTGGCTACCTGATGCAAACAGCTGACTCATTGGAAAAGAACATGATGCTGGGGAAGACTGAGGGCAAGAGCAGTGGGCAACAGAGGATGAGATGGTTGGATGGCATCATCAATTCAATGAACATGACTTGGAGAAAACACCAGGAGATAGTGAAGGACAGGGAAGCCTGGTGTGCTGTAGTCCATGGTGCCACAAAAATCAGACATGATTTAGCAACTGAACATACATTTAAATATTTTCTTAGAAGGAATTTATTATAAAATCAAAGATTTTCCATTTGTAATGTTGATCGAAGGAAAAAGTGATGGCCCTTTGTTTATCCCCATATTTTCATCCTTAAGTCCTTTCTTCTTCCATGTCTGCCTTGGGTTAAGCTTTCTCTTCAAGAAGTCAAGTCCTATGGATGAGAATATCAACCCTCCACTTAGCTGCAGTGTCTCTACTAATATAAAATAAAAAAGTAACAGTGAATTGACATCAGAAGTGTAGATCAAGCCTCTGTTAACAGCTTTCATTTCTGGAGAGACTACTGTGAAGTAAGGAATTATTCCCTTTGCTCAGTAATTCTTCTCATTTCTAATTCAGACTGTCTTAGCACTCAGTTACAATAGATCTAATAACAATAAAGTTTTATTTTCACTCAATTTCTTTTGCTTTTCTAACATATTAAATCTCTCTGCACAAATTTCACTCCCTATCATTTCTCTCTGATTACTTCTTGGAATAGCAAAGACATTTCCTTTATAATAATAGACCACTATCATTATTAAAAAGCACACCACTTTTTCAACACAAATTATAGGGTTTGTCCATTGAATAGGTGGATTTCAAAATATAGTATTTAGTCGTCCTGAATTGGATTGGTCATCTTATCAAAGATTTCTTAATCTTCATATTATAGTGAAACAGATGAGGGGCCCACATAAGTTGTAAAATTTCTAATTTGCTTTCATGTTTAAGGAGAGAAGAATTTTAAAAGGAAAAATGTTTTTATTATTCTTCTTAGGGATAAGATTTTTCATGTATGTTTGTACTTTTCATTATGCAATGTGGATAAAAACTAAAGGCAGAATTTGATGTCATTTTGGCAGAACAGTATAATAGATGAGGTAATTACTCAAATAAAGATATTGTATAAGGTTGGAACCCTGTACTTATTTTCCTGTTATATATGCATAGGTCCCATAACATAGTACAGTCTTACATGCATACACATACACATGTATGTTTAATATATATTTGCATATGTAATACATCCATAAATTATATATTTAAATTATATATCAAATACTAAAGGGAACAATTATAATTTAGATTATTTTGAATTCACACATATTCAACAAAGAAATAACATTTTATAATTATAGATATGAAATCTGAGGTTCTCTAAAGTAAAATACTTTGTACAAAGACACCTAAGGGATAGGACTAAAGCTAGACTTTTAAATCAGATCATTTTGCCTCTAGAGCTAGAGAGGTTTCTATCCTTTAATTATTCTTATTAAATGTTTGTTGAATTTTATAGTGTGAATGGCAAGTTCTGGCACTCATGAAACTTAAAAGTAATACTTCTCATGATGATACTGTTTAACTGAGGCCTGCAAAATACAAGCAGAATTTGTGTAGTCACAGAATTTCAGTGCCTTAACATCTGCATATGTACAGACACACAAAATCATTTATGGCTAACAAAAATGACTGAGAAAATGACCAGGTTTTGGATTACCCACATCCACACATGAATTCAGGGAGCTAGGTTGACAGACTCTGCCATTTTGAATGTATACATTTTTAAGATCAGCCTGGGAATTCAAACTGAAGTTGGCCAGAAGGGGAAAGGACATGGGAGAATAAAAGGGAATTTCAGTGTTCTAGGCCTGCCACTGATACACATAACTACTATTTATATTCCATTGACCATAACTCAGTCACATGAAAATTCCTAAGTACAAGAAAGATACAAATAGGCAGCCTTCCAGTGACAACTGTACACTATGGAAGTAGGTAATAATTGGGACTAAGTAAAGTTCAAATTCTGTTCAACTATTTTATTTGAAGAACTACTCTTAAGACTTTGCCACAAATTATATAGCCACAGGGCATATTTTCTAAGGCAGACATTTTCACTAGTAGGTTAATAATTTCACTGTCTAAATGAATAATGTTTTAAATGAAACAAGATGTATCTACAATAGAATTGTTTTTATTTTCAACCTTTCAAACTTGCATAAAATGACAGGTGATTTCATGGCTGTCTATAAGCATGGCTCTATGTTTAAGAACAATTTATTTAGATAATTATGTGAGAATACATTAATACATTATATATCAGTTGCTATATATTGAATGCTTGCATTTATCTAAAATTCATATGTTGAAATATTAATACCCAAGATAATAGTACTGGAGATGGAGCCTTTGGGAGATGATTAGCAGCCCAATATGCTACTGGAGATCAGTGGAGAAATAACTCCAGAAAGAATGAAGAGATGGAGGCAAAACAAAAACAACACCCAGTTGTAGATGTGACTGGTGATGGAAGCAAGGTCCGATGCTGTAAAGAGCAATATTGCATAGGAACCTGGAATGTTAGGTCCATGAATCAAGGCAAATTGGAAGTGGTCAAACAGGAGATGGCAAGAGTGAATTTCAAAATTTTAGGAATCAGAGAACTAAAATGGACTGGAATGGGTGAATTTAACTCAGATGGCCATTGTATCTACTACTGTGGGCAAGAATCTTTTAGAAGAAATGGAGTAGCCATCATAGTCAGCAGGAGTCTGAAATGAAGTACTTGAATGCAAACTCAAAAATGACAGAATGATCTCTGTTCGTTTCCAAGGCAAACCATTCAATACCACAATAATCCAAGTCTATGCCCCGGCCAGTAATGCTGAATAAGCTAAAGTTGAACAGTTCTATGAAGACCTACAGGACCTTCTAGAACTAACACCTAAAAAAAGATGCCCTTTTCATTATAGTGGACTGGAATGCAAAAGTAGGAAGTCAATAAATACCTGGAATAACAGGAAAATTTGGCCTTGGAGTACAGAATGAAGCAGGACAAAGGTTAATAGAGTTTTGCCAAGAGAATGCACTGGTCATAGCAAACACCTCTTCCAACAACACTAGAGAAGACTCTACATATGGACATCACCAGATGGTCAAAACTGAAATCAGATTGATTATATTCTTTGCAGCCAAAATGGAGACGGTCTATATAGTCAGAAAAAACAAGATGGGAAGCTGACTGTGGCTTAGATCATGAACTCCTGATTGTCAAATTCAGACTTAAATTGAAGAAAGTAAGGAAAACCACTAGACCGTTCAAGTATGACCTAAATCAAATCCCTTACAATTATACAGTGGAAGTGAGAAATAGATTTAAAGGAACTAGATCTGATAGACAGAATGCCTAATGAACTATGGACGGAAGTTCGTGACATTGTACAGGAGACAGGGAGCAAGACCATCCCAACAGAGAAGAAATGCAAAAAACCAAAATGTCTGAGGAGACCTTACAAATAGCTGTGAAAAGAAGACAGGCAAAAAGCAAAGGAAAAAAGGAAAGATATACCCACTTGAATGCAGAGTTCCGAAGAATAGCAAGAAGAGATAAAAAAGACTTCCTCAGGGATCATTGCAAAGAAATAGAGGAAAACAATAGAATGGGAAAGACTAGAGACCTCTTCAAGAAAATTAGAGATACTAAAAGAACATTTCATGCAAAAATAGGCTCAAAAAAGGACAGAAATGGTATGGACCCAACAGAAGCAGAACATGTTAAGAAAAAATGGCAAGAATACACAGAAGAACCATACAAAAAAGATGTTCCCAACCCAGATAATCACGATGGTGTGATCACTCATCTAGAGCCAGACGTCCTGGAATGTGAAGTCAAGTGGGCCTTAGGAGCATCACTACAAACAAATTTAGTGGAGGTGATGGAATTCCAGTTGAGCTATTTCATATCCTAAAAGATAATGTTGTGAAAGTGCTGCACTCAATATGCCAGCAAATTTGGAATACTCAGCAGTGGCCACAGGACTGGAAAAGGTCAGTTTTCATTCCAATCCCAAAGAAAGGCAATGCCAAAGAATGCTGAAACTACTGCGCATTTGCACTCATCTCACATGCTAGTAAAGTAATGTTCAAAATTCTCCAAGCCAGACTTCAATAACACCTGAACCATAAACTTCCATATGTTCAAGCTGGTTTTAGTAAAGGCAGAGGAACCAGAAATAAAATTGCCAACATCCGCTGATCATTGAAAAAGCAAGAGAGTTCCAGAAAAACATCTATTTCTGCTTTATTAACTATATTAAAACTTTTGACTGTGTGAATCACAATAAACTGGAAAATTCTGAAAGAGTTGGGAATACCAGACCACCTGACCTGTCTTCTGAGAAATCTGTATTCAGGTCAAGAAGCAATATTTAGAACTGGACATGGAACAACAGACTGGTTCCAAATCGGGAAAAGAGTATGTCAAGTCTGTATTTTGTCACCCTACTTATTTAACTTATATGCAGAGTAAATCATGAGAAACACTGGGCTGGATGAAACACAAGCTGGAATCAAGATTTCTGGGAGAAATATCAATAACCTCAGAAATGCAGATGACACCATCCTTCTGGCAGAAAATGAAGAACTAAAAAGCCTCTTGATGAAAATGAAAGAGGAGAGTGAAAATGCTGGCTTAAAACTCAACATTCAGAAAACAAAGATTATGTCATCAGGTCCCACCACTTCATGGGAAACAGATGGGGAAACAGTGGCAGACTTTATTTATTTATTTTTTTTGACTCCAATATCACTGCAGATGGTGATTGCAGCCATGAAATTAAAAGATGCTTACTCCCTAGGAGAAAAGTTATGACCAACCTAGACAGCATATTAAAAAGCAGAGAATTTACTTTGCCAGCAAAGTTCTGTCTAGTCAAGGCTATGGTTTTTCCAGTAGTCATGTATGGATGTGAGAGTTGGACTATAAAGAAAACTGAGTGCTGAAGAATTGATGCTTTTGAACTGTGGTGTTGGAGAAGACTCTTGAGAGTCCCTTGGACAACAAGGAGACCCAACCAATCCATCCTAAGGGAAATCAGTCATGAATATTCATGGAAAGGACTTAGACTCATTTGAAATGGTCCTGATGCTGAGAAAGATTGAAGGTGGGAGGAGCAGGAGACAACAGAGGATGAGATGGTTGGATGGCATGACTCACTCAATGGACATAATTTTAAGTAAACTCCAGGAGTTAGTGATGGACAGGGAGGCATTGTGTGCTGCAGTCCATGGGTGGCAAAGAATCAGACACAACTGAGTGACTGAACTGAACTGAACTGAATTAGGTGATGAGGGAGAAACCTCATGAATTGGGATAGTAGCCTTATAAAAGAGGTCTAGATCACTCTCTCACCAACTCCCACCATGTGAAGATACTTGAGAAGTTGGCAGTCTGCAACATGGAAGAAAGCCCTCCCCAGAATATGACCATGCTGGCACCCTGATCTTGGACTTGCTGTCTCCAAAACAGTGAATAAAATATGTCTCCTGTTTGTCAGCCACCTGGTCTATGGCATTTTGTTATAGCTGCAAGTATGGCCTGCTGCTGCTGCTGCTGCTGCGTCGCTTCAGTCGTGTCCAACTCTGAGCAACCCCATAGACGGCAGCCCACCAGGCTCCCCCGTCCCTGGGATTCTCCAAGCAAGAACACTGGAGTGGGTTGCTATTTCCTTCTCCAATGCATGAAAGTGAAAAGTGAGAGTGAAGTCGCTCAGTCGTGTCCGACTCCTAGCGACCCCATAGACTACAGCCTACCAGGCTCCTCCGTCCATGGGATTTTCCAGGCAAGAGTACTGGAGTGGGGTGCCATCGCCTTCTCCGAAGTATGGCCTAAGATACTATTATTGATACATTAATATTAATCACTCAGTTTACCTATAAAACAGGCAGTTAAGTTAATGATCAGCATTAAACTTGTTCACATGATAAAATAACCCTGCATGATGCAAGGTGTTTTGTCAATAAATCATAGCAGTGTGTATTTCTTTATTGAAACAATGTAAGGAAAAAAAAATACTAGACAAGCCTTATCTGCTGTATAATAACAACAGATGGCCCTATAAATCTGATTTATGAGAACTAAACACAGTAATCTTGAGTTGAGAGTTAAAAACAAATTGAAATGCCAGAAAATCTAAATTCAAGAGACTTTTAGGTTATTCTTTCCTTTAAATCATTCCTTGTTTCTTTCAAAATCTAACACTCAGTAGATATTGCTAGGAAGTTTCCCCAAGTGAAATATATTCACAGATTAATGGACTGATATATCTATAAAGTTTTTTGAATTTATTTATTTTAATTGGAGGCTAATTACTTTACAATATTGTATTGGTTTTGCCATACATCAACATGAATCCGCCATGGTGTACACGTGTTCCCAATCCTGAACCCCTCTCCTACCTCCCTCCCCATACCATCCCTCTGGGTCATCCTATAAAGTTTTTTAAAAACTTCAGTCCATGTTATTCTTGTGGCAAAGATACACACTACAGTCTACGAGGCAACACACCAAGAATACAGTTTTGCCCTTTCTCCTATATACAGACTTGTTAGTTTCCAACAACAACCTGGAAAGGACTTAGACCATCAGTTTTACTGGTTCTCAGGCCTTCAGACTCACAATGATAACTATTACATTGTCTCTCCCTGGTCTCCGGTTTGCTGACTTCAGATCTTGTAACTTCTCAGCCTCTGTAATCACATGAGCCAATTTCTTATAATACTTATATATATGTAATAAGATATAAGCATTTCCTATTAGTTCAATTTCTCTGGAGAACCCAGACTAATATATTGCTATCACAGAAATATTTACTGGAGTTTTTTCTAGCTGAAAACTATATGAAACTATAGTTTCATTTTTTATATTTATCTATTTAGTCTATCTAAAGTATCCTGGCTTATGAATATTTTTGTGGCATTTCCAAGTTGTCTGAATCAAGTTGGATTTTTGAGTCTTTTAAATCAGTTTAACCTTATTTAAAATCAGATTTGAATACTGAAATCATATTATACACATGATGATTATGTCATGATGTAACTGAGCTTCATATCAAGGATTATCTAATGTAATTGGAAATATGTTAAAAAAATCAAGGTATAGAGGGCTCTTTATCAATTAATTTAGTGTATAAACTGTAAACATTCCTTTATTGCTTCTCACTTAGAATGCGGCCAGTAACTTATCATTTGTTATATGAGGCACTCTGCCATATTTTCATTTGCATCATCATATTTAATTCTCATAATTATTTCTCCTTTACAGATGAGGAAATGAAAGCATACAGAGGTTAAGGAACCTATCAAAAATAAACAGAAAATAAATAGTCAATTATAGATTTGAATCCAGGATATCTCTATATATATATGCTGCTGCTAAGTTGCTTCAGTCGTGTCCGACTCTGTGCAACCCCATAGATGGCAGCCCACCAGGCTCCCCCGTCCCTGGGATTCTCCAAGCAAGAACACTGGAGTGGGTTGCCATTTCCTTCTCCAATGCATGAAAGTGAAAAGTGAAAGTGAAGTCACTCTGTCATGTCGACTCTTCGTGACCCCATTGACTGCAGCCTACTAGGCTCCTCCATCCATGGGATTTTCCAGGCAAGAGTGCTGAAGCGGGTTGCCATTGCCTTCTCCATATATATATATATATATACACATAATATATATACACCATATTATGTCCTGTTCTCTATTAAAAGATTTGTTCTCTATTTAAATAATTATTTAAACTTGCTAATACAGGCTTTCAAATTCAAACCTTTGAGGAAGGTAGTGCTATTTGTGTTCACCATGATTAGACTGCTCAATGCCACATCCCTCCCCATTTATGTCAGCGCTAGTTATAATAATTGTGATATTGGGTGTTTTGAAGCATCAAATAAAATTTCTTTTCATTTAATTTTAACATTTTAAATTAGTAGGTTGCGATATGTTAAATTGTCATTATAGACTGATTCTGATACACAAAACTGGCAATTTCATATGGGTCAAGTTATTATAAATGAGATTGAACTTTTTCAGTTTTTAATATTTTAAAATCTTCCATGAATTTACTATTGAAGGTGTTTTTCCTAACACTGTATTTTTCTTATCAATTTGTATGAGCTTTGCACATAAGAAGAACATTAACTTTTCTGACCTAAGAAGAAATCTGATGGACAGATAAGGGTAATAAAACATAACAGATAATGCTTTGTATTTCAATATAAAAATTAATGTTTGGGGATGATTTTGTTGTTAGTTAAAAACAATAAACCACAGATACATGCACACAGACATTTAAATTACATTGTTAAAGTGAGTAGATATTTGATAGTTTTATATTAAATTATTCTAAGTTATGGAGAAGGAAATGGCAACCCACTCCAGTGTTCTTGCCTGGAGAATCCCATAGATGGAGAAGCCTTGTAGGCTGCCGTCTCTGGGGTCACACAGAGTCGGACACGACTGAAGCGACTTAGCAGCAGCAGCAGCAGCATTCTAAGTTAAATAATATCATATGCAAAGTAATAACATTCAGTTCAGTTCAGTCACTCAGTCGTGTCCGACTCTTTGGGACCCCATGAATCACAGCACGCCAGGCCTCCCTGTCCATCACCAACTCCCGGAGTTCACCCAGATTCACGTGCATCGAGTCAGTGATGCCATCCAGCCATCCCATCCTCTGTCGCCCCCTTCTCCTCCTGCCCGCAATCCCTCCCAGCATCAGAGTCTTTTCCAATGTATCAACTCTTTGCAAGAGGTGGCCAAAGTACTGGAGTTTCAGCTTTAGCATCATTCCTTCCAAAGAAATCCCAGGGCTGATCTCCTTTAGAATACACTGGGTGGATCTCCTTGCAGTCCAAGGGACTCTCAAGAGTCTTCTCCAACACCACAGTTCAAAAGCGTCAATTCTTTGGCGCTCAGCCTTCTTCACAGTCCAACTCTCACATCCATACATGACCACTGGAAAAACCATAGCCTTGACTAGACAAACATTTGTTGGCAAAGTAATGTCTCTGCTTTTCAATATGCTATCTAGGTTGGTCATAACTTTTCTTCGAAGGAGTAAGCGTCTTTTAATTTCATGGCTGCAGTCACCATCTGCAGCAATTTTGGAGCCCCCAAAAAATAAAGTCTGACACTGTTTCCACCGTTTCCCCATTTATTTCCCATGAAGTGATGGGACCAGAAGCCATAATCTTCGTTTTCTGAATGTTGAGCTTTAAGCCAACTTTTTCACTCTCCACTTTCACTTTCATCAAGAGGCTTTTTAGTTCCTCTTCACTTTCTGCCATAAGGGTGGTGTCATCTGCATATTTATTATAACATAATATATATATATATTACAAAAATAAAATAAATGGAAAATAAATGCAAGTGTAAAGTGAATGTCCATATATTTATTATTCTTAGCATTTTATTAATTTATGGTAACTCTGGTTCAAAGTAGAAATAACAACTTTATTATACCCATTTAAATCCAGAATATCAAGCTTTTGTGTGATGGGAAAAAGAGAAGGAGTTGGGCGGGGGAACAATATTCAGGATAAATACTACACATTTTTAAACATAAATATCATGTGTACAGAACCTAAAGCAAAGAATTAAATATCTTAAGAAATATATACTTGCTTATTCATAAATGAATAATTTAAATTTTAGACATATTTGCAAACTTGTTTTCTCTTTCTCATTTTTAATAATGTCCATAGATGTCTTTCATTACCACATCTTTAAAATATAAGTACTGTGTACATTTCTTTAAGATATTAACTATAAAATTCTAGTTGTTAAGATTTTTCTTGATTCTTACAAAAGAATGGATGAAATGATTAGTGTTAACTACAGATTCAAGGAAGAATACTATTACTGAATCAATCACTGAAATATATCCACCTCATGCGAAGAGTTGACTCATTGGAAAAGACTCTGATGCTGGGAGGGATTGGAGGCAGGAGGAGAAGGGGACAACAGAGAATGAGATGGCTGGATGGTATCGCTGACTCAATGGACGTGAGTCTCAGAGAACTCTGGGTATTGGTGATAGACAGGGAGGCCTGGCGTGCTGCGATTCATGGGGTCGCAAAGAGTCGGACACGACTGAGCGACTGATCTGATCTGATCCTTTGTATACTTGATAAATTTAATCCTGATAATTACATTGGACTTTTATTAGCAGTAAACTGTATGCAAACTAAAATAAATTTTAAAAGTTCCCAAAGTACTCATAAGTATTGTGTGGTACCTTTGTAAAGTATCTACTTCACTAAACTGAACTCAGTTCAGTTGCTCTGTCTTGTCTGACTCTTGAGGCCCCAGGGACTGCAGCATACCAGGCCTCCCTGTCCATACCAACTGCCAGAGTCCACTCAAACTCATGTCCATTGAGTCAGTGATGCCATCAAACCATCTCATCCTCTGCCATGCCCTTCTCCTCCTGCCTTCAATCTTTCCCAGTATCAGGTCTTTTCAAATGAGTCAGTTCTTCACATCAGGTGGCCAAAGTATTGAAGTTTAAGCTTCAACATCAGTCCTTCCAATGAATATTCAGGACTGATTCCCTTTAGGATGGACTGGTTGGATCTCCTTGTTGTCCAAGGGACTCTCAAGAGTCTTCTCCAACACTACAGTTCAAAAGCATCAGTTTTTCGGGGTTCAGCTTTCTTTGTACTCTAAATCTCACATCCATATATCACTACTGGAAAAACCATAGCTTTCACTAGACAGACCTTTGTTGGCAAAGTAATGTCTCTTCTTTTTAATAAGCTGTCTAGGTTGGTCATCACTTTTCTTCCAAGGAGCAAGCGTCTTTTAATTTCGTGACTGGCTGTAGTTACCATCTGCAGTGATTTTGGAGAACAAAAAAAAAAATAAAGTCTGTCACTGTTTCCATTATTTCTCAATCTATCTGCCATGAAGTGATGGGACTGGATGCCATGATCTTAGTTTTCTGAATGTTGAGTTTTAAGTCAACTTTTTAAAATTCCTATTTCACTTTCATCAAGAGGCTCTTTAGTTTTTTCTTCACTTCTGCCATAAGACTGGTGTCATCTGCATATCTGAGGTTATTGATATTTATCCTGAGAATCTTGATTCCAGCTTATGCTTCATCCAGCCTGGAATTTCCCATGATCGATTCTGCAGGGTGACAATATACAGACCTAATGTACTCACTTCCCTATTTGGAACCAGTCTGTTGTTCCATGTCCAGTTCTAACTGTTGCTTCTTGACCTACATACAGATTTCTCAGGAGGAAGATCAGGTGGTCTGGTATTCCCATGTCTTGAAGAAATGTCCAGAGTTTGTTGCGATTCACACAGTCAAATGCTTTGGCATAATTAATAAAGCAGAAGTAGATATTTTTCTGGAATTCTTTTGCTTTTTTGATGATCCAATGGATGCTGATAGTTTGATCTCTGATTTCTCTGCCTTTTCTAATTCCAGCTTAAACATCTGGAAGTTCATGGTTAAGGTACTGTTGAAGCCTGGCTTGGAGAATTTTGAGCATTACTTTGCCAGCATGTGACATGAGGGCAATTGTGTGGTAGTTTGAGCATTCTTTGGCATTGCCTTTCTTTGGAATTGGAATGAAAACTGAACTTTTCCAGTCCTGTGGCCACCGCTGAGTTTTCCAAATTTGCTGGCATATTGAGCGCAGCACTTTCACAGCATCATCTTTTAGGACTTGGAATAGCTCAACTGGAATTCCATCACCTCCACTAGCTTTGTTTGTAATGATGCTTCCTAAGGCCCACTTGACTTCACATTCCAGGTTGTCTGGTTCTAGGTAAGTGATCATACCATTGTGATTATCTGGGTCATGAAGATCTTTTTTGTACAGTTCTTCTGTGTATTCTTGCCATCTCTTCTTAATATCTTCTGCTTCTGTTACTTCCATAGCATTTCTGTCCTTTATTGGGCCCATCTTTGCATGAGATGTCCCCTGGTATCTCTAATCTCTAAATGTAGTTCAGCCTCCTCTGCTGCTCGGCACTGGAGGCTGAACTACATTTCCCCAAATTTGCCTTCTTGTATGTTTCTGTTTACAAGAGATTTCTATGAAAGGCAAAGTAAAGCAGCAGCCATTAAACAGCACACACAGGTTGCCACTTACCTGTTGGCTCACTTCTTTGGCAGAAGGAAGTTGCAGAGCCTGCTCAGGATTTTCCTTCTCTTTTCTGACCTCAAGGCCAGGTCTGCAGGTTTGGCTTGATGAGGAAAGTATCCTGGCTCCTATAAGACACCCATACAACCAAGGTCAGAGCAACAAGAACTGCTGTGAATTTTTATGCATATCTATGTATTCTAGCTTATGTTTGTGGATCCAGGCTGTTCTGGTTCTGCTTCTCTAACTGAACCTTGACTGACACAGGCACAAAATGATGAAAGAGTGGATACCAACCCCTGTGCCACATTAGTGCTTGACTCAGAGTTTGGCCAACACCTGAACCTCATGCTCTTTAACATAAATGTTCTACCACAAAGACACCAGGTCCTGTTTAATTACTGAGATAAGAAACAGCTGACAAAAATCAAGAAGTCAAACAACTTTTTAATTGAACCCATTAGTTCCAGATACAATCCCAGTATATTTAGCCTTCTTTACTCTTGACATCTGTTATACTTACCAGCTATGAGTTATTGCTCTCATTCCTGTCATAATCAAGCACAATGAACAAAAATATATTTATGTACACACATGGTGGACTACAGTTGCAAAAGAGTCAGACACGATTGAGCAACTAAGCACAGCACAGCATGTACACATACACACACGTATACACAGAAAAAGAGAGAGTGAGCAAACAAGCAAGTGTTCTTTATGCAATAAACTAACTAGTGTGGTTAATTTACTAGTGTGGTTAATCCCTGGTGGTTCTGTGGTAAAGACTCCACCTGTCAATACAAGAGACACAAGTTCAATCCCTGGGTTGGGAAGATCCCCTTGAGAAGGAAATGGCAACCCACTCTAGTATTCTTTTCTGGGAAATCCCACAGACAGAGGAGCCTGATGGGCTATAGTCACAAAAGAGTCAGACAACTTAGCAACTAAGCAATTGTAACAACTAGTGTGCCATAGAATTGACTTTTGAAATCTATCCTATCTCTAGTCTCTAACTACCATCCTTGATATTCCTAAAATAAAAGTTATATAGTACAATTTAAATAAATATAGAAGCAAATTATAAATATTTCAAATATATAGTATATCAGGTATCTTCTGCATTCTCTTTGGTATCAATGTATCTTCCTTTTTAATAGGGATTCAGAGAGAAAAAGCAAATGATGTATTGTCTCAAAGCTATTTTTAAAAAATAGAGGATAACATTTTGTGAATGTATAATAGCTGTCAAGACCTTTATATGCTGTGGGAGGCAAAATAAATACACACCTCCAAAGGTGGAATACATATGTTACATATGATAGCAAAAGAGGACTTTACAGATGTGATTAAAATTGCAGACCTTGAGATGGGGAGAGTACCCAAGTCTAACCAGATGGGTCGAGTCTAAACACATGAGTCTTTAAGAATGAAGAACCTTTCCCAGTTGTGGTTACGGAAAGAGAGAGAAGAAGTGGGTACTCATTGAAGAAGGGTCAGAGATGTGGCACCATGAGAAGGACTCAACCTGTTATTGCAAGATTTGAAGAAGGTGCTGCTGCTAAGTCGCGTCAGTCCTGTCCAACTCTGTGCGACCCCATAGACGGCAGCCCACCAGGCTCCTCCGTCCCTGGGATTCTCCAGGAAAGAACACTGGAGTGGGTTGCCATTTCCTTCTCCAATGCATGAAAGTGAAAAGTGAAAGTGAAGTCACTCAGTCGTGTCCAACTCTTCGAGACCCCACGGACTGTAGCCCACCAGGCTCCTCCATCCATGGGATTTCCCAGGCAAGAGTACTGGAGTGGGCTGTCATTGCCTTCTCCATGAAGAAGGTGAAATAGAGCCAAAAACAAGCAATACAGAGCTTCTACAGGAAATAAAAGGTCAGGAACATATCCACCCCTAGATTCTTCAGAAAGAATCCTATAAATGCCTTCCTTTTAGTCCAGTGATATTCATACTTGACTTCTGACTTACAGAATTATAAAATCGTAAAAAAAAAAAAAAAAAGTAAAGAAGTTTTATTTATGGCTATTTTTTATAGTAGGAATAGAAAATCTATACAATGGCCTATGTCATTTAGTTTTCAAAAAAGAATCAGATACCATTAAGATTCTTCATTACAGAAGAGAACACAGATTCTCATAATGGTTAACCAAGTCCACATAATCACCCAGTTAGTGAGAGAAAAAGATGAAATTAAATCATACTTCTCTATGGACAAGATTTATAAGAGAGAGTTTTAAAATTAATGTCCATGCAGTAAAGTTCCACAGGAAGAAAACTATAAGGAAACTTACAGATTTATAATTATGTGAGATAATGGATGAGGAATTTCCAAATTAAGAAAATACATGAATCCTCAAATTGAAGCAGCACAGCAATTTCATAAGTAGAAAAAAGAAGAATTCAGTTACGCAAATAAAGAAAATACCATTTAAAATAGGCAGATAATCGTGATATTACTCTAAAAATTATAGATATAATAAGACAATGACAAGTAGATAGTATATTTCTCATCAGCAACAAAAAAAAGCAAGAAAATATTAAGCTTAATCATCAAAGGACTGAAGACAGAAAATCAAACTAAACTAAAACAAAACGAATATAACCTGAAGGGATTAGAGTTCTTTAACACTTAAGATTAAGAGGAGAAGGCAATGGCACGCCACTCCAGTACTCCTACCTGGAAAATCCCATGGATGGAGGAGCCTGGAAGGCTTCAGTTGTTGGGGTCACAATAAAAACGATCGCAGATTGTTAAAGACAGGGCAAATAAAATTAAATAATGAGTAAGTCCATAGTTGAGGAAGGTGGTATTAAGATATTGGCAAAAGACAGGACATAAGGAAAAGACAATTAAGAGTTAAATAATCCAAGTTTTTATATTGTATTGGAAGAGACTAGAGCTTTTGATTGTCATTTGTTTTATAAGTTCAAGTAACTCCTAAAAATTATAAACAGCTTGAAAATTTTCAGATCATGGAAATCAATTTTAATGGGGCAGAGGAAACTATTTCTCTATTGCATATTCTGGCCATGTCTGTCATAGAATAAGTTCAGTTCAGTCACACAGTCATGTCTGACTACTTGTGACTCCATGGACTGCAGCACACCAGGCCTCCCTATCCATCACCAACTCCTGGAGCTTGTTCAAATTGATGTCCATTGGGTGGGTGATGCCATCTAACCATCTCATCCTCTGTTGTCCCCTTCTTCTCCTTCCTTCAATCTTTCCCAGCATTAGGGTCTTTTCAAATGAGTAAGTTCTTCGTGTCAGGAGGCCAAAGTATTGGAGTTTCAGCTTCAGCATCAGTCCTTCCAAAGAATATTCAGGATTTATTTCCTTTAGGATGGACTGGTTGGATCTCCTTGTTGTCCAAGGGACTCTCAAGAGTCTTTTCCAAGACCACAGTTCAAAAGTACCAATTCTTCAGTGCTCACCTTTCTTTATAGTCCAACTCTCACATCCATGCATGACTACAGGAAAAACCATAGCCTTGAATACACTGATCTTTGTTGGCAGAATAATGTCTCTGTTTTTTAGTATGCTGTCTAGCTTGGTCATAGCTTTTCTTCCAAGATGCAAGTGTCTTTTAATTTCATGGCTGTAGTCACCATCTGCAGTGATTTTGGAGCACAAATAAGTAAAGTCTTACACTGTTTCCATTGTTTCCCCATCTATTTCCCATGAAGAGATGAGACTGGATGCCATGATCTTAGTATTCTGAATGTTGAGTTTTAAGCCAACATTTTCACTCTCCTCTTTCACTTTCATCAAGAGGCTGTCTAGTTCTTCTTCACTTTCTGCCATAAAGGTGGTGTCATCTGTACATCTAAGGTTATTGATATTTCTCCTGGCAATCTTGTTTTAGCTTGTGATTTATCCAGCTTGACATTTCACATGATGTACTTTGCATATAATTTAAATAAGCAGGGTGACAATATACAGCTTTGATTTGCTCCTTTCCCAATTTGGAACCAGACTGTTGTTCCATGACCAGATCTAACTCTTGCTTCTTGACCTGAATACAGATTTCTCAGGAGGCAGGTCTGGTGGTCTGTTATTCCCATGTCTTTAAGAATTTTCCACAGTTTCTAGTGATCCACACAGTCAAAGTCTTGGGCATAGTCAAGAAAGCAGAAGTAGATGTTTTTCTGGAACTCCCTTGCTTTTTCAATATCCAATAGATGTTGGCAATTTGATCTCTGGTTCCTCTGCCTTTTCTTAATCCAGCTTGAACATCTGGAATTTCACAGTTCATGTACTGTTGAAGCCTGCCTTGAAGAATTTTGAGCATTACTTTGCTAGTGTGTGAGATGAGGGCAATTGTGAGGTAGTTTAAACATTCTTTGGCATTGCTTTTCTTTGGGATTGGAATGAAAACTGACCTTTTCCCGTCCTATGGTCACTGTTGAGCTTTCCAAATTTGCCAACATATTGAGTGCTGCATGTTCTCAGCATAAACTTTTAGGATTTGAAAGAGCTCATCTGGTTTTCCATCACCTTCACTAGCTTTGTTCATAGTGATGCTTCCTAAGGCCCACTTGATTTTGCATTCCAGGATATCTGACTCTAGGTGAGTGATCACACCATCATGGTTATCTGGGTCTTTAAGATCTTTTTTGTATAGTTCTTCTGTGTATTGTTGCAACCTCTTCTAAATATCTTCTGTTTCTGTTAGGTCCAAAAAATTTCTGTCCTTTATTGTGATTATCTTTGCATGAAAATTTGCCTTGGTATCTCTAATTTTCTTGAACAAGTCTCTAGTCTTTCCCATTCTATTGTTTTCCTCTATTACTTTGCACTGATCACTGAGGAAGGCTTTCTTATCTCTCCTTGCTATTCTTTGGAACTCTGCATTCAATGGATATATCTTTCCTTTTCTCCTTTGCTTTACACTTCTCTTCTATTCACAGCTATTTATAAGGCCTCCTCAGATAACCATTTTGCCTCTCTGCACTTCTTTCTCATGGGGATGGTCTTCGTCACTGCCTTCTGTACAATGTCATGAACCTCTGTCCATAGTTCTTCAGGCACTCTGTTTATCAGATGTAATCCCTTGAATCTTTTTGTCACTTCCACTGTATAATTGTAAGGGATTTGATTTAGGTCGTACTTTAATGGTCTAGTGGTTTTCCGTACTTTCTTCAATTTAAGTCTGAATTTGACAATCAGGAGCTCATGATCTGAACCATAGTCAGTTCCCGGTCTTGTTTTTGCTGACTGTATAGGGCTTCTCCATCTTTGGCTGCAAATACTATACTCATTCTGATTTTGGTATTGACCATCTGGTGATGTCCATGTGTAGAGTCTTCTCTTGTGTTGTTGGAAGAGGGTGTTTGTTATGAGCAGTGCATTCTCTTGGCAAAACTCTATTATGCTTTGCCCTGCTTCATTCTACATTCCAAGACCAAATTTGCCTGTTAATTCAGGTGTTTCTTGACTTTCTATTTTTGCATTCCAATCCCCTTTGATGAAAAGGACATCTTTTTTGGGTGTTAGTTCTTGTCGGTCTTCATAGAACCATTCAACTTCAGCTTTATTAGCATTACTGGTTGGGACATAGACTTGGATTACTGTATATTGAATGGTTTGCCTTGGAAACAAAAATTCTGTTGTTTTCAAAATTGCATCTAAGAACAGCATTTCAGACTCTGGCTGACTATGATGGCTACTCCATTTCTTCTAAGGGATTCTTGCCCACAGTAGTAGATATAATGATCATCTGAGATAAATTCACCTGTTCTAGTCCATTTTAGTTTGCTGATTCCTAAAATGTCGATGTTCACTCTTGCCATCTCCTGTTTGATCACATCCAATTTGCCTTGATTCATGGACCTAACATTCCAGGTTCCTATGCAATGCTGCTTATAGAATCGGACTTTACTTCCATCACCAGTTACACCCACAACAGGGTTTTGTTTTTGCTTTGGCTCCATCTCTTCATTCTTTCTGGGGTTAGTTCTCCACTGATCTCCAGTAGCATATTGGGCACGTAATAACCTGGGGAGTTCATCTTTCAGTGTCCTATCTTTTTGCCTTTTCATACTGTTCATGGGGTTCTCGAGGCAAGAATACTGAAGTGGTTTGCCATTCCCATCTCCAGTGCATGTAGAAAAGGCAGAGGAACCAGAGATCAAATTGCCAACATCTTGGGTCATCAAAAAACAAGAGAGTTCCAAAAAAACATCTACTTCTGCTTTATTTACTATGCAAAATCCTTTGACTTTGTGGATCACAACAAACTGTGGAAAATTCTTCAAGAGATGGGAATATCAGACCACCTCACCTTCCTCCTGAGAAATCTGTATGCAGGTCAAGAAACAACAGTTAGAACTGGACATGGAACAACAGACTGGTTCCAAATTGGAAAAGGAGCACGTCAAGGCTATATATTGTCACTCTGCTTATTTAACATATATGCAGAGTACATCATGAGAGATGCAGGACTGGATGAAGCACAAGCTGAAATCGAGATTGCCAAGAGAAATATCAGTAACCTCATATATACAGATAACACCACCCTTATGGCAGAAAGCGAAGAACTAAAGAGCCTCTTGATGAAAATGAAAGACGAGAGTGAAAAATTTGACTTAAAACTCAACATTCAGAAAACTAAGATCATGGCATCTGGTTTCATCACTTCATGGCTAATAGATGGGGAAACAGTGGAAGTAGTGAGAGCTTTTACTTTTTTGTGCTCCAAAATCACTGCAGATGGTGACTATAGCCATGAAATTAAAAAGACACTTGCTTCTTGGAAGAAAGGCTATGACCAACCTAGACAGCTTATTATAAAGCAGAGACATTACTCTGCCAACAAAGTTCTATGTAGTCAAACTATCGTTTTTCCAGTAGTCATGCATGGATGTGAGATTTGGACTATAAAGAGAGCTGAGCACCGAGGAATTGATGCTTTTGAACTGTGGGTTGTAAAAGACTCTTGAGATTCCCTTGGACAGAAAGGAGATCCAACCAGTCCATCCTAAAAGTAATGTCCTGAATATTTATTGGAAGGACTGATGCTGAAGCAGAAACTCCAATACTTTGGCCACCTGATGCAAAGAACTGACTTATTTGAAAAGATCCTGATGCTAGGAAAGTTTGAAGGTGGCAGGAGTTGGGAACAACTGAGGATGAGATAATTGGATGGTATTAGTGAGTCAATGGACATGAGTTTGGGTAAACTCCAGGAGTTGGTGGTAGACAGGGAGGCCTGGTGTGCTGCAGTCCATGGTGTCACAAAGAGTCCAACATGACCAAGTGACTGAACTGATGCAATATTGTTCTTTTACAGCATTGGACTTTACTTCCATCTCCAGATGCATCCAGAACTTGGTGTTACTTTTGCTTTGGCTCTCTTCATTGTTTCTGGTGTTTGGGGCACCTGCCGACATGGGGAGTTCATCATTCATTGTCATATCTTTTTGCCTTTTCATAGTGTTCATGGGGTTCTCATGGAAAGAATGCTGAAGTGGTTTGACATTCACTTCTCCATTTTACCACGTTTTGTCAGAACTCTCCACCACGACCTGTTTGTCTTGGGTGGCCCTATGCAGCATGGCTCATAGTTTCATTAAGTTAGACAAGGCTGGAGTCCATGTGATCTGTTTCATTAGATTTCTGTGACTGTAGTTGTCATAGGATAGGTGACCATAGTTGCAAGTTTTATCTCTGGACTTGCTATACTGTTCCCCTGATCTATATTTCTATTTTAGGAAAGATTGAAGGCAGGCGGAGAATGGGGCGACATAGGATGAGATGGTTGGATGGCGTCACCGACTCAAAAGACATGAGTCTGAGAAAACTCTGGGAGATAGTGAAGCACAGAGAAGACTGGCATGCTGCAGTCCATGGAGTCACAAGGTTTCCGTCACAACTTAGCAAGTGAACAACAACAACAACCATACTTTTTGATTACTGTAGCATTATAATGTAGTCTGAAGTCAGGGAGAACAATTCCTCTGGTTCCATGTTTCTTTCTCAAGCTTGTTTGGCTTTTTGAAGTATTTTGTGTTTCCATACAAATTATAAAATTTTTTGTTCAAATTCTGTGAACAAAGTCAGGTAATTTAATAGGGATTACAGTGACTCTGTAGATTGTTTTAAGTAATATAGTCATTTTCACAATACTGATTCTTCCAATCCTTGAATATGGTATATCTATATCTCCATTTGTTTGTGTTATCTTTCCTTTAATCAGTATCTTACAGTTATCTGAGTATAGATCTTTTGGTTCCTTGGGTAGCTTCAATCCTAGGTTTTTTTTTTTTTTTTTTTTTAATGTGGTAGTAATCTCTGTTTCTTATCTTATATCGTTAGTGTATAGGAATGCAAGAGATTTTTGTGTATTAATCTTGTGTCCTGCAATTTTACCAAATTTATTGATGAGTTTTAATAGTTTTCTGGTAGCATCTTTAGGATGTTTTATATATAGTATCATGTTATATGCAAATAGTGACAGTTTTACTTCTTTTGCAATTTGGATTCTTTTTATTTCTTTTTCTTCTGTGATTAAGTTCAGTTCAGTTCAGTTGCTCAGTTGTGTCCAACTCTTTGGACACAGACTGCAGCATACCAGGCCTCCCTGTCCATCACCAACTCCTGGAGCTTACTCAAACTCATGTCCATTGAGTCGGTGATGCCATCCAACCATCTCATCCTCTGTCCTCCCGTTCTCCTCCAGCATTCAATCTTTCCCAGCATCCGGGTCTTTTCAAATGAGGTCTTTTCAGGGTCTTTTCAGCTCTCCACACCAGGTGGCCAAAGTATTGGAGTTTCAGCTTCAGGATCAGTCCTTCCAATGAATATTCAGGACTGATTTCCATTAGGATGGACTGGTTGGATCTCCTTGCAGTCCAAGGGACTCTCAAGAGTCTTCTTCAACATCACAGTTCAAAAACATTAATTCTTCAGTGCTCAGCTTTCTTTATAGTCCAACTCTCACGTCCATATATGACTACAGGAAAAATCATAGCTTTGACTAGACGGAACATTTTTGACAAAGTGATGTCTCTGCTTTTTAATATGCTGTCTAGGTTGGTCATAGCTTTTCTTCCAATAAGTAAGTATCTTTTAATTTCATGGTTTCAGTCACCATCTGCAGTGATTTTGGAGTCCAAAAAATAAAGTCACACACTGTTTCCATTGTCTCCCCATCTATTTGCTGTGAAGTGATGGGACCAGATGCCATGATCTTAGTTTTCCAAATGTTGAGTTTTAAGCCAACTTTTTCACTCCCCTCTTTCACTTTCATTAAGAGGCTCTTTAGTTCTTTGCTTTCTGGCATAAGGATGGTGTCATCTGTATATCTGAGGTTATTGATATTTTTCCAGCCATCTTGATCCCAGCTTGTGCTTCATCCAGCCTGGCATTTCTCATGATGTACTCTGCATATACGTTAAATAAGCAGTGTGACAATATATATTTACTAATTTACAAAATAGAAATAGACTCACACATATACAGAAAACAAACCTTGTTACTAAATGGGAGAGCAGAGGGTGGGTGGTGGAGATAAATTAGCAGTTTTGGGATTAGCATATGAATATTACTATAAATAAAATAGATCAACAACAATGACCTACTGTATAGCACAAGGAATTATATTCATTATTCTTGTAATAACCCATAGTGAAAAACAATTTGAAAAATAACATTCATATATATATATATATATATATATATACATGTATATGAATCAGTTTTACAGTTGAAACTAATACAACATTGCAAATTAACTATAATTCAATAAAAAAGGGAAGATACAGTGACCTGGGAACTTCCTATGTATAAGTAATTGAGTGTGACGGTCACACATATCATCCCAACCTCACAGTTCCCAGATCTGTAACTTTCACTAAGGAAGAAATAAACCATATATTAATACCTAAATAAGAGTACATATTTATTACTGATTTCACCCTAGTTTTCCTGTTCTTGCAAACTTCAGTAAGACATTCAGCTGTGGTGGTGGTAAGGCAAGCCTTTGCAATATAGATATCCATGTTGTTGCTTCTACATGTAGTGTTTATCTCTGCCAAAATAGCTTTTTTTTTTTTTCCCAATAAAGATATTAATCAAGTGTCAATGGCAAGTAAAACAGGTTGAAGCAGGACTAGTTGCCACTGAATATACCTTTGCTATTTCATTATTAGTAACAGAATCCAGAGTTTTATCTAGCACAGCAATGTGTCTAGGTAAAAGCCTATATTTCTTTGTCTCTCATTTATGTGAGATCACATGGCTAAGTTCTGGTCAATGACACAAAAATAAAAAACATTGTGTAAGAGTTCCAAAACATTTTGTGTAAAGTGATCCAGTTAGCTGATATATGGATCCTTTTGTATTCCAGCCTTTCCTCATTCTTGTTTCTTGGCACACAAAAAGGATGGGTTGAACTCCAGCAACAATTGTGTACCATGAGCAGAACTCGAAAGACATGGTAATAAAATAATCAGACAGTAATTAGAAGGGAACTAGTTCACTTAAAAATATGAAGCCACCATAACAGTCATGGATTATATAGTCCAAAGTGTTTCCTATGAGTAAAAAATACCTAAGTTTTTAAAGTTGTGACTCTTTTATCTGTTCTATGTCATATTCAACAATGCCTTATTTTAACTCACCTACAGGTTACTGATTCATACAATTAAATGTGCTTTTTCATCTGACATTAAAAACTTCCTCCAGTGTAGGACATATAGTGAATATGTATATGAAACTGATATTTTACAAATATTGTGAGGTTGTGTCACCTACTTATTCATGAGGCATCTTTATCACTAATTCCCCAGTTTTGCTCCTTCAAAAAAAAATAAATAAATAAAATAAAAAATAAAATAAAATCTAAAGGTTAGGTAAAGAATGTAAAGGTAAAAGCTATTCAATAACACTTAAATGAATTGGAGTAGCACACTCAAATATAATTTGAATTGGATATAGATTCTTACTAAAACTCACTAGTGTTTTAGCTTATTCTTAGTAAAATTGGTTCTACTATGCATGCATTTATTTGTCCCTTTGAAGGGGATATCCCAATATGCTGCAAATCACTATATTTGTAGAACGGTTAGCAAGAGGAAAAAAAAAAAATCTCTGTATTTTCATGGACTTTATCATATGTTCTTAGAAAATAATTTTTCTTACCAATACCTTTTACAGAGATAACTTCTACTTCCTATTTTCCAAGATATTTCAAAATTAGATGGTGACTTAAATTAGGAGTACCCTGCTGAGCTGCTGTCCCTGCCAGGTGAAAGCAGAATGCTTTTTATGTTTGCTGTTTACTGGTTTAGAGGAAAAAAAGCTATCTCTGGATCAATAAGAGCATACCAGATGCCAGGGGCTATATTGATTTGCTTTAGTAAGCAAAGCATATTTGGAACAATAGTTGCAATGGGAAAAAAATCATCTAATTAAGTTCATGATAAAGCTCTATAATTCTTCAGGAAAAAAAAAAAAATCTCTTTGTTGTCTCAGCCAGACTGAAGAGATACATGGGAATGTACTGGGGTGACCACTTCTGAAACTTTCTAGTTTTATGATATGTGATTCCCATAGGGATATAGTGTTGCTTTTGATTCAGTGTTGGCATAGAGAAGTATTCTAGGAACTTTCAGTTGGTCTTTTTTTAAATCATGAGTTCCCTCATATAAGAAAGCAAGTATTAGAATATCTGTTAATTGAGAAGATGCATTCCTACTCTTCACTCATAAATGGGAAACATTACAATGGATGGGCTCCACTGGGCCAACATAAGACTGATTAGCCTAACAGTGGTATTACTTTACCATTACAAGCCGCTGACACATTTCCCAATGGGCTTCAGTGACAAATTTATACCAAAGGAACCATGAAATTCTCAGAAGTTCATCAGTCAGGAGTCAATTAAATACCACACAAAAGCACTACAGGCTTAAAGAAGTTAGGGTTTTAATATAGAATTTAAAATTAACATAAATAAGCTAGTAACTCTGGAGAAGGAAATGGCAACCCACTCCAGTATTCTTGCCTGGAAAACCCATGGACAGAGGAGTCTGGTGGGCTACAGTCCATGGTATCACAAGAGTCGGACACGACTTAGTGACTAAACCAAGTAAGTAACAGGCAATGTTAGGTTTTCAAACCTGCCATAGAAGTGTCTAATAAGTCCATGATCTCCATACCTTCCTTTATGATTCACACTGTTACTTGGAACAAGAGGCAGATCAATTTAGGGCAGGGTTAGAGGGATAATCATAGTAATTATCTATTATTTGACTAGATTATCCTTCCTTAAGTGAGTCCAGTCTCCCTTCATCCAAAAATACTCAGTTTCTTAAACTGATAACTGGGTGAGGGTTTGTAACTCACTCTTTTAATGGTTATATGAATTCACTAAATTCACTAGAACTGAAAATTTTGCATTTCTTTTGATTATGAAGCCCAAGTATCACCTTATCTGTTCATCTGCTATTCATAAGGACACCATGAACAGCAGCCATGAAGAAAGATCCTTTAGGCTCAGACTATTTTATTTACCATGTTTATTCTTTTGCTTCTTGAGATAAACCATGTTCATTTGGACTCTGAACAAGCGGAAGCTAAGTGCTGAGGCTTCTCAGCTGTCACCCTGCTACCTTTCATCCCCACTTAAAATAAAGGTCCTTTTTCAACTATAAAATTTCACATCAGAAGGCAGAGCTTCATTTCAGAGACACTGAGCATTTTTCAAAGATACTGTACTCCTCTCACAAACTGGACAGAAAAGAATGAATTTAGTAGGCTTGAAACTGTTTTCCTTAGAAAGGCCTACTTGTGGGATTGGAACCTGGCTGGTTTCTAGGGACTAAACTTTAGAAGAGTTCTCACAAGTCCTTTCTTGATAGCTCAGTTGGTAAAGAATCCACCTGCAATGCAGGAGACCTTGGTTTGTCTTGAGTCAGAAAGATCCTCTGGAGAAGGGATAGGCCACCCTCCCCAGTATGCTTGGCCTTCCTTTATGGCTCAAACTGGTAAAGAATCCACCTGCAATACGGGAGACTGGAATTTGATCCCTAGGTTGGGAAGATCCCCTGGAGAAAGAAAAGGCTACTCATTCCGGTATTCTGGCCTGGAGAATTCCATGGATTGTATAGCCCTGGGACTTTCACTTTTCTCACAAGTCAGACTCACTATGCCTAGACAGTTTGTATAAGCAATATGGTTTATGTTGAATACCTGATTTATGTTTGGAAGTCTGAAATAGTGAAGTTGGTACTTTCTAAGAAGAAGGACCCACTTCTATGTGGACCTTCTATGAAGGACCTATGTGACCAGATCCCACTGAAAACACGGAGCATGGAATCTCTAATGAGCATACCTGGTAGACAACACTTCACAATATTGTCACAACTCCTTGCTAGAGGAATTAAACAGGTCCTATGTGACTCCACCGGGATAGGACTCCTGGAAACTTGAGCTTGGATTCCTCTGGACATCCCTGCAATCCACATTTTCCCTTTGCTGACTCTGCTTTGTACCCTTTTGTTATGATAAGTCACAGCCCTGAGTGCAACTAAATGCTGCATCCTATGACTCCTCCTAGTGAATCACTGAATCTGCGAATGGTCTCAGGACCTTCCTAAACACAAATATATATTCGCAGGCTTTAGTACAGAATGGTTTATGGGGTTCCCTAGGATAAGAGGTGTAGTGGGTGAGTTAAATATTTAAAGTTCACTGCATCACTTCTATTTCCCTAAATTATTGGATTCATTTCCCAGTACAAAACCAAGCAAATTTTGGTACCTCACCTTTCTTTACTGCTGAATCCAATTTTCAAACAAGAAGTGTGTGAAAATATGAACAATGCCCTATTGCTAGGGTTAACAAAACTAATCCAGATTTTCTTCAGTTTAGCTTTATTCAAAATATAATTACTGTCTTATTAGTCAAGCACTATCAGACTTTATCCCCACAAATATTTTCAAAATAGTTTACATACATATATTAGACAAATCTTCCTAACAAAATATAAATATAAAAATATTTATAAAATATAAAATATAATTATTTTACTTATTCTGTATTTTGCAATTGTTCCTCTACTCCCAACAGCATGTTTGAAATTGATTCTAGATATAATTGCAGAGATAAAGAGGAACAAATGTGAGGCCAAAATAAGAGGAATATGTCTTATCTCCCTTGTAATTCCCTTCATTTAGGACATTGCAATTTATTTAATTAAGAAAAAAATCTGTCTCATCAGCAAGGGGAAAACAGTACTTTGGTTACAAAGGGTTTTAAGTAACATTTTGGAGATTTGGAGAGATTTAAATATTTCTAAATTCTATTTTATGTCCAATTATTTGTATATGCCACACAAATAATAAATGCCTTAAATTTTAGAACAGAACCAGAAAAAGATTACAAAATAAGTAATATTAAAATTCAGTAACCTAAACGATAAAACTTCACATTATATTTTCAGTTACTTCACCTTGCAGCATCAGAGTATAAGAGATCAATTTTGGAAAGAAATAAAAATCCTGAAGATCCTTTTGGTGCCTCAGGATGTTAGTTACCTGAACTGATCATTTCCTTTTTAGAGCTATCCAAGTTCAATATTAGCAGCTATCTCACCCTGACATTCCTTCTGCCTGTCATACTCTTCTATGATATTGGTAATTCTATCCTCAACCATTTATTTTTATTGGGTAATTATTTCCAGATAAATATGTATGATTATTTGGTTATTCTTATGTGTCATTTATCCAAACTCTGATTATTAAATATGTGCTTCCTCTAGCCTCAAATATTCAAGATAACCAACTCACTTAAATTCCCTACATGTAGATGTTATTACCTGTAACAAACAAACTTTTAGGTGCAAATGCTTTCAAATGACTCTGGCTAATTATATGGAAATCAAATTTATTAGAAAAGCTCTGTGATTGCTCACAGAAACAAGCGCTAGAAAATTCATCTCAGAATACTATCAAGAGTCAAGAGTTTCTAGGCATGAGAAAGAAAAAGAACTCAAATATGAATTCATGAGAAAGAACTCAAAAATGAGTTGGTTCGGTGGCCCCACCACTGGACACCACTGAGATGTTACTGTTATCATCAGTATCATCAGAAGAATGAATTTTAAACTGTCTCTGTCTACTTTTTACACTGATTCATTACAGTCTTGTGGGGGGAGGGGGCGTTCAGATTGGCCAAGCTTAGATTCCTGCCCACATATATAATGTATCTGGCCTTTTAGCTTTGATGGTAGAGTGTTCTAGGATGTGATGGACCCAGCATCACAGAAAGACTCATATTGTAATAGATTTCCAAAATACATTGATCATCATCTGAATTCCATTCTCACTTGCAGAGTTTATAAGCTGTGCTCTCTCCAACCCCAAAAACTCAAATGAAAAGCTTACTTCATATAGTTACAGGTTTTTTCACACTTTGTGCTATGCTTAGTCATTTGGTTGTGTCAGACTCTTTGCAATCTCATGGACTATAGACTGCCAGGCTCCTCTGTCCATGGGGATTCTCCAGGAAAAAATATTGGAATGGGCTTACATGCCCTCCTCCAGGGGATCTTCCCAACCCAGGGATCGAACCCAGGTCTCCCACATTGTAGGTGGATTCTTCACCATAAGAGCCACCAAGGAAGCCCAAGAATGCTGGGGTGGGTAAACCTATCCCTTCTCCAGGGGAATGTCCAGACTCAGGAATCAAACTGCAGTCTCCTGCATTGCAGGTAGATTCTTTACCAGCTAAGCTACCAGGGAAGACCTTATTACACTTTAGAAACAGATTATTAAAGATTGTGATAGATATCTACCTTTAATATACTGTAAAACTGAATCAAGTTTGCATTATTTTTTTATTAATGACAAATGTTTTCCATAGTACATAGATTATATCAGCGTACTACTTTGAATACAAATGGAAACTGACACAAATATAGAGAACTGCAGTATGCTGTAGAATCAGATACAAAGTACATTATTAAAAATAGTACATAAGGCATACATATAGTGATAGTATCCTTGACAACACTTCCTGTCTTTGAAAATTATTTTTATTAATTAGGGTTTCTTTATTCTCTAGTAAAGAGCATCACCGACTTGGAGGACATGAGTTTGAGTGAACTCCAGGAGTTGGTGATGGATAGGGAGGCCTGGCATGCTGCAACTCATGGGGTTGCAAAGAGTCGGAGATGACTGAGCGACTGAACTGAACTGAACTGTATATTTTAATTTCTTCTTGCTTTTTTTCATGAGAAAGTCTTAGCTTTATGATATAAATTGAATGAACTTTTTGTTATGCTAGGCATAGCTAAAATAGGGATAGTAGCTTTACTACCACCACCACGATTACCACATCTACTACTAGCTATTGTGTACAGAGGTTTATTATATTCCAGACCCAGTTCTAAAGGCTTTGCATGTAATAGCTTATGTTCCTCACCTCACCTCTCCAAAAACCTGTGAGTTCTTTATTATAACTTCCCACACTGATTAATGCACAATAGCTTTTGTTTATCTAGAAATACAAATTAAAAGACACTTGGATCTACTGTAATTAGCTTTTGCTCAATATTTTTGAAAGAAATATGATCAATTAGGCTGTCTTTCTCAAATATTTATTTTCTTGCTTGTTTGTAGAGAACACTGTAAAGAGCACTTTTTATGTATAACCTTTTAATCATTCTCAGTGAGTCTCTAGGGAGATTTCTCTGAAACCATGTTCCTTACATTTGCATGAAACTCTCAGTTTACTATAAAATAAAAATAACATTCTAAATTCTGATACAAAGGCTATATTACTTAAGTAAATATTTCATAGAGTTTTGGGGTAAGATTTTCAGTCTTCTTTTAAAAAAATTCTTCATACCACTTTGCAATACCTGGATCATATAAGTATAATATACTCCAATCTGTAACAAGTGCTCCTCACATACTGCTGTACAAATCAGTCAGGTTTCAGCTTCAGTGATATTTCTAGAGAAGTACTATTTCTCCATCACTTTCTCTTCCTCTGATCACCAGCACATTGATATGTCAAGATATTTATTTGTCTGAGTTTTGGTCAGCTTTACACTAAGTATTTGCTTCTTTTGTAGCAACAAAACAAATGTGAAATAACTTCTAATATTCCAGATATCCATGTTGCCAAATTCACTAATAATCTGATTTGTAGGTTTCCTCTTTAAAATTTAAAGTGGGTGCTCAAAAATAAGCCTAATATTTATTCACTTTTTCTTGTGTTCTTTCAACAGGTTTTAAATTAATGTTTACAGTTTTCCGGACACTGTTTTTACCCTAGTCACTTTTGACAATTTTCTCCTAAGATTTTGACTTCATTTCTTTTTCTTTTCTACTTAATTAGAATTGTATTCAACTTGATTTTTCTGAAAACTATTATTTGAGGGACTTCTTTGAGCAATGGATTTTGAAAAGTGCTGGGGATCCCATTGGTCAGAAATATAGAAGTAATAGAGTCCTCAGCTGACGTTGTACAAGTCATCTAGCTGTGAAATGAAGATGAATAAATCCAAGGGACACTGAGAGATAGTGGTAGGACTGAGAGTTTCTTAACAGAACCTTCAAAAGACAGCATAGTAAATCAGAGGAACTGAGGAACTGAACTTCAGAAAACAAAACATAAAACAATATAAGACCTAGGAAGCTTTGGACCAAGGTCTTTATTCCCTGGTCTGCTTCAGATGTTCTACAGTGCTTTGAACATTCAAAAGATAATGTGAGAAATAGTTAGCATTTAAGGCAAGATTTTGAGTTATTTTGATTTCCTGCATGTTTCAAAGTCTAAAAAATTTCTGAGAAATTTTACATTAAAGTGGATTCATATAATTTTTAATTAGCTTTCACAATACCTATAATATTTGCAAAATCTCAAAAGATTTATCCTAATAAATGTGGAAACTTAAAATACTCTTACATGCCATGGTTCAGATATTCTTTGGGAATCTTCCCAATTGCTAAGGAGAAACCGTAAATATAGTAACAAAAACCAAAAAATTGTTACTTGGTAGCAGAAATGAGAAATGGAAGATGGAAAAAGCAATTAATTCCTTTAATAAACTAAACAGGTGGGTTTGAAAATTTTATAGCAAAGTAGATAAAAGAACATAGGCCTTATAAATCATTTTTTAATTAGCAAGAAAAATAATTTCTGCATATGCATAATCTTCCTATTAAAGTCTATAATAACAGCAACTGTATTAGTCAACTGTTTATAATCACAATTTTAGGGCATGGTTGTATAACATAGTATGAATTATATATGTGGAGGGAGATATGGTTTCATTTTGTAATATATTCCAATTAATATTGTAGTAAAACATGCAAAATTAGATCCACTAAATCCTTTTTAGCTTACCAAGTTCTTTCACAAAATCTGTTCTCATTATGTTTTATAACAATTCCATATTGTTGGTACAGCAGATATTATTGTTTCCACTTTACTATTCTACATGAAACTCAGAGATTTGGGCTCTCTGGTGGTTGAGATGGTAAAGAATCTGTCTGCAGTGCAGGAGACTTGGGTTTGGTCGCTGGTTCAGGAAGATCCCCTGGAGAAGGAAATGGCAACCTCCTCCAGTATTTTTGCCTGGAGAAGTTCATGGACAGAAGAGCCTGGGGGGCTGCAGCCCATGGGGGTCACAAAGAGTCAGACATGACTGAGTAACTAACATTTTCACTTTCACACGCAGGGGATCTTCCTGACCCAGACATCTCCCAGGTCTCCTGCATTGCAGGGAAAGTTTTCACACTGAACCATCAAGGAAGCATATTTTGGAATGCTTCATATCAAGGCAAATAGACTTCTCTCACTCTCTCTCTCCCCCTCCCACCATCAGTTTCATCATATTCCAGTTTATAGACTAAAATATCACTTATTTAAATGGTTACCAATGACGGACTTGTAGGCTATGAATGTAAATTTCCCTACTTCTTTTTTTTTTTTTTTGCTGGGGGGGGGGGTGGTGTTGTTTATTTTCTGTTTTCTAAAATGACTGCAAATAACATTTGTCATTTTCAATGCATTGTATTTGTTTATCTCCAGGAAAAATTTCCAGATTCTCAGACTGGTATTGCTGCATCAAAGGATAGATGAATTGATAAAGTGCTAAATGATGGCAATCTGACCTGCATAGAAACTGTATCAAATTATACTGCCCAAGGAATATATACTGGGTTCTAGTATCAAAATTTAGACATATTTTACAATACAGTAAATGAAATTTAACATCTCAGTCAAGTTTTAATTGAACTTCCTGTTGTAATCAACTTTTTAGCAGTTCCAATGTTTTAGAAGCTTTTTAAAACAGTTTTCTAGAAATTTTGTGTTCAGTCTTTGCCAGTTTTATAGTCTTTTGTTCTTTATAAATCTATATGAAGAAAAGTTCTATATGTAGATTTTCTACATTAAAATTCATATATATTTTCCATTTTTTTCAATTATTTTTGACTCATTATTTTTAAATGAAAATGTTTTATGTTGTCAAGTCTCTGAATCTTTCCTCTTTCACAGTTAAATCTTTGCATCACAAAGTTAGTAAAAAGTTATGCTACATTTTCTCTAGTAGCTCTATGCTGCTGCTAAGTCACTTCAGTCGTGTCCGACTCTGTGTGACCCCATAGATGGCAGCCCACCAGGCTCCCCCGTCCCTGGGATTCTCCAGGCAAGAACACTGGAGTGGGTTGCCATTTCCTTCTCCAATGCATGAAAGTGAAAAGTGAAAGTGAAGTCGCTCAGTCATGTCCAACTCTTCGCGACCCCATGGACTGCAGCACACCAGACTCCTCTGCCCATGGAATTTTCGATGCAAGAGTACTGGAGTGGGATGCCATTGCCTTCTCCAGTAGTTCTATAGCTTTCTTATATTTAAATCTTTCATTCATTGAAACATATTCTCTTACTTGGCCTGAAGTATGAATGTCAAATGATTTTTCTAACTTGTTCTTCACTTGTTCAAAATTCATTTATTAAATGACATCCCTTTTCTCAATAATTTGAGATACTATACCTAAGGCATATAAAAGAGCCATATAAGACTTTTAATACTGGCATTCTTCTGATTTTTTAAGCAGCAACACTGAATGCATTTATATTTATTATTTTTTTCTAGTTGCTCTGCAGAATTCAAAAGTTTTTATTTAAAACACTCTCCGACATAAATCACAGCAGGATCCTCTATGACCCACCTCCCAGAATATTGGAAATAAAATCAAAAATAAACAAATGGGACCTAATTAAAATTAAAAGCTTCTGCACAACAAAGGAAACTATTAGCAAGGTGAAAAGACAGCCTTCAGAATGTAAGAAAATATAGCAAATGAAGCAACTGACAAACAACTAATCTCAAAAATATACAAGCAACTCCTGCATCTCCATTCCAGAAAAATAAACGACCCAATCAAAAAATGGGCCAAAAAACTAAATAGACATTTCTCCAAAGAAGACATACAGATGGCTAACAAACACATGAAAAGATGCTCAACATCACTCATTATCAGAGAAATGCAAATCAAAACCACAATGAGGTATCATTTCACGTCAGTAAGAATGGCTGCAACCCAAAAGTCTACAAGCAATAAATGATAGACAGGGTGTGGAGAAAAGGGAACCCTCTTACACTGTTGGTGGGAATGCAAACTAGTACAGCCACTATGGAGAACAGTGTGGAGATTCCTTAAAAAACTGGAAATAGAACTGCCTTATGACCCAGCAATCCCACTGCTGGGCATACACACCAAGGAAACCAGAATTGAAAGAGACACATGTACCCCAGTGTTCATTGCAGCGCTGTTTATAATAGCCAGGACATGGAAGCAACCTAGATGTCCATCAGCAGATGAATGGATAAGCAAGCTGTGGTACATATACACAATGGAGTATTACTCAGCCATTAAAAAGAATACATTTGAATCAGTTCTAATGAGGTGGATGAAACTGGAGCGTATTATACAGAGTGAAGTAAGCCAGAAAGAAAAACACCAATATAGTATACTAACACATATATATGGAATTTAGAAAGATGGTAATGATAACCCTGTATGCGAGACAGCAAAAGAGACACAGATGTATAGAACAGTCTTTTGGACTCTGTGGGAGAGGGAGAGGGTGGGATGATTCGGGAGAATGGCATTGAAACATGTGTAATATCATATAAGAAACAAATCACCAGTCCAGGTTTGATGCAGGATACAGGATGCTTGGGGCTGGTGCACTGGGATGACCCAGAGGGATGGTACAGGGAGGGAGGTGGGAGGGGGTTCAGGATGGGGAGCACTTGTACACCCGTGGCAGATTTATGTTGATGTATGGCAAAACCAATACAATATTGTAATTAGCCTCTAATTAAAATAAATAAATTTAATTTAAAAAATTTAAAAAAAATAATAAAACAAATTTTACACAGTACTTTTCAAATATAGTTCTTTCCACAGATATTTATCCCTAGTACTCTATCTTTGATGAACCTGTTGATGAAGGTGAAAGAGAAGAGTGAAAAAGCCAGATTAAAGCTCAACATCCAAAAAACTAAGACCATGGCATCTGGTCCCATCACTTCATGGAACATAGATGAGGAAACAATGGAAACAGTGACAGACTTTATTTCCTTGGGCTCCAAAATTGCTGAGGACAGTGCCTCCAGCCGTGAAATTAAAAGATGCTTTCTCCTTTGAAGAAAATCTGTGACAAACCTAGGCAGCATATTAAAAAGCAGAGACATTCCTTTGCTGAACTTTGTTTGTATAGTCAAAGCTATGGTTTTTCCAGTAGTTACGTATGGATGTGAGAGCTGGACCATAAAGAAGGCTGAGCACTGAAGAACTGATGCTTTTGATCCATGGTGTTGGAGGAGACTCCTAAAAGATCAAACCTTTTACAGTCCATGGAATTCTCTAGACCAGAATACTGGAGTGGGAAGCATCTCTCTTCTCCAGTGGATCTTCCCAACCCAGGGATCAAACCCATGTCTCCCTCATTGCAGGCAGATTCTTTACCAGCTGAGCTACCATGAAAGCCCTAAGAGATCAAACCAGTCAATCCTAAAAGAAATCCCATCATATTCATTTGAAGGACTGATGCTGAAGCTGAAGCTCCAATACTTTGGCCACCTGATGTGAAGAGCTGACTCATTGGAATAGACCCTGATGCTGGGAAAGATTAAAGGCAGGAGAAGGGAATGACAGAGGATGAAGATGGTTGGATGGCATCACTGATTCAATTGACATGAGTTTGAGCAACCTCCAACAAATAGTGAAGGACAAGGAACCCTGGCGTGCTGCAGTTCATGGGGTCTCAAAGAGTCAGACATGATGGAGTGACTGAACAACAAAAATTCTATCTTTTCTGGCTAATCTAAAAGGAGTAGTATCCTGTATGATATCTTCTAAACAACTGTTACTGAAATACATGGGACCTAGTGTTTCTACATATTAATTATGTACTATGTTATTTCTACAAGTTAGCATATACTTAGAAAATTTCTAGTTCATTTTGTTTAATTTTTCTGAGTATATAAAGCAGAGCGAGGAGAATACTAATATTTTATTCACATTTTACAGTTTATATGTTTCCAATTCCTTTATCTACTCTAATTGCACTGACTACAACTATCAGTACAATGTTAAGTAATAACCACATTAGTGAATATTTCTTAACTTCCTTAAAATGCTATAGAGTTAATGAACATATTTTATAAACTAAACAGGACTAATCTCTATTTTATTTTCATTTTATTTATCATTAAACATTAATCCCATATATATCTATGCTGATTCATGTTGAGGTTTGACAGAAAACAGCAATCTGTAAAGCAAATATCCTTCAATAAAAAATAAATTGATTTAAAAAAATGAACAGAAATATTTTATCAATTGCTTACTTCTTATAGAAAAAAATCATATGAACTTATGGTAGATGCATTAACATGATAAATTATATTATTTATTATCTTGTATTGTTTTACTATTATGCTGTTTTATTTACTAAAATTAACATTCTGGCCTTAATATTCATAAAGTAGACTGGTCTTAATTTTCTTTGTCATTTATATCAGTGTCTTACTATATTTTCTTAAAATAAAAATTAACAAGTTTTCATTTACCCTCCAATATTCTGAAACTATTTAAGTATCACTGGAATTTTTTTTACAGAATTTTGCATTGAAATTCTTCTCTAAATCATATGAACCACATATACTTGGGAGAGAATTATTAACTCTTTATTCCATAAGAATCCTTCTATTTAGACTACCTTCCTCTTCTAAAATTAGTTTTCATAAATTAAAATATCTAAAAATAAATTTTATCCAAGTTTCCATGTATATTTGCATAGAACTGTGCAAGGCAGCTTCTTATCAGTCTTTTCACTTTGTTTGTTTTTGTAGTTATTTATTTTGCACATTGGGTCTTTTCTCATTTTCTCCAGATTAGCTAGTGATTAGCTATTATATTATTTTTCCCAAAGAAACTGATGCTTTTTATATTTGTGAGCTCTACTCTTTTGTTCTAATACATTGTTGCCTGCTTAACTATTGTTATTTCTTTCCTATGCTTCTATTTTATGTTATTGTTCATTTCTGAACCACGTTTAATTAAATTTCATTTTTCTCATGTATGCATGTATATTATTAATTTCCCTTTGAGAGTTGTTTTAGCTCTATACCTTATGCTTTCTTATATATAATAATATTTTATTATTGTTATATTTTAGGTTAATTAAAGTTTCATTTTAGGTTTTATCTTTGATTCAATAATTAGAAAGAAAGTGGGCTTTTCTTTTTTTTTTTTTTGGTCTGTCAGCATATCCAGATGATAGAACTTCTTTTTTCTGATTTCAGTTTCAACTTCTAGCTTTTTACTTCATTGTGTAGATAGGTGATACAATATTTCTACTATCTGAATTCTATTTCTAATTCATTGTTTCTTTGGGTAATTTTACAAGATAAGGAAAGTTACTGATAGATCTACTATATTGATATCAAACAGAAAAAAATGTATAATTTATTTTACTTCTTTTAAACAGCTGAGGTATCTGTAGGTTTCTAATTTCATTTAGGTTTAATGAGCAATTTTTATCTTTCTACAATATCAGTTAATACAGTAGGAGAAAGGGAGATACAGTTTTGGCAGAGGGAAAAGGCAGAATGGATGGCATGACCTGTGATGATTACCTTTAAAGAGCTTAAAGTGAGAACTGACTTTAGCTCTAAGAAGGATTACAACAAACTAGACATATTTCTGGGCAACAATGCTTGAGAGGTCTTTGGCATGTCTATGGTTTTAATTTTACTGACTCATAATATTTGGTCTGAATCATATACCAGGGAACTCAGTTAAGTCTGGTCTTGGCCAAGGTCCAGTATTATAGACAGCTGAGTCCACTGTCTGACAGCTCTAAAATGTAGAGTTGGGAAAGCAATACAGGGAAAAAATCTCTTAAAGTTGTGCCTAGTCACAGCCTAAGAAGCCTTTTTTTTTAATCAAAGTAGCCAAGAATGAAAGCTCAAGTGTTCTGATTTTGAAGAATATCAACATTTTCCTATTAACGACATTAGTTCCTTATGAATTATTAATATAAACATCATACAAGGTTTCCCTGTTTTTGTTTTTAAACAGCAGCTCTGACTTTCATTATGAACATATTCAGCTAGGTGCCTCTATGTTATTTGTTCAAGGAAAGGGCTTGATTAACAATAAATTGAATATAACTTTTACACATTAACCAGAATTAATACATGACTTTCCTCTTTAGTGTTTGCCTTTCTAATGTCCAGGTAATTTTTTCTATGTTCTCAGACTGTGTAGCTTTTCAAAAGATGTAGACTGGATGAATGCAAGCTTTAATTCTTTGTTTCTTTGGAAAGATCCCTGTCAAGTATAACAGGGTATTGGCTACAATGCAGTCTGTATTGTATCTGCCTGATATAATTAGGGTTAATGTCCTCCTTATGTGATTATAATCCTCAGGTACATCACGTTTCTATAGATATGACCTTGGTTAAGTCTTTCAATTAATCATTTTCCTTCCCTGTGTTCCCTTTTTTCTAGAAAAGATTTGAACATGTCAGAACAGAGTAATATTCCTCATTATATCTGAAGCATAAGAAAAGGAAAACAAATACTGACTGTAGAATTAAGAACAAGGATATGCCAAACACTAAGTCACTTCTCTGTCTGAAGTTTGTAAGGGCCACAATAGTAAGTTATGTTCTTTGGCATTTGCAACTAAAGGACATAACAGATGCTAAAGGCTTATTTAAAATTAAAAAGAGA
The DNA here is from genome assembly GCF_029378745.1 of Bos indicus. NCBI lineage: Eukaryota > Metazoa > Chordata > Mammalia > Artiodactyla > Bovidae > Bos > Bos indicus. Next base: position 92,706,969 of record NC_091767.1, read on the forward strand.
AAATATTTATTTAAAAGAATTGCATTACCAACATGCAATTTATTATGTGTAGGGTGTGGGCATGTGTTCAATGAAGTTTGGTCTGAACCAGGGTGAGACAATATACTACAAACTGATAAGCCCTCATTTAAGTGAATTTCCATTGAGATATCCACATTGACAGGAAGAAACTCTCCACTGCATTCACTATGTAGCACCCTAAAATGTTAAGCACAGAATTTTAAACTCAATTATCATCTTTGGTTTTTAAGAAACAATCCATAAGAGCATGACAACCAAATATTAATTATTGGATTTATGTTTGAAAGAACAGACAATTTGATTTCATTTGAAGTCTGAGGAATGATATTGATCTTGATATTTTCAGTAGGAGGGAAAAAAAAAATCTTAGACAATAAGTCAAGTGATTTGGGTAACAGATTAAGCTTCTTAGGCCAGTAGGTACGGTATGGCTGTTTCTTAATTTTCGGTGACAGATGCATTCCTCTGACATTCCTATCCTGAAAACGGTTAAACTGATGAACCATGCATGTGCTATTAAAAACCACTACAACTGATAGAAATATAGAAACCAAAATTCAAAAGTGTTTCTACTGTTGCATATCTCTAGACCAGGGATCACAAACTCAAATATCTATAGGAGTAAACATGGGTATAAGACCAAAGATACATATTACATATTAAATAAATACTTTGTTTTTACAGTAAATTATAAGAATAATGTTTATTTCCACAAAGAAATACCAATTATTTCTTGTTATTTTGAAATACAAGCTCTCCTAGATTTATTTTTTTTCATTTGCACATCATTTTTAGAGATACAAAAGCAAGGAAATATTTATTTACTCTTTAAAAAAAAAAGCAACAGCAAATGATGATGATCTATAGATGACTTTCAGATTTTCTGTCAAGGAGATAATAAATTGATGGGTATTCTGCTGAACTGGAAAGTATGCATCCTGTCTGAATTATGCAACTGCAAATCAACTCCTGCTAAATTCTGGTCCAATGCTTCCAAATCTTCTGGTCACTTTCCTAAGAAACAAAGGAGGACAGATCTTTATTGGGAAGGTCTTGATTTTTTAAATGTTGGCCTGATTTGATATTAATACACACACACACACACACACACACACACATATATATATACATACATATATATGTATATATATATATAATAAAACATTTTAGACTAAACTAGAGTGGGCATTAGGGAAAGTGTTCCCAGAATTATGATATGCATTTAAGTATACTGATGAAATCATATCATGTAAAAATGCAAGCAGAGTTTGATTCCATGGTAGCAAAAAAACAGAAAATGCAAAACTGGCTATAGTTTGGTAAGACTATACACATCCAAACTATGAACATATGTTGTTTTACACAACTCTAGATGTTACCTACATTCTCTATACCTGCAATGGATAAACCAAATATAAATAATTAGTATGCCAAGTCTTTCTTATTTTTGTATATGCTCTTGATCAACTTGTCTGTCTTTAGAGTTTTTCTAGTGCAGTGTGATATGACTGGGAAGAGTGTTACATCAAAATATTCCCTGTAGACCATTTGCATGAAATTGAAATTATTCTAGGTATTTTTTACTTAGGTTTTGAGAGTTTTTATTATATATGTTTTCAGGTATTAAAGAAATAGAAGTTTACTCATACTGAGTAATAATTAGTCAGAAAGGTAAAACATTTCACTAATATGGTGACTTGGATGTATTAAGTCTCTGTACTATATGAAAAATGAAGATACTATTAGTATTAAGCTTACAGGGTTTTAAGGATTAAGTGACATATAGGTAAACCCCTTAAATCACTATGTGACATAGAAAATATTCAATAAATGTCAATTATCAAAATAAATTTAAAATGTTATTAATAAGACTGTTCTGGATGCTAGGATATAAATGAGATAGAGTTTCCAGTTCACAGGACACAATTGTTTCCTCAATCTCCCATTAAAAAACAAAAAAAATGCATTGACTCTATAATATCCCATACTCAGCAACTAAAATGATAAACATTTTTAATGAGAAATGAATGAATTATATTTGAGTACTGTGAAAAGAAGAGAAGCGAAAAGCAAACATATAAACATCTGAATGCAGAGTTCCAAACAATAGCAAGAAGAGATAAGAAAGCCTTCTTCAGCGATCAATGCAAAGAAATAGAGGAAAACAACAGAACTGTAAAGACTAGAGATCTCTTCAAAAAATCATAGATACCAAAGGAATATTTCATGCAAAGATGGGCTGGATAAAGGACAGAAATGGTATGGACCTTACAGAAGCAGAAGATATTAAGAAGAAATGGCAAGAATACACAGAAGAACTGTACAAAAAAGATCTTCATGACCCAAATAATCATGATGGTGTGATCACTGACCTACAGCCAGACATCCTGGAATGTGAAGTCAAGTGGGCCTTAGAAAGCATCACTACAAACAAAGCTAGTGGGGGTGATGGAATTCCAGTTGAGCTATTTCAAATCCTGAAAGATGATGCTGTGAAAGTGCTTCGCTCAACATGCCAGCAAATTTGGAAAACTCAGCAGTGGCCACAGGACTGGAAAAGGTCAGTTTTCATTCCAATACCAAAGAAAGGCAATGTCAAAGAATGCTCAAACTACTGCACAATTGCACTCATCTCACACACTAGTAAAGTAATGCTCAAAATTCTCCAAGCCAGGCTTCTGCAATCTGTGAACCGTGAACTTCCTGATGTTCAAGCTGGTTTCAGAAAAGGCAGAGGAACCAGAGATCAAATTGCCAACATCCGCTGGATCATGGAAAAAGCAAAAGAGTTCCAGAAAAACATCTATTTCTGCTTTATTGACTATGCCAAAGCTTTTGACTGTGTGGATCACAATCAACTGTGGAAAATTCTGAAAAAGATGGGAATACCAGATCACCTGATCTGCCTCTTGAGAAATCTGTATGCAGGTCAGGAAGCAACAGTTAGAACTGGACATGGAACAACAGACTGGTTCCATATAGGAAAAGGAGTACTTCAAGGCTGTATATTGTCACCCTGCTTATTTAACTTATATGCAGAGTATATCATGAGAATCGCTGGGCTGGACGAAACACAAGCTGGAATCAAGATTGCCAGGAGAAATATCAATAACCTCAGATATGCAGATGACATCACCCTTATGGCAGAAAGCGAAGAGGAACTAAAAAGCCTCTTGATGAAAGTGAAAGTAGAGAGTGAAAAAGTTGGCTTAAAGCTCAACATTCAGAAAACGAAGATCATGGCATCTGGTCCCATCACTTCATGGGAAATAGATGGGGAAACAGTGGAAACAGTGTCAGACTTTATTTTTCTGGGCTCCAAAATCACTGCAGATGGTGACTGCAGCCATTAAATTAAAAGATGCTTACTCCTTGGAAGGAAAGTTATGACCAACCTAGATAGCATATTCAAAAGCAGAGATATTACTTTGCCAACAAAGGTTCGTCTAGTCAAGGCTATGGTTTTTCCAGTGGTCATGTATGGATGTGAGAGTTGGACTGTGAAGAAAGCTGAGCACTGAAGAATCGATGCTTTTGAACTGTGGTGTTGGAGAAGACTCTTGAGAGTCCCTCGGACTGCAAGGAGATCCAACCAGTCCATTCTGAAGGAGATCAGCCCTGGGATTTCTTTGGAAGGAATGATGCTAAAGCTGAAACTCCAGTACTTTGGCCGCCTCATGCGAAGAGTTGACTCATTGGAAAAGACTCTGATGCTGGGAGGGATTGGGGGCAAGAGGAAAAGGGGATGACAGAGGACTAGATGGCTGGATGGCATCACTGACTCGATGGGCGCGAGTCTCAGTGAACTCCGGGAGTTGGTGATGGACAGGGAGGCCTGGCATGCTGTGATTCATGGAGTCGCAAAGAGTCAGACATGACTGAGCGACTGATCTGATCTGATCTGATGTTCTAATATCAAAATCAATCTTATAGGTGTAAAAATAAAAGCAAAGGCAATTAAATACTCATCATTAGAACAAGAAACCACAAAGTCATGTAAATATCCAAGTCATAAACGTAAACCAAAGGGTCATGAATCGTCCCTTGAATCTGAGACAGAAGATAAAATTCTACCTGACTAAATAATCTAAATTGCTAGCATCATAATGGCATGAATTACTTCTAAAAAGAGTTGCCTGTGTGGTCAATGTAGTAGACAATGAAAAAATAATTAATAATATGTAAGTTAAAGTTACTAATCAAACAAAGATAGAGAATTGAGGAAATTATATAATTTGTCAAAGTCACAAAGCTACAAAAATGTAAGATTAGGAATTTAAATGTAAAACTCTCACATTCAAGATACGATGTTCTTTTATTGCTGTCTTTCTATTTAAGAAGTACGAGATTTTTCACTTATTAATCAGTAAGAAGCAATTCGTTGAACAAATAAATGTGTAGGTAGAAAATAAGAATTTTCACACAAGCACACTGTACTAATTTACCACCTGGTAAGGGATATTAGCCACTTGTTCATAGGATATTATCCAGTTGCTGGGCTTATTTGTAACATTTACGAAGTCATATATAGAATTGGGAATAAAACAAATGGTTTTCTATCTCAATTCTCAAGCATGCTAGAATCTTAGGATTCATTGGGAGATATTTCAGTTTTAAGTAGCCACATACATATCATAACTGCATCACTAGTTACATTTTAACAATAAAAAATGAAACTGCTTTCACTCAGTCAGTCAGTTCAGTCACTGAGTCATGTCCGACTTTGCCACCCCGTAAATCGCAGCACGCCAGGCCTCCCTGTCCATCACCACCTCCCGGAGTTCACCCAGACTCAACGTCCATCGAGACAGTGATGCCATCCAGCCATCTCATCCTCTGTCGTCCCCTTCTCCTCCTGCCCCCAATCCCTCCCAGCATCAGAGTCTTTTTCCAATGAGTCAACTCTTCACATGAGGTGGCCAAAGTACTGGAGTTTCAGCTTTAGCATCATTCCTTTCAAAGAAATATTAGGGCTGATCTCCTTCAGAATGGACTGGTTGGATCTACTTTCAGTCCAAGGGACTCTCAAGAGTCTTCTCCAAGACCACAGTTCAAAAGCATCAATTCTTTGGCACTCAGCCTTCTTCACAGTCCAACTCTCACATCCATACATGACCACTGGAAAAACCATAGCCTTGACTAGACGGACCTTTGTTGGCAAAGTAATGTCTCTGCTTTCACTAGCCTAATTATATTCAGGCTAATAATGACAGCCACAAAAGAAATGTACCAGTCTATTTCATTCACTTATCAACACTGAGAGAATAAAGATATATACAAATAAAAATACAGGCCTATTAAATGGACTAAGGATTTTCTTTGGGTGACTGACACGGGAGTTTTGCGAATTCGGCAAATTGCATCATGAGAATTGGGTTAACTTCAATGTTATATTTTCTGTACTTGTCACAGATGGGCATTTCAAAACCTTTTTTATTCAATATAAATTCATTTTAAAGTATTTTATTCTTCAAAATGGCCCTGGTAATTAATTTTCAAACTACTTGAATAGCTCAGTACACTATGTGACTAGAGTCTTTCTGGGTCATCCTTGGTAGCTCAGCTGTTAAAGAATCCACCTGCAATACAGGAGAACTGGATTCAATCCCTGGGTTGGGAAGATCCCCTGGAGGAGGATATCCCACTGAGTCTTATTCTTGCCTGAAGAATCCTCATGGACAGAGGAAACTGTGGGCTAAAGTCCATGGGGTTGCAAAGAGTTGGACACAACTGACTAAGCACAGAAGAGTCCTTCTAACTCAGTCCTCTGTCCAATGAATCCTATTATGTTGATCGTACAAAAACCATAACCTAAAACCTCAATATTTTTTCCACACAATACTTTTTCAAATAAGTGCATCCTAAGTTCAGTTCAGTAGAGTTCAGTTGCTCAGTCGTGTCTGACTCTTCACAACCCCATGAATCGCAGCATGCCAGGCCTCCCTATCCATCACCACCTCCCAGAGTTCACTCAAACTCACGTCCATCGAGTAGGTGATGCCATTCGTCCATCTCATCCTCTGTCGTCCCCTTTTCCTCCTGCCCCCAATCCCTCCCAGCATCAGAGTCTTTTCCAATGAGTCAACTCTTCGCATGAGGTGGCCAAAGTACTGGAGTTTCAGCTTTAGCATCATTCCTTCCAAAGAAATCCCAGGGCTGATCTCCTTCAGAATGGACTGGTTGGATCTCCTTGCAGTCCGAGGGACTCTCAGGAGTCTTCAAAACCACAGTTCAAAAGCATCAATACTTCTGCGCTCAGCTTTTTCACAGTCCAACTCTCACATCCATACATGACTACAGGAAAAACCATAGCCTTGACTAGGCAGACCTTTGTTGGCAAAGTAATGTCTCTGCTTTTCAATATGCTATATAGATTGGTCATAACTTTTCTTCCAAGGAGTAAGTGTCTTTTAGTTTCATGGCTGCAGTCACCATCTGCAGTGATTTTGGAGCCCAAAAAAGTAAAGTCTGACACTGTTTCCACTGTTTCCCCATCTATTTCCCATGAAGTGATGAAATCAGATGCTATGATCTTTGTTTTCTGAATGTTGAGCTTTAAGCCAACTTTTTCACTCTTCTCTTTCACTTTCATCAAGAGGCTTTTTAGTTCCTCTTCACTTTCTACCTTAAGGGTGGTGTCATCTGCATAGCTGAGGTTATTGATATTTCTCCTGGCAAACTTGATTCCAGCTTGTGCTTCTTCAAGCCCATCGTTTCTCATGATGTACTCTGCATATAAGTTAAATAAGCAGGGTGACAATATACAGCCTTGAAGTACTCCTTTTCCTATTTGGAACCAGTCTGTTGTTCCATATCCAGTTCTAACTGTTGCTTCCTGACCTGCATGTAGGTTTCTCATGAGGCAGATCAGGTGGTCTGGTATTCCCATCTCTTTCAGAATTTTTCACAGTTTATTGGAATCCATCCAGTCAAAGGCTTTGGCATAATCAATAAAGCAGAAATAGATGCCTCTCTGGAACTCTCTTGCTTTTTCCATGATCCAGCGGATGTTGGCAATTTGATCTCTCATTCCTCTGCCTTTTCTAAAACCAACTTGAACATCAGGAAGTTCACAGTTCACGTACTGCTGAAGCCTGCCTTGGAGAATTTTGAGCATTACTTTACTAGTGTGTGAGATGAGTGCAATTGTGCAGTAGTTTGAGCATTCTTTGACATTGCCTTTCTTTGGGATTAGAATTAAAACTGGCCTTTTCCAGTCCTGTGGCCACTGCTGAGTTTTCCAAATTTGCTGGCATGTTGAGTGCAGCACTTTCAAAGCATCATCTTTCAGGATTTGAAATAGCTCAACTGGAATTCCATCACCTCCACTAGCTTTGTTTGTAGTGATGCTTTCTAAGGCCCACTTGACTTCACATTCCAGGATGTCTGGCTCTAGGTGAGTGATCATACCATGATGATTATCTTGGTCATGAAGATCTTTTTTGTACAGTTCTTCTGTGTATTCTTGCCACCTCTTCTTAATATTTTCTGCTTCTGTTAGGTCCATACCATTTCTGTCCTTTATCCAGCCCATCTTTGCATGAAATGTTCCCTTGGTATCTCTAATTTTCTTGAAGAGATCTCTAGTCTTCCCCATTCTGTTGTTTGCCTCTATATATTTTCATTGATCGCTGAAGAAGGCTTTCTTATCTCTTCTTGCTATTCTTTGGAACTCTGCATTCAGATGCTTATATTTTTCCTTTTCTCCTTTGCTTTCGCTTGTCTTCTTTTCACAGGTATTTGTAAGGCCTCCTCAGACAGCCATTTTGCTTTTTTGGATTTCGTTTCCATGGGGATTGTCTTGATCCCTGTCTCCTGTACAAAATCACAAACCTCCATCCATAGTTCATCAGGTACTCTATCAGATCTAGTCCCTTAAATCTATTTCTCACTTCTACTGTATTATCATAAGGGATTTCTTTTAGGTCATACTTGAATGGTGTAGTGATTATCCATACTTTCTTCAATTTAAGTCTGAATTTGGCAATAAGGAGTTCATGATCTGAGCCACAGTCAGCTCCCAGTCTTGTTTTTGCTGACTGTATAGAGCTTCTCCATCTTTGGCTGCAAAGAATATAATCAATCTGATTTCAGTGTTGACCACCTGGTGATGTCCATGTGTAGAGTCTTCTCTTGTGTTGTTGGAAGAGGGTGTTTACTATGACCAGTGCTTTCTCTTTGCAAAATTCTATTAACCTTTGCCCTGCTTCATTCTGTATTCCAAGGCCAAATTTGCCTGTTACTCCAGGTGTTTCTTGACTTCCTACTTTTGCATTCCAGTCCCCTATAATGAAAAGGACATCTTTTTTGAGTGGTAGTTCTAAAAGGTCTTGTAGGTCTTCATAGAATCATTAAACTTCAGCTTCTTCAGTGTTACTGGTTGGGGCATAGACTTGGATTACTGTGATATTGAAATGTTTGCGTTGGAAATGAACAGAGATCATTCTGTCGTTTTTGAGATTGCATCCAGGTAGTGCATTTTGGACTCTTTTGTTGACCATGATGGCTACTTCATTTCTTCTAAGGGATTCCTGCCCACAGTAGTAGATATAATGGTCATCTGAATTAAATTCACCCATTCCAGTCCATTTTAGTTTGCTGATTCCTAGAATGTCGACGTTCACTCTTGTCATCTCCTGTTTGACCACTTCCACGTTGCCTTGATTCATGGACCTATCATTCCAGGTTCCTATGCAATATTGCTCTTTACAGCATTGGACCTTGCTTCTATCACCAGTCACATCCACAACTGGAATTGTTTTAGCTTTGGCTTCATCCCTTCATTCTTTCTGGAGTTATTTCTCCACTGATCTCCAATAGCATATTGGGCACCTACTGACCTGGGGAGTTCCTCTGTCAGTATCCTGTCATTTTGCCTTTTCATACTATTCATGGGTTTCTCAAGGCAAGAATACTGAAGTGGTTTGCCATTCCCTTCTCCAGTGGACCACATTCTGTCAGACCTCCCTACCATGACCCACCGGTCTTGGGTGGCCCCACAGGGCATGGCTAAGTTTCATTGAGTTAAAAGTGCATCCTACTAATTACCAAAAAATAATTTTTAAGTATAATCACTTATTTGCTGAAAGTGTTCACATCAGACCTACTATGTAACTAGTATTTCAACCTAGAAGTAGACATTGTAGAAAGGATATGTGCATTCATATTTTCAGCCACGTGACAAAATATCTTTATGAAAAATATTCTTGATAATCACCAAATTGAGTAAATAAGTCATGATAAATTAAAAAATAACTCAACAAATATTGTGTAATAATCAATATAACTATGAAAGATATGTGGTCCTTACCTATAACATGCTTCAAATTCCAAGAAAAAAAAAATAAATTAAATGCAATAAATGCCAAACTATGTCCCCTCTTGTGTGAGGCAGAAAAACTTAAAGATATCATTGTAACCGAAAGTGGGATCCAATGGCTCAGAGCTCAAAAGTCAATAAAGAGGCCAGATTGGTGGAAAGAAAAGTTTGCCTGATTTTGTATACCAGCAATTGGGAGTAGAAGGGTGATGCCTATCTAAAAGCCAATTCCCTCCCAACTGACAATCACTGGGCAAGAGCTTTTATAGGCTGAGGGAGGGAATTACATGTAGGAGCAGTGAGTAAGCTCTGACAGTCATCTTGAAATTGTTAATCAGTAGTCTGTTGTTGTTGTTTAGCTGCTCAGTTGTGTCCAACTCTTTGTGACCCCATAGAGTGTAGCACACCATGCTTCCCTGTCCTCCAACATCTCTTGGAGCTTGCTCAATCTCATGTCTATTGAGTCAGTGATGTCATCCAATGATCCTGTCCTCTGTCATCCTGTTCTCCTCTAGCCTTTAATCTTTCCCAGCCTCAGGATCTTTTCCAGGGAGTCTGCTCTTCTGATTAGGTGGTCAAAGTATTAGAGTTTCATCAACATCAGCCCCTCCAGCAGGATCAATTGCCTTTAGAATTGACTGGTTTGATCTCCTTGCAATCCGAGGGACTTTCAAGAGTCTTCTTCAATACCACAGTTCAAAAGCATCAATTCTTCAGCACTCAGCCTTCTTTATGGTCCAATTATCACATCCGTACATGACTACTAGGAAAACTGCAACTTTGACTATACAGACCTTTGTTGGCAAGTAATGACTCTGCTTTTTTAAATATGTTGTCTAGGTTTGTCAAAGATTTTCTTCCAAGGACAAGTATCGTAATTTCATGGCTTCAGTCACCATCTTCAGTGATTTTGGATCCCAAGAAAAGAAAGTCTATCATTGTTTCATTGTTTCCTCATCTATTTGCCCTGAAATGATGGGACTGGGTGCCGTGATCTTAGTTTTTTGAATGTTGAGTTTTAAGCCAGCTTTTTCACTCTCCTATTTCAACTTTATCAAGAGGCTCTATAGTTCCTCTTCACTTTCTGCCATATGGGTGGTGTCATTTGCATATCTGAGGTTATTGATATTTCTCCCAGAAATCTTGATTCCAGCTTGTGCTTCATTCAGCCTGGCATTTTGCATGATGTACTCTGCATATAAATTGAATAAGCAGGATGACAATATACAGCCTTGACATACTCCTTTCCCAACTTGGAACCGGTTCATTTTTCCATGTCTGGTTCTAGCTGTTGCTTCTTGACTTGTATGCAGATTTCTCAGAAGGCAGGTAAGGTGGTTTGGTATTTACATCTCTTTAAGAATTTTATAAAGTTGTGATCCACACAGTCAAACACAGAAGTAGATGTTTTTTATGGAATTCTCTTGCTTTTTCTATGGTCCAGTGGATTTTGGCAATTTGATCTCTCGTTCCTCTGCCTTTTCTAGATCCAGCTTGAACATCTCAAAGTGCTCAAATCACATACTGCTGAAGATTAGCTTGGAGAATTTTGAGCATTACTTTGCTAACATCTGAAATGAACACAATTGTGTGTTAGTTTGAACATGTTTTGTTATTGCCTTTCTTTGGGACTGGAGTGAAAACTGACCTTTTCCAGTCCTGTGGCCACTGCTGAGTTTTCCAGATTTGCTGGCATATTGCATGCATCACTTTCAGAGCATCATCTTTAATGATTTGAAATACCTCAGGTGGAATTCCATCACCTCCACTAGCTCTATTCGTAGTCATGCTTCCTAAGACCCACATGACTTCATACTCCATGATGTCTGGCTCTAGGTGAGTGATCATACTATCATGATTATCCTGAAGATCTTTTTGGTATAGTTCTGTGTATTCTTGCTACCTCTTCTTAATAGCTTCTGTTTCTGTTAGGCCCATACTCTTTCTGTCCTTTATTGTGACCCTCTTTCCATGAAATGTTCCCTTGGTATCTCTAATAGTCTTGAAAAGCTCTCTAGGCTTTCCCTTTCTATTGCTTTACTCTATTTCTTTGAATTGATCACTTAGGATGGCTTTCTTATCTCTTCTTTATATTCTTTGGAAATCTAAGTTCAGATGGTTATATCTTTTCTTTTCTCCTTTGCCTTTTTGCTAACCAGTGATCAAATTATCAACATATGTTGGATCAGAGAAAAAGCAAAGAAATTCACCAAATAAATCTACTTCTGCTTCATTGACTATGCTAAAGCCTTTTACTGTGTGGATCACAACAAACTGTGAAATATTCTTAATAAAACGGGAATATCAGATCACCTTATCTGCATCCTGAGAAACCTGTATGCAGGATAAGAAACAACATTTGTAACTGGACATGGAACAATGGATTGGTTCAAAATTGGAAAGGAGTATGTCAAGGCTGTATATTGTCACCCTATTTATTTAATTTACATGCAGAATATATCATGTGAAATGCCAGGCTGGATGAATCACAGGCTGGAATCAAGATTGCAGAGAAAAACATCAACAGCCTCAGATATGCAGATAATACCACTTTAATGGAAGAAACTGAAGAGTAACTAAAGAGCCTGTTGATGAAGGTGAAAGAGTCTCTTAGATGAAGGTGAAAAACCCGACTTAAAACTCAATATTCAAAATCTAAGATCGTGGCATCCAGTCCTTTCCCTTCATGGCAAAAATGGGGAAAATGTGGAAACAGTGTCAGATTTCATTTTCTTGGTCTCTAAAATCAACACAGATGGTGACTGCAGCCAAAAATTAAAAGACACTTGTTCCTTGGAAGAATAGCTATGAAAAACCTAGACAGGGTGTTAAAAATCAGAGACATCACTTTGCCATCAAAGGTCCATATAGTCAAAGCTATGGTTTGGCCACTAGTCACATATGGATGTGAGAGTTGGACTATAAAGAAGACTGAAGAATTGATGCTTTTGGACTGTGGTGTTGGAGAAGCTTCTTGAAAGTCCCTTGGACAGCAAGGAGATAAAACCAGTCAATATTAAAGGAAATCAACCCTGAATATTTATTAGAAGGATGGATGCTGAAGCTGAAGCTCTGATACTTTGGCCACCTAGTGTGAAGAGCTAAATCCTTGGAAAAGACCCTGATGCTGGGAAAGACTGAGTGTAAGAGAAGGGGACGACAGACGATGAGATGGTTGATGGCATCACTGACTCAATGGACATCAGTTTGAGCAAATCTGGGAGATAATGAAGTCCAGGGAAGCCTGGTGTGCTGCAATTCATGGAGTTGCAGAGTCAGACACAGTTTAGTGACTAAACAACAAGTCTGATCAGTGGCATCTTGATTGTTTTAAGTACAGTTAACTTTTGCTTTCTCCCATTCCCCTGAGCCCTGTTCTTGGAATTGTGGCAGCTTATGTCACGGCTGTGATAAAACCCTGGAGAAGGAAATGGCAACCCACTCCAGTACTCTTGCCGGGAAAATTCCATGGACAAAGGAGCCTTGTAGGCTACAGTCCATGGGGTCGCAAAGAGTTGGACATGACTGAGCGACTTCACTTCACTTCACTTCACATAGCATGGCTACAGTCTTGTCACTATGTAGTCAACTTCTTCCACATGCTTGGGCTTTCAGTATCTATAAGATAGCTCACAGGATATGGTTCAGAATATTATCTATAGCCTTTGAGAAGGAGTTAAAGGTCCTTGCCTATGCTTAATGATTAAACTATTATTTATTGGCTTCCTTTGACTGCTTTCTTTTCTTTCTGCATGTTCTCACTTCTCTAATTAAACTTATTCCTTAGTGAAAGTTTTCCCACAAACAAAATACAGGCAGAGGACATGTGGACAAAGACCATAGAGTCTTGCTCCATTGTATTATGACACACATATTTTGGTTGTTAAAATCCATTTGCCTTTACTTAGCTAATAATATTTCACTTTCCTTCATATGTCTTCCTTTGTTGGCTACACAGAAGATGCCCTATTCTTAACAAAAAAATACAAACAATCCAAATAAAATATGGGCAGAGAACTTGAATAGACATTTTTCTAAGGAAGATATAGTAAGGCCCACAGGCATGGGATTAGATACTTAACAACAGTAGTCATTCAGTTCAGTTCAGTTCAGTTGCTCAGTCATGTCCGATTCTTTGTGAAACCATGAATCCCATAATACCAGGCCTCCCTGTCCATCACCAACTCCCGGAGTTTACCCAAACTCATGTGCATGAAGGTCGGTGATGCCATCCAGCCATCTCATCCTCTGTCATCCCCTTCTCCTCCTGCCTCCAATCCCTCCCAGCATCAGGGTCTATTCCAATGAGTCAACTCTTCGCATCAGGTGGCCAAAGTACTGGAGTTTCAGCTTCAGCATCAGTCCTTCCAATGAACACCCAGGACTGATCTCCTTTAGGATGGACTGATTGGATCTCCTTGTTGTCCAAGGGACTCTCAAGAGTCTTCTCCAACAACACAGTTCAAAAGCATCAATTCTTCGGCACTGAGCTCTCTTCATAGTCCAACTCTCACATCCATACATGACCACTGGAAAAACCACAGCCTTGACTAGATGGACCTTTGTTGGCAAAGTAATGTCTCTGCTTTTCAATATGCTATCAATTTGATCATAATGTTCCTTCCAAGGAGTTTTAATTTCATGGCTGCAATCACCATCTGCAGTGATTTTGGAGCCCCCAAAAATAAAGTCTGACACTGTTACCACTTTTTCCCCATCTATTTCCCATGAAGTGATGGGACCAGATGCCATGATCTTTGTTTTCTGAATGTTGAGCTTTAAGCCAACTTTTTCACTCTCCACTTTCACTTTCCTCAAGAGGCTTTTTAGTTCCTCTTCACTTTCTGCCATAAGGGTGGTGTCATCTGCATATCTGAGGTTATTGATATTTCTCCTAGCAATCTTGATTCCAGCTTGTGCTTCTTCCAGCCCAGCATTTCTCATGATGTACTCTGCATAGAAGTTAAATAAGCAGGGTGACAATATACAGCTTTGAAGTACCCCTTTTCCTATTTGGAACCAGTCTGTTGTTCCATGTCCAGTTCTAACTGTTGCTTTCTGACCTGCATATAGGTTTCTCAAGAGGTAGGTCGGTGGTCTGCTATTCCCATCTCTTTCAGAAATTGTGATCCACAGAGTCAAATACTTTGGCATAGTCAATAAAGCAGAAATAGATGTTTTTCTGGAACTCTCTTGCTTTTTTGATGATCCAGGAGATGTTGGCAATTTGATCTCTAATTCCTCTGCCTTTTCTAAATCTAGCTTGAATATCTGGAAGTTCATGGTTCACATATTGCTGAAGCCTGGCTTGGAGAATTTTGAGCATTAGTTTACTAGTGTGTGAGATGAGTGCAATTGTGTGGTAGTTTGAGTATTCTTTGGCACTGCCTTTCTTTGGGATTGGAATAAAAACTGACCTTTTCCAGTCCTGTAGCCACTGCTGAGTTTTCCAAATTTGCTGGCATGTTGAGTGAAGCGCTTTCACAGCATCATTTTTCAGGATTTCAAACAGCTCAACTGGAATTCCATCACCTCCACTAGCTTTGTTTGTAGTGATGCTTTCTAAGGCCCACTTGACTTCACATTCCAGGATGTCTGGCTCTAGGTCAGTGATCACACCATCATGATTATCTGGGTCGTGAAGATTTTTTTGTATAGTTTCTGTGTATTCTTGCCACCTCTTCTTGATATCTTCTGCTTCTGTTAAGTCTATACCATTTCTGTCCTTTATCGAGACCATCTTTGCATGAAATGTTCCCTTGGTCTCTCTAATTTTCTTGAAGAGATCTCTACTCTTTCCCATTCTGGTGTTTTCCTCTATTTCTCTGCATTGATCACTGAGGAAGGCTTTCTTATCTCTCCTTGCTAGTCTTTGGAACTCTGCATTCAGATGCTTATATCTTTCCTTTTCTCCTTTGTTTTTTGCTTCTCTTCTTTTCACAGCTATTTGTAAAAGCCTCCTCAGAGAGCCATTTTGCTTTTTTGGATTTCTTTTCCATGGGGATTGTCTTGATCCCTGTCTCCTGTACAAAGTCACAAACCTCCATCCATAGTTCATCAGGCACTCTATCTATCAGATCTAGTCCCTTAAATCTATTTCTTACTTCCCCTGGATAATCATAAGGGATTTGATTTAGGTCATACCTGAATGGTCTAGTGATTTTCCCTACTTTCTTCACTTT
Organism: Bos indicus; assembly: GCF_029378745.1. NCBI lineage: Eukaryota > Metazoa > Chordata > Mammalia > Artiodactyla > Bovidae > Bos > Bos indicus. The sequence continues at coordinate 92,722,491 of NC_091767.1, forward strand.
AAGTCTGAATTTGGCAATAAGGAGTTTATGATCTGAGCCACAGTCAGCTCCCGGTCTTGTTTTTGCTGACTGTATAGAGCTTCTCCATATTTGGCTGCAAAGAATATAATCAGTCTGATTTTGGTATTGACGATCTGATGATGTCCATGTGTAGAGTCTTCTCTTGTGTTGTTGGAAGAGGGTGTTTACTATGAGCAGTACATTATCTTGTCAAAACTCTATTAGCCTTTGCCCTGCTTCAGTCTGTATTCCAAGGTCAAATTTGCGGGTTACTCCAGGTGTTTCTTCACTTCCTACTTTTGCATTCCAGTCCCCTATAATGAAAAGGACATCTTTTTTGGGTGTTAGTTCTAAAAGGTCTTGTAGGTCTTCATAGAACCATTCAATTTCAGCTTCTTCAGCATTACTGATTGGGGCAAGGGCTTGGATTACCGTGATATTGAATGGTTCGCCTTGGAAACGAACAGAGATCATTCTGTCATTTTTGAGATTGCGTTAGTCATTAGGGACAGGTAAATCAAAGTTGTTAGATACTATTTCACACTTTGAAAAACACGTCTTGTCCAAGATGCAGTATGTGCATGTGAATATATATATATATATATATATATATATATATATAATTCAAAGTGTATTGCTGATGCAAATATAAAATGATTACAGTCACTGTAGAAACAAGTTTGGTAATTATTCAAAAATTCAAACACAGAATTACCACATGACACAGCAATCTCATCCTAAATATACAGCCCTATGATCTTAAAATACAAACTAAATACTTATACATTAGAATTCATAGCAGTGCTATTCACAATAGTAAAAGATGGAAACTACTCAAATGTCCAATAGATGAATGAATAAACAAACTACAATATATATATACAGGTAAGTGGAATATTATTCCATATTGTAATATTATTCTATGAAAAAAAGAAACACTGATACATATTTTAACAAGGGGTCTGTATGGATTTGGAGACAAAAAGTGAGTTGTCAGTTGTTAGGGGCTCTGGTAACGGAAGAAAGTCAATTAATAGCTTAATATGTATGTGGTTTTATTTTGAGGCAATGAAAATATTTTAAAATCAGATAGAAATGGTGGTTGAACAACATCATGAATATAATAAATGTCATTGAATTCTTTGGTTAAGGTTATGCTATGTGAATTTTAGCCCAACTTTAAAAGAAAAAAATTACAAAAACAAGAAGATAAGTCCTCTTCTTCTTTGCCCAAATGTGTAACCACATGACAAATCTTTTACAATCAATTTTTTATTTGGGACATTAATCATTGAGAGATGAAATTATGAGAAAATTATTAACCCTCTTTCATTACAATGGAAATATTATATTGCTGATAACTTTTATTGGCATTATAACTAAGACTATCAATCTTATTAGTATATACTTCTTTTTATACCTTATTCAATTAAATTTATCTCTGTGCACACACATACAAAAGCCCAGACTAAATCTATGGACTAGGGTTTCTAAAACTTCTTAAATCTATCAATTAGGCTCATGATGTCGAAACCTGACCAGGATGCTGTGGGGGTCCTGGGCATGGAAGCCTTTGAAACAGTTGCTAATCAGGGAAGGCAGGGAATGCAGAGTCAAGGGAGGAGTAGCCAAGAAACAACAGTGTGGCCTTAGGGCAGTGTTCTGGTTCCACCCGAAGGGATACATGTAATAATATCTTTGAGAACTTTACAGAACTGTAACCCACCCCCACACTCTCCCCCCAAAATGGAAGATATTAGCATTCTTCATTCCACAGAACATCACACATTAGTTCAATTTAGTTCAGTTCAGTCCCTCAGTCATGTCCGACATTTTGCGACCCCAGGGACTGCAGCACAACAGGGCTCCCTATGCATCACTAACTCCCAGAGTTTACACAAACTCAAGTCAATTGAGTCGGTGGTGGCATCCAACCATCTCATCCTCTGTCCTCCCCTTCTCTTCCCATCTTCAATCTGTCCCAGCATCAGGGTCTTTTCCAATGAGTCAGTACTTCACATCAGGTGGCCAAAGTATTGAAATTTCAGTTTTGACATCAGTCCTTCTAATGAAAACTCAGGACTGATCTCCTTTAGGATCTACTAGTTGGACTTCCTTGCAGTCCAAGGGACTCTCAAGAGTCTTCTCCAACACCACAGTTCAAAAACATCAATTCTTGGGTGCTCAGCTTTCTTTATAGTCTAACTCTCACATCCATACATGACTACTGAAAAAACAATAGCTTTCATTATATGGACCTTTGTCGGCAAAGTTAAGTCTCTGCTTTTTAATATGCTGTCTAGGTTGGTCATAACTTTCCTTCCAAGAAGTACCTGGTGAATTTTCTGCACAAATTGAGGAAGCTTCCAGAGTGTTATATGATGAACAGCATCCTGGAGAACTTCACCATCCTCCAGGTGGTGACAAACAGAGACACCAAGAAACTGTTGCTCTGCACCATCCACGTTTTTGAGACCTCCACCAGTGAGGGGGGGCCAGGGGCGTGGGGGGCAGAGGGGGCTGCACACATTTACTACCTGACCAGGGACTGAAGGGGGACCCCAAAAGTGGCTCACCCCCCAGAATATTATCTCCTCAAATGCAGGACCTCCAGCTTTCCCCATGCTTCTTACTTGGGGAGGGAACTGCTCCCTGTTAAGACCTTAAAAGCTGGGTGGTGAGCAGAATGGGCTGGGACTGAGAAGGGAAGATGAATCCTGATCTTGAAACCTCACAGGAGTGTCTGAAAGGACAGATCACCCCAGAGCATTAAGCCCTGAGGACAGGAGTGAGACAACCACTGGAATAACACTGGTTTCAGTCTCTGACAGGTGCCCTCCAAAGAAAAGATATTTCAGAGGGCCCCAGTGACACATGGGTTTGTCCATCTCTTTCTGCATCTCCTTCTTCTCAATCTGCCTCTTCTTACCACCTCCATCCCAGGCGCCCTGATATCAAATATTGAAGGTTAACCGTTTCTGTGCAGGGGCAGTCAGGTGGGCCTTGGAAATGTATTATTTTTTTCATATAATAAGATACTTATAAGTGGGTGTTAGGGTCGTGACTTTTTCTCAACTGGGCAAGCAGTGGAGTGAGGCTTTTAAATCTCATTTCCTCTTCTAAATGTGCCATAGAGCTAGACTGTGTTGCCTTCCTCTTCTCCTCTCTCCACAAAGTGTTGGTTTGTATTTTGCCAGAGGATAAAAACTGAACTGAAAGCTATTTTACAAAAAAAGAAAGAAAGAAACCTACCTTTTTACTTAAATCTCAGATATAAACTTATGAAAAACTTACTTGAGTCATGAAATATTCTCTGATTTTTTTTGAACTGCTATTTCTTCAAATTGTTAATAAACTTTAAAGGCAGATTTCACTTCATTTAAAGATTTCACTCTCATGAGCTCTGTTGCTCACCCACAGGGCATTCTCTCCTCATAACCAATTGATTTACTGCAGTTGTTACAGTTCATTAAAAGAATGAGGCATGCTGATAATTCAGCAGATGAAATTTGTTGGTCTCTCTGTGGGTCAGCTACCACTGTGAGATTTGCCCTGTGGACCAGGGAAGCATTATGTGGGAGAATAAATAAAAAATGGTGCTTGCTTTCAGTCCTTAGATTGAATGGGTATATCCTTTGTGAATCAAATCAATGAGTATCTGTAAATTGTTTAAATTTTGGGGTTTTCTTTCAAAATAATTTTGACCATCACTATTTTAGCAAGTGATTTTCATTATGGCCCAATATGAGTTTTTATTTTTGCAGGCAACACTGATCTCCATAGATGTAGCAAAAATGAAATTTTAATACCAAGAAAGGTGTTATACAAATACAAAATAATTAATACAGTACAGCAGTAAGGTAAAGAGAAAACTGTGAGTGACAGGTATTTATTTAGTGTATGCCTGACAGAGTCTTAGGTATTCAAAGATTAGTAGTGAACAAGACAGGCATAAGATGTGAAGAAAGACAGGAAGCATTACAAATTGATGCAACATTACTAGTCTTGCTATCATTAGGAAGCATCACTACAAACAAAGCTAGTGGAGGTGATGGAATTCCAGTTGACCTATTTCAAATCCTAAAGATGATGCTGTGAAAGTGCTGCACTCAATATGCCAGCAAATTTGGAAAGCTCAGCAGGGGCACAGGACTCGAAATGGTCAGTTTTCATCCCAATCCCAAAGAAAGGCAATGCCAAAGGATACTCAAACTACCACACAATTGCACTCATCTCACACACTAGTAAACTAATGCTCAAAATTCTTCAAGCCAGGCTTCAACAGTATGTGAACTGTGAAATTCCAGATGTTCAAGCTGAATTTAGAAGAGGCAGAGGAACCAGAGATCAAATTGCCAACATCTTTGGATCATCAAAAAAGCAAGAGAGTTCCAGAAAAACATCTACTTCTGCTTGATTGACTGTGCCAAAGCCTTTGACTGTGTGGATCAAAACAAACTGTGGAAAATTCTTAAAGAGATAGGAATAGCAGACCACCTGCCTTCTGAGAAATCTGTATGCAGGTCAAGAAGCAATAGTTAAAACTGGACATGGAACAGCAGAGTGGTTCCAAATGAGGAAAGGAGTACATCAAGGTTGTATATTGTCACCCTGCTTATTTAAATTATATGCAGAGTACATCATGAGAAATGCTGGACTGGATGAAGCACAAGCTGGTATCAATATTGCTGGGAGAAATATCAATAACCACAGATATGCAGAAAGCAAAGAAGAACTAAAGAGCCTCTTGATGAAAGTGAAAGAAGAGAGTGAAAAATTTGGCTTAAAACTCAACATTCAGAAAATGAAGATCATGGCTACTGGTCCCATGACTTCATGGCAAATAGATGGGGCAACAGCAGAAACAGTGACAGACTTTATTTTGGGGGCCTTCAAAATCACTGCAGTTGGTGACTGCAGCCATGAAATTGAAAGATGCTTACTGCTTGGAAGGAAACTTACGACCAACCCAGACAGCATATTAAAAAGCAGAGACATAACTTTGCCAACAAAGGTCCATCTCGTCAAAGTTATCATTTTTCCAATAGTCATGTATGGATGTGAGAGTTGGACTATAAAGAAAGCTGTGCACTGAAGAACTGATGCTTTTGAACTGTGGTGTTGGAGAAGACTCTTGAGAGTCACTTGGACTGCAAGGAGATCCAACCAGTTCATCCCAAAGGAAATCATTCCTGAATATTCACTGGAAGGACTGATTTGAAGCTGAAACTGCAATATTTTCTCACCCTGATGTGAAGAACTGACTCATTGTAAAAGATTCTGATGCTGGGAAAGATTGAAGCTGGAGGAGAAGGGGACAACAGAGCATGAAATTGTTGAATGGCATCATCGACTCAATAACATGAGTTTGAATAAACTCCGGGAGTTGGTGATGGACAAGGAAGCCTGGCGTGCTACAGTCCATGGTGTCGCAAAGAGTTGGACACGACTGAGCGACCGAGCTGAACTGATCATTTAACCCCTAGGAGGATTTGGAGATATTGTTGTCAGCAGTCTTGCACATCATAAATGCAGGATTTTTCTGATTGGACTAGGAGGGTGAACTATTCTTTGTTATACACTTTGGTATTTGAAGAGAGAAAAGAGGGAAATGTATCTCCTCATTCCACCTGTTGAAAGTTCAACCTATAGGGGAATGATTCCTTTTCTATTCAGAATTCCATCAGTTGACCCATTTGAAGATCCTCAGAATGTCAGGAGAAGGGAATGGCACCCCACTCCAGTACTCTTGCCTGGAGAATCCCATGGATGGAGGAGCCTGGTAGGCTGCAGTCCGTGGGGTCGCTAAGAGTTGGACAAGACTGAACAACTTCACTTTCACTTTTCACTTTCATGCATTGGAGAAGGAAATGGCAACCCACTCGTGTTCTTGCGTGAAGAATTCCAGGGACTGTGGAACCTGGTGGGCTGCCGTCTATGGGGTCGCACAGAGTCAGACACGACTGAAGCGACTTAGCAGCAGCAGCAGAAGAAGAAGAATGTCAGGTTCCATATTTTGTGGTGTACTTTTTCATCTAAATCCAGAAAATGTTAAACTTCTGGTAATGCCACTTTTGGCCATATAGCAAGGTGGGAAGGACTGGCATCTTTAGGACATGTCACTTGTAGATTTTAGATATAGTATGAGAAAAGAGCAGGAGTATAATAATGAAGGTGCCAATCAAGGGAAAATGAAGTAGTTCCTAAATATTATTTCCAACAGAATGTCAAAGCCTTTGTGTAGATAGGAGAGCAAAATCTGCCAAAGAGTAACTGATCAGTCAATGTTTGATTGTTAATGAATGAATAATTGAAGGAAAGAAAGACTGAGTCATATACTAGACAACTGTTTTGTAAAATACAAAAGATGGGAAAGTGGTGATGAAAAGAAAAATAAAGATTAAATATTTACATTATTTTTCCATAAATGATATTCTATTTTCAGTGTGTTGTAGAGCTGAAATTTTTGTCACTGCGATTGAATTTGAAAGAGAATAATTCCTACTTAAATATTGAGAACTATGGGGGATTATAAAGAAAAACATATTGTGCATTAATATCCTAGAAAAGAAAGCAATCAATCATCCAGTTAACTTAGCTAATATGAAAGACAGAATGTTTGCATAGTCTTCATTTTAATAAAGAAAGCTTACAAAATATGCCTCACTTAATCTTTCTTATTCTTGGTGATCAAGTTGGTTTTTTCCAAATAATTTATATCAGATAAAAGGCCAACTGCACATTTTTGAAGTTCAAGTCACCATCAACCTAACCTCTTCTCTCAGATAAACATGTAGGAAATCAGTTCAGTTCAGTCACTCAGTCATGTCCGATTCTTTGTGACCCCATGAAAACCACAGCACATCAGGCCTCCCTGTCCATCACCAACTCCCAGAATTCACCCAAACCCATGTCCATTGCGGAGAAGGCAATGGCACCCCACTCTAGTACTCTTGCCTGGAAAATCCCATAGGCAGAGAAGCCTGGTAGGCTGCAGTCCATGGGGTCGCTAAGAGTCGGACATGACTGAACGACTTCACTTTCACTTTTCACTTTCATGCATTGGAGAAGGAAATGGCAACCCACTCCAGTGTTCTTGCTTGGAGAATCCCAGGGATGGGGAAGCCTGGTGGGCTGCCATCTATGGGGTCGCACAGAGTCAGACACGACTAAAGTGACTTAGCAGTAGCAGTAGCAACATGTCCATTGAGCCAGTGATGCCATCCCACCATCTCATCCTCTGTTGTCCCCTTCTCCTCCTGCCCTCAATCTTTCCTAGCACCAGGGTCTTTTCAAATGAGTCAGCTCTTTGCATCAGGTGGCCAAAGCATTGGAGTTTCAGCTTCAGCATCAGTCCCTCCAATGAACACCCAGGATGATCTCCTTTAGGATGGACTGGTTGGATGTCCTGGAAGTCCAAGGGACTCTCAAGAGTCTTCTCCAACACCACAGTTCAAAAGTATCAATTCTTCAGTGTTCAGCTTTCTTTATAGTGCAACTCTCACATCCATACATGACCATTGGTAAAACCATAGCCTTGACTAGACAGACCTTTGTTGACAAAGTAATGTCTCTGCTTTTCAATATGCTATCTAGGTTGGTCATAACTTTCCTTCCAAGGAGTAACTGTCTTTTAATTTCATGGCTGCAATCACCATCTGTAAATAAAATTCATGATGCTAAACTTCTACTGTTATATTGGAATTTTAGTGAATCAACAAAATGATTTTGTAAATGTGTACAACTCTTTCCAAAAAAGTTTTTCAAAAGCATGTTTTAGGTTTCATCCCTTGTTGTATCCTATGAATCTTTACTTCTGAGTATACGGATCTTAACTCAGGAAGTCTCACAGGAATACAGACAACTGCAAATTTGTGACATGATTTTATTATGACATCTGACTAAAACTTTATTATGGCTCCCTCTAAACCAGAATTATATTCCCCAGAAACATAGTACTGTATTATTACTATCAGGACCAGGAATTTTCTTTCATCAGATCTACCAATTGTGTTTCTCTTATAGAAATTATGTAGGTATAACCAAAGCTTATATTATACCGCAATTTTCTCATAATTAGAATCATATAGATAATAATATATGGTTAACTTGCAAGTTCTTCTGTTTATTCTTGCCACCTCTTAATATCTTCTGCTTCTGTTAGGTCTGTACCATTTCTGTCCTTTATTGTGCTCATCTTTGCATAAATGTTTCCTTGGTATGTATAATTTTCTTGAAGAGATCTTTATTCTTTCCCATTCTATTTTTCCCCCTATTTCTTTGCACTGATCACTGAGGAAGGTGTTCTTATCTCTCCTTGCTATTCTTTGCAACTCTGCATTCAAATGGGTATATCTTTCCTTTTCTCCTTTGCCTTTCCCTTCTCTTCTTTTCTCAGCTATTTGTAAGGCCTCCTCAGACAACCAGTTTACCTTTTTCTGCATTTCTTTTTCTTGGGGATGGTCTTGATCCCTGCCTCCTGTAGAATGTCACGAACTTCAGTCCATAGTTCTTCAGCCACTCTGTCTATCAGATCTAATTCCTTGAATCTATTTGCCACTTCCACTGTATAATTGTAAGGGATTTTATTTAGGTCATATCTGAATGGTCTAGTGGTTTTCCATACTTTCTTCAATTTAAGTCTGAATTTGGCAATAAGGAGTTCATGATCTGAGCCACAGTCAGCTCCCAGTCTTGTTTTGCTGACTGTATAGAGCTTCTCCATGTTTGGCAGCAAAGAATATAATCAATCTGATTTTGATATTGACCATCTGGTGATGTCCATGTGCATAGTCTTCTCTTGTGTTGTTGGAAGAGGGTGTTTGCTATGACCAGTGCGTTCTCTTGGCAAAACTCTACTAGCCTTTGTCCTGTTTCATTCTGTATTCCAAGGCCAAATTTATCTCTTACTTCAGGTATTTCTTAACTTTCTAATTTTGCATTCCAGTCCCCTGTAATGAAAAGGACATCTTTTTGGTGTATTAGTTCTAGAAGGCCCTGTAGGTTTTCATAGAACAATTCAACTTCAGCTTCTTTAGCATAACTGGTCAGGACATAGACTTGGATTACTGTGATATTGATTGGTTGCCTTGGAAATGACCAGAAATCATTCTGTCATTTTTGAGGTTGCATCCAAGTACTGCATTTTAGACTCTTTTGTTGACTATGAGGGCTACTCCATTTCTTCTAAGGGATTCTTGCCCACAAAATAGTGCACAATTGCACTCATCTCACACACTAGTAAAGTAATGCTCAAAATTCTCCAAGTCAGGCTTCAACATACATGAACTGTGAACTTCCAGATGTTCAAGCTGGTTTTAGAAAAGGCAGAGGAACCAGAGATCAAATTGCAAACATCCAGTGGATCATAGAAAAAGCAAGTGAGTTCCAGAAAAACATCCACTTCTGCTTTATTGACTTTGCAAAAACCTTTAACTGTGTGGATCACAACAAACTGTGGAAAATTCTTAGAGATGGGAATACCAACCCACCTTACCTGCCTCTTGAGAAATCTGTTTGCAGTTCAAGAAGCAACAATTAGAACAGGACATGGAACAGCAGACTGGTTCCAAATTGGGAAAGGAGTACATCAAGGCTGTATATTGTCACCTTGCTTATTTAACTTATATGCAAAGTACACCATGCAGAATGCTGGGCTGGATGAAGCACAAGCTGGAATCAAGACTGTAGGGAGAAATATCAATAGCCTTAGATATATAGATGACACCACCCTTATGGCAGAAAATGAAGAAGAATGAAAGAGCCTCTTAATGAAAGTAAAAGAGGAGGGTTAAAAAGTTGGCTTAAAACTCAGCATTCAGAAAACTAAGATCATGGCACCTGGTCCCATCACTATATGCAAATAGATAGGGAAACAGTGGAATCCATGACAGATTTTATTTTTGAGGTCTCCAAAATCACTGCAGATGGTGACTGCAGCCAGGAAATTAAAAGACAGTTGATCCTTGGAAGAAACCTAGACCAACCTAGACAGCATATTAAAAAGCAGAGATATTACTTCGCAACAAAGTTCCTTCTAATTAAAGCTATGGTTTTTCCAGTAGTTATGTATGGATGGGAGACTTGGACCATAAAGGAAGCTGAATGCAGAAGAATAGATGCTTTCGAACTGTGGTGTTGGAGAAGACTTTTGAGAGTTCTTTGGACTGCAAGGAGACCCAATCAGTCCATTCTAAAGGAAATCAGTCCTGAATATTCACTGGCGTGCCTGAGGCTAAAGCTGAAGCTACAATACTTTGGCCAAGTGATGCAAAGAACTGACTCACTGAAAAAGACCCTGATGCTGGGAACGATTGAAGTGGGGAGGAGAAGGGGATGACAGAAGATGAGATGGTTGGATGGCATCACCAACTAAATGGACATGAGTTTGCATGAGCTCTGGGAGTCAGTGATGGACAGAGAGGCCTGGGGTGCTGCAGTCCATGAGGTCACAAAAAGTCAGACATGACTGAGCAGTTGAACTGAACTGATTGCATAATGCTATTTCCTTAAACACACAAATGATTCTATACTTTCATAAATCTGAGTTTTTCAGTACTCTCTAATGCCTAGTAAATAAATATAATCAACATTGGTATATATTCAAAATCACCCAGGATCTACTCCAGGGTACTTCATAAAGAAGTGATTATGGAAGTACAGTTTTTTACAGTTAGTGTGCTCTTTAGGCATGAATGTGCAATGGTGCTTAAGATAAGAAAGTTTTACTTCAAACTTTGAAAAGGCTTTGGTCACCATATGAAGCTTTTTATTATCTGGACACTGAAGAGAAACTTCCAGACTGCTATGTAACTAAAAATTTTCCTGTGTTTGTATACGTTTCTCCTATGCAGGATATACATTTTTCTTACACAGGATATTGATATCTGTAAGCCTCCATGTAGACATTTTCAGGCTAGATTTTTCTGACTACATTTGGACATGTGAACAACCTTTCATACCTCTGAGCACTGCCTAAGATACAATATGAGACTTGCTATTAATACATTGAGATGTTCATGATCAGATTTTTTCTTGCACTTGATTGTAAAGCATGATGCTTTACCAAGCATTCAATAGAAAGGAATGGATTACAGGGCTTAGTAAAACTTATTATTTTTCCCCAGTAGAAAATCTAAAGATATATTTTATTATCTTGATTAAATATATATCACATGGGACAATCAGGTAATTGGACCACATTAATTGAAATTTTCTTTTGTCTGTATGGTTTCAGCAAAAGAACCATTTCAAAATCAATTTCAACTTACAAAATTTGGTTTTAATACGCATCAGTCTCCAGAGCCAAATTTTAATTTTAGTTTTTCTCATAAGTTACATACTTGAGGGCTTCACAGGCCACACTGTATAGTTAATGCTTAGGAATTCATGAGACAACCTTAGCATTCTCATTAGAGAGCAAGTCCAATATCATTACTCTGCCTGTAGGCTCCTTAGCCGGTAGACACAGAAATCTAATGGAGACCTTGTAATATTTTAGTTGTCCTTGCTGCTACATATACTTCCTCAAGAGGAAGGTCCATATATTTTGATGGGGAAAAATTATAACCCTGTTTCCCAAGTTACCTTTATCTCCACTGAACTTGAACCTACAATGGTGTTTTACATTCAGCACATCTGAACTGATGATGGCCTATGTGTAGCACTCAAAAGTTTGAAACCAATTGCCTGAGGGTTTTCCAAGTGTTGTCATAAGTCTACATGTTCTTTTTGAAACAGTAACAGGAAGAAACAGGTAATAATTGTAAGGGGGCAATAATGGAGGTTATGGGATTCCAATAATATTAAATTTCTTAATCTGAGAAAAAGTTACACATAGATAACTATGTTGCACTTTAGAATTTGTGCACATTTCTGTACATATTCTATCAGTGATATTTTTTTAATAGCCACCTGTATGATAGTTAAACTCCAATGCTTTGGCCACCTGATGTGAAGAGCTGAGTCATTGGAAAAGACCCTGATGCTGGGAAAGATTGAGGGCAGGAGGAGAAGGGGACGACAGAGGATGAGATGGCTGGATGGCATCACCAACTCAATGGACATGGATTTGGGTGGACTCCGGAAGTTGGTGATAGACTGGGAGGCCTGGGGTGTTGTGGTTCATGGGGTTGCAAAGAGTCGGACACGACTGAACGACTGAACTGAACTGAATGATAGTTTCAGGAAATTGAAACTGATTGCCTAAATATTTCTTATCTGCTGCCATCATGCCTATTCAATCTTCTCTTGATTAAGCACAGCAAAAACAACAACAAACACAGTCAAGCTTGTCTATAGGCATAGAATAAGCTCATGAGAGTACTAATAGCTATGCCTTTGTTCCAAGAAGCTGATTTTTGCAAAACTGTTGTTATTCATTTTATTCATATGATAGTGCAGCAGCTAGCAAATGGAAAATTCAAGCTGTCAATGAAACTGCTTTAAACCATCATCTCTTCAATGTTTATTAACAGTTGGATATATGGCTTCAGAGCTCAGGGACAAGAATATAACTATCAGAAAGTTTATGATAGTTAAGACAATGAGAATGGATGAAATTTCCGAGAGAGAGAGAGTGTGCATAAAGGTAGAAGAAATTTTGTCCAGAGATACAACTGGGAGAAGAGCCAAGATTTAAAGGGCAGATAGGGGAAGATGATCCAGTAGAAAACAGTGAGAAATAAAAGCTACTTAAGTAGGTAAGCTGTAGGAGTGTTTCACCAGAGTACAAACAGGAAATGAGGCAAATGTAGAGGCAACAGTTAAAGTTGCTGGCTTTGAGCATGTCTAAAGCTAAAAAGGAGGCAGTAATGGCAGTGTTAAAAATACATGTGAGGCTGGCAGTCCAGAATCCAGGTATATGAAATTCACTTTAATCAAAATTATGAATTATTTAGTAGCTATTAAATGGCATATATTTTAGTCATGTTGTCTAGTATGATTTTTACCACAATACTACAATAAAGGAGTTAATCACTGTCAAAAACTACTCCAAAACATCACCCTGGGAGTAACTAGAATACATTGTGCATCTACTCACACATCTAGTATACTATCATTCCATATTAATTTATCTCCTGTTAATCACAAAAATTTTGCAGGAATCTTTTAATTTCATTCTGGTCTAAAGTTTCAGTTCAGTCACTCAGTCGTGTCTGACTCTTTGTGACCTCATGGACTGCAACACTCCAGGCTTCCCTGTCAGTCACCAACTCCCAGAGCCTGCTCAAACTCATATCCATCATGTTGGTGCTGGCATTCAACCATCTCATCCTCTGTTGTCCCCTTCTTCTCCCACCTGCAATCTTTCCCAGCATCAGGGTCTTTTCCAATGACTTGATTCTTTGCATCAGGTGGCCAAAGTATTAGAGTTTCAGCATCAGTCCTTCCAGTGAATATTCAGGACCTATTTCCTTTAGGATGAACTGGTTGACTCTCTTTGCAGTCCAAGGGACTCTCAAGAGTCTTCTCCAACACCACAGTTCAAAAGCATCCTTATAATATCCGTACCTATTTGCATATGTTGGAAGAGATGTTGTTAAACGGTCAGTACCCTCATTATATTTACCTGTTTTTATGCCACACAAACCCAGATATATACATAAAATTATGCCAATTATATATTTAATGCAAAATTTTTTTTCACAATAGATGTACATTTAATGAAAGTTTGAATTACTAAATAGTACTTATTTTCATGGAAAGATTACATTTTTTTCCTGAGAAGTATTACCTGCAGCTAACACAGCTGTGAGTCAAGGGAAAAACATTCTCCAGTATATTTGAACCTGTGCCAACATCGAACATCAATTAAGCTTTTTTTTTTTTAATTTTCCTTTTTTTGTTGTTCTTTTTTTTTTTTTTTTTTTTACTTTACAATATTGTATTGGTTTAGCCATACATCAACATGAATCCACCACGGGTGTACATGTGTTCCCAAACCTGAACCCCCCTCCCACCTCCCTCCCCATACCATCTCTCTGGGTCATCCCAGTGCACCAGCCCCAAGCATCCTGTATCCTGCATCGAACCTGGACTGGCAATTCGTTTCTTATATGATATTATACATGTTTCAATGCCATTCTCCAAATCATCTCCCCCCCACCCACAGACTCCAAAAGACTGTTCTATACATCTGTGTCTCTTTTGCTGTCTTGCATACAGGATTATCGTTACCATCTTTCTAAATTCCATATACATGTGTTAGTATACTGTATTGGTATTTTTCTTTCTGGCTTAATTCACTCTGTATAATACGCTCCAGTTTCATCCACCTCATTAGAACTGATTCAAATGTATCAGTTTTTAATGGCTGAGTATTACTCCATTGTGTATATGTACCACAGCTTGCTTATCCATTCATCTGCTGATGGGCATCTAGGTTGCTTCCATGTCCTGGCTATTATAAATAGTGCTGAGATGAACATTGGGGTACATGTGTCTCTTTCAATTCTGGTTTCCTTGGTGTGTATGCCCAGCAGTGGGATTGCTGGGTCGTATGGCAGTTCTATTTCCAGTTTTTTAAGGAATCTCCACTCTGTTGTCCATAGTGGCTGTACTAGTTTGCATTCCCACCAACAGTGTAAGAGGGTTCCCTTTTCTCCACATCCTCTCCAGCATTTATTGCTTGTAGACTTTTGGATCACAGCCATTCTGACTGGCGTGAAATGGTACCTCATTGTGGTTTTGATTTGCATTTCTCTGATAATGAGTGATGTTGAGCATCTTTTCATGTGTTTGTTAGCCATCTGTATGTCTTCTTTGGAGAAATGTCTATTTAGTTCTTTGGCCCATTTTTTGATTGGGTCGTTTATTTTTCTGGAATTGAGCTGCAGGAGTTGCTTGTATATTTTTGAGATTAGTTGTTTGTCAGTTTCTTCATTTGCTATTATTTTCTCCCATTCTGAAGGCTGACTTTTCACCTTGCTTATAGTTTCTTTTGTTGTGCAGAAGCTTTTAATTTTAATTAGGTCCCGTTTGTTTATTTTTGCTTTTATTTTCAGTATTTTGGGAAGTGAGTCATAGAGGATCCTGCTGTGATGTATGTTGGAAGGTGTTTTGCCTATGTTCTCCCCTAAGAGTTTTGTATTTTCTTGTCTTATGTTTAGATCTGTAATCCATTTTGAGTTTATTTTTGTGTAATGTGTTAGAAAGTGTTCTAGTTTCATTCTTTTTCAAGGGGTTGACCAGCTTTCCCAGCACCACTTGTTAAAGAGATTGTCTTTTCGCCACTGTATATTCTTGCTTCCTATGTCAAAGATAAGGTGTCCATAGGTGTGTGGGTTTATCTCTGGGCTTTCTATTTTGTTCCATTGATCTATGTTTTTGTCTTTGTGCCAGTACCATACTGTCTTGATGACTGTGGCCTTGAGTAGAGCCTGAAATCAGGCAGGTTGATTCCTCCGGTTTCATTCTTCTTTCTCAAGATTGCTTTGGCTATTCGAGGTTTTTTGTATTTCCATACAAATTGTGAAATTATTTGTTCTAGCTCTGTGAAAATTACTGTTGGTAGCTTGATAGGGATTGCATTGAATCTATAGATTGCTTTGGGTAGTATACTCATTTCCACTATATTCATTCTTCCAATCTATGAACATGGTATATTTCTCTATCTATTAGTTTCCTCTTTGATTTCTTTCTATAGTGTTTAACAGTTTTCTATATATATATGTCTTTAGTTTCTTTAGGTAGATATACTCCTAAGTATTTTATTCTTTTCGTTTCAACGGTGAATGGAATTGTTTCCTTAATTTCTCTATTTTCTCATTATTAGTGTATAGGAATGCAAAGGATTTCTGTGTGTTGATTATATTTCTGCAACAGTTAGAACCTGACATGGAACAACAGACTGGTTCCAAATAGGAAAAGGAGTACATCAAGGCTGTATATTATTACCCTGCTTATTTAACTTATATGCAGAGTACATCATGAGAAATGCTGGACTGGAAGAAACACAAGCTGAAATCAAGATTGCCGGGAGAAATATCAATAACCTCAGATAGGCAGATGACACCACCCTTAGGGCAGAAAGTGAAGAGGAACTAAAAAGCCTCTTGATGAAAGTGAAAATGGAGAGTGAAAAAAGTTGGCTTAAAGTTCAACATTCAGAAAACGAAGATCATGGCATCTGGTCCCATCAATCATGGGAAATAGATGGGGAAACAGTGGAAACAGTGTCAGACTTTATTTTCTGGGGCTCCAAAATCACTGCAGATGGTGACTGCAGCCATGAAATTAAAAGACACTTACTCCTTAGAAGGAAAGTTATGACCAACCTAGGTAGCATATTCAAAAGCAGAGACATTACTTTGCCAACAAAGGTCCATCTAGTCAAGGCTGTGGTTTTTCCTGTGGTCATGTATGGATGTGAGAGTTGGACTGTGAAGAAGGCTGAGCACCGAAGAATTGATGTTTTTGAACTGTGGTGTTGGAGAAGACTCTTGAGAGTCCCTTGGACTGCAAGGAGATCCAACCAGTCCATTCTGAAGGAGATCAGCCCTGGGATTTCTTTGGAGGGAATGATGCTGAAGCTGAAACTTCAGTACTTTGGCCTCCTCATGTGAAGAGTTGACTCACTGGAAAAGACTCTGATGGTGGGAGGGATTGGGGGCAGGAGGAGAAGGGGACGACAGAGGATGAGATGGCTGGATGGCATCACTGACTCAATGGACGTGAGTCTGTGTGAACTCCAGAAGTTGATGATGGACAGGGAGGGCTGGCATGCTGCGATTCATGGGGTCATGAAGAGTCGGACATGACTGAGCGACTGAACTGAACTGAACTTTACTATATTCATTGATTAGCTCTAGTAATTTTCTGGTGGAGTCTTTAGGATTTTCTATGTAGAGGATCATGTCATCTGCAAACAGTGAGAGTTTTACTTCTTTTTTTCCAATTTGGATTCCTATTATTTCTTTTTCTGCTCTGATTGCTGTGGCCAAAACTTCCAAAACTATGTTCAATAGTAGTGGTGAGAGTGGGCACCCTTGTCTTGTTCCTGACTTTAGGGGAAATGCTTTCAATTTTTCACCATTGAGGATAATGTTTGCTGTGGGTTTGTCATATATAGCTTTTATTATGTTGAGGTATGTTCCTTCTATTCCTTCTTTCTGGAGAGTTTTTATCATAAATGGATGTTGAATTTTGTCAAAGGCTTTCTCTGCATCTATTGAAATAATCATATGGCTTTTATTTTTCAAATTTCTTTCAGAATAAGCACCTTTGTTAGTATTTTGTATTAAGAGATCAAAGGCAAACAAATGAATGAAACTTCACACACAATAAAAATACAAGTAGAGTAGTAAAAGTCATCAAAATAACTTTTCTGAATTTATGTGCATCCATTTGATTAGTTATATTCAAAAACATTAATTAATAGACAAGAAAGGAAGACAAAATTATAAATGAGGTACTTTATATACAATATATATGCCAAAGCCTTTGTGTGGATCACAAAAAATTGTGGAAAATTCTGAAAGAGATGGGAATACCAGACCACCTGACCTACCTCTTGAGAAACCTGTATGCAGGTGAGGAAGCAACAGTTAGAACTGGACATGGAACAACAACTAGTTCCAAATAGGAAAAGGAGTACATCAAGGCTGTATATTTTCACCCTGCTTTTTTAACTTCTATGGAGAGTACATCATGAGATACGCTGGGCTGGAAGAAGCACAAGCTGGAATCAAGATTGCTGGGAGAAATATCAATAACCTCAGATATTCAGATGACACCACCTTTATGGAAGAAAGTGAAGAGGAACTAAAAAGCCTCTTGATGAAAGTGAAAGAGGAGAGTGAAAAAGTTGGCTTAAAGCTCAACATTCAGAAAACGAAGATCATGGTATCTGGTCCCATCACTTCACAGGAAATAGATGGGGAAACAGTGGAAACAGTGTCAGACTTTATTTTTGGGGGCTCCAAAGTCACTGCAGATGGTGATTGCAGCCACGAAATTAAAAGACATTTACTCCTTGGAGGGAAATTTATGACCAACTTAGATAGCATATGAAAAGCAGAGACATTACTTTGCCAACAAAGGTCCATCTAGTCAAGGCTATGGTTTTTCCAGTGGTCATGAATGGATGTGAGAGTTGGACTGTGAAGAAAGCTGAGCACCGAAGAACTGATGCTTTTGAACTGTGGTGTTGGAGAAGACTCTTGAGAGTCCCTTGGGCTGCAAGGAGATCCAACCAGTCCATTCTAAAGGCGATCAGTCGTGGATGTTCACTGTAAGGACTGATGCTAAAGCTGAAACTCCAGTACTTTGGCCACCTCATGCAAAGAGTTGACTCATTGGAAAAGACCCTGATGCTGGGAAGGATTGGGGGCAGGAGGATAAGGGGACCACAGAAGATGAGATGGCTGGATGGCATCACTGACTCGATGGACATGAGTTTGAGTAAACTCCAGGAGTTGGTGATGGACAGGGAGGCCTGGCCTGCTGCAGTTCATGGTGTCACAAAGAGTCGGACACGACTGAGCAACTGAATTGAACTGACTAAACTGAAGATACCATAAAATGGAACCATACAATAACTTTACATAGACTGTTTCATGGTTGCTAATTGTTGTTGTTTAGTTATGTCCCAGTCTTTGCAACCCCATGGACTGCAGCACACCAGGCCTCCCTGTCCCTCATCATTGCTGTAAGTTTAAGTTCATGTCCATTGCATCAGTGATGCCATCCAGCCATCTCATCCTCTGACACCCTCTTCTCCTTCTGCCCTCAATCTTTCCCAGCATCAGGGACTTTTCCAATGAGTCAGCTGTTCACATCAGATGACAAAAATACTGGACTTCAGCTTAAGCATCAGTCCTTCTTGCTAGTTACAGAACAGGATTTCCTTTTTTGTAAACACTTTTTTTTTTTTTGTAAACACTTTCACATTCTATTTTTACCTAAAACATTCTTTAAATGGTTGTAATTTTTTGAATCCTTTGTTCTTTTGCACCCGAACCAACAGCCATTTCTTCTCTTATCTATAATTTGTAAGGCCTTCATTATCACGGCTATGTGTAGAATATTATTTGTATGAACTGAATCAGAAAGTGTAGCAGCTAAATAAATCTATTTGTAAAAATTGAAAGAGAAGGTGCAGAGAGACTAATACAAATATAAGCATAATTGATTTTTAAGAAAAGAATACGTCTATATAATACTTTTCTTTATACTGATTATGTCACTCACTAGCTTAAAATTTTTTAATATTTCCCTTTTGCCACATTTGTTAGAATGTTAAGCAAGTCTTCCATAGTCTATCTTCTTAAGTTTCCAGTCTCACATCTCATCCGGTCTTCTTGCACTCTATGCTTAGGCCATTCCAAACTTTATGCAGTTCTCCTAATGCCCCAGATAATGTTAAAGTTCTAAGTTCTCATATTTAAACCCTTTATAAATATTGTTTTCTTCTTATACCTGAAGTGCTTTCTCTATCCACTTACTGGTTATTTTTTTAGCAGGTTCATCAGTGCCCTTCCTGAAAGTTCCCTCTTTACACAGTACTGTCTCCTTCCTCCATTTAGCCCCAAAATATAATGATACAAATTTCAAATGCAGAATCTTTTATATTCTGTCACGTCTTCTTAAGTTCCTTGCCCCTATAACACTTTGAGTATTTTGAAGAAAAAAAATTATGACTGGCTCACCTCAATATCCTGTGCATCTTATATAATTCTGACACCATTAAAAGTATTTATGAAATTAGTGAATAGTGAAGTCGTTCAGTCATGTCCGACTCTTTGCGACCCCATGGACAGTAGTCAACCAATCTCCTCCATCCATGGGATGTTCCAGGCAAGAATACTGGAGTGGGTTGCCATTTCCTTCTCCAGAGGATCTTCCTGACCAGGGATTGAACCTGGGTCTCCTGCATTGTGGGCAGATGCTTTACCGTCTGAGCCACCAGGGAAGGCTTATACTATCTACCAATATGCTCAAGTGAGCTTTGACAAATATACAAAAGCAATTTAATGAAGGGAGTATAGTCGGCACAACTGATATTGGGGCAATTGGATATATATTAGAGAAACAAAGAACCTTGACCTAACTCTCATAAATTTACATAAAATTTAACTCAAAATGGATTATAGACTTAAGTGAAAAATAAATACCCTAAGGAAATACAAATTAAAACTATAAGATTATTACAACATACTTTTCAGAATGTCTATATATATATATATATATATATATTTTTTTTTTTTTTAATGTGAGAACATCACATACTTGCAGGAATGCAGATAAACTGAATCACTCATACGTTGCTGATGGAGATGTAATATTGTATAGCCACTCAGGAAGATAATTGGGCAGTTTTGCATAAAAATAAATACGAAACCATCCGATGACTCAGCAGTCATACTCTTGGGCATTTTCCACAAGGAAGTAAAACTTAGGTACGCAAATGTTCATAGAAATTTTAGCTTTAATAACTCAGCACTGGAAAGAACCAGATGACCTTCAATACATATATACATAACATAGAATATTACAGAGGAGTAAAAAGGAATGTACTATTGCACATATAACTACTTTAATAAATCTTCAGGGAATTATGTTGAGGGGGAAAATGCCAATATGAAAGATTACTACTGTAGTATTCCATTTATATGATATTAAAAAATGATAACATTTTAGAAATAGATAAGAGATTAGTGATTGCCATGTGTTAGAATCTGGATAGGGGAAGAAAGATGATTGCAATTATAAAAGGGTAACATGAGGGACCCTTGTGACAACTGAACTGCTCAATATCTTTAGTTTGATGCAGATATGTGATTAACATTATATAATTATATAAAACTAAACAATATATACCCACATGAGTACAAATAAAACTGAGAAAATCTGAAAAAGATCAGTGGATGTTATCAATGTTAGCATCTTTGTTACATTATAGTTTTATAAAATGTTACCATTGAGGAAAACTGCTACAGAGTACATGGCATCTCTATGTATTATTATCATGTAAATCTAAAATTATCTCAATATAATTTTCAATAAAATGTTAATTGAACAAATTCATTGTTTTGTTGACACCAAATACTTTGTTTAATAAGACCTATGGAAACAAACAAGTAAAATGAGACATTAACTTTTTTTCAGTCAAATATTTAAATGAGCCTAATTAATTTTTTTACCTTAAACTTTTTATAGAATTTTTGAGATAACTGTAGGTTTCTGCTGGGGCTTTTTTTTTTTTTGGAAAGAGGGATACTGTCACTCAATAACATTTCCAGTTTCCAGCTTCTTAAGCTTCAAGGTGGGCTCTAGTCAACAGGGGTACAAACAGTCGGACATGACTGAAGTGACTTAGCATACACTGCAGTACAACAGACCAAAATGAAGCTCAAAGAACTTATCATCATGCTATTCCTCATGTCCTCAAGTCCTTAGCCAGTCTGTCTTCTCTCTACCTTTCAGGGTCTACTTACGTTTGCTTTGCATATAATGTCCAGGGCATTTCCAGATATACTTAGGAGAAAGAGAAAAAAGTATATCTAATACATTTTTCTATGCAAATTGAAGAATTGAAATCAACTTTTAGTCCTAAATGAAAAATAATGCTGCTACCAAGAAATATCAGAAGATAATACAATTAAACCCTGAAAGATTAAGGTATTATAATACAGCTTAAGCTTGTGTGTAGGTGTGTACAATGTAAGGAAAAAGTCAGATATGAACTGACTTTTAAACAGACTTTTAAACAGTTTTAAACTTTTGAACTGCTTTAAACAGTGTTTAAAGCAAACAATATGGTTATCTCATCAGATTTGAAATAATACTAAAAAGCAGAGACATCACTTTGCTGTCAAAGGTCAAGATAGTCAAATCTATGGTTTTTCCAGTAGTAATATACAGATGTGAGAGTTGGACCATAAAGAAGGCTGACTGCCAAAGAATTGATGTTTTCAAACTGTGGTGGCAGGGAAGACTCATAAGAGTCCCTTAGACTGCAAGGAGATCAAATCGGTCAAAGCTACAGAACATCAACCCTGAACATTCATTCATCCTGAATATTCAGCAGCAGAAGGACTGATGCTGAAACTGAAGCTCCAATACTTTGTCGACTTGATGTGTACAGCCAGCTTACTGGAAAAGACCCTGATGCTGAGAAAGATTGAAGGCAAATATAGAACGGTGCAGCAGAGGATGAGATGGCATCACTGACTCAAAGGACACACCTTTGAGGAAACTCCAGGAGACAGTGAAGGGCAGGGGAGTCTGGCATGCTGTAGAGCCTCGGAATGCAAAGAGTTGGACATGACTTAGAGACTGAACAACGATGACAACATCAGATTTAGTCAATGGCTTTCTAAAAAAAAAAAACAAAATGTTAGGGAAAAAAGCTAGATTTATGTTTTAAGTACAATTAGAATATTAATTACAAAAACTTTGTACATAATTTAATTCTGTTTGTTTTTGTGTAGTAATCAGAATGATTTGGAGTGACTGAATAAAAATATATTAACACATTTCTTAAAAAAAAACTGTAATAAGCATATCAAATTTCCTCCTATGCATTAAAATTAAATTGCATATTAACCTAGTCCAGGAATGTTACATTTGGCTTAATACGTAACTTGATACACCGATGTAAAATGAAAATATATTGTTTTAAATATTCTAAGAGTACAAATGAATGTTTTTTAAATCAGTAAATATATTAATGTCACAGATATTGGAAAATGTATAATTTAGGAAAATGGTGAAAAAAAGCTGCTTATCTAGGTTAGCATTTCAGTAGAGAAATGGAATATATAGGTTTCTCCATTCTTAAATTGTATACCTTTTAAAATAATTTAAATATTGATAAATACTGTATTCATTTTCCATGCATATGATTGTAAAAACAATTTCATGAGCCCTATGGATAAGAGTATCACTCCTGAAAAAAAGATACAGTAAATGATAATTACATTTTACAGATGTATAAGCATAAGACACACAGCATTAGTTTGTTTTGTTTTCCTAAGAGGATCCAGACAATTGCAGCCAATAGTACTGCTTCTATTCAATATAATAATTTAAATGATCTACATGATAGGGACTTAATTTAACATGAAATAATAAAGATTTGTAATATGTATTTAAATATTTTTACCTTCTTTCAGTTTATTTATTAAGTATCACAATATCTCTCTAGTAAATCTCAATATAATGTATCCTCTGGCAAATCTGTATAGTATAAAATATACATCTGACACCTGAAAGACCTAAAGTTTTCTGATAGGTTTTGCTCTGGTTTTCTCTTTCATTTTTGACCCTCAACATTATTATTTTAAACATGTTTGCAAATATTACAATAAAATATCGTGTATATTTTAGGGGAGAAATTCATATTTATTTCTCCTCACCTAAATACAATAGAAATCTTAGGGCCTTGAGACTAGGAAGATATTCCCCTACAGAATATGGAGAAGCCTATATATTCAAGGTTTGAATAATTATGTTCAAAATGATCAAATATAAAGGCAGGGATGATACTCATAAAGTAGACATACTAGATCATAAAACAGGAAAAAAATATGTGGAGAAGTCCTATTAATTGTGCAGTATGAAAATAATTTGAAATCATAGAAATAAAATGCTTTTCTATGTGCAGATGGTGGAGTAGAAGGGAGAATTTCAGTTAATAGAGATTAAAGAAAATACCCTTCTTGGTTCCTAATCCAATATATTTTTTTCCTTTAGAAAAATGACCCATGATTATTTGTCAATAGACTTTAATTTTCCACATCACTTATTTCTTACTTTATCTAGTCAATATTGTCATTTACTTATGCCAAAGTGTATAAATCATATATTCTCTAATACTATGTGTAGAAAATAAACAACTTAAAGTATAAGTCTCAAGTCTTTACTTTTAATGTTTTATTTTGAAATAATTATAGACTAAAGGAAGTTGCACAAATAGTACATAAGGGTTCTTATGTACTTCTTATGACCCCTTCACTAAGTTTCTTCACAACAGTTACATGCTATATATAACTGTAAGACAATATCAGAAACATAAAGCTGACATTGGTACAATACTGCTAATTATACTACATCCCTGCAGATACTACATCACTGCAGATGGTGACTGCAGCCATTAAATTAAAAGACACTTACTCCTTGGAAGGAAAGTTATGACCAAGCTAGACAGCATATTAGAAAGCAGAGACATTACTTTGCCAACAAAGGTCCGTCTAGTCAAAGCTATGTTTTTTCCAGTAGTCATGTATGGCTGTGAGAGTTGGAGGATAAAGAAAGCTGAGTGTTGAAGAATTGATACTTTTGAACTGTGGTATTAGAAAAGACACTTGAGAGTCCCTTGGACTCCAAGGAGATCCAACCGGTCACTCCTATTTAACTTTTATGCAAAGTACACCATGTGAAATGAGGGGATGGATGAACCACAAGCTAGACTCAAGATTGCCAGAAGAAATATCAATAACCTCATATATGAAGATGACACTAATCTTATGGCAAAAAGTGAAGAAGAACTAAACTCAACATTCAGAAGGCTAAGATCATGGCATCTGGTCCCATCTCTTCATGGCTAATAAAAGTGGAAATAATGGAAACAGTGTGAGACTTTATTTTCTCAGGCTCCAAAATCACTGCAGATGGTAACTGTAGCCGTTAAATTAAAAGACACTTGCTCCTTGGAAGAAAAGCTATGACCAACCTAGACAGCATATTAAAAAGCAGAGACATTACTTTGCCAAAAAAGGTCCATCTAGTCAAAGTTATGATTTTTCCAGTAGTCATGTATGGATATGAGAGTTGGACTATAAAGAAAGCTGAGTGCTGAAGAATTGATGCTTTTGAACCGTGGTGTTGGAGAAGACTCTTGAGAGTCCCTTGGACTCCAAGGAGATCCAACCAGTCCATTTTAAAGGAAATCAGTCCTGCATATTCTTTGGAAGGACTGAACTCCAATACTTTGGCCACCTGATGTGAAGAACTGTCTAATTTGAAAAGACCCTGATGCTGGGAAAGATTGAGGGCAAGAGGAGAAGCGGATGACAAAGGATGAGATGGTTGGATGGTATCAGCGACTAGATGGACATAAGTTTGAGTGAACTCTGGTAGTTGGTGATGGTCAGGAAAGCCTGGTGTGCTGCAGTCCATGGGGTTGCAAAGAGTCAGACAAGACTGAGTGACTGAACAGAACTGAACTAATGCATACTCATTGTTCTGTATTTGGATTTTTTTTAAATCAACAATGTGTTTGGGAGATTTCTCTAATTCTATCAAATTATTTAATTTCCATTTTATATATAGTATTATGGCTTCTTTGTGTTTCTAAGTTTTCACTTATTTTTAATTTCTACATTGCATATATAAGAAATAGGCAAATATAAAATTCAAAAATAAGTCAACGTGAGTTCAGCTTGTCATCACAAAATGTACAAAGATGAAGCACCTCTTATGGCACTCAGAATTACAGTGGCCTTCATGTTTCTCTAAAGTTACAAAAACCCTGGCTACAGCTCATATTTTCTTTTTTTCCTAATTTTTTTTTGGATTTTTATGAGTGGAATCAAGCAGTATACTTTCTTGAATCATTTTCTTTCATTAAAGTATCTTTTTAAAGTTCTCTATGTTGTTAAGTGCATCTGTAATAATTTCTTTGTTCTTATCTTTCATATGTCAAAATGTGTTCATTCACCCTGTTGTTGATTTAATTTGAATGGCTTACAATTTTAACTATTAAGATGAATCTCCTATGAGTATTTCTGTTCCTCTCATATAACTTTCAGGATAAGATTATTCAGTTTTCAATTATAGACAAGTTTAATTTTAACAGAAAATGCTTCTACTTCTTCTGATGGTAGACAAACCAAATTAGACCAAACCTATCACAGATAATAACTAGTTAGCTTTTTGGAAAACAATAACAAAAACAAACAAACAACAACACACCTGTGAAACATATACTGGCCAAAACTAAGAAAATATTAATAGAAACGTTCTCTTGAAAGAAGAAGTACACACTAAAATGTGCTTCATGTTTGTATGGCTTATAATATGAGAGCTGACTTCAGTCAGCATCACACATGGCTCTCAACAATTACACAGAAGATTGCCAGGAGAAATGTCAATAACCTCAGATATGCAGATGACACCACCCTTATGGCAGAAAGTGAAGAGGAACTAAAGAGCCTCTTGATGAAAGTGAAAGAGGAGAATGAAAAAGTTGGCTTAAAGCTCAACATTCAGAAAACTAAGATCATGGCATCCTGTCCCAACACGTCATGGGAAATAGATGGGGAAACAGTGTCAGACTTTATTTTTCTTGACTCCAAAATCACTGCAGATGGTGATTGCAGCCATGAATTTAAAAGACGCTCTCTCCTTGGAAGGAAAGTTATGAACAAATAGATAGCATATTCAAAATCAGAGACATTACTTTGCCAACAAAGGTCCATCTAGTCAAGGCTGTCTTTTTTCCAGTGGTCATGTATGGATGTGAGAGTTGGACTGTGAAGAAAGCTGAGCGCCAAAGAGTTGATGCTTTTGAACTGTGGTGTTGGAGAAGACTCTTGAGAGTCCCTTGGACTGAAAGTAGATCCAACCAGTCCATTCTGAAGGAGATCAGTCCTGGGTGTTCATTGGAAGGACTGATGCTAAAGCTGAAACTCCAATACTTTGGCCACCTCATGTGAAGAGTTGACTCATTGGAAAAGACTCTGATGCTGGGAGGAATTGGAGGCAGGAGGAGAAGGGGACCACAGAGGACGAGATGGCTGGATGACATCACTGACTCAATGGACATGAGTTTGGGTAGACTCCAGGAGTTGGTGATGGGCAGGGAGGTCTGGAGTGCTGCGATTCATGGGGTCACAAAGAGTCAGACAGGACTGAATGACTGAACTGGAACTGGAACGGGATATTGGACTGAGTTACTAGAGGACACAATTAGAAAGTAAGGAGAAAAATACTAGAAAGTAAAAAGTCAGAAAGAGTGAGTGTCAAAAATCTTGTATATATGGAAAATTAAATTGTTGGAAACCACTATAGAGTGTCCTCAAAGAAATCAACAATAGAACTACCATATGAACCAACAATGCTACCAATAAATGCCCAATCTGGGCATTTATCCAAAAGAAACACAAATACTACCTTAAAAAAATTCTGTACACCATGTTCATTGCAGCAATAGTTACAATATCCAAGACATAGAAACAACCTAAGTGTTCACTGATAGATGAATGGATAAAGAAAATTTGTGTGTGCATGTGTGCACAAACACAAACACACACACACAGCAGAATATTATTTAACCATAAAAAGCAGGAAATTCTACCATTTGTGGCAACACAAACTGACCTTGAGTGCATCATTCTAAGTGAAATAAGTCACATAGAGAAATGCAAATACTGTAAAATCTCGTTATATATATGGAATCAATAAAGAAAAAAAAAAGAGTGGACTTATAGATACAGAGAACAGATTGATCGGTGCCAGAGCTAGTGGGTAGGAAATAGGAAAAAAATGATTGAAAGTGATCAAAAGGTACAGATTTCCAGTTACAAAATAAGTAAGACTTGGGATGTAATACACAGCTGTGAAATATATAGTGACCAAAACCAGTTGACAGTAATAGAAATGTTCGCTTGAAAGAAGAAATACACTCTAAAATGTGTTTCATGTTTTTATGGATTATAAAATGAGGGCTGACTTCAGTCAGCACCACACATAACCCTCAACAATTACACTGAAGTATGTTGGATTGAGTTACTAGAGAACACAGATTAAGGCAGGCCCACAATTAGAGAGTAAAGAGAAAAAAATCTAGAAAGAGTGAGCCTCAAAAATCCTGGATGTAAAATCCAGTGGCTATATTTAATAATACTATACTGTGTATTTGTAAGATGCTAAAGAAGTAGATGTTGAAAGTTCTCATCCCAAGTAAAGAAAATGTAACCATATGTAGTAAGAAAGTGATAGTCGCTTAGCCGTGCCTGACTCTTGCAACCTCATGGACTGCAGCCCACCAGGGTCCTGTGACCTTGAGATTTTCCAGGCAGGATACTGGAGTGGGTTGCCATTTCCTTCTCTAGGGGGATCTTCCCAACCCAGGGACTGAACTCGTGTCTCCTGCACTACAGGCAGATTCTTTACCAACGGAGCTACAAGGGAAGCCCATTAGCTAGACTTGGTGGGGCGATCACTTCACTTTATATATATGGGTGGTTGTGTGTGTGGGTGGGTGCGTATTGGTTCAGTTCAGTTGCTTAGTTGTGTCCACCGCTTTGCAACTCCATGGTCTGTGGCACAATAGGATTCTCTGTCCATCATCAATTGCTGGAGCTTGCTCAAACTCATGTCCATCGAGCTGGTGATGCCATCCAATCATCTCATCCTCTGTAGTCCCCTTCCCCTCCTGCCTTCAACCTTTCCCAGCATCAGGGTCTTTTCAAATGAGCCAGTTCTTTCCATCAGGTGACCAAAGTCTTGGAGTTTCAACTTCAGCATCAGTCCTTCCAATGAACACTCGGGACTGATCTCCTTTGGATGGACTGGTTGGATCTCCTTGCAGTCCAAGGGACTCTCAAGAGTCTTCTCCAACACCACAGTTCAGAAACATCAATTTTTCAGTGCTCAGCTTTATTTATAGTCTAACTCTCACATCCATACATGACTACTGGAAAAACCATAGCTTTGACTAGATGGAACTTTGTCAGGAAAGTAATGTCTCTGCTTTTTAATAAGCTGACAAGGTTGGTCATAGCTTTTCTTCCAAGGAGCAAATGTCTTTTAATTTCATGGCTTCTGTAACCATCTATAGTGATTTTGGAGCCCAAGAAATTAAAGTCTATCACTGTTTCCATTGTTTCCCCATCTGTCTGCCATGAAGTGATGAGACCAGATGTCATGGTCTGAGTTTTTTGAATGTTGAGTTTTAAACCAGATTTTTCACTCTCCTCTTTCACTTTCCTCAAGAGGCACTTTAGCACCTCTTTACTTTCTGCCATAGAGATGGTATCATCTGAGTATATTTCTTCCAGAAATCTTGATTCCAGTTTGTGCTTCATCCAGCCTGACATTTCGCATTATGTACTTTTCATATAAGTTAAATAAACAGGGTGACAATAAACAGCCTTGACACACTCTTTCCCAATTTGGAACCAGTCTGTTGTTCCATGTATATATATTTGAATATACGTATGTATACATATATATGTATATGTGTGTGTGTGTGTGTGTGTGTATATATATATATATATAGTGCTGTTCACCTGAAACTAATAAAATGGCAAGAGTGAACACTGACATTTTAGGAATCAGTGAGATAAAATGGACTGAAATGGGTGAGTTTAATTCAGATGACCGTTATATTTATTACTGTGGGCAAGAATCCCTTAGAAGAAATGGAGTAGCCATCACAGTTAACAAGAGTACCGAAATGCGGTACATGGAAGCAGTCTCAAAAATGACATAATGATCTCTGTTAATTTCCAAGAAAACCATTCAATATCACAGTAATCCAAATCTATGCCCCAACCAGTAATGCTGAAGAAGCTCAAGTTGAACTGTCTATGAAGACCTACAAGACCACTTAGAACTAACCAGCTAAAAAAGATTTCCATTGTATTATAGGGGACTGGAATCCAAAAGTAGGAAATCAAGAATTACCTGAAGTAATGGGCAAATTTGGCTTTGGAGCACAGAATCAAGCAGGGCAAAGGCTAATAAGAGTTTTGCCAAGAGAACACACTGGTCATAGCAGACACCCTCTTCCAACAACACAAGAAGACTCTACACATGGACATCACCAGATGGTCAATACCAAAATCAGACTGATTATATTCTTTGCAGCCAAAGATGATGAAGCTCTATACAGTCAGCAAGATCAAGACCAGGAGCTGACTGTGGCTCAGACCATGAACTCCTTATTGCCAAATTCAGACTTAAGCTGAAGAAAGTTGGAAAACCCACTAGATCATTCAGATACAACCTCAGTCAAATCCCTTACAATTATGCAGTGAAAGTGAGAAATAGATTCAAGGGATTAGATCTGATAGACACGAGTGCCTGAAGAACTATGGACAGAGGTTTGCAACATTGTACAGGAGGCAGGGATCAAGACCGTCCCTCAAAAGAAATGCAAAAAGGCAAAATGGTTGTCTGAGGAGGCCTTACAAATAGCTGTGAAAAGAAGAGAAGGGAAAGGCAAAGGAGAAAAGGAAAGATATACCTATTTGAATACAGAGTTTCACCAGATAGCAAGGTAAGATAAGAAAGCCTTCCTCAATGATCAGCACAAAGTAATAGAGGAAAACAATAGAATGGGAAAGAATAGAGATCTCTTCAGGAAAATTAGAGATATCAAGGGAACATTTCATACAAAGATCGTCTTGATAAAGGACAGAAATGGTATGGACCTAACAGAAGCAGAAGATATTAAGAAGAGGTGGCAAGAATACACAGAATAACTGTACAAAAAAGATCTTCATGACCCAGATAACCATGATGGTGTGATCATTCACCTGAAGCCAGACATCCTGGAATGTGAAACCAAGTGGGCCTTAGGAAATATCACTATGAACAAAGCTAGTCAAGGTGATGGAATTCCAGTTGAGCTATTTCAAATCCTAAAAGATGATGCTGTGAAAGTGCTGCAGTCAATATGCCAGAAATTTGGAAAATTCAGCTGGGGCCACAGGACTGGAAAAGGTCAGTTTTCATTCCAATCGCAAAGAAAAGCAATGACCAAGAATGCTCAATCTACCACACAATTGCACTCATCTCACACACTAGCAAAGTAATGCTCACAATTCTCCAAGCCAGTCTTCTACAGTACATGAATCATGAACTTCCAGATGTTCAAGCTGGATTTAGAAAAGGCAGAGAAACCAGAGATCAAATTGCCAACATTCATTGGATCATCAAAAAAGCCAGAGAGGTCCAGAAAAGCATCTTTATTGCTTTATTGGATCTATCCCATCTTTATTACTTCTGCTTTATTTAGTATGCCTGGCCTGTTACAGTCCATTGGGTTGCAAAGAGTCAAACACAACTGAGTGGCTGAACTGAACTGAACTGAAGTCAGTTTCTTCTAAAACAACCTTTGCAACTCTTTGCAACCCCATGGACTGCTGCACACCAGGCTTCCCTGTCCTTCACTATCTCCTGGAGTTTGCTCAAACTCATGTCCATTGAGTCAGTGATGTCATCCAACTGTCTCATCCTCTGTTGCCCCCTCATCTTCTTGCCTTCAAACTTCCCTACTATCAAGGTCTTTTTCAATGAGTCAGTCTTTACATCAAGTCACCAAAGTATTGGAACTTCAGCTTCAGCATCATTCATTCATTCCAGTGAATGAATGTTCAGGGTTTATTTCCTTTATGATTGACTGGTTTGATTTCCTAGCTGTCCAAGGGTCTCAAGAGTCTTCTCCAGCACCACAATTCAAAAGCAACAATTCTTTGGCACTCAGCATTTTGTATGCTCCAATCCTCTCATCTGTACCTGAATTTTGGTAAAATCACAGTTTTGACTATACAGACTTTTGTTGGTAAAGTGATTTATCTGCTTTTTAATATGTTGTCTAGGTTTATCATAATTTGAGAGTTATTCTAAATTATAATGGTAACAAGAGACAAAAAGTAATATGTGTATGAGAGAGAGACAGAGACAAGGAGAGGGGAAGAGACGGGATGGATGGAGAGACAGAATACTAAATTACTCTGAAAGTGGAAGCTTGAGGAGACCCTGGTAGAGAAAAGAGGAAGATTATAAGAGGACATTATTTACTTTATCCAGAACCATAATACAGAACTAGGTATCCGTATTTGGGCAGGGATCTGTGATTTGGCAGTGTGGCACACATGGCCCTGGCTCCTACCTCCTTCTCTTCTCATAGCAGGCACTGGTTAATAACTGACCTAATGAGCCAAGCCTCTACAGAAGGAAACTGTAGCAATCAGTGTAGAAACTCCTTTAATCTAACCCAGAAAAAATGGCTCAAGGAAGGTACCTAGGAGAGATTCCTGGCCATATTGATAACGCAAAGCATATGCCTGAGTTAACAACTGAATTCATTGAAATTTAGTTACTCAAAATGATTATATACTGACAGCAAACCTGTTATTGGAAGAATTGATTATTATTAGGCAAACACTTTCATTATTCATTTATTAAAATCTTGGGCTTACATCCCAGGCTAGAATTGAATCCTCCACTTATTTTCACTTCATTACTGTTTTAGTCGAAGATGTTTAACATTCTGAGGTGGTTATTTTGAGTCATGTCTTTTTTTAGCATGATTGCACCATTGAAATTCATTCAGAATTTTAATGGAACTTTTTTTCAGATAAAAAAGCAGCACTATGATGATAAAATGCAGGATAGTTTTGTTGGTTTTGTTCTGACAGCTCAGCTCATAGTCTCTTACTTGTTTGTTTATAGACCTTTATATGACCCCCAAACCAATAATTTCATATAATAGATTGGATGTTAAAATGTTAGTCATTAGGTCTTGCTGTAAACATCTGTTGAGTGAATGGATGGGTGAGGAAAAGTGGATGGGTAAGCTTTCCTCTTTATCTACTGTTTTAAACTTGAGATTATGACACTGACCTTATTACTCATTTTATAGAGAGAAGAGTGTTCGCCTTCAAGCAAATACAAGTAAATACCTTATTCAAACAAAATTCTATTAAACTTTTTTTTATGAATATTTCATACTATTCTATGTCCTTATAGGTATATAAAGAAAAAAAAAACCTAATTATAATAAACTTTCCATCTCAGCATTCTTCATTTTAAATGGCAAATTTACAGTTAAAGTTTCAGGTACTATAGTTCACTAGCAAATTTTTCAAAATAATATTGAAAAAGTTACTTTTTAATTGTGGCCCATATTAGGGTCTGTTGGGTCCATATCTATGGATTCAGAATGATACTTTTTAAGTTTAAAAAAAAAGATTTTTTTAACCTTGCCACTAATCTGTATCATTTTTCAAAAATCATCACTTCCTGGATAAGCTTAAATGACTTCTGAATCCATTACAAGAATTAATTCAGATTTCAAAGGCAATGGAAGTCATTATTCATGCCTTTCTACATGTTTATTTTTTTATGGAAAGTCACAAGAACTTCTTATTTTCTAATCAAGATTCAAAAATAAATAAATAAATGATCAAAATATATACTTTTGGAGATAAGAGCTTAATATGCTCCAGATTCATTAGTGATCCCTTTGTGGTCATTTCAGAGTAGGTTGAAAACTGTGAAAGTTATTCAAATAAATCCATAAAAAATGGTTTGGACTGTGAGCTACACAAAACGTACAGTTTCACAGAATTTCCCCTTGCTTTTCCAACTACTGCTAATCCAGACAGAATATTAAATATAGGACACATCTCAAGACTGAAACTTAAAATGTAAATATAGTTATAGGATCTATACAAAATGTACTATGGGAACTCAATGTGTAAGATGAGTGGGACTTCCCTTGTTGTCCAGGGGCTAACACTCTGGGCTTCCAATGCAAGGGGCCTAGGTTTCATCCCTGGTTGGGAAGCTATATCCTACATGGCACAAATAAAGATTCCGCATGCCCCCACCTAAAAGATTCCACATGCCACAATTAAAACCTTGTGCTGCCAAGTAAATAAATATATAAAAATATATATATATTTTTTTAATGAGCTCTATGAAGGTATACACACATAGTAGCAAAGCAGATGTAGTTTAAAAGAGAGAGTGAGCAAGTGGGGCAGATGTAATAATTGAAGATAGTTTTTGTAACATGAGAAGGGATAGGCTACCCACCTCAATATTCTTTGGCTTCCTTTGTAGCTCAGCCGGTAAAGAATCCGCCTGCAATGTGGGAGATCTGGGCTTGATCCCTGGGTTGGGAAGATCCCCTGGAGAAGGGAAAGGCTACCCACTCCAGTATTCTGGCCTGGAGAATTTCATGAAGTGTATAGTCCAAGGGGTTACAAAAAGTCAGACAGGACTGAGCGACTTTCACTTTCACTTTTGTAACATGACAAAATATACGGCTATAAATTATAAAATGTTATGAATCCAAGTTTGGAAGGGTGTCAAAACAAGGAAATCCACATTTAATCGCATAAAGTTAAAACCGCTGAAGAGTAAAAGATAAACTCTTTAAAACAATGAAAGGAAAGGCAGATTTATAGACACACATAATAGATAAGTGACTGCCTAGACAGGAGGTGTCAGCGTGTGGGGGGAATGGGAAACAACTGCAAGGAGGCAGAGGATTTCCATTTTCAGGGGACAAAACTACTCTAAAGTTAGATTGTGGTAATAGCCATACAACCCTGTAAATATATTATGAACACTGTATAATATACATTCAAATGTTGAATTATATGTTATGTGAACTGCATGTCAATAAAGCTGTTAAACATAGTCTATAACAGGAACTGTTGTTCAGTCGCAAAGTCATGTCCAACTCTTTGCAATCCCATGAACTGTAGTACACCAGGCTTCCCTGTCCTTCACTATCTCCTGGAGTTTGCTCAAACTCATGTCCATTGAGTCAGTGATGCCATCCAACCATCTCATCCCTTGTCGCCTCCTTCTCCTCTTGCCCTCAGGACTAGGAGAATCTTAATTCCCAATAACTATGGATGCTATCATAAACTCATTGATACATACACACATAGCTGTTTGATTTTTAATGTTTAATTTGGTAAAAATAGACTTAGGTCCATATCTGATGCTATATATTTGTAGACATCTCCATTTAGCATATCATCTTTAAAACCTTTATATTGCATATGAGGGTTTATATGTGTGAAAGATGATTTGTTAAAAAAGCAGAGGTCCTAGAACTTTAGTGCTAATGACATCCAGTATTGCTGACAATGGTATTGATCTCTGATATTTAAGCAAAGGTGTGAAGATGATTCACTTGAAGCAAAGAAAAACATACATATTCTTACAGCAAAAACGAGATAAGAATGTACAGAATAAGATATTAAGGTTAATAAGGTAAGGGTATTAAAAGAGAGAGAGAGAGAAGCAAGTCAGCTGTCAGTGACATGATACTGATACTCACTATACAGTTGCAATGTCAAGTATAGGTGATACATTTTAAACACCCACATTAAGTTGAGGCCTGTTTAGCAAGTTGAAATGTGAAACTAGAAGGTCCTCTGTGCCTTGTGAGGATCTTTATGGTGTATTAGCACCACATCATTTAGCACAGGTGTTCCAGTAATTGTGGAATACTGGGGAAATGCATAG
Source organism: Bos indicus (assembly GCF_029378745.1). Classification (NCBI taxonomy): domain Eukaryota; kingdom Metazoa; phylum Chordata; class Mammalia; order Artiodactyla; family Bovidae; genus Bos; species Bos indicus. Next base: position 92,757,717 of record NC_091767.1, read on the forward strand.
TCTCCATTTATCTTCATCATATCCCAAGGTGATACACTAGTAGCAATTTAGCACCTGCTAGAGTAATTTGGCATCTGCGGTATTTACCAAAGTGTTTGGTTTTAAAGGTTGGAAGCATTATTTTGTACTTCCAAAACTGCTGGGGAATTATCAAGCTTTTGCCAATACCAAACACAGTGCAAAATCCTCTGAGTGAAAGTTGTAAAAAAGTAAACTTAAAAAAAACATAGTGAATAAAAGTATAAATGTGGCAGATTGGATATTTTATACCTCTTCTCCCCATCAAAAACAGCCTTTTCCCTGATCAACAGAGAAAAGTATAATCACTGTACTTGCTTAATCAAACAATTACCAAGAAAATTTAGAAGGTCATTTAAAAAATATTTTCTGCAATGGCAACTTTAGTTGTGTTGCTGACCCTGTAGGGAATCAGGTATGGTAAGACAAGTAGTTCCTCCCCATCTTTGATTCAAAATTATCCTGACATCTGAGAAAATTAATACTTTACCAATAAAAGATCATTAAATATTTCTCATCTAAAAATATGTTAGATAGGTGTATATAGTCAAATTAAATCTTGTTTTATTCTAAAATTCCTGGCAAATAGGGGAGTTATGTTCTTGAGAAGGAGATCCATTGTGTAATAAGTAATAAATTGAGATTTCCACAAAATTTTACTCTTTAAAGAATGATCCTTAATTTAATATTTTGCTTACAGATCCTTGTACTCAAAATATTTTCTAGAACAACTTGATGTAGGATGATCTAACTATAAAAAATCAATAAAAATATTAACAAAATTATTAAGAAGGAAAAGTTAGAGAAAAGCAAAACATTAGGAAATATTGAGAAGAGGAAAATAAAATTGTGAATTAGGCACATTTTGTATCCAGAAGTGCCTGATAGTATTTTTACAAAAAGATTATAATAATGTATTACATACTTTCTTCCTCCTTAACACAATTATATTTTAGAGCATCAACTACATGACAAGTCCACAACTTGGCTGGCAATCCTCACCACCTGCAAAGGATTAAAATACACTATCAAGGGAAGAGACACTCTAGGATGTAGTTAAGATTAGAACATGGCTGTAGTCTGACAAACATAGGCAAAGTAAATCATACTTCTTTGGAAATTATATACATGCTGAATGTATAAGAGGCTCTTTTGAAATTCAGAAGGACATGAAGCCACTCTAAAAATCTTAAAATTGAATAAATCAAATAATATACTAGGGAAATATTAAGCAAAATATGTCAAAAATATACATTAGTCTTGATTTAAAAATAATCAGGGTGAAATATGTTAATTTCCCTTAATCAGAATCAATCAAATCTAGTAAATAAATATGTTTGGATAAAGGAAACAATGTATTCAATGAGCCAATCATACATCTAGCTCTGTATAAACCACTCACTTTTTCCTGTACTACAGAGTAAACTAATGATCTTTACCACAGAAAATGTAGAAAAATGTTCAATGTAGACATAAGGAAAACATAAAGCAAATTTAATAAGGATAAATATATTCAGGCAACATTCCCAGGTTTTAATCTTGCTGCTGTGTGGACTTTCTCCCAAAGAGGAAATAAAAACTAAACTTTACAAACTAATGGGTTTATGATGAGAAATGTGTAACAGTAAAAGCTATAGTCAGAGGAAAATGTATAGTCATAATACTTTAGTTATTAAAAGGCATATACTGAAAATTAATGAATAAATGGTCACCCTTCTTCTTCTGTGTATTTTTGGTGATCTGATAAATACTCCCAATATCTTTAAGCTTTACAAATGTTTAGCATATAAGAAATCAAGATGCAAGTAGAAATAAAATTGAACTGTAGAAAATTGGCTGAGATAATGATTCATAAAAGCAAGTGATTATCTGAAAAGATAAAGAGTGATATTGCATAGTAAGAAGAGGTCAACTTATTTTAAAAAGATGTACCATTTCTAAATATAGATGCATTCAGTGAGAGTAAGTAATAAAAGTTTCCAGTAACCTAGGAATCAGTGCTATGAAGGAGCTAGCCCAAGAGCTAACTCTTAAACTTTCAGCAATTCTGCATTTCAATTAATGTCATATTGGTAACATGGAAACTGGCAAATGCTACATATCATGGCCTTCACTCTACATCCAGAAAATTGAATGCTAAATATTTTCCATCCCATCACCTCAAAAAAGGAAACTCACTCAACCTGGTAAAAGGCATTTGCAAAATATCTACAATTGTAAAAACAATAAATTATTTTTTAAATGGTCTTTGTTTCAAGACTGGGGAGAAAGAAACATTCAAGAGTTTCATATAATGTAAATATAGGTTTGTAGATCACATGGAATAGAATATTTACTTCAGAATAGATTTTTGACAAAATATCAAGTTACTTCAACAAAGACCAAATAGTCTCTGGACAATGGTATTTAAACAAATGAATTTAAAAAAATATTTTAAGCATTAAAAATATTTTAATTAATAAAAAATATTAATAAAATAATATTTTAAGTCAATACAATTTAGTATTAATAAAATTTAAATATTTTTAAATATTAAAAAAGCATTCCCACAAATTAACTTGAAATGAAATGTAAATGAAATTAAAAACAATAAATACTGCTTCAAAGTGACATAAAGCAGACCCACAATGTTTGTGTCTAGGGATGGGAAGATTTACTTTAAAGGAGCATTGTAAGTGATGAAAAATTTTTATTACTTAAATTGTGAATTGGTTACATAAGTGTTAGTATTGTTAATACACACCAGTCTGTACTCTTAAAATGAAAGAATTTTATAGTGTATGTAATTTAAACTTTAAAGCCATCAAAGGGACATTCAAAATTATTAAGGAGAACAACTTTTTCTGAATTTAAGTAACCTGTGGCAGATAAACTACTCAATACCTAGAAAAGTCAGACACAAAGCATATGTATTTTGTAATTCATTCTTGTGAAACTTTGGAAAAGGACAAATCTACAGAGACTGGTTACTAGTTGCTCAAGATCAGATGTGTTGGTGAAGAAACTTTCTTGAAAGGAGATCACACAAATGGGAAGATAAGCATGCTAAAATAAATGGTTTACACGTTGGTGTATATTCTATCTTCAATGCAAATATACTGGGAATCATATCCAAAAGATACCTAGAAGTTCATGATATGTTTGAAAATTAAAATTATAATCATAAGTAACCTATAGAGTGACAAAACACACTGGATTTTTAAAAATATTTTAACTAAATAAAAATATTACAAATTAATGGAGTATTACTCAGCTATTCAAAAGAATACATTTGAATCAGTTCTAATGAGGTGGATGAAACTGGAACCTATTATACAGAGTGAAGTAAGCCAGAAAGAAAAACACCAATACAGTATACTAACGCATATATATGGAATTTAGAAAGATGGTAACAATAACCCTGTGTACAAGACAGCAAAAGAGACACTGATGTATAGATCAGTCTTATGGACTCTGTGGGAGAGGGAGAGGGAGGGGAGATTTGGGAGAATGGCATTGAAACATGTAAAATATCATGTATGAAACGAGTCGCCAGTCCAGGTTCGATGCATGATACTGGATGCTTGGGGCTGGTGCACTGGGACGATCCAGAGGGAGGGTATGGGGAGGGAGGAGGGAGGAGGGTTCAGGATGGGGAACACAGGTATACCTGTGGCAGATTCATTTCGATATTTGGCAAAACTAATACAATATTGTAAAGTTTAAAAAAAAAAATACCACAGCTAAAGAAAGCAAACTGTATATCTTAACATGAATAAATTACAAAAAAAATACTGAAAATTTTCAGGGTGAGTATCCACCACTGTTGCCATTGCTCAGTCATGTCTGACTCTTTGTGACCCCATGGACTGCAGCACACCAGGCTTCCCTGTCCTTCACAATCTCCCAGACCTTGCTCAAACTTATATCCATTGGGTCAGTGATACCATCCAACCATCTAATTCTTTGTCGTCCCCTTCTTCTGCTTTCCATCTTTCCCAGCATCAGGGTCTTTTCCAATGAATTGGTCCCTCACATCTGGTAACCAAAGAATTGGAACTTCAGCTTTAGTTTCAGTTCTTCCAATGAATATTCAGGACTGATTTCCTTTAGGATTTACTGGTTGGATCTCCTTGTATTCCAAGGGAGTCTCAAGAGTCTTCAACACCACAGTACAAAAGCTTAAATTCTTCCATGCTCAGCCCTCATCATGGTTCAATTCTCAAATCCATACATGGCTACTTGAAAACACCTGCAAGTTCTCAAGTTATGTACTGGTGAGGCCTAGCCTGAAGAATTTTGAGCATCACTTTGCCAGTGTGTGAAATAAGTGCAACTGTGCAGTACTTCGAACATATTCACCTTAGGGAATTTTAAAAAACTTTTTAAAGAATAAAAACAGTCAAATATATTAGAAAGTATGAAATAAAAGCATAAGAGGAGAAACTCATAGAAGAGAAAAAAAAAGTTCAAGGTGATAAAAAGGTGATTCTTTGAAAATTGTTATAAAATACAACAATCTCTGGTAAGACTGAAAAGGGGAGAGCTCAAATCAATAGAAATAAAAATGAAAATGGAGAAGTTACAACAAACAACACAGAAATACAAAGGATCATATGAAACTAGTACTGGCAACTATATACCAATGATATAGACAATCTAGAAGAAATAGCAGAGAAGGCAATGGCACCCCACTACAGTACTCTTTCCTGGAAAATCACATGGACAGAGAAGCCTGGTAGGCTGCAGTCCATGGGGTTGCTAAGCGTTGGACATGACTGAGCGACTTCATTTTCACTTTTCACTTTCATGCACTGGAGAAGGAAATGACAACCCACTCCAGTGTTCTTGCCTAGAGAATTCCAGGGACTGGGGAGTCTGGTGGGCTGCCGTCTATGGGGTCTCACAGAGTCGGACACGACTGAAACAACTTAGCAGCAGCAGCAGCAGAAGAAGAAATAGAATAATTCATCAGTTCAGTTCAGTTCAGTCGCTCAGTCATGTCCGACTCTTTGCGATCCCATGAATCGCAGCACACCAGGCCTCCCTGTCCATCACCAACTCCAGGAGTTCACTCAGACTCATGTCCATCGAGTCAGTGATGCCATCCAGCCATCTCATCCTCTGTCATCCCCTTCTCCTCCTGCCCCCAATCCCTCCCAGCATCAGAGTCTTTTCCAATGAGTCAACTCTTCACATGAGGTGGCCAAAGTACTGGAGTACTTCAGCTTTAGCATCATTCCTTCCAAAGAAATCCCAGGGCTGATCTCCTTCAGAATGGACTGGTTGGATCTCCTTGCAGTCCAAGGGACTCTCAAGAGTATTCTCCAAGACCACAGTTCAAAAGCATCAATTCTTCAGCACTCAGCCTTCTTCACAGTCCAACTCTCACATCCATACATGACCACTGGAAAAACCATAGCCTTGACTAGATGGACCTTTGTTGGCAAAGTAATGTCTCTGCTTTTGAATATGCTATCTAGGTTGGTCATAACTTTCGTCTTTTAATTTCGTGGCTGCAATCACCATCTGCAGTGATTTTGGAGCCCCCAAAAATAAAGTCTGACACTGTTTCCACCGGTTCCCTATCTATTTCCCATGAAGTGATGGGACCGGATGCCGTGATCTTCATTTTCTGAATGTTGAGCTTTAAGCCAACTTTTTCACTCTCCACTTTCACTTTCATCAAGAGGCTTTTTAGTTCCACTTCACTTTCTGCCATAAAGGTGGTGTCATCTGCATATCTGAGGTTATTGATATAAGTACAATCTTCCAAGACTGAACCAGGAAGAAACAAAAAGTATTAACAGACCAATCACAAAACTGAAATTGAAACTGTAAAAATCTTCCTATAAACCAAAAGTCCAGGACCAGTTAGCATCACAGGAAAATTCCATTAAACATTTAGAAAATAAGTAATGCCTATCCTTCTAAAACTATTTTAAAAAATTGCAGAGGAAGGCACAATTCCAAACTAATTATATGAGGCTACCATCACCATGATACCAAAACAATTGTGTCACAGAAAAAGAAAATTACAGGCAAATACACCATAAATATAAATAAAGAATCTTCAACAAAATATAAGAAAACCAAATCTGACAATACATTAAAAGGATCATACATCCTAAACAAGTGGTATTTACCCCAGTAATGCAAGGATTTTTCAATATTCATAAGTCAATCAGTGTGACACACCACATTAAAAAATTGAAAAATAAAAACCATATGGTCATTTTGATAGACACAGAAAAGTTTTTGACAAAAATACAAACTGTTTATAATACAAACTCTCCAGAATTTGGGAATAATGGGAACATAACATAATAAAGACCATTTATGACAAGCCCATAGCTAGTGCCATACTCAATGGTAAAAAGCTTAAAGCATTTCCTCTAAGATAAGAAAAAATCTGTGCATATCCACTTTTACCACTTTTATTCAAGATAATTTTGGGAATCCCTAGCCATGGCAATAAGAGAAGGAAAGGAAATAAAAGGAAGCCAAATTAAAAAAGAAAAAGTAAAACTGTCACTATTTGCAGATGACATGATACTATACATAGAAAATCCTAAAGATGCTCTCAGAAAACTATTAGAACTCATCAATGAATTCAGTAAAGTCACAGGATACAAAATTAATAACAAAAACCTCTTGCATTCCTACACACTATACAACAAAAGATCAAAAAGAGAATTTAATGAAACCATCCCATTTATCATCTCATCAAAAAATAATAAAATTCTTAGGAATAAACCTATCTGCATATCAGATGTGCAAATAACACCACTGTAATGGTAGAAAGCGAAGAAGAACTAAAGAGCCTCTTGATGAAGGTGAAAGAGGACCTTGAAAAGGTGGCTTAAAACTCGACTTTCAAAAAACTAACATCATGGCATCCAGTCGTATCACTTCATGGTAAGTAGACAGGAAAAAAAAAAACATACAAACAGTGACAGTCTTTATTTTTCTGGGCTCCAAAATCACTGCAGATGGTGACTGCAGCCATAATATTGAAAGACACTTGCTCCTTGAAAGAAAAATTATGACCAACCTAGACAGTGTATTAAAATGCAGATACACAACTTTGCCAACAAAGGTCCATATAGTCATAGCTATGGTTTTTCCAGTAGTCACATATGAATATGAGAGTTGGACTATAAAGAAGGCTAAGTGCTGAAGAATTGATACTTTTGAACTGTGGTGTTGGAGAAGACTCTTGAGAGTCCCTTGGATTGCAAGGAGATCAAATCAGTCAATCCTAAAGGAAATCACTCCTGAATATTCATTGGAAGGACTGATGCTGAAGCTGAAACCCCAGTACTTTGACTCAATGATGCGAAGAACAGACTCATTAGAAAAGACCCTGCTGCTGGGAAGATTGAAGGCAGGAGGAGAAGGGGACAACAGGATGAGATAGATGGATGGCATCACCAACTCACTGGAAAGAAGTTTGAACATCCTCCAAGAAACAGTGAAGGACAAAGAAGCCTGCAGTGCTGCAGTCCATGAGGTCACAAAGAGTCGGGCATGACTGAGAACTGAACAACAACAATAAAAGCTATCTAAGGAGGCAATGTATCTGTACTCTGAAAGCCCTACAACACTGATGAAAGAAACTGAATATGATATAAACAGATGGAAAGACCATATTTTTAGATTAGAAGCATCTGTATTGTCAAAATTACTATACCACCCAAAGCAATTTACAGCTCCAATCCCTTAAATTATCAGTGGCTTTTTTTCCCAGAACTAGAGGAAAAAAATGTTTAAATTTGTATGGAAATCACTCTCCTAAGCATATACCCAGAGAAAGTCATAATTCAAAAAGATACACACACCCCAATGTTTATTGTAACACTGTATACAATAGCCAACACATGGAAGCTACCTAAATGTTCATCAACAAAGGAATGGATGAAGAACATATGGAACCTATATCCAATGGAATATTATTTAGCCATAAAAAATAATGAAAGGTGCCATTTGTAGCAACACTGATAGACCTACATATTATCATACTAAGTGAAATAAGTCAGACAGAGAAAGACAAATACAATATGATATCTTTTATCTGTGGAATCTAAATAATGATAAAAAAATGGACTTGTTTACAAACAGAAACAGACTTATAGACTTAAGAAACAAACAGACAGTTGCCAAAGGGGAAACGGAGGGGTGGAAATTAGGAGTTTTAAATTAACATATACATACTGCTATATATAAAATGGTTTCCCTGGTGGATCAGCGGTAAAGAATCTGCCTGCCAATGACTGAGACAGGGATTTGAACCCTGGGTTGAGAAGATTCCGTGGAGAAGGAAATGGCAATTCACTCCAATATTCTTCCCTGGAAAATCCCATGGACAGAGGAAGCTGGCAGGCAACAGTTCCATGGGATCACAAAAAGTTTGACATGTCTTAGCAATTGAACAACGAGAACAAAGATTTTATTAAAAATTTTGAGTAGTAGAATTGTTACCAGTAAAAAAATATAAGCCATAATGTATTTGAATACATGCTTATATGTTCATATGGACATGAAAATTATGTGCAACACCATGTATGCATGTGTGCTAAGTTGCTTCAGTTGTGTCTGACTCTTTGCAACTCTATGGACTATAGCCTGCCAGGCTCTTCTGTCCATGGGATTCTCTAGGCAAGACTACTGGAGTGGGTTGCTCTGCTCTCCTTCAGGGGATCTTCCCAGTGGATGGATTGAGCCTGTGTCTCCTGCACTGGCAGGCAGGTTCTTTACTACTAGTGCCACTTGGGAAGCCCCCAAAATGCTAAGCCATTAAAAACTGATTACAAAAGACATTTGAGTTTGAAAGTTATTTAGATGGAAAATAATTAGACCTAACTTTACATTCATTTATATATGAATATCGATATATGTATAGAAGACAAACATATAACAATATATGTATACTTAGACACTTGCACAGGGCTTCCCAGGTGACACTAGTAGTAGAACCCACCTGCCAAGCTGGAGATTTAAGAGGCACAGTTTCTATCCCTGGGTCGAGAAGATCCCCCGTGGTAGGAAATGGTAATCACTCCAGTATTCTTGCCTGGAAAATTTCATGGACAGAAGAGCCTGGTAGGCTACAATCCACAGGGTTGCAAAGAGTCAGACATGACTGAAGTGACTTAACATGTACACAGACACTTGCACATTGCTGGATATGAGTGTAGTACCACAAAAATAATGGTACAAAGTTAAGTCAAGTGAAGAAACCTTAATAGCAAATGGAAAATTTCATAATCGTTTCATGAACTTCGAAATTGTTTGTCAATGCATTAAAAATATTTTATTGTCAGTTATACACGTATAGGAAAATAAACATAGTAAAAATATTATTTATCTTGATTAGTGACTAAGTCATATATGATTATTTTATGACCTTATGGACTATAGCTCGCCAGACTCCTCTGTCCATGGGATTTTCCAGGCAAGAATACTGGAGTGGTTTGACACTTCCTTCTCCCAATCCAGGGATTGAACCCACATCTCTGGCATTGTCAGGCAGATTCTTTACTGCTGAGGCACCAGTACTTACCAGGAAAGCCCTAATATTTTATCTTATACATTGTAATTTCAAATATTAGAAACATTTATAATTAAAATTCTATTTCTTTGTAAAAACTTATTAAGAATAGTTTGAGGAGTGCTTGCCTCCTTTTCATTGTATAACTTGTGATAAACGTGAACATCTTTTCTATGTCTTAGTGAATTATTACAGTCTTCCTAACTTTTGATTAGCTTCCAACATTTTATTCTTTCCACTTTGAATGTCAAGAAATATCTCCAAGAATTATTTTACTGTGAAATTTTCTATTGGCATCCCTTCCTCTGTGATGTCTTCTCTTTTTTCACACAAGCACTTTCTCATTTATTTCCTTTTTTAAGTTCCTCTATCCTTGTATCTAGAGCCTCTCAAACTATGGTAGGGCCAATGTTCTCATGGTCATCTGTTTCATTGATGAACTTCATTTATGTTCAATTCCAACTTCAATTTCGGCTTTATCACACTTAGTTTCTTGCTGCACTTTCATCTTTGTTGGCCAATCCTTCTTTTAACTAGCCACTTTTATTAAAATAAAAAAAAATCACATGGGTTTATTACTATATTATTTGCTGTTTGTGTATGAACTGACTAGGTATATAGTGACCAATAACTGACTTTGGAAGAAGTAAGAAAACTGGTCACTGGCTATGGTGAATGTGAAAAAAGTGAAAGTCAATCAGTCACATCCAACTCCTTGGGACCCCATGGACTATACAATTCTCCAGGCCAGAACACTGGAGTGGGTAGCCTTTCCTTTCTCCAGGGGATCTTCCCAACCCAGGGATTTAAACCAGATCTCCCACATTGCAAGCAGATACTTTACCATCTGAGCCACAAGGAAAACCCAAGAATGCTGGAGTGGGTAGCCTATCCCTACTCCAGTAGTGAGTAGTGAAGGATTGTTGTTCAGTCACTCAGTTATGTCTGACTCTTTGCAACCCCATAGACTGGAACACACCAGGCTTCCCTGTCCTTCACTATCTCCCAGAGTTTGCTCAAACTCATATCCATTAAGTCGATGAGGTCGTCCAACCATCTCTCCTCTGTCATCCTCTTCTTCTTAAAATTTATGTCTATTTATTAAGGTATAGTTTTGATGTATTCTTTTGCTTGTTACAGCAATTACTGATAGTATTGATTTTTATTCTTGATTTATAAAATTTCAAAATGAGTGACTGTTTAATAAAAAAGAGGCACAGATGTACTTGCAATCATGCACATACAGGAAATACTGCGAGTATCTTGCCCAGATCGTCTCATCATTCACCCTTACATAATCATGGGGATTATTAGAAAACCTGAGACTCTCCAACCAAGTGTTAAAGGAGCACACTAAACCAGAGCAAGGCAACCTAGAAGTGCAGGAATTTGAAATTTCTTTTGAAAGCATGTCTCAACATATGACAGAAGGAGAGTTGTCTGATATAGACAGATCTCCACATGTTCTCTATTTCTGCTAACTTTAGGACATGTTCTTTACTGTTTCCCAGAATTTCGAAGCTGAATTGAGTTTTTGTCCCCAGTGGTAACTGATTTGATAATCACCCTTTATTGACTACTTTCCTGGGTTGTTTTACTTGCACATATCTCTAACAGTGTACTTGGAATCAAACATGAAACTTGTACTCTCATCTTTCTCTCAAGGATCTCCTTCTTGATTAAACTCATTGTAGTTAATAAACAGAAATTAATTCTAACCAACTGCAGAGCAAATCAGAAATATACCACCAAATCATATTGAAGACCAAAAAAGTATGTAGTGATAAAAGATTTGTATTGTAAAAGACATTTGTAAATTCAACTGTTCTTAGTTTACAATGATACATATAGGTATTTCTTCACCTAACTGTTTACGGTGAGTTGACCATTGTTACTCATGAAAGAAGGTTTCATTCATCAGTATAAAATATCTTCAGTTGGAACATGATAAGCAGAGGAAGATTTTGTGAAAATATGTGAATAGTTAAGGTTTCACAAAGGGTGCATACAAAGAAGATTTGGAGACCAGAGCAGAAGGAAGCTTTTACACTTTTATTCTAAAGTATCCTCCAAGCAATATTGCAAATAAGGTGTACCATAAAAGAAAACAAAACATATGTTATAAGAGAAATCCTTGATATTGCTATCTGAATTAGGTCACCTACAGTTTTAACATAACATTATAATATGTACCTCATTTCATAGCTTCAATATTTTCTGAATACTATTTCTAATGAATTATGGATGGGGAATATGCCTTCAATGTATTTTTAGCACTTGGGTGAATTATTCTGCTTCTTGTGCAAAATCTGCAATTCTGTGTTGCAGAACTTATAACAAGTATGGAATCAAAGTGTTTCTATGAAAAACATCCTATATTTGGTGTTTATATATATATATATATATATATATATATATATATACATATATATATACACACACACATATATATAAATGAAATCAAATATAACTGTCCACAGGAATGTACAATTTTATTTCAGTGTGAGAAAAAGAACTGACCATCTGAGTAATCAGGTAGAATATATTTCCAAAGATTATTTAGGTGTAAAATGTTCTTAAGGGAGACCAGGTTGCAAATTTTAAAACTGACAACCTTAAGTTTTTCCCAGGGAATACAGTAATATTTTAAATTAAATTGTGGAATGTGTTTTTATTCAATTAAAAAAACACAGTACTTGAGTGGAGTCTCAAAAATGACAGAACAATCTCTGTACATTTCCAAGGCAAACTATTCAACATCACAGTAATCCAAGTCTATGCCCCAACCAGTAATGCTGAAGAAGCTGAAATTGAACAGTTCTATAAAGACCTACAAGACCTTCTAGAACTAACACCAAAAAAAAGATGTCCTTTTCATCATAGGGGACTGGAATGCAAAAGTAGGAAGTCAAGAGATACCTGGAGAAACAGACAAGTTTGGCCTTGGAGTACAAAATGAAGCAGGGCAAAGGCTAACAGTTTTGCTAAGAGAATACACTGATCATAGCAAACACCCTCTTTGAATGATACAAGACACGACCCTACACTTGAACATCACCAGTCAATACTGAAATGAGTTGATTATATTCTTTGTAGCCAAGGATGGAGAAGCTCTATATAGTCAGAAAAAACAAGACTGGGAGCTGAGTGTGGCACAGATCATGAACTCCTTATTGCAAATATCAGGCTTAAATTAAAGAAAGTAGGAAAAACTACTAAGGCCATTCAGGTATCAGTTCAGTTCAGTTAAGTTCATTCACTCACTCCTGTCTGACTCTTTGTGACTCCATGAATTGCAGCACACCAGGCCTCCCTGTCCATCACCAACTCCTGGAGTTCACTCAAACTCATGTCCATCGAGTCGGTGATGCCATCCAGCCATCTCATCCTCTGTCACCCCCTTCTCCTCCTGCCCCCAATCCCTCCCAGCATGAGAGTCTTTTCCAATGAATCAACTCTTCGCATGAGGTGGCCAAAGTATTGGAGTTTCAGCTTTAGCATCCGTCCTTCCAAAGAACACCCAGGACTGATCTGCTTTAGAATGGACTGGTTGGATCTCCTTGCAGTCCAAGGGACTCTCAAGAGTCTTCTCCAACACCACAGTTCAAAAGCATCAATTCTTTGGTGCTCAGCTTTCTTCACAGTCCAACTCTCACATCCATACATGCCACTGGAAAAGCCATAGCCTTGACTAGACGGACCTTTGTTGGCACGGTAATGTCTCTGCTTTTTAATATGATGTCTAGGTTGGTCATAACTTTCCTTCCAAGGAGTAAGCATCTTTTAATTTCATGGCTGTAGTCACCATCTGCAGTGATTTTAGAGCCCCCAAAAATAAAGCCTGACACTGTTTCCACTGTTGCCCCATCTATTTGCCATGAAGTGATGGGACCAGATGCCATGATCTTCGTTTTCTGAATGTTGAGTTTTAAGCCAACTTTTTCACTCTCCTCTTTCACCTTCATCAAGAGGCTTTTTAGTTCCTCTTCACTTTCTGCCATAAGGGTGGTATCATCTGCATATCTGAGGTTATTGATATTTCTCCTGGCAATCTTGATTCCAGCTTGTGCTTCCTCCAGCCCAGCATTTCTTATGATGTACTCTGTATATAAGTTAAATAAGCAGGATGACAATATACAGCCTGACATTTCCTTTTCCTATTTGGAACCAGTCTGTTGTTCCATGTCCAGTTCTAAATGTTGCTTCCTGACTTGCATAGAGGTTTCACAAGAGGCCGGTCAAGTGGTCTGGTATAACCCAAATCAAACCCCTGATGATTATATATTGAAAGTGACAAATTCAAGGGATTAGACCTGATAGAGTGCCTGAAGAACTCTGGAGGGAAAACTGGCTGTCTTAGGAGGTCTTACAAATTGCTGAGAAAAAAATAGAAGCTAAAGGCAAAGGAGAAAAGGAGAGATATAGCCATCTGAATGCAGAGTTCCAAAGAATAGCAAGGAGGGATAAGAAAGACTTCTTAAGTGATCAATGCAAAGAAATAGAGGAAAACAATAGAATGGGAAAGACTAAAGCTCTTTTCAAAAAATTAGAGATACCAAGGGAACATATCATGCAAAGATGGGTACAATAAAGGACAGAAAATGTATGGACCTAATAGGTTCAGAAGATATAAAGATGAGCTGCCAAGAAAACACAGAAGAACTATAGAAAAAAAGATCTTAATGACCCAAATAATCAAAATGGTGTGATCCCTCACCTCGAGCCAGACATCCTGGAGTATGAAGTCAAGTGGGCCTTAGGAAGCATCACTACAAATAAAGCTAATGGAGGTGATGGAATTGCAGCTGAGCTATTTAAAATCCAAAAGATGACACTGTAAAAGTGGTACACTCAGTATGCAGAAAAATTTGGAAAACTCAGCAGTGGCCACAGGACTGTAAAAGGTCAGTTTTCATTCCAATCACAAAGTAGGGCCATTCCAAAGAATGTTCAAGCTAATGCACAACTGCGATCTTTTTACATGCTAGAAAAGTAATGCTCAAGATTCTCCAAGCAAGGCTTCAAGAGTACATGAACCAAGAACTTCAGATGTTCAAGGTGGATTTAAAAAATGCAGAAGAATGAGAGATCAAATTGCCAATATCCATTGGATCATAGGAAAAGCAAGATAATTCCAGAAAAATCATCTACTTATGCTTCATTGACTATGCTAAAGCCTTGGACAGTTATGGACCACCACAAACTGTAGAAAATTCTTAAAGAGATGGGAATATCTGACCATCTCTCCTGCTTCCTGGGAAACCTATGTGTAGGTCAACAAGGAAGAGTTTATATTGGACATGGGCCATTGGACTGGTTCTAAACTGGGAAAGGAGTACATCAAGGCTGTATATTGTCACCCTGCTTATTTAACTTACATGCAGAGTACACATGAAAAATGCCAGGCTGGATGAAGCACAAGTTCGAATCAAGATTTCTGGGAGAAATATCAATAACCTCAGATACATAGATGACACTGCTTTAGAGAAGAAAGGGAAGAGAAACTAAAGAGCTTCTTGATGAAGGTGAAAGAGGAGACTGAAAAAGCTGGATTAAAACTTAACATTCAGAAACACAGATCATGGCATCCAGCCCCATCACTTCATGGCAAATAGAAAAGGAAACAATGGAAAGAGTGACAGGCTTTATTTTCCTTGGCTCTGCAATCACTGAGGACAGTGACTGCAACCATGAAATTAAAATACACTTGCTCTTTGGAAGAAAAACTATGAAAAACTGAGACAGCATGTTAAAAAACAGAGATGTTACTTTGCCAACAAAGGCCATTATAGTCCAATCTATGGTTTTTTTTCCAGTAGTTATGCATGGATGTGAGATTTGGATCATAAAGAAAGCTGAGCACCTAAGAAGCGATGCTTTTATATGTGGTGTTGGAGAAGACTCTTGAGAGTCCCTTGGAATACAAGGAGATCCAACCAGTCAATCCTAAAGGAAATCGACCCTGAATATTCATTGAAAGGACTGATGCTGAAGCTGAAGCTCCAATACTTCGGCCACCTGATGCAAAGAGCTGACTCATTAGAAAAGACCCTGATCCTGGGAAAGATTGAAGGCAGGAAGAGAAGGGGATGACAGAGGATGAGATGATTGGATGGCATCACCGACTCAATGAACATGAGTTTGAGCAAGCTCTGGGAGATGGTGAAAAACAGGGAAGCCTGGCATGCTGCAGTCCCTTAAGTCACAAAGAGTCATACACGACTGAGTTGACTGAACAACAATAAGTGACATAACAATGTAGGGAATTTGGCTTTTCTCCATTATCAATGGCATTTAGAAAAGAGAAACTGGTAGGCAGAAATGAAATGAGCATATTATTGAAAGTTGTCATTTTCCCCAAGTCTAATCCCTGTTCTGCAATATAACAATTAACTGATCTGACCCACACTTTTCCTCTTCTCTGTTTGCTATAAACTCTGCCTGTTTAATATTACCCAGTAATAAAGCGAAGTTTTTCTTTTGTTAATAGTTTTCTTTTTTTAATACATATATCTCTGGCTATAATCTCTTTTGAGTTTTAAATCAGCAATGCCAATGTCTAGTTAAACTGTTATGTCTCCATGCAACTGATCTCAAAACATTCCTACTAAAATAGTTACTTCTGTGCCACTACTATCCCTCAGTCTACCTCTTTCTGAATCTTTTTTTGTGTTGATTAGAAGAAAATCTATCAAACTTCTAATACAAGTAAGAAATTATTTAAAATCTAACTACCTCCTTTTCTCTTTAAGTCCAACAATTTACAAATTCTTGTTGAGTTTAGCACTCAAGATTCTCCTGTATCTTCCTTTGTTTTCTGTCTATAATCCTGTTTTTCTAGCTGAGACTTTCATTCTCACCTTAGTGTGCTACATCTTTCAATTTACTCCCCACACTACTGAAAGAATAACTTAAAAATGCAAATGTGATTGCTATTCATTACGTTTACTGTCTTCATTGCTCCTGCATCACATACCTTACAAATTAAATCATATTCAAGACATTTTCTACTTATATATCTGCTCAGAAAACTGGGTATCTTAAAAAACTCTCCATGTGGAAACAATACAAAAATTATTGAAACAATATTTAAGAAAATAGTTTTTATAAAATTATCATAGAGATGCAAAAAAACAAAAACAAAAAACCACATGATGCCCTCACATACCAAAAGTAAATATAATAGCATAGATTTTTAGATGCATACCAATCGCTACTCATCTGATCCTTCATTTATTTTGCCTGGATAATGAACAATAAGCAAAACCTTGGAAATGACCATGAAACTAAGTTCAATTTGAAAACTCCCCTTCTTTTAAAAAGTCAGCACTTAGAGACAGTACAGCTATTTATTATGTTGTGACAGAGAAATTCCCAAGCTTAAGTGTGGCTGCAACTGAGGATGTATGCAGAGGAAGACTGGACAGCCTTAGAGCCTAGTTGCCATTTTCATGGGGATGCACAAGGGGAGAGACAGGACGCATACTGTAGCGTTTTTTCCCTGTGCTCACACTCACAGAGGGCAGGACATTGCCTGCATGGATTCACAACAAAGCACAGTGGGTTTCAAACAAGATAAACACAAATAGACATGTTATAATAAAAATGGCAAACTTAAAGACAAACAGAAGATTCTAAAGGTAGCAAAAGAAAAACAAAGAGTTAAGCACAAAAGAATCCCCAGAAGTCTATCTGCTTATTTCCTTACAGAAATGTTGCAGGTCAGATGGCAGTATAAAGATATATTCAAAGTCATAAAATTGAAATATCTGCAACCTAGGACACTCTACCCAGCAAGATTATCATTTAGAATAGAAGGAGAGGGAAAGAATTTCTCAGACAAGCAAAAACTAAAACAAAGCAGCAGCACTAAGCCTATCCTATTGTAAAGGAAATATTGAAAGATCTTCTCTAAATAGAAGAATCTACAGGAAAGAGAAAATTATAATTGGAAAGTAAATCATTTCAATAATCCTGTACACAGATTAAAAAAAAAAAAAAAACTTCTGTGTAAGTGACGATAACCACAATGGACAGCAAAAGGATGAACATGAAAATGTAAAAGAGGACATCAAAATGATAAGATGTTGGGGGGGAGAGTAAGAAAATGTAGATTTTATTTTTTGCCCCTAGGATGTGTTTGAGCCTATATGACTACCAGTCAAAAATCATGTCAATAAAATCATACACTTATCACACACACAAAAAAATTCCAAACTCAACCTCTTAAAACAGAAGGCAAATAAACCCATTTCTGCCAAAAAGCAAAACACAAAATGAAACATCTTCAAAGTTTAGAAGAAAATGATTATCTAAAGATAAATACAGACAAGATGGGAATTTAACAGTAATAGAAACTTATAAAAGGTATGTTAGTTTTCTCTTGATTCATGACAAATTACCACAGGTAGATGTTTAAAACAATACCTATTTATTATCTCATAAAGTAAAGTGAAGTCGCTGCTCAGTCATGTCTGACTCTTTGCAACCCATGGACTGTATGTAGCCCACCAAGCTCCTCCATCCATGGGATTCCCCAAGCAAGAATACTGGAGTGGGTTGCCATTTCCTTCTCCTGGGATTGAACCCAGGTCTCCAGCATTGGAGGCAGATGCTTTAACCTCTGAGCCACCAGGGAAGCCCTATTATCTCATAGCATGGCAGGTCAGATGTACAGGCAGACTTGACTAGTTTCTCTGCCTCTATCAAACTGAAATCAAGGTGTCAACAAGGCTATGCTCTATGCAAGAATTTACTTCCATGCTTATTTCTATTATTGGCAGAATTCAATTATTTGGTATTTTAGCATTAAAGTCTCTATTTTCTCTTAATCAGGGACTGTTCTCAGCTTCTAGGTCCTTACTTTACAGAATCCTCCTGATCAAAGCCACCGATGGAGAGCCTCCTTCACATAAATCCCTCTCACATTTTGAATCTGGGTTCCCTTTCTATAACTAGCTAAAAAAATCTCTATGCTTTTAAGGGGCTTAAGAGATTATGTTAGACATACTTGGACCACAGTAAGCCAGAGACTTAACACATTGTTTTATTTAATATAAAATCTTCACAGTGAGTATATTTATGGTACTAGTGATAAAAAGGAAAAGTTTAGAGAAAAGATAAATGAACTTGGTCGAGGTCACAAGGGAAAGAAATGCACTGGAGGTGTCTGAACCTAGTTAACTCCTGAACCCAGGCATACTTTCTAGATCCACATCACTTTGCCCGCCTTCAATGTACTTGCTTAAGCCTACTTATGAGAGTTTACCTAAATTATTTCATAATGTTCTTGCCTCAGTACACCCACTTAGTGTGGCCAAGAGGCCTTGCAGGGGCCTTGAAGTGACACTAGTCTCCACCTCAAGCACATTCTCCAGATAACAGCCCACAGTCACAAGTAATGGAAGTCCCTAATAGGACTCACACAGTAGTCCTTGTGATAAGCAGTCTCCTCCATTTCCCAGGGTCTTCCTCTTGCATGTCTCATGGTAGCTTAGCAAAACCTGCTCTTTGGTTTGTACTGACCAATCCAGCCTTAGCCTAGGAACCCCAAAGCACTCTACTCACAGACCTTAATAAAATGCACAGGTCCTGCAGCACTCTCTCTACTTGTGACCCTTCAGACTGTGCTGTGTATACCCCCTCCAAGAACCTGTAATAAACTTATGTTTCAATTCCTTGTGGTCTTTTGTTGAACTGCAGAGACTTTGAGGCTCTACTGAACAAATGTTAATTTAACAACCTCACAATACTACAAAAATTGCACTTTCACTCTGTGTACTGAATTTTTTTTTCAACAAAATATCTTCCTATCTTTCTCCCCAAATTTTGTGATGCTTCTTTTCTGTCATTATCATTTTCAAGACTTGGTGAACACTTCATTTGAGCATTTTATGCTTCCCAAACACGTGGGACAATGCCAAGGCAACAATCTGTCTCAAGTTTGGAATGATACATTTTAATCAAAATGAACTGCTGTCTAAGAATCTTGACAACATTCTCAGAGCACAGGTGTATCATTTCTTCAGGTTTATTTACCAAAAATATGTAGTCTCATAAAATGCTATATTCAGATGCAAAACGGTTTGCCTGCACAGCTGTCTCAAACTCTAAGTCGATTAATCAGCTGAGGATTGTATAAGCACCTTTCATGTCTACTTATTGTTCTCATTCAGGTATGGGCAATTTTCAAAATGCAGGAACAGTGCAACATTCTGAGTTTCCTTAAAACAACTACATTCAGCTGCTAATTAAAATGGAATGTTGATTTTTCTTTCATAACTCCACAGATATAAGACATGTGCCAAGCAGGAATGAGGAAGAATGGCTCCACCATCACTGGATACTGATTGCTGAACATTTTGAAGTACATAAACAAAGCTATTTTTAACACTGTTGGCATAGAAGCCTTGTGCCTATATAAGTGGTACTTTGCTGCTTTTTCAAGGATTTTCTCAAACATTAAAACATAATTGTTCTGAGTTCTATTCTTGTCCCTGAGACATTCTATAGTTTTTTTTTATATATATATTCATATATTTATTGAAAAATAAGTGAGAAACTATTATAAGACATGCATGATAATAGATATGGGAAAACAAAGTCCTTGCACTCAAACAGTTTATGCTTTGGGTGATGGAGAAAATTTCCTTGTACATGTGCTCATGCATGTTCAGTCATTCAGTCATGTCTGAATCTTTGCAACCCCATGGATTGTAGCCAGCCAGGCTCCTCTGTCCATGGAATTTTCCAGGCAAGAAAAACTCCATACTCTTCAGATTTACCATAGAGTAGAAAAGGAATACTAATTGCCAATCTTTTGTTATATTTAACTTACATTTAATAGACTTCTTTTTGGCTTTTCTATCCAATTGCTTGACAATCCCTTGCCATATTTTGGGAATTCATATCCATATTCATATTTCTGGACAACATATCTAATCTAGATTCTCTTCATCTAGCATTTACATCATTTCAAGAGCTTCTTTGATGTCTTCTCCCACTGATTTCCCCCTAAAATTCCACCCTTATAAAATTCTCACAAAAATGTTATCAAACTATTTAATTGTTGTGCTTCTCTACTATATACAAATTAAAAATCATGTTCCTTCAAGCCATCACAAATTTAACAAATTATTGTTGAGCATGTACATTTGCAAAATATATGCTATATATTACAATCCCAGAGATGAATAAGATGTTCAAACATATCTCTCTATAGTTAACTTACATATTATATAGCCTGATTACTTTGAAAAATAAGTTGAAACACTATGCAAATACATAAAACTATATTTCTCTTTTAAAAGTTGAAATATGTCCAGAAGACTCATGCACAACAATCAAAGATAATTGTTTATCATCCAATCCCTGTTTGAAACTGGTAAATTTCTCGTAGAAAAAAGTGTGTTATAACTTTTGTATGACTTATAAAAGTTGCATTTATGAAACTTATACAGTGTAGTTCCAAAGTATATATAATAAATGTCTGCCTAGAAAAGGTTTCAAAAAGTTTGATTCACATTTTTCCTACCACTTCAATAATAATTCTGGCAACAAGAATAACTTGTCAAACATGAAAGATTTTCATGTGCAAAGGATTTATTATACATCAGTGTAAATTCAGATACTGTTCCATAATATTAGGAATTTAAATCACAGAGGAATAGAACATACTAATTCCACATACTCATAATAACCTGCAATAATGTATCATGCTACCTAATTAGTTTAAGAAAGAGAAAGTTTGGAAATTTCCATAAAGTTTTAGAAAAATCAAGTTAACTTGATAAACACCAGACTCATTATTATAGATGTGAGCATATAATCATACACTCTGTTTTACATTAGCTCAAGGACATTTTGCTGGGGTTGGTCAACAGAAGAAAAACAAGTTAGTTACACTAATGTCAGTGTTATGTCAAGGCTAGAGAATATAATTTTAAGGCAAGTGTGGAGAAACAGTGAGCCGGGAAGTCAGGTGAGAAAAGGAAATTTATTAGAGGGAAAACGGGAGGGTGACTAGCCCTTGAAAAGAACCGGCGACCTCCCTTTCTGACTGTCTTTCTTATATTCTGCCAATGAAAAATTAAATGAAGGGATCGTGAATTTTTAGCCTGTAGCTTGAGTCCTGCAGTCACGTAGCAGGAGGTCTGAAATCTGCTGGTCTTGTAGCCTTGAGAAGGTAGGCACCGGCAGGAAAACAGAAGTTTGGGCAATTTGGAAAGTCTCAAGGGTCACTGTAATTTTATCCTTTGTTTGCGAGGTTAACATAATGAGCCATTTTAACAATGAGTCCCATGTAGGCCCTATCAATAATTAAACAATAATTCCCAGATTCTACGGTAGATACCAAGCCTATGATTTGAAGAACAATGGAAGAATCAGGCCTGCAGTATTAGCACCAATTCTTGTAGATTAAATGTAATCTCTTATTTTTAGCACTTTCAGAATCTGCTGTTAGTTTCTCAAAAGCAAAGTGTGGCACTCAAACTTACAAGTGATAGCTAAAGCCAGCCTTGAGGCAGTTTGAGGATATCAATAAATTTTCTGTCTCCTCTGTGTTCCCTACTTCATATTTTTTCAGATTGTTTATTTTTACTCAAGTTCCTTGTCTACTGAGAAAATAAGATTGATGATATTTTTGGATAGGTATAAATTCCTTGAAGAAAATCATAAGTCTTATGAAATAAACTACAATCATGTGGTTACAAAAATTTTAAATATACTTAGTGCTTCTTAATAACTTGTTTATTTAAGTATCAAAATATATAAACTGAAAGTTAATCATTACAACATGACCATTATCCAGCCCTTAACTATTTGCTTTGACATCCATCAAGAAAATAATTGTCTGAAAAGGGGGTTGATTAAGGAAGAAACTAAAAATTCCTAAGTGCCTTCTTATTGGCAGTTTGCAAAGTGGTTTTTAATTATTTCCCTATTTATATGGCCATGGACTCTGACAGTTGTGAAAATGTTTTCTTATCTCTTTGGGTATGCCAGTAGTTCAGTGTTACAGAGATGAGACAGTGCGCTAATGCTATACGTAGCTCGGCAGCCTTCTGCCAATTTTACTCTGATAACACTTAGCTTCCCTGTCTGAATGTTTACAGGTTTACCAAGTACGTTCTAGTTGTAAGTTTTCTATTACAGATAAAAATATTTTTTAACCAAGAGAGAAGGATGTTTGATTTTGGTTTTTATCTTGGATGACTAAGAAGCTAGGAATTCCATATATACTATATATACTCCAACATAGCTCAAAACATACCTTCCAATATATGAGATCTGACTGCTTTGTGACTTTTGAAGAATTTTTTTTAATTTAAAATTGGAGTGTGTAAAATACAGTTAGAGCTGGTACTGCAAGTTCACTTAGAAAAATTAACAGAGAAGAGAAAAACTGAAGAATTTCAAAAGTTTTTTTATCCTCCAACAAGACCCAGAAGTATCAAAAACCTAAGCAATTAGTTGGTTTTTTATATGTTTTTCCAACTCCAAAATCAATAAATCATCTTTTCATGAAATTTTACAAGAAAATTTCTGTTATTTCTGTATATAAACTATTTCTATTAATATTTCAGTTCATATTAAAGGAAACAATTCAATACAACTGTGTAATATCATTCACTTATTTCTTAACTTTCAATAATTATCTTTTGGTCATTGTAGACATATTTGTCTCACCACCTCAAATCAGACGAGGCAACCCACTGAATCTAAGCATGTTAGTCAGCAGGGGAAAATATACTAATGATTCCCTCAGTAACGTGGAGTGAACAAAGAGTCAGAACTAAATTCCTGCCAGGCGATGCAAGTCTGGAAATATAGCACAGGGAACATCTACTGCCTGGAACTAGCGCTGCTAGGAAACCCAACTCCTTCTGATGGAAGGTCTGAAGCCAACAGAGACCCCTGGCTTTCATCATCTTGGGAGTCCTGCTGCTTGGAAATGCAGGCCACCTGAAGAGCAGATGGTAAACTCCATCAGTGGAATAGAAAAAGAGAATTATTCACTCTTTGGAACTGTTTATTAAGTATTTGGTATGTCAAAGATATCAGTGATTTCTGGCAAAGTAAAACATTAACAATAATATATAGTCCTTCAATGTTCCCATTGTGAATGAAAAACAGAAGTGCTAAGTTTTAAATTCAAGGATATTATAAGTACTGAGTGAGTGAGTGAAAGTCGCTCATTTGTGTCTGACTAATTGCGACCCTATGGACCATACAGTTTATGGAATTCTCCAGGCCAGAATACTGGAGTGGGTAGCTTTCCTTTCTCCAGCGGATCTTCCCCATCCAGGGCTCAAACCCAGGTCTCTGGTATTGCAGGCAGATTCTTTACCAGCTGAGCCACAGGGAAGCCCAAGAATAGTGGAGTGGGTAGCCTATCCCTTCTCCAGCAGATCTTCCTGACTCGGGAATCAAACCGGGGTGTCCTGCATTGCAGGTGGATTTTTTTACCAACTGAGCTATCAGGGAAGAGCCCATTATAAGTACTAAACTTAGAAATATGTACCTAATGCCACTATGTCTAAGGAGGAGGGGGTACTTGACTCTCGACAAAAAAGACAATCTTATAGCTAGGTTGATGAGAATGAGAAAAATGAAAATGAGAAAGAATGTAGACAAATAAGAACTGAAATCAATTTCAGATATAGGGATCAGCAAGAGCAAAATCACAGCAGCATCAGAAAGAGGCATACTTGACAAATCACAAGAAACTTAATAGGTCTAGAGTTCAGTAAGTACGGGTAAGTATTAAGAAAGGAGAAGGAAACATTTTGATGTTATCAGATTATTTATATCTTCCATGCAGAGAAGAGTTTTAACTTTCATCCTGTAGATTTTGTGGAGTCTTTTACACTTTATCAGCAGAAGAGTGGCATGATCAGATTTTAATTCAGATTTACTAATTTTGTAACAAGGTGCAAAAATATATGAGTAGGAATCTTTGGAATTAGACCAGAAAGAATGACTCTGAATTAGTCAAGTCATGATATATGAAGCCTTTCTCACTGCTTAAGAAGTGTTTCAGAAGTGCTGAAATACTAGTAGGTCTGTAAGGATAGTGACCATATAATTTATTGTCCAAACTGAGACACTTTGGAAAATAAAAAGTGGTGCTATTAATATTTACATCAGCTTGACAGCATATATCAGAATCTTTCTGGGCAAGTTAAGACATATGGTTACTTCATCTTTAATAACTTTGATATATCATTCAAGATATAGCTAAACATGTATCTACTTTCTGTTCATAAATAAAATATCTACATAGTAAGGCACTGAAGATATCTAAGTGGGAGAGGGTTAAGTGAGTAGCCTTTGAACAGATTAATTCATATAATGTACTGGGAAGACTTCTAGGCATAAAAAAGAATCTGAAAGTAGTAGCATTAGAGGGATTGCTTCAGCTACTGTAATCAGATGGCTGTAGAGCCTGCACATTCTGATGAATCCCCATGTAAGAATCCTTCTCATTCTTGATAGAACTATCTAAGGTAGAAGCTATTCAATTTATTTATTTATTTATTACCTGGGAAGTGGGAATAAATAATGTAATCTTTCTAATCCCACTTCCCTTAAAAAACTGTCATAAGATATACAAAATGTCACTTAAGGGAAATGTCTATGCCTGATTTTCTTTGAATTCACAGATAAACTTGTGTTCCAATAAATAGAAAACAGAAATAATGTACTTTGTTTTTCTTTATTGTTTTCTACATTTATGTTTTTCCCTAAGTAGTAGTAGAAATTTTAAGACACATTTTGTTCAACTTTGAAAATATCACACCACCAACACAGTGTGATGTGTGTGTGTGTGTGTGTGTGTGTGTGTGTGTGTGTGTGTATGGAGATCAATTGGAGAAGGCAATGGCACCCCACTCCAGTACTCTTGCCTGGAAAAATCCCATGGAAGGAGGAGCCTGGTGGGCTGCAGTCCATGGGGTCGCTAAGAGTAGGACACGACTGAGCGACTTCACTTTCACTTTTCACTTTCATGCATTGGAGAAGCAAATGGCAACCCACTCCAGTGTTCTTGCTTGGAGAATCCCAGGGACGGGGGAGCCTGGTGGGCTGCCATCTATGGGGTTGCACAGAGTCAGACACGACTGAAGCGACTTAGCAGTAGCAGCAGCAATGGAGATCAATTAAGTTTTACAGAATTGAGCTGAGTTGACTAAAACAGCACTCAGATTATATTACTTAATGCTGTTAAAAACTGTGAATTTCATAGTCTTTATTTTTGTAAAAGTTTTCTTCCCCATACTTGTTATTCACATACTTATAAAAGGCTCATCTTTAATGTAATTTTTTTCTGCATCAGATTTCTTCCCCAAATGGGGAATCATTTAACACAGATGATTCATTTTTCTGAACATTTCTTCTTTTGTCGCTCTAAACACATTATTTTTTGCAAACATTTTTTTGAGCAAACATTTATTGAATAATCAGCTATGTTGTAGGCGTTAAGTTGAACACTGGAAATAAAAAGACTGACATTAAGAAGTCACAGTAGTGCAGTGAAGATCTTTTAACAATTTAGTATTGGGAAAGTACCATAGTAGAGAACACAAAAGATGATTGTCATTATTAAGACCTGCTATTGGCTAGACACCGCACATATTTCATTACAGTCAAAGAAGTTAAGTATAAAGCTTTTTGGAAATAGAAAGGAGAAATGATTAATTCAACAACGAAGTTTGGAAAAGCTTGAAAGAAGATTTTATCTGAGCAGAGTCTTAAAGTAAATCTTGAAATTCATCACAAATAAAATGAATAGAGAAAACTCAAGAAGAAAGTAAATATGTAAAGATTCTTACACCTTGTGTGAGAGCTTACAAAGTAATATATTTGATTTCATAAACAGTATTAAGAACCTAGGTGAAAAGATGTTCTGTATAAAAGAATGTCATATTGCATCACTAAACAGTATTTATGTGTTAAGTACTGGTGATTATGTGTATTCTCTTTTATAATCTGATGTTATTATAGAATTATGCAGATAACCACCTAAAACTACAGAATTAAAGATACAGACTATTTTAAAATAAGTCTACCCAATGCCCTTGCACAAATTATTATTTTCATAGCTAATTTAAATAAATATGTACATATATATGTATGTTCATATGTGTGTATATATGCATATTTTTAAGAATGTGAAAAAGTTCAGTAAATAAAAATAAATAAGCTAAGATTCTCTTCATTCTCATACACAGATAGAAAAATAGACTTTTTAATAATAAAATTTAAAAAATAACTTTTATGAATAGAAGTGCTATTAAATATATTAAAAATAATTTAATTTTATAGATAAAGGTAACATTTAACTGAAATAGAGAAATAGAGAAATTTGTTCCATTTCATATAAATGGTTACATTACAATTAGGGGTATTAGAATAGAATAGAATAGAATAGAAAAGATCTTCTAAAGTTAAGAAATTTGACTACAATGAATTTACAGATATTATAGTCTGTTTTAATTTCCTTTATTCAATCTTTCATTTTTAGACAGTTTGATATCCTGTTACTTTAGTTGCATAAATTAGCAGTGAAACCTTATTACATCTCACCTTCTGTAATTGTTCAGTTATATCATATTTTTAGATAGTATTTAAAAAAAAAACATGAACAAATAAAACAAGTACCCTTTGTTTAGCCAGTTCAAGGTGCTATAACATCAACAACAAAAATACAGGCTGAGTGGTATAAATGAACATTTACTTCTTACAGTTTTGGAGACTGAAAGTCTGGATTCAGGGTTCCAGCACAGTATGTTTCTTAGTGAAGGCCCTCTTCCTTGTTTATAGGAATAAACTTAGGGATAAACTTAACCAAGAAAGCAAGACACATACAATGAAAATTACCAAACAGTGCTGAAATAAACTAGAAGACAAAAATAAATGGAAAGACATTTGTGTTCATGGATGAGAAGACTTAATATTGTTAAAATGTCCATACTACTAAAGTCATCTATAGATTCAATGCTATCCTCATCAAAATCCCAATGGGATTTTTTTTTTTTTTTTTGCAGAAATAGAAAAAAAAAAAAAAAAATCCTAAAATTCAAATGGAACCAACCACCAAAGGCCCAGAATAACCAAAATAATCGAGAAGAACAAAGCTGAAGACATCACACTAGAGAAAAGCCTGTGCAACAATGAAGACGCAGCACAGTCAAATAAATAAAAATACATTTAAAAAGACAACCTATTTATGGGAAAAGATATTTGCAAACCATATATCTGGTAAGGGATTACTTTCCAAAATAAACGAGGAACTCATACCACTCAATTAAAAAAAAGCGAATAACCTAATTTTTTTAAATGGGCAAATACTGAATAGGCATTTATTCAAAAAGACATACAAATGGCCAATAAGTATGTTTAATATCACTAACCATTAAAGAAAAACAATTTTAAAAAAAATGAAATTATGTATCATCACATACCTCTTAGAATGTTCATTATTTAAAATATAATGTTAAAAGGAGTGTCTGAAAACAACCCTTGTTGTGTATTGTTTGTAGAAATGTAAAATGGTATAGCTGCTATGGAAAACTGTATTGGGATTACTCAAAAAAATTAAAAATAGAACTACCATGTGATCTAGAAATCCCACTTTGGACTATTTATCCAGAAGAATTGAAAACAGAATTTCAGAGCTATTGGCACTCCCATGTTCATTTCAGCATTATTCACAATAGCCAAGAGGTGAAAAAAACTTTTGTGTGCACCCATTTACAGGAGATCAGTCCTGGGTGTTCATTGGAAAGACTGATGTTGAAGCTGAAACTCCAATACTTTGGCCACCTGATGCGAAGAGCTGACTCATTTGAAAAGACCCTGATGCTGAGAAAGATTAAGAGCAGGAGAGAAGGGGACGACAGAGGATGAGATGGTTGGATGGCATCACCGACTCGATGGACATGGGTTTGGGTGGACTCCCGCAGTTGCTGACGGATAAGGAGTTCTGGCGTGCTGCGGTTCATGGGGTCGCAAAGAGTCAGACATGACTGAGTGACTCAACTGAACTGAATAAAGAAAACGTGGCATGTACACACAACAGAATATTATTCACCCTTTAAAAGGACGATCCTGTTACATACAACAAAATGCATAAATCTTGAGGCTACATGCTAATTGAAATAAGCTGATCACAGAGTACAAATATTACATGATTCCACTTATATAAGATATGAAAAGTAGTCAAATTTCATGTAAGTAGAAAGTAGAATGATGGTTGCCAACGCCTGTGGAGAAGAGAAACTGGGAGTTGCCTTGCAATGGGCACAGAGTTTCAGTCATGCAAGATGGAAAAATTCTAGAGAATGCTATACAACATTGTGCAACAATACTGTACACTTGGAATTTATGAATAGGGTAGATTTCATTCTCTGTGTTTTATACGATAATGGAATAAAAAAAAGAGTTCCTTTATTACCCTTGCTAATACCTGGTATTCATCCTTTAAGTCATTCTCATAGATGTGTACTGCTATATCTATTTTAGGTCAAATTTTTGAACAACTTTGCTTCATCTCTTCACTAATTGGATAATAAATAAATAGTTGTGTAGTTTTTAAAAAGTGCTCAATTTTTATGTTTAACTCCATCCTAATTATTGCATATATATATATATATATATATATATTACAGTTCATATCATTATGGGTGATATGTAGTTCATACATATAATACAATTTTAATAGTAGTAGTAGTAGTAGTAATAATAATACAATTTCATAAAAAACAGCCTTAAGAAATGGAGCTCAAACATAACTTTAAAATCACTGTTTTCTCTGAGCCCCATCTTCCTTTCATTCCTCACATCAGTTACTATCATGATAAATATAGGCTTATAATTCTTTTGTATTTATGATTTGATTACATACACATACCTCCTGAATATTGTATTTTAGTTGTTTTATGCATTTATTTACTTCATACATTTTATTTTTTTTGTTGTTTTAGATTGCTTAATTTTTTTTAACTTTACAATATTGTTTTTTTTGTATTGGTTTTACCATATATCATACAATCAATATTGTATTGGTTTTACCATATATCAACATGAATTTAGTTAGTTAGTTTAGTTTAGTTTGGCTGGCCCATGGGAAATCTTAGTTCCCTGACCAGGAATTGAACCTGTGCCTTCCTGCAGTGGAAACATTAAGTCTTAACTGCTGGAAGGTCACAGAATTCTCTTCAGTTTTCTTTAATGTCAGTTTTATTTATATAGACAGCTTTTTAAATTTATACAATTCTATTAGAAAATGTATATTTTTCACATACCCAATACAAAAAATGAACATATGGAACATTTCCATCCTCATACAAAGTTCCATCTGGTTCTTTTGAGGTTGATTCTTTCTTCTTTCCTGCAATCTCTAGCTGATTTCCATGCCAATATTATATTAACCTTTTGTTAGTTTGATGGATTGAAAATATGCACTTTCAATTTATGTCATTTAATTTACTTTATGGCTTCTTTTAATAAATGGAAGTTAATTTTAAAGTAGTCAAATTTATCAATATTTTACTTTAAAGTTTACTATTATATGTGTTACAGGAATAAGTATATATGTATCTTTGCTTGAAACATTTTCCTACTTCAGTTTCATAGACACTACTAATAGCTAACATTGCTTTAAAGTTTTTTTCTTTTATACTAAAGCCCCTTATTTATATGGAATTGATACCAGCTTGTTATTATACAGACATCGACTTTCACTTTTCCCTGTGGAAAAAGAATATTTTTCTACACCATTACACCATTTTCAGTTCAGTTCAGTCACTCAGTCGTGTCCAACTCTTTGTGATCCCATGAACCGTAGCACGCCAAGCCTCCCTGTCCATCACCAACTCCCAGAGTCCACCCAAACCCTCTTCCATCGAGCCAGTGATGCCATCCAACCATCTCATCCTCTGTTGTCCCCTTCTCCTCCTGCCCTCAATCTTTCCCAGCATCAAGGTCTTTTCAAATGAGTCAGCTCTTCGCATCAGGTGGGCAAAGTATTGGTGTTTCAGCTTCAACATCAGTCCCTCCAATGAACACCCAAGACTGACCTCCTTTAGGATGGACTGGTTGGATCTCCTTGAAGTCCAAGGGGCTCTCAAGAGTCTTCTCCAACATCACAGTTCAAAAGTATCAATTCTTCGGTGGTCAGCTTTCTTTATAGTCCGACTCTCACATCCATACATGACCACTGGAAAAACCATAGTCTTGACCAGGCAGACCTTTGTTGGCAAATTAATATCTCTGCTTTTTAATATTCTATCTAGGTTTGTCATAACTTTCCTTCCAAGGAGTAAGCATGGATTACTCCTTGACAGCCTTTAATGTCATGGCTGCACTCACCATCTGCAGTGATTTTGGATCCCAGAAAAATAAAGTCAGCCACTGTTTCCTCATCTATTTGCCATGAAGTGATGGGATCAGATGCCATGATCTTAGTTTTCCGAATGTTGAGCTTTAAGCCAACTTTTTCACTCTCGTCTTTCACTTTCATCATAAATTAGCTTTTTCTCCTTCTTCTGTGCAGTGACACCTCTCCCATTTACAAAGTTCCCTCTAAATGTGGAATATACAGCTGAGTAGTCTAATTCCTCTTTTCCCCAATACCACACTCTCTTAATTTACTATTGCTTTATAACAAGCTTCACAATTTAAAGGAAAAAAAAGTCTCACTTAATTTTATGAATATTATGACTACCCTTACTCCTTTACCTTCAAATAAAAATTTCTTAGGTAAACAAATTAGCTTGCTATTCATGTTGTGCATATGTTTAGAATTGTTGCCAATCTAGAAGAAAAATAGATTTTCTCTTTGCTTAGTAACAGCTTAACCAATGAGAGACTGTCATAATTCAGCCAATAAAAAGCCCCATACCTTGAATTCTGTTTCCTCCAATGGACATTTTGTTTATAACAGTCCCTCCCAACTTCCCCTTCTCTATGAAAGAGTTTCCTCTACTTTGCTCTACCAGACATGCTGTGCTTCACCAATGGTAGCAGAGGATGAACTGCAGTTCTCTGATCCTCCCAAATAAATCCATTTTGCTAGTAAAAATATTTGGCTGTTTTGTTGTTTTAGGCTAACAAAACACATCCGTGGGCCATTTCTGATAATAATTTAAATATGCTATTCACATAACTGCATGTGACCTGCAGCATCAATGTTATGCATTAGAAACATACTTTATTTATACATCTTACAGATTTTAAATATATAGTTGTTTTGTAGTTGGTATATATATATATATATAGTGCTTAGTAGTTCAATTTTTTCCGATTTTTTGCGACCCCATGGACTGTAGAACCACCAGACTCCTCTGTTCATGGAATTCTCCAGGCAAAAACAGTGGCATCAGTAGCCATTTCCTTCTCCTGGGGATCTTCCTGACCCAGGGATTGAGCTCAGTCTCCTATATGAAAGCAGGTTCTGTATCGTCTTAAACACCAGGGAAGCCTAAATGATATGTATGTATGTATACATACATATTTCAGTGTGTTTGCCCTCTGATGCTCTCTTGCAACACCTACCGTCTTACTCAGGTTTCTCTTACCTTGGGCGTGGAGTATCTCTTCACGTCTGCTCCAGCAAAGCGCAGCCATTGCTCCTTACCTTGGACGAGGGGTCCTGTGGTCATGTATGGATGTGAGAGTTGGACTGTGAAGAAGGCTGAGCACCGAAGAATTGATGCTTTTGAACTGTGGTGTTGGAGAAGACTCTTGAGAGTCCCTTGGACTGCAAGGAGATCCAACCCATCCATTCTGAAGATCAGCCCTGGGATTTCTTTGGAAGGAATGATGCTAAAGCTGAAACTCCAGTACTTTGGCCACCCAATGCGAAGAGTTGACTCATTGGAAAAGACTCTGATGCTGGGAGGGATTGGGGGCAGGAGGAGAAGGGGACAACAGAGGATGAGATGGCTGGATGGCATCACTGACTTGATGGACATGAGTCTCAGTGAACTCCGAAAGTTTGTGATGGACAGGGAGGCCTGGCGTGCTGCGATTCATGGGGTCACAAAGAGTTGGACACGACTGAGTGACTGATCTGATCTGATACATATATGTATGTGTATATGTGTATGTACCACATATATAATTTTAATTTTTCAGGAAGCCACACTTAAGGAAGTAAATAAAAATAGGCAAAACATTTTAATAAAATGTTTTATTTACTAAAATATTATGGAATCAACAGAAAATCATTTGAGCTATTTTTAACCATTTTTTTAAAATAAAGATCTTTGAAATCCAGTGTACTATTTTTAAATTAATATCACATCTCAACTTGTATCTAGATGTTTAGTGTTCAATGGTCAGATATAGCTAGTGGTAAGTGTATTCTACAGCACAATAAAACTTAGAAAAAGCATGCATTTTATATTACCATAAAGCAATAATTTCCCTCCTTGCTGCTATCCCACTTTAGGGTAGAATTTTAATAGATTTGATAAAACATACCATGTAGGAAAACACAGACACACAAAACAAAAACAATACAGGAAAAATACACTTGATCTTCCCATAGAACTATTTGTCTTTTTATTTCACCTGCTGGGCTTCTCTGGTGGCTCAGATGGTAAAGAATCAGCCTGCAATGCAGGAGATCAAGGTACATCCCTAGGATGGGAAGATGCCCTGGAGAAAGGAACGGCTGCCCAATCCAATGTTCTTGCCTAGAGAATTCAATGGACAGAGAAGCCTGGGGGGCTACACTCCAAGGGGTAACAAAGAGTTGGACAAAACTGAACAACTAACACTTTCACTTTTCACTACTTTGAAAAATACATCCTTATTTGGATCAGTTCACTTCAGTCCCTCAGTCACGTCTGACTCTGTCACCACATGGACTGCAGCGCAACAGGCCAACTCCAGGAGTTTACTCAAATTCATATCCATTGAATCGGTGATGCCATCCAACCATCTGATTCTTTGTCATCCCCTTCTTCTTCTGCCTTCAATCTTTCCCCGCATCAGGGTCTTTTCCAATGAGTCAGTTCTTCGCATCAGGTGGGCAAAATATTGAACTTTTGGCTTCAACAGTCCTTCCAATGAATATTCAGGACTGATTTCCTTTAGGATGGACTGGTTGGATCTCCTAGCAATTCAAGTGACTCTCAAGAGTTTTCTCCAACACCACACTTCAAAACCATCAATTCTTCGGTGCTCAACTTTCTTTATAGTCCAAATCTCACATCCATACATGATTTCTGGAAAACCCATAATTTGACTAGATGAACTTTTGTTGGCAAAGTAATGTCCCTGCTTTTTAATATGCTGTATAGGTTGGCCATAACTTTTCTTCCAAGGAGCAAGTGTCTTTTAATTTCATGGCTATATTCACCTTCTGCAGTGATTTTGGAGCACAAAATATAAAGTCTGACACTGCTTCCCCATCCTTCAGTGCTTCCCCATCTGCTTGCCATGAAGTGATGGGACCAGATGCCATGATCATAGTTTTCTGAATGTTGAATTTTAATTCAACATTTTCATTCTCCTCTTTCACTGTCCTCAAGAAGCTCTTTAGTTCTTCTTCACTTTCTGCTATAAATGTGGTGTCATCTGCATATCTGAGGTATTGATATTTCTCCTGGCAATTTTGAACCCAGCTTGTGCTTCATCCAACCCAGCATTTCACATGATGTACTAGGCGTATAAGTTAAAAAAGCAGAGTGACAATATGCAACCTTAACGTACTCCTTCCTCTATTTGGAACCAGTCTGTTGTTCCATGTCCAGTTCTAACTGTTGCTTCCTGATCTGCATACATTTTTCTCAAGAGGCAGGTCAGGTGGTCTGGTATTCCCATCTCTTGAAGATTTTTCCACAGTTTATTGTGATCCACACAGTCAAAGGCTTTGGCATAGTCAATAAAGCAGAAATAGATGTTTTTCTGGAATTCTCTTGCTTTTTCAATGACCAAAAGGATGTTGGCAGTTTGATCTCTGGTTCCTCTGCCTTTTCTAAATATAGCTTGAACATCTGGGAGTTCACAGTTCACATACTGTTGAAGCCTGGCTTGGAGAATTTTGAGCATTACTTTACTAGCATGTGAGATGAGTGCAGTTTGTGCAGTAGTTTTAACATTCTTTGGCACTACCTTTCTTTGGGATTGGAATGAAAACTGACCTTGTCCAGTCCCGTGGCCACTGCTGAGTTTTCGAAATTTGCTGGCATAGTGAGTACAGCACTTTCACAGCATCATCTTTCAGGATTTGAAATAGCTCAACTGGAATTGCATCACCTCCACTAGCTTTGTTTGTAGTGATACTTTCTAAGGCCCACTTAACTTCACATTCCAGGATGTCTGGCTCTAGGCGAGTGATCACCTAGAGTGATCACCTAGAGTGAACATCATCATGATTATCTGGGTCGTGATGATCTTTTTTTGTACAGTTCTTCTGTGTATTCTTGCCACTTCCTCTTAATATCTTCTGCTTCTGTTAGGTCCATACCATTTCTTTCCCTTATAGTGCCCATCTTTCCATAAATGTTCCCTTGTTAGCTCTAAGTTTCTTGAAGAGATCTCTAGACTTTCCCATTCTATTGTTTTCCACTATTTCTTTTCATTGATTGCTGAGGAATGCTTTTTTATCTCTCCTTGCTATTCTTTGGAACTCTGCGTTCAAATGGGTATATCTTTCCTTTTTTCCTTGCCTTTCATTTCTCTTCTATTCAGAGCTATTTGTAAGTCCTCCTCAGACAACCATTTTGCCTTTTTGCATTTCTTTTCCTTGGGGGTGGTCTTGATCCCTGCCTCCTGTACAATGTCAGGAACCTCTGTCCATAGTTCTTCAGACCCTTTGTCTATCAGATATAATCCCTTGAATCTATTTCTCACTTCCACTGTATAATTGTAAGGGATTTGATTTAGGTCATACCTAACTGATCTAGTGGTTTTCCTACTTTCTTCAATTTAAGCCCTAATTTGGCAATAAGGAGTTCATGGTCTGTGCCACAATCAGCCCCTGGTCTTATTTTTGCTGACTCTATAGAACTTCCCCATTTTTGGCTGCAAAGAATATAATCAGTCTCACTTTGGTATTGATCATCTGGTGATGTCCATGTGTAGAATCTTTCTTGTGTTGTTGGAAGAGGGTTTTTGCTATGACTGCTATGACCAGTGCATTTTCTTGGTAAAACTTAATTAGCCTTTGCCCTGCTTCATTCTGTACTCCAAGGCCAAATTTGCCTGTTACTCCAGGTATTTCTTGACTTCCTATTTTTGCATTCCAGTCCCCTGTAATGAAAAGGACATCTTTTTTAGGTGTTAGTTCTCAATAGTCTTGTAGGTCTTCATAGAACTGTTCAACTGCAGCTTCTTCAGCATTACTGGTTGGGACGTATACTTGGATTACTGTGATATTGATTGGTTTGCCTGGAAATGAACAGAGATCATTCTGTCAGTTTTGAGATTGCAACCAAGTACTGCATTTCAGACTCGTTTGTTGACTATGATGGCTACTTCATTTCCTCTAAGGGATTCTTGCCCACAGGAGTAGATATAGTGGTCATCTGAAATAAATTCACCCATTCCAATCCATTTTAGTTCTCTGATTCCTAAAATGTTGATGTTCACTCTTGCCATCTCCTGTTTGACCACTCCCAACTTGGCCCTGATTCATGGACCTATCATTGGTTCCTATGCAACACTGCTCTTTACAGCATCATACTTTAATTCCATCAGCAGTCACATCCACAACTGGATGTTATTTTTGCTTAGGCTCTGTCTCTTCATTCTTTCTTGAGTTATTTCTCCACTGATCTCCAGTAGCATATTGGGCATTTACTGACATCGGGAGTTCATCTTTCAGTGTCCTATATTTTTGCCTTTTGATAATGTCCTTATTCAGCTAGGGCAAGAATGGGGATGGTGAGAATCTGTATTCTGCCTCAGAAGTTAGAGTGGGTAGCTTTCACATGGCTACACACATATAACTTCATGCTCCAGCCAGAGAAAAATTGTATACTGGAACTATGAATGCAGACCTAAAGCTATACAATATCATCACAAAAAAGTTGATAAAAATCCTTATCAATTGCTGATTATTTTATCTGAAGACTATAGTAACCATGTTCCTAATATAAGTTCACATTTTTGCTTCTCACTTTTTTATGAGGATTACACTTTATACTATTATTTCAAAGGGCTTCCTGATTATCAAATAAACTTAAAACACTTCATAAAACTGCCTTCATCATCCTGAATAATCCAGCATAGAATTAAATGTACTTTGTTTTTCATTCAAAGGAAAGGATTTGGTTACTGATTTAGAAACATTTTAAACCATGCTCTTCTCTAAAGCAGTTCTACAGTATGGATCATTGAAAATACCAAAGAAGTAAAGATGTCACTGTGTCACTGTAAACATTTAGATGCAATAGTAGGGTTGAAATCACATGTATTCTTCTTGTCTGCTGAGTAAATTAGAACTTTTATTATAAAAGCAATGGTCTCTCTCTTTGGAAAACTTTGATTTCCTTACCCATGAACAGATACACTGCTGCTGCTGCTGCTATTAACCTGTTAATGCTTTCAGGGGAAAAAATGTGAATTTGAGGAAATAGTTATGCTTTACACAGAATAAATAACATTGTACTATTACAGACTGGGCAATTTTATCCCCTGATAAGTTAAAAAAAAATAAGACTAAAACATGCAGTTGTCTAAATGGAATCATTTGTTTGACTAAATTCCTGGGTATATTATGAAGGATGAGAGACAAAAGTAGGAAAAAATAGCATCTGTGATTATTACAGTTCAAAACTATTGCAGACACATTAAGTGTATTTTCACTAAACTTTGCTAAAATTTATAAAGAAATTATCCATCTTCAATGCATATATAGGGAAATATGCTGTAATTAATTAATTCTCCAAGGTCACATAGCAAAATGTGGGAAAGATACATTTTCAAGCAGGTAACTTTGCCCCTGATTCCCAGGCCCTTCTGTTACCACTTAATATTTGTTCTTCTACAATTAACAGTATACTTCAGCAAAACACTAGAAAAAAATTTGCAAATGGAAAGCACAGTTGGTATTTTGGAACTGACAGTCAGCAATTTGCAGGCTAATAAATCTAAGGATCCAACTGTTTGCTCTTATTGACAGTAATGGAACAGCCACTCTAGGTTCTGCATTTTTGGTTAATTAGAACACCTCTCAGGTGGTAAAATTGATAGCCTTCAGCTTGGTATGTTTTAATGCCACCTGAGGCATGCTGTCATCATTCAAAAATTCAATGCCTGTCAAGTACTACTGCTTAATCCATATAATTAGCTTAGCACATAATCACTGGACTCTTCCAAATATGATATGGAAGAAAAAATGTATACAAGTATATATATATATATATGTATATATATATGTGCACATCTTAAGTTATTTTTACATCTAATATTAGAGATTCACATATCTTTTTACCTCTTTGGAGATACAGAATTCACACACTTTAAACTGAGAGTTAATAAATGCAGATATAACAATAAAAATCAGATAGAAATGACTGACAGCTTAAGTTCTAGTCACTCTGATTAGATCTTGACACAAGTTATCTGGTTTACTCCTTTTATTTAAATATTTATTTGTTTGTTTGGCTGCACTGGGTCTTAGTTGTGGCACACGGCGTCTTTTATTGTGGCACACAGACTCTCTAATTATGGTGTGAGGGCTCCAGAATGCATGAGCTTCAGGAGTTGTGGTGCATTGGCTTAGTTGCTCCATGGCATGTGGGATCTTAGTTCCCCACCAGGGATTGAACCAGCATCCCTTGCATCGCAAGGTGAATTCTTAACCACTGGATCACCAGGGAAGTCTTTGATTTACCACTTGAATTATGCTATATTGTGGTTGCCATGGCTGTTCTAATTTTCCAGATGACTAATCTGAACTTAAAGGTGAAAAACAACTTGCCCCAAATTATACAAATACTACATGTTTGGCTGAGATTCCAAACCAGACAACCTTACTCTAGAACTTGCACTCTTAATAACTGTATATCTTTAAGATGTTAAAAGTTTTAAATATCATTATTTATCTACATATCTACCAATATATTCATTACTAATTCAAGATAAAGTAAATCTTTAAAATATTTTATATATATATATATATATATATATATATATATATATATATATAATGTTAAGAGCTTCCTGGTGGCTCAGAGGTAAAGAATCTGCCTGCAGTACACGAGACCTGGGTTCGATCCCTGCGTTGGGAAGATCTCTTGGAGAAGGGAATGGCTACCCACTCCAGTATTATTGCCTATAGAAATCCATGGACAAAGGAGGCTGGCAGACTACAGTCCATGGGGTCACAAAGAGTCCAACATGACTGAGCAATTAAGTTCAATATTCTAAGTCACTTCAGTTGTGTTTAACTCTTTGCAACCCCATGGACTACAGTCTACCAAGTTCCTCTGTCCATGGGATTTTCCAGGCAAGAATATTAGAGTATGTTGCCATGCCCTCCTCCAGGGGATCTTTCTGACCCAGGAATCGAACCCACATCTTCTGTGTCTCCTGCGTTGGCAGGCAGGTTCTTTATCAAAGTGTCACCTGTGAAGCCAAAATCAAGCATGGTGTATGAGTGTTAAAATGAACACATAGTAACTTGCAAAAAGATGTAACATTTTAGATCATCTTAGTAACATATTTTCGGAGAAGGCAATGGCACCCCACTCCAGTACTCTTGCCTGGAAAATCCCATGGATGGAGGAACCTGGTAGGCTGTAGTCCATGGGGTCTCGAAGAGTCGGACATGACTGAGCGACTTCACTTTCACTTTTCACTTTCATACATTGGAGAAGGAAATGGCAACCCACTCCAGTGTTCTTGCCTGGAGAATCCCAGGGACAGGGGAGCCTGGTGGGCTGCCATCTATGGGGTCGCACAGAGTTGGACACGACTCAAGTGACTTAGCAGCAGCAGCAGTAACATATTTTAAACCATTTTTGATGGCATCTCATATTACATGAAGTATTTTATTTTCAAAAGCATCTTCTGTGATGTGTCCAAATGTGCATATTTGCTCCACCTTGGGAATGATAACAAAATTGAGAGTTTTTTATGTGAAGTAATGCATTAAATATCTAAAACATACTTTACTGAAGTTATAAGACTTTGAATACAGTTAGTTCAGTTCAGTTCAGTCACTCAGTCGTGTCTGACTCTTTGCGACTCCATGAAAAGCAGCATGCCAGGACTCCCTGCCCATCACCAACTCCAAGAGTCTACCCAAACCCATATCCATTGTGTCCGTGATGCCATCTAACCATCCCATCCTCTGTCATCCCCTTCTCCTCTTGCCCTTAATCTTTCCCAGCATCAGGGTCTTTTCAAATGAGTCAGCACTTCGCATCAGGTGGGCGAAGTATTGGAGTTTAAACTTCAACATCAGTCCCTCCAACGAACACCCAGGACTGATCTCGCTTAGAATGGACTGGTTGGATCTCCTTGCAGTCCAAGGGACTCTCAAGACTCTTCTCCAACACCACAGTTCAAAGCATTAATTCTTCGGTGCTCAGCTTTCTTTACAGTCCAACTCTCACATCCATACATGACTATTGGAAAAACCATAGCCTTGACTAGATGGATGTTACTACTTTTACTTATTTGTGTTCTGGGATTAATAAAAACTGTAATCCTATTGGAGTTCCTTTGGCCTGAGAAGTATAGATATGGTTTCAATACTTGTTTGCTAAAAATGGTGGCAGAAGGGTAAATTTTCAGGGCATATAGAAAGTCTTAAGAAGATGGATAAAGATACAGGTGTGAATGTTAAAAGTTATTTTATTCATCAAAACTAAAATGCTACAATGGTGTGCAAGACTAAGAGTGAACCCTAAGGTACACTATGGACTTTGGGTGATAATGATGTATCAATGTAGGTTTATTGATTATAACAAATGTACCAGTGCTATGTAGGATGCTAATCCTATGTGTGTGTGTTGGGGGTGTGGGCGGTTCATAGAGTGTATAAGGCAACTCTTTGCACTTTTCACTTAATTCTGCAGTCAACCTAAAAGTCCTATAAAGTTTATTAGTTTAAGAAAAAAACTAAAAATAGGAATCACAACAATAAAAACCACATATATTTGGTTATGCCTCCTTTAATACATACATAAAGATTAATTTCAATTGTAAATTAGTGTTGTTGTATGTCAGAACTTAACCAGGTTTAAATATAATATATCCTTTAATGAATATTGTTAAATATGATAATTAATTTTGTTTTGTACTGCACACTAGAAATTTCTCAAAATATTTACTGACACCCAACAAGAAAAATCATATGCAGTGCTGCTTATATCTGAATATACAAAGATAACCTGAGGGAAACATTTCAGTAGTGAACAGTTCCATATATGCCAATGAACTGCAGCTGTGGAAAGAAAACTGTAAATTATAAAATCACTTGAAAAAATAGTTAATTATTTCAGTACTTATTTTCCTTGATAATATTTAGAAGAGGTGAGAAAGGAGAAAGGTATACAGAGAATGTGTGCATGTGCAAATGCACTGGCATATACATGGTCAGAGAGAGCAAGACTGTACTGAGTGTAATAGTTTGTGCTTAATTGTATCTGTAGCCAGTGTTGTTAATTTTAAATTGCCCACCTGGAGTTCTACAGCTCTGAAAATACTAA
Organism: Bos indicus; assembly: GCF_029378745.1. NCBI lineage: Eukaryota > Metazoa > Chordata > Mammalia > Artiodactyla > Bovidae > Bos > Bos indicus. The sequence goes on from NC_091767.1 coordinate 92,798,940, forward strand.
AAGACTCTATCTTCATAGTCAGAGGATTTTAGTTAAGGTAAATTATTAAACATGATCTAAATTTTGTTTTGTATTGCTTTCCACAGGAAATGATAAATGGTAAAGTGAAAGTGAAAGTCACTCAATCCTATCTGACTCTTTACAATCCCAAGGACTATACAGTCCATGGAATTCTCCAGGCCAGAATACTGGAGTGGGTAACCTTTCCCTTCCCCAGGGGATCTTCCCAACCCAGGGAATGAACCAGAGTCTCCCACATTTCAGGCAGATTCTTTACCAGCTGAGCCACAGGGGAAACACAAGAATACCGGAGTGGGTAGCCTATCCCTTCTCCAGAAAATCTTGCCAACCCTGGAATCAAACCCGGGTCTCCTGTGTTGCAGGTAGATTCTTTACCAACTGAACTATCAGGGAAGCCCAAAAAGTAAAGGTGGGATATAAAAATTCAAAGCATTGTATGATATTTATTAATATGACAGCAGCAATTGTAAGATATCAATTTTTAAATAAAATTTAAGGAAAATCTTAGTAAGCCATGTAGTTTAATCAGCATTCACTTTTATGGCTACTTAAATTTTATTTTAGGGCATTGACATAACTGTGAAAAATATTTAGTTTCACTTCATGAGTATTTTTTTCCTTTTGATTGCCAAAATGACAATGATATCAAACATTTGTTGTATGCATATTATGTGCCAAGCACTCTTCTAATCAATTTACAGTAATATTCCATTTAATCCTCATAACAACCATTTGAAGCAGATACACAACTTTACAGATTAGAAAACAGAGTCATAGAGAGAAGAAATAATTCCATTAAGGTCATGAAACTACTCAGTATTGGAGTTGGAACTTAAACAAAGTAAATTTAATACCAGAACTTAAAGCCTTAAATGTAGGGGTGGAAAGAAAAATTATAACTTAACAAGCTGGAAACATATATTATATATGTTTTACCTCTAACGATTCAATAAAAAACCACAGATATTTTGACCAGCATTAACAAATAACTTTTGTCACAAATGACAGAAAATTTAACACAATCCCTGCTAGGCTTGTCTCCAAAAGGCACTTCCTACTCTAGAAATATTCATCATTTGAACATATAATATAAAAACCACATGTAAATATAATTTAGTAAAATAAGCAATGATAGTTATGTCAATGCGGAATCCATGAATTCAAAGGAATCAAGAGGGAATTTTAAAAAAGCTGATTGACAAGCTTAAAGAGCCTCTATCTTCATGTTAAAAGAATCAGATATATGTCCCTTGGGGATTGCATGTTGTTTAGTCACTAAACAGCATCATGCCTGACTCTTTTGTGACCCCATGGATTGTAGCCCACCAAGCTTCTCTATCCATGGGATTTTCCCAGTAAGAATACTGGAATGGGTTGCCATTTCCTTCTCCACGGGATCTTCACAAGCCTGGGATGGAACCCATTTCTCCTGCGTTGGCAGGCAAATTCTATACCACTGAGCCACCTGGTAAGTCCCTGAACGTTGCATATAAGGAATAAAATTTTAACTTCAGGAATGCATTTTTATTTCTAAGATTGCTACAGTACCGATCATGCTGGAAACTATAGTATGGACACATCAATCTACTTTTTCTCATGCAAGAATTTCTATGTTGTGATGCATGTGTGTGTGTGTGCTAGGTAGCTTCAGTCATATCCAGCTCTGTGTGACCCTATGGACGGTATCCCACCAGGCTCCTCTATCCATGGGATTCTCCAGGCAAGAATATGGAGGGATTGCCATTCCCTTCTCCAGGAGATCTTACCCACCCAAGGATCTAACCTATGTCTCCCACATTGCAGGAAATTCTTTACCACTGAGCCACCACGGAAGATATGTCTTTCCAAATTTGTACTTCTAAACATATCTGGCTTCTGTTTTCACACTCATTTTAGCTACTGTCCTTTACATTGCCACCTTTAGACTCTCCAGTACTATATAATACCTGGGCTTATTGACACTTTATGTTTTTTAAAAAATTATTTCTATGCTAGCTATTTCCAAGCTTGAAGCCTTGGAATTTCCCACCTAAGTAAAAACAAAACTTTAATTATTGCTTACACTAATACTTTTGTGGGATTTAAGTTGTTCTTACTGGCTCTGGTTGACACTGAATCATTCTTTCTATAGAATGTAATAATTTGACACAATCATAGAAAATATTATTCCCTCACTCTCATTCACACAGTCAAATACACACCATATCCTGATTCATCACATCATTTTCTCTCAACCAAGTAACCTAACATCTTGCTCTGAAGTCTAATATATTTCATGCTCAAACGTATGTTTGCATTCTATCTCAGGCCCATAATTATACAAGATTCTTCCCAAAGAATAAACCATACTTAATCTGAGTTCAAAGTAGTCCTCTGTATCCTTTTTTTTTTTTTTAATCCTAGCCTCTTGGATGCTAAAAGCCTTAATCTTCAGTGACCTTTAGCAAATCTCTTCAAGATATTTTCTCTTACTGTGGAATAGAGTTCTTGACTTCATAGGACACTACAGATGACAATATGATTCATAAGAGACTGAGAGTTTCAAGATGAAGATTAACAGCAGTGTTTCATTTTTATAACTCCCTGTACACATTATATCATATCCCCTCTGATATAATTTGTTGTTTAGTTGCTAAGACATGTCCTACTCTTTTCTGATCCTATAGACTGTAGCCTGCAGGCTCCTCTGTCCATGGGATTTCTCAGGCAAGAATACTGGAGTGGGTTGTCATTTTCTTCTCCAAAGGGATCTTCCAGACCCAGGGATTGGACCTGCGTCTCCTATGTTGGCAGGCAGATTCTTTACCACTGAGCCACCAAGGAAGCGCTCTGATGTCATTACAGAACTAATTAAAGACTGTGGCTTGAAACCAGGTGTATAGTAGAACATATCAACATATTAAAAAATAAAAACCATTTTCAAGTTTATTTCCATATAATATTTTAATTCTTTAGTGAAAGAAATGAGAAAGCTACAACATAATGACAAAACAACTTATACTCTTATTCTGCAGTTGTACAGAGAAATTAAGTAACATGTCCTAGGCCACACAGGTATCTAGATGGCCAAGCTAAGATTTATACCAGCGCTATCTAGAACAAACACACAGAGACACAGCTTGAAAGTGCATTCTTCAAAGATCCCTGAATGACCAAGTCAACTTCTATCTTTTTTCCAGTAGCAATTGCTTACCTTGGTCTCTTTCTATACTTATTACAATTAAAATCTGTAGCAATTTATTTAACACAGGTAGCACCCTCAGTGTTCTGTATGCCCTATCTTCCTCTTCTATACAAGGACAGGAACAGTGTGATACTATTTAAGCAAAATCATTATTTTCTTTAATCCACATGCCTGTATTCTCTAAAGGCACAGCTCACAACTAAATCAGGTGTGCCCACATTTAGAGCCTAAATGTTAATCTCTATATATTGCTGTGTAAACCCTGATTTGCTGGCTACTAAACCTGATCACAATTCAACTATACATATTAATCCATATGTTACTCTAAGATTTTGTTTTTCATTCTTTGAATCTTCACTACTAATAATAGATTTCCAGGTATCCAAATCCATCTAAAAATGACCACTGATAAAAACTGTCTTCTTGAACCTCCTATGTTATTATTACATTGCTTTATGTTGTCTCTTAAGATTGTAATTTTGATTCTTTATCCTGGGTCTCTGATTCTCAGTTTATTCTGCTCTTTCTGTCCCTGTCCTTGAGGGTTTATTATTACATCAAATAAGCTTTAATTTCATTATGTTGGAAACAATTATTTTATTTTGTGATCATTTGAGTCCTAATAATATTCTCACTGAGCATATAAAAATAGATTTACTAACATATATTGGTTAGTTTATTTTAGCTTATATCCAAGTACAGGATTGATCAAAAAGTAAAATGCTGCAGAAAAATCCAAATGAACTTTATGACCAACCCAATATATTGGAAGTTCTCAGCTACTTCTCCAGTCCTTGACTTTCTTATTTCATGCCTAAATATTTTAAAAGTTCTTTCTATTGACTTATATACACACTTGAATTTATATTTTACAAAAACTGATTCTTCCTTTTGACAAACTAAAATGATATAATAACATGAAACTTCAAGATAATATTTTGGAATACTCTCCTAGAGTATAGGAGAAAGTATACTATGCCCGAAACATCTATAGGTTTATAATTTGAATTCATGTAAAATAAATGGCATTCTAAGTTTATAAATTTTGCAAAGTATGGAAGACTGAGTTTAATAAAACATTTTTAAACTTCTAAAAATTAGTTAAAACAACCTATCCCTGTAGAGCCACTTGGAAGATAACTCCAGGTGCATGCAAAAGTTTCCTGCAACACTACCTTTAATATGAAAAGTTTGATGTATGTAAATTAATTCATTTAATGAAACTAACTGCAAATTTACTGACTAAGGTACACGGACAGAATTAAATGGGCTTTGGAAATGCATTTCTTATTATCTAGCTACCTTTGAGATTCCCCAGATTCTAATCAGATTTTCTGCAGGTATTTCAATTACCATTTAATTCATTTTACAGTGTATTTTCTATGTGCCTCTCATTTAACCAGCAGTCATTGATTTTTGTCTATTCAAACACTTCAGATGAGTTTTCTTCAGCTTAATTCTTTCAACTCTTTAGAACTCTGACATCCTCAGAATATACTTTGGATATGAAGAGGAAAACAGTCTCTCCCTTGTCTATCTAATTCTTGTATCTCTTTTTCAAAAGAGACACAAAAACATTAATGCTTGATAAGAGTACTGTGGTTATAATAATGAAGGGTCTGGATAAATGAATCCAAGGGAAGATATTTGAAAAATGTGTGTGTGGTTAGCCTGTAGAAGAGATAAAGTATTGGGTACCTGAGCTTGGAATATCATAACAGAGAGCTTCAAATACTGAAGGGCTGCTTTTATATAAGAACATAAGTTCCTTGTATAAAGTTTTAGAGGGCAGAATGAAGATTAATTTGCAGAAGATTCAGAGAGGTAGGCTTAACATAATTACATTGATGAATAAATAATGAAATAATCTGCATGACAAGAAGCTTTTATTCACTATATTCAACTTAATTCAACAAATATTTATCCAGTTCCAACCACTGACACAGTGTAGAGTCAAATCAGATCTTGTCTGTGCCACTACCTGTGAATCGCAAGAGCTAATTTATCTATAGGCTACTAACCGTGCAGCCTCTCAGTATCTTCTGCAGTTTGGAGTACTTAACACTTAATGTGTTAAAGTTCATGTTTCTTATCACAGTGACCTCTCAGGGCACTTATTTCTATTTTGTCACTCTGACCCAAAGCAGATTCACATGCATGACTTAATTTGCTTCTGTAAACAGACTAGATTGAAATAGTTCAATAGCTCTTTACTAAAGATTCGAGGATAATAAATGGATGGTATTAAACAGATTATACAAATAATTAAAATTAGCAAACAGATATGACAGAAATTAAAATATGTAGCTCTGACACATCTTGTTCAATTCATTAACCACAGGGCTTCTTAAACTGGAATGTTCATTATAAATCATCTGGGAAACTTATCTAGATAGAGACTGTGTAGTCAGTCTGAGGTAGGCCACATGTTCCTGGTGATGCTGCGGATCTCCTTACCATGCCTTGAGCAGGAAGACTTTCCTAGATGCCTTTCTAACAAGTCAAAAAGTTTCCTCTCTTCCTGCCACTCTTTCTGTGTCAAAATTCAGATTCACCTCAAGGTGCTCTTGAGCATATATAATATGCTCAGAATCCAGTTCAGAGAATAAAGCATTAGAAGGGAAAAGACTTACTTCTCAACTCAAAAGACTGACCAACTTCCCAGATCATATATCCTATCTCAAAAATATTTGAAAGAATGATTTTTTTTTCTGTAATGATCCAGTTTCTAAATTAGCAAGAAGATCCAAGGAGATAAACTACATATAATTAGGTTTTTTTTTTTTTTTTTTTGAAGGACAAGATAATAGTATCTATCTAAAACTCTTTCCAAATTATTGACTGGGAAACCCCAGTTACATGTCCCATTCTTTAAAAACACATGTAAAATAAAATTCAGAAAACTATCTGTTAAATCCAAGACAGAACTTATTAAGTTCCATCCAGATACTTCAATAAATCTTTCCAACTTGATTCTCTCAGAAATAAGACCTGCTGCACTATCCTGCAGTCTTTTGAAGGTATTCATAAACAAAATGACACAAAGCAAATACTTCTCCAGAAAAATAAATATGACTTCACAGGCACATCAGATCAGATCTGAAAGAGATGGGAATACCAGACCACCTGATCTGCCTCTTGAGAAATTTGTATGCAGGTCAGGAAGCAACAGTTAGAACTGGACATGGAACAACAGACTGGTTCCAAATAGGAAAAGGAGTACGTCAAGGCTGTATATTGTCACAGGCACAGAACAACCTAAAGTCTATGCTATTGAAGAAGTATTTCTTCTGAGGAAATGTATATAGTATGTAAAGAACACCAACACACCATATTCAAGCAATTTCATTATTACACAAAACATTTAAACCCTTACAAGCATACTCCTTCATCCCCTTTTAATAATAGTTTCTGTTTTATTTGCTTAACAGACCTTCACTTATCCCTCAAGTATCAAGAACCAGTCCCCTCCACAGGAGTTCTAAAGCTTTATCTCATGTCATGCAGAAAATGCTAGAAAGGTAATGCTCAAAATTCTTCAAGCTAGGTGTCTTCATGAACAGAGAACTTCCAGATGCACAAGCTGGATTTAGAAAAAGGAGAGAAATAAGAGATCAAATTGCCAACATCTGTTGGATCATAGAAAAAGCAAGGGGATTCCAGAAATCGATCTAATTCTGCTTCATTGACCATGCCAAAGCCTTTAACTGTGTGAATTGCAACAAACTATGGAAAATACTTCACAAGATGGGAATACAGACCACCTTATCTACCTACTGAGAAACCTGTATGTAAGTCAAGAAGCAACAATTAGAACTGGACGTGGAACAACGGACTGGTTCCAAATAGGGAAAGGAGTACATCAAATCTGTATATCGTCACCCTGCTTATTTAACTTATATGCAGAGTACATCATGAAAAATGCTGGGCTGGATGAATCACAAGCTGGAATCAAGGAGAGATATTCACAATCTCAGATATGCAGATGATACCACTCTAATGGCAGAAGTTGAAGAGGAACTAGAAAGCCTCTTGATAAAGGTGAAAAAGGAGAGTGAAAAAGCTGGCTTAAGATTCAACATTCAAAAAACTAAGATCATGACATCTGGTCCCATCACTTCATGGCAAGTAGATGGTGAAAAAGTAGAAACAGTTACAGATTTTAATTTCCTTGTGCTCCAAAATCACTGCAGACAGTGATTGCAGCCATGAAGTTAAAAGATGCTTACTCTTTGAAAGAAAAGCTTTGACAAATCTAGACAGTGTATTAAAAGCAGAGATATCACTTTGCCAACAAAGGTCCATATAACCAAAGCTATGGTTTTCCCAGTAGTCATGTACAGATGTGAAAATTGTACCATAAAAAGGCTGAGTACTGAAGAACCAATGCTTTGGAATTGTAGTGCTGGAGATGACTCTTGAAAGTCATTTGGACACCAAGGAGATTAAACCAGACAATTCTAAAGGAAGTCAACCCTGAATATTTATTGGAAGGACTGATGCTGAAGCTGAAGCTCCAAAACTTTTGCCACCTGAATTGAAGATTCGACTCATTGTAAGAGACTCTGAAGCTGGGAAGGATTCATGGCAGGAGGAGAAGAGGGTGATAGAGGATGAGATGGTTGAATGGCATAACCAACTCAATGGACATAAATTTGAGAAAACTCCAGGAGATAGTGAAGGACAGGGAGGCCTGGCGTGCTTCAATCCAGGATGGCACAAACAGTGGGGCACAACTGCGTAACTGAATAACAACAACATTACAGAAAATGGCTTACAGTTTCTTCTAACTCCATGACCTATCAAGATGTTATAGACATCCTTCCCCTTTCCTCCTACTATCCTCACTGTAAACACACACACACACACACACACACACACACACACACACACATTAAATCACAAATTAAAGGTAAAACATTTAACTCACAATTAGATTTGGGGGAGAAAAAAAGAAAAGGACATCTCAAGTTACCATAAATGAAGAGAGCTGAAAGTCGGTGTTAACTTATCATTTGACTCTATGGTGTCCCAGGAAGCTCAAACAATGACATTAGAAGATAGACCATAATTCCCATTAGAACATAGAAATGATGGAATTAAACTCAGGTAAAGCATATTGATGGAACTAAAGATCCTTAACTGGAAACTTTTAAAAAGGCTGACTTGACTTTGTAAAGAAATAATTTTAAATAAATAAACAAAAAATAAAAATCTCTACCAGCTTAGAAAGTGTCTGGGAAACCTGTCATAGCTCAGAAATCCTGTGTGTCTTCAGAGTGGAATGTAAACCTGAGATTCATATGTCATGGGATCTAAATTTATATTTCTGAAGAAGCAACAGACTCAGACAAAGGAAACTGAATTATTCTGAGGTCAACTAAAACTGGAACCATGGGAAAATCACTGCAATAGAAAAAACATTAGGTGGCTACATCTTCCTCCCCTCATGTTAAAGGTAGGGAGATGAACACAACTCTTCAATTCTGAATAAACTGAAGATGGATTAAGGACCTAAATGTATGGCTGGAAACCATAAAACTCTTAGAAGAACTGACAGAACACTCTTTGACAAAATCCATAGTATTATTTTCTTTGATTTGTCTCCCAAAGCAAAAGAATAAAAGCAAAAACAAACCAACAGGTCCTAATTAAACTTAAAAGCTTTTGCACAGTAAAGGAAATCATCAACAAAATGAAAGACAGTCTACTTAGTAAGAGAACATATTTGCAAATGATATGGAGTGATATGACCAATAAGGTGTTAACATCCATATATAAACATCTCATGCAACCCGAGACAGCAAAAGAGACACTGATGTATAGAACAGTCTTATGGACTCTGTGGGAGAGGGAGAGGGTGGGAAGATTTGGGAGAATGGCATTGAAACATGTAAAATATCATGTAAGAAACGAGTTGCCAGTCCAGGTTCGATGCACGATACTGGATGCTTGGGGCTAGTGCACTGGGACGACCCAGAGGGATGGTATGGGGAGGGAGGAGGGAGGAGGGTTCAGGATGGGGAACACATGTATACCTGTGGCAGATTCATTTCGATATTTGGCAAAACTAATACAATTATGTAAAGTTTAAAAATAAAATAAAATTAGAAAAAAAAAAAAAAAACTAATAAAAATGAGAAGACCTGAATAGACAGTTTTCAAAATAGGACATACAGACTGCCAACAAGCAAGTGAAACAAACAAACAAAAATGCTCAACATCTTTAATAACCAGAGAAATGCAAATTAAAACCGCAATTCCACTATTGGATATATGTCTGAAGAAATGAAAACACTAATTTGAAAAGATATATTCACCCCGATGCTCACAGCAGCATTATTCACAAATGCCAATATATAGGAGCAACCTAAGTGTTCATTAAGAGATGAATGCTTAAAGAGATACATAAATACACTCAATGAAATGCCACACAGCCATAAAAAGAGAATGAAATTTTGCCATTTGCAACAACACTGATGCATTTGGAGGTATTATGCTTAGTGAAACAACTCAGACAGAGGAGGACAAATACTGTGTGATATTGCATACATGTGGAATGTAAAAACTAAAAGTAGTGAATATAAGAAAAAAGAGGCTCACAGATAAAGAAAATAAACTAGTGGCTATCAGTGGGGAGAGGGAAGCACGGAAGAGCACGTTAGGAGTAGGAGGTTAAAAGGTACAAGCTACTATACATAAAATAAATGAGCTACAGGATAAATTATACAACACAGGGGAATATTGCCAATATTTTATAGTTATAAAATATATTATACTCCATAGCCAATATAATCTCTAAAAATTTGAATCACTATGTTATTCATTTGAAACTTACACTGCACATCAACTATACCTCAATAATTTTTTTTTAAAGAAACAAGCATGGAATGTCACCTTTTATATTTGTGCATGACAGGCTTATGAATTTGAGTCTGAGACCATGATGAGTCTTCACATGGGCTTCCCTTGTGGCTCAGCTCGTAAAGCATCCACCCGCAATGTGGGAGACCCTGGTTCTATCCCTGGATTGGGAAGATCCCCTGGAGAAAGGAAAGGCTACCCACTCCAGAATACTGGAGAATTCCTGTATAGTCCATGAGGTTTTAAATAGACAGACACAACTGAGCAACTTTCACTTTCACCTTTCACTTTCTCATAATTATATTCAATACATAAAACAGCTTCTCTCTTCCCTGGAAATTCTGAGACATAAAACATAGTAAGAACCTGAAAGGACTTTCTGGAACAAAGTCTGCTACTGCTACTAACTAAAATATTTCATCAATATAAAAGTGTTCTGCAGGAAGGAAGTCTGTCACTAACTGGGAGAACTCCTGCCGATCACCAGGGGAAAAAAAAAAAAAAGGCGGACAAAATAACATCAGGCTTTATGTTTCTCATGTGAAGTCACACCTCAGGAGAACTGGACTGTGTTTCCTACTAACGTCTTAAAATCTAAGTTTCCTAGAGTAATTAATATTGGTGAAAGAAAAAAAGTGAAAGTCACTCAGTCATGTCCAACTCTTTGCGACCTCATGGACATGGGCTTTTCCAGGCAAGAATACTGGATTTCACTGCCATTCCCTTCTCCAGGGGATCTTTCTGACCCAGGGTTTGAACCCAGATCTCCTGTATTGCAGACAGATTTTTTACTGTCTGAGTCACCAGGGAAGCCCAACATTCAGTTCAGTTCATTTGCTTAGTCATGTCTGACTGAGACCGACTGGGACCAGATGCCATGATCTTAGTTTTTTGAATGTTGAGTTTTAAACCAGCTTTTTCACAGTCTTTCATTTTCATCAAGAGGTGCTTTAGTTCCTCTTCACTTTCTGCCTTAAGGGTGGTGTCATCTGCGTATCTGAGGTCATTGATATTTCTCTCAGCAATGTTGATTCCTGCTTGTGTTCCCTACAGCCTGGAATTTCTCATGATGTACTCAGCATGTAAGTTAAATAAGCAGGGTGACCAGTCCCATCACTTCATGGCAAACAAATGGAAATAGTGACAGACTTTCTTTTCTTGGGCTCCGAAATCACTACAGATGGTGACTGCAGCCATGAAGTTAAAAGATGCTTGCTCCTTGAAAGAAAAGCTATGACCAACCTAGACAGCATATTAAAAGTAAAGACATTATTGTATGAACAAAGGTCTGTCTAGTCAAAGCTATAGCTTTTCCAGTAGTCATGTATGGATGTGAGTGTTGGACTATAAAGAAAGCTGAGCACCAAAGGACTGATGCTTTTGAACTGCAGTGTTGGACAAGACTCTTGAGAGTCCCTTGGACAGCAAGGAGATCCAACCAGTCCATCCTAAAGGAAATCAGTCTTGAATTTTCACTGGAACAACTGATGCTGAAGCTGAAACTCCAATTATTTGTCCACCTGATGCAAAGAACTGAGTCAATGCGAAAGACCCTGATGCTGGGAAAAATTGAAGGTGGGAGGAGAAGGGAACGATGGAGGATGAGATGGTTGGATAGCATCACCAACTCGATGGACATGAGTTTGAGTAAACTCTGGGAGTTGGTGATGGACAGGGAAGCCTGGCTTGCTGCAGTCCATGGGGTCATGAAGAGTTGGACACGACTGAGCAACTGAACTGAACTGATAATTCTGATAGTTGCTTTTCTTTACTATGGACCTACTGGATATTTAGATGGCTCAGATTTACCCAGGGAAAGGTAGAAACCACAATGGAGGTAGCTTCAAAATTGTAATGTTACTATTTTACATTAATGCAGAAAGAATATTTTAAGGGCAAATACAACTTAAATATAAGACAATTCCCTTGAAAACAAGGGAAGAGACTCACCCTCCATCCCTACTTATCCATCCCTACTTATCCCATTTGTATTAGAGTATTTATTTCAGAAAAGTTAAATTCTTCCTATTTTTGAAACCTTATAAATCTTTTAAGAAGCCAAATTAGTCTCTTGACAGCTATGAAACCCAGGATTATTTTCCTTAAGCATCTAGCAACCATTTGAAATGCAATTATCAAGGATAGTGTCCCATCTCCAGTTTGTGTGGGAGTGTACCAGCCTAACTTCAGTGGGTCTCAGTTCAAGTTGTGAAAAGCGTTCTTTCTTGGATAAAGAAAATTAGCTAATACAGATGATCACCTCAACTACCAAATACATTTAGGATGAATTATATGTGACACATGGTGTTATTAAAGTCCTCAAAAGAAATGGCAACCCACTCCAGTATTCTTGCCTGGAGAATCCCATAGGCAGAGGAGCCTGGAAGGCTACAGTCCATGGGGTTGCAAGAGTTGGACACAACTTAGCAACTTAACCACCATCACCATTCATACTTGTGAGCTAGTTACTTGAGCGAGTTACTTGATCTTGAGAACATGTGTGCAAGGAGTTATATCTGCTTGACTGTATAAATGGGTGACATTTCTGTCCGCACTCCTTTAGTAGGTTGCCTGTGATGCATACTACTTTCTGATTCAGTATTTAACAATAAAATTGTATTCTACTTTCCTGAAGAGGCTTTATGGGTTGGGAGGATTTGGGGTTTAATTATATTTCTGCAACAAACTTATGCACAAAATATTAAGATAAAAAATATGAATCAAAATATATCAGTGACCAGAGAAAATACCAGAGTGAATTTACTTGGGGTTTGATGTAATTGCAATGAAATTATGCATCACTTGGAGGAAAATTAATTTTACAATATTTATTCTTCCAATTCATATACATTGCTTTATTCATGTCTAAATTATAGTTGTGTCCATGTTCACTCTTGCTGTCTCCTATTTGACCACTACCAATTTACCTTGATTCATGGACCCAACATTCCAGGTTTCTATGCAATATTGTTCCTTACAGAATTGGACTTTACATCCACCACGAAACACATCCACAACTGTGTGTCATTTCCACTTTGACTCGGCCTCTTCATTCCTTCTGTCCTATTGAGAGTACCTTACTTCTGCTTGTGTGTGTTTCGGTGCTGTATCTTTCAAGGAAGTAGTACATTTCAACTAAGATACCAAGTTGTGGGCATAGAGACGGTCATAGTATTCTTTTCTTACCCTTTAATATCCCTCAGATCAGTAGTGATGACACCCCTTTCATTTCTGATATTATTAACTTATGTCTTTCCTCCCCACCCCCGCCCCCCGCCCCCCATGCCTTCGTTAGCTTGGTTGGAGGTTTATTACTTTTACTGTTCTTTTCAAAGAACCACTGTTTGGTTTCATCGATTTTCTCTAGTGATTTCCTGTTATCGATTTTCTTGATTTCATCTTTTTGGTTTTTCTTTTCTTCTGCTTACTTTTGTTTCATTTCTTCTTGTTTTATAAGGTGGAAGCACATATTATTTTATATTTTTTCCTAATAAATTAATTGACTATTGCACTGATTGTTTACTCCTACATATCTTAATAAATTAACTTTTCATTTTTATTTAGTTAAATATGTTTAAATTTCTCTTAAGTCTTCTTCCTCATCCCATGTATTATTTAAAAGGGTTTTACTTATTTTTTAATTATATTTTCTATCTTTCTATTCTTGATTTCTACTTTAATCCCATTGTAGCCTGAGTGTGTACTTTGCAATACTTTGTATTCCTTTAAATAGGTATTTTGTGTTTTGTGTTCTAGACTGTGGTTTATATTGGCAAATGTTTTTCTGTGAGTTTAAGAAAGGTGTGTTCTGCTTCTCTTGGATAACATATTCTGCAAATGTCAATAATATCCAATTATTTCATGGTGTCATTTAGCTCATGTATATTCTGTATTATTTCTGCCTGATGGACCTGTAAATTGCTGATTGTTGAAGTAACAAACAATAATAGTGAATTCTTCTGTTTCTCCTTACTTCTTTTCTCAGATTTTGCCTTATGTATTTTGACACTTCTTTGTTAGACCCATTCATATTAGGGATTGCTATGTTTTCAAGTAAAGTATCCTTTATCAATATTTAATGCCATCTTCATCCCTGACAATTTGTCATGTTCTGAAATCAGCTTTATCTGAAATTAATAGTCCAGATTACTTTTATTTTTCATGGTATATCTGTCTCTATCCTTTTCTCTATCCCTTTGCTGTTAACCTTTGGATCTTTATATTTTAAATGAGCTTCATTAGACATATTTGCATTTGTTTTTATCCACCCTATTAGACAGTAACTTGAAATTTTTATATTTAGACCTTTCACATTTAAAGTGCTTAGTTGAACTAATCCTGATTATGTTTGTAACTGTTTTCTATTAACTACCCTTGTTCTTTGTTTCCTTTTGTTTTGGCTCTTTATATGCCTTCTCTGATTTTGACTGATCATTTTACATAATTCCATATTTTCTCCTCTGTTCAGTTCACTTCAGTCACTCAGTAATGTCCAACTCTTTGTGACCCCATGGACTGCAGCACATCAGGCTTCCCTGTCAATCAACAACTCCTGGAGCCTACTTCAACTCATGTCAATCATGTCAGTGATGCCATCCAACCATCTCATCCTCTGCCGTCCCTTTCTCCCGCCTTCACTCTTTCCCAGCATCAGGGTCTTTTCCATGGAGTCAGTTCTTTGTATTAGGTGGACAAAGAAATGGACTTTCAGCTTCAGAATCAGCCCTTCCAATGAGTATTCAGGCCTGATTTCCTTTAGGATGGACTGGTTGGACCTCTTTGCAGTTTCCATGGCTACAGTCACCATCCACAGTGATTTTGAAGCCCCCAAAAATAAGGTCTCTCATTATTTCCATTGTTTCCCCATCTATTTTCCATGAAGTGATGGGATGAGATGCCATGATGTTAGTTTTCCAAATGTTGAGTTTTAAGCCAACTTTTTGACTCTTCTCTTTCACTTTCATCAAGAGGCTCTTTAATTCTTTGCTTTCTCCCATAAAGGTGGTGTCATCTGTGTATCTGAAGTTATTAGTATTTCTCCTGGCAATCTTGATTCCAGCTTGTGCTTCATTCTGCCCAGCATTTCACATGATGTACTCTGCATATAAGTTAAATAAGCAGGGTGACAATATACAGTCTTGATGGACTCCTTTCCTGATTTGGAACCAATCTATTGTTCTATGTCCAGTTCTAACTGTTGCTTCTTGACCTGCATACAGATTTCTTAGGAGGCAAGTCAGGTGGTCTGGTATTCCCATCTCTTTAAGAATTTTGCACAGTTTGTTGTGATCCACACAGTCAAAGGCTTTGGTGTAGTCAATAAAGCAAAAGTAGATGTTTTTTCTGACACTCTCTTGCTTTTTCAATGAACAGATTCTCCTCTGTTAACACATATTTTTTCTCTTAGTGGTGCCATAGAGTTTGTAATATACACTTAAAATAAATCTGAGTCTATTTCAAATAACAGTATATCACTCCACATTAATGCAGGCACCTTAGAGAAAAGCATTTTTTATTTGTTTCTCTTGATACTTTATAACAGTATTGTCACACATTTCACTTTTTATAGGTTATAAAAACCCAAATACATCATTGCTATTATTAACTTGAACAAATTTAATTGTATATCAATTAAGAATAAGAAAATATTTTATTTTACCTTTATATATTCCTTCTCTAACACTTTTCTTCATGTAGCTTTGAGTTTCCGACCTATGTAATTTTTCTTTTTCAGAAAGCTTTTAGTATTTCCTGCAAGGCAAGTCTACTGAAAACTAATTCTCTTAATTTTTATTTTTCTGATGTAGTCTTTATTTCTTCTTCACTTTTGAACTAGAATTTCATCGAGAATTCTAGGTTAATTTTTCTTTCAATATTTAATATTTCACTCCACTCATTTCTTGCTTGTATGGTTTGTCATGAGAAATTTGGCCTAATTCTTTTCTCTGTTTCTCTATAGGATAAGGTGTTTCTTTTTACTGCTTTTTTTTTTTTTTTCCAACTTTTCTATCTTTGATTACCTACAGTTAGAATATGATATGCCTACTGTTAGGTGTTTTTTTTTGTTTTTGTTTTACATTTACCTTAGTCTGTGATCTATCAGCTTCTTGCATCTGGGGTTTGTTGTCTGTCATATATTTGGAAGAAAATTAAAAATTATGTCAGCTATTACAAGTTCAAATATTTCTTCTGTTTCTTTCTTCTTGTGTTTTCTCTAAGCACATGGAACATTTTGTAACTATCTCACAGCTCCTGAATATTCTGTTGCTTTTCTTGTACTTTTTCACTTCTCTTTTCAGTATGGAAGTTTCTGTTGACCTGTCTTCAAGCTCTCTGAGTCTCAGTTGTGTCCAGTCTATTGATGAAACCATCAAAGGCATTTTTCATTTATGTCACAGGTTTTTTCATTTCTAGAATTATTATTTGATTCTTTCCTTAGAATTTTCTTCTCTCTGCTTACATTGCCTATGTGTTCTTGTAAATCTACATTTTCCATGATCATTCTTTACATTTTAATCATTTGCTTACTCACTAAGTCATGTCAAATTTTGTGACCCCATGGACTGCAGCATGCCAGGCTTTCCTGTCCTTCACTGTCTCCTGGAGTTTGCTCAAACTCATGTCCATTACAGAGAAGGCAATGGCAACCCACTCCAGCACTCTTGCCTTGCAAATCCCATAGATGGAGGAGCCTGGTAGGCTGCAGTCCGTGGGGTCTCGAACAGTCGGACACGACTGAGCGACTTCACTTTCACTTTTCACTTTCATGCATTGAAGAAGGAAATGGCAACCCACTCCAGTGTTCTTGCCTGGAGAATCCCAGGGACGGGGGAGCCTGGTGGGCTGCCGTCTATGGGGTCACAGAGAGTTGGACATGACTGAAGCGACTTAGCAGCAGCAGCAGCAGCAGCAGCAGCAGTATGTCCGTTGAGTCAGTGATGCCATCCAACAACCTCATCCTCTGTATCACAGTTGCTTTAAATCCTTTTGTGATAATTCCAAAATCTCTGTTTTAATATATATATATATTCAGTGCTGTATCTTGTTTTTTCAGATTGTGTTTTTGTCTTTCATTATGTCTTGTGATTTTCCACTGTAAGTTCAACATGATACATTGGTTAAAAAAAAAAAAAAAAAAACTGAAGCAAGCAGGTCTTTACGGGCTCCCCAGTTGGCCCAATGGAAAGGAATCTGCCTGCCACTGCAGGAGAAGTAAGAGATGCTGCTTTGAGCCCTGGGTTGGGAAGATCCCTTGGAGTAGGAAATGGCAACCCACTCTAGTATTCTTGCCTGGAAAATTCCGTGAACAGAGGAGACTGGTGGGCTACAGTCCATGGAGTCACAAAAATTCAGACACAACTGAGCATGCACTCAATGCATATAAACAAGTCTTCAGTGTGCTATTTTATGCTTGTTTGCCTAGAAGTTAGACTGTGGCTCATGTTTGTTTTAGATATAGTATCAAATTCTAAAATTTCTCTAGTTTTTGTCTTCCCTATGGTCTTTGGTTTCTCAAGAGACTCTTTGTTAAATAAGGTCTGAGCTTTGCAGTTATTTCCTTTCTAACCCCTGCCATTATAAAGAAACAGTATTAATGTGATGGTAAGGAATGCAACAGGTGAAGCATTCTAAAATTCTATAATTAAATCTTAATCTCTAGTAAGTCTGTGCCACCAGGCTATGGACCTTCACAAATGCTTTTCAGTTTTGTTTTGTTTTTTCCCTCCCTTTAGTTGAAATAGGAAAGCTTGGTAAAATTAGAGCTGGGTTTTCTCCTTCTCTATATTTAAAGTGAGAGGAGTCTGTAGTCAGATATTTCCTTTCCCCCAAGATAGCTGGGCCCTGGTAACACAGTTTCTTCTAATGGCAGACTTCGGGTGTTTAGGAGACAGAAGTATCTGAGCATATTTCAAAAAGTTACTTTTCCCAGTGCACCAGCCCCAAGCTTCCTGTATCCTGCTTGGGAGGGAGGTGGGAGGGGGCTTCAGGTGAACACCCATGGTGGATTCATGTTGATGTATGACAAAACCAATGCAATATTGTAAAGTAATTAGCCTCTAATTACAATAAATAAATTTAATTTTAAAAAAAAGTTACTTTTCTCCTCCTTTTCTTGGAGGGTAGAGAGGATTTTTCTCCAACCTTCACTCTGAGAACATAGTGGGGCTTCCAGAGTTAAAAGTCATGAATAGTATTGAATTCCTCCTAAAGTTGGGCTTTCAGGTGTTTCCTCTCTCAAACTTGACAGGCCTCAGTTTCCATAAATCAGAAATTATCTTTAAGTTCTCCTATAAGTTTTTGGCTCCAGCAGCTACTCAACTTAAGACATGATTCTCTGTATTCATCTACCTTTTTAGTTTAGGGGATAGTGATTTTCTTTGTGACTTTATGTGATGGATCAAAAAAGAGTTTTTGATTTTCAGTTTGTTCAGGTTTTTCTTGTGAGGAAGGGAGTAATGAAGTCTATGTTATTTATGTATCAGGCTGAAACTGGAAGTCTTGCTACATTTTAAATGCAAACTATTCAAATTATTTATCAAGTCTATTGCTAATAATAAGTGTTCTCAGGTTATGAACATGATTTTAAGACTAAAACTTTTAAGACTAAAACCTGGGATGTACACTACACCTTTGACTGTCTAATAGCCTTCTTTGCACTTCTCTTTCCTCTCACTGGAGTGCAAAGAGGTGTTTTGATCCCCTAAACACCAAAAAGCAACACTGATAATCCAGCTTTCCTCCTCTGCTGTTGCTCTTTTATGACTCTTCACTAGTATTATGTAGACAAGAGACTTTCTTGTGCAGTGATTTTCTTCTTAGGGTTCCAAACAGGAACAGGTGAAAATCTGTTCTACTTTCAGTTTTCTCCTCATCTTTCTAACATATTTCCCATGTTGGACTTTGGCTTAAAGAGGTGGGTATATCCATGCTCTATTTCTTTGCTCCTGTTCTATTTCCTTTCATTCTGGCCCATTCTTTTCGGATCAGGAAAAAAATGGATTTTCTCCTTCCTCTTCTGGTTTTAATGGGACATTTTATGCCATGTATGATTTTCCATATCCTATAGTTTATAACAACAGTGATTTTTCAAGTTTGTAAGAATGAGGAGATGGACTGTTATGCTCAAGTGAGCTAAAGTAATTTTGAACCTCTTATCTGAAAAAAATGGACATTAATTTTTGCTGGGAAGTAAAAAATAATTTTAAATGACAGTCAAAGCTAAATGGCTTATAGTAACCCTTCTCCAGAAGGTTTAACCATTGTTTGAACAGTGAAAAGACAAAAAAAAAAAAAAAAAATTGCAGGGCATCTACTTAAAAATTTGAATAGATTTCTAGCATGTTCTTCACAAATTTTCTTAATTTCCTTTTAATTTTTTTTCTCTTATGAATGAAATTATATAAGGCTCAAAAATGTCAGAAATAATAAAGTTAAAAAGTCCTCATTTTAGAAGTTAAAGCTTATTTAGAGACAAGTACAGAAATAAAATAGAATAAACCAGGCTTTAACTTCATTTTAGCATTCACTCTGAGCCATATTTTAAGAGATCAAAAAAAAAATTCTTTTAAAAATGAGTAACTGTAATCTAACGCAATCAATGGTAACAATAAAATATAATTGACTGATTTCCAAAGTGAAAAAACTTTGATTGCATATATGCAAGATCAGATGTAGCAACTATATATGCCTACAAACCAAGCAACAGTTTCAACAAAGATGTCTCAGTTCAAAATAAGTGAGATGTGGCTAAGTGAGACATCAATGAAAAAGCTGTTAGCAGTAAGTTTTGGTGTGACTGCTTCTGGAGGCAATGTTTGAAACAAAATCTTATTTGTATTCAATGAGGAAATTTATACACCAGGCATTGTCCTATTGGCCAGGCATTGTCCATAAATCATGCTCTCAATAATTTACATTTTTAGATAAAATAGAAATAAAAATAAGATACATAAATATACATTTTCAAGTGTTGCTGCTGCTAAGTCGCTTCAGTCATGCCCAACTCTGTGCAACCCCATAGACAGCAGACCACCAGGCTCCCTCATCCCTGGGATTCTCCAGGCAAGAACACTGGAGTGGGTTGCCATTTCCTTCTCCAATGCATGAAAGTGAAAAGTCAAAGTGAAGTCGCTCAGTTGTGTTAGCAACCTCATGGACTGCAGGCTACCAGGCTCCTCTGTCCATGGGATTTTCCAGGCAAGAGTCCTGGAGTGGGGTGCCATTGCCTTCTCCGTTTCAAGTGTTAAAGGCACTATAAAATGTAATGAGAGGGTATGATATAGTTTGATCTGGTCAGGAAATACGTGGATTATTTTTTGAAAAAAGGATAATTTACTTGAAATCTGAACAGAAGCAAAGAGTTAACTAGAAAAATAGTAACTGGATAAATATGCCAGTCAGAAGAAATAACATGGTACAATTCCAATGTCCATAAAATGCAAGTATAAAGGAACAAAACAAAGTCAGTTTGAAGTAAAGGGGTGGGGCATCCTGGGAGAAAATGTAAGCAACAAGCCCGATCATAAAAGGCTTTCAAAAATTTTGTCTCTTTTATTAAAAGGAAGAAAAACACCATTTGAAGTGTGTAAGTATAAAGGAGTTTTGGAAGAAAACGAAGGTATTTTGATCAAATTCATATCTCCAAAGGATAGCACTGGGAACAATGTTATAAAAATACTTGATGAGACAGTTAACACAGGTAGAGTCATTAGGAAATCATTTTAGTATTTAAGAGATAATAGTAATTGATTAGAGGAAAGAAATGCAAAAATTAGATCAGTTCAAGAGATATTGAAGAGGTACAATTAAGACTGATAATCTTAATCATCAGGTTCTATGGAATATTATTTTAAAAAAAAGCTTGACAATCTTTCTGGCTTACAACAAACATTTTCATGCTTATAGATTATAGATTTGCAGGCATGCAAATTAACCAGCATTTATTTTATCTCCACTGGACTTGTCTGAGACAAGGGACTGCAGGTCTACTGGCTGGGTTCATGTCTGTTCTATGTGCCTTTCCTCCGAGGCTAGGGATAAAGACGTACAGCTACCTGGAACATGCTATTTTAATTGTGTTCACAAAAGTACAAGAGGGAAAAATTAATCACATCCATAGAGTGGGGAAGTATGAGGCAAATGTTATAAATAAAATGAGAAATAGCATGAATAAATTACCCTATTCTAGGGAACTGAAGAATTGGAACTATAATCCAATCTACCAAAGTTTTATATATAATACACTGGTTATGGGAGAGGTAGGTAGGTGGATAGAATAATGCCTATATTTGCACTACTTATATACATTATAGTTGGATGACAGTGCTATTAGTGAACTTTAAAAACAATACAAATAACCCTATTAATTGGATGGAAAACTCAAGAATTCAATTTTAGACATGTTGAATTTTACCTGCTTTTTAAGGATCCAAAAGGAGAATTCAAGTAAACAATTAAATATAAGACTCAAGCTCAGAGAAGTGATAGATCGCAGGCATGGAAGTTATGATGGCTTCTTTTTATAAGTGGCAATTTCATCTTGGATATGAATAAGGTTTCCCAGGGATATCAAGTAAGGAAAGAGGGATAGAACAGAAGACTAGTATTGAGGAACTCAAGTATTTCACATCTGAATAAAGAATTACACGCTTCTAGAAAGACAAGAGGAAAAGTAGGAGATTGGTTTCTTATTTAAGTCATGGAAGAAAAAGTTTCAAGTATCAAGGCTGTATAAGGATAAATAATAAAGCATGTCTACTGTACTTAGTTACGTAATAGCTTATTGCTGACTTGAGATGAACAATTTGTGTAGATGATACTTTTTTGAATTAGAATTATAGTAATTTTAAGACTGAATAAATAACAAATAAGTGGAGGTAATACTTCAAATACTTTTTAAAAGTTTTGCTAGAATGGAAAAGATATAAAAAAAAAAACAGGATATCATCTTGAGATGGTAGTACAATAGAAGAAATAAAATTTTATTATTTTAAAATTTTCTTTTCAAAGGGCAGAGTGCTAAGGGTACTGAAAACCCAAAGGGAAATATTCATTTCAGAAACAGTAGTTGAATATTCAGAAGACTGAGGAGGTAATCTCTATGCAAGAAGCAATATGTTCCAAGCATATGATATGATTCAGTTCAGTTCAGTCACTCGGTTGTGGCTGACTCTTTGTCACCCCCATGAACCGCAGCATGCCAGGCCTCTCTGTCCATCACCAACTGCCGGAGTTTACCCAAACTCATGTCCATTGAGTCAGTGATGCCATCCAACCATCTCATCCTCTGTCGTCCCCTTCTCCTCCGGCCTTCAATCTTTCCCAGCATCAGGGTCTTTTCCAATGAGTCAGCTCTTTGCATCAGGTGGCCAAAATATTGGAGTTTCAGCTTCAGCATCAGTCCTTCCAATGAACACCCAGGACTGATCTCCTTTAGGATATACTGGTTGGATCTCCTTGCAGTCCAAGGGACTCTCTAGAGTCTTCTCCAACACCACAGTTCAAAAGCATCAATTCTTTGGTGTTCAGCTTTCTTTATAGTCCAACTCTCACATCCATACATGACCACTGGAAATACCATAGCCTTGAATAGACAGACCTTTGTTGACAAAGTAATGTCTCTGCTTTTTAATATGATGTCTAGGTTGGTCATAACTTTCATTCCAAGGAGTAAGTATCTTTTAGTTTCTTGGCTGCAATCACCACCTGCAGTGATTTTGGATCCCAGAAAAAATAAAGTCAGCCACTGTTTCCACTGTTTTCTCATCTATCTGCCATGAAGTGATGAGACCAGATGCCATGATTTTAGTTTTCTGAACACTGAACTTTAAGCCAACTTTTTCACTCTCCTCTTTCACTCCCATCAAGAGGCTCTTTAGTTCTTCTTCACTTTCTGCCATAAGGGTGGTGTCATCTGTATCTGAGGTTATTGATATTTTTCCCGGAAATCTTGATTCCAGTTTGTGTTTCTTCTAGTCCAGCATTTCTCATGATGTACTCTGCATATAAGGTAAATAAGCAGGGTGACAATATACAGCCTTGACACATTGCTTTTCCTATTTGGAACCAGTCTGTTGTTCCATGTCCAGTTCTAACTGTTGCTTCCTGACCTGCATATAGGTTTCTCAAGAGGCAGGTCAGGTGGTCTGGTATTCCCATCTCTTTCAGAATTTTCCACAGTTTATTGTGATCCACAGAGTCAAAGGCTTTTGCATAGTCAATAAAGCAGAAATAGATGTTTTTCTCGAATTCTCTTGCTTTTTTGATGATCCAGCAGATGTTGGCAATTTGATCTCTGGTTCCTCTGCCTTTTCTAATATGATATGATTAGTCTTAGATAATGATCCCCTGCAGAAGGAAATGGCAAATCATTCCAGTATTCCTGCCTGGAAAATCCCATAGACAGAGCCTGGCGGTCTACAGATCATGAGTGTCCCAAAGAATCGGACACGACTTAGCAACTAAACAACAACAAAGAGAAACAAAGAGAAGTTAAGTTATAAATATAAGATAGGAGTTAGGTGTGACAGAAGAATTAGGACATTAGGAATCCCAATTCAAACAACATGAAGAAGATGAATAATTTAGAGTGACAGTAAAGAGAATTTAGTCTTGACAAGCTCATGATAAATTTGATGGGTCATGAAATATAATTTGGATATCAATTAACAATAATAGCAGTTATTATCATTATTTACATAAAATGTGGAGGTAGAAAATCCAAGTTAATCTACAAAATAACCTGGCAAAACTAGTAATTGAATTATGTTACAGGGCCATTTTTCTCATTCTTTTAAAAGCCACCTTAGTAGCACGTTTATATCATTTCCTAGGGTTCTGTTAGTATATTAAATCTTGTATTCCAGAAGACACCCATAGGCTAATAAGCTTTAGTTCAACTTTAGTTTCAACATCCCTTGATCAAACACACTCAGAAATGTATCCTCTGCACATTCTCCCAGCTTCTGCTAGTATGCACTAGCTAAGTCTAACTTTTTGAAGTTATAGTTCCTTTCATTTTTAATGACACCCTGCTTATCCTTAAATAAACCAGTTGTAATTCAACTCTTTTTACTGGTATTTAGTCAAGGTGGGAAACCGAGTACATATCTTGAGAGATGCATATTTTCTTAGGGAGAAGTTTCTTTGAGTTCTTCAACCAAGTCGCAGTGATAGAATTTAACAGGAAATACTGGGACATTTGGGGCTTCCCTTGTGACTCAGTGGTAAAGAATCTGCCTGCCAATACAGGAGATGTGGATTCAATCCCTGGGATGAGAAGATCCCCTGAAGAAGGGAATGGCAACCCACTCCAGTATTCTTGCCTGGGAAATCCCATGAACAGTGCAGCCTGGCAGGCCACAGTCCCCAGGGTCACAGACTCAGACATAACTTACTGAGAGCATGCACACACTGGGCCATTTATACAAGATCAGAGAGTTTGAAGAACATGGACTTCTCAGACTTTTCAGTGCACCAATTCAAATTTCCTATCTCACAGATCGAGGTCCCTCTCTACCCCAAACAGGACCCTGGCCTTGGCATATCAGACCTATCTCATTGGAAGCTCAGCTAATCTGGTGGTTTATCCCTGAGACAAGTCTTCAGTTTTCTCTGCTCTCCCTTGAAAGGGATGATGGACATACAAAATTAAACTACAGAGACTCTGTGACTTTTACATGTAAATTTTATTTGCCTAAAAATTTCTCTCATCATTTGATCACTTGCAACATTAACAGTGCTTAGTAATAACTACCTAATACCACTGACCTTACATTTACTATTTTTCTTATATTTTCAAATGCTGCATACTTCATAACAACTAGCACATTTCTTCTCAGCAGAATACCATTGCAGTTTGCCAAAAATGAAAATTTTAACAACTGCACTTTTTATCTTGTGCCAGGATCTGTGTCCACCAATAGGAATCATCAGTGAAAGGTCCTTATTGCCAGTCTGGAAGCAAGCAATCCAGCCATAACACATCACCCTATCACCTAGTTTTTTTGATCCATTTCTGATATCAATTATCTTAGGTTGAGTTTCCTGGGAAGAAGACACTGATAGGAAAGTTAACTTTTATAAGGATTATTATTGTTGTTGTTGTTCAGTTGCTCCATCTTTGCAACCCCACGGACTGCAGCATGCTAGGCTTCCACGTCCTTCACCATCTCCCGGAGTTCGCTCAAACTGATATCCATTAATATCAGTTGGATGGTGATGCCATCCAACCATCTCATCCTCTGTTGTCCCCTTCTCCTCCTGCCTTCAATCTTTCCCAGCATCAAGGCTTTTTCTAATGAGTTGGCTCTTCACAGCAGGTGGCTAAAGTATTGGTGCTTCAGCATCAATTCTTCCAATGAATATTTAGAGTTGATTTCTTTCAGGATTGACTCTCTTTGCAGTCCAAGGGAACTTCCAGTCTTCTCCAACATCACATGGCATGTGACTAACTCCTATTCTTCCTTGTTAAAGAAAAACTAAATGAAGTAACATTAAAGAAAATTCTCAGGACCAAATTGGTCAATACTATCAATGTAAATCAACTCTGTGCTCTGTGCTCAGATAGTCGTGCCTGACTCTTTGTGGCCCCATGGACTGTAGCCCACCAGGCTTCTCTGCCTATCAAATTTCCCAGGCAAGAATACTGGAAAAAGTTAAAGTGGCTCAGTCATGTCCGACTCTTTGCAACCCCGGGGACTATACAATCCGTGGAATTTTCCAGGCCAGACAACTGAAGTGGGAAGCCATTATCTTCTCCAGGGGACCTTCCCAATCCAGGGATCAAACCCAGGTCTCCTGCACTGCAGGCAGATTCTTTACCAGCTGAGCCACGAAGGAAGCCCAAGAAATACTGGTGTGGGGAGTGTATCCCTTCTCCAGTGGATTTTCCTGACCCAGGAATTGAACCAGGGTCTCCTGCATTGCAGGCAGCTGAGCTACCTGCTCAATCACTGGTAACTCAGTAACTGAGCTACCAGGAAAGAATACTGAAGTGGGGTGCCATTTCCTATTCTAGGAGATCTTCTGAACTTATGAGTTGAACCTGTGTCTCTTGTGTTTCCTGCATTGGCTGGCGTATTCTTTATTTACCACCGCACCATTTGGGAATCATCACTACCATCATGCTAAAATTAGTAGGGTGACAATGTATATACCAACTTTGAAACTCTGCGTATATAAAAGGCTTGAGTGATCTGCTCATATCTTTACAGGAAAATAAATTGCTTTTTAAGTGTCATGAATAAAAGAAATGTTCTTTGAGGAGTGTTTCATACTCTTAAAGCTGATTGTAACTATGATTTTAAATATATTAAGTATTTTTGCTGGCAAAGTTTCACAAGTTTAGGGTTATAATGTCTACAATAGCAAAACTGAGATTCCTGATATACTTTTAAGATCTTTAGCACCATTCCTTCAGCACTATAGTTTACTCTTTAAACCTGGAAAATTCATAGAAGTGAATTTTTTGTTTTGAATGCATTTTCTCAGTAGTTTTATTGATTTATATTAGTAATATCATTTTTAACCTTTTGTTTTATCAAGAGTATCGTATTTCTAGTTTTTTTCAAGAATCTTTTTATTTTTAAAGTAAGGGCAAATCTTGATAACTTCAGATTCAAGAGAAAGCCAAAAAAAGAAATCTCTGCTATTTAATCATTGGGTTTGCCAAAAAATTTGTTTGGATTTTTCTGTAAGATGGTATGTAACAACTCTAATGACTTTTTCTCCAGGCAATCATGATTCCAGCTTATAATTCATCCAGCTTGGCATTTTGCATGATGTACTCTGCATATAAGTTAAATAAGCAGAGTGACAATATACAGCCTTGAAGTACTCCTTTCCCAGTTTTGATCCAGTCCATTGAGTCATGTCTGGTTCTAACTGTTGCTTCTTGACCTGATACAGGTTTCTCAGGAAACAAGTAAGGTGGCCTAGTATTCCCATCTCTTGAAGAATTTTCCAATTTGTGTGATCCATACAGACAAAGGCTTTAGCATAGTCAATGAAGCAATGAAGTCAATTTCTTTGCTTTCTCCATGATCCAACAAATGTTGACAATTTGATTTGTGGTTCCTCTGCCTTTTCTAAACCCAGCTTGTACATTTGGAAGTTCTTGGTTCATGTATTGTTGAAGTCTAGCTTGAAGGATTTCAAGCCTAACCTTGCTAGCATGTGAAATGAGTGCAATTGTATGGTAGTTTGAACATTCTTTGAGATTGCTCTTCTGAAATGAAAACTGACCTTTTCCAGTCCTGTGACTACTGCTGTTTTCCAAATTTGCTGACATACTGAGCACAGCATTTTAATAGCCTCACCTTTTAGGCTTTTAAATAGCTCAGCTGGAATTTTGTTACCTCCACTAGTTTTGTTTCATAAGAAGCTTCTTTACCTGGGCCATTTGGCAAACACCTTCCTAAAGCCTGTTTTGAGGCCTCTTTATTAGGGAAAGAAAGGAAATGTTAAAGACACTGCTCTGACTCAGTATTTATCCACTTCTAGTCCTTTTCTCTATCCCTCTTCTAGCATTCAGGTCCATCAGATTGCAAGCACTATTTGTTCAGGGTCCCTACCCTACAGTGAGATGGCCAAAATATCTGTGCTGACTCAACTTTCAGCAGCTGAGCCATTCCATATGAGGACATGGAACAGAGAGCTGCTTTCTCCAGTTTAACTTCTTTCTACACTATTGCAGTAAGAGATTAAGGGCTTCAATGTTACTTTCATTCCAGCTTGTTATCTGTATTGCCCACTCTGATTCTTGGCAGCTCAGCTCTACCAGGCTCAGCTAAGTTCTTGACAGTTGCTTCAGATTTGCTAAGATGGTGATAGCAAACAGGTAAAAAAGAAAAAAAATATATATATATATATACGAATATATATGAAGTGAAGTGAAGTCACTCAATCGTGTCCAACTCTTTGTGACCCCATGGACTGTATAGCCCACCATACTCCTCGGTCCATGGGATTTTCCAGGCATGAATACTGGAGTGGGTTGCCATTTCCTTCTCCATACATCTATCTATATCTATATATCTCCCTGGGTCTAAGAAGTTGAGATTTTCATAGTTTCTAACCCTTCCCCAGTGGTAGGAGATGTCTAATGATATGAACACAGCTGGTTTCCTTCCCCTCTCTATTGACTATAGAGGTTATTTTTAATTCTCTCTCTAGGGGCAATTTGTCTTCATCTTTGTATTGTGTTTTATGGGGCTTACTGCCCTTTCCCCAATGGTTTCATTAAAAGAAAAAATATATAGCATAATTATTCTTTGCAACAGAGATTCTTATGTATCAAAACCCTCATTAATTGGTACACTCCTATTTCAGTAAATTCTGGACTTCATCTTTTTGGTGGTCATAACCATATTCCTAATATATCATATAGGTTTTACAAGTACTGGCTTCCAAGTGCCATTATGCAATATTGTAATAGGAAAAAAGTGCCATTGTTTGATCTACCTAATTCCAATCAACTTATCATAGAGAAGAAAAGTTCAGTGCTATTTTGTGAACAATGGCATGAGAGAATAGTATTTGCCACAATTTCCACTGACAACATGCCTTAATTTAGACTTGCAACATATCCCACCAATACAACTTCCTGTTCCCCTCTAGCACTCTCAACCATTGACTTTTAAAAATACTATATTCTAATAAATATTAGAATATCCACGTGTCCTTTCTATATGAAAGTACAAGATTTCTTCCAACATTGCTATTGATTTTCCATGAGAATTATTATTCAATTTATCCATTTGCTTATATCTTTATTAAATCTTCCAGTCATGGTCATTCTCCGAAATAGAGATCCCTCTAGTTCTCACTAGTGTTCTTATTTGTTTTAGCAAGTCTTTGGCACCTAATGACAAATCTTAGTAGTCTCATTTTGGCCACACTTAGTATTACAAGATTAATTCCTTAAATCTTTCACAGATTATCTTAGGCTGGATGGTCAGGTCTATCAATCTAAAATATATATTACTGCTATCTATATTTTATTGTTTTTGTTCACTACATTTTGTTTATTGTTTTTGGTAACAACATTCCCTAAAACACTGTGCCCTGTGAAACTCTTAGATATATTGACCCCCTAGTGTATCCCCAACTTCTGTGATATAAGGTATCATGTAAATATCCCTTATATAACTCCAGAGGGTATTGTTGGTATAATTAGGAGACCAAAGCACATGCAAACTCTCTTGAGGCTCTTCAGGTTTCATTTACACCTTCTTTAAATGCATTCCACTGACATTGACATTCCATATATTCAAAGTAGCAAACAAACTTCTGACATGTTGAGAAGGCAGAGCAATCTGCTTTCTGTCACACCCAGGCAGCTGTCTCAGCAATGTATCACTTTGATTAACAGCCCCACAAAATGACAGAAGCTCTGCTGTTCAGTATTCTCCACCCTCTTTGATTCATTGGTAGTATTTTCCCCGGGTAATCAGAAAAATAACCAGAATGGCAAATATAGACTATAAACCATGAATCAAATGGTAGTAGGTGGCTAGTGATAAGCTGAGTTATCAAGGGTACTATGTCACTTCTTTTCACCAAATTATCTAGGTGGAGTTTTGGGGCAAAGTCAATAAATCATCAAGAGCCGGATTCTTCTTTTCTGGGAAAAACAGATTCAGAGGTTTCTTCCAGCATCTGCCACTAGTGAATGCCAGATTGGACAGAGATAGTTAGCAATCTTCTCTTGCTCTGAGGTACTCCTATGTAAATAATTTGATTGTATTCTTATTTAAGTTCATGATTCACTAATGAACATCCTTTGTTTTCCATAATTTATCCCTTCTCTGGATCCACATACTTCCCACCATGGTAGGGTTTTTCTAGCTCAGATATATGGGTCACCCACAGGGTGACTAATAACAGCATACTTGCTAATGCTTCTTCCTTTTCATAACTCAGAAGGGTTTCAAAGTTTGACAGGTAAGATACATGCAGACAGGTACATACTGCTAAAAGCATTTCATAGAAAAGCTCATTCCTTCTACTAAGCCCTAATGGTATACTTATCAGAACTTCTATAATCAGAATGATTAAGTTGGGTAGGCCTAGTGCTAATTCCTTCCTTTCCAATAATGAATGGTCATGAGCATAAACAACACACAGTGAATAAAGAATTATTTTAATGGAATTTTTACTATTAATGTGATTGGGTTCATATCTTTGTATGTGCTACTAATGAAGAGAAATATGAGCCACATATATGAAATATATATGCTATTTCACAGACCAATATCATGTCCAATGACCAATTTGAAGGAAGAGTTATAACTGGTTTTGAATGCTGCTGTTTAGTCAGATTTACGAAACACCTATATAATAAATAATACATTATTTACTCTGTTGAATTATGTGTAAAATATAAATGCATAATATATATGACAAATATATGATCATGTGTGTGTGTGTGAGCATTGATTGCTAAAACATGCTTTGTGTATTCTCCCTGTCTGATGCTGTCTGGGAAATTGATGCAATACTTGTTGATCTATTTGAAAATCCATTTATTTGAAGAGGTGGCAAACTTCTTAAACAAATTGATCAACTGGAAATATATGGAAAACTGGAACTAAAAACAGTAGAAGTACTGCAGGAAAGTTTTCAATCTCACTCATGTCTAAGAAAAATATAAATCACTAAAATGTTTGCAAAGCCCTGAGCAGATAGAGAACAAGAACCAAAACATTTTTTACCTATGAGTACATATCCAGGGAAATAATGTGTAATAAAGGCAAAAAAAAAAAACTATTGAAAAATATTTTCTTGACTATAAAAATTGTACTTTCTTATACTATCTTAATATCCTCCTTTTAAAACATATTTCAGGCCACCTTTATTACAGTTGGAATATTCTACCTGGCCATGAATTAAAGAAATAACTACCCAAATCTTTTTAAAGGGAAAATACAGAACTTTTTATTTTTGTTCATTCTGAGCAATATTATGATCTCAGTATCACCAAATTTTTCTTAAAGATTTGCAAACCTCTTACTACAATGTCAATGTCAGAGATCAGACTACAATAAGACAGTTTTCACTTTATTAAAAGCATTAAACTTTGGAAAAAGAATACTAAGAACTAGATATAAACTTAGACAATCTGATTATCCTTATCCACAGATTACTAGAATGCTGTTATCTGCCTTACTTAGGTCTCACTTTAATTCATAAGAGGAACATAAAAATTACACAGAGTTCTATATGTCATAGTTAAAACTTTGCCAAAATTCTGAATAATATCACTAAAATATTTGATCTGGTTACTAGAAAAGGATTCAAAATTGGGAAGATCATAGATCAAAAGCTAGGAATACAAGATGTTTTCTTGAACTCAAGAGAAGGTACACGTGCAACTCTCAGAGAATATCAATTGTACCTATCTCCCTAAAGATCTATCTGTAATATTTAGAGAAAATAATCTGAAAAATAAATTAACTGTTAACATAGCCCATAGCTAGAACTAAGTTGTTTTTTTTTTTTTTCTTTTCTGGAAAGTCAGGGTTAAGAACTCTTCATGCACATTTTGTTTTTTGTATTATTTAAGATTCCCTACTGAATTCTGCTCAACTTCACTATAATTATTTTCTTTACTGTACCTTTTCACTCACTTAGGATCTTCTACACTGCTCCTTAAGCTGGGAATTTCTTGAACAGTTGCAGACCATATCTCTGAATTCCTTTCCACAAAAGTACTGAAGTTGCAAAGGTTTATTCCTAATCCAACTATTGCCACAGGACTTAACTTACTGGGAATTTTGGTTATCATTGCCATGTGCCCAAGAAGATAAACTTTCAAGGCCACTTTGTAACTATAGCTGAAAAAGAGGCCACAGCTGATTATGACTACATTCAAACTGAACACTGAAGTCTATAATCCTCTTTATTCATTTTCAAAGACAACAGAGAATGAGATGGTTGGATGGCATGACTGACTCAATGGACATGCGTTTGAGTGAGCTCCAGGAGTTGGTGATGGACAGGGAAGCCCGGTGTGCTACAGTCCATAGGGTCGCAAAGAGTTGGACATGACTGAGCGACTAAACTGAACTGTGCTAATCTTTTAATTATTTTATAGATTTAAGATCAACTATACCACTTTCTGCATCTCTAGCTACATCACTATATCACCATGAGAATGAGGATCAGTGTTTGAAGCACCATACTGAATTACCATTTTCCTATTAATATCCTGATTAATAACTGTTCATCTCAGGTGACATTTGAAGGCAACCAATATTAACATACATAGGAAAATCTCCAATAATTACTGTGTAATAGTCCTCACATAGGTTCTTTAATGGCTATATTTTAAATCTAGACTTTGTTCTATTATTCAGTTATCTACAAACATACAATTTATGTTTCCTACTTTTGATTTACTGACAGAAAGTTGGGACCTAGATTTACTCCTTAATTATAACTTTTCTTATTCTTTTCCTAGAACCAATTTTGTTCACTACTTACATAACTTTGACATTTATTCTTTGTCTTAAAAGATCATGTAAACACACTGGCAAATTTTATTCCTCATCCAAGTATTGATGCCATATTTTAAAAAGGATTAATGATGATGATGCTATTAATAAGTAACATTTATATAGCATTTACAGTGTGCCAGGCCCTATGCTAAGTACTTTAAATATATTGGCTCATATAATCTACAAAGAAACTATCTGCGGTTAGTAAAATTATTATTTGCATTTTTGGGGCGATGAGAAAACAGACTCTGAGCTGTTAAGCAACGTTTAAGGTCACATGGCTAGTAAATAGCAAAATAAAAAATGGTGAACATTTTAAAAAATAATTTCACATTATAAAAGTGATCATTTGATGTATTTCCAACTGGTTTGCAGAACGTGTACAAATACAACCATAAACTGATTTCTTAAACAGAGTGCTGAAAAATATATCTTCTAAAATGAAAACAAATCCCTACTAATAGACAAAGTATTTTTTGCTAGGAAAGACATACGTATTATTTGGTGTTACAAGACCTATGTTTTATGTATAGCCTACCAAGCTGAAGCTGAAACTCCAATACTTTGGCCACCTCATGCGAAGAGTTGACTCATTGGAAAAGACTTTGATGCTGGGAGGGATTGGGGGCAGGAGGAGAAGGGGATGACAGAGGATGAGATGGCTGGATGGCATCACCAACTCGATGGACATGAGTTTGAGTGAACTCTGGGAGTTGGTGATGGACAGGGAGGCCTGGCGTGCTGTGATTCATGGTTTCACAAAAAGTTGGACATGTCTGAGCGACTGAACTGAACTGAATATTTTAGATTTATGCTAGTGGGCTACTAAGATATTATTCGTTCATATTAAAAGTAGAAATAATATTACTAGCCTATCTTGAACATAGGGTGCCTATGAGTATGAAATAGAGTACAGATAAAATGTTATAATCATTCAACTCATATACAGTGAGTCTTGCCAGTAAAATAGGTTAAATGACAAAGCAGCAATTAAAGCTTCATCTTTGGAAATAATATTGACCTTATTTCAGAGGATTTTTAAGGAATTGTTTCTCAGTACATAGTTAGAAATTAATTTCTATTCTAAGATAATATTAACAATGAAATTGTTTCCCCTAAGCAGTAGATATCCTAAAGCTACACTCTTATTAAATTATGGAGATAAAATTGAATTTATATGGGATGAATGACCCCAAGAATTTACTAGCCAAAATGTAGAAATAAACTCAGTTTCAAGACAATATCTTACTGTTAGTTAAGTATTTACTGATTCTTAATTACTCATTTAAGTTATTTGGGAGTAAAATAAAACAGAAATGTTTTCTTTAATCACAATATTAGTTTAAAAAATATAAAGCTAGTGCTCATTGCTTACCTGAATTCTGGATATTCTTCAAATAATTATGGAACCAACTGTGGCACTGATGAACAGTAATGGCAAATATTTAACCACTGGAGAAAAAATAAATCAGTTGAAAGACCATAAATAGAGGCCTCTTTTCACCATTGCCTTTTTCCTGATTTATGTATCCTAGGGTTTCTACCAAACATGGATTTGAGCCGAATTTCTTTCCTTATGTGCTTGTTGTTGTTCAGTCACTAAGTCTTTGTGACCCCATGGACTGCAGCACACTGGCCTTTCCTTTCCTTCACCATCTCCCAGAGTTTGCTCAAATTCACGTTCGTTGAGTCAGTGATTTAATCTAGCCATTTCATCTTCTGCTGTCCTCTTCTACTTTTGCCTTCAATCTTTCCCAGCTTCAGAGTCTTTTCTAATGAGTTGGCTCTTCACATCAGGTGGCCAAACTATTGGAGCTTCAGTTTCAGCAACAATCCTCCCAATGAATATTCAGGGTTGATTTCCTTTAGGATTGACTAGTTTGAATTCCTTACTGTCCAAAAGACTCTTAAGAGTCTGCTCCAGTATCATCAGTTCTTCAGTGCTCAGCCTTCTTTACGGTCCAACTGTCATATCTGTATATGACTACTGGAAAAGCTATAGCTTTGACTATAGGGAACTTTGCCAGCAAAGTGATGTCTCTGCTTTTTAATATGCTATCTCCTTATGTGTCTGTGACATGCTGTGCTTAGTTGCTCAGTTGTGTCTGACTCTTTGTGACCCCATGGGCTGCAGCCTGCCAAGCTCCTCTGTTCATGGGGAGTCTCCAGGCAAGAATACTGGAGTGGGTTGCCATGCCCTCCTCCAGGGTATCTTCCCAACTCAGGGATTGAACCTAGGTCTTCCACATTGCAGGCAGATTCTTTACCATCTGAGGCACTAGGGAAGCCCAAGAATACTGGAGTGGGTAACCTATCCCTTCTCTCCTGGGGAACTTTTCACCACGGGAAACATACTGAGGTCTCCTGAATTGCAGGAGGATTCTTTACCAGTTGACTTACCAGGGAAGCCCCCTTATCTGTTTACTTCAATCCAAATCATTCACCTCATGACATTCCTCTCATTCTGTTTGCATGCAAAGCTGCCATTTCAAGAAGACAAAAGGAATAATACTGAAGTATCAACTGAAAGGAAATGTAATCCTAATAGGAGAAATGCAATAAGAAGAAAATATAAGAAGACACGTAACAGTGTATGCTGGAAAAAAAAAATAGATGAATTAAAACAACTAGGGAAAAAAAGAAGGGAAAAGTATATCATAGACTATTATATTTTGCCACCAGTGAACTTTGAATGCTGTCCTGCACTTCAGATTGGAGAAGGAAATGGCAACCCACTCCAGCATTCTTGCCTGGAGAATCCCAGGGACAGAGGAGTCTGGTGCACTGCTGTCTATGGGGTCGCACAGAGTCGGACACAACTGAAGCGACTTAGCAGCAGCAGCAGCCTGCACTTCAGAACACCATCCCATTTTCCCCTTCTATTTCACTTACTAAATATTTTAGGCATTTCTATCACTGAATTCAAATAATGTTTAAATTTAATGAGATTATTAGTCTTATTAATTAGTTAACAACTTACATACACAAGGTTTCTTTAAATAATGAAAATATTTTTGTCAAGAAAACTTCAAGCAGGCTTTCACTTTGTACTCTGCAACTGCAAGCGATAAATCTTGGGAAATTTATATAATAGCAGTCCCGCTTACCATGCATATGTCACAATATAATTCTCAACAAGACAAATACATGTGATTACATTCACTAAGTAACACTGAAGAGTTTCAAATCATTCACTGTGAAAGCTGTAACTGCTTAAGTAAAATTAGTTTGGCTTTTCATTTAGTTTCCATTTTATTTCATTCCGAGATTTAGCTTTCAATACTTGGAAAGAAAAGAAAGAAATGTTTGCCTTATTCAAATTTAGAGAGCAGAGGGATCAGGGAAGGCTTGGATGCTGAGCTAAAAAAAAAAAAACAAAAAACTGATCTCTGATGTTTTTATCTGAAATTAGGAATATTAATATAGGGAAGGTAAAAGAGAAATGACTAACTTCAAAATTAGAGTAACGTCAAACTGAAGGAAGTAAAATCATTGCAACATTGAGTTTATTTATTCATTTATGTCTTAACTAGTTCTCGAATATAGGGTTTCTTACATAAAAACAAATATAAGAATATAAATTAATAAGTTGCTAAAATATACATAATTATTACTGTTGTTGTTCACTTGCCCAGTCAAGTCCAACTCAGAGACCACATGGACTGCAGCATGCCAGGCTCCCCTGTCCCTCACCATCTCCAGGAGTTTGCCCAAGTTCATGTTCATTACATCAGTGATGCCATAATTATTATGGCACCATTTGCCAAGTTGTATGTGACTCATGGACTGTACAGTCCATGGAATTCTTCAGGCTAGAATATTGGAGTGGGTAGCCTTTCCCTTCTCTAGGGGATCTTCCAAACCCAGGGATTGAATCCGGGTCTCCTGCATTGCAGGCAGAGCCTTTACCAACTGAGCTACCAGGAAAGCTCCAGTGTTGAAGTCTGATTATCATTGTTGTTGTTCAGTCCCTCAGTCATGTCTGACTCTTTGCAACTCTGTGAACTGCAGTATGCCAGGCTTCCCTGTTATTCACCATCTCTGGGAGATTGCTCAAACTCATTTCCATTGAGTTGGTGAAGCCATACAACCATCTCATCCTCTGTTGTCCCCTTCTCCTCCTGCCTTTAATCTTTCCCAACATCAGGGTCTTTTCCAAGGAGTCAGCTCTATCCATCAGGTGACCAAAGTACTGGAGCTTCAGCTTTAGCATCAACCCTTCCAATGAATATTCAGGATTGATTTAATTTAGGATTGACTGGTTGGATCTCCCTGCAGTCCAAGGGACTCTCAAGAGTCTTCCCCAGCACAACGGTTCAAAGGCATCAGTTCTTTAGCCCTCAGCTTTCTTTATGGTCCAACTCTCACATATATACATGACTACTGGAAAAACCATAGCTTTGACTAGATGGACCTTTGTCTGCAAAACAATGTCTCTGCTTTTAAAAATGCTGTCTAGGTTTGTTTCAGCTTTTCTTCCAAGGGGCATTTTTAAATTTCATGTCTGTAGTCACAATCTGCAGTGATTTTGGAATACAAGAAGATAAAGTCTGCCATTGTTTCCATTGTTTACCCATCTATTTGCCATGAAGTGAAGGGGCAGGATGCCATTATCTTCATTTTTTGAATGATGAGTTTTAAGCCAGCTTTTTCACTCTCATCTTTCACTTTCATCAAGAGGCTCCTCAGTTCCTCTTCGCTTTCTGCCATAAGGGTGATGTTATCTGCATATCTGATGTTATTGGCAATCTTGATTCCAGCTTGTGCTTTATCCAGCCCAGCATTTCACATAATGTACTCTGCATAAGAGTTAAATAAGCAGGGTGATAATATCCAGTCTTGACATACTCCTTTCTCAATTTTGAACCACTCCATTGTTACATGTCCAGTTCTATCTGTTGCTTCTCGACCTTCATACAGATTTCTCAGGAGGCAGGTAAGGTGGTCTGGTATTCCAGTCTCAAAGAATTTTCCACATTATGTTGTGATCCTCATAGTCAAAGGCTTTGATGTAGTCGATAAAGCAGAAGTAGATGTTTTTCTGAAATTATCTTGCCTTTTTTTATGATCCAATGGATGTTGGCAATTTGATCTCTGGTTTCTCTCCCTTTTCTATATCCAGCTTAAACATCTGGAAGTTTTTGGTTCACATACTGTTGAAGACAAGCTTGGAGAATTTTGAGCATTACTTTGCTAGTATGTGAAATGAGTGCAATTGTGTGGTAGTTTGAACGTTCTTTGGTATTGCCTTTCTATGGTATTGGAATGAAAACTGATCTTTTCCATTCCTGTGGCCACTGCTGAGTTTTCCAAATTTGCTGACATACTGAGTGCAGCACTTTCACAGCATCATCTTTTAGGACTTGAAATAGCTCAGTTGGAATTCCATCACCCCCACTAGTTTTGTTCATAGTGATGCTTCCTAAGGCCCACTTGACTTCAGATTCCGGGATGTCTGGCTCTGGGTGAGTGATCACACCATCATGGTTGTCTGGGTTATTAAGATCTTTTTTGTATAATTCTTCTGTGTATTCTTGCCACCTCTTCTTAATATCTTCTGCTTCTGTTAGGTCCATACCGTTTCTGTCCTTTATTATGCCCATCTTTGCATGAAATGTTCCCTCGGTATCTAATTTTCTTGAAGAGATTGCTTTTCTTTCCCATTCTACTGTTTTCCTCTATTTCTTTGCATTGATCGCTGAGGAAGGCTTTCTTATCTCTCCTTGCTATTCTTTGTAACTTTGCATTCAGACAGGTGTATCTTTCCTTTTCTGCATTGCCTTTAGCTTCTCTTATTTTCTCAGCTATTTGTAAGGCCTCCTCATGCAACCATTTTACCTTTTTTTCATTTCTTTTTCTTGGGGATGGTTTTGATCACCACCTCCTATACTATGTTAGAAACCTGCTTCCATAGTTCTTCAGGTGCTCTATCAGATCTAATCCCTTGAATTTATTTTTCACTTCCACTGTATAATGGTATTGTCATATCTTACTATAAATGGCTAAGTTCCCAAGCTCTCCAATGGAAACTTGCCCTGCCAGTGCTATTACATCTCCACTCTCTTGCCCTAACTCATTTAATTTTGACCAAAAGCCAGAGCAAGGAGACAGATATTAGCTCTCCCCTCTCCATGTCTTTGTCAGTTGACCTCAAAATAAAGCTTTTTAATATCTTAAAAGCTGGTACCATGGCATTGGCTTCTATTCCAGTTGAGTAGTGAGCCTTTGCTTGTCTGCAATAGTGATTATCTAATTTTAGCATAATTTTAGGCACTTTAGCATGTACTCTGTATACATCATATATTTTGATCCTCACACACCTCTTCAATTAGATACCTTTAACTCTATTCTATCACATAGAAAATCAGACCTAGGGATTTAAGGTAACTTAAGTTCATGCAGCTTAAGCTAATTGGAGCAGAGTTTAAGTGGCTTAAAAATCCCACCACCATGACAGAGGATTAGCAGATGAAGCCAGGATTAAAGCATCAAGCATAAACAAAAACCTAATATCCTTTTTATCTACCATAAGTGGGTGACAGATTGGCTCATATTTTCCA
The DNA here is from genome assembly GCF_029378745.1 of Bos indicus. NCBI lineage: Eukaryota > Metazoa > Chordata > Mammalia > Artiodactyla > Bovidae > Bos > Bos indicus. Next base: position 92,838,068 of record NC_091767.1, read on the forward strand.
TAAAAGAAGCATGGAAAATCAGTTGCACCATTTACAGTAGATTTTTCTTTTGTTGATAGAGTTCCAGCTAAACAAATACAAGTTAAATGACTCCACAAAAACTTTAAAAATATTCCAGAAGGGAACAAATAATTAATATCAATAATCTATGAATACTTTCTTTTTTTTAAAGTCTAAAAGAACCTCCATTTTTCACAGTGGATTTGGCCTTGCTCTATAATTGAAGCATTCAGAATACTACTAATTCATTCTCCTAATCACTCTATTTTTAATAGTTTTAATCAATACAACAGCATATTCAGGAAGCTAGTCTTCAGAAGTAAGAAAGCTGAAGGTCACAGAAGTAAATTATGACCTTAAAATCATAGTTTGTCTGGCTCCTAACACATGCTTTTACTACACATCTGTAGCCAGAATGCTGAAATAGTACTGTGATATTCTGATTTATAGTAAAAAATTATATATATATATATATATATATATATATATACACAATTTAATATATATATATATGTATATATATTTGACCTTCATTTCCATTTTGGGCACAGAGCTCCCAAAACTCCTATAACTTCCCAAGTGACAAGACCAGAAAAGTGTCTTTAGTATTTCATGAGGTGGGGCTGGTTACTTGGACAGCAGACCATGTGATCCTGACAAGAGGGTTTGGACTTTCAGTCTCCCCATCATCACTTCCATCTCCTGGGAGTGGAGAAGGGCTGGAGGTTGAATCAATCACCAATGGCCTGTGATTTAATCCGAAATGTCAGTGTAACACAACTCTCCATCAGATCAGATCAGATCAGTCGCTCAGTCGTTTCTGACTCTCTGTGACCCCATGAATAGCAGCACGCCAGGCCTCCCTGCCCATCACAAACTCCCGGAGTTCACTCAGACTCACGTCCATCGAGTCAGTGATGCCATCCAGCCATCTCATCCTCTGTCGTCCCCTTCTCCTCTTGCCCTCAATCCCTTCCAGCTACACAGTCTTTTCCAATGAGTCAACTCTTCTCAAGAGGTGGCCAAAGTATTGGAGTTTCTGCTTTAGCATCATTCCTTCCAAAGATATCCCAGGGCTGATCTCCTTCAGAATGGACTGGTTGGATCTCCTTGCAGTCCAAGGGACTCTCAAGAGTCTTCTCCAACACCACAGTTCAAAAGCATCAATTCTTCGGCACTCAGCCTTCTTCACAATCCAACTCTTACATCCATACATGACCACAAGAAAAACCATAGCCTTGACTAGACGAACCTTTGTTGGCAAAGTAATGTCTCTGCTTTTGAATATGCTATCTAGGTTGGTCATAACTTTCCTTCCAAGGAGTAAGTGCCTTTTAATTTCATGGCTGCAGTCACCATCTGCAGTGATTTTGGAGCCCAGAAAAATAAAGTCTGACACTGTTTCGACTGTTTGCCCATCTATTTCCCATGAAGTGATAGGACCAGATGCCATGATCTTCATTTTTTGAATGTTGAGCTTTAAGCAAACTTTTTCACTCTCCACTTTCACTTTCATCAAGAGGCTTTTTAGTTCCTCTTCATTTTCTGCCATAAGGGTGGTGTCATCTGCATATCTGAGGTTATTGATATTTCTCCTGGCAATCTTGATTCCAGCTTGTGTTTCTTCCGACTTAAAAGGACTAGGTTCTGCATATATTAGGGTTGGTGAATATGTGCAGATTTAGGGAGAAAAATGCTGAGAGGCATTGAAGCTCTGCGTTCTTTCCCACATACTTTTCCCTATACATCTCTTTCATCTACCTGTTTCTGAATTGTATTATTTTATAATACACTGAAGACCTAGTAAGTAAAATACTTCTGAGTTCTGTGTGCTACTTTAATCGATCCAAGGAAGGAGTTATAGGAACTTCTGATTTATAGTCCATTGGTTAGGACAGGTTACAATCTAAGGGACAGTCTTTAACCTGTGGGATCTGATGCTATCTCTGGGATGCAATGCCAGAATTGAGCTGCACTGTAGGACACCACGGGCGCTTCTCAGGTGGCTTAGTGGTAAAGAATCTGCCTGTCAATTCAGCCGATGTAGTAGATGTGGGTTTGATCCCTGGGTCTGGAGACTTCCTGGAGGAGGAAATAGGAACCAACTCCAGTATTCTGGTCTGGGAAATCTCATGGACAGAGAAGCTTGGCAGGGTACAGTCCATGAGGTCTCATAAAGTCAGACACGGTGAATGAGTTCACAGGACACCCAGACAGTATCAGAGCTTAGCTTATTGTGGGAAAACATTCCCTGGTAACTGGGGTACAGAATATACATTTGGTACTATATACCACTTTTTGATACTTTGTTTTTCATTGAACTACAATGAGGATAAACATTTTATCTTAACCATTTGGCTTCATGTATTCAGTTCAGTTCAGCTGCTCAGTTATGTCCGAATCTTTGTGACTCCGTGAACCGCAGCATGCCAGGCCTCTCTGTCCATCACCAACTCCTGGAGTTCAGCCAAACTCACGTCCATTGAGTCGGTGATGCCATCCAACCATCTCATCCTCAGTCGTCCCCTTCTCCTCCTGCCTTCAATCTTCCCCAGCATCAGGGGCTTTTCCAATGAGTCAGCTCTTTGCATCAGATGGTCAAAGTATTGGAGTTTTAGCTTTAGCATCAGTCCTTCCAACGAACACCCAGGACTGATCTCCTTTAGGATGGACTGATTGGATCTCCGTGCAGTCCAAGGGACTCTCAAGATTCTTCTCCAACATCGCAGTTCAAAAGCATCAAGTCTTTGGTGCTCAGCTTTCTTTATAGTCCAACTGTCACATCCATACATGACTACTGGAAAAACCATTGCCTTGACTAGACAGACCTTTGTTGACCAAGTAATGTCTCTGCTTTTTAATATGCTGTATAGGTTGCTCATAATTTTCCTTCCAAGCAGTAAGCATCTTTTAATTTCATGGCTGCAATTACCATCTGCAGTGATTTTGGAGCCCCAAAAAATAAAGTCTGACACTGTATCCACTGTTTGCCCATCTATTTGCCATGAAGTGATGGGACTGGATACCATGATCTTTGTTTTCTGTATGTTGAGCTTTAAGTCAACTTTTTCACTCTCTTCTTTCACTTTCATCAAGAGGCTCTTTAGTTCTTCACTTTCTGCCATAAGGGGGATGTCATCTGCATATCTGAGGTTATTGATATTTCTCCCAGCAATCTTGATTTTGGCTTGTTCTTCTTCCTGCCCAGTGTTTCTCATGATGTACTCTGTGTATAAGTTAAATAAGCAGGGTGACAATATATAGCCTTGTATATTGGAAGCAAAATATACTCCTTTTCCTATTTATAACCAGACTTAATGTATTAGGGACAAAGAAAACATCTAGATTTATATTCATCATATACTTTAATGTGATTTCTTAATAAATTGATGATAATAATTAAAGAAATGAGGAAAATTTTTAAAAGTAATAAATATATGAATTCATATTAAATTCTGAGTTAGTTCTACCAATAAGATGATACTTGTGCCTACATATAAGCAATAGCATCTTGTAAGACCAGGTTAGTATGACTAGACTGAGGACCTAAACTAAGAAGAAAAGAAGAAAATATTTCCTCCTTTCCTTCTCTTTTCTCTATAGGAGGATTTATTTTGAAGGAAGAAACTTTAATATACATCCCTTCTTTATGGCATTATTTAAAATTTCCATTTAAAAAGTTAAAATAACACATATATAATCTTTATTTTCAACCAAAAATACAGATCATTCAAATTATAGTAATTAACCTAAATCTTTAATTGACACATACAAATAAAAATTATTAGTTCTAGAATAGTAATATATAAGTTTTGTAATAAGTAAATGGATTATATGGATTTCCTATGAAGGACCTTTTGTTTTTGGAATATTAAAACAGTTATGGAAGACATGCAACTAATTACTCATTTCAAGTGAGTAAATAACAATCTCTCCTTTGGGCATCCATAATTCTTTATTTGTACCTTTGTTAATAACTTACTGTTAAACATATGCCCGCTTTATATTCCTCTCTCACTTTGAATCACAAAAGAGTCAGCTAATCTCATATTTTTACATTTTCAATTATTTTAAATTAGATTATGTATGCATACATAGATACACAAATACATTAATTAAGAACAATGCTCTTGAGATATTTTAAATGGTTTGGTATAATTCCTGATTATCAACAACTTTTTATTTGGGACAAAATGTAAGGAATCTATGTGTTAACTGCAAACAATTTAATTTCAGAGAGGTTTGTTTTACTTAATTTATTTATTTATTTATTTTGTATGTAATGTATTGTATTGTAATGTATTCAATGTAATGTATTCAAATGTATACATTTGAGTACCAACTAAAACTTGTCCTGAAATTTATGAAGGTTTAATGCAAGCACTATAATCTTAAGGAGAAATGAGGGCAAAATCAGAAAAATAAAAACAAGACAAAAAGAAAAGGAACAAAGCAAGGTAAACAACCAATCAACTAACAATATTACTAAATATGTCCTAAAAACAAGTCACATGCAAAAAAGCAACAGCTGTTAAACTGGCTTCAGAATTTGCCTCTACAACATTAAAGTCAAAAATAAAATGAAATACATGTTAATATACCTTGATATGAATATATTACAAACCAGTAATATAAATCCAACTATATTTTTCCAGCATGAAATAAAAATTCTCTCAAATACTCAAAAGATTAGCAATAACAGCACCTGCTTTTTGCAGATGATGAAATTATAAATACTGAAGCCCTCTGATAAGATATATATATATATATATAAAATTAAGAATTCAAGCCTGGAAGGGACATATACTTCATCTCCTAATCAAGGACCACCCAACCTAACACTGCAAATGCATTATAAAGAAGTGAAAAGCAGACAAAGTCAGAAGCATTCAATATGAATTCTAGATAAGTGTGTAATCTGGGAGAAATCAGTCTTTCTTACAGTGCATAAATATACACACCTGCATAAATATAAAATATGAAAAAATATTATTTCTCATGGATGAATTTTAAATTATCTAGCAGCAATAATAGAAGTTTGTACTTATTCAAACAGGAACCATTGAAAAATATAAGTAAGCTTCTTCCTTCTACATGAATAAAATTCTTGTATATGCTATAGTATATTTAACTAATTGGAAAAATTTTTATTCCTTATGACAAAAAAAATCCTAAATTTACCCAGAAAGAGAAACAATCATTCATCACTAAAGGAAACAAGTTTCTAACCTGAATGCAATACCCAGAATCTCACCCTTTTTTCCAGCCAAGCTCCTTTCCTCTATCTTCCCTCATGAGACAGTTTAGGCTTACTCCCTTGCATTTCAAAATCTCTTTCTTGGGCTAACAGCTCAGCATATGTCCAGTTTTATGTTTTATTCTTGTTATTTTCATTGCTCCAACACTGTGACATTTTCTGTCCTCTATTAATTTCAATTTGCGTATTCTGTATAGTACTGCTGATGATTTTGGCTATTATTGCAGTTCCATAACTCACCATTTAACTTATTCTGTGAGAGGCAAATTATATTTTATTATAGTCATGTTTTTTGAAATGCATACTATGCTTGTTAGTAATATACAAATTTTAAGCTTTATATACCTTTTAATATATTTTTACATAAGAATTAATGTCACTGAATTAAAGAGCAAGAGGTAGAATGATGAATTTAAACAGCAACAATAAATATTATCTCAACTACTTTGGACATGTTCACTATTATAAAAGTTATTTGAAAGTTCAGGCTTACTGTTCAATGCCCAGAAAAAAATCTATCTGTTATGTGCCTCATCTAACAAATATAAACTAATATATGTATATAATATCAGAGTAGGCAACATAAATTCAATTTATTAATTTACACAAAGCTAAGGCAACCCACTCCAGTATTCTTGCCTGGAAAATTCCATGGACAGAGGAGCCTGGCGGGCTACAGTCCACGGGGATCACAAAGAGTCGGACACGACTGACTGACTGAGCAACAACAATTGAAAAACAGTGCACTGCCATTAGCATTGAAAGATAAAGCATGTGAAGCCTGAAATACAGGGAGCACTTAATACACATATCAGTTATTACCCGTTTTACTATTTTTTCCAGTTACATAAGAATACAAATGATAATATCTTCTTTGACTTTCTGATTTCACACTGACCATGCTCAATATGTACTGAATATTGCAATTTCAATGAAACTGAAAACAATTATTTTAAACATTTATTAGAATATTTCAATATTCAGTAAATAGACTCCTTTAAGTTGTTTTATCTTCTCTGGCTATTGATTTTCCCTCTGTGACTATTAATGTCATTTTCTATGACCTAAACTTGTCTTGCTTCTACAGAGCAATTTGGCCTTAAGCTATACTCCAACAGCTTGACTAGCAGAAATCCATAAACTTTTCCTAAATCTTTAAGAATTTACTAAATTCCCCTATTAAATGTTTGTTCACTGTTTAACTATTCAGAGGTCCATGAAAATTAATTCCCTCATTTTCAAATTTTATGGAGTTGCCTCACTGTATCACATAAGAGTTGAAAATGAGGATGTATCTTTGAATATTTAATAACTCAATAAGCATTTGAAGTCTGAACCAATTTTTTTTGATAGCTGTGATTTTTTTCCTAATGACATACCAGTGGCAGTATATTTAGAAAAATTTATTTGGTTGACCTATTCATCTTTGATTGATTCATTGCAAGTCATTAATTAATACAGATATGAGCTTTAATTTGTGCTCGTCAATCAATCACCATAGGAACTGACACCGAGATGCTATTTTCCCTTACAAATAAGTTTAAGGTGTCTACTTTGTCTTACATTAGTAAGCATATGGCATTTCTGAAGAATAAAATGGCAATATAAAGATTATATATAGATTTTACTTCCCCTGGAATACTTATGAAAGCAATTTTGAGTTTTCTGCTGATAATTCTACGGATCTAAATTAATCCAAGCTATTTTTCTGGACATATCCAGAATATGCTGTCACTGAAGATATTTCCATATTTTTAGAGCTTAGTGAAGATTTAAAATTATATAACAATATTATATTATTATAATTATTATTCCATTATATTATTATAATGGAATAATATGATTAACTTAATTATTATAGGGGAATAAAATATGAGATGATAAAATAATTGATTTGAAGCCTTGTTATTTTGTGAACATTTAAATACATTCAAATTACAACCCTTCTATTACTCTCACTTAGAACAGGAAATAATATTAATATATATTGAGGATAAAAAGTTATAAAGAGATGTTGTAAGATATAATTCAGAACTCCTTTCCTATATACACACATACATACACACAGATACACACACACATACACATATAATGCAACTGTTGAAATCTGGGCAAATGTATCGGCATTGCCCAAAATTGAGGACACATATCATTCACTGTAGGAAACTCATGCCAGCCCCAATTCTTGAAACTTCTGGCTCCTCTTTTCCTGTTTCCCTGCATGGAGGTATGAAATAAGAAATAATAAAAAAAATTAAGACAAGGACTACCACTGCCAACATGATTAAGTAGCTCCTACTGAACCCAATCCACTTGTGTATAACTATAAAATCCAGACAAACTACAAAAAAACAAAAATAAAGAATGTCTAGAAAGCAATGGAGAGTAATCAAATGCAGGTACATTCAGGAACTGAACTGACACTTGTCAAAAAAGAATGGTACTGTGTGAATACATGGCTTTTTTCTCCTGGCTTTTATTATACTTTAAAGTTAGGCAAACATTTTCAATGTGTGAAGTGACTATAATTCTTAGAGAAATTCTGCAGACTTCCTTACCTGAAAAACCAGAAGACATATTTCAAAGCAACTGTATTTTGAAAAACTTGAGAGGAGACCTCTGGAAAGGAGAATGTCACAGAGGAGGAAACCCAAGTTATGAGTATAAGCTCTACCCAAGACTGCCTGGCTCCTAACCCATAAATGTATGGTGCAGACTCAAAGTAGCTGTGATGATTCTAAAATAACTGAACTTAGAGTTGAGATGCAATATTTAAAATTTAAACGTAATCAAACCAATTGCCTAGTAAAACAAAACAAATATCACCATTCTTAAGAATATCAGATCAGATCAGATCAGATCAGTCAACTCAGTCATGTCCGACTCTTTGCGACCCCATGAATCGCAGCACGCCAGGCCTCCCTGTCCATCACAAACTCCCAGAGTTCTCTGAGACTCACATCCATTGAGTCAGTGATGCCATCCAGCCATCTCATCCTCTGTCGTCCCCTTCTCCTCCTGCCCCCAATCCTTCCCAGAATCAGAGTCTTTTCCAATGAGTAATGCAAATATATCACATGTATAACATCACATTCACAATTAGTGGGATATAGTTAAAATTACCCATGTATGAGGAATTAAGTGTTACTCATTCTTGGAACTTACCCTGGTGGTCCACTGGCTAAGACTCCATGCTTTCAGTGCAGAGCTGGGGTTCAATTCCTGGTCAGGGAACTAGATCCCACGTGACACAATTAAAGATCACACATCTTAACTAAAACCTGGTGCAGTCAAATAAATATTTTTTTAAAGTGGTACTCATTCTTACAGGAAAAAATTATCAACATATCTGAACCCTTAGATTATCCGGATATTGGAATTATCATAGAAGGACTTTTAAAGCAGCTGGCATGTGTATGTTTGTGTGTGTGTGTGTGTGTGTTGAGGAAGGTATATGTGTGTGGTAAATGAAGAAGTACTCATAAAAATCTAGAAAATCTAAGATTATTAAAAAAAGAAAAATTCAAAGAAAATACACATCTACATAAAACATTCTTTGGGTATGCAGAATACAGATGATAGAGTAAAGAATCAGTAATCTTGAAGGTCAATCTGGTTTGAACCTCCATCCATAGTTCTTCAAGCACTCTATCAGATCTAATCCTTTCAATCTATTTCTCACTTCCACTGTATAATATAATCTTCAGAATGCCAAGACATGTTTGGAAAAAAATGAAGAGCTTCAGGAACCTGTGGGACATGTCAAAAGTATAAATTATATATAATTTGAGCAAAAGAAGCTTTAGTTAAGCAACATCAAGACAGAAAAAAAAAAAAAGGAAAAATAATGGACAAAAACTTACCAAATGTATGTAAGACATACTTTTATACAAACCAGAAGCTGAGTAAATCCACAGTAGAATAATATAAATAAAACTAAATATTAGTAAAGACAAATCAACTTGCTAAAAATCAAACAGAAAGAGAAAATTTTGAAATTAACTCAAAAATGTCATATTATACACAGGGAAAGAATAATTTATATCACCACAGACTCCATATCAAAAGTTATGGAGGCAAGAAGGCAGAAAACAGGTAAGTACAGAATTTTCTATGAAGTATAACTATCAATCAGCATGATTAGTAAATATAATAGCCAAGACATGTAAACAACTTATACATTAATCAACAGAGGAATAAATTTTAAAAATGCAGTACATATATAAACTGGAATGCTACTCAGCCATTTCTGTCCTTTATTGTGCCATGTTTGAATGAAAATTTCCCTTGGTATCTCTAAATTTCTTGAAGAGATCTCTCTTTCCCATTTTCTTGTTTTCCTCTATTTCTTTGCATTGATCATGAGGAAGACCTTCTTATCTCTCCTTGATATTATTTGGAACTCTGCATTTAAATGGGTATATCTTTCCTTTTCTCCTTTGCCTTTCACTTCTCTTCTCAGCTATTTGTAAGGCCTCCTAAAACAACAATTTTGCCTTTTGCATTTCTTTTTCTTGGGGATGGTCTTGATTCCTGTCTCCTGTACAATGTCATGAACCTCCATCCATAGTTCTTCAAGCACTCTATCAGATCCAGTCCCTTCAACCTATATCTCACTTCCACTGTATAATCATAAAGGATTTGATTTAGGTCATACATGAGTGGTCTAGTGTTTTTCCCTACTTTCCTCAATTTACGTCTCAATTTGGCAATAAGGAGTTCATAATCTGAGCCACAGTCAACTCCCGGTCTTGTTTTTGCTGACTGTATAGAGCTTCTTCATCTTTGGCAGCAAAGAATATAATCAATCTGATTTTGGTATTGACCATCTGGTGATGTCCATGAGTAGAGTCTTCTCTTTTATTATTGGAAGAGGGTGTTTGCTATGTACAGTGTGTTCTCTTGGCAAAACTCTTATAGCCTTTGCCCTGCTTTATTCTGTACTCCAAGGCAAAATTTGCCTATTACTCCAGGTATTTCTTGACTTCCTACGTTTGCATTCCAGTCCCCTATAATGAAAAGGACATCTTTTTTGAGTATTGTTCTAGAAGGTCTTGTAGGTCTTTATAGAACCATTCAACTTCAGCTTCTTCAGCATTACTGGTCTGGGGCATAGACTTAGATTTACTGTGATATTGAATGGTTTGCCTTGGAAACGAACAGAGATCATTCTGTCGTTTTTGCAATTGCATCCAAGAACTGCATTTCAAACTCTTTTGTTGACCATGATGGCTACTCCATTTCTTCTAAGGGATTCTTGCCCACAGAAGTAGATACAATGGTCACCTGGGTTAAATTCAACCATTCCAGTCCACTTTAGTTTGCTGATTCCTAAAATGTCGATGTTCACTCTGATCATCTTCTGTTTTCTTAAATAAAATTAGAGATACCAAGGGAATTTTTCATGCAAAAATGGCATAATAAGGACTGAAATGATATGGACCTAACAGAAGCAGAAGATACTAAGAAGAGGTGGCAAGAATACACAGAAGTACTATACAAAAAAAGATCTTCATGATGCAGATAATCACAGTGGTGTGATCACTCACCTAGAGCCAGACATCCTGGAATGTGAAGATAAGTGGGCCTTAGGAAACATCACTAAAAACAAAGCTAGTGGAGGTGATGAAAGTCCAGTGAGCTATTTCAAATGCTAACAGATGATGCTGTGAAATTGCTGCACTCAATATGTGAGCAAATTTGGAAAACTCAGCAGTGGCCACAGGACTGGAAAAGGTCAATTTTCATTCCAGTCCCCAAAGAAAGGAAACACCAAAGAATGCTCAAACTACTCCACAATTGCAGTTATCTCACAGGCTAGCAAAGTAATGCTTAAAATTCTCCAAGCCAGACTTCAACAATATGTCAACTGTGAACTTCCAGATGTTGAAGCTGATTTAGAAAAGGCAGGGGAACCAGAGATCAAATTGCCAACATCTGTTGGATTATAGAAAATGGAAGAGAGTTCCAGAAAAACATATATTTCTGCTTTATTGACTATGCCAAAGCCTTTGACTGTGCGGATCACAATAAACTGTGGACAATTCTTCAAGAGATGGGAATACCAGACCATCTGACTTGCCTCCTGAGAAATCTGTATGCAGGTCAAGAAACAACATTTAGAACTAGACATGGAAAAACAGACTGGTTCCAAATTTTGAAAGGAGTATGTCAAGGTTGTATATTGTCACCCTGCTTATTTAACTTACATGCAGAGTACATATGAGAAATGCTGGACTGAATGAATCACAAGCTGGGAATCAAGATTTATGGGAGAAATTTCCATAACCTCAGATATGTAGATGACACCACCCTTATGGCAGAATGCAAAGAAGAACTAAAGAGCCTGTTGATGAAAGTGAAAGAAGAGAGTGAAAAAGCTGGCTTAAAACTCAACATTCAGAAAACTAAGATCCTGGCATCCAGTCCCATCACTTCAGGGCAAATAGATGGGGAAACAGTGACAGACTTTATTTTTGGGGGCTTCAAAATCACTGCAGATGGTGACTGCAGCCATGAAATTAAAAGATGCTTGCTTCTTACAAGAAAAGTTATGAGCAACCTAGACAGCATATTAAAAAGCAGAGACATTTCTTTGCTAATAAAGGTCCATCTACTCAAAGCTATGGCTTTTCCAGTAGGCATGTATGGATGTGAGAGTTGGACTATAAAGAAAGCTGAATGCCAAAAAATTTATGCTTTTGAACTGTGGTGTTAGAGAAGACTCTTGAGAGTCCCTTGGACAGCATGGAGATCCAACCAGTACATCCTAAAGGAAATGAGTTCTGAATATTCATTGGAAGGACTGTTGTTGATGTTGAAATTCCAATATTTTGGCCACCTTTGATGCAAAGAACTAACTCATTTGAAAAGACCCTGATGCTGGGAAAGATTGAAGGTGGAAGGAAAAGGGGATGACAGAGGATGAGATGGTTGGATGGCATCACCGACTCAACGGACATGAGTTTGAGTAAATTCCGGGAGTTGGTGTTATATAGGGAGGCCTGGAGTGCTGTAGTCCATGGGGTTGCAAAGAGTTGGACATGACTGAACGACTGAACTGACTGAATGAATGACTCAGCCATTAAAAAGAATGAATTAATGCCATTTTCAGCAATATGGAAGCACCTAGATATTGTCATATTGAAAGAAGAAAGTAGGACAAAGAAAGAGATATATTGTATGCTATCCTTTATATGAGGAATCTAAATAGAAATGATAGAAATGAACTTATTAACAAAACAGATTCACAGACTTAGGGAACAAACTTGTGGTTATCTGGGAGAAAGGGATAATTAGCAAGTTTGGAATGACAAGTACACACTTCCATACTTAAAATGGGTAACCAACAAGGACCTACAATATAGTACAGGAAACTATTTAGTGTTGTGTGTCAGGCTGGATGGGAGGGGAGTTTGGAGGAGAATGGATACATGTATATGTATGACTGAGTCCATTTGCTATCCACCTGAAACTACCACAACACCGTTAATTAACTGTACACCAATGTAATTAAAAAGTTTAAAACATACACATTGTGAAATTATTTGTTCTAGCTGTGTGAAAAATACCATTGGTAGCTTGATAAGGATTGCATTGAATCTATAGATTGCTTTGGGTAGTATACTCATTTTCACTATATTGAGTCTTCCGATCCATGAACGACACAATCATAAAATGGGCCAAAGAACTAAATAGAAATTTCTCCAAAGAAGACATACATATGGCTAACAAACACATGAAAAGATGCTCAACATCACTCATTATCAGAGAAATGCAAATCAAAGCCACAATGAGGTACCATTTCACTCCAGTCAGAATGGCTGCGATCCAAAAGTCTACAAGCAATAAATGCTGGAGAGGGTGTGGAGAAAAGGGAACCCTCTTACACTGTTGGTGGGAATGCAAACTAGTACAGCCACTATGGAGAACAGTGTGGAGATTCCTTAAAAAACTGGAAATAGAACTGCCTTATGATCCAGCAATCCCACTGCTGGGCATACACACTGAGGAAACCAGAAGGGAAAGAGGCACATGTACCCCAATGTTCATCGCAGCACTGTTTATAATAGCCGGGACATGGAAGCAACCTAGATGTCCATCAGCAGATGAATGGATAAGAAAGCTGTGGTACATATACACAATGGAGTATTACTCAGCCATTAAAAGAATGCATTTGAATCAGTTCTAATGAGGTGGATGAAACTGGAGCCTATTATACAGAGTGAAGTAAGCCAGAAAGAAAAACACCAATACAGTATACTAATGCATATATATGGAATTTAGAAAGATGGTAACGATAATCCTGTATGCGAGACAGCAAAAGAGACACAGATGTATAGAACAGTCTTTTGGACTCTGTGGGAGAGGGTGGGATGATTTGGGAGAATGGCATTGAAACTTGTATAATATTATATATGAAATGAATCGCCAGTCCTAGTTTGATGCATGATACTGGTTGCTTGGGGCTGGCACACTGACGACCCAGAGGGATGGTATGGGGAGGGAGGTGGGAGGGGGGTTCGGGATGGGAAACATGTGTATACCTGTGGCAGATTCGTATTGATGTATGGCAAAACCAATACAATATTGTAAAGTAATTAACCTCCAATTAAAATAAATCTATATGTTAAAAAAATAAAAAGTTTAAAACAAAGAATGGATGGTAAATAAAGACATTTTCAAATAAAAGAATAAGAAACTTTTACACCAATACTGAACCTAAAAGAAATACTTAAAGAATTTCTTGCAGTTGGAAAAAAAAATCCTAGTGGGAAAATAAACTAGGGACTATCTGGGAAGAACAACATAAGTAATAAATATATTGATAAAATATAATTTTCTCTTAGTTTAGCTAACACACACATGACTATTTAAAGCAAAAAATATTAAGAGTGTATTTTCTGTGTATAACATTTTTTAGCATTAATTATAATTAACATACATAGAATGATGAATTTATGCTAAATGGATCCACATGGTTGTAGGTTTTCTATGTATCATTTGAGGTAGTAAAGTATTAAATTAAGTCTGTAAAGACTTAATCCTAGATCAATTACTAAAAAAAATCCAAATTGATAATTTCTAGCATCTGCTGGATCATTGAAAAAGCAAGAGAGTTCCAGAAAAACATCTATTTCTGCTTTATTGACTATGCCAAAGCCTTTGACTATGTGGATCACAATAAACTGTGGAAAATTCTGAAAGAGATGGGAATACCAGACCACCTGACCTGCCTCTTGAGAAACCTATATGCTGGTCAGGAAGCAACAGTTAGAACTGGACATGGAACAACAGACTGGTTCCAAATAGGAAAAGGAGTAAGTCAAGGCTGTATATTGTCACCCTGCTTATTTAACTTATATGCAGAGTACATCATGAGAAACGCTGGGCTGGAAGAAGCACAAGCTGGAATCAAGATTGCCAGGAGAAATATCAATAACCTCAGATACAGACATGACACCACCCTTCTGGCAGAAAGTGAAGAGGAACTAAAAAGCCTCTTGATTAAAGTGAAAGTGGAGAGTGAAAAAGTTGGCTTAAAACTCAACATTCAGAAAACGAAGATCATGGCATCACTTCATGGGAAATAGATGGGGAAACAGTGGAAACAGTGTCAGACTTTATTTTTCTGGGCTCCAAAATCACTGCAGATGGTGACTGCAGCCATGAAATTAAAAGACACTTACTCCTTGGAAGAAAAGTTATGACCAACCTAGACAGCATATTCAAAAGCAGAGACATTATTTTGTCAACAAAGGTCCGTCTAGTCAAGGCTATGGTTTTTCCTGTGGTCATGTATGGATGTGAGAGTTGGACTGTGAAGAAAGCTGAGCTCCGAAGAATTGATGCTTTTGAACTGTGGTGTTGGAGAAGACTCTTGAGAGTCCCTTGGACTGCAAGGAGGTCCAACCAGTCCATTCTGAAGGACATCAGCCCTGGGATTTCTTTGGAAGGAATGATGCTAAAGCTGAAACTCCAGTACTTTGGCCACCTCATGTGAAGAGTTGACTCGTTGGAAAAGAGTCTGATGCTGGGAGGGATTGGGGGCAGGAGGAGAAGGGGACGACAGAGAATGAGATGGCTTGATGGCATCACTGACTCGATGGACGTGAGTCTGAGTGAACTCCGGGAGTTGGTGATGGATAGGGAAGCCTGGCATGCTGTGATTCATGGGGTTGCAAAGAGTTGGATACGACTGAACGACTGAGCTGAACTGAAGTGGAATTCTAAATTCACTGAAAGAAACAGAAAATCACAAAAGGGTAATAAAATAGAAAATATATTCAGAAATTACCTAATAAAATGGTGAACCTAACCAAATGACATCAGTAATGACACACAATGTTTTTTGATGAACCCCTAATTAAAAGGCACAGATTAACAAAATAGTTACTAAAAGCAGAACCTATGTTAAATATGAGATGAAATTTAAATATGAAGCTCAGATAGAGTGAGTGTAAATGTGTAGAAATTATGTATAGTACAAACCATAAGCATAAGAAGACTGGATTACATATTTTAATATGAGATAAGATAATGTTCATGGTGCAAAACCTACAGTATTAAAGAAAAAACTAGTTAAAATCTGTTACTATAACTTTGGAACTAACAGTCCCCTTGAACAGCTGACTGAACTAAACCAACAAACAAACAAACTTTAATGTAATCAACATCCACCACCTTGTTTCTAAAAGTTATTATACAATATTACATATGACAATGTCAGAATACACATTCTTTAAGCACTCATATTCACCAAGATGGTCCATAAACTGGGCCCTAAGTCTAAATCAACTTAATAGAATTGAAATAACATGGGAAAAAACTCTTATCACAATATAATTAAATTAGATATTTATTATTAACCATATGTGGAAAAACTAAATGTTTACAATTAAATCCGTTTTTAAAAAACCATCAGATAAACCAACAATAACCAAAGGAGATATTATAGAATAATTTCATCTTAATGTTATACAAAATACAGCATACAAAACTTAAGGAGACAAGGGAATTAATTTCTTGGTGGTCCAGTGGTTGGGCCTCTGCACTGCCATTGCTTAGAGTGAAGGCTTGATCATTGTAGGGGATCTAAGATCCCCCAGGCCAAGCGATGCAGGCAAAAAATAAACAGTGGTTTTATAACACAAAGTTCTGCATTTAAAAAAATAAGAAAATAAAAACTAAAAGTAGAAATGAAAAATAAAATGAAGATAAAAGTACACATGAATAAAACAGAAAGGGAAGATTCTATACAAAATTAAAAAAGGAGAAAAGCTGTCTTTTTGACTCAGAAAATCTGAGGTAGGAGGACAGAGCTACCGAAGACACTACGTGCCCTCCCCAACCCCACCCGAGCAGTTGACAGCTGCTGACTGGAGTGCAAAGACCTGAGGGCACAGAGCTGCTATGAGCTGGCTGCACTGGACCTCGGCTCCAGGCCTCCTCCAGTACCTCCACAGGGCTTGCTTCAGGATGTGAGGCCTGTCAGTCAGGGACCCCCGATTTCCAGTTGATGCTGCGCTTGAACCACGTGGAAGTTCACCCCTGTTTTGTATGAGACTGTGAGGCAGAGCTGAGCCTTTGAGTCTGCTGAGGTTCACGCCGCAGCTGGTGGGCACAAATGGCAGGTACTGAACATCTGACTGGCCTCTCCAAGGAACATGGGCCAGCCTCCAAAAGGTTCGCACCCTGGACAGGGGTGGGCTCCCTACAGAACATGGGAGGGATGTGTCTTCCCAGAGCCTGGGCCCCCTCGGGCCTCTGGGTCACTATGTGGCCAGGGGATGGGCCTGCAGCCTCACAGAAGCCTCAAGGCAGCTATCCTGCCGAGGCTGGCTGCCAGAGTTGCGATTGCTTCCTTAGCTTGGCCTCCATGAAGGTGATGTTGTGCCGGGAGCTACCACGGGAGATCCTACCCATGACAAAGGTCATGCGGAGAGAACCTGACAGGCACAAGCGGATTAGGCCTTGAGGGATTCCCTGGATCTGCTTGAGCATCTACCCCAAAACCAGAATCTATCTGTCTCTCTTACTATTTTGTGCCTTTCACCAACTCTTCTGACATTAACAGGGGGCTATCCCCGACCAACTTTCTCTGGAAAAAATCAACTTAGGGCTTTAGTTAATAAGTCTCCTGGGCATGATAGGAGTGTTTCAATTAAAACCCCTCTGATGGCTTTCTAGACTCTGATGGGTTTATCTAGACTCTTGCAGCTACATATGTGATTGTTCACAGCCTCCCAACTGTGAGAGACACGGGAAGCCTAAAACATTCTAAAGATATAGAGCCTTTCGAAGAGTTAAAAACTACTAGAGTAGTGCTGGTGTAGGATTTCATTGTTGAGCCAATGCTTGCTGCCAAGTTCCCATATCCCTTATCCATTGTGCACCTGGGAGTGCATTGGTTAGCATAGTGGGAATGTAAGAAAAACAAGTAGTAGCCTTGGAATTAACCACATCAGACCTTTGAGCTAATTGGTTATTTCTTTCTTGTAACTCACTGCACCTTTGCTCTGTGAGAATGTAACTCTGTTTAGTACTTTCTGAGGCTGACATAGATTAGAAATATAAAGAAAAAACACTTCAAAGGAAAATAAGTTTTCTGGTTGAGCAGCCTTTATCAAAAAATGGTCATAAAATGTCCACAGGCCTCCAAGGCCAGAAGATAATGTACACTACATTGTTTGTGGGAAAGTATGCAGAAAAAATCCTGGTTTCAATAAAGACAAAACAGATGTAATGTTTGGGCTGACTCTGTATGACTTTGCATCTTTCATTTCCCTCTATGTACAAGTCAAGGTATAAAAGTTCCTTTTGAAAATAAAGTTATGGGCCTCACTCGCCGAAGCTTGGTCTCCCCGTGTCATTCTCTCTCTCTCTCTCTCTCTCTCTCTCTCTCTCTCTTTCTCTCTTATCGCTGACACTGTCATCCTGAGGATATCCTTGGACCCTACTGGGGCTGGACCCCAGCAATATTGAGGGCTCGAGGCAAAGGACGAAGACTGGCACCTTTCAGGAGCCTAAGTGGGTAGATGGCAGAGCTGTTGCTGTGGCAGGCATGGAGGCCTGGCGACCGGTGGTGATACTTGAGGTTCTTCAGAGGCAGGCTGGCTGGGGTTGGCTGGCAGGCTTAGACCAGAAGTAGTTGTGGCAGTATTTTCATGGTCTCTCCAACTGAGCAATCTCTTATAGTGGTTTTCTTCCTGCACACCTCATTAGCCGCTGTTGGTTGCTGAGGTTTGGGGGCCTGATTTGTTTTGTGGCCCTTCTGAAACTACTGGGAGACTGGTTTTTATGATGGTGGGCTCGGGAAACTTCCAGAATTTGTTTTCCTCATCCCAGCAAGACTTGTGGCTAATGAGTCTCCAGGTTGCTGTACTTAATAATCCCAGTGAATCAGTGGTTGCACATGCTCCAGGAGCTGCTGAAAGAGCCAAGTCATGTTCTTGCCAACAGATGGTTAACAAGCAATCAATCTTTGCTAGCTCAAATTCTAACTTTTGCAGATCTTTGACCTCCTCTCCAGAGAAGGCAATGGCACCCCACTCCAGTACTCTTGCCTGGAAAATCCCGTGGACAGGGGAGCCTGGAAGGCTGCAGTCCACGGGGTCACTGAGAGTTGGACAGGACTGAACAACTTCACTTTTACTTTTCACTTTCATGCATTGGAGAAGGCAATGGCAACCCACTCCAGTGTTCTTGCCTGGAGAATCCCAGGGACGGGGGAGCCTGGTAGGTTGCCATCTATGGGGTCACACAGAGTCGGACACGACTGAAGTGACTTAGCAGCAGCAGCAGCAGACCTCCTCTCTCTCCTTCCCTCCCTCTCTCTTTCCCCCATATATATGTATGTAAAAAAGGGGGAATTATCAAAAAAAAAATTCTCACAAAGAAAACTTGATAGATGTTTTCACTGAGAGTGCCAACAAACATTCAATCCTGATTTTTTTATTTTCTTTTTTCTGATAAAGCACAAGAGAATGGAACTCTCCCTCTCTGGAACAACAGACTCGTTCCAAATAGGAAAAGGAGTACGTCAAGGCTGTATATTTTCACCCTGCTTATTTAACTTATATGCAGAGTACATCATGAGAAACGCTGGGCTGGAAGAAGCACAAGCTGGAATCAAGATTGCCGGGAGAAATATCAATAACCTCGGATACTGAGATGACACCACCCTTATGGCAGAAAGTGAAGAGGAACTAAAAAGCCTCTTGATGAAGGTGAAAGAGGAGAGTGAAAAAGTTGGCTTAAAACTCAACATTCAGAAAACAAAGATCATGGCATCTGGTCCCATCACTTCATGGGAAATAGATGGGGAAACAGTGGAAACAGTGTCAGACTTTATTTTTTGGGACTCCAAAACCACTGCAGATGGTGACTGCAGCCATGAAATTAAAAGACACTTACTCCTTGGAAGAAAAGTTATGACCAACCTAGAGAGCATATTGAAAAGCAGAGACATTACTTTGCCAACAAAGGTCCATCTAGTCAAGGCTACGGTTTTTCCAGTGGTCATGTATGGATGTGAGAGTTGGACTGTGAAGAGAGCTGAGTGCCAAAGACTTGATGCTTTTGAACTGTGGTGTTGGAGAAGACTCTTGAGAGTCCCTTGGACTGCAAGGAGATCCAACCAGTCCATTCTAAAGGAGATCAGTCCTGGGTGTTCTTTGGAAGGACTGATGCTAAAGCTGAAACTCCAATACTTTGGCCACCTCATGTGAAGAGTTGACTCATTGGAAAAGACTCTGATGCTGGGAGGGATTGGGGGCAGGAGTAGAAGGGGACGACAGAGGATGAGCTGGCTGGATGGCATCACTGACTCGATGGACGTGAGTCAGTGTGAACTCCAGGAGTTGGTGATGGACAGGGAGGCCTGGTGTGCTGCGATTCATGGGGTCGCGACTGAGCGACTGAACTGAACTGAACTCTGGCTTCCCAGGTGGTGCTAGTGGTAAAGAACCCGCCTGTCAATGCAGGAGACTGAGAGTCCAGGATTAGCTCCCTGGGTGGGGAAGATCCCCTGGAGAAGGGATGGCAAACCACTCCAGTAATCTTGCTTGGAGGGAAGAAGAGTGGGACACGACTGAAGCGACTTACCATGTTCACAACTCTGAATATACATCCTGACAATAAAATTATACCAAAATAAATAAATAAATAAATCAGACAAATATCCACCATGAATATAAACAAAAAAATCATTAGTAGTATTGTCAAATTGAATCCAACAATAATTAAAAGGATAGTACCTTTTGAGCAAATAGGAATAGAAAGACAGTTGAATGTACTTAATCCATATAATTCATCATTAGCAAAGGAGATAACACCTATTTCAATAACTGCAGAAAAAATAATTTGACAGAATTCAACACTGCTTATTAATTCTTAAAAAAAAAAAAAAAAAAACACTCAGCAAACAAAAAGAAACTCTCAATTTGGTAAAAGTCACTCTGGAGAAGGAAATGGCTACCCACTCCAGTACTCTTGCCTGGAAAATCCCATGGACGGAGGAACCTGGTAGGCTGCAGTCCATGGGGTCGCTGAGAGTGGGATAAGCCTGAGCGACTTCACTTTCACTTTTCACTCTCACGCATTAGAGAAGGAAATGGCAACCTACTCCAGTATTCTTGCCTGAAGAATCCCACGGACAGGGAGCTTGGTGAACTGTGGTCTATGGGGTCGCACAGGGTCGGAAACGACTGAAGCAACTCAGCAGCAGCAGCAGCAGCAGCACTTAAGAGAAATATAAAGCTCATAATTACTTGATGTTGAAATATTTAATGTTTTTTCCTGTAAGATTAAAAACAAGACAATGATGCCTGTTCTACCATTTATTTAACACTATACTCAAGTATTTAAGCTTGATATATGTGCATAAAAATATGCAAGTTTACTACCCTTGTGGATTATTTTAATTACCAGTATAATCAAGATATAAAGTCATCTGACCGTTGTCTTTTTTTAAATTAATTTTAATTTGATTTGATTATGGTTAGAGAACACATTTTGTATGTTTTCAATGTATTGAAGTTTTTTTTTTTTTTTTTTTTTTTTTTTTTATGGACTGGGATAGGGCTAATGTTGTTGAATGTTCCAAGAGCACTTGAAAAAAATGTGCAGTCTTATGCAGTTAAGGGTGATATGCTATATATGTATAATATATTAATTTGGTTGCTGGCATTGTTAAGGTCCTTTATGTGTTTGCTGATTTTCTAAGAGTTCCTTTAGTTTTTGAAGATGGGGGTAGGTGGATTAAAGTCCCCAAGTGTAATTTCAGATTTGTCTGTTTCTTTTTTCAACTCTATCAGTTTTTCTTCATGCCATTTGAGTTTCCATTGTTTGGTGTGTATACATTTAGAATCATTATACCACCCTTTTCTTTGGAGTCTTAAAATTATGTATTTGAGTAGAGGAGGCTGTGTTTTCAGTGGGAGCTTAATTTTGAAAGCCTTTGAAATCTTATTTTGGTCTGTTCGGTTTATCTGGTACTGCTTATGTACCAGATAAACTGGTCTCTGCTGATGTTGCATGAGTAGGCAAAACAGGTTTTCCAGAATCACCAGGAGTGTCTCTTGGTGGAGAAGGCATGTATGGAGATAAGTGCTTCTTGGCTGCCCTCATATCCCCAGCTGGGAGAAAAAGTTTTAACCTGTGGAAATAAACGGGCCTCCCAGACTAGGGCACAGTTTCTTTTTCTGCCTATGTCCCCGGGCAGGGGAGGAGAATACCAAGATTGTGAATTGCTGCAAAATCTGGTGTGGCTGATTCTCTTGCCAAGTCCAGTCTCCCACCTTTTTATCTCTTGACAATAAAGAGTATTTAAGCCTCAGTGGGATCAAGAATGCTTCCCCTGGGCACTTCTTTGTGGAGCTCCCAATTGGCACCCCTTGACAGTTATGTGAAGCTTGCCTGATGTTGCCATAGGGAATTGTCTTTGGTGGTGGAAAGGATGAGCTTACCTGGGCTGCCTATGTTGCTAAGTTGGGTGTGGGAGACACCTGTTAATATACTGCTTCCCTCTGTTGGGAAACACCAGACACACTGAAATAATGCTATTCTTCCATTCCTGTGAACAGCCAACTTCTTACCTTTCTGTTACTATCTTCAGAATTCTTGTATGTTTATTTCTTGTGTCATGTCTAGGATTTTATAGTTATATTTGATAAGCAGAGGGGGTGAAAAATGGTTCTACATGAACTTGTCCATACTAGAAGTCTCTCAAAGGTATTTTTAGAAGAAGAAAAAGTTGTAGAACTTATATTACCTGATTTCAAGTCTTATTCTAAAACTTCATTGTTTAAGAGAAGGTGGTTTGGCAAGATGATAGATGCTAAATCAAAAGAAAAATAGAGTGTATAGAAATAGAATTGGGATGGATCTTTCGTTGATTTTCCCTAAAGATTTCAATGTGATTAAATGGAGAATGGAAAGATTTGGAAATAATTGGTGCCTGAAGAACTGAAAAGCCATATGAATAAAAAAGAACCTTAAGCTTTACCTCATTACTCTACACAAAAATAGAGAATGGAGAATGGAGAATCCCAGGGATGGGGGAGACTGGTGGGCTGTGGTCTCTGGGGTCACACAGAGTTGGACACGACTGAAGTGATGCAGCAGCAGCTACACAAAAATAAACATAGAACGAGCCATGGTTCTAAATATAAAGGCTAAAATTACAAAATTTCTATAAAAATGTTTATGATTTTGATTATTTAGTCACTAAATCACATCTGATTTTTGCGACCCCATGGACTGTAGCCTGCCAGGCTCCTCTGTCTGTGGGATTTTCCAGGCAAGAATACTGGAGTGGGTTGCCATTTCCTTCTCCAGGGGTCTTCCCAACTCAGGAATCGAACCCGGGTCTCCTGCATTGCAGGCAGATTATTTATCAACTAAGCTATGAGGGAAGCCCTTATGACTAACATTGTCAAATATTTATTAGGTAGTAGTATAAAGGAAGAAGCATAAAATTAAAACAATAAGTTACAAATCAGAATTTATCATAGTTGAAACCTTTGATCGTGAAAGAATTTCATGAAGAAAATAAATAGCATGACACAGTTTTGAAGAAAATATTATTAATAAATCTTACAAAAGACTGGACCTGTATCCATAATATTAAGGAACTTTTATGTAATAAGAATCAGTCCAGTAGAAACATTGGCAAATGATATGAACAGATATTTAATAAAAGAGTGTATACAAATGTCTGATAAGCACACATTCTCAGCATCATTAGTCATGAGGGAGTAACAATCTAAGAACACAATGTGATACTAATGTACAACTCTTAGAATGGCTGAAATTAAAAGAATTAAGTACCAAAATTGGTGAAGATAGAGAACAACTTGCTGGAGAATACCCTGCTGGTAGGAATATGAAATGGTACAACCACTCTGGAAATCTGGTTCAGTGGTTTCTTTAAAAGTTAAATATTCACGTGTCACAAATTCAGCCATTCAACTTATAGGTATACTCCAGAGAAATGAAAACATTTTTTAACAAAGAACTGCATAAGAATATTCATAGCAACTATTATCCATAGTAGTGAAAAACTGAAAACAGCACATGTTCATCAACTGGTGTATGGCTAAGCAAAATGTGAAATATCTATGCAAAAGAATGCTACTCAGCACTAAGAATGAACATGTTACTGATGCAAAAAACCAACATGATGAATCTTAAAATCATTATGCTGGGTGAAGAAAGCCAGAAATAAAAGCCTATAATCACTGATTTTATATATATATATATATATATATATATATATATATATATATATTCATTCTCTAATATATATATATATATATATTCATTCTCTAATATATATATATATATTAGAGAAAGAAAATCAACTTATAATGACAGTAAACAGTGTGCAAAGATTGCAAAATTGTACAAAGAAACACTTGGTGATGAAAATATTCTGTACCTTCATGTCGGCAGTGATTTTACAAATGTATATACATGTCAAAATGCATCAAATTGCATGCTTTGCCTAGGAGTTTCTTTTCATGTCTCCCTTTCTTTTGGGACCTAGATGAATACAAAGAAACTGATTACATAATAAATATGTAAAGATAGTACTAAATTGTTTCTCCACCTCTCAGGATATAGATTATTTGCTATTCTTTCCCCCACAACTATTGTATGTGAAGGAATGAAACTGTTTTTTAAAAAGTGTATTTAAATTGAAAGAAGCATTACATTAGAATTGAGTATAGAAATGCAAGTGTTATGGTAAATATTTTCAATTTCAACTCTATGTACTCTGTGTTGTTTAAATTGTTTATATAGAGTATATATTCAAGTTGTAATTTTAAATTGCTATAATAAACATAGAAAACAACACTATTCATTTTCTCATCAATCAAGGATAATCACTGTCAATATTTTAGTACACATTTTCTCACAATTCCCTTTCTATTTTTCACAAGGGAACTGCTTTGATTATAAAGTAATGTATGGTTTATCACAAATAATTTGAACTTTACTATCATTTAGAAGAAAATAAAAATCATCTAAAATTTCATTGTACTGATAACTGTTAGCAACAGTTTGTTGATAATTCATTCAGCATCTCTTTTGTTCATGTGCATGCATATACATTCCCTTCTATACTTTTTATAACTGAACTATAGTAAGTTTAATAGATGCCTCTTTTATTAATAAAAATGCATTGTTTATAGTTTATACAGTGAAAATCACTAAAACACTTTACAGTACAACTGTCTATGCTATTACAGTGTTCAGTGAACATTATTAGCCTTACACAGATTGAAAGTAGCAGTCAATAAAGTTCATATAAAATAAAAAATTTCTCAATTTTGCAATAGATAAAAGTAGAAAATAGAACTAGCATTACATGAGATCAGAGCATATCAGATCAGGCACTCAGTTGTGTCTGACTCTTTGCGTCCCCGTGAATCACAGCACGCCAGGCCTCCCTGCCCATCACCAACTCCCGGAGTTCACTCAGACTCACATCCATCGAGTCAGTGATGCCATCCAGCCATCTCATCCTCTGTCGTCCCCTTCTCCTCTTGCCCCCAATCCCTCCCAGCATCAGAGTCTTTTCCAATGAGTCAACCCTTCGCATGAGGTGGCCAAAGTACTGGAGTTTCAGCTTCAGCATCATTCCTTCCAAAGAAATCCCAGGGCTGATCTCCTTCAGAATGGACTGGTTGGATCTCCTTGCAGTCCAAGGGACTCTCAAGAGTCTTCTCCAACACCACAGTTCAAAAGCATCAATTCTTCAGCTCTCAGCCTTCTTCACAGTCCAACTCTCACATCCATACATGACCACAGGAAAAACCATAGCCTTGACTAGACGAACCTTTGTTGGCAAAGTAATGGCTCTGCTTTTGAATATGCTATCTAGGTTGGTCATAACTTTCCTTCCAAGGAGTAAGTGTCTTTTAATTTCATGGCTGCAGTCACCATCTGCAGTGATTTTGGAGCCCAGAAAAATAAAGTCTGACACTGTTTCCACTGTTTCCCCATCTATTTCCCATGAAGTGATGGGACCGGACGCCATGATCTTCCTTTTCTGAATGTTGATCTTTAAGCCAACTTTTTCACTCTCCACTTTCACTTTCATCAAGAGGCTTTTGAGTTCCTCTTCACTTTCTGCCATAAGGGTTGTGTCATCTCCGTATCTGAGGTTATTGATATTTCTCCTGGCAATCTTGATTCCAGCTTGTGTTTCTTCTAGTCCAGCATTTCTCATGATGTACTCTGCATACAAGTTAAATAAGCAGGGTGATAATATACAGCCTTGACGTACTCCTTTTCCTATTTGGAACCAGTCTGTTATTAAATGTCCAGTTCTAACTGTTGCTTCCTGACCTGCATACAAATTTCTCAAGAGGCAGATCAGGTGGTCTGGTATTCCCATCTCTTTCAGAATTTTCCACAGTTTATTGTGATCCACACAGTCAAAAGCTTTGGCATAGTCAATAAAGCAGAAATAGATGTTTTTCTGGAGCTGTCTTGCTTTTTCCATGACCCAGATAATCATGATGATGTTATCACTGACCTAGAGCCAGACATCCTGGAATGTGAAGTCAAGTGGGCCTTAGAAAGCAGCACTATGAACAAAGCTAGTGGAGGTGATGGAATTCCAGTTGAGCTATTCCATATCCTGAAAGATGATGCTGTGAAAGTGCTGCACTCAATATGCCAGCAAATTTGGAAAACTCAGCAGTGGCTACAGGACTGGAAAAGGTCAGTTTTCATTCCAATCCCAAAGAAAGGCAATGCCAAAGAATGCTCAAACTACCACACAATTGCACTCATCTCACATGCTAGTAAAGTAATGCTCAAAATTCTCCAAGCCAGGCTTCAGCAATATGTCAACCGTGAACTTCCTGATGTTCAAGCTGGTTTTAGAAAAGGCAGAGGAACCAGAGATCAAATTGCCAACATCCGCTTGATCATGGAAAAAGCATTACATAATACATAATTATGTATGTCAGATTGTTAAGTTACAAGAAGATTGTGGAAGACCAGTGATTTGAAATCATCAGGAAAGGCTTTTGAGTGGAGGAAAATTGAACAGTGAATATAAAATGGACACTTTTTATAAAAATAGTAGACTGCTGCTCCTGCTGCTGCTAAGTCGCTTCAGTCGTGTCCCACTCTGTGCGACCCCATAGACGGCAGCCCAGCAGGCTCCCTGGTCCCTGGGATTCTCCAGGCAAGAACACTGGAGTGGGTTGCCATTTCCTCCTCCAATGCATGAAAGTGAAAAGTGAAAGTGAATTTGCTCAGTCGTGTCCGACTATTAGCCACCCCATGGACTGCAGCCTACCAGGCTCCTCTGTCCATGGGATTTTCCAGGCAAGAGTACTGGAGTAGGGTGCCATTGCCTTCTCCCAAAAATAGTAGACAATCAGTACCAAAAAACATTTGAACTTATAAAAGGGCTTCAAGAAAGCAAAAGAATATAGAATATATTGACTTTTTATTTGTTGAATATCAAATTACCACCAAGTGAGAAGCTTAAAAGAACAAAAAATTATAACCATATAATTTCTATGGCTCAGAAGTCTGGTCACAGTTTATCTGGATCCTTCATTCAGGGTCTCACAAGGCTGACATCAAAGCCTACTCATCTGGAGGCATCAATGGGGAAACATCTGTTGGCAAGCTGATCTGGGTTGTTAGCAGAATTCATTCCCTTGCTGTTGAAAATCTGAAGTCAACATTTTCTTGCATGTTATTAGCTGGACCTCACTTTCAGAGCCTAGAGTCCAGTCGCTTGGTTTTCTTGAAACTTGGAAGGTTATTGATTCAAATTCAGCAGGAGAATCTCTCATTTCAGCTCTCCCTGATTCTTTCCATTGCTAACCTCTAGATTATCTTTTAAAGTACTTACCTGATTAGATCAGGCCCACTCAGGAAATGCCCCTTTTGATTAACCTAAAGTCAATATATTTGTTATGTTTGGTTGCTAAGTCATGTCCAGTTCTTTGCAGCCTCAGGGATGTAGCACAGCAGGCTTCCCTGTCCTTCACTCTATCCCAGAGTTTGCTCAAACTCATGTCCATTGCATTGATGATGCCATCCCACTATCTCATCCTCTGATGCCCTCTTCACCTCCTGCCCTCAGTCTTTCCCAGCATCAGGGTCTTTTGCAATAAATAGGCTCTTTGCTTCAGGTGGCCAAAGTATTGGAGCTTCAGATTCAGCATCTGTCCTTCCAGTGAATATTTATTGTTGATTTCTTTAGGATTGACTGTTTTGATATCTTTGATATCCAGAAAGTCAATATATTAGCGCCTTTTATTATATCTGCAATATTGATACATCTTTGCTATAATAAGGTTACTGAATCACAAGCACAGTATCCCATAATATGTGCAGTTTCTTCCTGAACTCAAAGGGGAGAAATTATCAGAATTTGTACATCAGAAGATGTGAGTTTTCATGTTCATTTGAGAAGTCTATCTATGACATAGGGGAGACATAGAAAAAAGAAGAAGCCTACATCTTCTGTATTATAGAGAGAAGGAAATCAGAGATGTTTTGGGATCAGATTCTGAACAGTAAAAAAAAAAAAAAAAGAATCTGAGAAAAAAGATCAAAGGTTAAAATTTGAGAAAAAGACAAAGTTTAGTTTTTCATAAATATGAAATATAGTTGTTTTAGTAGTTTAACCTAACAGAGTAGTTTATAGAGAAACTTATACAATGCCAACTACATTTATAAAGAAGTAAATAAGTGTATAAAATCTAGGTTAAAAAGCTGAAAAAATACCAAAGTATAAGAGAATACTTTATAATTTGCAAGTTTCTAAGTATTAAGAATATCTTTCTATAATGACTCAAAACACAGAATATAGGTCCAGAATGCCTAAGCCTGAAAACTGGCTCTGCCAATTAAATGCTCGCTGACTTCACATTTCTGTACCAGTTTTTGTTACTTGCAAAGTAGTCAGTAAAAATACTACATGCCGTACAGTGCTGTTCTAGTACTAAATAAGTTAATTATATGAACTACTTATAACAATCGTTGCTACTTATTGACATTTTAAGTATGTTTATCTTTATAGCATTTTAACTCTCTTTCACATTGAAATAGGACTTAGAAAGAAGGTGATACAGTCATTCCTCAGTATCAGGGGTTATGATACAGTCATTCCTCAGCATCAGGGGTTATAGGTTTCAGGACTCCTGCAGATGCCGAAATTGGTGGAGGCTAAAGTCTCATATAAAATGGAGAAGTGCAACTGACCCTCTGTTTGCATCCAGGTTCACCATCCATGGATTCAGTTCAATCCAAAATAGCTTGAACCTGTGAGTGCAGAACCTATTGATACAGAGGCTGATTATACTGATCTACTGCTTGCATAAATCATTGTGAAGATAAGTAATTTGTTTAAAATTATAGAGTTGAAATCAACTCCTCATCTTGTGTTATTCATGATATACTGTTCTACGTGGCAGTGTTAATGATGGTTTAAGAGAATACCAGATATTTTTTATTATAACTCTCACAGACTAGATTTTCATTTTCAATTAATGACTCACTCTACTGAATGACAATTTAATAAGAATAAATAAGACGGTTTATATCCAAAACTATAAGCCTGCTACTCTTATAGAGAAAAGAGAGTTGGCTAATATAAAGTTCTAGGTTTATAATATTTCTCCTTCATAATCCATTGGAAACTTCCCTTTTATTCAGTAATTTAAAATTATGAAAGAAAAGTCTTAGTGTAACTTTTGTTGATGGAATTTTGCAGTCTAAGCTCTTAAGGAATATTTTGTTTAAATTTCTACTTAGAGTTTTATTCATACATGTAAAGTGTGTTTTTTTTTTTATTCCATCATTTTTTTTCTGGCCTGAGTTTACTACTTTTTCCTTTTTTTGACTTTAGTAATAATTTGAAGCATATTTAGGAAAGGCAGAATTGTGGTTACAAGCCAGCTTCACTTTTAAATTGAAAGACCTTTAGGAAATTTGCTGGCGGTTCAGTGGCTAAGTCTTTGTGCTGTCAATGCAGAGGGCCTGGGTTTCATCCCTGGACAGGGAATTAGATCCCACATGCTTCAGGCAAGGGCAACAAGACCAAAAATGAATAAAAATATGGTATGCTAAAAACCTTTTGTGTGATGAAGGGAAAGCAAAATAAAGAAGATATTTGCAAATGATATATCTAATAAAGTGTAATATCTAACATGTATAAAGAACTAATACAATTCAGTGAAAAAAAAAGTTTGATTAAAAAATGATCAGAGGACCTGAATAGACTTTTCTAAAGAAGTCTTATAGATGTTCAACAGACAAATAGAAAGATGCACAATATCAATAATCAAATACAAATCAAAGCCACCTGTCAGAATGGCTGTTATCAAAAAAGGAAACAATGTGTTGGCAATGATGTGAAGAAAGGAGAACACTTTTGCACTGTTGGTAGGAATGTAAATAGTGCAGCCACTATGGAAAACAGTGTAGAAATTTCTCAAAAAAAGCAAAAATCATACAGTCCCTCAATTCCATTTCTGGGTATTTATCCAAAGAAAATGAAAACACTGTTCAAAAAGATGTAACCATATGGGCATTGCAGAACTGTTTATAATAGCCAAGGTATGGAGTCACCTATCTATCAATAGGTGAATGAATAAAGAAAATGTGCTACAAACACATGTACGTACATATAGACACATTTAACAAAATATGAATACACATATAATGGAGCATTAATCAACTATAAGAGAGAAGGGAATCTTGCCATTTGCAGCAACATGTATGGGTCTGAAGGGTATTATATTAAGTGAATTAGTCAGAGCAAAACACTGTATGATTTCATTTATATGTTTCACTAAAAAACAAAACAAAAATTGTCATAGAACAAACGTAGCTACCAGAATGGAGAGAGGTGGGGGACTGAAAAAATAAGTGATGGGGATTAAGAGGTACAAATTTTTGACTATAAAATAAATAAGTCATCAGGAAGTACAGCATAGAGAATATAGTCAGTAATATTGTAACAACTTTTTATGGTGACAGATGGTATCTAGAAGTATATAGTAATCATTTCATAATGTAAAAAATATCAAATATTGTATACCTGAAACTAATATAATATTGTGTGTCAAGCCTAGTCTATTTTAAAAATAATGAAAGTTCTTTATTTATATTAATCAGTACATTTCATTACTTTGAATTCACAGATATTTAATGTAGACAACTTTAATAAATACTTAAATATTTGTCAGAAAGTAAAAATAAATATTATGATGAGTCACACCGTAATTCATTTGTAGTATTAAAAAAAAAAATCAACTGAGTACATTTGAAGATCTAATTGGCTTTATTCAAAGATTCATGAACTGACAGAATCTCAAGTAGTAAGTAGGTGCTCTGAGAAGCTGTACAAAATGGAAGACTTCATACGCAGGAGGTGGATAAGACAACAAAATATTGGCAAAAGAAAAGAAAAGGTTGTTTCAAGCCAGGCCATTTTCTTTTGGTGAAAGGGGCAGGAGTCTCTATCTTGCAGAGATTTTCATCTTCAATAGTGCTGACCAAGAAATTTCACCAGAAAAACAAACAACCCAATCAAGAAGTGGGAAGAAGACCTAAACAGACATTTCTCCAAAGAAGACATACACATGGCTAACAAATACATGAAAAGATGCTCAACACTGCTCATTATTAGAAAGATGCAAGTCAAAACCTCAATGAGATACCACTTCACACCAGTCAGAATGGCCATCATCAAAAAGTCTACAAACAATAAATGTCAGCAAGGGTGTGGAGAAAAGGGAACCCTCTTGCATTACTAGTGGGAATGTAAATTGATATAGCCACTATGGATGATGGTATGGAGATTCCTTAAAAAACTAGGAATAAAACCACTATGTGACCCAGAAATCCCATTACTAGGCATATACCCTGAGGAAACCAAAATTGAAAATGACACACATACCAAAATGTTCATTGCAGCACTGTTTACAATAGCAAGAACATGGAAGCAACCTAGATGTCCATCAACAGATGAATGGATAAAGAAGCTGTGCTACATATATACAATGGAATATTATTCAGCCATAAAAAAAGAACACATTTGAGTCAGTTCAAACGAGGTGGATGAACCTAGAGCCTATTATACAGAGTGAAGTAAGTCAGACAGAGAAAGATAAGGCATTGTATACTGATGCACATATATGGAATCTAGAAAGATGGCACTGATGAATTTTTTGGAGGACAGCCATGCCATGTAGGGCCATCTAAGACAGATGGGTCATGGTGGAGAGTTCTGACAAAACATGGTCCACTGGAGAAGGGAATGGCAAGCCACTTCAGTATTCTTGCCTTGAGAATCCCATGAACAGTGTGAAAAGGCAAAAATTTATGACAATAAGAGATGAACTCCTCAGGGAAGTAGGTGCCCAATATGCTACTGGAAAAGAGTGGAGAAACAACTCCAGAAAGAATGAAGAGAAGGAGCCAAAGCAAAAACAATGCCCAGTGGTGGATGTATCTGGTGATGGAAGTAAAGTCTGATGCTGTAAGAATAATATTGCATAGAAATCTGGAATGTTAGGTCCATGAATCAAGGTAAATTGAAAGTGGTCAAACAGCAGATGGCAAGAATGAACTTCAACATTTTAAGAATCAGTGAACTAAAATGGGCTGGAATGGGCAAATTTAACTCAGATGACCATTACATCTACTCCTGTGGGCAAGAATTTCTTAGAAGAAAGGGAGTTGCCCACACAGTACACAAAACAGTCCAAAATACAGAAGTTAAGTGCATTCTCAAAAATGACAGAATGGTCTCTGTACATTTCCAAGGCAAACCACTCAATATCACAGTAACACAAGTCTATGCCCAAAACAATAATGCTGAAGAAGCTGAAGTTGAGAATGGTTCTATGAGGACCTACAAGACCTACTAGAACTAACACCAAAAAAAGAAAAAGATGTCCTTTTCATCTTGGGGACTGGAATGCAAAAGTAGGAAGTGAAGAGATACCTGGAATAACAGGCAATGTTGGCCTTGGAGTACAAAATGAAGGCGAACAAAGACTAACAGAGTTTTTTGAAGAGAACAGACTGGTCATAGCAAACACCTTCTTCCAGTAACACAAGCGAAGACTCTACACATGGACATCACCAGATTGTCATTATGGAACTCAGACTGATTTTATTATTTGCAGCTGAAGATGCAGAAGCTCTATACAGTCAGCAAAAACAAAACCAGGAGCTGACTGTGGCTCAGATCATGAACTCCTTATTGCCAAATTCAGGCTTAAATTGATGAAAGGAGAGAAAACCACTAGACCATTCAGGTATGACCTAAATCAAATCCCTTACAATTCCACAGTGGAAGTGAGAAATAGATTCAAGGGATTAGATCTGATAGAGTGCCTGAAGAAGTATTGACAGAGGTTTGTGACATTGTACAGGAGGCAATGATCAAGACAATCCCCAAGAAAAAGAAATGCATAAAGGTAAATGTTTGTCTCAGGAGGGCTTACAAATAGCTGAGAAAAGAAGAGAAACTAAAGGCCAAGGAGAAAAGGAAAGATATACCAATCTGAATTCAGAGTTCCAAAGAATAGCAAGGAGACATAAGAAAGCCTCTCAACAATCAATGCAAAGAAATAGAGGAAAACAATAGAATGGGAAAGACTAGTGATCTCTTCAAGAAAATTAGAGATACCAAGGGAAAATTTCATGCAAAGATGGGCACAATAAAGGACAGAAATGGTATGGACCTAACAAAAGCAGAAGACATTAAGAAGAGGTGGCAAGAATACACAGAACTATATAAAAAAGATCTTAATGACACAGACCACCACCACGGTGTGATCACTCACCTAGAGCCAAACATGCTGCAGTTCATAGTCAAGTGGGCCTTAGGGAGCATCACTATAAACAAAGCTAGTGGTGGTGATGGAATTCCAGCTGAGCTATTTCAAGTCCTAAAAGAAGATGCTGTGAAATTTGCTTCACTGAATATGCCAGCAAAGTTGGAAAACTCAGCAGTGGTCACAGAACTGGAGAGGGTTTTTCATTCCAACCCCAAAGAATGTTCAAACTACTGCACAATTGCACTCATATCACACACTATCAAAGAAATGCTCAAAATTCTCCGAGCACTTTCAGCGTTACGTGAACTGAGAAATTCCAGAAGTTCAACCTGGATTTAGACAAGATAGTAGAACCAAAGATCAAATTGCCAACGTCCAATGGATCATAGAAAAAGCAAGAAAGTTCCCCAAAAAACATCTACTTCTTCTTTATTGACTATGCCAAAGCCTTTGACTGTGTGGATCACAACAAAATGTGGAAAATTCTTCAAGAGATGGGAATACCAGACCACCTTACCTGCCTCCTGGGTCAAGAAGCAACAATTAGAACTGGACATGGAACAACAGACTGTATCCAAATTGGGAAAGGAGTACATCTAGGCTATATATTGTCACCCTGTTAATTGAACTTTTGTGCAGGGTACATCATGTGAAATACCAGGCTGTATAAAACACAAGCTGGAATCAAGATTGCCAGGAGAAATAACAACCTCAGATAAGCAACTGACACCACCCTTATGGCAAAAAAAAATGGAAAGGAACTGAAGAGCCTCTTGATGAAAGTGAAAGAAGAGAGTGAAAAAGCAAGCTTTAAAGTCAACTTTCAAAAAACTAAGATCATGGCATCTGGTCCCATCACTTCATGGCAAATAGATGGGGAAACAGTGGAAACAGTGATAGATTTTATTTTCTTGGTCTCCAAAAGCACTGTAGATGGTGATTGCAGCCATGAAATTAAAAGAAAACTGTGACCAACCTAGATAGCATATTGAAAAGCAGAGACATTAATTTGCTGACAAATATCTGTCTAGTCAAAACTGTGGTTTTTCCAGTAGTCATGTATGGATGTGAGAGTTGAACTATAAAGAAAGCTGAATGCCAAAGAATTGATGCTTCTGGACTGAGGTGTTGGAGAATACTCTTGAGAGTCCCCTGGACTGCAAAGAGATCCAACCAGTCCATCCTGAAGGACATCAGTCCTGAATATTCTTTGGAAGGACTGATGCTGAAGCTGAGACTCCAGTACTTTGGCCACTGGATGCGAAGAACTGACTCATTAGAAAAGCTTCTGATGCTGGGAAAGATTGAAGGCAGGAGGAGAAGAGGACGACCGAGGATTAAATGGTTGGATGGCATCACCAACTCGATGGACATGAGTTTTCACTAGCTCTGGGAGTTGGTGATGGACAGAGAAGCCTGGTGTGCTGCAGTCCATGGGGTCACAAAGTATTGGACATGACTAAGTGACTGAACTGAACGGAGAAACAGATATAGAGAAAAGACTTATGGGCACAAGGGGAAGGGAAGAGAAGAGGGTGAGATGTATAAAGTGAGTAACATGGAAGTTCACAATACCATATGTAAATTAGATAGTCAATGGGAATTTGCTGTATGACTCAGGGAACTCAAACAGGGGCTCTGTAACAATTTAGAGTGGTGGTATGGGAAAGGGGATGGAGGGAGTTTCAAGATGGAGGGGACATATGTATACCTATGGCTGATTCTTATTGACGTCTGACAGAAAACAAAATTCTGTAAAGTGCTTAGTATTCAATTAAAAATATAAATAAATTAAAAAAAATTTAAAAAGAAGTTTCAGTTGATTGTTTAAAGTCATCTTCTGGTTGTGCTCTTAGGTTTGCTGTCCTGGGGGCCAAATGACTCTATTTTGTTTTTTCTTTTAACACTAGTAAGTAATGAAAGCAACATTTATTTAGCCAAATGTTAACATATCAAGCAGTAAATAGAATGTGATTTTGCTCCTTCCTCATTGGGAAATAGTGAAACTGTCTTTCACTTATGACTAAAACTAACTCTTTGATCCAGCTTGGAAGCAGTTCTTATTTTGTGCGCTTCACATTGTCAAGGAGGAATAAATTTTCTGCTGTTCTCCCAGGTTCTTCTGGCTGACCTAAGAACTAAATTAACACGAAACAGATTAACAGGAGAAAGTCAAACAAAAGTTTAGTAACATGTAAACCTAGGAGAGACCCAGGAAAACTGAGTACCTCACTAAAATGACTGAAAACTTCACATTAAATAACCTATATATCTAAAGACAAAAGTGGGTGTTGAGGTAGTGTTTTGGGGACTTCAGAGGAAACCAATTCATATGGAGATGGTAAAAAAAAATGTTTGCTGGGCCAAGCCAAGACTGTGAGACACAGAGGAGACACTGATCTCTAGGGTCTGCTGAGTTTCCCTCACTACACCTAGTTACTAGTCACTATATTCATAGACATTTTTGGTAATAGCTCTGTTCCAGAAATGGACCCTTTATTTAAGTTCTTTAAAGAGCTAACAGAGAGTTAAAAAGAAATAATTTATGGGTACCCTAGTTTTAAAAAATAATCAACTTAAACTCCCATACCAAACAGACAAAAATTGGGGTGGCAAATTTTGCTCCTCTACACTATATTTTTGTAGGTCCTATTGTGAAAACCATCTCATTTATGGGTTCACAGATATAAATTGGAATAGCTGTTTCCTTGTGTTTAGGGTTTGACATCAAGTTCTCTGGTTGAAATTGCTCAAATATAAGACTAAATATAGCACCTACATTGATTGTATTTCTTTGTGCTATATGTTCCTTCCATTGCTAGCCTTTAATCTAGTCTTACTCATTCACTTCTCTTATCCTTGACATATTCCAAAATTATACAATTAAATAAAAATGGTATTCCTGATATAATCAATATTTTGGCCCCTCCATAATCAATTACCTTTTTAAATACTGGTATTAATTTTGAACTACCAGTGGTAGTTGAATAAATGTTAAAAAATTATATTGAGGCTACTAATGAATGATTGCTTTATTCCTTGCCAATACTCAATAAATATTTCTTGACTAAAATATAAAGCTATTTTTCCCATCAGGATTTGCTTCATTTGAAACCCAGTAACATAAATCAGTAATATATATTTCCAAGCTTTTCTTTAAATTGATGTCTCATTAAAACTATCAGTCACAAAGAATTGTTTAATAGAGTAGTAGGGCCATACTTAAAGTATCCAATTACATTTTCTTCAATTAACTTTTACAAGCTGATGTTTACAAGTAATTTAGTGAAATTAGGTGAAGGTTAAATTACTGTAGCAATCAGAGGTATACTTAAGTGGTAAAATATAGAGAAGGAAGTTCTTGTTCTTATAAATATGCATATTAACACCACTGCCCTTAGGATATAACATCTACCATTCCCACTTAATGTTAGTAATAAATCTCTTCATGCCACTGCTTCAGAATATAAAACTCCATGATATATATTCAGCCATTTAAATAAATTATCTTTTCATAAACAGATTTTTAAACCATGCCCTTTAAAGCTATATTCTACTTATCTGTTCATTTTCCCAAGCTATATTTCTACCTCTAACATTTTTGAAATTTGTACCTAAACTTCCAGCTTTCAGTTAATTATTACTAACTTCTCAGTCCAAAGCTTCCCTCACTGTTTTCTAAATTGAGCTTATCAGTTTCCAGTACATATATCCTTTCTCATAAGTTCTTGAGTATATGTACTGTTGACATCTTCTAAAACACGAATTTTCCTCATTCCCATTACCGCCCCCCCAACCCTGCCTCCATGCAATTTCCTTAATTGATACTTAAAATTTTTAACCACAGATTAAAAAAAAGAAAGGAAATCTGTTTCTCCATTTTATCTCTCAAGCATTTATTAAAAATTTTTTCAGGAAAAAAATCAGTAATATTCATTTTAGAAAATGTAAAAAAATACAAAAAAAAAAAAAAAGAGAAAAGCACCAGGAAAATAAAAAATGGTTCTCTAATCTCATAACTTGGAATTACTTGTCTTTAAATTTTTTTCATGTATAAACTCTGGTTTCTTAATGCAGTTATAATGTATTTAGCAAAATATCATTAAGCATGCTGGTTTTGTTCCAGATTTAGGGCTTTTGTTCTAGTTTTCTATTCCTGGACAATTATTTTAATTTAGCTCACTGTTACATTTGAAGTCAGTTTTTTGTAAATATGACATACATGACTCATTTTTTTCCATTCTGACAATCTCTGTCTCTTAATTAGTATGTTTAGACTATTTACATTTAGTATAATTATTGATATGTGTAGATTTAGATATACTATATTATTTTTGTTCTTTTCCATTTTGGGGGAGGAAAATGTTATTTGACCTTTTCTTGTATTCTGTTTTAATTTATCTATTATGATTTTTACCTTATCTATTTTTTTTTCTTTCAATTGCTTTCAATTGTAATCTAGGGATTACACATACTTAACCTTTCATAGTCTATTAAGCATTATCATCTTTTAGCACTTCAATTTTAATGTAGAAATATTACCACCATGTGGGGCTATTTACTCTATACTTGCTTCATATATTATATTCTACACATTGAAAACTCCAGAAGAAATTATGTTTTTTTGCTCTGAATCTTCAGAAAAATTCTAAAGAACTAAAAAATATAAGAAAAATCTGTTATATTTACCAGATGTTTACTTTTTCCATTGTTTTTGCATCTTTCCTGGTCATTGTTCTTTAGTTTGAAGAATTTCCTTCAGAAAACATTTATTGAGACAATCTGTTTAATATGAATTGTTTTAGCTGTCTTTCATCTGAAAATGTCATTATTTTACTTTTATCCCTGAGGAATATTATTACTAAATGTAGAATTACAGATTTATGGGTTTCTTTCCTTCAGTCCTTTAAAATGTTATGTCACATCCTTGTGGACTCCACAATATCTGATGAGAAATATGCAGTCATTTTACTCATTGTTCTCCTATAGGATATAGATTATTTTTTCTCTAGATGCTTCAAGATTCTATCTTTCTACAACATTGTAAAGCAATTATCCTCCAATTAAAAAAATGTTTTTTAAGATTTTATCTTTGTCTTTAGATTTCTTATCTTTGATCATATTATATCTAACCCTCCATTTCTATGGAATTATAAGTTTGAGGTTCATTCAGCCTCTTGACTCTCAAAGTTTGTGTATTTTCTAACCTTAGAAATTTCCGGGGGCATTATTTCTTCAAATAATTTTTCAGAATGACACTTCCCCCTCTACTTCTGAGATTCCAATTACAAAAATGCTGCTGCTGCTAAGTCACTTCAGTCGTATCCGACTCTGTGCGACCCCATAGACAGCAGCCCACCAGGCTCTCCGTCCCCGGGATTCTCCAGGCAAGAACACTGGAGTGGGTTGCCATTTCCTTCTCCAATGCATGAAAGTGAAAAGTGAAAGTGAAGTTGCTCAGTCTTGTCCGACTCCTAGCGACCCCATGGACTGCAGCCTACCAGGCCCCTCCGTCCATGGTATTTTCCAGGCAAGAGTACTGGAGTGGGTTGCCATTGCCTTCTCTGACAAAAATGCT
This sequence comes from Bos indicus, assembly GCF_029378745.1. Lineage (NCBI taxonomy): Eukaryota > Metazoa > Chordata > Mammalia > Artiodactyla > Bovidae > Bos > Bos indicus. Next base: position 92,877,240 of record NC_091767.1, read on the forward strand.
AGAGTTTTGTTATGGGCTTCCCAGGAGGCTCAGATGGTAAAAAAAATCTGCCTGGAGTGCAGGAGACCTGGGTTTGATCCCTGCGTTGGGAGGATCCCCTGCAGAAGAGCATGGCAACCCATTCCAGTATTCTTGCCTGGAGAATCCCATGGACAGAGGCCTGAGGGGCCACAGTCCATGGAGTAGCAAAGAGTCAGACATGACTGAGTGACTAACACTTTCAGTTTCACAAATAAATAAGACTTTTTCCCCTTATTTGTTTTATTCTTTTTACTGTTGACATAGGATAATTTGCACTCATCTAGATTTAAGTTGACTCTTATGCCATGTCTATTTTGTTATTAAATCCACCCAGCAAGTTTATCATTTTAGGTATTGCATTTTTTCAGTTCTAAATCTCTACTTGGTTCTTCTTTATATCCTTTATTTATTTATTTATTGTTAAAAGATTCTATCATTGCTTGGTATTAAGAGTGTTCCTGGTCGCTCATTTGAGCTTGCTTGTAATAGCTGCTTTGTTTGTCAGAATGCATCCATGTCCATTGCTTATCTTTAACTATGTGAACAGAAGTGCAGATGGTGTTTCATTTGCCAAATAACTTTGGATTGTTTTCTAGATTATTTAAGTATTACACTATGAAACCCTGCATCATTTAAATCTTATGGAAAATGTCTTTTTTGTGTTTGTGTGTGTGTTCAGGCAACGTTACCTGTTTAGCTATAGAACAAAAATACCAGTTCCCCTTTTTTTGGCTATGGTTTCAAAATTAGTTTAGTTCTCAAAGCCTTTGTGGAGCTCTTCAAATCTTTCCTGGACATGTTCCACCTCATGGTCAATGAACAACCTCAAGATGATCTCTTTCTTAGTTCAGTTTCTCAGTGTCTTTTGTGTGTTCGTTAGCATCACATTTGTGCATGTATACCTTGGAGGTGAGCACCAAAATTCATAAATCTTATTGGTCCATATTTCCTGATCTCATCCTTCTGTGTAATCTCTATGATATCTTCTGATTCCCTTGGGATCCCTTTTTGTTCCTTTGAACAGAAATTTGTGACTCTTAAGTTGTAAAAAGACACAGAGAGAAAATAAGCAAGAGGATAGGGAAGGTTGACTCAATTTTCTTGGAACTGTAGCTCCATCAAAGGAAAAGAAATTTTGCTTTCCTCAATTTGACTCCACTGGGTTCACATTCCTGAATGCTGCCCCCCGTCCCATGATGTTTCTTGGGGCTGAAATAGAGAAAAATATTAAAGAAGGAAGGGAGGAAAGAAAGAAGGAATGAAAGGATGGGAGGAAGGAGGAAAGAATGGAGTAGGAAGGAAGGAAGGAAAAAGGAAGGAAGGAAACAAGAACAGTAATGTAGTCTCTTTTTTGGAAGCTTTATCTCCAACAATTCAGCCTATGCTAGAGGGCTTTACTTAGAGCTCTCTCCATCTGCACCTCTGTACTGACATCTGATTTCTTGATTTCAGTCATTTCAGGTTGGAATGGGATGGGGCTACTACTAGGAAAATTAAAGACCAAATGTCATTATATATTTTCCTAATACATTATTTCATTTTACGCATAACATTTTATTGTATAAATATACAAAACTTTATATAGCTGTGATTGGAAAGAAAAAAATGATATAGGTCTAAATTTTTTACTACAATATCTTCATCAGAGCAATAGAATGAGCTTGATATGTACTTAATCAGAAAAGTGTTTTTAGTTTCCAATATCCAATATATTAATATTTTAATATTAACAGAAAATTAAAATATTAGAAAAAGCATGATGCTAAATAAAACTTGAAATTTACTTTCTAACAAAATTTAATTAGCAGTTGGTTGTGGGCATATTTCTTTATTCTAGTGTGCATTGCACAGTGTTACCGTTTCCTTTAATAATGGTGTTTTCACTCTCTACAGGCCTACTCTACTCACTTGCTAAGATAGCATTCTCTTAGCCAGCTTTGTCCTTCCTCAGATAATGTGATATAGAGTAAAATTTTATTCAGCTATCTTTAATACAAATGATCACTTGGTTGATATTTACCATAAAATAGAATCCTAAATACCTCTTTCATTGCATAGTGTATATTGCAGTTATAGAAGTATTATAAGAGACCCTCTTCTCTGACAACTAAAAATGTTTTATTGGTTGACCCAAAGTGTCTGTCAACTTCCTTTTGGTTAAAATAACTTATTTTTCACTTTTCTCTAACCATTATGCAAAGAGGTCTTTAAAGGTCTATCACATTAGGCAGCCAGACTTGCCAGGGAAGCCTGAATCCTAGTAGTAAACAGAACTTTACGTTTTAAAGCAGTGTGTCTCACCCCTTCTCCCTTCAGATTTTCTGTCCTGACATAACACTAACACAATAAGAATAACCAAGGGTTGTAAACAGAATGAAATATTATTCAGATATTGAATATTTGAAGTATCCTTGTTGCCTAGACCCTTCAAGTGTGGAACTTACCACTTTCCATTACTTTCTGACTACCAAGAACTTTGCTGGTTTCTCTGTTCTCCAGGAGAGCTAAGCCAAATGCACAAGATTCAGTAAATTCCTGCTAAGAAAAAAGGTGTTGGAAATCATGAGTTTACTCTTAAATGCTGCTTTCCTCTGTAAATTTTTAGTCCCTCTACTCCTTGTTGCTCGCACAGCTCTCTTAGGCCTTAAAATTGTGTCTGTAATTTCTCCACCATTTTTAGTTCTTAACTGTATTGATCATCCATATTATATAATAGGTAGAAGTTGAAATTAATAACGGAAAAATAATGCCTTTTGGTAAAATTGAAGTTCCCTTTTATTTGACAGTAACATCAAAAATAAAGTTGACAACCATGATATAAAGTATGAGGATACAAATTTCTGTGATTAAATTCTAAATTCACCAAATTATTTTTAACAAAACATTTACCATACTAAACTAACATCCCTATTTTGAATCAAGCATAGTTTCTTGAAAATTAACTGCATTTTATTAACAAGATAATACAAATAAATGTTGATACAAATAAGATAAACAGAAACATAAAAATATTTTTCTCTGGAAGACAATACTATTTCTTCATTTTAGTTACTTCATTTTTTGAATATTTATTATACTTTATTTTTCTCTTTATGTTTTTCTTAGTGTAAAAATGCACATATTAGGATATATTTGAATTATTTGTGTTATTTCCCCATATGAGTACATCAATTCCATGAGGAGATAATTAATGATAATTAATGATAATTAATTCATATTTTTCTCCACTATACCTATCACAATGTCTAATAAATAATAATGGAAAGTAGAAGAAAACAAGAATTTGCTGGACATAAATTTTACTTGCTAGTTGATTTTAGATATATAATGCAATTGGTCTTACAATGCTTCTGAAGGATATTATTTCTGTTTCAAATACATAGAAATAAATGGTCAGAGAATTTATGTAATTATGCACAATTATGCAACCACTAAGCAGTACAGATACAACTTGAAAATATATTGATTTGGCTATAAAATCTTTATGCTACATGTGATGGAAGAGCAGATAATTTCATCTATGTTCATCAACAGAATTAAAAGATAAATGATTAGATAAAGAAAGAAAGTAAAATCTGTTGATTACATATTATGTAGTATAGAATAACAACTTTAATGTCCTGTTTCCGTGTAATTATTTGATTCTCACACATGGCCTGCTGTTGTTGTTCAGTCACTAAGTCGTGTCCCACTCTTTGTGACACCATAAACTCCAGCATGCCAATCTTCCCTGTCCTTCACTATCTCCAAGAGCTTGCTCAAACTTATGTCTATTGAGTTGGTGATGTCAATCCAGCATCTCATTCTCATTGCCCACTTCTCCTCCTGCTCCTCCTGCTCTCAGTCTTTCTCAACATCAGGGTCTTTTCCAATGAGTTGGCTGTTCGCATTAGGTGGCCAAAGTTTTGGAGCTTCACCTTTAGTATCAGTCCTTCCAATGGATATTCAGGGTTGATTTCCTTTAGGATTGACTGGTTTGATCTCCTTGCTTTCCAAGGGATCCTCAATAGTCTTATCCAGCACCACCATTTGAGAGCATCAGTTCTCAGCATTCAGCCTCCTTTATGGTCCAAGTCTCACATCTGTACATGGCTATTGGAAAAACCAAAGCTTTGACTATATAGACCTTTGTTGGCAAAGTGATATCTCTGCTTTTTCATAGGCTGTCTAGGATTGTCATAGCTTTTCTTCCAGTGAGCAATACTCTTTTAATTTCATAGCAGCAGTCACCATCTGCAGTGATTTTGGAGCCCCAGGAAATAAAATCTGTCATTGTTTCCACTTTTTCCCCATCTATTTCCCATGAAGTGATGGGACCAGATGCCATGATCTTAGTATTTTGAATGTTGAGCTTTAAGCCAGCTTTTTCACTTTTGTATTTCATCCTCATCAGGAGGGTCTTTAGTTCCTCTTCACTTTCTGCCATTAGAGTGGTGTCATCTGCATATCTGAGGTTATTGATATATCTCTTGGCAACCTTGATTCCAGCTTGTGATTCATCCAGCCTGACATTTTGCATGATGTACTCTGCATATAAGTTAAATAAGCAGGGTGACAATATACAGCCTTGACGTACTCCTTTTCCTATTTGGAACCAGTCTGTTGTTCCATGTCCAGTTCTAACTGTTGTTTCCTCACCTGCATACAGGTTTCTCAAGAAGCAGGTCAGGTGGTCTGGTATTCCCATCTCTTTCAGAATTTTCCACAGTGTATTGTGATCCACACAGTCAAAGGCTTTGGCACAGTCAATAAAGCAGAAATGTTTTTCTGGAACTCTCTTGCTTTTTCAATGACCCAGTGGATCTTGGCAATTTGATCTCTGGTTGCTTGAATTTGATTGCTGTAAAGAGCAATATTGCATAGGAACCTGGAATGTTAGGTCCACGAATCAGGCAAATTGGAAGTGATCAAACAGGAGATGGCAAGAGTGAACATTGACATTCTAGGAATCAGTGAACTAAAATGGACTGGAATGGGTGAATTTAACTCAGATAACCATTATATCTACTACTGTGGGCAGGAATCCCTTAGAAGAAATGAATTATCCATCATGGTCAACAAAAGAGTCTGAAATGCAGTACTTGGATGCAATCTCAAAAACAACAGAATGATCTCTGTTCATTTCCAAGGCAAACCATTCAATATCACAGTAATCCAAGTCTATGCCCCAACCAGTAACACTGAAGAAGCTGAAGTTGAACGGTTCTATGAAGACCTACAAGACCTTTTAGAACTAACACCCAAAAAAAGATGTTCTTTTCATTATAGGGAACTGGAATGCAAAAGTAGGAAGTCAAGAAACACCTGGAGTAACAGGCAAATTTGGCCTTGGAATACAGAATGAAGCATGGCAAAGGCTAATAGAATTTTGCCAAGAGAACCTGGAATGTTAGGTCTTTGAATCAAGGTAAATTGGATGTGGCCAAGCAGGAGATGGCAAGAGTGTTAATTCAGATGACCATTATACCTACTACTGTGGGCAAGAATCCCTTGGAAGAAGTGAAGCAGCCCTCACAGTCAACAAAAGAATCCAAAATGAAGTACTTGTGTGCAATTTCAAAAACAACTGAATGATCAAAGTTTGTTTCCAAGGAAAACAATTCAACATCAGAATGATCCAAGTATATTCCACAACCACTAATGGGGAAGAAGATGAAGTTGAATGGTTCTCTGATGACCTACAAGATCTTCTAGAACTAACAGCAAAAAAAGAAAAAAATGTCTTTTTCATCATAGAGTTTGGATTGCAAAAGTGGGACGTCAAGAGTTACACAAAGTAACAGGCAAGTTTGGCCTTGGAATACAAAATAAAGCAAGGCAAAGACAAGCAGAGTTTTGCCAAGAGAATGCACAGGTCATAGCAAACACCCTCTTCCAACAACACAAGCGATGACTCTACACAAGGACATTAACAGATGATCAATACAGAACTCAGATTGATTATGTTCTTTGCAGCCTAAGATGGAGAAGCTTTATACCATCAGCAAAAACAAGATCTGGAGCTGACTGTGGCTCACATCATGAACTCCTTATTGAAAAATTCAGACCTAAATTGAACAAAGTAAGGAAAACCTCTAGGCCATCCATATATTACCAAAATCAAATTCCTTTTGATTATGCAGTGGAAGTGACAAATAGATTCAAAAGATTGGATCTGGTAGAGTGCCTGAAGAACAATGGATGGAGATTTGCAACATTGTATAGGAGATGGTGACCAAAGCCAACCTCAAGATAAAGAAATGCAACAAGACAAAATGGTAGTCTGAGGAAGCCTTTCAAATACCTGAGAAAAGAAGAGAAGCAAAAAGCCAAGGAGAAAAGGAGAGATACACCCTTTTGAATGAAAAGTTCCAAAGAATAGCAAGGAGAGATAAGAAAGCCTTCTTAAGTGAACAATGCAAAGAAAGAGAGGAAAACAATAGAATGGAAAAGACTAGAGATCCGTCTGCCTACAATGCAGGACACCCCGGTTTGATTCCTGGGTGGGGAAGATCCCTTGGAGAAGGAAATGGCAATGCACTCCAGTATTCTTGCCTGGAAAATCCCATGGACGGAGGAGCCTGGTAGGCTACAGGCCATAGGATCACAAAGAGTCGGACATGACTGAGCAACTTCCCTTTCTCCCTTTCAAGAAAATTAGAGATACCAAGGGAACATTTCATGAAAAAATGGGCACAGCAAATAATTAAAAAAGAAACAAAATGGACCTAACAGAAGCAGAAGACATTAAGAAGAGGTGGCAAAATTATACAGAACTATACAAAACAGGCCATAATGATCCAGATAACCATGAAGGTGTGGTGACTCATCTAGAGTCAGACATCCTAGAGTATGAAGTCGAGTGGGTCTTAGGAAGCCTTATTACAAGCAAAGCTAGTGGAGGTGATGGAATTCCAGCTGGGCTATTTTAAATCTTAAAATATGGTGCTGTTTAAGTGATGGACTCAATATGCCAGCAAATTTGGAAAACTCAGCAGTGGCCACAGGACTGGAAAAGGTCAGTTTCCATTCCAATCCCAAAAAAGGGCAATGTCAAAGAATGTTGAAACCACCTCACAACTGCCCTCATTTCACATATTAGCAGTGTAATGCTCAAATTACATTAAGAACTGAATTAAGAACTTTAAGATGTACATCTTGTACATTACGAAATCCATTGTACATTACATTACATCTTGTACATTACATCTAATCCATTACGAAAGTCAGAGGAGCTATAGATCAAATTGCCAACATCTGTTGTCACCCTGATTATTCAACTTATGTGCAGAGTACATTGTGCAGAATGCCAGCCTAGATGAGGCACATGCTGGAATCAAGATTGCTGGGGGAAATATCAATAACCTAAGATATAAAGATGATACCACTCTTAAAAAATTAAGATCATGGCATCCCATCCCATCACTTCACGGCAAATAGATGGGGAAAAAGTGGAAACAGTGACAGATTTTATTTCCTTGGCCTCCAAAATCACTGTGGATGGTGACTGCAGCCATGAAATTAAGAGATGTTTACTCTTTGGAGAAAAGAAAATCTGAGACAAAACTCTACAGAATATAAAAAAGCAGGAACATCACTTTTCTGACCAAATTTTTTATTGTCAAAGCTATGATTTTTCCAATAGTCATGTAGAGTTGTGAAAGTTGGACCATAGTAGGCTGAGTGCCAAAGTATTGAGTTTGAGCTGTTGTGATGAAGACTCTAGAGAGTCCCTTGGACTTCAAGGAGATCAAACTAGTCAATCCTAAAGAAATCAATCCTAAATATTCATTGGAAGGACTGATACTGAAGCTGAAGTTCCAATACTTTGGCCGCCTAATGCAAAGAGCTGACTCATTGGAAAAGCCCCTGATGCTGGTGATAGCTTACAATGAAAGGTTTTGGATTCATGATCTCCAAAAGAAGATTTAGCTTCAGGATCAGGGACCAGGCTTGATAACTCAGAGTTTTCGTGGGGCAGAAGTTTTATTACAGTGACAAAGGACAGAGAAATCAGAGGACATAGACATCAGAAGGGGAACAGAGAATGCCCCCCTGGCTAGTCTGATCAAGGCCCTATTTATTTTTAGCAGACCCACTCCCAAATATACAGCTTAAATTAGCAAGATTAGAACTAACAATAGGAAGGTCTTATCAGACCCACTCCCACATAAAATAATAGGATTAGTCAGAAGGTTCTAGTTAAGAAGGAGTAACTGTCCTTGAGCAAGATGAATTGTTTTGTTGTGTAATCATTAGCTGTGGACTCAAAGAAAGTTAGTCTTAAAGATTGTTGTCATAGAAACTCAGAGTTTAAGAAAAAATATCTTATGTAAATAAGACAAAACAGTGTAGGAAAAAATGTTTGTCCTTTCTCTCCCTCAAGAGTCTTGGACTCTTCTCCTCCTCGAGGGCCATGGACCCCTTACTCCTTGTGGGCCCTGGACTCCCTATCAACCTACCTAAGAATTAACTCTTTCACTGGGGAAGGTGGAGGACAGGAGGAGAAGGGGACAACAGAGGATGAGATGTTTTTATAGCATCACCAACTCAGTGGACATAAGTTTGAGAAAGCTCTGATAGATAGTGAAGGACAGGGAAGCCTGGCATACTCCATGGAGTCACAAATGGTCAGAAGTGCCTCATGCATTTCCTGATATACAAAACTGTTTTCAAGAAAATGGTTCTGTAAAATAAAGATTAGTGTTTCTAGCACAATTCCCTTTACATTCAAAGTATTTTATCCAGCTATCTGCATTTGTAATGCTTGTGAGTTTTTCTAGTTAAGACCCAACTGTAATACCTTTCAATATTGTATCACCAGCAACTGGTAGTAGAATACTGAAAGAGTGCAAATTGATACTCACCTAGTTTTCAGTAGCCATAGTGCAGGCATGTTTATTTATAAAACCACTATACCTTCAAGCTTTTTCTTCCCTTTTCAACAGGACTGAAATCAATATACATAGTGCTAAAATAGGCATCATAAGCATATTAAATTGCCAAATGATTTAGGTTCTAGAGTACATTGAAAAGTTCATCTCTTGATTTACTTAATCACTACTGTCCATTTGTAAATATGTATTTCTTTTATGAATACATTTTCTACCCAAGTACTGGTGTGCTGCTTCTTGATGTAATTACAAAACCCTTTACTGATAAAAGCAAATGAGAATTACTTCTTTAATCATACTACCAAATCAAAGAGAAAACATTTAGAACATTTTCCCCCTAAAATGTGGCAGAAAGCAAAATTATTTTGCAAAAAGATTTTATTCTTATACATTGAAAGGAGACTAGGCATGAAGTAAATTTTATTAGTGTACAGAAAATATTATTTCCATTTTTACAACTTTTACGTGCTATTTACTATGTGTTGTGATGTACAAATCAAAAGTTTTCTACAAATAGACCTTCATCAGAGAGCTTAACTATTCAACCACACCTTCCTGTGGGAGATGTTGAAATGAATTTTTCAATAATTATTCTTTTCTTTTCATTTAACAAATATATATTGTGTTCTCATTAGGTAATAGGTACAAGGCTATGTGAAGCAGTTACAGGGTCCCATAGGAAAGTCCCAAACTTAAGGAGCTCATAGTCTTAGACAGATTGGGACAAATTTATAAATTTCAGGGCTCAAAGCAAAAAAAAAAAAAGCTGAGATCTTTGTTTCAAAAACAGGAAAGAGGTGACATTAAATGTAATAAAACATAAAGTGTCATTCTTGACCCATGATTTTTTTTAAACTTGTTATTTCTTTCGTCCTTATTTCCAGTAGCTCACTGACCCAACCCCCAAGGGATAGCCTACACTCAGGAGCTTGTGATCCGTTCAAGCACTGTTTGATTTCTGGACCAGCAATGAACAAATCACTCTGAATGCACAGTGATATGCCAGCCTAGGGTGGAGACTTTCCAACTGAGACACTCTAGAGCCATACACCTGACCCAGAGTTGCTAGCCTCACCTAGAGCACAGAGTTGCAGTCATCACTGAATAGAAGGAGGAGGGGAATATGGAGTGGGGCCCAGGGAACAAGCCCAGGGAAAGAGGTGGCAGAGGAATGGGGACAGAGAACCCATTCAGTGGAGGTAGAAGGCAATAAGAGGCCAGATACCTGTTAGTCAAGGCTCCAAACCCTTCTCCACCACAACACACATACACACGCACTCACTTCATTTTCCTATTAGACTTCACTTACAAAACACAAATTCAAGATAAAATTATCAAAATTTTCAAAGCAATGACTGTATATCATTGAAACCTAGATGTGGAACCCTTCTGAGAATTGAGCAGTATGCAACTTCATGAGTCATATTCCTGTGAAGCAAGCAGTAAAGCATAAACTTTAAAATGTAATTAAAATGTATTGTGATTAGTGAATGGCAGAGTATCATGGAGACCCAGAATAGGAGCATCATCTCAAAAGGGGTATGCCTTTGTGTTTGTATATCCAGATGGGCAGTCAGGAAAATTTTCTTAAGTGTGACTCCTGAGCTGAATCTTAAAAATGAAAAAGAATGGGCCAACCGAAGAAGCAAGATAAAACTATTCCAAGTAGAAAGAGAAAGATCAGCAAAGACATAGATTCAGTAAAATATTGTGTTTTCAACATGAAACAGTTCAGTGTTTCTGGATAGAAACTGAAGCAGAGAAATAAAGAAAATGAGAAGGTAGAAGAAAGCCAGGTCAATGTTGGATTTTATGTGTCTGCTTAAGGAGCTTAGATGTAATTGTGCATAAAATTAAGAGTCACCAACGTTATGAAATATGGAAGTATCGTGGCCAAAATAATAACATGCATTTCATCTGATGACAGCCTGATGAAAGAATACAAACTAGGACTGGAGAGACCTTTTTCAGTGCTATTTTATTATTGAAATATAGAATCAGTCTAAAGTGGGGTAAAGAAGAGGGAGTAAATTAGATTCATATTAAATAACTAAGATGTCCATAATGTAACAAATGTAACTCAGATTAACCTGAATACAGTAATTAACAGTGATTAAGTTTACTTAAATGTGTTTCTATTTGTGTGTGTATTGTCATTTTGTCCAAGTTTGAAGTTAAGAGTTATGATATAAATAAGTTTTGCATTTATATATTCCACTTATTTATTCAGAATAAAATTTTGAAATATTCCTTATCTAAACCCAAACTTTTGCATTGGTGAACTTGATAATATTATCATTGCCACTTAATATTTATAATAAATTTCACAAGTGATTTGGAGATAAGACCATGAACTATATTTAAACAGACTAGCTTGGTTGTACCATGTGAAGTCAAAGAGCTCTCCAACATACGGTAGGACTGTTTGGGACTGTTTCTTGCTTGGTTGTAGACCTCATTCGAAGAGTTGACTCATTGGAAAGGACTCTGATGCTGGGAGGGATTGGGGGCAGGAGGAGAAGGGGACGAGAGAGGATGGGCTGGCTGGATGGCATCACTGACTCGATGGACGTGAGTCTGAGTGAACTCCAGGAGTTGGTGATGGACAGGGAGGCCTGGCGTGCTGCGATTCATGGGGTTGCAAAGAGTCGGACACGACTGAGCGACTGAACTGAACTGAACTGAACTGAGATCTGTCCTACAAATGACTGGAGAATGGTGTGTTATTTCATCCGTGCTTGAGTCTTAAGAAGTCTCTGGCTTTTTTTTTTTTTTTTTTTTTAAGTTTGTCTGCTTATATTTTTATTCTAGCATTGAAATACTGAGTTCATGAACTCATAAAAAAATGAAAATGATAACATTAAGTATTATTACTGAATCCTAATTCTGTGTCTCACTCTATGGTAGGCACTTCTTAAGCCTCATCTTCTTAATCCTTGACCTCAAATCCTTGGGTTATACAGAGCAAACCTAAACCTAAATAAGTTTGTAACAGGTTCAAGGCCATAGACCCTGGAAGTACCTGAGGTAGGATTCTGCCTTCAGAATACCTACATATAAACTCTACTAAGGCCTCAAGGACAGAATGGATAGCCTGTTTTTTTGTTTGTTTGTTTGTTTTCAAGAAATGAATCTTAAAATCATTTATTGTGCTCATATGTGGTTCAGCCCAATACACCTTGGTTATGAGTTCCCAAAGTTTAATAGAAATAAAATGACCTTTTGCCCTGAGTGTCTCTTCCACACATTTCTTTCAGGAACCTGGTGTATCTGGACAAACTGGTGGGAATTTGACCATTCAAAATCACAGAAATTTATTTCTTTTTCTGAAACAGCAAGAACAGAAGATTCCAAGGTCATTAAAATTTTACTGACAAATTTGGAAAACTATTTACTCATTTATGAATCATTATCTTGCTCTTTTGGGTCCCTGAGATTCCAATGTGTGTATTAGGGGGCAAGGAGGTTCCCTATACCAATAAGCAATTCTCAGATACCAATGGAGTGCCCTCCATTAAACTTAATTCTAAATCTATCTACCCAGAGATAGCATCAATTTCTATAGGTTGAGGACTCAGTCCTACAAGACTACCTGCCCCTCTGACCCCCACTTCCACTGCCAGTGACAAACCCAGATATTTATTACCAGTGCTTCTGACTGACAAGCTACAGATTGGAGGTTCTAAGGCTTTGGGTTAGATTAATTTGCTAGTGTGGCTCGCAAAAGTTAGAGAAATATTTTACTTACTAGATCAACAGTTTATTATAAATGTATCTAACTCAAGAACAGTCAGATGATAGACATGAATGGGGCATGGTATATGGGGCAGAGTACAAAACTTCCATGTTCAAAGTATGCCACTCTCCCCAAATCATCACGTGTTCCAACCCAGAAGCTCTCTAAACCCAGTACTTTTGGATTTCTATTGAGACTTCATTACACAGGAATCATTGATTACATCATTGTCCATGAGCAATAAATTCAACCTCCAGCTCTGCTCTTTCTGAAAGGTCAGAGTGAGTAAGACTGTAAAGTTCAACCCTCTGATCATTTGACTGGTACTCCTGGTAACCAGCCTTCATCCGTAGGTGCTGTTCAAAAGTCACCTCATTAATACGTCCAAAGACAACTTTAACTGTATCACTTAAGAAATTTCAGTTTAGTCCCAAGAAGGAACAAAGACTAGCAATATATTTCTTATTAAGATTCATGATATCATATCTATACATATCATAATAATGATCAAATTAGATATCATTTATCAGATCAGATCAGTCACTCAGTCATGTCTGACTCTTTGCAACCCCATGAATCACAGCACGCCAGGCCTCCCTGTCCATCACCAACTCCTGGAGTTCACCCATACTCACGTCCATCGAGTCAGTGATGCCATCCAGCCATCTCATCCTCTGTCGTCCCCTTCTTCTCTTGCCCCCAATCCCTCCCAGCATCAGAGTCTTCTCCAATGAGTCAACACTTCTCATGAGGTGGTCAAAGTACTGGAGTTTCAGCTTTAGCATCATTCCTTCCAAAGAAATCCCAGGGCTGATCTCTTTCAGAATGGACTGGTTGGATCTCCTTGCAGTCCAAGGGACTCTCAAGAGTCTTCTCCAACACCACAGTTCAAAAGCATCAATTCTTCAGTGCCCAGCCTTCTTCACAGTCCAACTCTCACATCCATACATGACCACAGGAAAAACCATAGCCTTGACTAGACGAACCTTTGTTGGCAAAGTAATGTCTCTGCTTTTGAATATGCTATCTAGGTTGGTCATAACTTTCCTTCCAAGGAGTAAGCGTCTTTTAAGCTTAAGGCACTTTAAAAACACTTAAGTTTTATAAGAATTTACCCTTTAAATTATCATTTTACATAAGAAATATGGGACACAGTCAGAATTACAAATATTTTAATAATGTTAATATAGAGGGGAAGTATAAAGAAAATGGTTGTACACCTTTGAAAGGAAGAAATTAAAAGATAACTAAGTCACCTGAGCTCTTGTCTCTGAGAATTTAGTGTCCAGTAAATATAATCACAAATATTTATCACCAAAAACTCCTGAATTTACTAGTTTAAATTTGAGGTATAAGAAGCTATATTATATTAATTGTTTCACTTTTTCAGTGTATCAAAATTTTTCAAATGGATTGCATAATTTTAGAAATAGGTACCATTTTTTCCTCCAGGAAACAATTATTCATATTCTATAATATTTATGAAGTTGGAAAATATAAATATGAATGCCATTTAAATTATATAGCTGAATAATTTCTTAGTATAAACTGGGTAGCAATCAACTGGGAGAGAACAAAGTTCTGTAGTAGTAATGGATGGTGGTGGCTATATATTGTATACATATTTTATATGTGTGGAACTTGGATCCAGGAAGGATTTTGCATGTCAGTGATGTTTCAGCTAGTTAATTTGAAATGCATTATTTATAGAAACACAGTCCATTTTTACTAGTAGAAAATGCTGTAGCTGCTATTCTCAACATCCTTGATATTAATGCTTATAAAAAGAATGGAAGCAGACAATATAAAGTGAGTAATTCTGAAAGAATCTAGCACAATTCTGTCTGTATTTCAGTATTCTTAGTAATAGAACTTATATTGTAGTTCCCTTTTTCCAGCTACTTATAACTTTCCTACCTAAGGGAGGCATTACATTAAAACTTAGGAAACAATAGATTAGAAAAGCTATTTTCATTTTATATGTTTTCTTCAGCATTATAGATTAAAAAAAAAAAAAAAAAAAAACTACTAATGTTAAGAGACCCAAAGAAGAAAATTTCTATCCAAGTTAGTATGCTAGTTGAGCATGTATCATACAAACCAGGATAAACTGACAGGGAAAAACACTGGATTCTGAGCATGATTTCTGAAATATGACCTTATATTCAAATCCATTGATACACCTAAATGCATTAAGATAGGAAATCTGAAGACTGTTCCTTATCTAAAGCAGATTCAGAGTATGTAGTCTTAAACCAGAGGGATTTGAATCACAGAATCTTAGACTATTGGAAAGAGCACTGATACCCTTGAATGCTACAAAGAAGAGATCCTGGGTTATATTTTTGGTTTTGCCCCTTTCTTGTTGATGCATTTATTCAGATCACTTCACTTCTTTTTGTTTCGCCTTCCTATATGTAAAATTAGAAAATGGTCTCTTGATTTCACTGGTCTCTTTAATGCTATAAATATTTATCAATTCATTCATTGTAACTCACATGCTACATGGGTCTTATATCCTCCTTCCCACTTGAGATCCAGATATGATTGGCTTAAATGGAAATTTTCATGCTCTGGAATTCCAGAATTGGCCCTAAGCATTTTGAAGTGGCTTGGAATATGGTAAAAGTGATTCATATTCTCATGATTTCTTTACTTCATTGATTTATATGCTTTCTTGCCATGCAATATATGCAGAATCTGACCAGAATACTGTCAACCAGGACTTGAAAATGAGTCACTCTTTCAACTGAGGAAAAATAAAGCAAAACAAACCACCACCTGCACACACACAAAAATACACACATCACTTTAACCCAAGAAATGCAGTTGTTTATTAAATGTTATTGAAGATTTGGAAAAAGACAGTAAGGAGAATTTGATATCAGAGAAATATAAACACATTCAAGTTAAATATTAGCAAACCTGTTTCATGAAGTTCGTGTGGCCACTGAGGGCTTGTGTGTGGTAAGTCACTTACATGGTAAGACTTACTTACATGGTAAGTTGCTTCATTGGTGTATAACTCTTTGCAACCCTATGTACTGTAGTCTGTCAGGCTCCTCTATCCATGAGATTCTACAGACAAGAATACCAGAATGGGTTGCCACGACCTCCTCCAAAGTATCTTCCTGACACAGGGATCAAACATGCATCTCTTGCATCTCCTGCTTTGGCATGCATGTTCTTTACCCCTACCATCACCTGGGAAACTCCTGAGGACTTGTAATACCTATTTAAACCTCTGTAGTCTGAAATTCTGGAGAAGGAAATGGCAACCCACTCCAGTACTCTTGCCTGGGAAATCCCATGGATCGAGGTGCCTGGTAGGCTACAGTTCATGGAGTCGCAAAGAGTCGGACACAACTGAGCGACTTCACTTTCACTTTTCACTTTCATGCATTGGAGAAGGAAATGGCAACCCACTCCAGTGTTCTTGCCTGGAGAATCCCAGGGATGGGGAGCCTGGTGGGCTGCCGTCTATGGGATTGCACAGAGTCGGACACGACTGAAGTGACTTAGCAGCAGCAGAGGCCTGAAATTCACTGGATTGTTTCATGCTTCTATTTTCCCTTCTTGTCAGTTCTTCTTTATCTTTCTCATGGGGACACCAAATCTCTCATTTTATCCTGATGATAATTGTGACTTTTCTTGGTGCCAACACACACCCGCCTCATGGTCCACCTTCTTTATTTTTCCCCCTTATAGAAAGTTGCTGCTAGGTTTAAATGCTTGTACTTTCTTTAACACTAGTACAAAATTTACCAAACACTATGCTGGATATGGATCATATCATTTACAAAGTGGAAAGAATTAATATTTGAACATGTCAAGTACTTGAAAAAAGTAGATAGGTGATTAACAACACCTTTACTCATGCTGAGCGAAGAGAATATGGTAGAGTTATTAAAAGTTTTTCTCTTGGGAGCCAGCACATTGGAACATGTATTACTGGAAAGTATGTATGACTTAAAGGTAATTATTAAAACTACTAAATACTTTTATATGAAAAATGTGACTGACGTTTGTAAACTTTCAAGCTGCATTCCACAACAAATGTATTCCTAATTTCAACCCTACCTAAATTATATGCTTGTTAGAACTAAACTTCACTGTGCATGAGCACCTTAGGATCCACTCTGCTCCCTTTGGTTCTTTCACTTTCTATGCAATTGTTTTGGAAGAGCTTCAGGCAGTAAATTCACGTAGAAATAAAGGTATTTGTTAGGATATAAGGACAAAGCTCTAGCTACTAGAAGAATCAATGGTTGAGAAATAGATGGCTGACTGCCCAGTTATCTCTTTGGTACAGACTCTGAGTGACTGAACTAGATATCAGGAAGAGGCAGAAAGATGAAGTGGCACCCATTTTCCTTTAAGTCTAGCAAACTTTTTACAGTGGGAAAGCCTGTGTCCATCACTGAGAATTCTGACTTCAATACCATTGTCCTGTAGTTACTGAAAATACCACTCATAATCAGGCATTGTGTTGGTTTTCAGACTTCCCTTTTGGAGTTATCAATTTTAATTTATTTCTTGTTTTCAAATAGTTTAATAGGAATTTGAGAGACAATGCCACAGTTTTCTAGCTGGATGATGTTTATGACTCAAAATGGCTTTAAACAATATAAAGATTATATGTTATGTTAATAGTGACACCTAGAGTATAGGGGTAGCTTGTGAAATATAACAATCATCATAATAACTTAAAAGGACAATGACAACAAAATAACTTTATTATCTGAGAAATATTTTTGAGATTCATTTCCAAGCCCCAGCAGAAAAGAAGATGAGTCTTTATTAAGCTTACTAGTGACACTATATGTTATAGTAGAGTATAGTATAGTATACTATAGTATAGTAAGAGAAAAGTTATTTGGTTTTTTTTTTTTAATGGTTTTTAAATTATTGCTAGGATCTGAATATGTTTCCTTAAGATTCATATGTTGAAATCCTAATACTCAAAAATGATAATATGTGGCACCTTTGGGGGTGATTAAGTTATGAGGATGGAGAAGGCAATGGCACCCAACTCCAGTACTGTTGCCCGGAAAATCCCGTGGATGAAGGAGCCTGGTGGGCTGTAGTCCATGAGGTCGCTAAGAGTCAGACACCACTGAGTGACTTCACTTTCACTTTCCACTTTCACGCATTGGAGAAGGAAATGGCAACCCACTCCAGTGTTCTTGCCTGGAGAATCCCACGGACAGAGAAGCCTGGTAGGCTGCAGTCCATGGGGTCGCACAGAGTCGTACATGACTGAAGTGACTTGGCAGCAGCAAGTTATGAGGACAGAGTTCTGATGGTTGGAACTAGTGCCCTTATGAAGGAGACCCCAGAGAGTTAGCTTATCTTTCTGTTGTTTGTAAATACAGTGAAAACTCAGAACCAGAAGTGGTCCCTAATGCAAGCATGCTGGTGCCTTGATACTGGACTTCCACCCTGAAAAACTTTCAGAAATAAATGTTTTTGTTTATATGCCACCCAGTCTATGATATTTCTGTTATAACAGCCCAAATGGGTAAGATAAGTTATTAGATTATTATTATTATTAGAAATTTTATTATTATTATTATTATTAGAAGTTATTAGATTATTAATGAATTCATGCATTCACTCATTATCAGTTAATTCATTCAACTTGAGTTCACCATTTGCTTCTAGGTGAAATGTTGCAAAATTATCAAACAATGTCATGTAAGTATTGTACTTTTTTTTTTTTTAAGCCACACAAAGTCTATCTAAAAATTAGTGAAATATTGAAGGGACTGATCCCATTCCTTGACCTTTATGATGTAATGTGGGCACCATTTATAATTATGAAATTAACGCTACTCCATAGTGATAATTATAGATATAATATGAGTTAGAGTGCTTTTGCACTAATTTATAGATTATTCCCGTAAAGAAAACCAAACGCCAAAGAATTGATGTTTTTGAACTGTGATACTGGAGAAGGCTCTTCAGATTTCCTTGGACAGCAAGATCAAACCAGTCAATCCTAAAGAA
The DNA here is from genome assembly GCF_029378745.1 of Bos indicus. NCBI lineage: Eukaryota > Metazoa > Chordata > Mammalia > Artiodactyla > Bovidae > Bos > Bos indicus. The sequence goes on from NC_091767.1 coordinate 92,895,879, forward strand.
ATCAACCCTGAATATTCATTGGGAGGACTGATGCTGGAGATGAAGTTCCAGTTCTTTGGCCACCTGATGCAAAGAGCCAACTCATGGGAAAAGAACCTGATGCTGGGAAAGATTGAGGGCAAGAGGAGAAGGGGGTGACAGAGGATGAGATGTTTGGATGGCATCGATGACTCAAAGGACATAAGCTTGAGCAAACTCAGGGAGTTACTGAAGGAAAGGGCAGCCTGGCATGCTGCAGTCCATGGGGTCACAAAGAGTCAGACACGACTTAGCGACTGAACAACAACGTGCCTATTTTACTTGATACTTACCTATATGACACTCGGATTTTTTAATTCTTATTTCTGAAATGATGATTTTCATTTTCATATGAGATTTCTAGTCCTAAAGTTCATTTACATTTTTTTATTTGAATCTATAAATAAATAATTTTATAAGGTTTCTTCTTGCTTAAAAATGCTTCAGTAACTTCTAGGTTAAAAAAAAAGCAGCACTTTTAGAAAGCACTATCAAGTGACTAAAGGATGTGGATACCCAAATAATGTGGGGAAATATGCCGACATGATATGAAACTCTCAAACATTTTGAGAGAATCAAACACATGTTTAAATCAGGTCTTAGTAGTGTCTAGGACACTGCATTAAGCACAGATATGCTCCAGTATTCCAGATGTCCAACTTCCCCTTAATGTCATCATTCATAGGTTCTTGTTTTGCAACTAAACCAAAAACATGCTTCAGCAGAAGTCTAATTTAGTGAGCCATAGATTCCTTTGTAAGTAATCAAATTACTCTTGAATACAGCATCTGTTTTCATAAGAAGTAGTAATAGCCTCACATAATTAATGCACAAGTGTTAGACACTCAGTCATGCCTGACTCTTTGCAACCCATGGACTGTAACCCTTCAGGCATCTCCATCCATGGGATTTTTCAAGCAAGAATATGGGAGTGAACTACCATTTCCTTCTCCAGGGGATCTTCCTGACTCAGGGATCAAACCCAGGACTCCCACATTGAATGCAAAATCTTTACCATCTGAGCCACCAGGGAAGCCCCAATTAATGCACAGAAATATAATAAAAGATGAACAGAGTGCCTCTGAAGAGTCTCTTGGAAAATGAGTGTCTTCATGGCTCACAGGTAAACATGCATACACCAAAAAATGTATGTGTGTATGTATATGTGTGTGTGTGTGTGTGTGTATTATGGGCATTCATCTCAGTTCAATTCTGTCGCTCAATCATGTCTATTTGTGACCCCAGGGACTGCAGCATGCCAGGTTTCCCTGTCCATAACCAACTCCCAGAACTTGTTCAAACTCATGTCCATTGAGTCAGTGATGCCATCCAACAATCTCATCTTCTGTCATCCCCCTCTCCTCCTGCCTTCAATCATTTTCAGCATCAGGTTCTTTTCCAATGAGTCAGTTCTTCACATCAGGTGGCCAAAGTATTGCAGTTACAGCTTCAGCATCAGTCCTTCAAACGAATATTCAGGACTGCTTTCCTTTAGGATGGACTGGTCTGATCTCCTTGCAGTACAAGGGACTACCAAGAGTCTTCTCCAACACCACAGTTTAAAAGCATGATTCTTTGGCACTCAACTTTCTTTATAGTCTAACTCTCACATACATGCATGACTACTGGAAAAACCATAGTTTTGACTAGATGGACCTTTGTCAGCAAAGTAATGGCTCTGCTTTTTAATAAGCTGTCTAGGTTGGTCATAGCTTTTCTTGCAAGCAACAAGCATCTCTTTTAACTCCATGGCTGCAGTCACTGTCTGCAATGATTTTGGAGGCCCCCCAAATAAATTCTGTCACTGTTTCCATTGTTTCCCCACCTGTTTGCCATGAAGTGATGGGACCAGATGCCATGACCTTCATTTTTTGAATGTTGACTCTCAAGCCAGGTTTTTCACTCTTCTCTTTTACCTTCATGAATAGGCTCTTTGGGTCCTCTTTGCTTCCCACTGTAAGGGTGGTGTCATCTGTATATCTGAAGTTATTGGTATTTCTCCTGGCAATCTTGATTTCAGCTTGTGTTTCATCCAGCCCGGCATTTCACATGATGTACTCTGCATAATGAAAAGCAGACATTACTTTGCCAACAAAGATCCGTCTACTCAAGGCTATGGCTTTTCCAGTGGTCATGTATGGATGTGAGAGCTGGATTATGAAGAAAGCTGAGTGCCGAAGAATTGATGCTTTTGAACTGTGGTATTGGAGAAGACTTTTGAGAGTCCCTTGGACTGCAAGGAGATCCAACAAGTCCATTCTGAAGGAGATCAGCCCTGGGATTTCTTTGGAAGGAATGATGCTAAAACTGAAACTTTGGCCACTTCGTGTGAAGAGTTGACTCATTGGAAAAGACTCTGATGCCGGGAGGGATTGGGAGCAGGAGGAGAAGGGGACGACAGAGGATGAGCTGGCTGGATGGCATCACTGACTCGACGGATGTGAGTCTGAGTGAACTCCGGGAGTTGGTGATGGACAGGGAGGCCTGGCGTGCTGTGATTCATGGTGTTGCAAAGAGTTGGACATGACTGAGCAACTGAACTGAACTGAACTGAACTCTGCATATATATTAAATAAGAAAGGTGGCAATACACAGCATTGTCATTTTCCTTTCCTAATGGGAGCCAGTACATTGTTTCATGTTTGGTTCTAACTGTTACTTCTTGACCTGCATACAGATTTCTCATGATGCAGATAAGGTTGTCTGGTAGTCACATCTCTTTAAGGATTTTCCACAGTTTGTTGTGATCCACACAATCAAAGGCTTTGGCAAAATATATTCTTGCCACCTTTTCTTTTTTTTTTTTTTTTTACTTCTCTAATTTTATTTTATTTTTAAACTTTACATAATTGTATTAGTTTTGCCAAACATCAAAATGAATCCGCCACAGGTATACATGTGTTCCCCATCCCGAACCCTCCTCCCTCTTCCCTCCCCATACCATCCCTCTGGGCCGTCCCAGTGCACCAGCCCCAAGCATCCAGCATCATGCATCGAACCTGGACTGGCAACTCGTTTCCTACATGATATTTTACATGTTTCATTGCCATTCTCCCAAATCTTCCCACCCTCTCCCTCTCCCACAGAGTCCATAAGACTGTTCTATACATCAGTGTCTCTTTTGCTGTCTCGTACACTGGGTTATTGTTACCATCTTTCTAAATTCCATATATATGCGTTAGTATACTGTATTTATGTTTTTCCTTCTGGCTTACTTCACTCTGTATAATAGGCTCCAGTTTCATCCACCTCATTAGAACTGATTCAAATGTATTCTTTTTAATGGCTGAGTAATACTCCATTGTGTATATATACCACAGCTTTCTTATAATATCTTCTACTTTTGTTAGATCTGCACCATTTCTGTACTTTATTGTGCCCATCTTTGGAGGGAATGTTTTTCTTGGTATCTCTAATTTTCTTGAAGATATTTCTAGTCTTTCCTGTTCTATTGTTTTTCTTGATTTCCTTGTATTGATCACTGAGGAATGCTTTCTTATATCTCCTTGCTATTCTTTAGAACTCTCCATTCCAAAGGGTATATCTTTCCTTTTCTCCTTGGCCTTTACATTCTCTTCTTCTCTCAGCTATTTGTAAGGCCTTCTCAGACAACCATTTTGCCTTTTTTTTCACTTGGGGGTGGTCTTGGTCACCACCTGTTGTACAATGTTATGAACCTCCATCGGTAGTTCTTCAGGCACTCTATCAGATCTAATCCCTTGAGTCTATTTGCCACTCAATTCCACTATAGAATCATAAGGGATTTGATTTAGGTCATACTGGAATAGTCTAGTGGTTTCCCCTACTTTCTTCAATTTATGTTCTGAATTTTGCCATAAGGAGCTCATGATCTGAGTCACAGTCAGTTCCCGGTCTTGTTTTTGCTGACTGTATAGAACTTCTCCATCTTTGGCTGCAAAGAATATAATCAGTCTGAGTTTGGTATTGACAGTCTGATGATGACCATGTGTAAAGTCGCCTAATGTGGTTGGAAGAAGGTGTTTGCTATGAGCAGTGCATTCTCTTGGCAAAACAGTTAGCCTTTTCCCAGCCTCATTTTATACTCCAAGGCCAACCTTCCCTGTTACGCCAGGTATTTCTTGACTTCCTACTTTTGCATTCCAGTACCCTATAATGAAAAGGACATCTTTTTGGGGTGTTAGTTCTAGAAAGTCTTGTAGGTCTTTATAGAACTGTTCAACTCTAGTTTCTTTGGTATTATTGTCTGGGGCATAGACTTGGATTTCTGTGATATTGAATGCTTTGCCTTGGATACAAACAGAGGTCATTCTTTCATTTTGAAATTGCACCCAAGTATTGCATCAGCCTCTTTTATTGACTATGAGGAGTACTCCATTTCTTCTAAAGGATTCTTGCCCACAGTAGTAGACTTAATAGTCATCTGGGTTAAATTCACCCATTCCCATCCATTTTATTACACTAATTTCTAAAACACCAATGTTCACTCTTGCCATCCCCTGTTTGATCACTTCCAATTTACTTTTGATAGCTTACAGTGAATGATGTCAGATTCATGATCTCTAAAAAAGAAGATTTAGTTCAGGACCAGGGACCAGGCCTAATCACTCAAGAGCTTCTGTGTAGCAGAGTTGTATTAAAGTATAAAAAGTACAGAGAAATCTTCTGATATATTCATCAGAAGGGGTACAGAGAGTGCCCCCCTTGCTAGTCTTAGCAAGGGAGCTATATACTTTTAACAGACCCACTCCCACAACAAGTGTCTTAAATGAACAAGATTAGAACTAACAATAGAAAGGTCTGCCACAATATATATCTTAATATAACAAGATTAGTCAGAAGGTTCTTGTTAAAGAGAAGCATTTCCTCAAGCAAGGTACTTTTCATATTGACTAAGACAAAACATGGTTCACTGGAGAAGAGAATGGCAAACCACTTCAGTATTCTTGCCTTTCATACTTGCCATGAACAGTATGAAAAGGCAAAAAGATAGGACACTGGAAGATGAGCTCCCTAGGTCGGTAGGTGCCAAATATGCTACTAGAGATCAGTGGAGAACTAACTCCAGAAAGAATGAAGAGATGGAGCCAAAGCAAAAACAACACCCAGTTGTAGATGTGACTGGTGATGGAAGTAAGGTCTAATGCAGTAAAGAGCAATACTGCATAGGAACCTGGATGTTAGGTACAGAGTGAAAGTGAAAGTAGCTCAGTCATGTCTGACTCTTTGCAACCCCATGGACTGTATTATACAGTCCATGGAAATCTCTGGGCTAGAATATGAGTTTCCCTTCTCCAGCAGATCTTCCTAACCCAGAAATCAAACCAGGGTCTCCTGCATTGTAGGTGGGTTCTTTACCAATTGAACTATCAGGGAAACTATGAATCAAGGCAAATTAGAAGTGGTCAAACAGAAGATGGCAAGACTGAACATCAGCATTTTAGGAATCAGCGAACTAAAATGGACTGGAATGGGTGCATTTAACTCAGATGACCATTATATCTACTACTGTGAATAAGAATTACTTAGAAGAAATGGAGTAGCTATTATAGTCAACAAAGGAGTCCAAAATGCAGTACTTGGATGCAATCTAAAAAATGACAGAATAATCTCTTTTCATTTCCAAGGCAACCCATTCAATATCACAGTAATCCAAATCTATGCACCAAGCAATAATGCTGAAGAAACTGAAGTTGAATGGTTCTATGAAGACCTATAAGACCTTCTAGAACTAACACCCAAAAAAGATGTCCTTTTCATTATAGGGGACTGAAATGCAAAAGTAAGATGTTAAGAAATACCTGCAGTAACAGGCAAATTTGGCCTTGGAATACAGACCTAAGCAGGTCAAAGGCTCTCAGCGTTTTGCCAATAGAACACACTGGTCATAGCAAACACACTCTTCCAAAAACACAAAAGCAGACTCTATACATGGCCATCACCAGATGGTCAATACCAAAATCAGATTGATTATATTTTTGCAGCCAAAGGTGGAGAAGCTCTGTACAGTCAGCAAAAACAAGACCAGGAGCTGACTCTGTCTCAGATCATGAACTCGTTATTGCAAAATTCAGACTTAAGTTGAAGAAAGTAGGGAAAACCACTAGACCATTCAGGTATGACCTAAATTTAATCCCTTATGACAATACAGTGGAAGTGATAAATAGATTCAAGGTTTAAATCTGATAGACCAAGTGCCTGATAATTATGAACAGAGGTTTGTGACATTGTACAGGAGGCAGTGATCAAAACCATCCCAAAGAAAGAGAAATGCAACAAGTCAAAATGGTTGTCTGAGGAAGCCTTACAAATAGCTATGAAAAGAAGAGAAGTGAAAGGTCAAGGAAAAAAGGAAAGATATACCCACTTAAATGAAGAGTTCCAAAGAATATCAAGCAGAGATAAGAAAGTCTTCCTCAGTTATCAGTGCAAAGAAATAGAGGAAAACAAGAGAATGGGAAAGACTAGAGATCTCTTCAAGAAAATTAAAGATACCAAGGGAAGCTTTCATGCAAACATCGGCACAATAAAGGACAGAAATGTTATGGACCTAACAAAAGCAGAAGATATTAAGAGGAGTGGCAAGAATACACAAAAGAACTATACAAAAAAGATTTTCATGATCCAGACAATTATGATGGTGTGATCATTCACCTAGAGCCAGAAATCCTGAAGTGTGAAGTCAAGTGGGCCTTAGGAAACATCACTACCATCAAAGGTAGTGGAGGTGATGGAATTCCAGTTGAGCTATTTCAAATCCTAAAAGATGATGCTGTTTAAGTGATGCACTCAATATTCCAGCAAAGTTGGAGAACTCAGTGGTGGCCACAGGACTGGAAAATGTTAGTTTTCATTCCAATCCCAAAGAAAGGCAATGCCAAAGATTGCTCAAACTACAGCAAAATTGCACTCATCTCACACACTAGCAAAGTAATGCTCAAAATTCTCCAAACCAGGCTTCAAGAGTCCATGAACTGTGAACTTCCAGATGTTCACATTGGATTTAGAAAAGATAGAGGAACCATAGAACAAATTGCCAACATCCGTTGGATCATTGAAAAAGCAAGAGAGTACCAGAAAACCGTCTACTTACTTCTGCTTCATTGATTATGCCAAAGCCTTTGACTGTGTAGATCACAACAAACTGAGGAAAATTCTCCAAGAGATGGGAATACCAGACCGCCTGACCTGGCTCCTGAGAAATCTATATGCAGGTCAAGAAGCAACACTTAGAACTGGAATTTGGAAGAACAGACTGTTTCCAAATTGTGAAGAAATACATCAAGGCCATATGTTGTCACCCTGTTTATTTAACATATATGCAGAGTACATCATGAGAAGTACTGGACTGGATGAAGCACAGTCTGGAAACAAGATTGCCAGGAAAAATATCAATAACCACAGATATTCAGATGACACCACCCTTATGGCAGAAAGTGAAGAAGAACTAAAGAACTTCTTGATAAAAGTGAGAGAAGAGAGTGAAAAGCCTGGCTTAAAACTCAACATTCAAAAAACGAAGATTAAAGGGTCTGATCCCATCACTTCGTGGCAAATAGATGGGGAAACAGTGGAAACAGTGACAGACTCACTGGAAAAGACCCTGATTCTGGGAAAGATAAAAAGGCGGGAGGAGAAGGCAATGACAGAGAATGAAATGGTTGGATGGCATCACTGACTCTATGGATGTGAGTTTGAGTAAACTCTGGAAGTTGGTGATGGACAGGGAGGCCTAGTGTGCTTCAGTCCATGGGTCGCAAAGGGTCAGACACAGCTGAGTGACTGAACTGAACCTAACTGAAGACAAAGCAAAATGGAAAAAAATGTTTGTCAATTTCTCCTCCTTAAGACGTTCTTTTTCCTCCTTGGGGACCCTGGGCTTCTTATAAATCTACCTAAGAATTTACTCTCTCAACTTGATTCATGGACCTAACATTCTAGGTTCATATGCAATACTTTTCTTTACATTATCAAACTTTACTTCTTTCACCAGTCACATCCACAATTGGGTGTCACTTTGGTTCTGTCTCTTCATTCTTTTTGAAGCTATTTCTCCACTCTTCTCCAGTAGCATATTGGGCACCTACTGACCTGGGGAGTTCATCTTCCAGTGTCATATCTTTTTGCCTTTTCATACTGTTCATGGGGTTCTCAAGGCAAGAATACTGAAGTGGTTTGCTGTTCCCTTCTCCAAGGGACCACATTTCATCTGAACTCTCCAAAATGACCCCTCTCTCTTGGGTGGCCCTACACAGCATGTCTCACAGTTTCACTGAGTTAGACAAGGCTGTGATCCATGTGAACAGTTTTGTTAGTTTTCTGTGATTGTGGTTTTCATTCTATCTGCTCTCTAATGAATAAAGATATGAGTACTCAGTCTGCCCGCTGATGGATAAAGTCCCTTTACTAACCCATTTGCAATTATATATGTTTCTCAGTTTGATAATTGATAAAATGCAAGCTTATCATTAACTTTATTTTGTTTCAATTGCTAGTGATAATAAATATTTTCATATGTGTTCTGGATAAGGAGGTAGTTGTATTTAGTTGTTTTAGAAAAGGCAGAGGAACCAGAGATCAAATTGCCAACATCTGCTGGATCATGGAAAAAGCAAGAGAGTTCCAGAAAAGCATCTATTTCTGCTTTATTCACTATGCCAAAGCCTTTGACTGTGTGGATCACAATAAACTGTGGAAAATTCTGAAAGAGATGGGAATACCAGACCACCTGATCTGCCACTTGAGAAATTTGTATGCAGGTCAGGAAGCAACAGTTAATACTGGACAGACTGGTCCAAATAGGAAAAGCAGTTCATCAGGGCTGTATATTGTCACCCTGTTTGTTTAACTTATATGCAGAGTGCATCATGAGAAACGCTGGACTGGAAGAAACACAAGCTGGAATCAAGATTGCTGGGAGAAATATCAATAACCTCAGATATGCGGATGACACCACCCTTATGGCAGAAAGTGAAGAGGAACTAAAAAGCCTCTTGATGAAAGTGAAAGTGGAGAGTGAAGAAGTTGGCTTAAAGCTCAACATTCAGAAAACAAAGATCATGGCCTCCGGTCCCATCACTTCATGGGAAATAGATGGGGAAACAGTGAAAACAGTGGCAGACTATTTTTCTGGGCTCCAAAATCACTGCAGATGGTGACTGCAGCCATGAAATTAAAAGATGCTTACTCCTTGGAAGGAAAGTTATGACCAACCTAGATAGCATATTCAAAAGCAGAGACATTACTTTGCCAACAAAGGTTCGTTTAGTCAAGGCTATGGTTTTTCTGTGGTCATGTATGGATGTGAGAGTTGGACTGTGAAGAAGGCTGAGCGCCGAAGAATTGATGCTTTTGAACTGTGGTATTGGAGAAGACTCTTGAGAGTCCCTTGGACTTCAAGGAGATCCAACCAGTCCATTCTGAAGGAGATCAGCCCTGGGATTTCTTTGGAAGGAATGATGCTAAAGCTGAAACTCCAGTACTTTGGCCACCTCATGCGAAGAGTTGACTCATTGGAAAAGACTCTGATGCTGGGAGGGATTGGAGGCAAGAGGAGAAGGGGACGACAGAGGATGAGATGGCTGGATGGCATCACTGACTTGATGGGCGTGAGTCTCAGTGAACTCCGGGAGTTGGTGATGCACAGGGAGGCCTGGCGTGCTGCGATTCATGGGGTCACAAAGAGTCGGACACGACTGAGCGACTGATCTGATCTGATCTGATCTGTATTTAGATAATGGGTATATGGTTAAACACCAATGACTTCCTTCTTTCTTCCCTTCACTCATTCATTAAACAATAATTTATCACATATCTAGTGTGAGCCAGGTTGTACTTTCTTTGTTGGACTTATAACATTGAAGCCTCAGGTGAAAAATCCTTGCACTCAAAAGTTTTTACTTCTGTGGACAAGATAGCAATAATCACAGTAAATAAGTGAAAGATATATGTTAGATGGTAAAACCTGCAAAGAAATGAATATGGAAAGAATTTAGGGCGTGATGGTGACAGTGTACTTTGCAAAAGAGTAGTCAAGGTATACCATATAGAGAAAGTGATTTGTGAAATAATGTCTGATGTAGATGATGAAGCTTGCCTCTTTAACAGAAGCCTAGTGTTCCAACCTGAGAGAACAGCAAGTGCAATAGCCCTGAGTCATACACTTGTTTAGTCAATTAAATCAATAGGTAATGCAATGAAAGTAGACAGAGTGGAATGTAAAAAGGAAAAATGCTCGAGTCCGAAGGGATAGCAAGGAGTCTTTGGCAGATGCCCAATCCTGGATGAAGCCTAAAGGGGTAGAAAATTTATAACTTGTAATAAAACTGACTAAAAGCAGCTTAGCTTTCAACTGTCATCATGTATCCATACACAATGTCAATGACAAAACTTACCTGTCCTCAGGGCAGACCACTTCCATCACTCTTACTTTGGTATGACAAAAAGTTAATGGGGAAATCAGATTATGTAAGTCCTTGAAAACTATGCGAAGAACTTTGGGGGTGACTTTATGCAAAACAGACAGTCACTGGAAGATTTCAAGAAGCATAACATGATCTGTTTTGTGCTTTAAAATGCTGGCACTAGATGTTTTGTGGGGAGCTGCATGAAGTGACCAAGGACAGAAATAGAAAAATCAGTGGGGGTCAATACAAAACTTTAGATTAAAGATGAGAGTGACTTGGAGTAAGGAGGTAAATGATGACAGGTAGAAGTGGTGTTTTAAAATTTGTTTTGTAGAATGGAATCCATAAAATGACTTTTGGGGGGGCAATTATTTTGTGGTAAAACGTATATAACACAAAATTTACCATTTTAAATATTTTTAAGTGTACAGTTTATTGCCATTAACTGCATTCTTAATGTTGTGCAGTCATCACCACTTTCCATTTCCAGAAACTTTTCACCATCAAACAGAAGTCCTGTAACCATTAAACAGTAATTCCCATTACCCCTGACCAGTCCCTGGTAATATGTACTCTGCTACCTGCCTCTATAAATTCACTATTCTTGGCAGTTCATATAAGTGGAAACAGGCAATATTTGTCCTTTGGTGTTTAGTTAACATAATGTTTTCAAGGTTCCTTCATATTATAGTGATATTGGAAAAGCTTTATCAGAAGTCCACGCACTTGCTCAACTTGTTCAAGAGTCTGGGCAAGAAACACAAGATGCAAGAGTTAATGTGGCTTAGAGGAGTGACCAGTGCATAATAAGTAGTCCATAGTCACTATTTTTATTTCCTAGACAATGGACTTTTCAAAACTGTTCGTTGAAGGTTTCATATCTAATGTGTGACCTAGTTAATATTTTCAGTATGATCTGTTTGACCTTCAAAATGTATGCTCCATTTGGGCTGCATTCTAAGGGTAGTACCATAGCTATTGACCCGCTTGAAGAATAAGAAAAACTGTAAGAAGAAAGAAGTTAAACACCCAGAAAACCCATAAACTGGGTAATCTGTTTCTAAATAATCAGTGTGGATATAAGTTATGTTTGAGAAAAGAGACAGTTCGGTGGATTTCGTGCTGCAGCCAAGAAAAAAAAAAAAAAACTTTTTGTAAAATGCTCCTGTTGGACTTATTTGTGGGATTATGCAATCCGAATTGTGACAGCATTTTTCTGTTAGAGCTTGGTACAAGGGACATAAATATTTTTTTCTAAGAATATCTTTGAAGGTAACATAATGACATAGAGGATTTAAATATCTTTGCTGTAAACCACAAATACCCTATAGCTCTTTTACTTAACAGAAATACACACACACACACACATAGAATGGAATTCATAAGACATGTGTATGTGTGTGTGTATGTTCTGGATCACCAATCAGTTCTTTCCAACAGATTTATAAGTGCAATACCTATCAAATAGCATTTAAAGCAGCTGCAGATATGTAAATTAAATGCTCTGATCTGTTCTTCTGTTTACCTTGTTGGTTTCCCAATGGAGCCACCTGCTTAGCATTTTCTTTGTCTTCCTTGTTTGAAGATTAACAGACAACATGAGAAAAGCTGCTTTTAGATTTGAGGTTCTGCTCTGTGTTTTGAAAGGATACTTGTTAATGTTGTGGCATTTCTGTCCCAATCGTACTTAATTAACATTGAATAAGAGATAAAAGTTTCAAAAGGGTTATCTTAATCAGAATTCTTTTTAGAAAGTATTTTCATACTTTTGCAAAAATATTAATAATTTTATTTTCTTCTGTAGTTGTAGAACCTGCCCAAAATTTACTATAAAATGAATATTTTCATAATAAGCATGTCTGGATTCTCCAAATAAAATCTTTGGTTTAATACAAATATTTGTGATTTGAATCCTTTCCAATATTTGATATGTATGTATTCATCTGAGATACTGCATATAGAACGAAAGTCTCTACATATACATAACGACATACATAAAATGTGCTATTTACAACATTTTGTTTAATGCTCTGTTCACTTTCTCACATTGATGGATAAGTTACAAAACATTTCAAACCCTAATTTATTTCATTATTTTCAACTAACAGTGTTCTTGTAAGAACATCTTGATTTATCCTATACTATTACTGTTAAAAATAATGCTATTATGAGAATTTTTAATCATGAAAGGAGAGATCTACATACTATTGTTTATTTGCATGTTTAATTATTGATGTGACTGAGCAACTTTTTGTATATTATCAGCCATTTCTGGTTTTTTTCTTTATAATTCATGTCCAATACATGGATCATTAGGGTTTTGTTTTGTTTTTTTTTTGTTGAAGCTTCTTGTGTGTTATGTCTACTACATCCAATTAGAACAATATCAGGCATAAATTAAAACACACAAATTGTCAATTAACTCATTTTATATGTTTTGCATATATTATGTCTTAGTTTACTATTTGTCTTCAGTTCTGTTTGCTGTATTAACTGGCATAAATTTCCTTTTTTCTTTACACAGTCATGACTTATAAGTGTCATTAACATTACACTTAAAAAAAAAAACAACGCTATTCCTTTGATTGTATATATGGAGAAGGCAATGGCACCCACTCCAGTGCTCTTGCCTGGAAAATCCCATGAACGGAGGAGCCTGGTGGGCTGCAGTCCATGGAGTCGCCAAGAGTCAGACATGACTGAGCGACTTCACTTTCACTTTTCACTTTCATGCATTGGAGAAGGAAATGGCAACCCACTCCGGTGTTCTTGCCTGGAGAATCCCAGGGACGGGGGAGCCTGGTGGGCCGCCTGCGGTCTATGGGGTCACACAGAGTCAGACATGACTGAAGTGACTTAGCATGAGCAGCAGCAGCATGGAAATGTATATCCTAGTGAAAAGTAAAAGTATTAGTCCTTCAGTTGTATCCAACTCTTTCCACTCCATGGACTGTAGCCTGCAAGTCTCCTCTGCCCATGGAATTCCCCAAGCAAGTATAATGGAGTGGGTAGCCATTCCCTTCTCCAGGGGATCTTCTCAACCCAGGGACAAAATCCGGTCTCCTGCATTGCAGGCAGATTCTTGACCATCTGAGCCACCAGGGAAGCCCAAAGTATATCCTAAGTCAATGCCAAAGAAATAATTTTATGTGTTAGACTTCAGTGGTTTCATTTTCATGGACTTTTAATATTTTAATTAATCTCTATCTTCACTGGCTTAGAAATAATTACAATAGACTCTCTTTTTATAAATATTACTTTCATATTACCACAAGGAGAGAACAGTGGGTGGATGATTAGTTGGAAAATATTTTTGGAAAAGTACATTTATTAAAGGTAATTTAGTAAAAGTCAACATTAAAAAAACAAAGATCATGGCATCTGGTCCCATGACTTCATGGCAAATAGATGGGGAAAAGTGGAAACAGTGACAGATTTTATTTTCTTGGTTTCCTAACTCATTGTGGATGGTAATGCAGCCATGCAATTAGATGATGCTGCTTCTTGGAAGGAAAGCTATGACAGACCTGGACAGTGTATCAAAAAGCAGAGGCATCACTTTACTGACAAAGGTCCTTATAGCCAAAGCTATGGTTTTTCCAGTAGTCATATACATATGTGACAGCTGGACCGTAAAAAAGGCTGAGCACTGAAGAACTGATGCTTTCAAATTGTGGTACTGGAGGAGACTCCTGAGGGTCTCTTGGACTGCAAGGAGATCAAACCAGTCAATCCTAAAGGAAATCAACCCTGAGTATTCCTTGGAAGGACTGATACTGAAGCTGAAGCTCCAATACTTTGGCCACCTGATGTGATAAGGTGACTCACTGGAAAAGACTCTGATGCTGGGAAAGATGGAAGGCAAAAGGAGAATAGGGCAGCAGAGGATTAGATAGTTAGATAGAATTACCGACTCAATGGACATGAACTTGAGCAAACTCTGGGAGATAGTGGAGGGACAGGGCAGCCTGGCGTGCTGCAATCCGTGGAGTTACAAAGTCAGACATGACCGAGTGACTGAACAATTTGATAATTAAAGAAACAATGTGTATTAAAAGTGCTTTTTAATTTTCAGAGTAGTCTTTAAATGTTAGTTATCACAATTATTGATGCTACTAAATATTTATTATCTTCTCATATCATACTCGGAGAAGGCAATGGCAACCCATTCTAGTACTCTCGCCTGGAAAATCCCATGAATGGAGGAGCCTGATGGGCTGCAGTCCATGGGGTCACTAAGAGTTGGACACAACTGAGCGACTTCACTCTCGCTTTTCACTTTCATGCATTGGAGATGGAAATGGCAACCCACTCCAGTGTTCTTGCCTGGAGAATCCCAGGGACAGGGGAGCCTGGTGGGCTGCCGTCTGTGGGGTCTCACAGAGTTGGACGCAACTGAAGCGACTTAGCAGCAGCAGCAGCAGCATATCATACTAATGAGGGCCTAAAACACTAAATTATAACACCATCTCTGTAAACAGATCAAGCAAACAAACAAAAAAAAGTTACAGAGAGTAATGGAAAGGAATATCAGGCATTTGTAGAAAGGTCTGTTTTACTTACTTTCCCGGAATATGTACCTGTATCCCAGATTAATTGCTTTTCTTTATTTAAAGAATTTCATTTGTTTGTCCTTGCTTTTCTCCATGTAACACTTCTTTTGACAGGAGAAGGCTTGACGAATTATGTGGAAGATTTTTCATTAAGAATGTTTATGTATTGATACCTTACCTTGTATCTATTTACTGCCTTTGTTATTGATAAGCAAAGTGCAAGTCATAGGTGACATGGGTTGCATTTAATTAAAAATAAAGGATATGTTAAATAATCAAAATATACTAGCAATGAAATTGTATCTTAAATATATAATCCTTAAAAATTTATACTTCATAAACATTTATGTTTAATCTCAAAATAAATAAGTTTGAGTAAAATAATTCTTTTGCAATTCTATTTTAGCCAATATTGAGACAGAGGTTTGCTTTATATTAATATGATCCTGATATGATAAAAAGCAGAGTGTATTTTTAACTGCTTATTTTAAATTCCTAGAAAATGAAGTTTATATATGGCTCTGTGTCCTGTAGTGCAACTCAACAACTAGGAAATAAAGCCTGTTGACAAAGATGATTTTGCAAAATTGCTGTTTTCATCTTTATCTGTTTATCTCCTCTTTCCCAGGACTTACTCTCCTCCAGGAATCTGAGAGTCTAGTTAATGTCTAAGGTCTCTGTAACTGTCAAACACCTCCTTTCTTAGAAAATAACTAAAGTTAATGAATGAAAAAATTTACTAAGTATAACCCCTCACCTTTAAGTTGTACTTGTATACTATCATTTCAGTTATCATGGATGAAGTAATTATGTCTCCTCCTCCACTCCAATATCAGGAGCATTTGCAATCTGAATACTACATTGCAAAATGCTTATGCCTAGATCAGGTAGGTAGATATGATAAATGGTGTACAGAAAACATTTTTTTCCAAACTCAGCAACTTGAGATAATTTGGATTTGCTAAACTTGGTAATATTGTACAGCAACATATTATATACAGTGATATTAATTATTTAAAGCAATACATATTACATTCTGACTAATAGTTATGTCCCTAAAACTGGAGTCCCTGGAAAATAGGAAATGCTCAATATAAAATTTTTGAATAGAACACTTTAAACTTTTTGAAATTTTAAAAAAAATGACATTACCTTATTTCTTGATACCCATCTTTTGTTTATTATATTCATGCCTTAACGTTAGACTTTCTAAAGAGCCCTGCAAGCATCAGTCAGCTCAGTTCAATCACTCAGTCATGTCCAACTCTGCAACTCCATGGACTGCAGCACACCAGGCCTCCCTGTCCATCACCAACTCCTGGAGTCCACCCAAACCCATGTCCATTGAGTCAGTGATGCCATCCAACCATCTCATCCTCTGTCGTCCCCTTTTCCTCCTGCCTTCAATCTTTCCCAGCATCAGGGTCTTTTCAAATGAGTCAGCTCTTTGCATCAGGTGGCCAAAGTATAATTCATATTAATTAATGGTATATAAGGGCATGTGAGTTTGATCCCTGGTTTGGGAAGATCTCCTAAAGAGGGAAATGGAAACCCACTACAGTATTCTTGCCTGGAAAATTCCATGGACAGTGGAGCCTGGTGAGCTACAGCCCATGAAATTACAAAGAGTTAGGCATGAGTGAGTGACTGAACACACACACACAATGTTATATAAACCTACATAGATTATCCTATACAGATAATCAGTCATTAAACACCCAATTTCTTTGGCCTACCTCTCTCAAGAAGGAAACAAAGTCATGACTGTGCCAAAACATACTCTGTTGAAAAGCTTATTGAAAACTCTTTGCCTCAGGTGGCACTTAACCATATCCATGATTTCTTTCCCAAGTCACGGGAATGCAGTTTGCTGGCATCCCAGTGGAGAAGTCACAGCAAGCTAGATCTCAAAAAGCCAGAAATCATTCCTCCTCAGTAATTTGCTTGACTGCAGTATTTAAACAAAACTAATCATAAGTTTTATTTTTATTTTGTATATGAATGTGAAGCCTTTAAGGGAAACTTTAAAACCACTCAGATATATGCTTTAGAAAAGTAAGTCAGTTTGGCTACATTAACAAGTAAGGAGGCCACTCATAACTAAAAGAAAATGTGGTCCAGCCTGAGGCAGTCATTTTGGGAATAAGAAAGAATTGGATGAATAAGAGACCTTCTAGGTGTTAACAGGGAAGCAGAAACCCAAAGTAAGAACCAGGTCTTGGCTTTGCTTATTATTTACATGTGAGAAACAGCACATGGGGAAGAGAGTTGATAGAATATATTATAAAGTTCAATTTCAAAATGTTTGTAGACTTTTCTACATTGTATGCAATGGCATACTAGTTAAAGTAAAACCAAGAATGGTCACACACAATCTCACAACCTGCTTTTCATGTAGATGCATTCATATAAAATAATGCTGTATGTATATAGATTGAAAATAAAACTGTGATCATGCTATATACATAGGCTTATTAACTGCTCTTCTCACTTACATTATATAATAAACATTGCATTAGAAAGCTCAGTCTTCCATAACAAAATACCATGACCTGAGAGATTTAACAGAAATTTATTTTCTCACAGTTTGGAAGCTGGAAGTCTGAGTGCCATCATAGTCAGGTTCTGGCTAGAGCGTTTCTCCTGACTTGCAGATGGCTACTTTCTCACTGTATCCACACATGGATGAGAGAGAGTGCCAACTCTCAAGTGGCTTTTCTTATCCGGGAAAGTGAAAGTTGCTCAGTTGTGTCTGACTCTTTGCGACCCTATGGACTATACAGTCAATGGAATTCTCCAGGCCAGAATACTGGAGTGGGGAGCTGTTCCCTTCTCCAGGGTATCATTGCAACCCAGGGATGAAATCCACGTCTCCCACATTGCAGGCAGGTTCTTTACCAGCTGAGGCACCAGGGAGGCCCTCTTATCTGGGAATGTAGAGATCAGCCCTGGGATTTCTTTGGATGGAATGATGCTAAAGCTGAAACTCCAGTACTTTGGCCACCTCATGCGAAGAGTTGACTCATTGGAAAAGACTCTGATGCTGGGAGGGATTGGGGGCAGGAGGAGAAGGGGACGACAGAGGATGAGATGGCTGGATGGTGTCACTGACTCCATGGACGTGAGTCTGAGTGAACTCCGGGAGTTGGTGATGGACAGGGAGGCCTGGCGTGCTACAAATCATAGGGTCGCAAAGAGTCGGACACGACTGAGTGACTGAACTGAACTGAACTGAACTGATACCATTCCAAAGGTCCACACTCATAACGTCATCTCCAATTAACTCTGATAGACCTCATCCCCAAGCACCATCACTCTTGACGTTGGGTTTCAAATGTGAATTTTGGCATGGGAGGACACAAATATTTAATTCATAATGAACATTATAGTTAATGAAGAATATTCTAAGCTGAATTTTTAATTTTGAACTAATTATTGAAAACATCAGATGCCAGAGATGCTTGCATACTATTTTATACCCCAGACCTTGGAATGTTTATGAGCTTAATAGAGTGCAATTTGTATATGAGTTCAGTTCAGTCACTCAGTAGTGTCTAACTCTTTGTGACCCCATGGCCTGCAGCATGCCAGGCTTCCCTGTCCATCACCAACACCTGGAGCTTGCTCAAATTCCTGTCCATTGAGTTGGTGATGCCATCCAATCATCTCATCCTCTGTCATCCGCTTCTCCTCCTGCCTTCAATCTTTCCCAGCATCAGGTCCTTTCCAATGAGTCAGTTCTTTGCATTAGGTGGCCAAAGTATTAGAGCTTCGGCTTCAGCATTAGTCCTTCCAATGAATATTCAGGACTGATTTCCTTTAGGATTGACTGGTTTGAAATCCTTGCACTCCAAGGGACTCTCAAGAGTCTTTTCCAACATCACAGTTCAAAAGCATCAATTCTTCAGTGCTCAGCTTTCTTTATAGTTCTCACATCCATACATGACTACTGGAAAAACCATATTGTATATAAAAATATTTATATTCATATACCAAAGTATGTATACCAAAAGTAGGACTTTGTTTTCTGTGAACAAATTAGAGTTTATTTTAGAGTCAATTATTCTTAAATCCTGTTAGCTGGAGATAATGAAAAACATGTTTTTTAGTCAAACAAACTAAGTTTTATTAATGTACTTTAGCAAGGGAGAAATAATACCAGAGAAACCATGAAATGTTTCAAAATGTGGCAACCAAGGACAGTAATTGCAAGATTTGGGAGGAAGAGGTCTAGAATTTACTATGTGAAACTTTGTGGAGTTATTCCTAGATCAGCCTATCTGCATCTTCTACCTTGCCATGCTTAATTACTAACTACAGTGTATTCTGATGTGTATATACTTGCTACTCTGAGACTATGTCTATACATGTAACATACATACCCATCAGATTTTAAACGTTCAGGTAAGTCTAATGCTTTTAAATCTTAACTAATGTGAGTGTTTCCAGTACACATGAAGCGTACATTCTAAAAGGAAGAAAAAAGGAATGGTGAGAAAACAGACTTATATATTTATAGAAATGCTTGCTATTTTGAGACCAGAAAAATATGTGAAACCACATTTTTTTCAGACACTGGAAAATAGGCAGCACAAGATTATGATTTCAGATAGAAGAAAAATAAATGATCACCTTTGGATTACTAGCTGAAGGCAGTTTCCAAACTGTAGAGAAGGGAAAGAGAATACAAAAATAGCATGTCAGTCAGGTGAATTTGAGAAGACAGAGACCAGAAATCAAGGATGGAAAAGTAGTGAAAATTTTGGGGGCAGAGTGCTAAAGAAAATGGAAGTTCTTGACATAGGTAGAGTAATCCTCTTAAGTTTTTGAATAAGTGCTGATTTGCAAGCACATGAGATAAAACTCCATAGGGCCAAGAAAATAAGTACTGCACAGCCACTATGGAGAACAGTGTGGAGATTCCTTAAAAAACTGGAAATAGAACTGCCTTATGATCCAGCAATCCCACTGCTGGGCATACACACTGAGGAAACCAGAAGGGAAAGAGACACGTGTACCCCAATGTTCATGGCAACACTGTTTATAATAGCCAGGACATGGAAGCAACCTAGATGTCCATCAGCAGATGAATAGATAAGAAAGCTATGGTACATATACACAATGGAGTATTACTCAGCCATTAAAAAGAATACATTTGAATCAGTTCTAATGAGGTGGATGAAACTGGAACCTATTATACAGAGTGAAGTAAGCCAGAAGGAAAAACACCAATACAGTATACTAACGCATATATATGGAATTTAGAAAGATGGTAACAATAACCCTGTGTACAAGACAGCAAAAGAGACACTGATGTATAGAACAGCCTTATGGACTCTGTGGGAGAGGGAGAGGGTGGGAAAATTTGGGAGAATGACATTGAAACATGTAAAATATCATGTATGAAGCGAGTTGCCAGTCCAGGTTCGATGCACGATACTGGATGCTTGGGGCTAGTGCACTGGGACGACCCAGAAGGATGGTATGGGGAGGGAGGAAGGAGGAGGGTTCAGGATGGGGAACACAGGTATACCTGTGGTGGATTCATTTTGATATTTGGCAAAACTAATACAATTATGTAAAGTTTAAAAATAAAATTAAAAAAAGAAAGAAAATAAGTACTGCAAAGGTTATAAAGTGCCCTGTGCTCCCACAAGGCTGTGAAGAATTTATGTTCCTATGAAGTAGAAGCAGGGCAAATGTTAATAGAGTTCTGCCAAGAGAATGCACTGGTCATAGCAAAAACCCTCTTCCAGCAGCACAAGAGAAGACTCTACGCTTGGACATCACCAGATGGTCAACACTGAAATCAGATTGATTATATTCTTTGCAGCCAAAGATGGAGAAGCTCTATACAGTCAAAAAAAAGAAGACTGGGAGCTGACTGTGGCTCAGATCATGAACTTCTTACTGCCAAATTCAGACTTAAATTGAAGAAAGTGGAGAAAACCACTAGACCATTCAGGTATGACCTAGATCAAATTCCTTATGACTATAGACAGACAGAGTGCCTGAGGAACTATGGATAGAGGTTTGTGACATTGTACAGGAGACAGGAATCAAGACTGTCCCCAAGGAAAGGAATGCAAAAAAGCAAAATGGCTGTCTGAGGAGGCCTTACAAATAGCTGTGAAAAGAAGGGAAGCAAAAAGCAAAGGGAAAAAGAAAAGATATTCCCATTTGAATGCAGAGTTCCAAAGAATAGCAAGGAGAGATAAGAAAGCCTTCCTCAGTGATCAATGCAAAGAAATAGAGGAAGACAATAGAATGGGAAAGACTAGAGATCTCTACAAGATAATTAGAGATACCAAAGGAACATTTCATGCAAAGATGGGCTCAATAAAGGACAGAAATTGTATGGACCTAACAGAAACAGAAGATATTAAGAGGTGGCAAGAATACACAGAAGAACTGTAGAAAAAAGATTTTCATGACCCAGATAATCACAATGGTGTGATCATTCACCTAGAGCCAGACATCCTGGAATGTGAAGTCAAGTGGCCCTTAGGAAGCATCACTACAAACAAAGCTAGTGGAGATGATGGAATTCCAGTCGAGCTATTTCAAATCCTGAAAGATGATGCTGTGAAAGTGCTGCCCTCAATATGCCAGCAAATTTGGAAAACTCAGGAGGGGCCACAGGACTGGAAAAGGTCAGTTTTCATTCCAATCCCAAATAAAGGCAATGCCAAAGAATGCTCAAACTACCGCACAATTGTACTCATCTCACACACAAGTAAAGTAATGCTCAAAATTCTCCAAGCCAGGCTTCAGCAATATGTGAACCATGAACTTCCTGATGTTCAAGCTGGTTTTAGAAAAGGCAGAGGAACTAGAGATCAAATTGCCAACATCTGCTGAATCATGGAAAAAGGAAGAGAGTTCCAGAAACACATCTGTTTCTGCTTTATTGACTATGCCAAAGCCTTTGACTGTGTGGATCACAATAAACTGTGGAAAATTCTGAAAGAGATGGGAATACCAGACAACCTGACCTGCCTCTTGAGAAACCTGTATGCAGGTCAGGAGGCAACAGTTAGAACTGGACATGGAACAACAGACTGGTTCCAAATACGAAAAGGAGTACCTCAAGGTTGTATATTGCCCCCCAGCTTATTTAACCTATATGCAGAGTACTTCATGAGAAATGCTGGGCTGGAGGAAGCACAAGCTGGAATCATGATTGCTGGGAGAAATATCAGTAACCTCAGATATACAGATGACACCACTTTTATGGCAGAAAGTGAAGAGGAACTAAAAAGCCTCTTGATGAAAGTGAAAGTGGAGAGTGAAAAAGTTGGCTGAAAGCTCAACATTCAGAAAACGAAGATCATGGCATCCGGTCCCACCACTTCATGGGAAATAGATGGGGAAACAGTGGAAACAGTGTCAGACTTTATTTTTCTGGGCTCCAAAATCACTGCAGATGGTGACTGCAGCCATGAAATTAAAAGACGCTTACTCCTTGGAAGGAAAGTTATGATCAACCTAGATAGCATATTCAAAAGCAGAGACATTTCTTTGCCAACAAAGGTTCATCTAGTCAAGGCTATGGTTTTTTGTGTGGTCATGTATGGATGTGAGAGTTGGACTGTGAAGAAGGCTGAGCGCCGAAGAATTGATGCTTTTGAACTGTGGTGTTGGAGAAGACTTTTGAGAGTCCCTTGGACTGCAAGGAGATCCAACCAGTCCATTCTGAAGGAGATCATTCCTGGGATTTCTTTGGAAGGAATGATGCTAAAGCTGAAACTCCAGTACTTTGGCCACCTCATGCGAAGAGTTGACTCATTGGAAAAACCCTGATGCTGGGAAAGATTAAGAGCAGGAGGAGAAGGGGATCACAGTGGATGAGATGGTTGGATGGCATCACTGACTCCATGGACATGGGTTTGGTTGAACTCTGGCAGTTGGTGACAGACAGGGAGGCCTGGCATTCATGGGGTCTCAAAGAGTTGGACACGACTGAAAAACCAAAGTGAACTGAATTGAAGGTACAAAACTTTTCCAAAATATGGAGGATACAATCTGTTTGTCCTTGTATTGGGGAAGATTTCTTCAGTTCAGTTCAGTTCAGTCGCTCAGTCGTGTCCGACTCTTTGCGACCCCATGAATTGCAGCAAGCCAGGCCTCCCTGTCCGTCATCAACTCCCGGAGTTCACACAGACTCACGTCCATCGAGTCAGTGATGCCATCCAGCTATCTCATCCTCTGTCATCCCCTTCTCCTCCTGCTCTTAATCTTTCTCAGCATCAGGGTTTTTCCAGTGAGTCAACTCTTCGCATGAGGTGGCCAAAGTACTGGAGTTTCAGCTTTAGCATCATTCCTTCCAAAGAAATCCCAGGAATGATCTCCTTCAGAATGGACTGGTTGGATCTCCTTGCAATCCAAGGGTCTCTCAAAAGTCTTCTCCAACACCACAGTACAAAAGCATCAATTCTTCAGTGCTCAGCCTTCTTCACAGTCCAACTCTCACATCCATACATGATCACACAAAAAACTATAGCCTTGACTAGACGAACTTTTGTTGGCAAAGTAATGTCTCTGCTTTTGAATATGCTATCTAGGTTTGTCATAACTTTCCGTGCAAGGAGTAAGCGTCTTTTAATTTCATGGCTGCCGTCACCATCTGCAGTGATTTTAGAGCCCAGAAAAATAAAGTCTGACGCTGTTTCCACTGTTTCCCCATCTATTTCCCATGAAGTGATGGGACCGGATGCCATGATCTTTGTTTTCTGAATGTTGAGCTTTAAGCCAACTTTTTCACTCTCCACTTTCACTTTCATCAAGAGGCTTTGAGTTTCTCTTCACTTTCTGCCATAAAGGTGGTGTCATCTGCATATCTGAGGTTATTGATATTTCTCCCAGCAATCTTGATTCCAGCTTGTGTTTCTTCTAGTCCAGCGTTTCTCATGATGTACTCTGCATATAAGTTAAATAAGCAGGGTGACAATATACAGCCTTGACGTACTCCTTTTCCTATTTGGAACCAGTGTGTTGTTCCATGTCCAGTTCTAACTGTTGCTTCCTGACCTGCATACAGCTTTCTTAAGAGGCAGGTCAGGTGGTCTGGTATTCCCATCTCTTTCAGAATTTTCCACAGTTTATTGTGATCCACACAGTCAAAGGCTTTGGCATAGTCAATAAAACAGAAAGAGATGCTTTTCTGGAACTCTCTTGCTTATTCCATGATCCAGCGGATGTTGGCAATTTGATCTCTGGTTCCTCTGCCTTTTCTAAAACCAGCTTGAACATCAGGAAGTTCACAGTTCACATATTGCTGAAGCCTGGCTTGGAGAATTTTGAGCATTACTTTACTAGCGTGTGAGATGAGTACAATTGTGCGGTAGTTTGAGCATTCTTTGGCATTGCCTTTATTTGGGATTGGAATGAAAACTGACCTTTTCCAGTCCTGTGGCCCCTCCTGAGTTTTCCAAATTTGCTGGCATATTGAGGGCAGCACTTTCACAGCATCATCTTTCAGGATTTGGAATAGCTCAACTGGAATTCCATCATCTCCACTAGCTTTGTTCGTAGTGCTGCTTTCTGAGGCCCACTTGACTTCACATTCCAGGATGTCTGGCTCTAGGTTAGTGATCACACTTTGGTGATTATCTGGGTCATGAAGATCTTTTTTGTACAGTTTTTCTTTGTATTCTTGCCACCTCTTCTTAATATCTTGTGCTTCATTTCTGTCCTTTATCGAGCCCATCTTTGCATGAAATGTTCCCTTTGTATCTGTAATTTTCTTGAAGAGATCTCTAGTCTTTCCCATTCTGCTGTTTTCCTCTATTCATTTGCATTGATCACTGAGGAAGGCTTTCTTATCTCTTCTTGCTATTCTTTGGAACTCTGCTTTCAGATGCTTATATCTTTCCTTTTCTCCTTTGCTTTTTGCTTCTATTCTTAGTTATGGTTAAAAAAGTACTGTAAAAAAGCAATGTTATAAATTGAGCATTATCAATAAACTTTTGTTTTCCTATTTGAAAATAAGGAAAAAGAAAGAAAGAAAAAATGAAAAGGCGAACCACAGATTGGTGACAGTATTCACAAAGCAGGTATTTGATAGGGGTCTTATATCTAGAATGCATAAAGAGATCTTGCAACTAAAAATAAGACAAACCATCAATTTTTTTTCAAATAAGAGAGACTTTTAAAAGGAATTTTTCAATGAAGATATATGAATAATAAGCACATTAAGATATATCTAAAGGAGATATCTAAAATATAGTCATCATTGTTTTTCAGTCACTGTCTCTTTGCCACCCCATGTACTGAAGCATGCCAGACCGCCCTATCTCTCATTATCTCATGAAGTTCACCCAAGTTCATGTTCCTTGCATTGGTATGCCATCCAGCCGGCTCATCTTCTGATTGTCTCTTCCTCTTTTGCCCTCAATCTTTCTGAGCATCAGGGACTTTTCCAATGAGTCACCTGTTTGCATCAGATGACCAAAATACTGGAGCCTCAGCCTCAGCATCAGTCCTTCCAATGAGTATAAAGGGTTGAATTCCCTTATCATTGACTGGTTTGATTCCCTTGCTGTCCAAGGGACTTTCAAGAGTCTTCTCTGGCACCACAGTTCGAATGCATCAATTCTTTTGTGTTCTGCCTTCTTTATGGTCCAGCTCTCACACTCATACATGACCACTGGGAAGACTATAGCCTTGACTATAGGGACCCTTTATCAGCAGAGTAATGTCTCTGCTTTTCTACACAGTCTAGGTTTGTTATAGCTTTCCTGCTAAGAAGCAGTCATCTTCTGATTTCATGGCTTCAGTCACCATCCACAATGATTCGTGAGCCCAAGAAGAGCAAATCTGTCACTACTTCCACTTTTCCCCTTCTATTTGGCATGCAGTAATGGGGCCTGATGCCATGATCTTAGTTTTTTGTTTTTTTTAATATTTAGTTTTAAGCTGGCTCTTTCACTCTCCTCCTTTATCCTCATCCAGGATAAAGCTGGCTCTTTTGTTCCTCTTTGCTTCCAGTCATAAGAGTGGTATTATCCACGTATTTGAGGTTGTTGCTGTTTCTCCTGCCAAGCTTTATTCCAGATTATAACTCATAGAGTCTGGCATTTCTCATGATGTACTCAGCGTATAGGTGAAAAAAACAGGGTCACAGCAGACAACCCTGCCATACTTCTTTCTCCATCTTGAACCAATCAGTTGTTCCATACATGGTTCTAATTGTTGCTTCTTGACCCACACACAGGTTTCTCAGGAGACAGGTAAAATGGTGTGGTATTCCCATCTCTTTAAGAGCTTTCCACAGTCTGTTAAGATCCACTCAGTGAAGGCTTTAGTGTAGTCAGTGAAACAGAGGTAGACATTAGATAACTACAAACTAAAGTCACAAGAAGTTACAACTACACACCAACTAAAATGGCTAAAATCAAACATAATGACAATAACATGTATCATAGAGGATCTGGAATAACTCATCCCCATACATTGCCTGCTGTGCTAAGTCATTTCTGTTCTGTGTCTGACTGTTTGCAACCCCATGGACTGTAGCCCACTAGGCTCCTCTGTCCTTGGGATTCTCCAGGCAAGAATACTGGAGTAGGGTGCCATGCCCTCCTCCAGGGGATCCTCCCGACCCAGGGATTAAACCTGCATCTCTATGTCTCCTGCATTGGTAGGCAAGTTCTTTACCACTAGCACCACTTGGGAAGCCCACCATACATTACTGGTGTGAATAAAACATATGTGCATGCTCAGTTGTGCCAGACTCTTTGTGACCCACCTAGACTGCAGCCTTCCAGGCTTCTCTGTCCATGAGATTTTCCAAGAAGAATACTGGAGTGAGTTGCCATTTCCTCCTCTAGAGGATCTTCTCAACCCAGGGACTGAGTCTGTGTCTCCTGCAGCTCCTGAATTGGTAGGCAGATTCTTTACCACTGAGCCACCTGGGAATCCCAATGTGAATGAGTGTGTGCTCATTCACTAAGTCATGTCCAACTCTTCATGGCCCTGTGGACTGTAGCTTACCAGACTTCTCTGTCCATGAAATTTTCCAGGAAGAATACTGGAGTGGGTCGCCATTTCCTTCTCCAGCCCAATATGAATACAATATGGTATTACCAATTTGAATCACATTTTGACACTTTCATTAAGTATACCTAGCAACAATGGTCCTATGTATCTACCAAAAAGGAAATGAAAATGCAAATCCACACAGAGCTTGTACACTAATGTTATAGCAGCTTTATTCACAATCACCAAAAAGTAGTAGTAACCAAAACACCCACAGACTAATGAATGGACAAGCAACGTTTGGCATGTTGTTACAATGAAATACTACTTGGCAACTTAAAGGAAAAAAATCCTACTAATACATATAACAACATGGATGAATCTCAAAAGCTTTATGACGTGTTATAGAAGCCAAACTCAGAAGTACACCTACTATGTTACTCCTTGTATTTCATATTCTTGAAAATGTACAACAACGGTAATAGAAAAACATATTGGTGGTTACCTCAGGCTAGTGGTGATAGCTGGGAATTTCCTTCAAAGGAGCTTGAAGAACCTTTGCGGTGTGGGAGTGTGATGATGGTTTCCTGGTGGTACATATTCATCAAAACTTGTTGAATTGTGAAAATAAAATAGGTGAATTATATTATATATAAATTAGCTT
This sequence comes from Bos indicus, assembly GCF_029378745.1. Lineage (NCBI taxonomy): Eukaryota > Metazoa > Chordata > Mammalia > Artiodactyla > Bovidae > Bos > Bos indicus. The sequence goes on from NC_091767.1 coordinate 92,923,478, forward strand.
GAAAACTTAATTAAACATTTAAAAAATACAAAACAAAGAACAGCTCCATGTATTTATAAATGTCCAATCCTGAGTATCATGATGACATACTGCCAAGGAAGGGAGACTAAGAACTGATAGTCTGGGAGCACTGTATCATCCTGAAAGAGGAAAGTATATAAAACAAGAACTGGCTTATTATTATGTTATATTTAAATTTTGTAACTCATTCTTCATATCTTGTACTCCCCTTCCTCCTCTTCTCCCTTCTTCTATTTTGGTTATTTTCACACACCAAGATTTCAGTGATCTTCATTTAATTTTTGTATTGAAGTGCAATATACACAAAGCAATGTGAATAAGTATTTGAATATGGCTCAATAAATTTTCATGAAGTGAACATACAAGTGTCAGTGAGACTACAATTATGAAATGTGATTCACCTATATCACAGAATCTCTCATGATTCAATTCTAGCTATTAAAATTTCCACTGACTTCTAATTGAATTAATTCATTCTGTCTGTTTTATTTTACCTGATTGGAATCATAAAATATGTATTTTATGTGAAGTTTTGCTTGGGATATTCACGTTATCTTTGCACATTTTGTAGGATGTATGTTCTCCTTGGTGTATGCAAGACCAACTACATAATTTACAGAAACCCTTGCTAAAAATTATTAAGAATTTAGGATAGGGGCAATATAATGTTAAATCAAGGCTATGGTTTTTCCAGTGGTCATATATGGATGTGAAAGCTGGACTGTGAAGAAAGCTGAGTGCTGAAGAATTGATGCGTTTGGACTGTGTGTTGGAGAAGACTCTTGAGAGTCCATTGGACTGCAAGGAGATCCAACCAGTCCATTCTAAAGGCGATCAGTCCTGGGTGTTCATTGGAAGGACCGATGTTGAAGCTGAAACTCCAATACTTTGGCCACCTCATGTGAAGAGTTGACTCATTGGAAAAGACTCTGACACTGGGAGGGGTTGGGGGCAGGAGGAGAAGGGGACGGCCAAGGATAAGATGGCTGGATGGCATCACCGACTGGATGGACATGAGTTTGGGTGAACTCTGGGAGTTGGTGATGGACAGGGAGGCCTGGCGTGCTGCGATTCATGGGGTCGCAAAGAGTCGGACACGACTGAGCGACTGAACTGAACTGAATGTTAAATCAAGAGAGCACGGGGCCTTTTCGAGAGAAGGGTTAGGGTTAGATTTTCTTCTCAAAGAACAGCTGCTACTGCTAAGTCATTTCAGTCGTGTTCGACTCTGTGCGACCCCACAGACGGCAGCGCACCAGGCTCCGCTGTCCCTGAGATTCTCCAGGCAAGAACACTGGAGTGGGTTGCCATTTCCTTCTCCAACGCAGGAAAGTGAAAAGTGAAAGTGAAGTCGCTCAGTCGTGTCCTACTGTTAGCGACCCCATGGACTGAAGCCTACCAGGCTCCTCTGTCCATGGGATTTTCCAGGCAAGTGTACTGGAGTGGGTTGCCATTGCCTTCTCCACTAATAGTAGCTAGGTTATAGTTTTCTTCCCAGGCCTTAGGTTTCTAGAATATTTTCATTATCTCTTCAGGAGATAACCTGTATGTTAAATCTCTCTAAAATTTTAAAAACTTAGAATATGTGGAAAATTCTTTTTTCTCAGTATGCACTGCTAACAACAGTGGTCTTACATGAAACCTTTTAGTAATTGGGACTCAAGTATCTGTTTGAATTTAAGACTCCTGTGAATTTTATCAATAGTATTTTCACTTTCTACCTAAAGATAAAAAGACATCAACTGACAATGTTTGGAAAAAGTGGGAACAGAGGAATCATTATGGCTAACATTAAAGAAAATAGTATCACATATAAGTGAAATGAAAGCATTAGTCACTCATTCATGTCTGACTCTTTGCAACCCCAGGGACTGCAGCCCCGCAGGCTCCTCTGATCATGGGATTCTCCAGGCAAGAATATTGAAATGGATAGCCATTCCCTTCTCCAGAGATCTTCCCCACCCAGGGATTGAACCCAGGCCTCCCTATTTGCAGGCAGATTCTTTATCATCTGAGCTACCAGGGAAGCCCTATATAAAAGAGAAGTGGTTAATTACAATAAATGGCATTTATCAAGGGTTTAAATGCACAAAAAATACATATTTAATGATGATTCCTTTCATTAGCCTTGGGAGAAAGATGCTTGTATTTATACCTTACTGATGAGAAAATAGAAGTGTAGCAAGTTTAAATAATATGACCAAGGTTCCTCAGTTAATAATGAGCAAAGAAAATATTTCCCAAATTTTTTTATTCAAAAGTCAGACATTTTAAGGTTCTTAATATATAACAAGATAACATTTCCATCAGGGTGCTGGCAAATGAACCCAATAAAAATATCAATATCTCATGAAGTTAAGGTTCACAAAGTGCATATATATACATATATATATATATATATATATATATATATATATATATATAAAAAATTAAAATATGGTTAGTTTATAAAATAACCCAAAAGTTATTTGGTTTATCAAACTTTTTAAAATCACTGATTTCATGATGAGAATACATTTACTTGTATATATGTATTTCAAAAGAAGAAAATTTTAGAAGACTAGGAGGTGATATGAAATTAAATTATGATCTTGTATTTCTGTTTTTCAGAACTTATGGTGAGATGAGAGCATTAGGCAGAATGAATCTTGAATTCCAGAGGTAAGTTGAAAAAGCATGTGATCTTACATTACTGAGCACAGAACAGCTTATGATGACTAATGTTTTTATACAACCACCTGAAAGTACTAAAATATGAATTAAAATGTCTAGTGTTTGATATAATGTCACATTTTAGCACTGAATGCACAACTTTAATCAGGCTGTGCTTAGTTACAGAAACTATAATCTGCATCATTCAACACAAGCAAAGTTAATATGACATGTCCTTTTATTTCTCAAAATCAGTTGTGAAATGTGAGTGAAAGGATGACAACCCAAAATCTTCAAACCTTTTATTTCCCCCAAAAATGTTGTCTTTATGAAAGCAAATGATTGTTTGACATAGCAGCATGGGAAGTACATTATAATTGGGTTTTGTTTTCTTCAGTTATCCTAAGGGTTTTTATAAATATTTAGTGAATATCTCACAATAGAAATTGTAACATCTGAGTGTCAGAAGGTCATTTACTGTAACATCTTACCATCTAGATCAATCTCAGAATGTACCAGATGGCACATTTTTCAGCCAGCCTTAAACACAGCATTGTTCCAACTGCAGAAATGATATGTGAAAAGACCTAGCTGATTCACGACATTCTCTAACATTCTCTCTATGGACAAAAGGACAAATGACAAAAGGTCATTCAACTGATGGACAAGACTAATCAAAAGGTAAGTAGATACAAATCACAGTTACTCTTTGTAACTAGTCTTAGGCAAGTTTGTGTTTTCATTCATTATCAAACATTCATGAGGCAGAAATTTTAGTATTAGTTATTTCTTTGGAAGGAATGATGCTAAAGCTGAAACTCCAATACTTTGGCCACCTCATGAGAAGAGTTGACCCATTGGAAAAGACTCTGATGCTGGGAGGGATTGGGGGCAGGAGGAGAAGGGGACGACAGAGGATGAGATGGCTGGATGGCATCACTGACTCAATGGACGTGAGTCTGAGTGAACTCCAGGAGTTGGTGATGGACAGGGAGGGCTGGCATGCTGCGATTCATGGGGTCGCAAAGAGTCAGACACGACTGAGTCACTGAACTGAACTGATTCTATGATAGAGTGGTTCTCAGCTAAGACAACAGCTCCCTTTAGAATTATTTTAAGAAATTTTAGGTGCAGTGATTGTGGTATAATAATGACATTTTGTGATTAAGTGCCAAGGACATTAGATAGATGCAAAAGTCAGAATATTCTTTCTGGATTAGGAAAATACCCTGGCGAAGGGAATGGCTACCCACTCCAGTAATCTTGCTGGGAGAATTTCATGGACAGAGGATCCTGGTGGGATACAAGTTTCTAGGATCTCAAAGAGTCTGAAATGACTTGAGTGACTAACACTTTCACTGAATTTCACTCCACACAATTTTTCATTGTCTCACTAGACATTCATTTAGATGAAGATAAATTGTTAGTAATTATCTGATTTCTTATCCTAATGTACATCACTGTTGTTGTTGTTCAGTCCCGAAGTCATGTCTGACTATTTGCAACCCCATGGACTGCAGCACGCCAGGCTTCCATGTCCTTTGCTATCTCTGGGAGCTTGCTCAGCTTCAGGTCCACTGAGTCAGTGATGCCATCAAACCATCTCATCCTCTAGTGCCCCCTTCTCCTCTTGCTCTCAGTGTTTCCCAGTATCAGGGTCTTCAGTGAGTCAGCTCTTCACATCAGGTGGCCAAAGTATTGGAACTTCAGCTTCAGAATTAGTCTTTTCAAGGAATTTTCAGAGTGAATTTCCTTTAGGATTGACTGGTTTGATCACCTTGCAGTCCAAGGGACTCTCAAGTTTTTTCTCCAGCACCACACATTTAAAAGCATCAATTCCTTGGTGGTCAGCCTTCTTTATGATCCAGTTCTCACATCCATACATGATTACTGGAAAAAACCCTAGCTTTGACCATACAGAACTTTGTGGGCAAAGTGATGTTTCTGCTTTTTAAGACACTGTCTAGGTTTGTCATAGCTTTTCTTCCAAGGAGCAAGCATCTTAATTTCATGGCTGCAATCATCACCTGCAGTAATTTTGGCTCCCAAGAATATAAAATCTGTCACTGTTTCCACTTTTTCCCCATCTATCTGCCATAAAGTGATGGAACTGAATGCCATAATCTTAGTTTTTTGAATGGTGAGTTTTAAGTCAGCTTTTTCACTCTCCTCTTTCACTCTCATCATGAGGCTTTTTAGTTCCTCTTCCCTTTCTGCCATTGTTGTTGTTGTTTAGTCACTCAGTTATGCCTGACTCTTTGACCCCATTGACTGCAGCTGGCCAGACTTCTCCATCTTCCACCATCTCCCGGAGTCTGCTCAAACTCATGTCCATTGAGTCAGTGATGCCACCCAACCATCTCATCCTCTGTTGCCCACTTCTTCTCCTGCCTTCAATCTTTCTCAGCATCAGGGTCTTTTCCAATGAGTTGGCTCTTTGCATGAAGTGGCCAAAGGATTGTAGCTCAAGCTTCAGCATCAGTCCTTGCAATGAATATTCAGGGTTTAATTCTTTAGGATTGACTGGTTTGATCTCTTTGCAGTTCAAGGGACTCTCAAGAGTCTTCTCTAACACCACAGTTCAAAAGCATGACTTCTTCAGTGCTCAAGCTTCTTTATGGTCCAACTCTCACATCCATACATAATAATTGGATAAACCATTGCATTGACTTTATGGAGTTTTGTCGACAAAGTAATGGCTCTGCTTTTTAATATGCTGTCTAGGTTTTAGTAATAGTGAATTAGTATTACTGCATATCATCTGCATATCAGAGGTCGTTGAATTTATCCTGACAATCTTGATTCCAGCTTGTGAAACATCCAGCCTGACATTTCACATGATGTACTCTGCATATGAGGCAGTAAACAAAGTTACAATATACAATCTTGATGCACTCCTTTCCATAGTTACTAAAAATTTTTCCTGACTTAATATTCACTAAATTCTACATACAAGATATTAGACTTCAATATATTTATAAAAATAATAATACAGAAAGTCTCTATGCAAAGATCTGCAATGTTTATTTTATATGAAAATGTTAGATATAGAACAGTATAAATACTAGACTTCATTTGGTATTCAATAAGAAAGCATACTGTATATGGAAATTTCATATATGATATATACATATAAAATGCTGGAAAGATACATAAGAAACTAATAACAGGAATTACTTATGGATCACATAGGGAGACCTAGGCAAATGGATAATAGTGGGCATGAAAGAAAATAATATGTGTGTATATTTTTATGGAAAATGTGACTGCACTGCCTATTAAAATTACATGAAATCTCTGTGCATCAAACTGTTTTTTAAAATTTGTTATATGTTTTGTTGTCTTACTAAGTAATCTGGAAATAATGATAAATATCTGGGTTTTGTCAGTCTTCTCAGTAATATTGAATTGCATAAGAGCAGTTTCTGTAGCATTTTGATGAAAGATGTTAACCCACAAATGTTTCCTTATACAAGTATTCTCTTAGATGTAAAGACAACCAAAAGGAAATATTCATAGGTATTCAAAGACTTAAACATATGATCTCTGAACCAAAGAAAAGAATGTTAACTGTCTCAGCTGTTTAAGAGATCAAGCAAACTATTGTTGTTCAGTTGCTCAGTCATGTCCCACTCTTTGCAACCTCATGGACTGAAGCATGCCAGGTTTCCCTGTCCTCCACTATCTCCCTGAGTTTGCTCAAACTCATTTTCACTGTGTCAGTGATGCCATCCAACCATCTCATCATCTGTTACCCACTTCTTCTCCTGCCCTCAGCCCTTCACATTAGGTGGCCAAGGGATTGGAGCTTCAGCTTAAGCATCAGTCCTTCCAGTTAATATTCAGGGTTGATTTCCTTGAGGAAGTTAAAAATATAAATTCAAAAAGAGAAATTATGATTTAGATGGAATTATTTTTATTACATCACCAATTTATACCAAGTTGTCTCAGATGGTAAAGGATCTGCCTACAACGCGGGAGACCTGGGTTAGATCCCTGGGCTGGGAAAATCCCCTAGAGAAGGAAATGGTTACCCACTCCAGTATTCTTACCTGGAGAATTCCATAGACAGAGAATCTTGGTAGGCTATATAGTCCATAGGTTCACAAAGATTCAGACACAACTGAGAAAATAACACTGTCACAATATTATTGAAAAAAAAGTCCAAATGTGATAGAAAAACAATAAAATTAGAAATTCAAATGGTCTGGATTTGGTTCTTACTCTGTTTACGGAAGGCAGTCTAGTAAAGAATAATTCAATTTCTTTCTTGTCTCAATTTATATCATTAATTAAAATAGTTAATGACAGATACGTCATAGTTATGCTTTTAGAATACAATGAGTTGTGAAAAGTTTTGAAAATTAGCTGGATAATCTTCATGCCATCCTGTGTGTTCCCATGCCCATCATATTTCTAATTCACTTTTTTTGCCTGACAGTTACAACCTACCTAATTAGCACCATTTCCTGTACCTTGCAAAGCCATCTCAAATTCTGCCTAGCCAAGTAATCATCCATGATGATATTAATCATCATTAAAGGTTTGTAACTACCTTTTTATGTTGTGCATATATTGCCATGGGAGAAGGCAATGGCAACCCACTCCAGTACTCTTGCCTGGAAAATCCCATGGACGGAGGAGGCTGGTAGACTGCAGTCCATGGGGTCGCTAGGAATCAGACACGACTGAGCAATTTCACTTTCACTTTTCACTTTCATGCATTGGAGAAGGAAATGGCAACCCGCTCCAGTACTCTTGCCTGGAGAATCTCAGGGATGGGGGAGCCTGGTGGGCTGCCGTCTATGGGGTTGCACAGAGTCGGACATGACTGCTGCGATAGCAGCAGCAGCATACGTTGCCATATTATGTGTGTGTGTGTGTATGTGTGTGTATATATATATATATATATATATAATCTATTTATTTCTTCAGCCACAGGACTGGAAAAGGTCAGTTTTCATTCCAACCCCAAAGAAAAGCAATGCCCAAAGAATGCTCACACTATCACACAATTGCATTCATCTCACATGCTAGGAAAGTAATGGTCAAAATTCTCCAAGCCAGGCTTCAACAGTATGTGAACCATGAACTTCCAGATGATCAAGCTGGTTTTAGAAAAGGCAGAGGAACCAGAGATCAAAATGCCAACATCATGGAAAAAGCAAGAGAGTTCCAGAAAAACATCTATTTCTGCTTTATTGACTATTGCAAAGCTTTTGACTGTGTGCATCACAACAAAGTATGGAAAATTGTGAAAGAGATGGGAATACCAGACCACCTGACCTGCCTCTTGAGAAATCTATGTGCAGGTCAGGAAGCAACAGTTAGAACTGGACATGGAACAACAAACTGGTTCCAAATTGGGAAAGGAGTACAACAAGGTTATATATGATCACCCTTTTTATATAACTTAAGTGCACAGTACATCATGAAAAATGCTGGACTGAAGGAAGCACAAGCTGGAATCAAGACTGCTGAGAGAAATATCAATAACCTCAGATATGCAGATGACAACACCCTTATGGCAGAAAGTAAAGAAGAACTAAAGAGCCTTTTGATGAAATTGAAAGAGGAGAGCGAAAAAGTTGGCTTAAAACTCAACATTCAGAAAGCTAAGATCATGGCATCCAGTCCCATCATTTTATGGAAAATAGATAGGGAAACAGTGGAAACAGTGACAGACTTTATTTTGGGGGGCTCCAAAATCACTGCAGATGGTGATTGCAGCCATGAAATTAAAAGATGCTCAATCGTTGGAAGGAAAGTTATGATCAACCTAGACAGCATATTCAAAAGCAGAGACATAACTTTGCTGACAAAGGTCCATCTAGACAAAGCTGTGGTTTTTAAAGTAGTCGGATGTGAGAGTTGGACTATAAAGAAAGCTGAATGCTGAAGAATTGATGCTTTTGAACTCTGGTATTGGAGAAGACTCTTGAGAGTCCCTTGGACTACAAGGAGGTCCAACCAGTCCATCCTAAAGGAAATCATTCCTGAATATTCATTGTAAGGACTGATGCTGAAGCCGAAACTCCAATACTTTGGCCACCTGATGTGAAGAACTTACTCCTTTGAAAAGACTCTGATGATGGTAAAGATTGAAGGTGGGAGGAGAAGGGGACGACAGAGGATGAAATGGATGGATAGCATCACTGAGTCAATGGACATGAGTTTGAGTAAACTACGGGAGTTGGTGATGGAGGCTTGGCATGCTGCAGTCCTTTGGGTTGCAAAGAGTCGGACACGACTGAGTGACTGAACTGAACTGATTTGATTACTTCCCTATAATTTCCTCAATGAGAAAATAATGCCCATGAAAATTGTCACTGATATGACCAAAAAGCATATGACATAATATGTTGAGAAAATGAACTTCAAAATTAAGGGACTGCTTTCAGTTTTGTTCAAATATATCCATGATTATTTTCCCAATAATTTGTAGCATAATCTAATTATAATAAAACATCAGATGAAACCAAGTTGAGAGACATTATTCAAAATATTTAAACAGTAGTCTTCAAAAGTGTCAAGGTTATAAAATAGAAGATTGAGGCATATTATAAGCTGCAGAAGATTAAGAAGAAATAACAACTAAATATAATGTATCATAGATAAAATCCTGGAACTGTAATAGGGCATTATCAGAAAAATTATTGACATCTGAATCAATTCTACAATTTAGTTAACAGCATCAAAACACCATCAGTTTCATACTGTTGATCATTGTACATGGTTATGTAAGATGTTATCCTTAGAGGAATTTAGAGAGAAGTGTATACTGAAATTCTCTGTAGTTCTTTTGAAACTCCTCATCAATTCTAAACATATACCAAAATAATAAGTAAATAAATATAAAATAGTAAGTTTTAAATAAAATTTAGTGAGTTTAAAAAGAGGAAATATTAAAGATAAATATGCTTAGTGTTACTATTTAGTAGATGGTAGAATTGATGGTGAGTTTTCCTTACATTTTTATAGTTCCCATAGTTTCAAATAATGATTGAAGTTATTTGAAACAAAATTCTGTGAAGTAATTATCCTTCAATTAAAAGATAAAGATTTACAAATAGGTAAAATGCAAATGCAAAGTATCTTGTGCAAAATAAGTCTGTACCCACATATTCTTTTCCATTAGAAAAAGATTGACTGAAACCAATCAAATATATTATCTAGTATATACTGTGTCTAATTGTTATGGTGTTTGATAATTTTTACTCTTGAAATATCTTTTATATGATAGTGAACTATTTAAAAGACTGATGGGTTGACATAGAAGCTTCTCTTTCAATTAAGAATGGGAGAAAAATCATCCTGATATTCATAATTACATTATAATGGAAACATTTATAAATATTTTTTCATTTGTTTCCATAAAATTTTGTTTATGTTAAAGTCATTGTTTGAAAGTTACTGTAATTAAATAAACTTACTATGTTGGATCGCTCTTAGTTCAATTATTCTTTTTTAAAAAATCTCCAATATTCCAAATTACCCATCAAAATACCATATCTAGCCTCTAATTTATCCTCACCCTGAAATTTTTCATCAGTTTCCTGTATCAGTTGTATTTCTATACATATAAATTATTTATTGCCTCCCAGGCTCCTCCATCTATGGGATTTTCCAGGCAAGAGTAGTGGAGTGGTTGCCGTTTCCTTCTCCAGAGGATCTTCCCAACTCAGGGATGGAACCTGGGTCTCCCGCATTGCAGGGGATGCTTTACCCTCTAAGCCACCAGGGAAGCCCCTACTGTTGATATCTTTTATATTTTGGACATTTCCTGTGGATAAGGCATACTCTTTCCTCACCATAATCATGATTTCTATTCCATTAAGTGTGATAATATCTACAGTATGACTTTTTGGCAATTTTTGTAAATTACAGGTTCTTATGACCTCTGTGCATGGATATATAGGTATAAGATGATTTGAACTTGGCTTCTGAACTTCTTTTCAGCTATTTCACTCTTAAAAGTTTTCAGACATCTGTTTTGTTTATTATCATAAAATTTTAGTTCTGCATAGCTATTTTTTGCCATTATTGATCCAGCAACCCCACTGCTGGGCATACACACTGAGAAAACCAGAAGGGAAAGAGACACGTGTACCCCAATGTTCATCGCAGCACTGTTTATAATAGCCAAGACATGGAAGCAACCTAGATGTCCATCAGCAGATGAATGGATAAGAAAGCTGTGGTACATATACACAATGGAGTATTACTCAGCCATTAAAAAGAATACATTTGAATCAGTTCTAATGAGGTGGATGAAACTGGAGCCTATTATACAGAGTGAAGTAAGCCAGAAGGAAAAACATAAATACAGTATACTAACGCATATATATGGAATTTAGAAAGATGGTAACAATAACCCGGTGTACGAGACAGCAAAAGAGACACTGATGTATAGAACGGTCTTATGGATTCTGTGGGAGAGGGAGAGGGTGGGAAGATTTGGGAGAATGGCAATGAAACATGTAAAGTATCATGTGGGAAACGAGTTGCCAGTCCAGGTTCGATGCATGATGCTGGATGCTTGGGGCTGGTGCACTGGGACGGCCCAGAGGGATGGTATGGGGAGGGAGGAGGGAGGAGGGTTCGGGATGGGGAGCACATGTATACCTGTGGTGGATTCATTTTGATATTTGGCAAAACTAATACAATTATGTAAAGTTTAAAAATAAAATAAAATTGGAGAAAAAACCAAAAAAAAAAAAAAAAGTCATTTTCAGCCTTCTAGATATAGTATTAAGCACCTTACAAATCCACTAATTCTAATTTCCATAAAAAGTCATAAGATACATGCTGTTGATTGTCTCTATGCTTTTTTGAGAAGTCTAGTCTCATATAGATAAATCAAATCACACTTGATTTTTTTAAATTAAGCCAACTATTCATTTCTATTACCCTCCCCCAATCAAACCCAAATGTTTATAAAGAAAAAATAAGAATAGTAGATATCTATGCTCTCAACACTTCCATAGATCCCAAATATATACTCATACTACCATTGGGCTATATTAAATGAACTATAGAAATGAGCACTAGTCAAGGATATTATTTGTGATTTACTCAGTCCCACATTTAAAAAGCAAGAAAATCTGGTAAAGTACTTGAGGCAGAGGGAAACTTGTTTGCTTCCTCAGTATGAAAACTGAGATTTTATATTTTTAGAGAGATGATAATGGTGGTAAATAAGTCTGGAAAAATAGATATTGATGAAATATTACTTTTTTTACTCAAAAATGTATTAATCTTTGACTATTTGAAATATTAAAGATCACTGAGCACCCCAACAGCTTTTGATTATGTGGACTGTATATATAAGTATTGCCATATTAGAAATTAAGTTTTGAGTTACAAATAGTTCATTTTAAAGTAATAATAATAAACACAGCAGAGTTAGCATAAATAATGATTTTATGAGAACAATCGTATTTTCCAAATCCAAAACTTAGTTTAAGGAATGACATCGTAGTACATTTTAAAAATCTCTTTGAGATTTTTGGCTTAATAGAGAAAACAACTACATGATCACGTAATCTTCTGCATTTTGTTTATTTATATTGTTTGGTTGCTATGCTGCTGCTGCTAAGTCACCTCAGTCGTGTCCGACTCTGTGTGATCCCACAGACGGCAGCCACCAGGCTCCCCCGTCCCTGGGATTCTCCAGGCAAGAACCCTGGAGTGGGTTGCCATTTCCTTCTCTAATGCATGAAAGTGAAAAGTGAAAGGGAAGTCACTCAGTCATGTCCGACTCTTAGCGACCCCATGGACTGCAGCCTACCAGGCTCCTCCATCCATGGGATTTTCCAGGCAAAGTACTGGAGTGGGGTGCCATTAAAGAGAATTTGATCTCACATAGATTTTTAGCTGGGAAATAAAAGAGTATTTTAATAGCTATTTCAAATAATTATGGATCTTTGATACAAAATTTGCTTAGTAATTTCATAAAAGTGAGTTGCAATATAAAACCTAAAACCATATAAATTAACTTTCTGCAAGGTTACATTAAAATACATTTCTTACTTCTTGAATTAATCTACTCTTTTGCCCACACATAATTTCATAACATTGCACGTTGGTTATTTGGAAAACATTGGTTCACTGACTCATTATGCAACTCTTTCATGGAAACTCATTTTACTACACAATATCTTTTAAAAAGATTTTCATTAATAACATCGCTAGTCTTCACAGAGCAGTCTTTATTATTTAAAAAGTATTAAGCTTGTGGTAGATATGTTTTCCAAAACTTTCTCTTTTTTTTTTTTTTTTGCCTGAAAACCCAAATTCTGTCATTGGGAATGCATATTGTCAGTTGCCTTCCTTGAAATGGTAGCGTTGCTTATATATTTTTGAAAGCACGCCTGCCGTTTTTTAGAATCCTACTCAGATCTTCCCAACCAGGGTTCGAACCCAGGTCTCCCAAGTTGCAGGTGGATTCTTTACCAGCTGAGCCACAAGGGAAGATCAAGAATACTGGAGTGGGTAGCCTATCCCTTCTCCAGCGGATCGTCCGGATCTCTCCCGGATCGAACTGGGGTCTCCTGCATTGCAGGCAGATTCTTTACCAACTGAGCTATCTGGGAAGTCATCTCATAAGAAATGACATATACTCAAGGGTTGAGATTTGGTACAATTAATAAATTTTACTACTTTGTTAAGAACATTCTGAAGTGAAATTTGATGCTTTTTAAAATTTTTTGGCAAGTTTACGTAACGAAGAATTCATTGATTCAGTTCAGTTCAGTCGCTCATTCGTGTCCGACTCTTTACGACCCCATGAATCGCAGCAGGCCAGGCCTCCCTGTCCATCACCAACTCCCGGAGTTCACACTGATTCACGTCCATGGAGTCAGTGATGCCATCCAGCCATCTCATCCTCTGTTGTCCCCTTCTCCTCCTGCCCCCAATCCCTCCCAGCATCAGACTCTTTTCCAACGAGTCAACTCTTCGAATGAGGTGGCCAAAGTACTGGAGTTTCAGCTTCAGCATCATTCCTTCTAAAGAAATCCCAGGGCTGATCTTCAGAATGGACTCGTTGGATCTCCTTGCAGTCCAAGGGACTCTCAAGAGTCTTTTCCAACACCACAGTTCAAAGGCATCAATTCTTCGGGGCTTAGCCTTCTTCACAGTCCAACTCTCACATCCATACATGACCACAGGAAAAACCATAGCCTTGACTAGACGAACCTTTGTTGGCAAAGTAATGTCTCTGCTTTTGAATATGCTATCTAGGTTGGTCATAACTTTCCTTCCAAGAAGTAAGCGTCTTTTAACATCATGGCTGCAGTCATCATCTGCAGTGATTTTGGAGCCCCCCAAAATAAAGTCTGACACTGTTTCCACTGTTTCCCCATCTATTTCCCATGAAGTGATGGGGCCAGATGCCATGATCTTCGTTTTCTAAATGGTGAGCTTTAAGCCAACTTTTTCACTCTCCACTTTCACTTTCATCAAGAGGCTTACTCTAATTTGTCAGTGCCATTGGAATTCATGCTAAGGCAGAAGGAGTTTATATGTCCAGGTTGTTGAAGCATCACTGTAAAAGTTAGGTCAATAAAAAGGGCAAATGCTATCTTTTCATTATTATGAAAATCAGTTTGACTGCTCAGATCTACTGAAAGGATTATGAGAGGTCTGTGAATCACAGTTTGAGAATCACAATTGTAAAGCAAAATTTAAATTTATCCTATGAGCAATGAAGGTCATTTAAATATTTTAAGCAGGGGAAATGCTATAGGCATAATTATATTTCAAACACCAATTCTAAATTTTAGAAAAAAATTCGTCATAATCCTAAAATATATTTTTCAAATTGAATATGTAATATTTAAATTTGTACCTCACCAACATCTCCTAAAACAGCTTCAATATTGCAACTACCTATGAAGGCATATCCATAATAACACTGAAAACTAAGAAGACAAGATAACACATTATTTTGTTGGACAAATGCACATAACCCAATAAATCAACTTTAAAAATACTAAAAGAAATTTATTTCAAGATTGAAAGTCATAAAACCAACAGAGTGGATTGAGACATTCACAGCAAGGGAGAAGTCAATATTACTTTACATAGGGTAAAGGAACAAAATAATAAATGTGGTTCAGTTCAGTTCAGTTCAGTTCAGATGTTCCGTTGTTTCTGACTCCTTGAAACCCCATGAATCACAACACGCCAAGCTTTCCTGCCCATCATCAACTCCCAAAGTTCACTTAAACTCATGTCCATCGAGTCAGAGATGGCATCCAGCAATCTCATCCCCTGTTGTCCCCTTCTCCTCCTGCCCCTAATCCCTCCCATAATCAGGGTCTTTTCCAATGTGTCAGCTCTTCGTATCAGGTGGCCAAAATATTGGAGTTTCAGCTTCAGAATCAGTCCTTCCAATGAACACCCAGGACTGATTTCCTTTAGGATGGACTGGTTGGATCTCCTTGAAGTCCAAGGGACTCTTAAGAGTCTTCTCCAACACCACAGTTCAAAAGCATCAATTCTTTGGCACTCAGCTTTCTTCACAGTCCAACAGTCACATCCATACATGACCACTGGAAAAACCATAGCCTTGACTAGATGGACCTTTGTTGACAAAGTAATATCTCTGCTTTTGAATATACTATCTAGGTTGGTCATAACTTTCCTTCCAAGGAGTAAGTGTCTTTTAATTTCATGGCTGCAGTCACCATCTGCAGTGATTTTGGAGCCCCCAAAAATAAAGTCTGACACTGTTTCCCCATCTATTTCCCATGAAGTGACGGGAACGGATGCCATGATCTTCATTTTCTGAATGTTGAGCTTTAAGCCAACTTTTTCACTCTCCACTTTCACTTCCATCAAGAGGCTTTTTAGTTCTTCTTCACTTTCTGCCATAAGGGTGGTGTCATCTGCATTTCCGAGGTTATTGATATTTCTCCTAGCAATCTTGATTCCAGCTTTTGCTTCTTCCAGACTAGCATTTCTCATGATATACTCTGCATATAAGTTAAATAAGCAGAGTGACAATATACAGCCTTGACGTACTCCTTTTCTGATTTGGAACCAGTCTGTTGTTCCATGTCCAGTTCTGACTGTTGCTTCCTGACCTGCATATAGGTTTCTCAAGAGGCAGTTCAGGTGGTCTGGTATTCCCATCTCTTTCAGAATTTTCCGCAGTTTATTGAAGAAGGCAATGGCACCCCACTCTGGTACTCTTGTATGGAAAATCCCATCGACAGAGGAGCCTGGTAGGCTGTAGTCCATGGGGTCGCTAAGAGTTGGACACAACTGAGGGACTTCACTTTCACTTTTCACTTTCATGCATTGGAGAAGGAAATGGCAACCCACTCCAGTGTTCTTGCCTGGAGAATCCCAGGGATGGCAGAGCCTGGTGGGCTGCCATCTATGGGATTGCACAGAGTCTGACATGACTGAAGTGACTTAATAGTAGTAGTATTCTGATCCACACAGTCAAAGGCTTTGGCATAGTCAATAAAGCAGAAATGGATGTTTTTCTGGAACTCTCTTGCTTTTGCAAAGATCCAGCAAAGGTTGGCAATTTGATCTCTGGTTCCTCTGCCTTTTCAAAAACCAGCTTGAACATCTGGAAATTCACGGTTCACATATTGCTGAAGCCTGGCTCGGAGAATTTTCAGCATTACTTTACTAGCGTGAGATGAGTGCAATTGTGCGGTAGTTTGAGCATTCTTGGCATTGCCTTTCTTTTGGATTGGAATGAAAAATATCCTTTTCCAGTCCTGTGGCCACTGCTGAATTTTCCAAATTTGCTGGCATATTGAGTGCAGAACTTTCACAGCATCATCTTTCAGGATTTGAAATAGTTCAGCTGGAATTCCATCACCCCCACTAGCTTTGTTCATAGTGCTGCTTTCTAAGGCCCACTTGACTTCACATTCCAGGATGTCTGGCTCTAGATAAGTGATCACACCATTGTGATTATCTGGGTTTTGAAGCTCTTTTTTGTACAGTTCTTCTGTGTATTCTTGCCACCTCTTCTTAATATCTTCTGCTTCTGTTAGGTTCATACCATTTCTGGCCTTTATCGAGCCCATCTTTGCATGAAATGTTCCCTTGGTATCTCTAATTTTCTTGAAGAGATATCTAGTTTTTCCCTTTCTGTTGTTTTCCTCTATTTCTTTGCACTGATTGCTGAGGAAGGCTTTCTTGTCTCTCCTTGCTATTCTTTGGAACTCTGCATTCAGATGCTTATATCTTTCCTTTTCTCCTTTGCTTTTCACTTCTCTTCTTTTCACAGCTATTTATAATGCCTCCTTAGACAGCCATTTTGCTTTTTTGCATTTCTTTTCCATGGGGATGGTCTTGATCCCTGTCTCCTGTACAATGTCACGAACCTCCGTCCATAGTTCATCAGGCATTCTGTCTATCAGATCTAGCCCCTTAAGTCTATTTCTCACTTCCACTGTATCATCATAAGGGATTTGATTTAGGTCATACTTGAATGGTCTAGTGGTTTTCCCTACTTTCTTCAGTTTAAGTCTGAATCTGGCAATAAGGAGTTCATGATCTGAGCCACAGTCAGCTCCTGGTCTTGTTTTTGTTGACTGTATAGAGCTTCTCCATCTTTGGCTGCAAAGAATAGAATCAATCTGAGTTTGGTGTTGACCATCTGGTGATGTCCATTTGTAGTGTCTTCTCTTGTGTTGGTCGAAGAGGGTGTTTGCTATGACCAGTGCATTCTCTTGCCAAAACTCTATTAGATTTTGCCCTGCTTCATTCTGTATTCCAAGGCCAAATTTGCCTGTTACTCCAGGTGTTTCTTGACTTCCTACTTTTGCACTCCAGGCCCCTATAATGAAAAGGACATCTTTTTTGGGTGTTAGTTCTAAAAGGTCTTGTAGGTCTTCTTAGAACCATTCAATGTCAGCTTCTTCAGTGTTACTGTTTGGGGCATAGGCTTGGGTTACCATGATATTGAATGGTTTTCCTTGGAAATGAACAGAGATCATTCTGTCATTTTTGAGATTGCATCCAAGTACTGCATTTTGGACTCTCTTGTTGACCATGATGGCTACTCCATTTCTTCTAAGGGATTCCTACCCACAGAAGTAGATATAATGGTTATCTGAGTTAAATTCACCCATTCCAGTCCATTTTAGTTCTCTGATTCCTAGAATGTCAACATTCACTATTGCCATCTCCTGTTTGACCACTTCCAATTTGCCTTGATTCATGGACCTGACATTCCAGATTTCTATGCAATAATACCCTTTACAGCATCAGACCTTGCTTCTATCACCAGTCACATCCACAGCTGGGTATTGTTTTACTTTGGCTCCATCCCTTCATTCTTTCTGGAGTTATTTCTCCACTGATCTTCAGTAGCATATTGGGCACCTACCGACCCAGGGAGTTCCCCTTTCAGTATCCTATCATTTTGCCTTTTCAGACTATTCATGGGGTTCTCAAGGCAAGAATACTGAAGTGGTTTGCCATTCCCTTCTCCAGTGGACCACATTCTGTCAGACCTCTCCACCATGACCCGCTGTCTTGGGTGACCCCACATGGCATGGCTTAGTTTCATTGAGTTAAACAAGGCTGTGGTCCATGTGATCATATTGGCTAGTTTTCTGTGATTATGGTTTCAGTATGTCTTCCCTGTGATGCCCTCTCACAACACCTACCATCTTACTTGGGTTTCTCTTACCTTGGACGTGGTGTATCTCTTCACAGCTACTCCAGCAAAGCACAGCCACTGCTCCTTACCTTGGATGAGAGGTATCTCCTCACGGCCACCCCTCCTGTCCTTGAACATAGAGTAGCTCCTCTTGGCTAAATAGGGTTACTGAAGCTAAATGGGGCATAGCATTTTGATAGAGGGACATCCTGGTAGTCTTTGTAGCCATAAGGAGATACAGCTAGTGTTAGGACAGGGAAGGTACATATAAGAAATATCTTGACTTCTCTCTTCTCCCACCTTCTGTTCTTTACTTATAATTTCCATAGACTGAACCCAATTATAAGTTGACTATAAAGGGAGGTCAAATGAATTAATACTCCATAGAGCTTTGTCTTCATTTCACAAAGTGGGGAAGAGAAAATTAATAATGGATTCCTGGGGAAGGAGGTAATGAAAAATAACCAATACCATGCCTTCCTTAATTGTTATCCTAATTTTTTCATCTTCCCCTTTAACTGTGGATATTCTGCCTTAAATATGGAGTTGATTTTGAATAGATTGGAATTTCTTTATAAGGCAGAGCAGTACAGGTTTTGTAAGAGGACTGAAATATAAGAGATAAGATTTTTTTAAATAGATTTGCTGGATTTGGGGAAACACTAGGATTCTTCATGGGACTCTGCGGTGTCTCAGTTGGTAAAGGATCTGCCTGCAATGCAGGAGACCTGGATTCTGACCCTGGGTTGGGAAGATTCCCTGGAGAAGGGAATGGCTACCCACTCCACTATACTTGCCTGGAGAATTCCATGGATAGAAAAGCCTGGCAGGCTACCATCCATGGTATATGGACATAGGGAATAAGTGTCATTTATGTAGAGAATTAGGTAATATGCAGTCATCAACTTGCATTTCCTTACCGAGAGAACTGAGTAACCTGGAAAAATGTCTGAATTATCAAAGTCCACAGGTCATGTGTTTTGTGTATGCAGCCTTTACATTTGCCTCCTGAACTAACAATGCTGATAAAGAAGAAAGTTCAGCCGAAGATACATAATAAAGCCTAGATTTCCATGGATTTGTGAATAGATATCAATAATGATTTTTTTAAATGCCTAGATTTAAGAAGACTTTTAAAGTATTGTTCTCAGAACAAAAAGGTAGAATTTTAGTAGTTGATATTTCTCCTTTACTGATAATATTCTCTCTGGGTACCCTCATCTCCACCATCAATCTCAAGTCGTATAACTTATATTTTGTTGGAACAGAATGGCAGTGTACTGAGGAGGTGAAGTCTGGCTTATGAAATTTTTGTGTAAGAATCACAGAGTCAGGAGTGAACTTGAAAATCCCTGATCGTGTAACAAGATGAAGTCAATAATATCTCTTAAATATGGCTTCCATCAGTGTCTTTCTGTGATCTTAAGTCCCTAGGGGCCATGCTTCATGTGAGTCTATTCTTGATAACACTCACCCCGAGCACCCTCCAAATTGATCAAAAGACATAGAACTGAGCATATTGAAATGGTGAGTTTCAAAAATTTAGAAAGTTTACTTTCAAAGACAAAGTATATTCAGTTTCACTAAACAACAAAACAGCCTATGAGCTTCTGAATTGCAGACATTACTTTGCCAACAAAGGTCTGTCTAGTCAAAGCTATGGTTTTTCCAGTAATCGTGTGTGGATGTGAGAGTTGGACCATAAAGAAAGCTGAGCACAGAAGAATTGATGCTTTTGAACAGTGGTATTGGAGAAGACTCTTGAGAGTCCCTTGGACTGCAAGGAGATCAAACCAGTCAATCCAAAAGGAAACCAGTCCTGAATATTCATTGGAAAGACTGATGCTGAAGCTTAAGCTCCAATACTTTGGCTGCCTGATGTGAAGAACTGACTCATTGGAAAAGTCACTGATGCTGGAAAGATTGAAGACAGGAGGAGAAGGGGAAGATGGAGGATGAGATGGTTTGATAGCATTGCTGACTTGATGGACATGAGTTTGAGCAGGCTCCGGGAGTTGGTGGTGGACAGGGTGGCCTGGTGTGCTGCAGTCCATGGGGTCACAAAGAGTTGGACACCACTGAGTGACTGAACTTACTGACTGACTGCAGATTTAACCCAGCAGAAAGATTCTCTAATCACAATACAAATAACTTTTTTTATTATTATTGAAGAACTGTTTTCAGGCATATTGTACTCCAATCTCAGATTAATCTTTCTGTAAGAATCCTATTGTGATGGCAGTTTTCAGATGCTATTAAATATTTAATCACTATCTCTAAAAATATAAATCCATGCAGTATCATATTCCTTGCAGAATTTAGCTTGAATTGACTTTTGACAAGTCAGTGAATGAAATCAGTTACAAAAAAAATTAGCACCTCAAAACTCTGAAATGTGAAATATTTTTCCTCTGAAGTTGACCTCTTTTGATAAGATACCATTGTCAAAAATATGTTTTGTTTGTATCACATAAAGAATATTAATTTTAAAATAACTTTATATTTAAGATATAACATTGGTCTTACTAAAATATTAAGATGAAAACAAAAGAAGTAAACAAAAATATCTAAAAGGATCAGAATATTTTATTGCATCACATTTAAAATTTTTCTATGCTTCTTTAAATTTATTTTCCTTTTTAATGGTGACCTGATTGAGATTTTTATTTTTTTTTTTTTTTTTTTTTTTTTTTTTTTTTTTTTTTTTACATTTCATCACACTCACCTCGGTGCCTCTGAGGCTTATATAACATTTACATCTTGAGAAAAATTTAAAACATAAATATCAAGTACTTGACTTTCATAGGAGATAGAATTACCAGTGATCCTTAGTAATGTCTCAGACTCTCATAACCAGAATGGAAGGGGTTAATGGGCTGAAAAATATCCTCTTGTAACTCACATGACATTACAGCATGTATGTGCCAAGATTTTTATATAAGGTTAAATAAGGCAGAATATTTCATTTGTTCTTTATGTGTATATGTGCATGTGTGCTTGTTTTGAGGTATACATAACTTTATCTAATGAAAAGAAAATATATTTTATAAAAGAGTCCTATAGCTGGGCCTGGGAGTTTTATATTAATTAGTTCTACAAAAATGACAACAACAAAAAGAAAAATGAAAATAAAAACCTTGAGACACATTTGCACTTGAAAGACCAATTTGATTAAAATTTACAGTATAACACAGAGCTTAATTCCTAGAGCATCTTCTGGTCAGTAGAAACCACAGAGACAGAAAGTCATTTAGATTTATTCTAAAGGAAGTCTTCTAATAGAAATACAGTCAAGCTGCTTCAATGACTTGGCTATTGTAAATAGTGCTGCTATGAACACTGAGGTGCATGTATATTTTCAAATTAGACACCTAAATATTCATCAACAGATGAATGAATAAAGAAAATATGATATATATACACAATGAAATATAACTGAGGCTTAAAAAAGAATGAAATAACATCATTTATAGCAACATGGATGAACCTAGATGTAATCATACTAAATGAAGTAAATCAGGCAGAGAAAGATAAATATCATATATCACTTATATGTGGAATTTAAAATATGATACAAATAACCTATTTACAAAACAGAAACAGACTCACAGATACGGAAAACAAATTTACGGTTACCGTGGGGAGGTGGAGGGATAAATTAGGAGTTTGGAATTAGCAAATACAAATATATACTAAAACAGAAAACAAGGTCCCACTGTATAACATAGGGTACTATATTCAGTATCTTGTAATTAACAATAATGGAAAACAATATAACCGAATTACATTGCTATACACCATAAAATGGACACAATGTTGTTAATTGACTATATATCAACTTAACATTTTTAAAATAAAAGCAATAAAGTGAAGTCAGTTGTGTCCAACTCTTTGCGACCCCATGGACTGTAGCCTACCAGGCTTCTCCATCCCTGGGATTTTCCAGGCAAGAATACTGGAGTGGGCTGCTATTTCCTTCTCCAGGGGATCTTCCCAACCCAGGGATCAAACCCAGGTCTCCCACATTGCAGGCAGATGCTTTACCCTCTGAGCCACCAGGGAATCCCCTAAAAGCAATAAATAAATAAATAAATAAATACAGTCAGTTCCTATGGATGGAGTAATCCTGCTTCTGTAATTTTTCATTGACACCATACTCACTAGGCAAGAGTCCTAGACTATTAAAAAAGGAAAAAACAATAATTACACATCTCCCATTTGACAATAGATTTTTCAGGCTTTATCTCTTCTTTGGTTATGGGTTGTTCTGTAACTTGAGTGAAAGTCACTTAGTCATGTCCTAGTCTTTGCAACCGCATGGACTATATAATCCATGGAATTCTCCAGGCCAGAATACTGCAGTGAGTAGCCTTTCTCTTCTCCAGGATATCTTCCCAACTCAGAGACTGAACGCAAGTCTCCTGCAAATCAGGTGGATTCTTTACCAGTTGAACCACAAGGGAAGCCCAATAACTTGATATTCCCTTAATTAGAAAGCAATACCTTGATGTTCCAACACATTTGAGTGGTTGTTTTCTATCATACTGCTGTTTCCCAACAGTTAAAAATCTATTCACTCACTTGAAGATTATTTCCCAACATTCTTGCTGTCATAACACACTTGACACATGTATATACATTAATCATTACAGTAATGATCTGATCGTGCCACTCTGTAGAGCAGTATATATGTTGACAGCAGTGACTGATTAGGATGTACATGGGGTTCAGTTTTCTTCTTTAGTATACAAGGAAACACATACTTCCACTTACACACCAGCACATTCACAGGTAGCGTCAGCTTTGCTTTAAAAATTTCCCCAGAAAATGCTCACTTTTTTGATGGTGATCTAGAGATGCTTGTTAGTTAACTATTTATCATCAGAAAACTGTTATCAAGTTGTTTTCTTTAGTTTTCGAAGCAAAGATGACAAAAGCTAAATGGATAACAAAATCATATCTTCCAAAACAACTGGGAAAACATGCCATTCATGATTTATTTCTTTTTATAATAGTACTGAACTTATTTAGGTGTATTTAAAACTGGAAGAAGTATTTGTATCTTTCTTAATCATTTTGACCACCAACAGTCTAGGGAAAGAAAAATAGAAATACAATAGGGAAATTTGCTTGGATATATCATGCTGCTATTGCTCTTGAGATAAGCCATACATTTTAATTAATTTTGAAGTTTTATTCTGAGCTCATTTCTTGTTTCCCAAAAGAAGCTTCCTACAGGAAAGAAATCCCATCCATCTGAGGCACATGGAAAGAGATTCAAAGATAATTCAGAGCCAATTAATCACAAAGGAATAAATCCTTGAGAAAATAACGAAAGGATGAAATCTCAGGCCTTGCTGGCCATCCAAATGAAACAGAAGAAACCTAATCAATATAAAGAAGAGAAATATGGTTTATAGTGACATATGGGTAAACAGGAAGGGAACTGGGTATGCTAACAATTTAAAAAATTCAGTACACATTCTTAAATGCAAGTTAGGCTTCTCATTTTAAAAATTCTATCCTTTCAATGGAAACTTGCAAACTTGAAACTAAGAGTGTAAGGAAAATACAAATTCTCTAATCATAAATTATTTTATGCTTCTATGAGAAATTTCAAGATAAAAATTAAAGAAACTTCAGGTGATGTTTGGCATGTTGATCTTAATTAAGACCTGACCTAAAGGGAAAAGATTTAGATTCCCCAAGCTATAACTAAAGAATTAGATGTCACTGTGATTTTGTTTTGAGCCAATTCAAATTTAGCTAGATTATCAGATTATTGTCATGTGTGCCTCTTTTCCCAACAGGATTTTTGCTTTATGAAAATTCTATTGGCAGACATGAAAATCAAAAGAGACATATCTCAAAGAACATTTCAGTTTTGAATCAGTTGTGAGCCACTGATGAGATGAGAGAGAAATAACTAGAATAAATTACCACAGGTGAAGAAAAATATTACATTAAAAGTTTAAAATTTCCTGAAAACTTTAAACTCACCATTTTAAGAATTTGGCATAATACCCTAGGGAGAATGCTTGTGTAACTGCTCTTTATTGACCTTCCCTTTCTAAATTGAGACTTGATGAATTTTTCAATATAAGAAAAATAGCTTAATTTTCTTATCCCTCTGAGGTTCTTTGCTCATTTAGTTTATGAGAGAAGGAACTTATTTTATTTGTGATAGAGTATTTTAGTGGAAGAAGCAAAAATAAAAACTATGGCTTAGTAGCCCTAGGTCCTATTCTTTGGTTAAGTTTTCTAACTATTTTAGTAAAGTACTACTGGGATACTTGGGTTATTCTCTGAGATTAAGGTAAGCATAGAGCCATTTATTAATCATGGATCATCATAACCCTTATCTCAAGAAAATATGCCTGTTCCCAAAGTCGAGGATATTGCAATAAAAAATAATAAAATATTTAAATAATTATACATGTATATATTTTAATCACTAGTGAGTATCAGCAGTGAGATTGCCAGCTTGGGAGTTGGTATTAACAAGAGATAGTCTCATGCCTCACTAAGCTGAGGCATGAGAAAAGGAAATTATTGAGTATCATTAAGTAGTCAAAATAATTATGCTGAATATCTTCCTGGGGATTTCCATAAAATATTTTCATTAAACTGGTGCAAATTTAAACCGTACATGAAAGAGATATTGACTGGGTCTTGGTATGGCCTGAAAATCCTAAATTCCATTATTTCAGTAGCCAAAATTTAAACATTTTCATTTCTACAATTCTTTATTGAATATGGAACATTTCCACACTTCAAGGAATAGAAGAGAGAGAGAAAAAGACTATTTAATTAGCAAATTAATTAAAGTGTATTGTAATGTTGGATACAACCTAAGTTCATTTGGAATATATATTTATTTATTGCAATCATCTAAAAAAGTTGTTAGTATCATTTAATTATTAGAAGTAGAATTTTAGAAAGGCTACAGTCTTCAGAAATATACGCATCACATATTGAGATTTACCCTAATATGTGTGAAATGTCCAAAAAGATACCACAGTTTATGGACAGATTTTTCTCAAGAAGGTAAGGCTCAGGAAGCTTGGTTTGATATGGTATAAATTAAAAAGTCTAGTTTCTCATTGAGTATGAAGAGGATTCCAACAAATAGAACAAAGCCTCATGAACAAAAAACATATATTCCAAAGAAGTTTGAATTTTTTCCTAAATCTGTATCTCAAAGAATTAATAAGTTCTAATATAAAATCTACTGTCATTCAATACAAAGTCAAGTAAAAACCAAAAGATACTGAAAGCTTTCAGATAGAACATATGGTCACCTAAAAAAGAGAGTATATACTTGGCATGTAGCTTTTCAAAAGTCATAGTGAGACAAGACTACAGTTGATCAGTGAACTCAGTGTTCTGAGGGAAAGCTATTTCAGCCTGAAATTCTGTATCAAGACAAATTTGGGTTACAAGCCAATTTTGTAACCAAATGTGCTTGTTTTAGTGAAAAAAAAAAAATAGGTAATGGCTTAGAAAGTTAATCTACAGCATACTCATTCTTTCTTGAGAAGTTACTTGATAAACCACTCAATATGAAGAAGTAAAAGGTAGAAACATAGGATATAGAGAGCCATGTAAAGAATTCTGCAAAGCAAAGAATGAAAGGGCTAAGGTGTTATTGTTTAGCAGTTGCAGAGATCAACCATTACAGACTGAAGCTAAAGAATAGCAGGCTACTACAGGGATGTCTCAGAAACAAAAATCCTTATATTTCATTAAATTAAGAACATGAAAAAATTAACGATAATGTTTAATAGTGTCAGAAAAAAATATTGATTTTAAAATATAGAGAAACAAAAGAAAAATCACTATGAGAAAGAGATAAATGAAATGATTATTAGGATTTATAGTTGATAATATGTGCCAGCTCAAAAGAGTGGAGCCTGAATTATAATTACAGAAGAGAATATAATTGTTATAAGCCTTGCTAGCATGCAAAATAAAAGTCCAAAAACTATAAGAAAATTTAAGTGTGTTAATACCGATTAGCAGCTTAGTTCGGAGAAGGCAATGGCACCCCACTCCAGTACTCTTGCCTGGAAAATCCCACGGGCGGAGGAGCCTGGTAGGCTGCAGTCCACTGGGTCGCTAAGAGTCGGACACGACTGAGCGACTTCACTTTCGCTTTTCACATTCATGCATTGGAGAAGGAAATGGCAACCAACTCCAGTATTCTTGCCTGGAAAATCCCAGGGACGGGGGAGCCTGGTGGGCTGCCCTCTATGGGGTCGCACAGAATCGGACACGACTGAAGCGACTTAGCAGCAGCAGCAGCAGCAGCAGCTTAGTTTATAGTTGTTAAAAGAAGAACATAAAAGATTGGTGCATTAGTTTAAAGTTACAGAGATAAATGACATTTATTTTTTAATGTGTTAGTGGTTGAATGGGAGGAAGATGTATATGACCTAAACAAAAATATATCAATACAAATAATATCTAAAATTGATAAAATGAGAAAATAATTGTGCAGATTATATAGCTTGCTAATAGAATAGCCACCAGTCAGTTATATGTGTCAATGCAAGCTTAAATTAATTAAAATAAATTTTAATTTTAGATCCTAAGTCACTCCAGCCTTATTTCAGTTTTCAAAAGTCACATGTGACTGGTGTCTATCGTATCACTGGTATCTATACTGTTAATGCGTATTAACAGTACAAATACATATCTATAATCATGGAATCATACATGTTATAACATGGATGAACTTTAATGGCATTATGCTAAGTGAAGTAAGCCAGTCACAAAAGGACAAATACCACTTACATGAGGCAATAAGAATAGTCAAATTCATATGGACAGAACTATGGTTATTGCCAGGGTTTGGAGAGAGGGGTGAATGGGAAATTATTATTTAATGGCTATCAGGTTTCAGTTTTGCAGGTTTCAGTTATCAAGTTCTAGAGATTGATGGTGATGATTCAACCATGTGCATGCACTTAATGCCATCTGACAGTGCACTTAAAAGTGGTTAAGATGGTACATTTTATGTTTTGTGTATTTTAACACAATTTTAAAATAAAATAAAATTTAAAAACATTAGAAAGGCTAATAATAGTAGGTATCTTTCCACTGTGTATCTTAATCAGTCACATCCAAAAAGGAATATTAGTTCTTGAGAGGTACATTTCAGAAAATTTTTCACTTAGTAAAATTTTCAATTTTTAGTAAATTGAATTTACTAAATTTAATAGTAATTCAATTTAAATTACTGACCTTTCCATAAAGCTTATGTAAATAAAGCTTTGAATGCATGAGTCATTTTGAAGTTATGTCCAATGATTCACATTGAATCTGAAAGAGCAAGCTCAACCAAATCAGTACATAGCTTTAAAGCAGTTAGAATCTTTAATTTTTCCACAACACATCATTGTTCAAGGGGAGATTGAAACCAGTATGGAGACTCTTACGACCTACAAGGAGGAAGAATGGATTTAGTGGTGGAAGACAAATGAGAATGACCAGAAGGTCTCTGTTCTTGATATGATGGGCATTAAGGATCATAATTTCATAGGTCCATATGAGATACAATTAGCTAACACCAGGCAAGAACAAAGAAAGAAAATATATTTTGGTGGAATTCTTTGGAAAAAGGAAGGAAATTTGTCACCCCAGATTATTCAAATCTGAACCTAACTCATTATTCATGATTAAAAGGAATTTATCTGTGCTTTGGCTCTGAAAATGTACAATACCCACATCATTAACAACTTTGTAAAAATGCATGCTTTACAACAAGAAGAACAATGGTAAGGGATATCAGTTTATTTTTATTTTCTAAGAATCACCATAGTACTAAATCCTCAGCCTGAAAATAAATTATATTTTAAACTATTCAAATTGTATATGTCTCCAAAAGAGACAGTCATCCTGATTGTCCTAAATGGAATATAATGTGTCTTTTCCTTTCAGAGAAACATGCAATGTACTGTAGCCTGAATTGCTATTGCAATGATATTCAGTCAAATTACTTCCTCATCTACCATTAAATATTATAGGTGTCATGAAATGAAGCTTGACATGTAGGGTCAGAGACCATGCTCTCCTTTCTCTGCATCTCATTAATTCTAGTATGGCTTCAAGATAAATATGAGATACCAGACAGAGAATATTGAATGCATTAGAAAAAATAGTATTGATTTGCAATAATAGAAATCATGAAATCAGCCATTTTCCATCAGAACAGAGAATGCTGGATCTTTGAGAAAAATAGGTAATTGATCTATAGCCTTTCCTTCAATGACCTAATAGTCTATTGAGAGATATCAATGTAGACAACGTTTAAAGCACCCTGCATTAGTTGTCAAACATCTTATGTTAGACACATTGCATTACTTTACCAACAAAGGTCCATTTGGTCAAAGCTGGTTTTTCCAGTAGTTGTGTATGGATGTGAGAGTTGGACAATAAAAGAAAACTGAGCACTGAAGAATTGATGCTTTTGAACTGCGGTGTTGGAGAAGATCCTTGAGAGTCCCCTGGACTGCAAGGAGAACTAACCAGTCAATCCTAAAGGAAATCAGTCCTGAATATTCATCGGTCCTTTGGAAGGACTGATGCTGAAGCTGAAGCTCCAATACTTAGGCCATTGGATGTGAAGAGCCAACTCATGGGAAAAGACCCTGATTCCAGAAAAGAATTAGGCAGAAGGAGAAGGGGATGACAGAGGATGAGATGGTTGGATGGCATCATCGACTTGATGGACATGAGTTTGAGCAAGCTTGAGGAGTTGGTAATGGACAGGGAAGCCTTGTATGCTGCAGTCCATGGGGTTGCGAAGAGTTGGACACGACTCAGTGACTGAACTGAATCAAACTTTGTGTTAAAAGTAAAATTAGTATTTTAGAAACAACTCAAGAATCAGGGTTTTGGTCAAATAAAGTCAAAGACTAGATGACACTGGTTATGAGTTATGGCAGTAGAACAGGTAATTACTAGGTAGAAAAAAATAGTAAGCTTATTTCAAAGATGGAGGAAAGGGAATGACGTGAAAAGTGACAGAAAACAAAAGGAGTACCGTGTACTTAAAACATTAATAGTAGTTCCATATCGTTGAAATGCATCAGAGTATAATAAAACAATGATAGTAATGATAATAGTAGTTGTAACAGTTGTACTAATTCATACAACAGATTATCAAATGCCATATCTTTGTTTTTAGAGCTAGATGTAAGTTTTCACTGAAGAATAGCAGATTTACAATGTTGTGCTAGTTTCTGCTGTACAACAAGATGATTCAGTTTATATATATATATATATATATATATATATATATATATATATATATACTTTTCTGTTTCAGTTTTCCATAGGATAGTGAATATAATTCCCTGTGCTATAAAGTAGAACTGTTGTTTACCCATCCTCTCTATATAATAGTTTACATCTGTTAACCCCTACCTTCCACTCCATCCCTCCTCAAATCCCCTCCTCCTTGGCAACCACAAGTCTATTCTCTATGTCTGTGAGTCTGTTTCATAAATAAGTTCGCTTGTGTCATATTTTAGATTCCACATATAAGTGATATCATATGGTATTTGTCTTTATGACTTACTTCACTTAGTATGACACTAAGTGTCATCCATTTTGCTACAAATTATATTCTTTTTTTTTTTTTTTTTTGCTGAGTAGTTTTCCAGCATACACACACACACACACACACACACACACACACACACACCCCACATCTTCTTTATCCATTCACTTGTCAATAGGTATTTAGGTTGTTTCCATATCTTGGCTATTGTGAATAGTGTTGTTATGAACAAAGGAGTGCATGTATCTTTTGGAATTATGGTTTTGTCCAGATATATATTCAGTAATGGGATGGCTGGATAGTATAGGAACTCCATTTTCAGTTTTTTTGAGTAGCCACTGTACTATTTTCCTATGTGTTTGCATCAACTTACATTCCCACCAACAGTTCAGGGAAGTTCACTTTTCCCCACACCCTTTCCATCATTTGTTATTTGTAGACTTTAAAATAATGGACATTCTTACCAGTGTGAAATGGTTCTTAATTATACTTTTGATTGAACTTTTCTAATAATTAGCAACACTGAGTATCTTTTCATGTGCCTGTTGCCCATCTGTATGTCCTTTTTGGAGAAATATCTATTTAGTTCTTCTGCTCATTTTTTGATTAGGTTGTGTGTGTTTTTATTAGTGTGTGTTGAATTGTTTGAGCTGTTTGTATGTTTTGGATATTAAATCCTGCTCTGTCACATCATTTGCAAATATTTTCTCCCATTCTATAGGTTGTCTCCATCCATAGTTAATCAGGTACTCTATCTATCAGATCTAGTTCCTTAAATCTATTTCTCACTTCCATGGTACAATCATAAGGGATTTGACTTAGGTCATACCTGAATTATCTAGTGGTTTTCCTACTTTCTTCAATTTAAGTCTGAATCTGGCAATAAGGAGTTCATGATCTGAGCCACAGTCAGCTCCTGGTCTTGTTTTTGTTGACTGTATAGAGCTTCTCCATCTTTGGCTGCAAAGAATATAATCAATCTGATTTCGGTGTTTACCATCTGATGATGTCCATGTGTAGAGTCTTCTCTTGTGTTGTTGGAAGAGGGTGTTTGCTATGACCAGTGTATTCTATTGGCAAAACTCTATTAGCTTTTGCCCTGCTTCATTCTGTATTCCAAGGCCAAATTTGCCTGTTACTCCAGGTGTTTCTTGACTTCCTATTTTTGCATTCCAGTCCCCTATAAAGAAAAGGACATTTTTTGGGGGTGTTAGTTCTAAAAGGTCTTGTAGGTCTTCATAGAACCGTTCAACTTCAGCTTCTTCAGCGTTACTGGTTGGGGCATAGACTTGGATTACTGTGATATTGAATGGTTTGCCTTGGAAACGAACAGAGATCATTCTGTCATTTTTGAGATTGCATCCAAGTACTGCATTTTGTACTCTCTTGTTGACCATGATGGCTACTCCATTTCTTCTAAGGGATCCCTGCCTGCAGTAGTAGATATAATGGCCATCTGAGTTAAATTCACCCATTCCAGTACATTTTAATTTGCTGATTCCTAGAACGTTAACATTCACTCTTGTCATCTCTTGTTTGACTACTTCCAATTTGCCTTGATTCATGGACCTAACATTCCAGGTTCCTATGCAATATTCCTCTTTATAGATCAGACCTTGCTTCTATCACCAGTCACATCCACAGCTGGGTATTGTTTTTGCTTTGGCTCCATCCCTTCCTTCTTTCTGGAGTTATTTCTCCACTGATCTCCAGTAGCATATTGGGCACCTACCGACCCAGTAGTTCCTCTTTCAGTGTCCTATCATTTTTCCTTTTCATACTGTTCATGGGGTTCTCAAGGCAAGAATACTGAAGTGGTTTGCCATTCCCTTCTCCAGTACACCATATACTGTCACACCTCTCCACCGTGAACCCCCTGTCTTGGGTGCCCCCACACAGAATGGCTTAGTTTCATTAAGTTAGACAAGGCTGTGGTCCGTATGATTAGATTGACTACTTTTCTGTGATTATGGTTTCTGTGTCTGCCCTCTGATTCCTCTCGCAACACCTACCATCTTAATTGGGTGTTTTTTACCTTGGACGTAGGGTATCTCTGCACAGCTTCTCCAGCAAAGCACAGACAGCCGCTGATCCTTACATTGGACAAGGGGTATCTCCTCACAGCCACCCCTCCCGACCTTGAATGTGGAATAGCTCCTGTTGGCCCTCCTGTGGCTGCGCAGCCATAGCTCCTTGGACATGAGGTTCATGACATTGTATAGAGACAGGGATCAAGACCATCCCCATGGAAAAGAAATGGAAAAAAGCAAAATGGCTGTATGAGGAGGCCTTAAAATAGCTGTGAAAGAAGAGAAGAGAAAAGCAAAGGAGAAAAGGAAAGATATAAGCATCTGAATGCAGAGTTTCAAAGAATAGTAAGGAGAGATAAGAAACCCTTCCTCAGGGATCAATGCAAAGAAATAGAGGAAAACAACAGAATGGAAAAACTAAACATCTCTTAAGGAAAATTAGAGATAGCAAGGGAATATTTCATGCAAACATGGGCTTGAAAAGGGGCAGAAATGGTATGAACCTAACAGAAGCAGAAGATATTAAGAAGAGGTGGCAAGAATACACAAAAGAACTGTACAAAAAAGATCTTCATGACCCAGATAATCACGATGGTGTGATCACTCACCTAGAGCCAGACATCCTGGAATGTGAAGTCAAGTGGGCCTTAGAAAGCATCACTATGAACAAAGCTAGTGGAGGTGATGGAATTCCAGTTGAACTACTTCAAATACTGAAAGATGATGCTGTGAAAGTGCTGCACTCAATATGCCAGCAGATTTGGAAAACTCAGTAGTGGCCACAGGACTGGAAAAGGACATTTTTCATTCCAATCCCAAAAAAAGGCAATGCCAAAGAATGCTCAAACTACCGCAAAATTGCACTCATCTCACACACTAGTAAAGTAATGCTCAAAATTTTCCTAGCCAGGCTTCAGCAGTATGTGAACAGTGAACTTCCAGATGTTCAAGCTAGTTTTAGAAAAGGCAGATGAACCAGAGATGAAATTGGAAACACCCCCTGGATCATGGAAAAAGCAAGAGAGTTCCAGAAAAACATCTATTTATGCTTTATTGACTATGCCAAAGCCTTTGACTGATCAGAATAAACTGCGGACAATTCTGAAAGAGATGGAAATACCAGACCATCTGACCTGCCTCTTGAGAAACCTATATGCAGGTCAGGAAGCAACAGTCAGAACTGGACATGGAACAACAGACTGGTTCCAAATCAGAAAAGGAGTACATCAAGGCTGTATATTGTCACCCTGCTTATTTAACTTATATGCACAGTACATCATGAGAAATGCTGGGCTGGAAGAAGCACAAGCTGGAATCAAGATTGCTGGGAGAAATATCAATAACCTCAGATATGCAGATGACACCACCCTTATGGCAGAAAGTGAAGAGGAACTGAAAAGCCTCCTGATGAAAGTGAAAGTGGAGAGTGAAAAAGTTGGCTTAAAGTTCAACATTCAGAAAACGAAGATCATGGCATCTGGTCACATGACTTCATGGCAAATAGATGGGGAAACAGTGGAAACAGTGTCAGACTTTATTTTTGGGGGCTCCAAAATCACTGCAGATGGTGATTGCAGCCATGAAATTAAAAGACGCTTACTCATTGGAAGGAATGTGATGACCAACCTAGATAGCATATTGAAAAGCAAAGACATTACTTTGTCAACAAGGGTCTGTCTAGTCAAGACTATGGTTTTCCTGTGGTCATGTATGGATGTGAGAGTTGGACTATGAGGAAGGCTGAGCACTGAAGAATTGATGCTTTTGAACTATGGTGTTGGAGAAGACTCTTGAGAGTCCCTTGGACTGCAAAGAGACCCAACCAGTCCATTCTGAAGGAGATCAGTCCTGGGTATTCTTTGAAAGGACTGTTGCTAAAGCTGAAACTCCAGTACTTTGGCCACCCCATGCGAAGAGTTGACTCATTGGAAAAGACTGTGATGCTGGGAGGGATTGGGGGCAGGAGGAAAAGGGGACGACAGAGGATGAGATGGCTGGATGGCATCACTGCCTCGATGGACATGAGTTTGGGTGAACTCTGGGAGTTAGTGATGGACAGGGAAGCCTGGCGTGCTGCGATTCATGGAGTCGCAAAGGGTCGGACATGATTGAGCGACTGAACTGAACTGATAGGTTTTCTTCTCATTTTGTTTATGGCTTCTTTTGCTGTGCAAAACTTATAAGTTTGTTTATGGTTTTCCCCCCATTTGATTATTTAGGCTTCTATTTCTATTGCTTGAAAAACAAACTTAAGAAAATATTGGGGCCACTTACATCAGAGAATGTTTTGCTAATGTTCTCTTCTAGGAGTCTTATGGTTTCATGTCTTAAATTTAAGTCTTTAAGGCATTTTGAATTGATTTGTGTATGGTGTGAAAGTGTGTTGTGACTTCACTAGTTTACATGGAGCATTCCAATTTTCCCAACACCCTTTGCAGGAGAGACTGTCTTTATCCCAAAGCTCAATATAACTTACTGTGTGCCCTCTACACTTCCTAGTTATCTGATACTGTTTAAAATTGTGTGTGTGTGTGGTTTTAAATAGTGTAAATAACCCACTCCAGTGTTCTTGCCTGGAGAATCCCAAGGATGGGAGCCTGGTGGGCTGCCGTCTCTGGGGTCGCACAGAGTCGGACATGACTGAAGCGACTTAGCAGCAGCAGCAGCAGCAGCATATGATTTTAATTTATGAAACAAATAGATTACATATATACATATTTTGTATATGTGACACATATATCTTGACTTTCAATTCATGTAATACATAGTAACATTGAGCTTATTCTCATTTAAATGTGAGAAAGCTGAGTTTCAAAAATCTCTTAATCAATTTGAGATGTCCTACTTGGAAGACTGTTGAGCAAGGATTCAAATATGATATGTTTGACTAATAAACATATCACCTCTAAGAAACGAAGTAAACAATCATTAGCTTGTGTCTTCTAGTCCCCCATGAACCCAGTACAAATGAAAACATCAAATATTTATATGTATAATTTTCTCTGATTCTTCAAAGAATCAAAAATTCTTATAAAATTATGTTAATATGCTGGATTTCACTCCACATAAATGATGAGCAAGTTTGCATCATATGAAGAAACAATTTATGATTATATTCTCAGGTATCAAATTATTATCAATGTCACGTTTGAATCATATGAGTTTCCCTTAAATGGAAGCAAAGAGACTCTACAAAGCTACAGAACCATTTTAATTTCCTCCATCTTGTAACACTTTTGTTTTTCCTGCTGAGTGTTTCAGTGAGAAGGATGCTGAAGTGAAAAGGCTAGAACCATATAAAACTGACCAAGCGAAAAACAAAACTAAAAGTGTTGCCTCTATAGCAACTTGAAAAGGTTATAATTGTATTACCAAGAAAAAGAAATCAGACACATTTAGGGCATATTGGAAAAAAACAAGTTTTCTCAGAGTGGCTGAGCTGTTTTGTGATTTGAAGCAGTGGAAAATAATTGAAACAGATTATTTCGACAATTATTCTATCAACCCTATACTAGCTATGCTTTATATTACATATGTTGAAGCATCCCATGGGGAAAAAGAAAAGTTCAACTCTGACCTTTATTCACCATTCTGTTGTATAATTTTACTATTTTGATTTCAGCCAGCAATTAATTTTCAACTCTTGTGTATACTTGCTGATATCAGCAAACTAGAATTTCTAATTGTTGAGGCTAGTGCCTCTTTAAAAAGGTAAATGTATTTTTTTCCTCAGAAAAACTTTGAATTCAAATTCAAAGTCTTAGTTCTTTGATCATAGTCATAGCCACAGGGTTGCTTTTTAATGCATGTGATTTTGCTACTTCTATGCAGAAATAAGTTTTATCCTTTAAAATTGGCAAGCACTGGCTTAGAGATCCTCAAATTATCTTGTTTATTGAAATAAAATTGTCACCATCAGAGCATAGGCATTTTCAAAATATTTTGTCTAGAAATGAAAACAGAAAATTAAGTTCTTCTCTACTAAACAAACATTTTCTTTACTTCCACAAATACTTTTAAATATTTGATTAGATTTATGATTTTTTTTTAGAAACTCATTTTCAGAAAAAGATAAGTTTCTGCATGGTTTGGCCTACTTTAGTCAAGGGAAAACATGCCTTAAAGACAGTTTTTTAATTATAATTGATACTTTTGAAATTCATTTTTTTAAAACCAGATTGTCACTCAATAAGAAGGGAATGCAGGTAGACAATTAGATAGAGTCCCTAGTGCTAGATAAAGTATTTCTACAAGCTCCTATTATGACTGGACTATTTAGGAGCCTTTTAAATGCAACTGTAGGTAATTCTGCAAACACTTAGATACACTTCTTAAGTATATAGGTATGTACTTTGACATAAACTTATGTCACTTAGGACTTCCCTGTTGGCTCAGACAGTAAAGAATCCTCCTGCAATGAGGGAGACCTGGGTTGCATCCCTGGGTTGGGAAGATCCCCTGGATGAGGGCATGGCAACCTATTCCAGTATTCTTGCCTGGAGCATCCCCACAGACAGCGGAGTCTGGCTGGCTACAGCCCATAGGGTCACAATGAGTCAGACATAACTGAGCAATTAAGCATTTATGTATCATTTAAGTATGGATTATGCTAAATGTAACTAAGCTGAATTCATACTTAGGTATGCATTACTGTTCTCATCCCTCATTTTTCCCTATGCCATGCCATCTGTCATGCCGCTTTGTGGTGCTCTTCTCTTGGACTTTAGCTTCAGACAGTGATAAGACAATTTTGAAGCTCACTAGCTTGTTTCTACATGCTTTCTTACACCTTTGTAATCTCTAGGTTAAAAACAAACACATGTATACCTGTGGCGGATTCATTTCGATATTTGGCAAAACTAATACAATATTGTAAAGTTTAAAAATAAAATAAAATTTTAAAAAATTAAAAACAAACAAACAAAACCCACCTAGACTACTTAACTAGTCCCAGGAGGAGGTTAGGAGACATGTTGCAGGGTCAGCTTGCATCAGCAGAGCCCAATCGAGATCTCCATATGCACGAGGTTTGTATGCCAATTGTATACCCCTGAGGTTTTCTGAGGTCATTTTTAGTGAGCATTATTGTGTCAATATAGAGCTGCTACAAGTTTCATAATTCTTTCTTTGCTGATATAAATGGAATCAAATGCTTGTATATCATATTTGTATATCAAACATGGCTGCAATTATTTGAAGACAAATAAAAATTTTACAACATAAATTCAGTAATATAGCTTTTTACATAATTCTGTTTTGCTGTAATATACCCTTTTATTGTAAAGCACATTGTGAGTACTTTTCTTCAAACCAGTTCTGAGAGTTCAAGTTTCATTTGAAAATATTACCTTTCAGTCATGAAATAGGTATTATATTCATAGATATAGGCTAGATCTACAGTGTTCAAATGAGATAGGAGAGCTCAGAATGAATTTAAACCTCTTTTGTCCCTTCAATCAAGTACTGCAAAACAGTTACAACATTGTGAGTCGGGGGGGAAAAGTTGAATTAAAAGTGAAAGGTAGTAAATGAGATAAATAGGCAGAGCATGGAAGATATTTAGGGTAGTGAAACTGCTTTATATGATACTATATCGATGGCCACATGTCACTTTATATATGCCCAATCCATAGGGCTTCCCTTGTAGCTCACTGGTAAAGAATCTGCCTGCAGCGCAGGATACCCGAATTTGATCCCTGGGTTGGGAAGATGCCCTGGAGAAGGAAATGGCAACCCACTCCAGTATCCTTGCCTGGAAAATTTCATGGACAGAGGAGACTGGTGGGCTGCATTCCATGGGATCGCAAAGAATCGGGTTCGACTGAGTGACTAACACTTACTAATCCATAGACTGTACATCACCAGGAGTGAACTCTAATGTAAACTATGGACTTTGGGTGGTAATGATATGCAATATGGGTTCATGATTATAACAATTATATCACTGCGGTGTGTGATATTCATAGTGTAGGAGATTGTGCCGGGTATATGGGAACTCTACTTTCCATTCAACTTTGCTGTGAACCTAAAATTGCTCTAAAATTAAAGTATAGTTAAAAATATAATGAATTTTAGGAATACATTTGCCTTGCAAAACTAAAGATGACTCCACAATATGAACTATCGTCTCAAGAAAACCAATGTATTTCTTATGAAATTGGCTTCTGAACAAGAATAAAATTTAACTTAATTGGTACAATTTAGATACAGTAAGCTTTTTCTATTAAGTAGCTATTAATTTTGAACAAAAATGATCTATAAAAATTCAGACATTTATACATATTATTTATAAAATCAACATAAATTAAGTAACTTTCAATGTATTACATACAAATGTTTTCTGAGTATAGGACTATACACATTCAGTGGGAGAGAACACCTATATTTTCACTGAGAAGCCTAAGGTCTCAAAAAAAAAAAAAAAAAACAAAACTGTGGACTAGAAGTACTCGAAAAGTAGTAAGTAAATTAAAGCTATATTTCTGTATATATTAAATGTTATTTAATAACTTTCTTGAAGATGAATTGAAAACTGAATGAAGAAAGGAAGAGAATGGTTGTGAAAGCTTGAGCCAGAAAAGAAACCCAGGTAAGAAGTGCTTACATAAACTCAGGTTAATGAGGCTTGCATTAGGATTGCAGCAGGGTGTTGGAAAATATAATTACTATTGTCTGTTGTGTCTATATCTACTGTTTAAGGGTGATGCCAAACATGGGAAAAAGCATAATCATAGAGTCAAGGGGCAGCCATAATCTACCCAAAGCATGATATATAGACAGATGAGAACTGCCAAGTTACTGCTGATACTAAATACCGTGGTTTCACAATAGTACTGAACAATGGAGTCTGCCATTGGAGACCTTAATCCCAGTTCCCCAATAAACTGAATGTTAGTATCATCTCATTTTCATACATTTTCATCTGCCCCTGCTGTCTCACTTGGATCCCTAACTCATAATTCAAGTTCAAGTATGTAGCTGATGATGGGTCAAGCTGGTTATGCATCAAGCTGCATAGGAGGCCCTGAAAGTCAGTCTGTTAAACTGATCTTCTAAGCAGGAATCAGACTCAGTTTCTTATCAAATTTCCTAAGTGAGGAATGTGAGGAAGTTAATAATAGGAAAAAAAAGACAAATTACCACTATATTCAAGATGATAAACACAGTTTACCACTTACTTCACTTATATATTTAACATATATTTATTGAACTCTAGCTGTGTTTTCACAGAAGGCAATGGCACCCCACTCCAGTACTCTTGCCTGGAAAATCCCATGGATGGAGGAGCCTGGTGGGCTGCAATCCATGGGGTCGCTAGGAGTCGGACACAACTGAGCGACTTCACTTTCACTTTTCACTTTCATGCATTGGAGAAGGAAATGGCAACCCACTCCAGTGTTCTTTCCTGGAGAATCCCAGGGACAGGGGAGCCTGGTGGGCTGCCGTCTACGGGGTTGCACAGAGTCAGACACAACTGAAGTGACTTAGCAGCAGTAGCAGGGATAAAATGTCTAGTAGCCTTGAGACTGGGGAAACCCCAAGGAAAGACATTAAGTGAAAGTATTACCTACTAACCTAGCGGAATCAGAAGACTGAGATTTCTTCCAGAGGAAGGCAGCTTTAATAGAACTTGGTACTTAATTTTCCAAAATAAAACATGACAAACACCATATTTAGACACCAAATAAACATTCACATATAAAATATAAAATAACCATGTATTAAATATTTAAGTAAAAGTTCAACCAAATAAATGAGGTTAAAAATATCAAAATTAACCAGAAAGATTAAGAATTAAAGCAAAGATCTCTAATTTAAACTTGAAATAAAAGAGTTTGGAGGACATCACTGCCATTTATACAAAAGGCAAAGCCAGACAAACTAAAAATCAATAACCTTTCTTGGACCCATCAGAGAACTTAGGTTTCATAGCAAACTACACCCTGAGATCTGGAGAGCCAAGGTCTCTGGATATCTAGAGAAACATAGGATAAAAAGACTTGCTTTTCTGAAACAGAAACCAGTGGAGCTATGAATTAGTGGAACACTTAAACAGTAATTTGGATGAATTGCTAGAGGTTAAGTGTATTGCAAATGACGTAGAAAAAGGAATAGAGACAAAAAAAAAGTCTGTATTGGAAAACTAGGACTGATGAGATATAAATTGAAATATATTGCCCAGGCCTATGAGAGAAAAAAGAAAGAAAGAAAAAATAATAACTAATCCAGAAAATGTGTTTAAAAAGATATTTCCCAGAAGATAGAGGAATCTAGCGGAGGTGTTCATACTTGCATTTAAGTGAGATCAAGATGGATAAAGCGGGTTAAACAGAAATTACAGGAATCCTCACAGAAATTGACAGGTCAGCTTGTGCTGATGATATTGGAAGAGCCAAAGTCAAATAGGGCACCTGAAAGCGGCAGAGTTCAGTAGTTCCAGGAAAAGATCCATAATGTAAGACTTGAAAGATGACAGCTCCTAAGAGATGAGAGGCTTTCGACAGAATACTTTGGCTGCAATTATAACTGATAGAAATGGGAAAACAAGAGGATGGGATAAAAGGAGAAAGTTAATGTTCCCAGAAATATCTAAACAGCCCAGTTCCCATAACAAACAGGACAGGATGTCACCAATTGACAAGCCCAGTTGTCTGGAAGGATAGAACTCATACTGCTGCTGCTAAGTTGCTTCAGTTTTGCCCGACTCTGTGCGACCCCATAGACGCCAGCCCACCAGGCTCCCCTGTCCCTGGGATTCTCCAGGCAAGAACACTGGAGTGGGTTGCCATTTCCTTCTCCAATGCATGAAAGTGAAAAGTGAAAGTGAAGTCGCTCAGTTGTGTCCGACTCCTAGCGACCCCATGGATTGCAGCCCACCAGGCTCCTCCATCCATGGGATTTTCCAGGCAAGAGTACTGGAGTGGGGTGCCATTGCCTTCTCCGAGAACTCATACTAGAGGATTGCAATATATTGCAATATGAAAACATAGGGATGGTTTGTTTCTTATTAGTTTCAGAGCAAGAACATAAAGGAGAAGAAAAGCTAGCCACTGTAACAGGTGGTATATTAATGACATTTTAAGGATAATTGGAACACTTTAAAAGTAAGTGAACCTCGATATTTGAATCCAGTAATCCAGATCCAACCAGTCCATTCTAAAGGAGATCAGTCCTGGGTGTTCTTTGGAAGGAACGATGCTAAAACTGAAACTCCAATACTTTGGCCACGTCATGCGAAAAGTTGACTCACTGGAAAAGACTCTGATGCTTGGAGGGATTGGGGG
Organism: Bos indicus; assembly: GCF_029378745.1. Taxonomy (NCBI): domain Eukaryota; kingdom Metazoa; phylum Chordata; class Mammalia; order Artiodactyla; family Bovidae; genus Bos; species Bos indicus. The sequence continues at coordinate 92,964,671 of NC_091767.1, forward strand.
CAGGAGGAGAAGGGGACAACAGAGGATGAGATGGCTGGCTGGCATCACTGACTCGATGGACACGAGTTTGAGTGAACTCCGGGAGTTGGTGATGGACAGGGAGGCCTGGCATGCTGCAATTCATGGGGTTGCAAAGAGTTGGACATGACTGAGCGACTGAACTGAACTGAATTTTATGAGACAGTTACATATCTAAATCTGATTCTTTTAAAAATTTGATAATAGAGTAGTCAAAGCTACTAATGACATTTCAAAGTTATCTATTGTCAGAGAAAATTTTTAATAGTTTAAAATACATTTGCTTTTGGTAGAATAATACTGGTTTCATGTGTGCATTCTAGTTCTTGATTTCTGGTTGTTAAAATTATTTTCCAACATAGTCATCGCAGATACTTAACACAGTGATACATATGTGAGTGTTATTCTGTGGCTTAATGAATTTTGAATCCTTATTTTAATGTCTGATTAATAAATTATCAGATAATGCAAAAGGAAAAAAATGCAGAAAGTGGTATTTTCGAATGTGTTATTTTACTTTTCAAAAACTGTCAAGCACTGTTTTTTCTTTTTATTTGTATAATAATTATTAAAATGCTTTTCACTTTGTTGTTATTTTAAATATACTTTGGAAGATGAACTGTGAGGACTTTGTGTGTTAATACGCAGTTTACTCTCTTTTTTTTTAAGAAAATACACATAAATTTCTTAACCCAAATTTTACATTAATAAACATATCTTAGAATTAAAATAGACCTACTACAACTGCATTAGCATATAAATAGAGACCAATTATTTAGAATATAGCATTGCTGCAGACAAATAGATAGTAACTGAATTTGATTTTCTGTCCAAGTTGTATATTATTACAAATGATGAAATCCAAGCTCAAAACACTCATTAACATAGATTTAGCAAGGTGAAAACTCTGTTTTACTTTCCATCCCTCCTTTTCTCTGTTTCTTCCATTTGTCCCTTCCTCATTTCCTATTTACCTTTTTCCTTCTTTGTTTAAAGAGCTCTGCCTCTAAATCATCACTCTGTTTTTTTTCACTATACGCCGAACCAATAATCAGGCATGATTAACTGTCATTAAGATGAAAATCTTTATTTAAACCTTCAGTTCAGTTCAGTCACTCAGTCGTGTCCAGCTGTTTGCGATCCCGTGAACTGCAGCACCCCAGGCCTCCCTGTCCATCATCAACTTCCGGAGTTTACCCAAACTGGTGTCCATTGAGTTGGCAATGTCATCCAACTATCTCATCCTCTGTCATCCCCTTCTTCTCCTTCCCTGAATCTTTCCCAGCATCAGGGTCTTTTCCAATGAGTCAACTCTTTGCACAAGGTGGCCAAAGTATTGGAGTTTCACCTTCAACATCAGTCCTTCCAAAGAACACCCAGGGCTGAACTCCGTTAGGATGGACTAGTTGGATCTCCTTGCAGTCCAAGGGACTCTCAAAAGTCTTCTCCAACACCACAGTTCAAAAGTATCAATTCTTTGCTGCTCAGCTTTCTTTATAGTCCAACTCTCACATCCATAGATAACCACTGGAAACTGATGCTTCCTCACCTGCATATAGGTTTCTCAAGAGGCAGGTCAGGTGGTCTGGTATTCCATCTCTTTCAGAATTTTCCACAGTTGATTGTGATCCACACAGTCAAAGGCTTTGGCATAGTCAATAAAGCAGAAATAGATGTTTTTCTGGAAATCTCTTGCTTTCTCAATGATCCAGCCAATGTTGACAATTTGATCTCTGGTTCCTCTGCCTTTTCTAAAGCCAGCTTGAACATCTGGAAGTTCGTGGTTCATGTATTGTTGAAGCCTGACTTGGAGAATCTTGAGCATTACTTTACTAGCATGTGAGATGAGTGCAATTGTGTGGTAGTTTGAGCATTCTTTGGCATTGCCTTTCTTTGGGATTGGAATGAAAACTGACCTTTTCCAGTTCTGTGGTCACTGCTGAGTTTTCCAAATTTTCTGGCATATTGAGTGCAGCACTTTCACAGAATCATCTTTTAGGATTTTAAATAGCTTACCTGGAATTCCATCACCTCCACTAGATCATACCATTGTGATTATCTGGGTCATGAAGATCTATTTTTTTACAGTTCTTCTGTGTATTTTTGCCACCTCTTCTTAATATCTTCTGTTTCTGTCAGGTCCATACTATTTCTGTCCTTTATTGAGGCCGTCTTTGCATGAAATATTCCCTTGGTATCTTTAATTTTCTTGAAGAGATCCCTAGTCTTTCCCATTCTATTTTTTCCCTCTATTTCTTTGCATTGATCACTGAGGAAGGCTTTCTTATCTCTCCTTGCTATTCTTTGGAACTCGGCATTCAAATGGGTATATCTTTCCTTTTCTCCTTTGCTTTTAGCTTCTCTTCTTTTCACAGCTATTTGTAAGCCCTCCTTAGATAGCCATTTTGCTTTTTTGCATTTCTTTTTCTTGGGGATGGTCTTGATTCCTGTCCTCTGCACAATGTTACGAACCTTCCTTCATAGTTTATCAGGCAGTCTATCTATCAGATCTAGTCCCTTAAATCTATTTCTCCCTTCCACTGGATAATCATAAGCGATTTGATTTAGGTCATACCAGAATAGTCTAGTGGTTTTCTCCACTTTCTTCAGCTTAAGTCTGAATTTGGCAATAAGGAGTTCATGATCTGAGGCACAGTCAGCTCCCAGTCTTCTTTTTGCTGTCTGTATAGAGCTTCTCCATCTTTGGCTGCAAAAAATTTAAATCTTAATAATAAAAAAAAAAGCATTAAAGGGCATATAAATAAAGTGAATATCAATACATATGGGTTTCCCTCTACAAATTATTGGAAAACCTCTCAGAATGTGTTCCAATTACACAGATATATTTATTTCTGTGATGTTTTATTTTTATTTGTATCATTTTTGCTTTATTGAATTGAGGTATACATTTGACTATTAAAATGCCCCCTCTTAAAAGACATTCCTGAATTAATTTTACTTATGTGGATATCCATGATCTTACATATATAATTGAAGACTAGATGTGTAAAGCAGTATGCAGGTCTATAGTTTTCTCTCACTGTGATTTTAAACTGTATTTTTTATATGCATAATGATGTTAAATATTTTCATATGTAATTATTGGCCATTTGAATGTTCTCATATGTGAATTATATATTCAAGGTTTCTAAACAATTATAAAATTGCATACCAATTTTCTTTTCTGACTAATTTGTGCTTGTTATTTATATGCTAAGAATAAGAATTTTCATCTATTTTCTCCCATTCTGTGGTTTGCCTTTTCCTATTTCTATTACCCATATTATGTAAAAAATAATTCATTTTTTTTATTATTTATGTTTTATACACACTGCTTATGTTTTTATTGAGTTAATGTATTATTGAGCTTTCAGTATTAGAATGTAACAGGAAATAGACATTGTAATATTTAACATTTTTAAATATTCAGTGTTAGATAGATAAGCCAACATAGAAAGTTAGATTTTTTGTTTTTTTCATCTTTGTCTATTTTTAACATAAGAAGTAGTATGATTTCTCTAAGGTCAACTACAGGAAAATTATTCATAAAAATAATTTGTTTTACTTTACTTTAAGATTTGTATTCCTTAATCTGATGGCTCTATATCAATTTTTTCAATCACTATATCTCTTAAAAGTAAACAGGATATCTCTGAAATGAAAGTTCTGTGAGCTTTAAAAGAAGATGTTATTGATTTAAACAAGAGGCAGAAATTTTTGAAAAGTACTAACGGGGAAAACAAGGGTATCTCAAAGCTGGCACACTACTGATTTATGACTTTCATTATGCTTTCACAATTAGAACAAACATCTGAAACTTTGTGTTTAAATTATTAATCTTCCTAACACCAAATTTATTTATAGATAAACTCTGTAAAATAGTCATGCTAATATCTTCCACAAAAAGAAGAATCAATACAAAATTCCAAATGAGTTTTGCTTTGTTTCTGTTACATTCTCTTTCATTTCCTTTCTTGAGAAGGCAAGATATACTAGAATAATAGAAACTAAATTATTCATAATTTTCCTACCTCAGCTAATTTTTCAATAAAATAACTGGAGTATATAAACTATGCACATAATTTCTCTATGAATAATGATGGGGAAACAGAATTATTATACTTTTTAGCAATACCGTTTTTCTGGATGTTCCAGAAACTTCCTAGCAAATATAATTATTCAGCAAGTATTTATTTGGTGCCTAATAATTTCTATTCCTATGAGAGCTATAAATATAAAAAGATAAGTTGCATCCTTATGAAAAAAGTAATATCAAGCTAAAAGAATAAAGCTGCAAAAGTTATAATATGGAGACTGATATAAGAGAAATACAAACACCCATGCAGGAAAAAAAAAAGGATTTCAAGAAGGTATGTAATGATTACAACGAGAACATTAAAGGGAGAAGATATCACAACATGTTTACAAAATGAGGGGATTCTTAGACTGGAGGCAAGACGACTAATTTTTGCAATTTATGCTGGTTTTAGGCACTTAGTCTTAGAGGAGAAAATATTCTAGCTAAAGCAAAGGACATGAGAAAAGTCACAATAGTGTGAATAGAATAGAAATCTTAGAATCTTACAAAGAATTTGGCAATTTGTCCCCTTGTTTGAGGACAAACAAGGAGTGAGTTTTGAGGGACAGTCTGTGACCAGTCTGGATTTTAGCCTGAAGAAGAATGGGGATATCAGTATAAAGAAATATAATGTGTTTACTTGGAATTTTATTTAGATTGCAATGACCAGTGATTGGTGAGGGTAGCAGGCATAACAAAAGGTTCATAAATTATCACAGAAGGTAAGATTTAGAGCTCATCTTCCCAATTTGTGTCCTAGGCTTGGAAAGTGGGCAGAATGATCAACTCTCTCATCTGAAACTATCCTGCTGACATTTCCATTAAAATGATTCATTTACACCTGTTCACAAGAAACAGGTCCATAGAAAGTAATTTTACTATGTGCCAGCCCTCCTACTAAATTGCTGTTTTTTAAAACTATTTCCATCAGTCCAAACTGGTTTTACTGGGGACCACTACACACAGGAATTGAGTAAGTGTCACATGTAGGAGTGATGGACTTTAATAAAAAAAAAATCATAACAAAATTTTATCAAAATAATAGAAATCATGAGAACAAACATAAAGAGTTACACTAATAGGGTTAATAGGGTAACTTTAGTAGTGACCACAGTCTTTGAAGGAAAGGACAAATGGAAGATTGAGCTAAAATAAGCCAATACTGACAAAATCAGCAAGACCCTGGATATTTGCTTCTCTTCTGCTTTTTTGTTAAAACTCTAAAGGCAGTACACTAGCTTTGCCTGTAATTCATTGGTCCACCCTGTTAATTTGTTTCCGTGTGTTCCATTGTCACTCAGTCTTATCTGAAGAAATAGAAAAGAGCAGAGAACTCAATACAAATGCCCTCTGAAAAGGGAGTAGATTTAAAATGAAACTTAAGGATGAAGGCAAGTGCAATCAGGACTCATTAAAAAAAAAATTAAATGTCATGGGAAGGGGGAAAATCTTTCACAGAAAACATGTGAAAGAATAAGAAATACTGCTCTAGTTGAGATATATGTACCTGGAGATGTCGGCTTATTCATCTTTGTGTCCCAATACCTAATATAATTCCAGGCACATAGAAGGTGCTCAATAAATGTCCATTGAATGACTTCAGTAATGAATGAATTAGTAATGTTCGATAGCATACTGAATGAACCCCCAGCACATCTTTTTATTGTGTTGTGGGGGAGGGGAAAGCTAGGGAGAGTGGATATTTCAAGTTTAAGGAAATTGGATTTGTCCATCCTAGTTGGGCAGTTTTTGTTTTGTTTTGCTGTGAATATTTCACGTAAGTTTAAATGGTCTGTATCAAATGGCTCTAGATTTCTACAGAGTAAAGATATTGCTATTTTATTAGACATAAAACATGCTATGAGTTCGGCATCTCAAGACTCAGGCCTCATCACTCTCAGCCCACATTACCTCAGGAAATTGACCTATATTGATTGAATTGGCTGGTTCTCTTGTCTTCTGGCTTTCTGTTGGATTCAGCCAAAGTGGCACCATTAAGAAATGTCAATAAGGGAAGGAGGATAAGGTACCTCTGGCACCTTCCCCAAAAGTCATCCAGGACCGGCTGCATTCCTGTTAGGGGGCTGCACTAGCCAATCCTTCTCTTTGGTCCCTCATCTTTTGATGCCCAAGGAGGATACATAGCCTCACAATTATTAGCCCCAAATTAATGCAATATCATTTTGATTTCCCTACATCCTTCAGAAATAATTATTATATTATTTGCAAAGTAGTCTTTTTTATTTTGACACTCACTTCCTATCAGGACACTGATAGATACATGTAATAATTAATATTACTCTAATACATCTAATTTGACATTAGTTGTAGGATATTCAATATATTTGTCATTGGTCTGTTTTAAAGTATACAGAAACAGACCCATTAAAATTATGGTATTTTTTAAATTTTAAAATCTTGTCTTATCTACTTATTTAAAGTCTTTATATTTTTTATTTGATGACTAACAATCTATCAAAATGTCCAGGTATATTTAAGTAGTACCATGATTATGTGAGAAATCAATAATATTTGCTGTGAAAAATAGGAATATACCTACATGAGAGTAACTGTGAAAGCAATGCTATTCAGTTTCATGAATAGACATATATAAATTAGTTAAATAGAGAGAACAAGTTGTGTAAACTGTTCCAGATTTAACAAACATATATTGTATGACACTCAAACTCACTGTTTTCAAGTTATCTGTCTTAAAATACATAAAAATAGAGATTTATTCATAAATATATTTGTAAAAAATTATTTGTGAATTTATTTATAAAAATAAAAATTATCTCTGTAATAATTTTTAAAAGAAATTATCCTGTCAAGTTGAGAACTTAAGCAAAAAATTGATATTAAATTGATTATCAAAATGATGAATCATTTATATTGTAGTACATTTATGTATTATATATATGTATATATATACAGATATATATAAATCTTTATAAAGAAAATCATAATTTGATGTGTTATTTTTTCACACTAGAACAGGTTTTATTTAGATACTTAAAATTTAATTAAACTTTTATTTTGAGATAATTCTGTTATGTTTATAAATCCCTATATAGTTGAGAGTTACTACAAATATATTCCATCTATCCTTTACCTAGTTTCATCCAGTGGGAGCAAATTGAAAAAATATAGTGTAATTATCACAACCAGGATATTGAAATTATTTCAATCCACATCTTATTCCAGTTTCTCTAGTTAAATTGTGTTTGTAGTAGATATGTGCATCTGAATTTAAAAATCATTGTTTTCTCTGGGGTTCTTCTGTCACTTTTTAATTATAATCAGACTCCTGCTAAATCACTGCAGTCGTGTCCGACTCTGTGCAACCTCAGAGACGGCAGCCCACCAGGGTCCCCCATCCCTGGGATTCTCCAGGCAAGAACACTGGAGTGGGGTGCCATCGCCTTCTCCAATGCATGAAAGTGAAAAGTGAAAGTGAAGTCGCTCAGTCGTGTCCGACTCTTAGCGACCCCATGGACTGCAGCCCACCAGGCATCTCCGTCCAGGGGATTTTCCAGGCAAGAGTACTAGAGTGGGGTGCCATCGCCTTCTCCGATAATCAGACTAAGTTCAATACAAATTTTTTAGAAATGAAAGGGTAGTAGAACAAAAGTCCTTGAATAGATGGCAATTTATTTGAAAAAGTAAAAGCATATTATTTATGTTCCTACAGCTATGACCTGGCTCTGCCCTATCAGCAGGCCATCATCAATCCTGGAAGCCCCTGAGGACTATAGACAGCTGTGTGAGGACAAAGCTCTGCCCACCAGTAAGCCAGCAACCTCAGCACAATGCAAGGCCTGGTAACTAACCAAACCAGAGTCTAGCCTCACCTATCAGCACACCTATGGGAGTTGGCCCCACGAAACCAGAAGGGCCAATGCAGTCCACGTATAGGATGCCACTAGACTAGACAATATACTACTCGAGGGTAGTGTGATACTAGGCCCCAAATGATGTAACCTATATAGAGCCACTTCTCCAACATCAGGAAACATAACCAACTTACCCACTACATAAAAATAAAAACAGAGAATTAAGCAAAATAAAATGACAGAGGAATATGTTGCAAATTAAGGAAAAAGATAAAGTCCCAGAGGAAGAACCAAGCAAAGTGAAAATAAGCAGCCTTACATAAAAAACTCAAGGCAGTAATCTTAAAAACATGTAATGAACTAAGGAGAACAATGAATAAACAAAGTGAGAAGTTTAATAAAGAGAAAACGTAAAGAAGAACCAAATAGAACTGAATAATCCAATAACTGAAGTAAAAAAGTTACACGGGAAAGTGTATTACATTAGATTAAAACAGTAGATTACATGATACAGAAAAATGGAACCATAAACTGGAAAATGAGTAGTAGAAATTGCTCAGACTGAACAGAAAAATAAATAAATAAATAAAAATGAGGGTACTTTAAGAGATCCCTGGGCCAACATGAAATGAACTAATAATTATATTACAAGGATCCCAGAAGGAGAAGAGAGAGTGAAAGTGGAGGAGAACTTCTCTGAAGAAATAATTTGACAGCTAAGAACTTTCCCTAACCAGCAGAGGGAGACATATATTCAGATCCAGGAAACACAGAAGGTCCCAAACAATATGAACCCAAAGAGACACATGTCAAGAAACATTATGATTAAAATGCCAAAACTTAAAGGGAGAATTTTAAAAGCAACAAGGGAAAAACTGCTAGTTATACATAAGGACACTCTTACAAAACTATGTTGAATTTTCAGCAGAAATTTTGCAGGTCAGAAAGGAGTGGCCTGATATATTCAAATTGATAAGGAAAAAAATCTATAATCAAAAATAATATGCTCAGCAAGGCTATCATTCAGATTTGGAGGGTAAAGAGTTTTACAGGCAAGCTAAACTAAAAGATGATGCTGTGAAAGTGCTGCACTCAATATGCCAGGAAGTTTGGAAAATGCCGCAATGGCCACAGGACTGGAAAAGTCAGTTTTCATTTCAATCCCAAAGAAAGGCAATGTCAAATAATGCTCAAACTACCACACAATTGCACTCATCTCACACACTAGTAAAGTAATGCTCAAAATTCTCCAAGCCAGGTTTCAGCAAAGTGTGAACCATGAACTTCCAGATATTCAACCTGGTTTCAGAAAAGGCATAGGAACCATAGATCAAATTGCCAACATTGACTGGGTCATCAAAAAAGCAAGAGAGTTCCAGAAAAATATCTATTTTTGTTTTATTGACTATGCCAAAGCCTTTGACTGTGTGGATCACAACAAACTGTGGACAATTCTTCAAGAGATGGGAATACCAGACCACCTGATCTACCTCTTGAGAAATCTGTATGCAAGTCAGGAAGCAACAGTTAGAACTGGACATGTAACAACAGACTGGTTCCAAATAGGAAAAGGAGTCAGTCAAGGCTATATATTGTCACCCTGCTTATTTAACTTATATGCAGAGTATATCATGAGAAATGCTGGGCTGGAAGAAGCACAAGCTGGAATCAAGATTGTCAGGAAAAATATCAATAACTTCAGATATGCAGATGAAACCACCCTTATGGCAGAAAGTGAAGAGGAACTAAAGAACCTTTTGATGAAAGTGAGAGAGGTGAGTGAAAACGTGGGCTTAAAGCTCAACATTCAGAAAACTAAGATCATGGCATCCGGTCCCATCACTTCATGGCAAGTAGATGGAGAAACAGTGGAAACAGTGGCTGACTTTATTTTGGGGGGCTCTAAAATCACTGCAGAGGGTGATTGTAGCCATGAAATTAAAAGATGCTTGTTCCTTGGAAGGAAAGTAATGACCAACCTAGATAGCATATTAAAAAGCACAAACATTACTTTGTCAACAAAGGTCTGTCTAGTCAAAGCTATGGTTTTTCCAGTAGTCATGTATGGCTGTTAAAGTTGCACTATAAAGAAAGCTGAGCACGGAAAAATTGATGCTTTTGAACTATGGTGTTAAAGAAGACTCTTGAGAGTCCCTTGGACTGCAAGGCAATCCAACCAGTCCATCCTAAAGGAGATCAGTTTTGGATGTTCATTGGCAGGACTGATATTGAAGCTGAAACTCCAATACTTTTGCTACCTGATGCAAAGAACTGACTCATTTGAAAAGACCCTGATGCTGGGAAAGATTGAGGACAGGAAGAGAAGGGGGCGACAGAGGATGAGATGGTTGGATGGTATTGCTGACTCAATGGACATGAGTTTGGATAAACTTTGGGAGTTGGTGATGGACAGGGAAGCCTGGCATGCTGTGGTCCATGGGGTTGTGAAGAGTTGGACACGATTAAGCAACTGAGCTGAACTGAACTGAAGCTAAAAAAATTCAGCACAACTAAACTGGCTTTACAACAAATGTATAAGTGAATCACTTTTCTGCACACCTGAAACTAATACAGCATAGTTAAGCAACTATACTATAGTCAAATATAAAATACAATTTAAAAATAAATGTTAGAAAGCAAGAATATTACAATTAAAAATAGAAAATTATAGAAGGAAAAATATCATTGGCAAAGGCAAACATACAGTAAAGTAGTAGATCAATAACTTATAAAGCTAAGATGAAGGTTGTAAGACAACAGCAGTAAAATCATCTACAGAGGAAGGGATACACACACAAAAACATCAAATTATATCGCACACACACACATACACACACACTTAATGGTAACCATAAACCAAAATTCTGTGATATACATACATTCACAAGAGAAAGGAATTCAAAAATAACAATAAAGATAATCATCAAGTTACATAGTAAAAGAAGAAAATAACATAAAAGAACTATAAAACTATCAGAAAACATTGAGCAAAATAGCAATAAGTGCATACCTGTCACTAATGACTTTAAATGAAAATGGACTAAATGGTCTAATCAAAAAATATAGGGTGGGTGAGTGAATCAAAAAAAGAAGACGTGTATAGATGCAGAGCAGAAGAGATTCATTTCAGATCTAAAGACACATGCAGACTGGAAGTGAAATGATATTTCATCCAAATGGAAAGGGACAAAAAAAAGCTGGTGTAGTAATGCAAAATGTACTTTAAAACAAAACTGTAGGAAGAAACAAAGTGGGATATTATGCAATGATAATAGGGTAAATCCAACAAGAAATATAATAATTATAAATATATATGCTCCCAACATAGGAGTACTTAAATATATAAAGCAAATATTAACACACATTAAGGGAAAAATTGGCATTAACACAATAATTGTAGAGGACCTTATTAATGGATAGATCATCCAGACTGAAAATCAATAAGGAAACACTGGTCTTAAATGGCACATTATAGATATCTGCAAAACACTCTATAAAAAGCAGCAGAATACAGTTTCTTTTCAAGTGTGCATGGAACATTCTGCTGGACAGAGCACATGCTAGGCCACAAAACAAGTCTCTGTACATTTAAAATGTTTGAACTCATATGATGCATCTTTTCTAATCTCAATAGTATGAGGCCGGAAATCAACTACAAGGAAAAAATATGAAAATAAATAAATAAAAATGAAAACATGTGGAGGCTAAATAATACGCTATTAAATATCCAGTGAGTCACTTAAGAAATCTAAAAATACCTGGAGACAAATGAAAATGGAACACAGTGATCCAATATGTATGAGTTGCAATAAAAGCAGTTCTAAGAGGAAAGTTTATAGGGACACAAGCCTACTGTAGGAAACAAGAAATATCTCAAATAAACCTAACCTTATACCTAAAGGAACTAAAGGAACTAGAAAAAGAAAAACAAATCCCAAGTTAGTAGAAGGAAAGAAATTCTAAAGATCAGAGCAAAAGTACGTGAATTAGAGATGTAAACACATAACAAAGATCAACGAAACTAAGAGCTGTTTCTTTGAAGAGCAAAGCAAATTTGCTAGACCCATCAAGAAAAAAGAGAAAAGACCTAAATAAAATAAAATAATAAATAAAAAAGAAATTAAAATAATAAACAAAAGAGAAATTATGAACTACACTACAGAACTACAAAGAATGTAAAATATTACTATGAACAGTTATATGCCAACAAAATAGACACCCAAGAAAAAATGGATAAATTCTTAGAGATGTACAATCTTTGAAGACTTAATCAGGAAGAAATATAAAATATGAGTATAGCACTTACTAGCAATAATATTGAGTCAGTATAAAAAGCAGATATATCACTTTGTCAACAAAGGTCCATATAGTCAAAGCTATGATTTTTCCATAAGTAATATATGAATGTGGGAGTTGGACCATAAACATGCCTGAGCACACACACAAAAAATTGATACTTTCAATTTGTGGTGCTAGAAAAGAGTCTTGAGAGTCTCTTGGACAGCAGGGAGATCAAACCATTCAATTGTAAAGGAAATCAATCCTGAATATTCATTGGAAGACTGATGTTGAAGTTGAAACTCCAATATTTTGGCCTCCTGACGTGAAGAGCTAAAGCATTGGAAAATACCTTGATGCTAGGAAAGATTGAAAGCAAAAGGAGAGGTCAGCAGAGGATGAAATCATTAGATAGCATCACTGACTCGATGGACATGAATTTGAGCAAGCTCTAAGAGACAGTAAAGGACAGGGAGCCTGGCATTCTGCAGTTCATGGGGTTGCAAAGAGTTGGACGTGACTTAGCGACTGAACAACAACAATAAACTTCCAACAAGCAAAAGCACAGGACCAGATGGCTCCACAGGTTAATTACACCTGCTGCTGCTAAGTCGCTTCAGTTGTGTCCAACTCTGTGCGTCCCCATAGATGGCAGCCCACCAGGCTCCTCCGTTCCTGGGATTCTCCAGGCAAGAACACTGGAGTGGGTTGCCATTTCCTTCTCCAATGCATGAAAGTGAAAAGTGAAAGTGAAGTCGCTCAGTCATGTCTGACTCTTCAAGACCCCATGGACTGCAGCCTACTAGGCTCCTCCATCCCTAGAATTTTCCAGGCAAGAGTACTGGAGTGGGGTGCCATTGCCTACTCCATAATTACACCTAAGAGGAGTTAACACTATTCTTCTCAAACTATTTCAGAAAATTGAAGAAGAAGCACTTTTGAATTCATTCTATGACGTCAGCTTACACTTATACCAAAATATGGCAAAAAATCTACAGGAAAATAAAATTACAGTTCTGTGTCACTGATGAACATAGATGTGAAAATCCTCAACAAAATACATCTGACTTTTGAACAATGCAGAAATTGGGGTGCCAACCCTCACTGCAGTTGAAAATTCCTGTGTAACTTTTAATCACCCTTCTGTATATGTGACAGTTACTAATCTCAGTCTACAGTTCCACATCTTACAGAGTCAATAACCACTGACATGCCAGTCTGTAGTATTTACTATAGAAAAAAATCTGGGTAAAAGTGGATCCATGCAATTCAAACTCTGTTACTCAAAGATCAACTGTATTAGCAAACCAATTTAACAATACATTATGACAATGAAAGGAAACAAATTCACTTCTCCCACATCCTGATAACTACTGAAATTAATAACAAATATAAGAATCATGCAGTACCCCCAAATGGCCCTGAAAGTTGGAAACTGTTCATTCATATGCCAAATCATTTACTTGTAGAAAAGAAAATCAGGAAATTTGCAGATCTGTGGTCACTTCTGAAAAAGTAGGAGAAAAAATGGTAGATATAAAACTTCAATTAATGTCCCCCTAATTGTAATTCTTAAGGACTGAAGTAGACAATAAACCAACAGAAGCTTCTATTTCTTGACTGAATCACTAGCCTTTGAAAGCAGTTTTTAAGAAGGTTAAATTTAGTGCAGCAGCAGCTAATCTAAGGCAAATAGCAGTGACTAGATTGCCCTTGATTTGGAAGTACAACTATCCTATAACAATGGAAATGAGGCTAGGCACAGGCACAACTTGTAAGTCATGTAGTAGGGCCAAAAAATCCAGGATGTGCAAAATTGGCTCCTGTACAATGTGCACATAAACTTCATCAGACATAGAATTCTCGTCAAACATCTTCTGCTGAGACCACCTATAGCTCCAACTCTCATTTCAGTGCAGTGTTGAGATAGCAATGTAAGTTTATGTCAACTAACCATTTAATCTAACATACATTGGGTAGAATCTAATGGTAACCAGGTGCACTGTGATGTTGGCAGAGAATCTCATTTTGCTTGCCTTTGGGCAGATATCAAAGTCATAAAATCTGTTTATTTAAGGAGGGATAGATTTTAGAACAAAAACAATAAAGTGCTTGAAACACTTAATTGTTCATTGCAAAATCCAGAAAACATTTTAATTAAGATACAGTAAATAGAAATCATTAAAAATAATACTATACTTTAAAAGTGGAGAGAAGTGTCAATGGGCTTCAAGGAAAGGTAGAAGGAATAACAGAAATAAGTTGAAAGGTGGAGATGTTGTCAGATGATGGGTTATTGTAAAGAAGTAAGAATTAAATACTTAATTAGTGGAAAACTTCCAAGTAATGATGATTTACAGAGTAAGCTGAGGGAATAGATGACGTTAGTGTATTAAAGGTGAAGCTCATTAGAGTTTAGACCAAGGAAACCAGAGACTCAGTTATGGATAAGCTAACCTTGGGGTCTCTGAAGATACAGTAAAAAGAATTAATGTCAAAGGTTAACAGAGAGTCAGAAACAAACAAGTAAATTGTAAGATAGCAGGTGGCAGCAAAAAGAGACAAGGAAAAGAGCAGTGCTAGAGACCATAAATCTCAAGTAGTTTATATATTCAAATGAAGAGGAAGATGGAGATTGAAGTCTGTCAAACACACAGTAATATGACTGACATACACCTACATACACCTACGTAAGATAGGTGCTCAGTAATGATGACTAATATTATTGCTGTAGTTTAAGTCATAAAGCAGGATATTACGCGGTCTACTTTTCAGTAATTGATTGATATATCCATTTTACATTTGTGAAATGATTTTTTTTTTCTTTAAGGGCACTTAAATTGCATTGTGGAGCAGCCACAGTAACATTAAGAATTAGTGTGGGCTAAATATAACAATTAATGTAATCCAGATCAAGTGAACATCTCATGTGGAAAGTCATCCCACAGTAGTTTTGTTTCATAGTGCCCCAAAGACTGACTGGCAAACCTCATATCTGAATAATGTAACAGTATTAGATTGTTAAATACATATGAAATTACCTGTAGATATCTTTTCAAGGCCAGAGGTGGAGGTGGAGTGATATCATACCATTTGCCTCAAGGACATATATCAGCTCTGCTAAAGAAACAAAAAACAAAAAACACAGTATGAGTCAGCCTGCTGATGCACTTGCTATGCCACCTACAGAGGTTGTAATAGGACTCTTCAGATATTCAGAGATATGGGTGAATTAATTTTAACTAATTTACAAGTTCTATTTTCCTATTGTGGTCTATATGAAGTATAAATGCATGTAACTACTATATTTCAAATCTTTATTTTTTTTTAATTAATTTTATTCTATTCTCAAACTTTACATAATTGTATTAGTTCTGCCAAACATCAAAATGAATCCACCACGGGTATACATGTGTTCCCCATCCTGAACCCCCCTCCCTCCTCCCTCCCCACACCATCCCTCTGGGTCGTCCCAGTGCACCAGCCCCAAGCATCCAGTATCGTGCATTGAACCTGGACTGGCATCTCATTTCATACATGATATTTTACATGTTTCAATGCCATTCTCCCAAATCTTCCCACCCTCTCCCTCTCCCACAGAGTCTATAAGACTGTTCTATACATCAGTGTCTCTTTTGCTGTCTCCTATACAGGGTTATCGTTACCATCTTTCTAAATTCCATATATATGCATTAGTATACTGTATTGGTGTTTTTCCTTCTGGCTTACTTCACTCTGTATAATAGGCTCCAGTTTCATCCACCTCATTAGAACTGATTCAAATGTATTCTTTTTGATGGCTGAGTAATACTCCATTGTGTATATGTACCACAGCTTGCTTATCCATTCATCTGCTGATGGGCCTCTAGGTTGCTTCCATGTCCTGGCTATTATAAACAGTGCTGCGATGAACATTGGGGTACACGTGTCTCTTTCCCTTCTGGTTTCCTCAGTGTGTATGCCCAGCAGTGGGATTGCTGGGTCATAAGGCAGTTCTATTTCCAGTTTTTTAAGGAATCTCCACACTGTTCTCCATAGTGGCTGTACTAGTTTGCATTCCCACCAACAGTGTAAGAGGGTTCCCTTTTCTCCACACCCTCTCCAGCATTTATTATTTGTAGACTTTTGGATCGCAGCCATTCTGACTGGTGTGAAATGGTACCTCATAGTGGTTTTGATTTGCATTTCTCTGATAATGAGTGATGTTGAGCATCTTCTCATGTGTTTGTTAGCCATCTGTATGTCTTCTTTGGAGAAATGTCTATTTAGATCTTTGGCCCATTTTTTGATTGGGTCATTTATTTTTCTGGAGTTGAGCTGTAGGAGTTGCTTGTATATTTTTGAGATTAGTTGTTTGTCGGTTGCTTCATTTGCTATTATTTTCTCCCATTCTGAAGGCTGTCTTTTCACCTTGCTAATAGTTTCCTTTGATGTGCAGAAGCTTTTAAGTTTAATTAGGTCCCATTTGTTTATTTTTGCTTTTATTTCCAATATTCTGGGAGGTGGGTCATAGAGGATCCTGCTGTGATGTATGTCAGAGAATGTTTTGCCTATGTTCTCTCAAATCTTTATTTTTGTAGACAATGACAGTTTTAAAACATTCCCTATCCTGTGCCCCTCAAAGAGAGGCTAAACTTGGGTTCGTTGGTGCCAGTCAGCTTGGTTTCATATTTTGGCTTTACTTCTTACTAGCTGAGTAACCTTAATTGTTTTACTTAGGTCTTTTGAGGGGGTTAGCTTAGGTTTTCTCACTTATAAAATTGGGGTTATTAGGGCAAATTGAACCCAGGTCCAATGCCTGGATCTGGAAGATCCCCTGGAGAAGGGAATGGCTACCCACTTGAATATTTTTGCCCGGAGAATTCCATGGACAGAGGAGCTGGATGGGATTGCAGAGAGTCAGAGATGACTGAGCAACTAACACACACACAGGGCAATATGTAATGAATGAATCACTTTTACCCTATATCAGGTATATATTACCAGTAGTATATGTACTATATAGTATTAGTAGTGAAAGATTTATCATTGTACTCATTAAATGTTAAGATGTATTATATTATCCCTATTATTGCTATTAATAGTGATAGTATTTGGAAAAATAAGATATCAAAAAGTTTAAGAAAATTATATCTCTTTATATAGTGAGTATTATACACAAGGAACTTAACAAATACTATCTAATCTAATCCTTATTATAACCATATAAAATAGATATTATAGTATTTTAGATTTGTAGAAATTAAAGCTTACTCATGCAAAGAGCTGACTCATTGGAAAAGACTGATACTGGGAGGGATTGGGGGCAGGAGGAGAAGGGGACGACAGAGAATGAGATGGCTGGATGGCATCACTGACTCGATGGACGTGAATCTGGGTGAACTCCGGGAGTTGGTGATGGACAGAGAGGCCTGGCGTGCTGCGATTCACGGGGTCGCAAAGAGTTGGACACGACTGAGTGACCGAACTGAACTGAACTGAATCTGGATGACATTGATTCTAGATGTCATGCTTTTCTTATTGCATCATCTAATCTTATCTCTTTCACTGAGACTTTCACCATGACTAATTGATTTAATTCCATATAGAAAATTGTGTTTTATTTGCTCTCTTTCTCATAATTCTTACCTTTGAACATTTTATTTCTCTAGGTTATGTCATGTTTTTAGCTTTTAAAGAAGGGATATAAAATAGGAATATTAACCTCAATTTTTAGTTACTTCCATCTGGAGACTAAACATATCATTTTAAATACTGTTTGATAGAATCTTTGGTAGTTGGTGTATCACTGTATTTTTAGTGTCATTTTTGTGTATAGAAGCAGTTGGTACTTGATTTAAACAAATGTAAACTTGAAATGGCATTCCTTTTCACTTTGTCTCTATATATTAAACAAATTTTATACAGGCTAATTATAAATTTTGTAATAGTATATTATATTTTAGAAATAAGTCAATTCAGAAAACATTTCTGAGGTATCTGCATTCTTCAGTTTAAAGTGTAACTGCAAAGTCTTATTCATAATTAGGCTTTCCATCAACTTTAGTTATATCATGCAACTAAAGCTAATATAAAACATATTTACATGACAAATTACAAGTTCATGAATTAACTTTCAGTTTGGAGTTAATATATCTGTTTCTGATTACATTTAAGGAATTGGTTAAAAATTCTTAATATTCCTTATAACATTTATCTTTCCAAAATAAAATATCACTTGTGTCTCTAATAGAATTGGTAGCTTTTACTGAGAAGGATTGTGATAATTAAACATAATTTGTGTTATATACTTAATATATTTGCTCTTTCTGTGCCACCACATTTAGGCATTTTGGATTGTTTTGAAATGTTTAATGCTGCAACTCTAATGTTTGTAACCTTAAGACAAGTAAATCTGAGAACACACAAATACATACAACACATCACAACTACCTCTACTACCTCCTCCACTCACTATTAGTCAGGGTGATATGTATGTGTGTGTGTGTATGCATGTAGGAATTTTATGGAAGGTCTATATACATCTTCACAAACTTTAATTTTTTTCTTGCAGTTTTGAAGAAGCTTACATTTTCTTATATGTATTTCACTAACTGGCACTTTGATGCAATTAATTACAATTTATTATGGCAGAAGTCAAAAATATAATCATTTTAAATGTTTCTAATTTATTAGAAAGTGATTATTATCATTTTATTAAAAATACATTACCTGATCTATTTACAATAGACAAGACATTGAAGCAAACTAAGTGTCAATCAACAAATAAATGTATACATGAACATTGTGTATATACAAAATAGAAAATTCGGTTCAGTTCAGTTCAGTCACTCAGTTATATCTGACTCTTTGTGACCCCATGAATCGCAGCATGCCAGGCCTCCCTGTCAATCACCAACTCCCAGAGTCTACTCAAACTCATGTCAATCGAGTAAGAGATGACATCCAGTCATCTCATCCTCTGTCGTCCCCTTCTCCGTCCCCTTCTCCTCCTGCCCCCAATCCCTCCCAGGATCAGGATCTTTTCCAATGAGTCAACTCTTCACATCAGGTGGCCAAAGTATTGGAGTTTCAGCTTTAGCATCAGTCCTTCCAAAGAACACCCAGGACTGATCTCCTTTAGGATGGACTGGTTGGATCTCCTTGCAGTCCAATAGACTCTCAAGAGTCTTCTCCAACACCACAGTTCAAAAGCATCAATTCTTCGGCACTCAGCTTTCTTTATAGTCCAACTTTCACATCCATACCTGACTACTGGAAAAACCGTAGCCTTGACTAGATGGACCATTGTTGGCAAAGTAATGTCTGTGCTTTTGAATATGCTATCTAGATTGGTCATAACTTTCCTTCTAAGGAGTAAGCGTCTTTTAATTTCATGGCTGCAATCACCATCTGCAGTGATTTTGGAGCCCAGAAAAATTTCCACTGTTTCCCCATCTATTTCCCATGAAGTGATGGGACCAGATAACATGATCTTAGTTTTCTGAATGTTGAACTTTAAGCCCACTTTTTCACTCTCCTCTTTCACTCTCATCAAGAGGCTTTTGAGTTCCTCTTCACTTTCTGCCATAAGGGTGGTGTCATCTGCATTTCTGAGGTCATTGATATTTCTCCCAGCAATCTTGATTCCAGCTTGTGCTTCTTCTAGCCCAGCGTTTCTCATGATGTACTCTGCATATAAGTTAAATAAGCAGAGTGACAATATATAGCCTTGACATACTCCTTTTCCGATTTGGAACCAGTCTGTTGTTCCATGTCCAGTTCTGACTGTTGCTTCCTGACCTGCATATAGTTTCTCAAGAGGCGGTTCAGGTGGTCTGGTATTTCCATCTCTTTCAGAATTTTCCACAGTTTATTGTGATCCACACAGTCAAAGGCTTTGGCATAGTCAATAAAGCAGAAATAGATATTTTTTTCTGGAACTCTCTTACTTTTTCGATGATCCAGTGGATGTTGGCAATTAGATCTCTGGTTCCTCTGCCCTTTCTAATTACCCAGCTGTAAAAAAGAATGAAGTACTGCCATTTGTAGAGCATGGATGGATGTAGAGATTAGCATACTAAGTGAAATGTCAGGTAGAGAAAGACAAATATTATATGGTGTCACTTAAATGTGTAATACAAAAAAAAAAAAAAAAGGAGAAATGAACTTGTTTACAAAACAGAAACAGACTCACTGACAAAAAAATAAAAATAAAAAAGAAACAATTTCTGGTTGTTGAAGGAGAAGAGGGAGGGATAAATTAGGAGTATGGGATTAACACACTACTTTATATAAATTAGATAAACAGCAAGGATTTACTATATAGGAAAAGTGCTCAAACTACCACACAATTGCACTCATCTCACATGCTAGTAAAGTGATGCTTAAAATTCTCCAAGCCATGCTTCAGCAATACTTGAACCATGAACTTCCAGATGTTCAAGCTGGTTTTAGAAAAGGCAGAGGAACCAGAGATCAAATTGCCAGCATCCGCTGGATCATGGAAAAAGCAAGAGAGTTCCAGAAAAATATCTATTTATGCTTTATTGACTATGCCAAAGTCTTTGACTGTGTGGATCACAATAAACTGTGGAAAATTCTGAAAGAGATGGGAATACCAGACCACCTGACCTGCCTCTTGAGAAACCTGTATGCAGGTCAGGAAGCAGCAGTTGGAACTGGACATGGAACAACAGACTGGTTCCAAATCGGAAAAGGAGTATGTCAAGGCTGTATATTGTCACCCTGCCTACTTAACTTCTATGCAGAGTACATCATGAGAAATGCTGGGCTGGAAGAATCACAAGCTGGAATCAAGATTGCCGGGAGAAATATGAATAAACTCAGATATGCAGATGACACCACCCTTATGGCAGAAAGTGAAGAAGAACTAAAGAGCCTCTTGATGAAAGGAGAGTGAAAAAGTTGGCCTAAAGCTCAGCGTTCAGAAAATGAAGATCATGGCATCTGGTCCCATCACTTCTTGGGAAATAGATGGGGAAACAGTGGAAATTTTTCTGGGCTCCAAAATCACTGCAGATGGTGATTGCAGCCATGAAATTAAAAGATGCTTACTCCTTGGAAGGAAAGTTATGACCAATCTAGATAGCATATTCACAAGCAGAGACATTACTTTGTCAACAAAG
The DNA here is from genome assembly GCF_029378745.1 of Bos indicus. Taxonomy (NCBI): domain Eukaryota; kingdom Metazoa; phylum Chordata; class Mammalia; order Artiodactyla; family Bovidae; genus Bos; species Bos indicus. Next base: position 92,986,006 of record NC_091767.1, read on the forward strand.
GTCTGCCTAGTCAAGGCTATGGTTTTTCCAGTAGTCAGGTATAGATGTTAGAGATGGACTATAAAGAAAACTGAGTGCCGAAGAATTGATGCTTTTGAACTGTGGTGTTGGACTGCAAGGAGATCCAACCAGTCCATCCTAAAGGATATCAGTCCTGGGTGTTCATTGGCATGACTGATGTTGAAGCTGAAACTCCAATACTTTGACCACCTGATGCAAAGAGCTGACTCATTTGAAAAGACCCTGATGCTGGGAAAGATTGGAGGCAAAAGGAGAAGAGAAAGGCAGAGGATAAGATTGTTTGATAGAATCACCAACTTAATGGACGTGCAAATGAGCAAACTCCAGTAAATAGTGAAGGACAGGGAAGCCTGAGGTGCTGCAGTCCGTAGGGTCGCAGAAAGTCAGACACAATTTAGCAGCTGAACAGTAACAATAACAACACTGATTAAAAAAGGGCTATCAAGCATGAAAAGACATGGATGAATTTACATATTAATAAGTAAAAGAGACCAATCTGAAAAGCTACATTACTCTGTGATTCCAATCATATGGCATTCTGGAAAAGACAAACCTACCTATAGAGATTACAAACAAATCAGTGGCTTCCAGGGAGCTAAAGATGAGGAGGAAGGAGGCTGAATAGGTGAAGCATACAGATTTTTGAGGAGTGAAACTGTACTACACAATACTATAATGGTGAATATAAGACACTGTGCTGTGTGCTTAGTCGTTCAGTCACGTCCAGCTCTTTGTGACCCCATGAACTGTACCCTACCAGCCTCCTCTGTCCTTGGGTATTGTCCAGGCAAGAATACTAGAGTGGGTTGTCATGCCCTCCTGCAGGGGATCTTCCCAACCCAGGGATGGCACCCAGGTCTCCCAAGTTCCAGGAGGATTCTTTACCATCTGAGCTACAAGGAAAGTCCCATAAGACATTAGACATTTGTCAAAAATCAAAGACTTTTACATTACACAGAACATCACAACTTTAAATAAACCTTGATGTATACAAAATTTAAAAATAAATTAGATTGGGGAATCTCAGGATGGAATGCAGAATGTAACCAAAAATTTAAATGTAGTACAGATGTATAAAAGAAACTTATTAAAGGGAGATGAGGAGTAAGTTTCTACTAAGTAACTTTTGAAATCAGATGCAGAGTCAGACACAACTGAAGTGACTTAGCACACATGCATAAGACTAAAGGAGCTTCCCAGGTTGGTCTCTGGTAAAGAATCTGCCTGCCAAGCCGGAGATGTGTATTCAGTCCCTGGATCAGAAAGATCCATGAAGAAGGAAATGGCAGCTCACTTCAGTATTCTTGCCTGGAAAATCCCATGGACAGATGCGCCTAGTGGGCTACAGTCCATGTGGTCACAAAAGAGTTGGACACGACTTAGCAACTAAACAACATAAGACTACAGACAAAGAAATTATATATAACCACTGTACTGTTGTGGATAAACTTGTTTCTCATGGGAGTATGCATTAATAGTTCAGAAACCACTGAATATGTATATTATAATTGAACAATTAAATAAATGAAAGCAAATGTTAAGAACTTGGTGAAATGAAAAGTTATAGATAAGAAAAAGAAGTAAAAAGTAGGCTAAAATGTTCCATGTGGAAAGAGATTAGAATTGTAGACATCAGTAAGAACTCAGGTAACTTAATATAGATATATAGAATTACATATAGAAATATATGTCTAGTGGGTTGGTGGGCTATTGTGTGTACATGTATTTTTATACATACAAATATCTCCTTGCTTTGTCAGTTGAAAGGGCCTAGAAACAATGATGCCTGAGTAACAGTGAACATACCTGAGCATCCAGATCTTAGATTCAAATGCTATTCTTCAATGAAAGTAACCATGGCCCCCAGGAAGAAAAATTGGTCCTAGAACTGGTATTGGGACAAGATAAGTTGGAGCTATCTGAGAATGCAGAATTAAAGTTAAAAATATTTTGTTTCTTAAGTACATCTGAAAGCAAATGGAATTGAAGCCCTAATGAAACATATATTATATATCATTTCCCTTTACATAAATAAGAGCTTTTTCTGTGACAGGACTTATGATATGTCATCAATAGGCCAGAAAATATAATTTAAAATACATATCTTAGATTTTTTTTAATATATTAACTTTATTTTATTATAAAATTAATACATGTAATTAATGATTTAAACAATCCAGAAAATTGTAAACAAAGAATAAACCTTTATTCCAAAAATAAAAACTTTTATTCCATTCATTTTAACCTTATGTTGTCTATATATTTTGATGGTCTTCTATGTACACCCTAACATAAACTAGCTTACTTTTAAATGAGGATATTAACATGATACTCAGGTTACATTAAACACCTTTTAAATTAGCAAAGCCTTATAAACATGTTTATATTTTAATAACCTATAGAATTAATATTACTGTGTTTGGCCTTATAACTGTTACATTATTGGATCTTTTGAATGTTTTGCCATCTTAAACAATAGTATATACTGTGTGGTATGTGATAAAGTGCAGAGTGACAAATGAACATGGTACTGAGGAATGATGGGTAATATGTATGGATATTTATTATAAGTTTTGTGGAATGCAGGATAAAAATGCTGACAAATGTGGAAAAATAAGTTGCAACCAGATAATTGAGTCTTTTGCTGTAATATTGAACAATATCAGATTGAGAGTCCAATTTACTTTAATATTGGATATAATTATTCCCCAATTTATTTCTTTGTAAGTGAGCTACTTTTTCTCATGAATTTTATTCTAGTTTTATGTTTTTATATCCTTTTACTCATGTAAATTACTCTAACACTCTCATTTTTTGGCCAGGTATGTATTTGTGCAGTATTGCAGTAAGTAACCATAATCCTCTTACCTGAGTTTTACAAAATGAAAAATTAGATTCTAAATTTAAAAATACTACAATGCAGATCTAGTTCTATGTGACCTACCCATGACAAAGAAGTTATATTTCTTAGATTTAGTAAAAATACTCATTTAAAATGAGCTCATTTGCAATTATTCTAAAATTTACTCCCTATGGAGGCATTATATTTTGAGGTAATTACAATCACTTTTTTCAAAATAACTGATTAGGTATGATTTCATCTTGCTTCCTGAGAAATGCAGGGGCTGGTTTGTAATCCACTTTGGAAAATTAGAACCAAAAGTATGGTGAAAATGAAGTGATTCTAGAATTCTTAAGTACTCTAGTTTTGAAATTAACAATGCTAAACCTGACATTTTTGCACGTTATAAAGCTATTTGGAGAATAATTATAATGCATTTTAAAAATTAACTTTCCAGGTTTATAGCAACTTTTAATTGTAGAATTCAAATAGAATAGGCTAAGCTCCTCTAGCTCCAATCCTGAGAACTTCCAGTTGCATTAAATATATGCTATCAATAAATACTTGGAGTGTGGGAAAGTAGTTTAGATATAAACTTCAAGATGCATTTTTTTTAATTTGGATAATTTTAGTCAATATATGAAATTAGTTGCTATATGATACTGAGGTGGTCAATTAACTAAAAAAAAAACTCTTAAGTAATAAATATTAGTAGGAATACATTAGCACAAAGATTTTCAGTAGTATAAATATTAATACTTTCATTTTTTAAAGGCCAGTAATCCATTGAAATTTGGATTTTAAACTCAGAATCATATATGCTTGTCACAGCAATCAAGATAGGGCATTTAAATATTTTATAATAAAATAAGTCAAATTTGAGTTTCATTTATGAAATCTTTAGGCAGATAATCTTATTAAATAACTCTCAATTATAGTGCATATTTCAAAAAAGCCTCAATGTGAAATTATTAAAAACAGAAATATTTATACATATTATTGTAGAAATTACAGTATTAATTAGATTATGACTTTATAGTTCAATATTGTGAATTTTTAACCATAAGGTTAGAAAAAAGTAAATTTTTCTTTTGCTTTTAGTATATAGATTTATAAATAGTTACTAAAAAAGTAAAATCTTCAAAATATTAGGACATATGAGCACACTTGGACTATCGGGCTTCCCTGATAGCTCAGATGAAACCTGGGTTTGATCCCTGTGTTGGGAAGATCCCCTGGAGGAGGGCATGGTACTCCCCTCCAATATTCTTCCCTGGAAAATCCCCATGGACAGAGGAGCCTCGTGGGCTGCAATCCATGGGATCGCAAAAAGTCAGACATGATGAGCAACTAAGCACAGCACACACAGAATTAAGGAGGCCGAGTGCATGCCCAGTGCTTAAGTTATGTCTGACTCTTCGATGCTGTGAACTATAGCCTGCCAGTCTCCTTTGTCCATGGCATTCTCCAGGCAAGAATACTGGGGTGGGGTGCCATACACTCCTCCAGGGGATCTTCCTGACCACGGGATCAAACCCACATCTCCTGTGTCTCCTGCATTACAAGCAGATTCTTTACCACTGTACTATCTGGGAAGTTTTCAGGCTGAGAGAATTATTATATTATTGCATTTATTTTTTTCTTCTAGATCTTATATTGCTTATTTAAATAATTAAGTAGTGATTTATTAGCCACTTAGTGCTGTTCTTCGATTACTTTTTATTGAATTAATGTATTGTCTGTGAACACCAACAATATTTAGTTCAGTTTCAAAAGTTTAGTGAATAACTGAACTGAGAAGTTAAAAACATTTACAGAATCTTAAAGTTTATTTAATCAGTTTTGCCTCTTTACATGTTTTTGAACACAAATTAAGATAAAAATGGAACCAAATGTGGAAGGGGACTTCTGTTTTATGTTTTGACCATAGACCCAAATCTGAGGATATTTGTTATTGAATATATGTACTTTCTAAAGAGAATGCCAAGACTCCTGAAGAGGGTACATCTGGTGGGCCAAAAACAGCAAGTAGTTACAGAGTGCGTAGATCTCCTCACAGGTCAACATTTAATTGAGAGAAGTTAACTAACACTATCAATTATTTGACATAAATACTGCTTCCCAGCTATGGTAAACACTTAACACTCATGACAAATAGAATACTATTCAATACTCTGGACACTTCCATTCTACCAGTTGAGTTGCAATGCATACCAAAATTAATTAAGTTTCCTTAGAGAGGTTACGTTCTTTTTTTTAATGCAAACAAGCATATGGTTTCATTAACTATTATGCAAGAACTAAAATATACCTGTGAAAATATTGCAGGGTTTCTATGAATATTTAATGAAGTGTTTGGAAAAGGTTTGTATCCAAAATCCTGTAGCATTAATTTTAGGAACTGTTTAAGAAAAACATCCATAAAAATCTAGGTGATTTCTCTTTCACACATGTTTGAAAGTGCTTTTAATTTAATGTTATATTTTAAAGAAACACTAAAGTCTGTGCCATAGATTGTGTATTATAATTGCAGTTTATGTAGGAGAGGTTATATAGAGTTATAATCAGTCATCTCAAAGAAATAACTTAGCTCTTCCTTCAGTTCAGTTTAGTTGCTCAGTCGTATCCGACTCTTTGCGACCCTGTGAACACACAACACCAGGCTTCCCCGTCCATTACCAACTCCTGGAGTCCACCCAAACCCATGTCCATTGAGTCAATGATGCCATCCAACCATCCCATCCTCTGTCGTCCCCTTCTCCTCTTGCCCTCAATCTTTCCCAGCATCAGGGTCTTTTTTTTTTTTTTTTTAAAGCAATTTAACTTTATTAAGACGTCATCTCTCCTCAAATTGCTCTAATGCAATTCTAATAAACATTCCAGTTGGGTTTCTTTTTTTAACTTTACAATATTGTGTTGGTTTCGCCATATATCAACATGAATCCACCACAGGGTCTTTTCAAATGAGTCAGCTCTTTGCATCAGGTGGCCAAAATATTGGAGTTTCAGCTTCAACATCAGTCCTGCCAATGAACACCCAAGAATGATATCGTTTAGGTTGGACTGGTTGGATCTCCTTGCAGTCCAAGGGACTCTCAAGAATCCTCTCCAACACTGCAGTTCAAAAGCATCAATTTTTTCATGCTCAGCTTTCTTTATAGTCCAACTTTCACATCCATACATGACCACTGGAAAAACCAAAGCCTTGACTAGATGGAACTTTGTTGACAAAGTAATGTCTCTGCTTTTGAATATGCTACCTAGGTAGGTCATAACTTTCCTTCCAAGGAGTAAGCGTCTTTAATTTCATGGCTGCACTCACCATCTGCAGTGATTTTGGAGCCCAGAAAAATAAAGTCAGCCATTGTTTCCACATCTATTTGCCATGAAGTGATAGGACCGGATGCCATGATCTTAGTTTTCTGAATGTTGAGTTTTAAGCCAACTTTTTCACTCTCCTCTTTCACTTTCATCAAGAGGCTCTTTAGTTCTTCACTTTCTGCCATAAAGGTGGTGTCATCTGCATATCTGAGGTCATTGATATTTCTCCCGGCAATCTTGATTCCAGCTTGTGCTTCCTCCAGCCCAGTGATTCTCATGATGTACTCTGCATATAAGTTGAATAAGCAGGGTGACAGTATACAGCCTTGACATACTCTTTTTCCTATTTGGAACCAGTCTGTTGTTTCATGTCCAGTTCTAACTGTTGCTTCCTGACCCGCATACAGGTTTCTCAATGATGGCAATTACTTTTTTTCTAAGCAGAGGCTTTGTTTTTGAGAAAGACATGATGTCCTAGTCAATGAGTTAATATGTGGCTTCATATATATGCTTGTGCATGTGTATGTATGTGTGGATAAGTGTATATATTAAATTTAAGTTTTTACTTCAATCTGTGTGTCTTTTCAATTATCCAACCAAAGCTTGTTGGTTGGATAATAACCCAAGTCCTAAGAGCCCATATGATATCTCTTATATGTGCAATCTAAGCAAAACAAAATGAAAGCAAGCAAAAAAAAAGGAGGATCATAGATACACTGTACAGATTGATTGCCAGAGGCAGATGGTTGAGGAGATGGGAGAAATGGGTCAAAGGATATTAAATATATATATTAAAAAAACCTAGTAGTCATGTGTGTGTATTACTATGTTAATAAAAGAAACTTAAGTTTGCAACATACTTTATAGTTTAACACACAGGTGAAGTTTCATGAAAACTGTTTTAGGATGAAACAACTAAAATTGGGAGTAACTTGTTGTTTAGTCACTGAGTCATAACCGACTCTTGTGAACCAGTAGACTGCAGCCCACCAGGTTCTCTGTCTGTGGAATTTCCCAGGCAAGAATACTGGAGTGGGTTGCCATTTCATTCTCCAGGGAATCTCCCTGACCCAGGGATCCAACTCACGACTCCTTTGTGTCATGCATTGGCAGGTAGATTCTTTACCACTGAGTCAGGTGGGAAGCCCTTACTAACTGATACATCAGAAAAAAATCCATTTTTAATTAACATTACAACATTTCATTGATTGTGTAGTTTCTTCATAACAGAATATTCCCAATTATTCCCTTCTATTCTTTATAAGATTACTGTCCTTCGTTTCACTTACCCTCATTCTATAATTGAAAGTACACTCTTACTATTTTGAACATTTATGTAGTAAGTTATTAATAATATAAAACATTTTGCTTTCAAAATGTGAAATAAACATTAGTGTATTCTTTTGTCTTTAGCTTGTATTTAGTATGCTTTTTTCCTACTCTGTTCTCAAGTACGCTTAGAGTATGTGCTCTTTATTGAATACACAGTAATATATTGTGTGAATACACAATATTTTTTGTGTAATTTCTCCATTTTTGGACATTCAAATGTCTGGCCTCTGCATTTTATCTCCACATTTTATTTGTCTCTGAGAATGAAGTGTGTTGTGTTTTGGGGGAAGTAAGTGACCTCTATCTTCTCATCATTTTTTAGGTGTGTGTTCCAGTTAGAAGGATGCAATCAACAGGCTCTGAGATGAATTTCCAGGGTTTCTGGGATATAGTATTTAATAGTCTGGCTTAGGCATTAATTGGCAAATATCTGTCAATTTCATGCCTGTATTTACCAAGCACTGTTCTAGAAACTGACTGAAAAAATGGCATCATCCTTAAATATGATGACTAGATTCTCATCTCTGTGAACCCAGTGCAGAAAGGCACTTACATGAGAAAGGAGAGTTGTTAGGAGCTAAGTAGAGTTACCAAAACGTGCTTAATACAGAAATAAAATTTCTAAATATGCCTTTTCTCTGCTTTTACTTATAAAATGTTGAGCAACACTTAAGATCATATATTCATTTCCCCAATTTTTTCCTATATTTCATGTGTTTTTTTTTTTTTTTGTCATTTGTTTCATGTAGTCTTCACATAACATTATTTTGGTGTGTAGTGCCAATATCAACATTACTTTATTTTTCCATTATGTAAACAATTATCACTATACCAGTTATTGAATAATCCAAGTTTTCCCTATAAATATTTATCATCTTTGAGTATATTTTTAGGTTTTTCTATCCTGTTTCTTTTTTTTTTTTCTCTTCCTGAAGACATTATGTTTATTTTATACTGTCTTAATTTATATAGCTTATTAAAACACCAAAAATTCTTGATTATTTCAGAAAATATTTTGGAGTATGTTTTAGGTACCAAGAATAATTGTCATTATTATTTTATTACAATCACATTAATATAACATTGATTTTAAAATATTGTTATTTTTGTGATTTTGAGCTTCTTATCTAGATATTTATTTTGCTTTGATTTCATTCCATTCTTATATATCAAAGTGAAATTTCAGATTTTTCTTCTTTGAGTCTTATGTATTTCCTGCTAATGTTCTTATATATTGACATCATTGTAATCTACTTCTATTACTAAAGGAAATAGCAAACTATTGATTTCTAAAGATTATATCTAAAAATTTATTTTTAATGCCCTCTAATTAGAATTTTTGCCCAAATTTTGTCTTTCTCAATTAACATACTAGAATACAATTACTCAATCAGTTATCATGCATGCCTGCTCAGTCATGTCTGACTCACTGTGACCCCATGGACTGTAGCCCACCAAGGCTCCTCTGTCCATGGGATTTTCCAGGCAAGAATACTGGAGTAATTTGCCATTTCCTACTCCAGAGGATCTTTCTGACCCAGGAATTGCACCCAAGGTCCCTAACTCTCCTGCATTGCAGGAGATTCTTTACCACTTGAGCCATCAGGGCAATAAATTCAATCATATTATTTCTAAAATATTGATTAGCATCTCTTTTTTTAAACCTCTTAATTATTTTTAGTCCCTTGCATTTGCTGAAATTTCAAGAAGAGTATGAAGTAACATGTATGGATGTCAGAGTTGGACTGTAAAGAAAGCTGAGCGCCGAAGAATTGATGCTTTTGAACTGTGGTGATGGAGAGGATTCTTGAGAGTCCCTTGGACTGCAAGGAGATCCAATCAGTCCATCCTAAAGGAGGTCAGTCCTGGGTGTTCATTAGCAGGACTGATGTTGAAGCTGAAACTCCAATATTTTGGCCACCTGTTGCGAAGAGCTGACTCATTTGAAAAGACCCTGATGCTGGGAGAGATTGAGGGCAGGAGGAGAAGGGGATGGCAGAGGATGAGATAGTTGGATAACATCACTGACTCAATGGACATGAGTTTGGGTGGACTCCAACAGTTGGTGATGGACAGGGAGGCCTGGCACGCTGCAGTCCATGGAGTCGCAAAGAGTCGGACACAACTGAGTGACTGAACTGAACTGAATGAAGTAATACTTTTGAAAACATATGTAAGTTTTTTCTAAATCAGTGGAAATACTTTTGTTATAAGTATGGGAGATTTAGATTTCAATGTCAACATCAATCTACTCATAGTAACTGCTTTTAGAAACTACTATATTGTGAAGGTTTCTAAAGTCAAGTCTGAACTTGATGGAAAATGTCATAGTTCAACAATATCTGTAAGGTGTTTGGAGGTAAACGAGAAACACAAATGCTATACATTTTTGACCCCATGTCTAGATTTCACCATAATCCTAAAAAGTTTGACCACTGTTAGTGAAATGTGATCTATCAACCAGGATAAATTAGGAATAAGGAAGAGTGTTGATATAACCTCAGAAACAGAATATAAATATGAGAGCTTCTATTTATCATCTCAGCAAAAAAAAAAAAAAAAGATAAAATACAGGTAGCTGTTGTATGACAAACTGCTCATAAACTTATTGAATTAATATGTCACTCACTATTATCTGTCAGTTGATGATATCAGCTCGGCAGTGCCTCAGACAGAGTCATGAAGTTGCATGAAGGCCCTAGCTGATGCTGGAGTCACGATGACGTTCAGCTGAGATGTTGGCATGATTAAATCTCTTCTCCTGTTTCTGTAATCACAGTGCCTCTTCTTCCCACATAGCTTTTAACATGGGTCTCTTACACATGGTCTCTATCAGCAGAGTAGATAGACTTTCATCGATGGAGGGTTAGGGTTCCCAAAAGCAAGAGCTCTAAGGAAGATGAAGCAGAAGCTGTCAGTCCTCTTAAAGCTCAAAGAATGGAACTGGCAAAATGCCAGTGCCCACTGTATTCTATTGGTAATTTCAAGCTACAGACTGTCCTTCGAGATTAGCTACCATTTTTAACCTGGCCCTGAAGTATTAGCATTCTTCTTTCACAAAAAATGCCCTCAGACTCAGAAGCCCCAAAGCCTTATCCTACTATTGCATAAGGCTCAACTTGAAGCTAAATACATTTACCTTTAAACGAGGTCAGGGTGTAGATTAGTTTCCTTGGGTATGTACATCTCCTCATGATCCAAAGACTTATGAACTAAAATACAAGTCATTCTGTTCTCCAATACATTATAAAGCAGGTGCAGGAGAACTGAACAAACAGCAACAGAAAAATAAATGTGTCCAAATGGGAGAAACAAAGAAGTCTCTGTTCCAAAGCAATGCTAAAATCCACCAGGTTCAAAATTGCCCTTGCCCCCTTGATTAGCTGTTTCTAGTCCTTGGTTTTCCTCAACTAAGCTTTGTCCACTAGTCTCTTAACTATGCCATTTTCCTTGGTTAGCTCTCCTTGCCTGGAGGAAGTTGGAGATTCAGAGATCTCTTTGCATTTTGAATGGTGTCTGTTCTTTTCTTTTCAAACTGGCAACTTTGAAATCTTTGTAGACTTTCTGTATATCAAATTACAGTTCACTCCATTAGACCCAAGTCATACTTATAAATCTCTTTGAGACAAGCTTTCCTCTACCTTGGGCTGAGGGTCAAGGTGCTGAGAGGTAATATTTTAAAAGACCTTTAGAAGCCCTCTTATTTAGAAGAGATATTCTAGGAAGAATGCCCATAAAATTCTTAGAAATCTTTGTGTCTAGCTGAGAGGATTTATGAGGTACCATCCTAAATCTTTCTCAGGTCTTAAAAAAGCGTTATGGCCACACCCTTGGGATTTAACCCTGAGCCTATATTTTACTGACAGAGCCCTGGATTTGATCTTTTCTCTCAAGCCACTGATTGTTTTGAAACCTATGTGAAACCTCAGTTTACCTCAAACCAAATAGGACCTTACATGAAAATGTATTATCTGGATTTTATTAGAAGTTTAATTGTTTCTCATTAGTTCATCATGCTATATCAAAAGATAGATAAATATGAGAATAGCTTTACTGAAACATTGCATTTTCAAAATTCTGCTCGGAAATATCCTTACTCAATTCGATTAGGTATACTTTACATCACTGGTTAATTTTTCCCCACTTAGAAACAATTAAAAGTGGTGTAGATAGATGAGCAGCAGTTACAGGATTACCTTAGAAGAGGTCCTTGCAAGTCTTCCAGGAGAGATTTCACCTCAGATGTGGAAAAAATGTTGCTTTCTACCAGAAAAGGGGAGTCAAACAATGTAAGACTTCAAAATTCTCATATTCCCTGTAAATTGTCCAAATGGTACCAGAAAAATTTCAGGGGCTCCCTCCCAATCAAAGCCTTAAGGTTAACAATGGTCTCTGCAAGACTGTGACTGTAATTTGTGGAATAATAAAGTGTTCTCTAGGATTAAAGTATTATTTAACTTTGGAAAAGAGCCAATTCTATGGTTATTAGCACATAATAGTTTCTCTGAGGGCAGTTATAGAAGCTTTGTGTGTGTGTGCTAAATCACTTTAATTGTGTCTGACTCTTTGGGACCCTATGTACTGTAACTCACCAGGCTCCTGTGTCCATAGGATTCCCCAGGCAAGAATTCTGGAGTGGGTTGCCGTGCCCTCCTCCAGGGGACCTTCCCAACTCAGGGGTCAAACCTGTGTCTCTTACATCTACTTGCATTGGTAGGCAAGTTCTTTACCACTAGTGCCACCTGGGAAGCCTTTTGGATATCAGCTTTTTGGATCCTTACCAAACAAAGTATGAGCAGATAATGAAAAACCTAAGCTCATCATCTTATTTCTCCAAGTTCTTCAATGTAATTAGGAGTAACAGATTAAACCCATCATACTCCTTATGTTCAATTATCCCATTACTTTCACTATTGTAGCCAATTTTGGGTCATCCAAATAGTTGCTTTCTGTAGGCAAACATTGCCTAATCATAGTGAAAGCTTTCATAATTTCACAGCAAAGTATTTGGACATGGGCTTTGGGTTGTTATTGGCTATCAGAGCTAAAAAAGTTGGGAAGAAGAGAGGAACATGTAGTGAATAAGGACAAGGATAAGCTGTAAGCTGCTGGCATGTCTTACTATGCCTCCAACAATGACATATTCCAAGCATAGTGACTACTGCTTCATTTACAAATTCTAAATGTTACAGTTTTCTTTTTATCTTTTCTTGTTTTGATTAATGTCAACCTAGGCTCAAACAGTTGGCATGCTCTGAAATTTAGTTTTAGCTGAGTCAAGTTAATATGATTGGAACAATCTGTGGAACCATAAAGAGAAGTAGGACAGGTTTAACCAAATTGACACCTGGTTAGGCAATTTGACACACACAAGACTGTAATAGTTTAAGAGCTCAAGTTATCATTATTTGTTAATGTTCATTGCCCTTGCTTTCACGTAATTATAAATACAATTTATTTTAAGCAAAATAAGCAAAACCCTCTATTGCTATGTGTATTGAAGAATTAGAAAATTTGAAGGAAAAAACTGTTCACTGTTCAGGTGATAGGCTTAAAATATAGAATCAGAGATGAGATAAAAGAAATTGGATCATGTAAGCATCATGTATGCAATGTAAAGCAAAGTAAGACAGAAGCTGTTAGGAATTGAGAATAGAGAGCTAAAATATAATAATAAAATTTGAACAAAGAGGTTCTGTGAAAACAGCAATATGGGTGTGTGTGTATGTGTGTATATGTGCTTGAATAGTGAATAAACTTTTTCCTTGGATTATTCTTGAATTTAAGATTTTACAGTGTCTGAAAGAGAAACTGAAATAGAATATTTTGTGTATAAGTTTATTAAAGAAGTTGCTTCATTCCAATAACTTAGATTTTAAGTGTTGAGTTTTAGAAAAAATAGCTTTCTGTTATTTTCTAAAGTTTCCAATCTTATCAGTAATTTAAAATAAAAATGAAGTGAAAATATTTCTGTGTGTCTAAATAGGTTATACAAGTTATTTTAAAATGAGTGATTCAGGGTCTTCTTAGGAAAAACACTAGACATTTTATGGAAGAGCTAAACTGAGTAAAAAAGACAATGATTGATTTTAACTAGTCATGCTTTTAACCAGTTAGAACATGAAGTCCAGCAGACTGTGAGATAGTCAAAGATAATTTAAGAAATAACAGACATAGGAAAACTTCCATGAAGCAGATGCTGCAAAAGCATTGAAGTTGAGCAAATATATATCAAATATAAGGCACTGACCTTTACTCTTTATAACATGTTACAATCATATACATGTTTATTGACAAGTGATAGTACCAGAAAAATAAAAAATTATTTCTTGTATTTGTCAGTTTCCATCCCATTATTATTATTATTATTTTTTTTTTTTTGCAGATGCACATGTGAACTTCACATAGGGTCAGTGTTCAACTAAAACAAGAATTTCTTGTAATAGTGATATTTTGATTTGACCTTTTAATATAATTGTTAAGTAAAAATTACTTATGGGAATTTTTTCTAGGAAAGATGGAGAAAAGCAATTCAGGGAATATTGGAAAATGAAGTCTTATCAGTAAAATAACACTTTTATGTAACTGAAATTACATCAACAAACATTACAGTCTTAGAACTATTTCTCTTTTCTATATTGTTTGTTCTGTGCAAAAAAACAAAGATTGTTTTTCAGCGTATGGAAATAAACAGGATATTGTATGAATAGGATTAATAGGATATTTGTATAATAAATAGGATATTGTATTACTTTGCTAGGCTGCCATCACAAAATACTACAAACTGGATTGCTTAAAAACAGAAATTTGTAGTTTTACAGTTTTGGAGGCTGGAAGTCCAAGATCAAGGTGCAGGAAGCTTGATTTCTCCTGAATCCTCTTTCCTTAGCATGCAGGTTGTCCCCCCTCTTTGTGCTTGCGTGCTGGTGTCTCTTCCTCTTCTTAGGATGTAGCCATATTGTATAAGGCCCCACCCTAAAGACCTTCTTTCAATTCAATCACCCCTTGTAAATCTTACCTCTAAATATGGTTTCTATTGCATGGTGACTATTGATTTCCCAGTCTTTATCACATACTCAGATGTTCCATAAAGGCAGAAGCAACTAGACTCCATTTTCTGCTTGCAATTCTCATTCTTGTTTGTTTTTCCTCTGTTTTATGTTATAAAAGCAACCCTCAAACTTACTCTTTCACTTAGAATTTGTTTTAACAGTTTGCCTCTTTCTGTATGATTCTAAGCTTTTCCAAACTCTTTAGCTGAATCAAATAGATGGGGAAACAATGAAAACAGTAACAGACTTTATTTTATTGGGCTCCAAAATCACTGCAGATGGTGACTGCTGCTGTGAAATTAAAACACACTTGCTCATTGGAAGAAAAGCAATGACAAACCTAGACACAATATTAAAAAGCAGAGACATCACTTCACCTACAAAGGTCTGTCTAGTCAAAGGTATGCTTTTTCTATAAGTTGTGTATGGATCTGAGAGCTGGACAATAAAAAAGACTGAGTGCCAAGGAACTGATGCCTTCAAACTGTGTCACTGGAGAAGACTCTGGAGAGTCCCTTGGACTGCAAGGAGATCAAACCAGTCAATCCTAAAGGAAATCAACCCTGAATATTAATTGGAAAGATTGATGTTGAGGCTGAAACTCCAATACTTTGGCCACCTGATGCGAAGAGCCAACTAATTGGAAAAGACCCTGCTGGGAAAGATTGAACATAGGAGGAGAAGGGGATGACAGAGAATGAGATGTTTGGATGGCATCACTGACTCAATGGATTTGAGTTTTAACAGGCTCCAAGAAATGGCAGGGTACAGGGAGGCCTGGCATGCTGCAGTCCATGGGGTTGCAAAGAGTCCGACATGACTGAGTGACTGAACAACAACAACGACAAGAATTATTGTCAGTGGGTACGTATCACTTCACCTCAACACTCAGCACATGGCACAGAGCACTGTATTCTTAACTGTATCCAGCTGATGTGTAAGAGGAAGCTGCTGTTCTTAAGTGCTTATGTTTTGTCAGGCACAAACTATTATTCCAAGCAAAAACTAGGTAAATTATATATATTTAATCCTTTTAACAGATCAACTAAGTATAAAATATCATTTATTTAACTACTATTTTCAGAAAGCTGAAATACTAAGATAATTTAAGAAGCTTGCTCAAGGCACATATATAGCAAAACTGGGGGAAAATATCTATAAATTGAAACATTGGGAAAAGGAGAAGCGTTCAGCAGAGGATGATATGGTTAAACAGCATCACAAACTTAATGGACATGAATTTGAGCAAACTCCAGGAGACAGTGAAGGACAGGGGAGTCTGGCATGCTGCACTCCATGGGGTTGCAAAGAGTCAGACACAACTTACAGACTGAACAACAACAACATAGCAAGAATGAAGTTGAAAAAACACACAAAATATTCTTATAATATTATTTGAAACAAACTATGCCATCAATCATGGTTGCTTCTTTTAATTTTTTTGGTATTTTTTTAATTTAACTTTATTTTATATTGGAGTAATGTTGATTTATAATATTGTGTTAGTTTCAGGTGTACAGCAAGGTGACTCAGTTATGCATATACATATATCCCTTCTTTTTTGTAACCTTTTCCCATATAGGTTATTACAGAATATCGAGTGTTTGCACTATTATCGCACCATTCAGCACTGGTTGCTCCAGGATAATAGCAACTGCCTAAATCTGAATTTCTCAACATATCCTTCCAGATGACCATAGTATAAACAAATAAAATAAAACAGAAGAAACATGAAATAAAAATATGTTTCACCACTTAGGACCACTAGAAGGTAGAGATATTTCACAAATTCAATTATTTAAAAAGAAATAACCACCAAATTTAAATAAGGGATGCCAGGGAGGACGGAATTCAGTTCAGTTCAGTCGCTCAGTCATGTCTGATGCCATGGACTACAGCACGCCAGGCTTCCTTGTCCATCACCAACTCCTGGAGCTTACTCAAAATCATGTCCTTCTAGTCAGTGATGCCATCCAACCATCTCATCCTCTGTCACCCCCTTCTCCTTCTGCCTTCAATCTTTCCCAGCATCAGGGTCTTTTCCAATGAGTCAGTTCTTCACATCAGGTGGCCAACGTATTGGAGTTTCAGCTTCAGCATCAGTCCTTCCAATGAATATTCAGGACTGATTTCCTTTAGGAAGGACTGGTTGGATCACCTTCCTGTCCAAGGGTCTCTCAAGAGTCTTCTGCAGCAGCACAATTGAAAGCATCAAGTCTTTGGTGCTCAGCTTTCTTTATAGTCCAAAACTTAAATCCATATATGATTACTGGAAAAATCATAGCTTTGATTAGATGGACCTTTGTTGGCAAAGTAATGTCTCTGCTCTTTAAAATGCTGTCTAGGTTGGTCATAACTTTTTTTCCAACACTTTGGCCACCTGATGGGAAGAGCTGACTCATTTGAAAAGACCCTGATGCTGGAATAGATAGAGGGCAGGAGGAGAAGGGGACGACAGAAGATGAGATGGTTGGATGGCCTCACAGACTCAATGGACATGGGTTTGGATGGTCTCCGGGAGTTGGTGATGGACAGGGAGGCCTGGCATGCTTTGGTTCATGGGGTCTCAGAGTCGGACATGACTGAGCGACTGAACTGAACTGAGCTAGGTTGGTCATAACTTTTCTTCCAAGGAGCAAGTGTCTTTTAATTTCATGGCTGCACTCACTATCTGTGGTGATTTTGGAGCCCCCCGAAATAAAGTCTCTCACTGTTTCTATTGTTTCCACATCTATTTGCCATGAAGTGATGGGACCAGATGCCATGATCTTAGTTTTCTGAATGTTGAGTTTTAAGCCAACTTTTATACTCTCCTCTTTCACTTTTTTCAAGAAGTTGTTTAGTTCTTCATTGCCATAAGGGTGGTATCATCTGCATATCTGAGGTTATTGACATTTCTCCCAGCAATCTTGATTCCAGTTTGTGCTTCTTCCAGTCCAGCATTTCTCATGATGTACTCTTCATATAAGTTAAATAAACAGGGTGACAATATACTGCCTTGACATACTTCTTTCCAGATTTGAAACCAGTCTATTGTTCCATGTCCAGTTCTGACTGTTGCTTCTTGACCTGCATACAGATTTCTCAGGAGGCAGGTTAGATGCTCTGGTATTCCCATCTCTTTCAGAATTTTCCAGTTTGTTGTGATCCACACAGTCAAAGGCTTTGGCGTAGTCAATAAAGCAGAAGTAGATGTTTTTCTGGAACTTTCTTGCTTTTTTGATGATCCAAGGGATGTTGGCAATTTGATCTCTGGTTCCTCTGAATTTTCTAAATCCAGCTTGAACATCTGGAAGTTCATGGTTCACGTACTGTTGAAGCCTGGCTTGGAGAATTTTGAGCATTACTTTGCTAGTGTGTGAGATGAGTGCAATTGTGTGCTAGTTTGAGCATTCTTTGGCATTGCCTTTCTTTGGGATTGGAATGAAAACTGATCTTTTCCGGTTCTGTGGCCACTGGTGCATTTTCCAAATTTGCTGACATAATGAGTGCAGCACTTTCACAGAATCATCTTTTAGTATTTGAAATAGGTCAACTGGAATTCCATCACCTCCTCTAGCTTTGTTTGTAGTGATGTTTCCAAAAGCCCACTTTGCTTTGCATTCTAGGCTGTCTGGTTCTAGAAGGAGGGAGAGGAGATTGCAAACAGAGTGGGGGTGTTAGAACACAGAAAAAAATCATCAACAGAAAGATAGAGTCTAAAACCAACATCAAATACTGAACACACTTCTGGGAGTTGGTAGTTCATTATACTAGCAACATAGAAAGGGATTCAAAGAGACCTAGACCAGTGGTGACACTCTCAGCCTTATTTTTTCTAGAAGTAGAGCTATAAAGAGATATGTGGTGCTTCTCAGAGAAATGGCAAAGGATGAGGTAGAAAATAGGATGGAATATCCAGAAACAGGCAAAAGTCAAGACGAACTGAATGCAACCCCTCTATTAAGCAAATAGAGAGAGAGTATAAATCAGATGAAAAAAATTATCACAATAAAAGAACTTCAAAATGAAAGATGATTATAATACCTTATTCCAAATCTTCAAGTGAACGTGAACAAATATTAAACAAGAATGGAGTCAGCAATTCAAAACTTAAGAGTCAATTTAAATTTTAAAAAACACAGCATGAAATACAATGAGATTTGACTGAACTTGAGAAAAATTATTAGAAGTCAATCTCATCATGAAAATGAAAAGTAAATTACAAAGTGCCCAAGAGAGTATAGATTTGAATGACAATTTAGTAAGGAACTTTGAAGAAAGATAGGAAAAGTGGACAGTAGAATAAAAATTAGATCCTTAAAAGAATCAGATCAAAAGTGACTAAAATGGAAGATATGTATAATTGGGTGATCTGAAGAAGAAAAAAAAAAGAAACAGAATAATGCTTTAAATTTTCATAAAAGAAAAATATTCTTATAAAAAAGTCCACATGGACTTGGGGAAATTGGTCCAGAGCAATCCACTGTAAGACACAATTTAGTAAAACTATTGAGCCAAAATTCACAATATACATATAGCATATGGATTTCTATGTACCCAGAACCACCTATATGAAGCAGAAAGTACAGAGGACAGCAAAAGAAAAATAAATACTCTTGTAATTGAATACCAAACAATTTAACATAAGATTCTCAATGCAAGACACATCAAGACATTAAAAAATAAGAAAGAATAAAGATAAGGGGATATTAGGGATATATATCAAATAATACTGTGATAATAGGAAATAGATATATTCTTCTGAAGGATGTATCATAGTCATTAAAAATGGCATGTATGTGCTCCTTCATTCAATTATGTCCAACATTTTTATGACCCTGTGGACTCTAACCCTCCAAGCTCCTCTGTCCATGGAATTTTCCAGGAAAGAATACGGGAGTAGGTTGCCATTTTCTACTCCAGGGGATTTTCCTGACCCAGGGATCGAACCTGCATCACTTGTGTCTCCTGATTTGGCAGGCAGATTCTTTACCACTGTGCCACCTGGGAAGTCCAAAAATGGCATATTACATCACAAAATTATTAATAAACCCCTTAATGTAGAACAATTAAAAACAACACCATCTGATGATAATGGAATAAATTAGAAATTTAAATTAATTAAGCAATATCCAAATTAATTAAAAATGAGAAAGAAAACCTTTTGTTAAATGATGCTGGGCAAAAAAAAAAAAAATACAATAAATGGAGAATTTCTGAAAAATAATGATGAAAACAATACACATCAAATCCATGGTATATATTTTAAGCACTGGTGTTAAATTCCTAACTAAGAATGCTAGAAAAGATCATCAATTCAATCCAAAAGAAAACACAATAAAAAATTAATAATTGGTAGAAAACAGAAAAGCAATAGATCATATTAATAAATAAAGTCATGGTGCTTTGAACAAAGTTGACAAATCAGTAACTAACTTGATTAATTTTAAAAAAAGGAGACAACACAGATAAAGAAAATAAGAAATGACACATAGAAAATATCCACCATTAAAGAAATTGTTAAAATCTTATATTTCTACCTACTATCTGGTATATCTCTATACAATAAATATGAAGAACAAACTAAATGAACTAGATAATTCTCTAGCCAGACACAATTTAACAAAATCAATCATAACAGATTAAAGGATTAAAGAGACCAATTTGCACATATATGGACAAACATGTAAGGTCATCAAGTGGACATCCCATTTATAAAGTATTAGTACTAGATGATTTTATAAGGGAATTCAACAAATCTTTGAAGAACAGATAGTATTAATACTACCTAATTTTAACTATAAAAAATGAGGGAAAATCCAAATTTATTTTATGAATGATGTGTTAAATTGATAAATAAACCCAAGATAGTATGAAAATAACAGATTAGATACACTTAATGCATATTGACATAACACTTCAGAAATAAAATAGTAGAAAACAGATTAGAAATGGTAACTTGATGTAATACTAATACATGGCATTGTATGCCAATTATGGCTTAATAAAAATAAATATTAAAAGATAGTGCTTATGTTCAGGCAGCTCAATATCAGAAAAACAAACATCCTAATCAAAATTGGGCAGAAGACCTACACAGACATTTCTCCAAAGAAGACATACAGATGGCTAATAATCACATGAAAAAAAAAGCTCAGTATTGCTTATTAATAGAGAAATGCAAATCAAAACTACAATGAAATATCACCTCACACCAGTCAGAATGCTGCTGCTGCTGCTCCTGCTAAGTCACTTCAGTCATGTCCGACTCTGTGTGACCCCATAGACGGCAGCCCACCAGGCTCCCCCATCCCTGGGATTCTCCAGGCAAGAACATTGAAGTGGGTTGCCATTTCCTTCTCCAATGTATGAAAGTGAAAAATGAAAGTGAAGACGCTCATTCGTGTCTGACTCTTAGCAATCCCTGAACTGCAGCCTACCAGGCTCCTCCATCAATGGGATTTTCCAGGCAAGAGTACTGGAGTGGGAATGGCCACCCTCAAAAAGATCTCCAAAAAAAAAAAAAAAATGCTGGATAGAATGTGGAGAAAAGGGAATCCTCTTGCACTGTTGTTGAGAATGTGAATTGATAGAGTCACAATGGAGAACAGTAAGGAGATTTCTTTAAAAAATAAATCTGGGTATTCTACCAGCAACCCCACAACTGGGCATATACCCTGAGAAAACCATCCTAAAATACACATGTACCCTGTTAATCACTGCAGCACTATTTACAATAGCCAGGATATGGAAACAATCTATCCACTGACAGACGAATACATAAAGAACTGGTGGTACATTTATACAAGGCAATATTTGTTGTTGTTCAGTTGCACAATCATGTCCAACTCTTTGTGACCCCATGGACTGCAGCATGCCAGGCCTACCTTCACTCACCATCTCCCCAAGTTTTCCCCAAATTCATATCAGTAATGCCAACATGCCATCAGTGATGCCATCCAGCTATCTCACCCTCTGATGACCTCTTCTCCTTTTGGCCTCAATCTTTCCCAGTATTAAGGACTTTTCCAATGATTTAACTGTTTGCATCAGGTGACCAAAATACTGGAGCTTCAGATTCAGCATCAGTCCTTCCAATGAATATTCAGGGTTGATTTTCCTTTAGACCAACTGGTTTTATCTTCTTGCTGTCCAAGGGACTTTCAGGAGTATTCTCCAGCACTACAGATTGAAGGCATCAATTCTTTGGTGCTCTGCCTTCTTTACAGTCTAGCTCTCACAATCATACATGACTATGAAATATTACTCAGCCATAAAAGAGAATTATTTTGAGTAATTTCTAGTGAGGTAGATGAATCTGGAGCCTGTTTTATAGAGTGAAGTAAGTCAGGGAAAAGTAAATATTGTATATTAATGCATATATATATAGAATGTAGAAAAACAGCACTGATGAACCTATTTGTAGGGCAACAATACAGACTTAGACATAGAGAACAGACTTGAGCACATAGAAGTAAGAAGAGGGTGGACAAATTGAGAGAGTAGCTTTGAAACATACACATTACCATATGTAAAATATGTAGCCAGTGGGAATTTGCTGTATGACTCAGGAAGCTCAACCTTGTGCTCTGTGACAACCTAGAAGGGTGGGATAAAGTGTGAGATGGGAGGGGGGTTCAAGAGGGAAGGGACACATATATACCTATGGCTGTTTCATGCTGATGTATGGAAGAAACTAACACAACATTCTACAGCAGTTTTCCTCCAATTAAAAATAAATACATTTAAAAAATAAGAATAAATTTTAAAAACTGAAAAAAAACGATGTGTATCTGTAGTCTATAAAGTGTTAGAAAAATGCTTGGTTCAGTAAATATTGACCATTACTAATGAATAAACAAATTAAAACATTAAGTGAATATTTGTATCACATAATACACATTCACATATATAAAGAGATTATAATACTTCCCTGGTGGCTCAGATGGTAAAGAACCTGTCTACAATGCGGGAGACCTGGGTTCGATTCCTGGGTCGGGAAGATTCATTGGAGAAGGAAATGGCAACCCACTCCAGTACTCTTCCCTAGAAAATCCCATGGACGGAGGAGCTTGTAATTGTGGTTTTTGTCAGAAGAACCAGATTTACTTTCTGGCCTTAGAAAGCAGAACTGTGTGTGAAAAGAAAAGTGAGTTCAGTTCCACGAATGCCCCGGTATATTATGTGAAGACTTTTCAGGTCCCAGTGCAAGGAATGCTATCCTAAAGAGAACAAATTTTCTTACTTATAGAGATGATTAAGAGTATTATATGGAAAAGACACTGGAGCCAGTATCTGTAAAGGAGGTTATTTTGAGAGATATTTCCATACAGATCTTAGGAGATCTAAAATGATTCTCCTCAACTTTTTGGCTGAAAACGAATCCACACATGTATAATGGAAACTATGTGAGGAAGAGGAAAGAATCACTGGAGAGCAACATACTAAAATACTTCCACAGTGTACAGAGAATCATTTTCATTCCCACCAGTCAGAATGGGAAGACCACTGAATGTATGGGTAAAGGGGTTGAGTGCTCAGAGCTATTATAAACACATTTCATTTGTTTAATAAACATAGAGGAAAACACAATATGATGAGAAAAATGTACTAAAATTTCAAGGGGAATGCTGGAAATCAAAAATAGCTGGGAAAGAAAACACACTATAGGTTAAATAGTATGTTTGAAACAACAGTAGAAAATGTCAATGAATTTTTAAATATCCCAAATATAATAGGAGAACAAAAGAATTAAAAACAGTTGACAAAGCCTCAGTAAGCTGTACATCAATATCACATAGTCTATTTGAGCTATTGAAGCTAGAAATTGGTACAGAAGAAATAATGAAAAACTAGTGGTAAAACTGTTCCAAATGTGAAGAAATTATACATGGACAGATTAAAGCAATATAAGAAATCACAATAAATTTGGGGTAAAGAAAACCACAGCAAAGCACATAATAATTAAATAGCTGAAAATCAGAGATAAAAAGAAAATACTAAAGGCAATCAGAAAAATGACATAGATTGTATACAAATAGACATTTATATTGTATATGTATACAATGTCTATTGTATATAAATAGACATTGATTGTATATAAGTATGTGATAAAGCCCTTTCTAATAATAGAATGCTAACAAAAGTAGAATAGTCTGTGAATTGGAAAATTGCTGTTTTAGAATTAATGTAGTAAATTGTATTCTGGTAAAGAAAACATTGATGGATACTGAAACCATCAGTCAGTTCAGTCACTCAGTAATGTCCAACTATTTGCAACTCCATGGACTGAAGGATGCTAGGTTTCCCTGTCCATCACCAATTCCTGGAACTTGCTCAAACTCATGTTCATTGAGTCAGTGATGCCATCCAGCCATCTCATCCTCTGTTGTCCCCTTCTCCTCCTGCCTTCAATCCTTCCCACCATCAGGGTATTTTCTAGGAGTCAGTTCTTCACATCAGGTGGCCAAAGTACTAGAATTTCAGCTTCAGCAATCAGTCCTTCCAGTGAATATTCAGGACTGATTTCCTTTAGGATGGACAAGTTGAATCTCCTTGCAGTCCAAGGAACTCTCAAGAGTATTCTCCAATACCAGTTCAAAAGCATCAATTCTTTTGTGCTCAGCTTTTTTATAGTTCAACTCTCACATCCATACATGACTACTGGAGAAACCATAGTTTTGATTAAGTGAACCTTTGTTGGCAAACTAATGTCTCTGCTCTTCTTTCAGGGAGCAAGGGTCTTTTCATTTCATGGATGCAGTCACCTCTGCAGTGATTTTGGAGCCCCAAAAATCTGTCACTGTTTCCATTGCTTCCCAGTCTACGTGCCACGAAGTAATGGGCCCAGATGCCTTGATCTTAGTTTTCTGAATGTTGAGTTTAAGCCAACTTTTTCACTCTCCTCTTTCACTTTCATCAAGAGGCTCTGTAGTTCTTCACTTTCTGCCATAGGGGTGATGTCATTTGCATAACTGAGATTATTGATATCTCTCCCAGCAATCTTGCTTCCAGCTTGTGCTTCATGCAGCCCTGCATTTCACATGATGTACTCTGCATATAAGTTAAATAAGCAAGGTGACGATATACAGCCTTGGTGCACACTTCTTTCCCAATTTGGAACCAGTCTGTTGTTCCATGTCTGGTTCTAACTGGTGCTTCCTGACCTGCATACAGATTTCTCAGATGGCAGGTAAGTTGGTCTGGTATTCCCATCGCTTGAAGAATGTTCTGCAGTTTGTTTTGATCCACATAGTCAAAGGCTTTGGCATGTCAATAAAGTAGAAGCAGATGCTTTTCTGGAACTCTCCTTCTTTCTTGATGATCCAGCAGATGTTGGCAATTTGATCTCTGATTCCTCTGCCTTTTCTAAATCCAGCTTGAACACCTGGAAGTTCATCATTCACATACTGTTGAAACCTGGCTTGGAGAATTTTGAGCATCACTTTGATAACATGTGAGATGAGTGCAATTGTGAGGTAGTTTGAACATTCTTGGCATTGCCTTTTTGGGGATTGGAATGAAAACTGACCTTTCCAGTCCTGTGGCCACTGCTGAGTTTTCCAAATTTGCTGCCATATTGAGTGCAGCACTTTCTCAACATCATCTTTTAGGATTTGAAATAGCTCAACTGGAATTCCATCACCTCCCCTAGCTTTGTTTGTAATGATGCCTCCTAAGGACCACTTGACTTTGCATTCCAGGATCCCTATTTCTAGTCCAGTAATCACACCATCGTGGTTACCTGGGTCATGAAGATCTTTTTTGTACAGTTCTTCTGTGTATTCTTGCCACTTCTTCTTAATATCTTCTGCTTCTGTTATGTCCTTACAATTTCTGTCCATTATTGTGCCATCTTTGCATGAAATGTTCCCTTGGTATCTCTAGTTTTCTTGAAGAGATCTCTAGTCTTTCCCATTCTATTATTTTCTTCTATTTCTTTGCATTGATCACTGAGGAAGACTTTCTTATTTCTCCTTGCTATTCTTTGGAACTCTGAGTTCAGATGCTTCTATCTTTCCTTTTCTCCATGGCCTTTAGCTTCTGTTCTTTTCTCAGCTATTTGTAAGGCCTCTTGAGTCAACCATTTTGCCTTTTTGCATTTCTTTTTCTTGGGGATGATCTTGATCACTGTTTCCTGTACAATGTCACAAAGCTCAGTCCATAGTTCTTCAGGAACTCTGTCTATCAGATCTAATCCCTTGAATCTATTTGTCATTTCTACTATATTGTCGTAAGGGATTTGATTTAGGTGATAACTGAATGCTCTAGTGGTTTTCCCTACTTTCTTCAATTTAAGTCTGAAATTTGCAATAAGGAGTTCATGATCTGAGCCACAGTCAGCTCCCCATCTTGTTTTGCTGACTGTATAGAGTTTCTTCATCTTTGGCTGCAAAGAATATAATAAATCTGATTTTGGTATTGACCATCTGGTGATGTCCATGTGTAAAGTGTTCTCTTGTGTTGTTGGGAGATAGGTGTTTGCTATGACCAGTGTGTTCTCTTGGCAAAACTCTTGCTAGCATTTTCCCTGCTTCATTTTGTACTCCAAGGCCCAATTTGCCTGTTACTCCAGGTGTCTCCTGAATTCCTACTTTTGCATTCCAGTCCCCTATGATGAAAAGGACATTATTTTTGGATGTTAGTTCTCGAACGTCTTATTGGTCTTTGTAGCACTGTTCAGCTTCAGCTTCTTCAGCATTACTGGTTGGCACATAGGCTTGGATTACTGTGATATTGAATGGTTTGCCTTGGGAATGAATAGAGATCATTCTGACCTTTTTGAGATTGCATCAAGTACTGCATTTAAGACTCTTTGTTTGACTAAAACCATAGATGGGAGGAACTGATGTAGAATGTGTTATTTATACAGTCTCTGATAGCCCATCCCATAAATTCATTAATGACAAAAGGAAAAATGCTTAAGTGGTGAAGGAATCAAAAAATACCACAGCAAATCTTACAGTATTGGACAGATTCTTAAATGGCTACCCATTATACTCTTCTCCTGGTAGTCATGACGTGTCTAAACCTATTTGTTAGGGTGTGTACAGAAACTGCTATTAAAATCAATAAAACACAACAACAATTATGGGATATCACCTATAAGAGAAACTTAGATAAGGCTATAATTCATCTTGCTAGTAAAGTCTTTCCCTTGCTGACTTTGATTAAGATGCTTCTATAAACTGCCTGTATACTGTCACCCTGCTTATTTAACTTATATGCAGAGTACATCATGAGAAATGCTGGGCTGGAAGAAACACAAGCTGGAATCAAGATTGCCTGGAGAAATATCAATAACCTCAGATATGCAGATGACACCACCCTTATGGAAGAAAGTGAAGAGGAACTAAAAAAACCTCTTGATGAAAGTGAAAATGGAGAGTGAAAAAGTTGGCTTAAAGCTCAACATTCAGAAAATGAAGATCATGGCATCTGGTCTCATCACTTCATGGGAAATAGATGGGGAAACAGTGGAAACAGTGTCAGACTTTATTTTTGAGGGCTCCAAAATCACTGCAGATGGTGACTGCAGCCATGAAATTAAAAGATGCTTACTCCTTGGAAGGAAAATTATGACCAACCTAGATATCATATTCAAAAGCAGAGACATATCTTTACCAACAAAGGTTCATCTAGTCAAGGTTATGGTTTTTCCTGTGGTCCTGTATGGATGTGAGAGTTGGACTGTGAAGAAGGCTGAGTGCCGAAGAATTGATGCTTTTGAACTGTGGTGTTGGAGAAGACTCTTGAGAGTCCCTTGGACTGCAAGGAGATCCAACCAGTCCATTCTGAAGGAGATCAGCCCTGGGATTTCTTTGGAAGGAATGATGCTAAAGCTGAAACTCCAGTACTTTGGCCACCACATGCGAAGAGTTGACTCATTGGAAAAGACTCTGATGCTGGGAGGGATTGGGGGCAGGAGGAGAAGGGGACAACAGAAGATGAGATGGCTGGATGGCATCACTGACTCGATAGACATGAGTCTGGGTGAACTCTGGGAGTTGGTGATGGACAGGGAGGCCTGGCGTGCTGTGATTCATGGGGTCGCAAAGAGTCAGACATGACTGAGCAACTGAACTGAACTGAACTGAGAGCTCTCTGGAACTAAAGGAAGCCTCAAACTAATAGCCAGCAAGAAATTGAGGCCCTCAGTCCTGTGCCCTGCAAGGTTCTGAATTCTGCTAATAACCAGGTGAGATTTGATGGAGATCCTTTTGCAGTTGATCCCTGAAATGATATTACAGCCTCAGTTGACATCTTAATTATGGCAATGATTCTGAAGCAGAAGACCCTGTTGAGTCCAAACTGCAGATCCAATGTAACTGTCATACCATAAATGCGTGTACTCTAAGATGTTAATTTTATGGCCCTACTGTTCTACAATGGGGCTTCCCAGGTGGCATTAGTGGTAAAGGACTTGCCTGCCAATGCAGGAGATGTAAGAGATGTGGGTTCAATCTCTGGGTCGGGAAGATCCCCTGGAGCAAGCCATGGCAGCGCACTCCAATATTCTTGCCTGGAGAATCCCATGGACAGAGGAGCCTGGCAGGCTACAGTCCATAAGGTTGCACTGAAGCAACTCAGCATGCATGCATTGTTCTACAACAATAGATAATTAATACACAAAGCAATCAAAATTAACATCTTGAATAAGAGATAAAGATTATATGCTACCAGATGTGAGACTCTGAAAAAGATACATTATTTACATAGTGTTCAAGCCCCAAATGCACAACTTGAATCTACTCATAGAGAAATATCAGCAAAATGAAAGTTTATGAATATTCTATAAAATTACTAGTTGTGGGACTTCCCTGGAGGTCCAGTGGTTAAGACTTCACCTTCCAATGCAGGGGATCTAGGTTCGATTGATCCCTGGTCAGGGAACTAAGATCCCATAACCTATGGTCAAAAAAAAAAAAAAAAAAGAAAAAATATTGTAACAAATTAGATAAAGACTTTACAAATGGTTCACAAAAAGTGTTTAAAAAATTACTAGTTGTATTTTTAAAGACACTAAAGAAAATATAAGACATTGCTGTATATGTAATTGAACAACTTTGGTTTTAGGAAATGCATGTGAAGTATTATGGGTTTATAAAGCTACTGTATGATTTTATAAAGAGGATTATAAAGAAAGTGTGGGAAAGTGTTAAAAATTAATACATTGGCAGAAAATATTCAGTTATTTCTTACAATGTTTTGCAAAATTTTCTCTTTCAAATTATTTTTAAATAAAATGGCAAAAATAATGATAAACAGACATTCAGATTACACTGAGAAACCTAATGGAACTTAGGATTTTACAGGATATAACCAAGGGACTGTCACACATTGAGCCCAATATATCTTTAGTTAAAAATGCACAAACTATTAATGCCTTTTAGCTTTTGCTAGTTTGCAGAAATCTTAACATGTAGAGGTAAAAAAAAATGTAAGTTTTCTCCATTCCTAGTTTAGAAAGTACCTTAATACATTTTATCAAAAGCTAATTAAAATTCCATGCCACTGGTAAAAAGAACATGAACACGAAATTTAGCAAAGGTAGATAAATCACTGGGACACTAGGAATTGACTGCAAGGGAAAAGAACTCGAATATTGCAGCAAAACTAGGCCATCTATTCACTTCAACAGGAATCGATCGCTTATAATTTATCTGCAGAGCTCCCTGAGAAAAGAGAGGGAAAGCCACAGTATCATTATCATCATCGTACAATTACTTATGTGTTAAATGGGTAATAAAGCATGATGATATGCATTGTAAAGTAGAATGGTAGAAGGATCAGAATATGATATGGGAAGAGGAAAATTCTAATTTTAGGGAAGACACAAATAAATCATTTTCTCTCTTCAACTTCTCTCTGTCTGATCCCCAGACTTGAAAAAATGCAGTCGGATTTTGCTAAATTACTATTGCTCTCTCTAGTAGTTACAGTGACATTTAAATTTTTAAGCATATATACAGACTATATTATTTTTCTCTGCATTTTACAAAATGATATTTAATGACATAGTGGCTTCAAAATCAAAGGAGTTTTTCAAAATTCTTGGCAGACTGGGAGGCTCAAGAGATGTGTATCAGGTTATACACTACCCCTGATTTCTAGGTCATCACTTTAAATTCCATTCTGCCTAGTGACCACTAGCCGTTCAAAGTGAAATGAACTTAGAGTTTAACAGAATTCAACAGTCATTTGTACTATCTACTGCCTTTTCCATTTTGTGGATGAATAGTCTCTAGTCACCACTGTGCCTTCAGCTCGGTTCAGTTCAGTTGCTCAGTCCTGTTCGACTCTTTGTGACCCCATGAACTGCAGCACCCCAAGCCTCCCTGTCCATTACCAACTCCCAGAGTTCACCCAAACTCATGTCCATTGAATCAGTGATGCCATCCAATCATCTCATCCTCTGTCGTCCCATTCTCCTCTTGCCCTCAATCTTTCCCAGCATCAGGGTCTTTTCAAATGAGTCAGCTCTTTAAATCAGATGGCCAAAGTATTGTAGTTTCAGCTTCAAACATCAGTCCTTCCAGTGAACACCCAGGACTGACCTCCTTTAGGATGGACTGGCTGGATCTCCTTGCAGTCCAAGGGACTCTGAAGAGTCTTCTCCAGCACCACAGTTCAAAAGCATCAATTCTTCAGCATTCGGCCTTCTTTATGGTCCAAATCTCACATCCTTATATGACTACTAGAAAAACCATAGCTTTTACTAGATTGACGTTTGTCAGTAAAATGATGTCTCTGCTTTCTAATATGCTGTCTAGCTTTCTCATAGCTTTTCTTCTAAGAAGTGAGTGTGTTTTTAATTTCATGGCTGCAATCACCATCTGCAGAGATTTTGGAGCCCAAGTAAATAAAGTCTGTCACTGTTTCCCCATCTATTTGCCATAAATTGTTAAGACCTGATGCCATGATCTTAGTTACTTGACTGTTGAGTTTTAAGCCAACTTTTTCACTCTCCTCTTTCACATTCATCAAGAGGCTCTTTAGTTCCTCTTCACTTTCAGCCATTAGGGTGATGTCATCTGCATATCTGTGATTGTTGATATTGCTCCCAGCAATCTGGATCCCAGCTTATGCTTCATCTATCCCAGCATTTCACATGATGTACTCTGCATAAGAGTTAAATAAGCAGTGTGACAATATAATGTCTTGACCTACTCTTTTCCCAATTTAGAACTAGTCCATTGTCTAGTTCTAGCTATTGCTTCTTCACCTGCATACAGGTTTCTCATGAGACATGTAAGGTGGTCTGATATTCCCATTCTTGAAGAATTTTCCACAGTTTGTTGTGATCCACACAGTCAAAAGCTTTAGCATAGTCAATGAAGCAGAATTAAGTGTTTTTCTGAAACTCTCTTGCTTTTTCTATGATTCAACAGATGTTGGCAATTTGATCTCTTGTTCCTTTGCCTTTTCTAAACCCAACTTGTACATCTGAAAGTTGGTTCATGTACTGTTGAAGCCTAGCTTGAAGGATTTTGAGCATTGCCTTTCAGGTATGTGAAATGAGTGCTATTGCACAGTAGTTTGAGCATTCTCTGGCATTGTCCTTCTTTTAGATTGGAATGAATACTGGCCTTTTCAAGTCCTGTGGCCACTGCTGAGTTTTCCTTAATTTGCTAGCACTTTAGTAGGATCATCTTTTAGAAATTAAAATAGCTCCACCTGAATTCCATCACCTCCACTAGCTTTGTTTGTAGTGATGCTTCCTAAGCCCCACTTGACTTCACACTCCAGGATGTCTGGTTCTAGATGAGTGACCATACCATCATGGTTATCTGGGTCATTAATACCTTTTTTGTACAGTTCTGTGTATTCCTGCCACCTCTTCTTAATCTCTTCTGCTTGTGTTAGGTCCTTTTGTTTTCTGCCCTTTCTTATACTCATTTTTGCAAGAAATATTCTCTTGGTATCTCTAATTTTCTTGAAGTGATCTCTAGTCTTCCCCATTCTATTGTTTTCCTCTATTTCTTTGCTTTGTTTACTTAAGAAGGCTTTCTTATCTCTCCTTGTTATTCCTTGAAACTCTGCATTCTTTCCCTTTTTCGTTTGCTTTTCACTTCTCTTCTTTTCCCAGCTATTTGGGAGGCCCTCTCAGAATACCATTTTGTCTTCTTGCATTTCTTTTTGGGGGGATGGTTTTAGTCACTGAATTATGTAATGTTACAACCTGCATCCATAGTTCTTCAGGCACTCTGTCTATCAGATCTAATCCCTTGAATCTATATTTGCCACTTCCACTGTATAAACATAAAGATTTGAATTACAGCATGCCTGAATGGGCTAGTGGTTTTCCCTACTTTGAGGGCCTACTGAGCATCAGATATATTTCAGTTTCATTTTATTTTATGTAATGCTTATAAATTGCTGTGAGGTAGTTATAATTGTTCTTAGTAAATAGAAAAACCACCTCACCTTAGAGACATTATACAGCTTCTCTAAGACACATAGCTTTTGTTGTTATTATTGAAATTAAGTCTCAAAACTGAAAATGATTGATTTAATTATTACATTAGTAAATATGACTGACCTAACTTGCTTCTGTCAACCATTCTCCAAAACTCTAGAGAGGCAGTGGTAGACAAAAGAGGCAAAGACTAATCTCTTGGGAGCAAGACATTCAATAAACAAACATGTTAGTAATAACATTTTAAATGCTAATAATGTTATAAAGACGAAAGTAATAAATTTATTGATGATGGAGTGAAGGAGTATGTTTTTAAAAAAATGATCCAGACAAAACTAAAGAATGTGATATTTGATCAGAGATCTGAATGATAACAAGGCACCATATGATGCAAATCTTAGCTAAGAGCATAAGAGCTTTCCAATCAGGGGAAGGTGAAGTTCTGCAGCAGGAATGTCTTTGATTGTTTGAAGAAAAGCCAAGGGGGCTTGCTTGCCTGGAGAACAGTGAGCAGAAGAACACCTTAGTAATAGGTGAAAGGGAAGTCACTCAGTTGTGTCCGACTGTTTGCGACCCCATGGACTGTAGCCTGCCAGGCTCCTCAACCCATGGGATTTTCCAGGCAAGAACACTAAAGTGGGTTGCTAGTTCCTTCTCCAGGGGATCTTCCTGACCCAGGGATCAAACCTGGGTCTCCTTCAGTCTCCAGGCAGACTCTACTGTTTGAGCCACCAGGGAAGCCCCTATAATAAATTACAGGGAAGTCCCTGCAATCAGATCAGATCAGATCAGATCAGTCGCTCAGTTGTGTCTGACTCTTTGCTGCCCCTGTAATAAATGGGGTCAAAACAGCATTGCCTTTGAGTGTGGGGATAAGAACTGAGTGTTAAACCCTTGGAATAATGACTGGACAGAGAAGGTGTGTTGACTGGTCCTCTCAGAAGCAGACTTTGAGAAGGAACTTGGAATACAAGTGACTTACTGTAAATCATTGCAAGGGAAAAATGTAAAAGGGGGAAGAAGCTGAGTTAAGCAAAGAAAGCCTCCAGACTTTGATGCAGATCTGAGAGGGAATGTTAGAAGAAGCAGAATTGAGCAGGGAGAGCTTCAGACTATAATCTGGATCATGACGCAGATCTGAGGAAGTGTTGGCCAACCCAACGGGGAACTCCTAAGTAAAAGTTTCCCATGAGGGATCCCTGTTTTTCTCAGGTGTTGACTGGGGCTGCCTCTGGATGGTGTAACCTCAACTCAAACTGAAGAGGATCTTGAAGGCACTATGCTGCTGCTAAGTCGCTTCAGTCATGTCCGACTCTGTGCGACCCCATAGATGGCAGCCCACCACGCTCCCCCGTCACTGGGATTCTCAAGGCAAGAACACTGGAGTGGGTTGAAGGCACTATAGTTGGAAACTAATAACTGACTGCACTTCCCTTCTTGAAGGAAGATTCAGACAGTAAACCTCTATAGTTCCCATGGAGGTTGTAATTGGTGTACTTTAAACTTACTCCCATCCTCCTTATTTATTTAAGTATACCTAGATAGCATATTCAAAAGCAGAGACATTACTTTGCCAACAAAGGTCCGTCTAGTCAAGGCTATGGTTTTTCCTGTGGTCCTGTATGGATGTGAGAGTTGGACTGTGAAGGAGGCTGAGCGCTGAAGAATTGATGCTTTTAAACTGTGGTGTTGGAGAAGACTCTTGAGAGTCCCTTGGACTGCAAGGAGATCCAACCAGTCCATTCTGAAGGAGATCAGCCCTGGGATTGCTTTGGAAGGAATGATGCTAAAGCTGAAACTCCAGTACTTCGGCCACCTGATGTGAAGAGTTGACTCATTGGAAAAGACTCTGATGCTGGGAGGGATTGGGGGCAGGAGGAGAAGGGGATCACAGAGGATGAGATGGCTGGATGGCATCACTGACTCAATGGACGTGAGTCTGGGTGAACTCCGGGAGTTGGTGATGGACAGGGAGGCCTGGTGTGCTGCGATTCATGGGGTCGCAAAGAGTCGGACACGACTGAGTGACTGAACTGAACTGATGGACAATATCTTAATAGTCTCAGGTTTATGGCATAGGGATTCAATATTTTGTAGATTATACTCCATTTGATGTTAGTACAAAATAATGGTGCTGCACTGTTTTACTTGTTGCTGTACAGTACCTGTGCTGCACTTGTTGCCTATCTATTTTATACGTGTTAGTTTGTATCTCTTAATCCCATACCCCCAACTTGCCCCTCCCTTTCCCCACTGGTATCCACTAGTTTGTTTTCTACATCTGTGAGTCTTTTTCTATTTTGATATACATCCATTTGTTTTGTATTTTTTAGATTCCACATATAAGTGATAACATACAATATTTGTCTTACTTTGATTTATTTCACTAAGCATAATACTCTCTAGGTCTATCTGTGTTGTTGCAAATGTCAGAATTTCATTCTTTTTGGTTGCTAAATAAGTTTCCATTATATGTATCACATCTTCTTTATCCATTTATCTGTTGGTGGACACCTGAGTTGCTTCAGTATCTTAGCTATTGCAAATACTGCTGCTGTGATCATTGGTGTGCATGCATCTTTTCAAATTAGTGATTTTTTTTTATATACCCAGGAATAGAGTTGCTGGATCACATGATAATCCTATTTTTAATTTTTGGAGTAACCTTCATGGTGTTTTCCATAGTGGCTGCACCTTTACATTCCTACCGACACTGTACAAGAGTTCCCTTTTCTTCACATCCTCTCCAACATTTCTTATTTACAGACTTAAAAAAAAAAAAAAAAGATTTATTCATTTATTTATTTTGGGGTGCAGTGGGTCTTTGTTGCTGCACATGGGATTTCTCTAGTTGCAGTACGCAGGCTTCTCATTGTGCTGGCTTCTCTTGATACTGATCACAGGCTCTAGGGTGTGTGGACCCTAGAGTTGTGGTTCATAGGCTCTTAGTAGTTGTGGTCCCTGGGATTAGTTGCTCAGCAGCATGTAGGATCTTCCTGGGCCAGTGATCGAACTCATGTCCCTGGCATTAGCAGGAAGATTCTTAACCACTGGACCACCAGGAAAGTCCTAGATATTTTGATGATAGCTATTCTGACAAGTATAAGGTGATATCTCATTGTGGTTTTGATTTGCATTTCTGGTAATTAATGATGTTGGGCATCTTTTCATTTGTTTGTTAGTCATCTATATGTCTTCTTTGGGAAAATGTCTATTCAGGCCATCTGCCCCACTTTTAATCAGCTTGTTTTTTGATATTTAGTTGTATGAGTTATTTATGTGTTTGGAGTATTAACACATTATCAGTCATATCATTTGTAGTTATTTTCTCCCATTTAGTATGTCTTTCATTTTATTTTTGGTTTCCTTTGAAATGCAAAAGGCTTTAAGTTTAATTTAGGTCCCATTTGTTTATTTTTGTGCTCCTGTTTAAAACTCACTCTTCAGGGGTTTATATGGAGTGTTTTAAAATGAAGTTTTTAGTAATGCTATTTCACTGAGATTTGGGAAATAAATCTTGCCAGAGTTGAAGCTATCTATGTTGCAGTACCATGATCTCTTACTCTTCTCAGAGGATTTTCAGGGAAGAAATGTTCAAGAAGGCAACAGAGACCCAGCCTGGCAGCTACAACTGAGAACAAGCACCTGGTCAGTTTGAACTTTGGAAGCTAATACTAATGCTAGCACCATTTGAAAAGGAAAAGTTCAATTTCACTTTCAAGTGTAGAGTTAAAAATATACTTTTATATCCATATAAACTAAATGTTCCCAATTTGGAGACTTTGGGGCCACTTTGCTAAATGTTAGATAAACATTTTCCTTATTTTACTCTCATAGCATAATTATCAGATAGTGCTTCATGAAATATTGGGTAAGTTTTGAAACCAATCAATAACAGTCTACTGATTTGAAGACATGAAAAAGTTAAACAGAGAGGAACTGGTGTGTGTTAAGACACTGTTAGTCTGACTGTGTACATATGTCAGAAGTAACTTATTTTTAATATAATTATTATCTGGCACTATGCTAAGAGATTTATTAATATTAGCAACCCTATATATATGTCTTAATGTTAATAATATGATGATTAAAATGGTAATATTAATATTGTTCAACACTGTACATTACTCATTTAACTCCCAACAACTCTGCCATAAATATTATTATTGTTGGAAGTCTAGAAATAAGAAGGATTTCTCTTTTCTGCTGGTGCAAACCATGATTGTTATTTAGCAAAAATATATCCATAAACACTTTTACCGTCACCTAGTCACCTATATCCTTCCCACTCATTCCTTACACATACTTTTGGACTGTACTTGTCACTTACTTTTAACTCATAAGGAGAAGTTAGGAGCATTAAGACAAAAAGACAAAATAATAAACTACAATTAATTTAGTACTTGCCACTTCATTTTTGTTTTGTTTTTTTTTTATCCTCATTTTGTGGAAGAGTAAATACTGTGACACAATCGGATTCAATTAGTGTTCCAGTAACTTGTATCTCCAATGACCATGCTTTGAACCAATATGATATTTCTTATTTTTCACACATATACATGAGGTTTCTCTTACTGTTCATTTTAATGTTATTTGTATAGGAAATGAGATAGGAGTTGCTAGGTAGTTCACTGGGTAATTTTCCCTCATCTCTAAATTCAGGACACACTGCTCACTTTTCTTTACCCTGTTGTTTATCTGGATGCACATTGGCAGTCACTGAAGTGCAAAGCCTCTAGACTTTTGGACTGTACATGCTGGTTAGACTTTCAGTTCAGTTCAGCCCTAAGGTCCTAGTCAATGTGTTAAGATTGACATGCAAGTTTTTATAATCCGGTTTAGGTTTACCTATACTCCTTTGCTCTCTTTTAGTTATCCTCTCTTGTGTTTCTCCTGATTTTAAAAGACAAATGACGTGATAAAATTGCAGAGATTACCAATCTCCAATAATAGAGGGAATTGAAAGTAGCCTTGAGTTTGGAGTAAAATGGCTCTGAGGTTTAATTTGATCTATGCCACTTATTTGCCATGTGACTT
Source organism: Bos indicus (assembly GCF_029378745.1). Taxonomy (NCBI): domain Eukaryota; kingdom Metazoa; phylum Chordata; class Mammalia; order Artiodactyla; family Bovidae; genus Bos; species Bos indicus. The sequence goes on from NC_091767.1 coordinate 93,023,012, forward strand.
GTGATTTAGCCAAATTCCCTCCTTCTTCTCAAACAAACAAAACAAGCTCTTTGTACAATATACTTGGCTGTTTTGAGGATTAAATAAAATGATCTTTTAATAAAATGTCTAGGATACAGTAGTTGCTCATGAAATAGAAGTATCTAAAATTTGAGAGGGGTGGTGATTGATAATTTATTCTATTGTGGATATTTTTAATTTTTTAAAAAAGATATATGATTTATTTTTCTCCTGCTTTAATATGCTAATTGTCAGCCATGCTAGGAATGTTAAAATATTACAATAATAGAGGTAAATTGTAAAGAAAGAAAGTTGGTTCTTTGTGACTCTAGAACATGTAAATTGTAAGCAAACCTATAAATATATCCATCATTCTCCACTGAAACAATTATTATTTATCTATTCTCTGATCATGTGCTACACATAAGTGAAATAAACTGAGTAATAGCTTCTCCCCAAAAAAATAATTAAATGAGTGCCATTAAATACCATTTATGATATACAGAATTCAAGAATAGAACTGAATTTCACTTAAAACTTTATCTAACAAGTAAAGAAATCTTCAAATTCTAAAAGAATTTTAAAGGAAACATTTTCCCACCTAGAACAAGTTAGACCAATTTGTATGTAAATATTGTCAAGAGTCCTGAAAAAGTAAACGTTGTTAACCTATTAATGTTTCATATAAATTTAAGTAATAATCAGTGAGCTTAGAGGTGTCCCCATTGCCAACATCAAAATTCAATGTTGATAACTTTTGGCCTCACCCTTTCTACAGGCCATATATTTCAAAATGTTTAATGTTAAAAATATATTCTAAGACTGATACTATATTAATGAGGCAATATTTTATTATTTTGTAAAGGAAAATAACATTAAATAAGTTGCTTTATTGAAAGTTCTCCAAACAATTATGTGGACAAGTCATTTCTGTTAATGATTCCTTATAAAGAAACATGATTGTGGAAATATAGATTTTTTTAACTACAATATTTAATCTACAGAAGGAAACCTAAAGCTCATGACAGATCAACATCTAGAATATCCGTGGGTAAGATAATTGCTCAGTTGATGACAGGATTGATTAGGCAGAAAAGCAATTTCTATGAAGCATAAAATTTGGGAAATGAACTGTTTAATTTAATGAGCAAAATTTCTGTATAGACCATTTGTGATTGATTGTACTATTTATTACATGAGTTCCAAGGTGAAAGTCAATTCTTATCATTTATGATAACCACAGATATTAGTGTAGATCTTTCTTTGAAAGCCTTGTGGAAGTATTTTCACACAAGTATCCTAGGAAGAAGACATGAAATATTAAAAATAACACTAATGAGATTAATATACATCATTTTTTTTGAAAGAGCACTTCAATCAGTCTTCAGAATGGAGGAATAAGTAATACTGAACTCATTATGCTTATGGAAAATTATGAGACAGTGAACCTAAGCAGCTTGTTCAAGGTCACAAAATAAAATCATTTCTGACACACAAATAGAATCCAATCTGTCAAAGCCCAGCTCAAAGACATGTATTCTGTTGAAATTGGAGGATATTTTCCTTTTTCTCAGCTTAGTCAATGTTAAATAAGAGATGAATTATGATATTGCAATTTTGAATATAGAAAAAATAATACCACTTTTATATACCAATAATTTATTTTACTTTTTTAAAATTCCTAGTTGTATCTTGCCAAAATTTAATGTGACATTAAACTCGAATATTTCTTAAAATATCAGTTTTTTTTTTTTCTATTACTGTGGTTTTATTTCTGCATCTGCTCATCTTGTTAATTTGAGTTAAGCTCAGATTTTGCCTTTTGTCAAATATTTCTTTTTTTTTTAACTTTAAAGAAAATACTTAGGTATTTCACTATATAAGTGAATGTTAGAATTATATAGTAATACATCTCTTTTTATATTTAACCCTAGAATATATTAAAATGGCTTATTATTAAGGCCGATATTGATAAGAGAACAAGACAAAATAACATTCTTATCTATTCAACATGGAAAAAGAAAAAATGCTATTTTCTAAGAATGTTTCAGCTCATGGAATTATTACCTTTATTGAGATAAAAAAATGTATCATTCCTATTGTACATTCTATAACAAATTTCTACATAGAACTTACATGTTTTGGGATATCAGTTATATAAATTATATACCAGCCTATAATATAAATGCTGTTCAGTAACTTACAAACTATTTCATTTCAATATCTTTGTAGTTTGGCCCTAATGTGTCACTAGCAGCTCAAAATTAAAGACAAAATTGTCACAAAACCAGTCCACTGAGGAAACCTGTGTGACTAAGAGAGACAAAAAGTTCAGACTGTACAACTGTCACTACGTTCCCTAGAAAATGGATGTTGTGGCCACCACTGCTTCATCTTCCTCAATCCATTCTTTCTACTTATCTCATCACTCGCTCCCAATTTGGAGTTAAGACAAAATTAAAGACAAAATGTATTTTCAGATGATAATCATGGAAACAGGACTGCTTCTTTATAGAGAGAAACACATCACTTCGTGGTTTTTAGGCATCATAATTTCAGCAGAAGCCCTTCAAGCATCACTGAGACTCTGATACTCACCTGTATCTGACCAGGACTCCAAATTGGGAGCTAGTGATGAGATAAGTAGAAAGAGTGGATTGAGGAAGATGAAGCAGTGGTGGCCGCAACATCCATTTTCTAGGGAACGTAGTGACAGTTGTACAGTTTGAACTTTTAGTGTCTCTTAGTCACACAGGTTTCCTCAGTGGACTGGTTTTGTGACAAGACTTTTGTGTTTCTGTACTTTTGTCCATTTTATGATCTTGCCCCTCAACCATCATTTGAGTGATTTTTAAAATGTCTCTTCAGTAAATTTCTTCTTTATTTAACTTAAAAAGTATATATTTTAAACATTTGCAAATAAAAGTACTTAGTTCAATTGTCAACCACATCCCTCATATGTCTATGGGTGATTTAGACTAGAAAAGCTGACCCTGTAATGAATGCCTCAGAGCAGTAGGAAACAGTTATCCTGAACACTTAAAAATTAATCCAGACAAGATTAAAACTCTCAGCATCTATTTGTTCAAATTTACCTATATGGAAACTATAATACTTGCAGATATTCCTACTAAACTTTTTGAATCTGTTTTGACCAGCTAGAAATATTCTTCTCCACCAATAAAACCCATGAGGATAAAGACCGAAAAAAGTATTGAGGCAAAGAAGCAAACTCTATTATTTTTGACCTGAAATAAGATCTCTTGTCCCTTGACAACTAGCCTAGTGCTTTCCTAACACAGCGCACTGCCTCCCAGCCATTATAGAGGAGGAAAGTGTTTTACTTAAATTATTGGTCTGGTGAGTGAGTGCTTTGGGAAGTGATCTCTGATCTCTTTCTAAAAACATGGGTATTTGTAAATCTTCAGGGAGAAGACTTAAAATACTGAGCACTGTCTTAGAGAACAGATTTTTTTTTTTTTTTTCCCTTCTGAGTAAAAGCTACTGCAATGAAGAGACTATAAGAAATAAAGAATCAAAGGAGGGAGGCCAACTACAAAAGTTAGGTCTTCATTGGCCATGAATTATTAATGTTTTTCAGGAGGGGTGCATTAGCTGATGGGCTTCGACAGGGTTTGGATTTTTTAAATATTCTCTACATATTTCTGTATTTCAGAAGCTAAAAATTTTGAAAAATCAAAAAAAAAATATTTCATTTTAGCCACCAATATTACTTCAACACTACTTCAACACAGTGTTTAAAAATGGAATAACTAATATTTAAGACCCTAACAATCATGTAGAGTTAAGTGAAATAAATTTATATCAGTAAAATCCACACCTTGAATTTTTCTGGGGGACTAATTAGATACTATATGTAAACTTTACTTAACCAACAATGTACGCTTCTACGGTAAATTATAGAATTGAATAGTTACACTGCTCCTTGAAAAGCAGTGATACCTTTTTAAGAATTTTACTAAGTAGTCTATTGTTCTCAAAAAACAGCAGTAACTCAAAACAAACACTTAAAATAATTTGACCTATTAATTTCCACCATTTTCCAGAATGTTAGAAGTCAATGAAAAATTTTAAAAATGTGACTCAGGATTGTGGAAAGAAGAAAATTTATTCATTTGAATATGTCAATTCAAAATGAGTAGTCATCTTAGAAAGAAGTAGATCCAAACAGATAAGACTGACTGTTCCCACCAAAAACAAGGCTCATTCAGACAACAGTTTATAAAGGAGGCCCAGAAGAGAATGTCAAAACATTTATTTAGTTCTATAACGCAACTCACAGTGTAATAGTAAATGAAGGTGATTTTCTAATAAATAAGTCAACAACAGATGCCTTATATATGATTTCTAATGTATTATGGGCATATGTTTTGCTAGAATTAATTTTGCTAAGCAGAACATTCTTAAACTGATTGGAAATTAAATCTATGATTTGACTTGATAGTAAACCCTGAAAAAACATTTTTTATTCCTTAATATCTGCTGCTTAGAGAAATAACGTTAGTAATACACAGGGAGCAGAAAATATGTTAACAGAGGGTACTTGCCAATTTTCTGCTTTACTTTCTTTTTACATGAACATTACAGTGCTCACTTTTTCAAGCTTTCCCTTCTGTAGAAAGTGAGAACAGGGCTCTCTTAGAATCCTGGTATTAAGGAACAACACTCAATGTGGTAGCTACATTTTCAGGAAGAAAGATTTGGAAGTGTACCATAAAGTGATCAATCAGACATTTTGCTTCAATGTCAAGATGATTTTTATAAACAAATATTTGATTTGGTCTCCATTTATCTTTGTATTTCCCTGGGTAGGCTTTATACATGCACACACATAAACACACATGCAATGCTATAGTACGTAAAATTATATATTCAGTTCCTCTAACATCTCATGTTTTCTATTACTTCCAGACATTCAGGCATATTATTTCCTATGTATATGTATTTTTTATGACTTATTCCATCTGGCTAATTACTATTCATACTTGAGGCCTCACTTAGAAGTCATTTCCACTAGGTAGCTTTCATAACTGCCAAGATTTCTTCATCCACCTTCTCGGTGGTTTAGATAAACACCTTTTCTATATGTTTCTATTCCCTGTATCATCTATATCAGGTGCAATTCTTGACAACAGTACACTTTCCTGGAAACTTATCAGTATCTTTCTCTAAATTATTGCTCAGGAACTGTGTGGGTCATGTTTGCCCTATATTTTCAGTATCTAGCATGGTGTTTGGTACATAGAACATTCTCAGTAAATTATTGCTAAGGACAGTCTTTAAAGTAATCCTTATAGCTACAGTCAAAAAAAGGTCATGGTGGATGAGAGACAATTTCGGAAGCGTCACACCTGAAAAAAGTAAATTGAAACAAACGATAGATAGTTCTGGGTTTTGTAAAGAGTACACTTAGGATAAAGCTGAGTATTGGACAAGTTATCAATTCAAAGAGTTGAGAAAGAAGATAATATTGTTTTCGTGTGTTAATGCAGCATTACAGATTGGAAAACTAAAATTGTCATGGATTTCAAGCTTGAACTAACACCAAAAAAGAATGTCCTTTTCATCACGGGAGACTAGAATTCAAAAGTAGGAAGTCAAGAGATACCTGGAGTACAGGCAAGTCTGGACTCAGAGTACATGAAGCAGGGCAAAGGCAACAGAATTTTTCCAAGAGAATGTACTGGTGATAGCAAACACACACTTCCAACAACACAAGAGATGACTCTACACATGGACATCACCAGATGGTCAATATCAAAATCAGATTGACTATATTCTTTGCAGCCAAAGATGGAGAAGATCTATACAGTCAGTAAACACAAGACCAGGAGCTGACTGTGGCTCAGATCATGAACTCCTTATTGACAAATTTAGACTTAAACTGAAGAAAGTAAGGCAAACTACTAGACCATTCAGGTATGACCTAAATCAAATTCCTTAAGATTATAGAGTGGAAGTGATAGATTCAAGGAATTAGATCTGATAGAGTGGCTGAAGAACTATGGTCATAGGTTCATGACATTGTACAGGAGACAGTGATCATAACTATTCTGAAGAAAGCTAAATGCAAAAAGACAAAATGGTTGTCTGAGAAGACCTTAAAAATAGCTGAGAAAACACTAGGGAGCGAGATTACTGGTTTAACTGCTCTCTCTCCCTTTGGGCTCTCCTTTTTCTTCACCAGGTCGCCTGTGTCTCCTCCCTAACCCCTCTCTACTGTACCCAACTCTGTGAATTTCTATGTGTTCCAGACGGTGGAGAACACTTAGGGAACTGATTACTGGCTGGATCTGTCTCCCTGCTTTTCATTCCCCCCATGTATCCTCCTGGCCACCTCTGCCACCTTCCTCCTTCTTCTCTTCTCTGTATAACTTTGTGAACAACTCTGAGCGGTCCAGTTGTGGAGTGCACATAAGGAAGAGATTACTGAATAGCCCACTCTCTCCTCTATTGATTCCACCTCATCTCATTCGGGTCACCTCTAACTCCCTCCTCACTCTTCTCTTCTCCATATAACGTTGTAAACCTCTCTGGGTGAAACAAGTTTCAGGGCAAGACATACCAAGCAAATTCTCCAGCAGCAAGGAACACAGCCCTGAGCTCCAAGATACAGGCAGCCCAAAGTCACCCCAAAACCATAGACATCCCATAATTCATTACTGGACATTTCATTGCACTCCAGAGAGAACAAATACAGCTCCACCCACCAGAACACCGACACAAGCTTCCCTAACCAAGAAACCTTGACAAGCCACCAGTACAAACCCACACAGAGTGAGGAAATGCCACAATAAAGAGAACTCCACAAACTGCCAGAATACAGAAAGGACACCCCAGACTCAGCAATTTAAACAAAATGAAGAGACAGAGGAATACCCAGCAGATAAAGGAACAGGATAAATGCCCACCAAACCAAACAAAAGAGGAAGAGATAGGGAATCTACCTGATAAAGAATTCCGAATAATGATAGTGAAGTTGATCCAAAATCTTGAAATCAAAATGGAATCACAGATAAATAGCCTGGAGACAAAGATTGAGAAGATGCAAGAAAGGCTTAACAAGGACCTAGAAGAAATAAAAGAGAGTCAATATATAATGAATAATGCAATAAATGAAATTAAAAACACTCTGGAGGCAACAAATAGTAGAATAACAGAGGCAGAAGATAGGATTAGTGAATTAGAAGATAGAATGGTAGAAATAAATGAATCATAGAGGATAAAAGAAAAACGAATTAAAAGAAATGAGGACAATCTCAGAGACCTCCAGGACAATATTAAATGCTACAACATTCGAATCATAGGGGTCCCAGAAGAAGAGGACAAAAAGAAAGACCATGAGAAAATACTTGAAGAGATAATAGTTGAAAATTTCCCTAAAATGGGGAAGGAAATAATCACCCAAGTCCAAGAAACCCAGAGAGTCCCAAACAGGATAAACCCAAGGTGAAACACCCCAAGACACATATTAATCAAATTAACAAAGATCAAACACAAAGAACAAATATTAAAAGCAGCAAGGGAAAAACAACAAATAACACACAAGGGAATTCCCATAAGGATAACAGCTGATCTTTCAATAGAAACTCTTCAAGCCAGGAGGGAATGGCAAGACATACTTAAAGTGATGAAAGAAAATAACCTACAGCCCAGATAATTGTACCCAGCAGGGATTCATTTAAATATGAAGGAGAAATCAAAAGCTTCTCAGACAAGCAAAAGCTGAGAGAATTCAGCATCACCAAACCAGCTCTCCAACAAATACTAAAGGATATTCTCTAGACAGGAAACACAAAAACGGTGTATAAACTTGAACCCCAAACAATAAAGTAAATGGCAATGGGATCATACTTATTAGTAATTACCTTAAATGTAAATGGGTTGAATGCCCCAACCAAAAGACAAAGACTGGCTGAATGGATATAAAAACAAGACCCCTACATATGTTGTCTACAAGAGACCCACCTCAAAACAGGGGACACATACAGACTGAAAATGAAGGGCTGGAAAAAGATTTTCCATGCAAATAGGGACCAAAAGAAAGCAGGAGTAGCAATACTCATATCAGATAAAATAGACTTTAAAACAAAGGCTGTGAAAAGAGACAAAGATGGTCACTACATAATGATCAAAGGAGCAATCCAAGAAGAAGATATAACAATTATAAATATATATGCACCCAACACGGGAGCACCGCAGTATGTAAGACAAATGCTAACAAGTATGAAAGGAGAAATTAACAATAACACAATAATAGTGGGAGACTTTAATACCCCACGCACACCTATGGATAGATCAACTAAACAGAAAATTAACAAGGAAACACAAACGTTAAATGATACAATAGACCAATTAGACCTAATTGATATCTATAGGACAATTCACCCCAAAACAATGAATTTCACCTTTTTCTCAAGCGCACATGGAACCTTCTCGAGGATAGATCACATCCTGGGCCATAAATCTAGCCTTGGTAAATTCAAAAAAATAGAAATCATTCCAAGCATCTTTTCTGATCACAATGCACTAAGATTAGATCTCAATTACAGGAGAAAAACTATTAAAAATTCCAACATATGGAGGCTGAACAACACGCTGCTGAATAACCAACAAATCACAGAAGAAATCAAAAAAGAAATCAAAATTTGCATGGAAACGAATGAAAATGAAAACACAACAACCCAAAACCTGTGGGACACTTTAAAAGCAGTCCTAAGGGGAAAGTTCATAGCAATACAGGCATACCTCAAGAAACAAGAAAAAAGTCAAATAAATAACCTAACCCTACACCTAAAGCAACTAGAAAAGGAAGAAATGAAGAACCCCAGGGTTAGTAGAAGGAAAGAAATCTTAAAAATTAGGGCAGAAATAAATGCAAAAGAAACAAAAGAGACCATAGCAAAAATCAACAAAACCAAAAGCTGGTTCTTTGAAAGGATAAATGAAATTGACAAACCATTAGCCAGACTCATCAAGAAACAAAGGGAGAAAAGTCAAATCAATAAAATTAGAAGTGAAAATGGAGAGATCACAACAGACAACACAGAAATACAAAGGATCATAAGAGACTACTATCAACAATTATATGCCAATAAAATTGACAATGTGGAAGAAATTCTTAGAAAAGTACAACTTTCCAAAACTCGACCAGGAAGAAATAGAAAATCTTAACAGACCCATCACAAGCACGGAAATTGAAACTGTAATCAAAAATCTTCCAGCAAACAAAAGCCCAGGTCCAGACAGCTTCACAGCTGAATTCTACCAAAAATTTAGAGAAGAGCTAACACCTATCCTGCTCAAACTCTTCCAGAAAATTGCAGAGGAAGGTAAACTTCCAAACTCATTCTATGAGGCCACCATCACCCTAATAACAAAACCTGACAAAGATCCCACAAAAAAAGAAAACTACAGACCAATATCACTGATGAATATAGATGCAAAAATCCTAAACAAAATTCTAGCAATCAGAATCCATTAAACACATTAAAAAGATCATACACCATGACCAAGTGGGCTTTATCCCAGGGATGCAAGGATTCTTCAATATCCGCAAATCAATCAATGTAAAACACCACATTAACAAATTGAAAAACAAAAACCATATGATTATCTCAATAGATGCAGAGAAAGCCTTTGACAAAATTCAACACCCATTTATGATAAAAACTCTCCAGAAAGAAGGAATAGAAGGAACATACCTCAACATAATAAAAGCTATATATGACAAACCCACTGCAAACATTATCCTCAATGGTGAAAAATTGAAAGCATTTCCTCTAAAGTCAGGAACAAGACAAGGGTGCCCACTTTCACCATTACTATTCAACATAGTTTTGGAAGTTTTGGCCACAGCAATCAGAGCAGAAAAAGAAATAAAAGGAATCCAAATTGGAAAAGAAAAAGTAAAACTCTCACTATTTGCAGATGACATGATCCTCTACATAGAAAACCCTAAAGACTCCACCAGAAAATTACTAGAACTAATCAATGATTATAGTAAAGTTGCAGGATATAAAATCAACACACAGAAATCCCTTGCATTCCTATACACTAATAATGAGAAAACAGAAAGAGAAATTAAGGAAACAATTCCATTCACCATTGCAACGGAAAGAATAAAATACTTAGGAATATATCTACCTAGAGAAACTAAAGACCTATATATAGAAAACTATAAAACACTGGTGAAAGAAATCAAAGAGGACACTAATAGATGGAGAAATATACCATGTTCATGGATTGGAAGAATCAATATAGTGAAAATGAGTATACTACCCAAAGCAATTTATAGATTCAATGCAATCCCTATCAAGCTACCAACGGTATTCTTCACAGAGCTAGAACAAATAATTTCACAATTTGTATGGAAAGACAAAAAACCTCGAATAGCCAAAGCTATCTTGAGAAAGAAGAATGGAACTGGAGGAATCAACCTACCTGACTTCAGGCTCTACTACAAAGCCACAGTTATCAAGACAGTATGGTACTGGCACAAAGACAGAAATATTGATCGATGGAAGAAAATAGAAAGCCCAGAGATAAATCCACGCACATATGGACACCTTATCTTTGACAAAGGAGGCAAGAATATACAATGGATTAAAGACAATCTCTTTAACAAGTGGTGCTGGGAAAACTGGTCAACCACTTGTAAAAGAATGAAACTAGAACACTTCCTAACACCATACACAAAAATAAACTCAAAATGGATTAAAGATCTCAACGTAAGACCAGAAACTATAAAACTCCTAGAGGAGAACATAGGCAAAACACTCTCTGACGTACATCACAGCAGGATCCTCTATGACCCACCTCCCAGAATATTGGAAATAAAAGCAAAAATAAACAAATGGGACCTAATTAAACTTAAAATCTTCTTCACAACAAAGGAAACTATCAGCAAGGTGAAAAGGCAGCCTTCAGAATGGGAGAAAATAATAGCAAATGAAGCAACTGACAAACAACTAATCTCAAAAATATACAAGCAACTCCTACAGCTCAACTCCAGAAAAATAAATGACCCAATCAAAAAATGGGCCAAAGAACTAAATAGACATTTCTCCAAAGAAGACATACAGATGGCTAACAAACACATGAAAAGATGCTCAACATCACTCATTATCAGAGAAATGCAAATCAGAACCATAATGAGGTACCATATCACGCCAGTCAGAATGGCTGCGATCCAAAAGTCTACAAGCAATAAATGCTGGTGAGGGTGTGGAGAAAGGGAACTCTCTTACACTGTTGGTGGGAATGCAAACTAGTACAGCCACTATGCAGAACAGTGTGGAGATTCCTTAAAAAACTGGAAATAGAACTGCCTTATGATCCAGCAATCCCACTGCTGGGCATACACACTGAGGAAACCAGAAGGGAAAGAGACACATGTACCCCAATGTTCATCGCAGCACTGTTTATAATAGCCAGGACATGGAAGCAACCTAGATGCCCATCAGCAGATGAATGGATAAGCAAGCTGTGGTACATATACACAATGGAGTATTACTCAGCCATTAAAAAGAATACATTTGAATCAGTTCTAATGAGATGGTTGAAACTGGAACCTATTATACAGAGTGAAGTAAGCCAGAAAGAAAAACACCAGTATAGTATACTAATGCATATATATGGAATTTAGAAAGATGGTAACAATAACCCTGTGTACGAGACAGCAAAAGAGACACTGATGTATAGATCAGTCTTATGGACTCTGTGGGAGAGGGATAGGGTGGGGAGATTTGGGAGAATGGCATTGAAACATGTATAATATCATGTATGAAATGAGTCACCAGTCCAGGTTCGATGCACAATACTGGATGCTTGGGGCTGGTGCACTGGGATGACCCAGAGGGAGGGTATGGGGAGGGAGAAGGGAGGAGGGTTCAGGATGGGGAACACATGTATACCTGTGGCGGATTCATTTCGATATTTGGCAAAACTAATACAATATTGTAAAGTTTAAAAATAAAATAAAATTTAAAAAAAAAGAAAAGAAAAGAAAATAGCTGAGAAAAGAAGAGAAGCAAAAAGCAAAGGAGAAAAGGAAAGATATATCCGTCTGAATGCAGAGTTCTAAAGACTAGCAAAGAGTGATAAGAAAGCCTTCCTTAGTGATCAGTGCAAAGAAATAGAGGAAAACAATAGAATGGGAAAGACTAGAGACTTCTTCAAGAAGATTAAAAATACCAAGGGAACATTTCATGCAAAAATGGGCACATTAAAGGACAGAAATTGTAAGGACCTAACAGAAGCAGAAGATATTAAGAAAAGGTAGCAAGAAAACACAGAAGAACTATCAAAAAAGATCTTAATGACCCACAATGGTATGATCACTCACCAAGAATCAGACACCTTGGAGTCTGAAGTTAAGTGGGCCTTACAAAGCATCACTACAAACAAAGCTAATGGAGGTGATGGAATTCCAGCTGAGCTATTTCAAATCCTAAAAGATGACCCTGTTATAGTGCTGCACTCAATATGCCAGCAAATTTGGAAAACTCAGCAGTGGCCACAGGACTGAAAAAGGTCAGTTTTCATTCCGATCCCAAAGACAGGCAATGCCAAAGAATGTTCAAATTACTGCACAATTATAATCATCTCACACACTAGAAAAGTAATGCTGAAAATTCTGCAAGCTAGTCTTCAACAGTACATGAACCTAGAACTTTCAAATGTTCAAGATGGATATAGAAAAGGCAGAGGAACCAGAGATCAAATTGCCAACATCCACAGGATCATGGAAAAAGCAAGAAAATTCCATAAAAACATCTGCTTCAGTGACTACACTAGAGCCTTTGACTGTGTGGATCAGAACAAACTGTGGAAAATCCTTAATTAAGGATTTCCACCTTAAGGTGGAAATAGAACACCACCTTACCTGCCTCCTGATAAATCTGTATGCAGGTCAAGATGCAACATTTAGAACTGGATATAGAATAATGTACTGCTTCCAAATTGGGAAAGGAGTATGTCAGGGCTATATATTGTCTCCTTACTTATTTAACTCACATGCCAAGTACATGAAGTGAAATGCTGGGCTGGATGAAGCACAATCTGGAATCAAGACTGTTGGGAGAAATATAAATAACCTCAGTTATGCAGATATACCACTCTTATGGCAGAAAGTAAAGAACAAAAGAGCCTCTTGATGAAAGTGAAAGAGAACAGTGAAAGCTACCTTAAAACTCAACACTCAAAAAATGAAGATCATGGCACACAGTCTCATAACTTCATGGCAAATAAATGGGAAAACAATGAAAATAGTGGCAGACTTTATTTTTGGGGCTCCAAAATCACTGCAGATGGTGACTGCAGCCATGAAAATAAGACACTTGCTCCTTGGAAGAAAAACTATGACCAACCTAGACAGCATATTAAAAAGCAGAGTCATTACTTTGCTGACAAATGTCCATATAATAAAAGCTATTGCTTTTTCAGTAGTCATGTATGGATGTGAGTTGAGAGAAAGAAGGCTGAGCACCAGAGAATTGATGCTTTTGAACTATGGTGTTGGAGAAGTCTTTCTATAGTCCCTTGGACTGCAAGGAGATCAAACCAGTCAATGCTAAAGGAAATAAATCCTGAATATTCATTGCAAGTACTGATGCTGAAGCTCCAATAATTTCAACACCTGATGCGAAGGACTGTCTCATTGAAAAAGACCCTAATGCTTGGAAAGATTAAAGGCAGGAGGAGAAGGGGACAACAGAGGATGAGATGGTTGGATGGCATCACTGACTCGATGGACATGAGTATGAGCAAGCCCCAGGAGTTGGTGATGGACAGGGAAGCCTGGCATGCTATAGTCCATGGGGTTGCAAAGAATCAAACATGACTGAACAATTGAACTGAATGAATTGAACTCAGCCTTGAGATTGCAAAAACCCAGTGAAGGGAAGACATCCCAGATTTGAGAAGGAAAATGTAAAAAAACAAAACAAAACAAAACAAAAACCAGCATTAGTTCAGTATCATGTAATAAAATGAAGTGAGCATTTACTCACTCACCTAATTCAATGGCCTCACTCCAACCGTGAAAAGAAGACTCAATGAAATAAACCCATCAGAAGCCTCAGTTCAGTTCAGTTCAGTTCAGTCGCTCAGTCGTGTCTGACTCTTTGCGACCCCATGAATCCCAGCACACTAGGCCTCCCTGTCCATCACCAACTCCCGGAGTTCACCCAGACTCACGTCCATTGAGTTAGTGATGCCATCCAGCCATCTCATCCTCTGTCGGCCCCTTCTCCTCCTGCCCCCAATCCCTCCCAGCATCAGAGTCTTTTCCAATGAGTCAACTCTTCGCATGAGGTGGCCAAAGTACAGGAGTTTCAGCTTTAGCATCATTCCTTCCAAAGCAATCCCAGGGCTGATCTCCTTCAGAATGGACTGGTTGGATCTCCTTGCAGTCCAAGGGACTCTCAAGAGTCTTCTCCAACACCACAGTTCAAAAGCATCAATTCTTCGGTGCTCAGCCTTCTTCACAGTCCAACTCTCACATCCATACATGACCACAGGAAAAACCATAGCCTTGACTAGATGGACCTTTGTTGGCAAGTAATGTCTCTGCTTTTGAATATGCTATCTAGGATGGTCATAACTTTCCTTCCAAGGAGTAAGCGTCTTTTAATTTCATGGCTGCAGTCACCATCTGCAGTGGTTTTGGAGCCCCCAAAAATAAAGTCTGACACTGTTTCCACTGTTTCCCCATCTATTTCCCATGAAGTGATGGGACTGGATATCATGATCTTCATTTTCTGAATGTTGAGCTTCAAGCCAACTTTTTCACTCTCCACTTTCACTTTCATCAAGAGGCTTTTGAGTTCCTCTTCACTTTCTGCCCTAATGGTGGTGTCATCTGCATATCTGAGGTTATTGATATTTCTTCCGGCAATCTTGATTTCAGCTTGTGTTTCTTCCAGTCCAGCATTTCTCATGATGTACTCTGCATGTAAGTTAAATAAGCAGGGTGACAATATACAGCCTTGACGTACTCCTTTTCCTATTTGGAACCAGTCTGTTGTTCCATGTCCAGTTCTAACTGTTGCTTCCTGACCTGCATACAAATTTCTCAAGAGGCAGATCAGGTGGTCTGGTATTCCCATCTCTTTCAGAATTTTCCAGTCTATTCTGTTCCACACAGTCAAAGGCTTTGGCATAGTCAATAAAGCAGAAATAGATGTTTTTCTGAAACTCTCTTGCCTTTTCCATGATCCAGCAGATGTTGGCAATTTGATCTCTGGTTCCTCTGCCTTTTCTAAAACCAGCTTGAACATCAGGAAGTTCACAGTTCACATATTGCTGAAGCCTGGCTTGGAGAATTTTGAGCATTACTTTACTGTCTGGATGTATAGATGACTGTATCTTCTTCAAATCTGTAAAGTTTTCATATAATATTTTTTCAAATTTTTTTCTTTCTTATCTCCCCTAATTGATGACTCATTTTATGCATATGTTGGATATTTAACAGTATCCCACAGATCTTTGAGGCTCTGTTTTTCTTTCAGTCTTCTCCTTAAATTGTATAATCACAACGGACCAATTTTCAAGTTCACTGATTCTTTCTTCTACCATTTCAAATCAGTTTCTGTGCTCCTCTAGCTAATATTTCATTTTAGTTGTTGCATGTTTCAGCTCCAGCATTTCTATCTTTATAATTCCTATTTTTTTTCCATTGGTATCTTCTGTTTCATAAGAAATCACTGCTAAATTTTCTTACTTCTTTGAACACATATATACACATATATATATACTAATTTTAAAATTTTGTTTAACAAGTTCAATATCTGGTTTTCCAAAATCAGTTTCTATTAATTTCCTAATTTTTCCGTGTACTTAGTCCATACTGTGATGTTTATTTTAATCTTATACATTTTCAGGGGAACAAAAATAAAGTAGCATTGGATTACAAAATAAATATATATTAATACATATGAGTATGTACTGACAATATATATTTCTAAATTCCTTTATCAAAAAAGAAAAAAAATGATTTCATAATAACCTAACTTTTACTCTTAGAAATTAGAAAACAAATAGCAAATAAAACCCAAGATAGACAGAAGAAAGGAAATTATTTATCTTAAAACAAATGAAAAAGAATATAGACAAACAATAGAGAAAAACCAACAAAACCAAAGTTGAAATTATAGATTAATTTTATAGGACTTGATATCTTTTTATCATCTGCAATCCATGAAACCATTATATATGTGTGTGTGTATATACACGCACTCTAATTTTCAGCATCTTAAATTTTACATATTTTGCTTGATTTATATCCAGGTACGTTATGTCTTTTAAGACTAAATAGTGTTTACTTTTTTTCAATTTCCATTTTTTATTACTAATATAAAAATTATTTTATGTATTAATCCTGTACCCTATTAACTTGATAAACTGATCTATTTGTTCTTGTAGTTCAATTATGTATTTTTGTTTTGTTTTCTCTGTATAAAACACTGTCATTATGAAAAGAGATGCTTTCATTATTTGACTCTGTCTTGTCCGACCCTTAGCGACCCCATGCACTGCAGACCACCAGGCTCCTCCGTCCATGGGATTTTCCAGGCAAGAGTACTGGAGTGGGGTGCCATTGCCTTCTCCATGTTATTATGATGGGAACAATGAACTTTTCAGCATTCTGAACCTTAGGTGGCAAAGGAATCCTTATTTTATTTCTGAGTTTTTAAATATGATCTTTATTTTTTAAAGCTTATTAGAATGTAATAAAAGGCTAAGACTATTTATCTTACTATATCCATTAGCTTTCAAAAGGAAAATCAAAACGGACCATTGCAGGAATTCCATGTACTATTTTGTGCCCCACTTCAAAAAGTATTAATGGTAGATTTTTCATACCTTTGAATTTCCCTTCTCCAAGAAGACCTTCCTTCAAGATACACAGAAATGTAGTTACTGAAAAGAATCAAAACCTCCCTTGAACAGCATATTAATAACATGTGTATTTCTAGAGACAGGAGATTTGAAGATAGCGGTAATATCTGCTGACAGCAAATAAGTAGGGCCTTACCAATAAAGCAGTGACCTTGAACAGGAAAATACAGATCCAAACAAAGGAAATCTCAGTGCCTGGGTTGTAAGAAGATAACAAATTAAAGCAACCTATGTGTGCTCTAAGAAGTTGAATCTGAGTGATGGGGAAATAGAATTATACATTCCCTTTCTTAATTCTGTACCCTTAGCTGGCAAATACGGATGCAACTTTGCTTTCTTTAACTAGTAAAATGTGCAATCTTCTGACATTAATGATGTCTCTTCTACAGGGCATGGGAATATGCAAAGAAAAGAGTGTGTGTGTGTATGTGTGTGTGTGAATGCTGGGAAACCTGATTGATAAGAGCAGACTTAATGCAAGAACAGGGTCAGTTATGAGGACATGCAACCTGTATAGTCACTCAGGGCCTTATGATTAGTTTAATGCTCTTCTCTCACTTTCTGAAATTCTTATTAATTTTTAAATAAAAGAACCTTGTATTTTCATTTTACATGGGGCCCCACAAATTATCTACTGAGTCTTGTGCAGAGCATCTGAAGAGATAATATCAGTTTATAACTTTGAATACTAAATCAATTTATTTTGCTTTCATCAACCCGAGGACTTGATAAAAAGTTTTGAGTAGTGTCTGGTGATTTTCCATACAATGGAAGAAAGAGAGAATATATTGAGGAGGAATAGGGAATTGCTATACAGTTATAGTTTTTTTTTTTTTTTTTCACACCAAGTTGCAGATACAGTTCTAGTTGCAGACAACTAGACTTACCTATATTCAACTTTAGGGATCTCCTTCTCCTTTGTCTACTTCTGCCATTATTTCATGCAATAAATATTTGCACTGGTCATTCCCAAAAGCAGATATTTTTCTGGTCTATACACCTATGTGTTCTTTCACTAAATACCAACCAGATCAAATGGCCTAATGTAGACAATGGCAGCTGTTTATCAAGTTGTTACCATTTGACTTTTTACTCTGTTAACAAGCTATTTTCCTCAGGATCACAATTTAAGAAATATCCTACAGTCACTCTCCAGACATGTGGCGTTCACTATGTCACTTTCATGTTCTCAGCACTTTAATCTTCTGAGGCCTAATACTTCAAGGCAATTGAGAGGTTAAAATGAGCTTCCCGAAATGTCTTTAACAACTGTGAGTGTATTCATGGGTGCTAAGTCACTTCGGTAGTATCTGGCTCTTTGAGATCCATAGGACTACAGCCCACTAGGTTCCTCTATCCAAGGAATCCTCCAGGCAAGGAGATTTCAACAGCTGTGAAGTTTTTATAAAACATGTAGCTCTGTTACATGTAACTAGCATTGTATGTCAAAGTGAGTCAAATTAAGGCTACTGAGAAGGATTGGGGAGGGAGAAATTCATACATTTTGGTGTGACTGGAGCAGTAGCACAGGTATCAAGCTGACTGTGATTTAAATCCTTTCCTATCAAACTGCCACAGAGTACCTCGATTTCTTGCCTGTAAAATGGAGGAATATCCATAAATGAAACATCTCTATTAACAATGTTAATTCTATTAAATTTAATAGGTTGCCTAAAGATTTTATGGCAACCCACTCCAGTATTCTTGCCTGGAGAATTCCATGGATGGAGGAGCCTGGCGGGCTATAGTCCACGGGGTTGCAAAGAGTCGGACACAACTGAGCAACTTCACTTTCACTTCACTTTCAAAGATTTTATGTCTTTGCAGAGCCATCATCCAGGCTTCCCAGGTGACTCTGCCTGCAGTGCAGGAGATCCGGGTTCGATCCCTGGGTCAGAAAGGTCCCCTGGAGAAGGTAATGGCAACTCACTGCAATAGTCTTGCCTTGAGAATTCCATGGACAAGGAGCATGCAGGCTACAGACCATGGGTCCAAAGAGTCGAACACAACTCAGTGACTAACACACACACACACACACACACACACACACACACACACAACCTTCATCACTACTATACCTGAACATTGTCAGTCCTTTCATTCTTCCTATGTTTCATTTTACTATTGTTTTCATGAATTAAGTAATTTTCATATTGTTTTTTTCTATCTTTTCTAATGGTAGGTACTCAACTTTTAGAGAATTTGGAGCAGCAAAAATAAAGTGAACTAATTAGATAAGAGGCTATCAATTTTGTGGACAATACAATTTTGTGGACAATTTAAATATCTAACATTGAAAAGAATAAACACTTTTCAAAATCTGGAATGTTAAAATTTAGCATTCAATAATTACAGCAAGGTAAAATGATGTTAAATGTGTAGAAGCATTTTCATTTAATGTATGCACATATTTAAACAGAAAGCCTCAAAGAATGCATACTTTAGATGTTTTGAAAAAATTTTTTTCTGTTCAGAAATGTTTAGCTTCCCAAAATATCCAGGTAGTTATCTATCTCCAACATATAATTTTTCTTAATCTAAATTGCCTCAGAAATTGGTTTTGAAATTGTATAACAAAGGTACAGTTATAGGACTAAAATAAAAGCCTAACAAGATAGCTCAGTCATACTAAATAACAATCCATTAAAAAAGGCATTCTCTTGTCTCATTTTCAATTAAAATCACAGTTAAACTTCATAATTTCATTCCTGTAGCTAATATTTCCTTAGAGACAAATATCTACTATCCCCTAGGCTAATCTTCTTTGCCTCCCAACAAATTATCCGATCTCAGATGTCACTTAGTAAATATAAATATCATTTTAAATATGTTTTCAAACACTACTTAGCAGTGTTTAGTTTATCAGAAAATATCTGGAGTGACATCAGGGATTCAATTGCCTTCCTCTTGGGCTATATTTAACATAATTAAAATAAAAGCAATGAAATAAAAGTGAAGAAAACAACAACATATTAGCCCAGAAGTTTAATTAACTAACTTATCTATTTCAAGTTTTCTAACACCTGTGTTTCTTATTTGTGAAAAGTGAGTTTTACTGATTAACAGTCAACTACAGTCCATTGGGTCACAAGAATCGGACATGACTTAGCGACTGAACTATCATCACCACCATAGCCTGTATTAAGATACTATTTTTTTGGCTATATTGACCTTACACAAACAACTTCCAGTTATTTCTCCATTAAAGATGGATTTATTGGGGATTAGTATATAATTGCAACTTGGGAAGCCATGTGCAAGTCCCCACATAGCAAGGGGAGGAGAACACTTTCTTAGAGGAGCAAAGGAGGTTGGAAGGGCTACAGTAAAGAGTCCAGAGCTTTTCATTGGCTGAGTTCCTGTCAGGAGAGAAGAGGACTCTTCTTTTGGGGCTCTGCTATCATTGCAGGGCATGAGACCTCACCCTTCTGTTTTCCCAACTCTATTTAATTGAGATTTCTATTTATTAATTTTTCACTGGTGGCTGTTACCCACAAAATATTTAGTGACAAAGTTTTTCTAAGGGAAAAATGACTGAAGTCCAAGGTCACATTGCAACTGCTTTTACAAACTGCAAACTGTGCATTTTTGTGATTACAAAATACACACACATACAATATACACCCATTTTACTGTTTCAAGAAAACCAAGTGAAAAGGCAATGTACTTAAATGTCATATTCCTCTGTTTTTCTTTAGGTCATTTACAGATGTTCCCTATCTGACAGAGTTGCCAAGACCTCTTAATCACAGCTCAGGAGCAATGGTGGTCAGTTGCTAAGGAACCCCTTTGTACATGAGCAACTTACTCCTTCAGTTGACAGGAGACTTAATGAATTAGGAAGGATGGAATACATAGTAAAAAAGATTTATTACCTCAAATGATCACTGCTTTATGAGATAACCAATCAGATGTCAAATTCAACACCAGAGGCCTTACTTTTATGTTAATTCTTCCTCGACAATGTAGAATTTGTCTCTTTTAATGGCCCTCTTCACTTTGAAGGTTCTTTTCCCTTAGATTTCACAATTAGCTGTCTTAATTCTACTCCTTCTTTCTGAAAAATCAGGCTTCCTCACTATCTCTCCTGGATAGATATATGTATATGGATGTATACATATATACACATATAGGTATATATACATACAGCATATACATATGTGTGTTTGTGTACCTATATATGCACTTTGAGGAAATATGATAGATATTTGGAATTAAACAACACAATTCTAAGTATTTCATGAGTTACAAATGAAATCACAAAAAATTTTAGTAGTCTTTGAGTTGACTGATTGATTGTATAAACACAACATATCAAATTGTATGACAGTGGAAACACAATAATTTTTAACTCACTGGGTCAACATTTTAAGCTCTGCTTAATATGGAAATTACAGTTTTAAATATTTATGTAAGAAATGAAGAAAATATTTATATCAGTTAAGTAGAAGAAAATAATGAAGACTAGAAATCAATTAAATAAAAACACATGAACAATAAAGAAAATTATAAAGACAAAAGCCACTTCTCTGAACCCTGAGTAAAGTGGGAATCTCATAATGAAAAGAGAAATTTCATTATAAACTGAAAGTATGTATGTCACTACAATATGGCAACCCACTCCAGTGTTCTTCCCTGGAGAATCCCAGGGATGGGGGAGCCTGTTGGGCTACCCATCTATGAGGTTGCACAGAGTCAGACATAACTGAAGCGACCTAGTAGCAGTAGAGCACTAAAATACTTGAAGATATTAAAAGAATATGAAGAAATATCATGAACAACTTTATATCAATAAATTCTGTACTTAACTATAGTAAAAAAAAAAATATCTGAGAAACAGATTACCAGAACTGACTGAAGGTAAAAGAGGTGTGTTTCATCCTACATCTATTCAATACAATAAATTCATATTTAAGAAACCTTCACACAAAGAAGTTTATTTCATTTAAAGAAAATATTATCTTCTCAAAAAGAAATTTATTCAGATCAGATCAGATCAGTTGCTCAGTCATGTCCGACTCTTTGCGACCCCATGAATCGCAGCACACCAGGCCTCCCTGTCCATCACCAACTCCCAGAGTTCACTGAGACTCATGTCCATGGAGTCAGTGATGCCATCCAGCCATCTCATCCTCTGTCGTCCCCTTCTCCTCTTGCCCCCAATCCCTCCCAGCATCAGAGTCTTTTCCAGTGAGTCAACACTTTGCATGAGGTGGCCAAAGTACTGGAGTTTCAGCTTTAGCATCATTCCTTCCAAAGAAATCCCAGGGCTGATCTCCTTCAGAATGGACTGGTTGGATCTCCTTGCAGTCCAAGGGATTCTCAAGAGTCTTCTCCAACACCACAGTTCAAAAGCATCAATTCTTTGGTGCTCAGCCTTCTTCACAGTCCAACTCTCACATCCATACATGACCACAGGAAAAACCATAGCCTTGACTAGATGAACATTTGTTGGCAACGTAATGTCTCTGCTTTTGAATATGCTATCTAGGTTGGTCATAACTTTCCTTCCAAGGAGTAAGCGTCTTTTAATTTCATGGCTGCAGTCACCATCTGTAGTGATTTTGGAGCCCAGAAAAATAAAGTCTGACACTGTTTCCCCATCTATTTCCCATGAAGTGATGGGACTGGATGCCATGATCTTTGTTTTCTGAATGTTGAGCTTTAAGCCAACTTTTTCACTCTCCACTTTCACTTTCATCAAGAGGCTTTTGAGTTCCTCTTCACTTTCTGCCATAAGGGTGGTGTCCTCTGCATATCTGAGGTTACTGATATTTCTCCCTGCAATCTTGATTCCAGCTTGTGTTTCTTCCAGTCCAGCGTTTCTCATGATGCACTCTGCATATAAGTTAAATAAGCAGGGTGACAATATACAACCTTGATGAACTCCTTTTCCTATTTGGAACCAGTCTGTTGTTCCATGTCCAGTTCTAACTGTTGCTTCCTGACCTGCATACAAATTTCTCAAGAGGCAGATCAGGTGGTCTGGTATTCCCATCTCTTTCAGAATTTTCCACAGTTTATTGTGATCCACACAGTCAAAGGCTTTGGTGTAGTAAATGAAGCAGAAACAGATGTTTTTCTGGAACTCTCTTGCTTTTTCCATGATCCAGCGGATGTTGGCAATTTGATCTCTGGTTCCTCTGCCTTTTCTAAAACCAGCTTGAACATCAGGAAGTTCACAGTTCACATATTGCTGAAGCCTGGCTTGGAGAATGTTGAGCATTACTTTACTAGTGTGTGAGATGAGTGCAATTGTGCGGTAGTTTGAGCATTCTTTGGCGTTGCCTTTCTTTGGAATTGGAATGAAAACTGACCTGTTCCAGTCCTGTGGCTGCTGCTGAGTTTTCCAAATTGCTGGCATATTGAATGCAGCACTTTCACAGCATCATCTTTCAGGATTTGGAATAGCTCAACTGGAATTCTATCACCTCCACTAGCTTTGTTCGTAGTGATGCTTTCTAAGACCCACTTGACTTCACATTCCAGGATGTCTGGCTCTAGGTCAGTGATCACACCATCGTGATTATCTGGGTCGTGAAGATCTTTTTTGTACAGTTCTTCTGTGTATTCTTGCCATCTCTTCTTAATATCTTCTGCTTCTGTTAGGTCCATACCATTTCTGTCCTTTATCGAGCTCATCTTTGCATGAAATGTTCCTTTGGTATTTCTCATTTTCTTGAAGAGATCCTAGTCTTTCCCATTCTGTTGTTTTCCTCTATTTCTTTGCATTGATCGCTGAAGAAGGCTTTCTTATCTCTTCTTGCTATTCTTTGGAACTCTGCATTCAGATGTTTATATCTTTCCTTTGCTCCTTTGCTTTTCACTTCTCTTCTTTTCACAGCTATTTGTAAGGCCTCCCCAGACAGCCATTTTGCTTTTTTGCATTTCTTTTCTATGGGAATGGTCTTGATCCCTGTCTCCTGTACAATGTCATGAACCTCATTTCATAGTTCATCAGGCACTCTATCTATCAGATCTAGGCCCTTAAATCTATTTCTCACTTCCACTGTATAATCATAAGGGATTTGATTTAGGTCATACCTGAATGGCCTAGTGGTTTTCTCTACTTTCTTCAATTTAAGTCTGAATTTGGCAATAAGGAGTTCATGGTCTGAGCCACACTCAGCTCCTGGTCTTGTTTTTGCTGACTGTATAGAGCTTCTCCATCTTTGGCTGCAAAGAATATAATCAATCTGATTTCGGTGTTGACCATATGGTGATGTCCATGTATAGAATCTTCTCTTGTGTTGTTGGAAGAGGGTGTTTGTTATGATCAGTGCATTTTCTTGGCAAAACTCTATTAGTCTTTGCCCTGCTTCATTCTGTATTCCAAGGCCAAATTTGCCTGTTACTCCAGGTGTTTCTTCACTTCCTACTTTTGCATTTCAGTCCCCTATAATGAAAAGGACATCTTTTTTGGGTGTTAGTTCTAAAAGGTCTTGTAGGTCTTCATAGAACCATTCAACTTCAGCTTCTTCAGCATTACTGGTTGGGGCATAGACTTGGATTACTGTGATAATGAAAGGTTTGCCTTGGAAATGAACAGAGATCATTCTGTAGTTTTTGAGACTGCATCCAAGTACTGCATTTCTGACTCTTTTGTTGACCATGATGGCCACTCCATTTCTTCTGAGGGATTCCTGCCCGCAGTAGTAGATATAATGGTCATCGGAGTTAAATTCACCCATTCCAGTCCATTTCAGTTCACTGATTCCTAGAATGTCGACATGCACCCTTGCCATCTCTTTTTTGACCACTTCCAGTTTGCCTTGATAAGAAAGTTAAAAGGCAAACCATAGACTAAATTATTTGCATTACATGTATCAAACAGAGGATTTATGTCCAGAATATCTGAAGAATTAATGTAACAATAATAAGAAAACATCTCCCCAAACTTAAATAGCTATTTCACAAAAGAATAAAGACAAATAGCTAATAAACAGAAGTAAAGATGCTTAATATCAATTATTATTGGAAAAATGGTAATTAAAATGAGATATTCCATTACCACAAGAATTGCTAAAAGAATAAAAACTGGAATATCTAATGCTTATATTGCTGAGAACTCCAATACTTCTCTGTTAAAAATGTAAATTGGTGCAACTACTCTGACAAACATTTTAGTATTTTATTTTAAAGTTTAAGCATTCACATAACATATAACTCAATAGTTCCACTCTTTGACATTTATGCAGGATAAAGATAAGCATATGCCCACAAAAAGACTTGTAAATAATTGCTTATTATGGCTTTACTGAAATAGCAAAAAGCAAAAAAAACATGGAATAATTAAAATGCTCATCAAGATGAATTGAAGATTTTGATATCATATTTGTGTTGGATGATTTCCTATCTTTCTTTATGCTTGCCTTTATTGATGAGCTTCATTCATATTTTTCTTGAGTCTAGTAGCAGCCTTCTCTTTTCTGCCTAAAAAAGTTCCTTTAGGATTTGTTGTAAAGCTGTTTTGATGGTACTGAATTCTGTTGGTTTTTGCTTGTCTGCAAAACTTTTGATTTGTCCATCAAATCTGAATGAGAGCCTTGCTAGGTAGATTATTTTAGTTGTATGGTTTTTCCTTTCATCACTTAAAATATATCATTCCACTCCCTTCTGGCCTGCAGAGTTTCTGCTGAAAAGTCAGCTTCTAGGAGTGGGCAATGGCACCCCACTCCAGTACTCTTGCCTGAAGAATCCCATGGATGGAGGAGCCTGGTTGGCCGCAGTCCATGGGGTCGCTAAGAGTTGGACAAGACTCAGCGACTTCGCTTTCACTTTTCACTTTCCTGCATTGGAGAAGGCAATGGCAACCCACTCCAGTGTTCTTGCCTGGAGAATCTCAGGGACAGGGGAGCCTGGTGGGCTGCCGTCCATGGGGTCAAGCAGAGTCGGACACGACTGAAGTGACTTAGCAGCAGCAGCAGCAGTCTATAAGGGGTACCATTGTATGTTACTCGTTGCCTTTCCCTTGTTGATCTTAATATTTTTCCTTTGCCTTTAATTTTTTTTCAGTTTGGGTAATATGTGTCTCAGCATGTTACTTCTTGAGTTTATCCTGTATGGGACTTTCTCCACTTCCAGGACTTAAATTTCCCTTCTTATGTTAGGGAAATTTTCAATTATAATCTCTTCAAATGTTTTCTCAGTCCCTTTCTCTCTCTTCTTCCAGGATGCTTATAATGTGAATGTTGATGTGTTTAATGTTTTCCCAGAGGTCTCTGAGACCCTCCTCATTTTTCTTTTTATTCCTTTTTTCTTTATCCTGTTCCATGGCAGTGATTTCCACCATTCTGTCTTCCAGATTATTTATCTGTTCTTCTGCCTTAATTATTCTGCTATTGATTCCTTCTAATGTATTTTTCCTTCCAATTGTTGTATTGTTCATCTCTGTTTATTTTTTAACTCCTGCAGTGATTTATAAACTGAATAGCTCAGTTTTTGGAGTTCACTCCTCTTTTCACATGATTGACCTATAACAAGTTCACCTATATATGAAACTTCAAGTTTCAAACTTTCAAAGATATGAACATGCATTCCATCCATATCAGTGAAGTTGAAGCTTGCCCTCTTCAACTCTTCAGGGCCCTCTCAACTTGCCCTGTTGAGAGATATATTAATAGCTATATCAATAGCTATATCATCTCTCACTTCCTCTTCCTCCTTTAGTCAGTAACTCTTGGTTGCTGCCAGACCCTGTATGGCAGCTATTGTACTGTACTTCTGTACTTCTCAGGCACTGTCCTCTAATGTTAAATTTTTTTCTTTATTTTTTGTTTGTTTTTTATGTGTTATTTGTATACAAGGTATTATAAAGCTGTTACAGTATAGAATTATATCAGTTCAGGTCAGTCACTCAATGGTGTCTGACTCTTTGCAATCCCATGGACAGCAGCATGCTAGACTTCCCTGTTTATCAATAACTCCCAGAGCTTGCTCAAACTCATGTCCATTGAGTCAGTGATGCCATCCAACCATCTAATCCTCTGTCGTCCCTTCTCCTCCTGCCTTCAATCTATCCCATTATCAGGGTCGTTTCAAATGAGTCAGTTCTTCGCATCAGGTGGTCAAAGTATTGGAGCTTCAGTTTCATCATCAGTCCTTCCAATGGATATTCAGGACTGATTTCCTTTAGGATGGACTTGTTGGATTTCCTTGCACTCCAAGGCACTCTCAGGAGTCTTCTCCAACACCACAGCTCAAAAACATCAATTCTTTGACTCTCAGCCTTCTTAATGGTCCAACTCTCATATCCATACATGACTACCAGAAAAAAACATAGCTTTGACTAGATGGACCTTTGTCTGCAAAGTAAGGTCTCTACTCAATATGCTGTCTAGGTTTGTCATAGCTTTTCTTCCAAGCAGCAAGTGTCTTTTATGTTCATGGCTGCAGTCACCATCTACAGTGATTTTGAAGCCCAAGAAAATAAAATCTGTGCTGGATGCTTGGGGCTGGTAAAAAAAATAAAATAAAATAAAATTTGTCACTGTTTCCATTGTTTCTCCATCTATTTGCCATTAATTGATGGGACTGAATGCCATCATCTTAGTTTTTTGAATGATGAGTTTTAAGCCAGCATATATATATATAGTTTTATAAATATAAGTGCTATTCATATATGTTATATATATAGAACTATATAGATGGTTGTATTAGTTGGGCATCTGAATATTCATTGGAAGGACTGATACTAAAGCTGAACCTCCAATACTTTGGCCACCTGATGGGAAGAACTGACTCATTTGAAAACACCCTGATGCTGGGAAAGATTGAAGGCAGGAGGAGAAGGGTATGAGAGAGGATGAGATGGTTTTATGGCATCACCAACTCAATGGACATGAGTCTGAGTAAATTCTCAGAGATGGTGATGGATAGGGAGGCCTGCCGTGCTGCAGTCCATGGGGTCACAAAGAGTCAAAAATGGCTGAGCTACTGAACTGAATTGAACTATACTAACTTCGTTGGATTTTCAAACACATTGAACTTAACGAATGTGTTTTTGGAATGGAATTCATCCGTATCTAAGGGATTTACTGTACTTAGTTTTGACAATCTTCAGAGTTAACTGTTTTTTAGTGGACTCAGTGTATGTGTATCTGGATTTTGTTTCTGGTCAACGTTTTAGGTGCTGGTAAGAGATAATGTACAAATCTAATTTATCTCTTCCATAGAAAGAGAAATAGATCTTCACTGTAATTATCATCAAAGGTAGCAACATGGATCATGCTAAAACTGTAAAAGAAAACATTTTGAATCAAAACATTTGAATCAAAAAGTCCAAGTATCAACAGGAATTTTCCTGTTTAAAAATTTGTATTTGTATTTATTTATTTGGCTGTGCCCAGGTTTAGTTACAGCATGGGAACACTTAGTTGTGGCATGTGGGATCTAGTTCCCTGACCAGAGATTGAACAGAGCTCTGTATTGGAAGCTCAGAGTCTTAACTACTGGACAAACAGGGAAATCCTAAGAGGAATTGTCTTATTTATAAGACTGGAAACAATGATATTAAGATTGGAGTTTTAGACTCCAGTGAGGTAAGCATCTTTGAAGTCTATAATACTAGAAGAGTCTCCTACTTTATTGATATCTGAAACCTCTTTCTACATTAATGTGAGACTCTTGAAACAAGTGGAAGTCAGACGTCACAGTAGATATGCTAGGAAAAAACTTTGGAAGCATCATTCAGAAGCTGTTCTATGGACAGAAATGCCCCACATATCAAACTATATTTAACTAAGATTACCTTAAAAACTAAGATTCAACTAGGAAGTAGGCATAAGGAAAATTAATGAAAGAATCATATTATTTTATCATGCCACTGTTTGTAGATGGCATATTGAGGTCATTGATGTTAATGTGAGGATTATAGGTATTTATTTATCAAAAATATATAAATTCCCCATTTCCTTTCACTTTATCACTGCTGCTGCTGCTACAGTCCGACTCTGTGTGACCCCATAGACGGCAGCCCACCAGGCTTCCCCATCCCTGGGATTCTCCACGCAAGAACACTGGAGTGGGTTGCCATTTCCTTCTCCAATGCATGAAAGTGAAAAGTGAAAATGAAGTTGCTCAGTAGTGTCTGCCTCTTAGCGATCCCTGGACTGCAACCTACCAGGCTTCTCCATCCATGGGGTTTTCCAGGCAAGATTACTGGAGTGGGGTGCCATTGCCTTCTCCGTACTTTATCACTAAGTGCTATTAAAGAAATAATTCCCCTTGTGCAACCTTAAAAAGCTAATTATAAAACTTATTCACTTGTACATTTATTTTTTCTCAAATCTCACAATTACATGCAAGGATAATTATTAAATTACCCTTAATTATTAAACACATGTGTAATAAACAGTATGTTTAATCCATTTCTATGTGAGATAGTCTTTAAATTCATAACGTTTAATTTATTTAATCATGTTCCTCATTCACCTTCCTATGCTGCATACACCCTCCAACAGTCAGTCTCATTCGTATTTATGCAGGAACAATAAACTCAGAAATCTACCATGTACGTAAATAACAAAGGTACTGGGTAGATAGCAGTTGGAAAACAGTCGGTTGAAAGTTGCTGAATATTGAAGTATTTCACAATTTAAATATTCATTGAAGAATCCTTTTAGATTCTGTATAATTGGCACACTCTGTTTTAACATTTATGTCAGTGTCCTTGCCCTAGATTTCACTCACTAATGCTAGAAAATAGTGTTTTTTGATGAGCAGGCTGTTATTTCTGTTTAACTTGTATCAGCAAAGACACCATTTCATGTTTTAAAGTAAAGAAGTTGCAGTCAATAATTTTAAAATAGTCATCATATCTTTCTTAACAGGTGATTAAAAAATAAAATGCTTCTACTAATTAACAGTATTTTTTCACTTTAGTAAACCAAAACTTTGAGCCTTTGATTCCACCATTAAACATTTTTTAAATGTTTTTTAAAAGCTATGTTTTAGGAGGAGCCAAGATGGCGGAGGAGTAGGACGGGGAGAACACTTTCTCCCCCACAAATTCATCAAAAGAGCATTTAAACGTCGAGTAAATTCCACAAAACAACTTCTGAATGCCGGCAGAGGACATCAGGCACCCAGAAAAGCAACCCAACTCTTCGAAAGGAGGTAGGAAAAAATATTAAAAACAAAAAAAAAAGAGACAAAAGAGGGAGGGACGGAGTTCCGTCCCGGGAAGGGAATCTTAAAAAGAGAGAAGTTTCCAAACATCAGGAAACCTTCTCACTGCCGAATCTGTGCCGAGCTTTGGAAGCACAGAGGGCAACATAACAGGGAGAAAAAATAAATAAACAATTTAAAACTCGCAGATTGCGAGCCCTACGGTAACTCCCCCAGCAGAGAAGCAGCGCAGACGCCTGCATCCGCCATTAGCAAACCGGGGCTGGGCAGGGAGGCGCGGCGTGGGCTGCATCGCTGAGAGTAAGAATCTGGCCTGAATACCCTGAGCACTATCTGAGCGAAATAATTTGGGCTAGCAAACCAGACTGTGGGATACCTATCACGCGAAAAGCCAGCCCTAACCTAAGACCGCCAGGCCTGCGCACGGAACAAAGGACTGAACAGAGATAGCCGGCTGCAGACCTTCCCCCTCCGGTGACAGGCAGCCAGAGCCGGAAGAGGGCAATCGCAGCCCCAGAGAGACATTATCTATAAAACTGTAAGCAGGCTTCTTTGCTAACTAAAACTTCTTGGGGGTCTGGACGGTCAATATCTGCCTGAGAAGGTGCGCCGGTTTTACATCCAGATAACCAAGTGGTGGGGAGGCGATAAGTCGCAGCATTGGCGCTCGCCTGGGAAGAGCAAATTGGCGCTCGGACCTGGGAAGAGCACAAAACGCAGGCCCAACTGAATCTGCGCCTCTGAGGACTACCCGAGTGCCTGAACCTGAGCGGCTTGGACCTGGGAGGTGCATGCAGCCCAGGGCCAGCCTCGGATTGTTCCCGGCGGAACAACCTAGAGTCCGAGCAGTGTGGACAGGGAGGCTACACGCGCCGTGAGCAGGGGCAGACCCAGGGTGGCTGAGGCATTGCGAGCCCACGCCAGTGTTATTTGTTTGCAGCATCCCTCCCTCCCTCCCCACAGCGCGACTGAACAAGTAAGCCTAAAAAAAAAAAAAAAAAAAAGTGTCCTCCACCGTGCCCTTTGAGTCAGGGCGGAAACCAGATACTGAAGAGACTAGCAAACAGAAGAAGATATAACAGAGGGAAACGCCTTGGAAGCTACAGGCAATAGATCAAAACCCTGTGGTTACTACGGACTACATAGGAAGGGGCCTATAGATCTTGAGAAATATAAATCTGACCAAGGAACTAGCCAAAAATGAACTGAACCCACAACACCCACACAAAAAAAAAAAAAAAAAAAAAAGTCCTAGATATATTTTTATTATTTTTACGATCATTCTTTCTTTTTTTTTTTTAATTAAAAAAAAAAAAATTTTTAAGTCCTCTATTGTTCCTTTAATTTTCACTTTTATAACCTATTACTTTGCAAAAACAAACAAACAAAAAAAAAAACAAACAAAAAAAACAAAAAAAAAAAGACCCTATTTTTTTCTTCTTCAGCAAACTTCATATATATATATTTTATAATTTTTTGACCTTGTTTTTTTTGTTTGTTTGTTTTTGTTTTTTTCTTCTTTTCTTTAACATTGTATTTTTGAAATTCCAAACTCTACTCTAGATTTTTAATTTTCGCTTTTTGGTATATGTTATCAATTTTGTACCTATAGTTTTTTTTTTTATATATAATTTCTGTGACTTTTTTTTTTTCTTTTTTTTTTCTTCTTCTCTGTTTCTTTCTCTTCTTCTTTTATATAACATTGTATATCTGAAATTCCAAACTTTACTCTAGATTTTTAATTTATGCTTTTTGGTATTTGATATCAATTTTGTACCTGTATTTTCCGTATAATTTTTGTGACATTGTTCGTATTTGTTTGTTTGTTTTCTCTCTTTATTTTTCTTCTTCTTCTTTTTTTTTTTTTTTTTTTTTAACATTGTATTTTTGAAATTCCAAACTCTACTCTAGATTTTTAATTTTTGCTTTCTGGTATTAGTTATCAATTTTGTACCTGTACTTTCTTTATAATTTTCGCGACCTTCTTTGTTTTTGTTTGTTCGTTTTTTCTCTCTTTCTTTTCCTTCTTCTTTTCTTTAACATCGTATTTTTGAAATTCCAAACTCTACTCTAGATTTTTAATTTTCGCTTTCTGGTATTAGTTATCAATTTTGTACCTGTACTTTCTTTATAATTTTCGCGACCTTCTTTGTTTTTGTTTGTTCGTTCTTTCTCTCTTTCTTTTCCTTCTTCTGTTCTTTAACATCGTATTTTTGAAATTCCAAAATCTACTCTAGATTTTTAATTTTTGCTTTTATGTATTTGTTACCAATTTTGTACCTTTAAGGACCCAATCTTCAGGACCCATTTTTCACTAGGGAGTGAGATTACTGGCTTGACTACTCTCTCTCCCTTTGGACCCTCCTTTTTCTCCACCAGGTCGCCTGTGTCTCCTCCCTAACCCCTCTCTACTCTACCCAACTCTGTGAATTTCTGTGTGTTCCAGACGGTGGAGAACACTTAGGGAACTGATTACTGGCTGGATCTGTCTCCCTCCTTTTCATTCCCCCCTTTTATCCTTCTGGCCACCTCTGTTACCTTCCTCCTTCTTCTCTTCTCTGTATAACCCCGTGAACATCTCTGAGTGGTCCAGTTGTGGAGTGCACATAAGGAAGTGACTACTGGCTAGCCCACTCTCTCCACTATTGATTCACCTCATCTCATTTGGGTCACCTCTAACTTCCTCCTCCCTCTTCTCTTCTCCATGTAACCCTGTGAACCTCTCTGAGTGACCCTCACTGTAGAGAAACTTATCATCTTTAATGTAGATGTTTTATCAATGGTGCTGTATAGAAGGAGAAGTTTTGAAACTACTGTAAAAAATAAGACCGATAATCAGAAGCAGGAGACTTAAGTCCAAACCCTGACTCCAGGGAACTCCTGACTCCAAGGAACATTCATTCACAGGAGCTCATCAAATGCCTCCATACCGACACTGAAACCAAGCACCACACAAGGGCCAATAAGTTCCAGGGCAAGACATACCAAGCAAATTCTCCAGCAACAAAGGAACACAGCCCTGAGCTTCAAGATACAGGCTGCCCAAAGTCACCCCAAAACTATAGACATCTCATAACTCATTACTGGACATTTCATTGCACTCCAGAGAGAACAAATACAGCTCCACCCACCAGAACACCGACACAAGCTTCCCTAACCAGGAAACCTTGACAAGCCACCTGTACAAACCCACACACAGCGAGGAAACACCACAATAAAGAGAACTCCACAAACTGCCAGAATACAGAAAGGACACCCCAAACTCAGCAATTTAAACAAGATGAAGAGACAGAGGAATACTCAGCAGATAAAGGAACAGGATAAATGCCCACCAAACCAAACAAAAGAGGAAGAGATAGGGAATCTACCTGATAAAGAATTCCGAATAATGATAGTGAAATTGATCCAAAATCTTGAAACTAAAATGGAATCACAGATAAATAGCCTGGAGACAAGGATTGAGAAGATGCAAGAAAGGTTTAACAAGGACTAGAAGAAATAAAAAAGAGTCAATATATAATGAATAATGCAATAAGTGAAATTAAAAACACTCTGGAGGCAACAAATAGTAGAATAACAGAGGCAGAAGACAGGATTAGTGAATTAGAAGATAGAATGGTAGAAATAAATGAATCAGAGAGGATAAAAGAAAAACGAATCAAAAGAAATGAGGACAATCTCAGAGACCTCCAGGACAATATTAAATGCTACAACATTCGAATCATAGGGGTTCCAGAAGAAGAAGACAAAAAGAAAGACCATGAGAAAATACTTGAGGAGATAATAGTGGAAAACTTCCCTAAAATGGGGAAGGAAATAATCACCCAAGTCCAAGAAATCCAGAGAGTACCAAACAGGATAAACCCAAGGAGAAACACCCCAAGACACATATTAATCAAATTAACAAAGATCAAACACAAAGAACAAATATTAAAAGCAGCAAGGGAAAAACAACAAATAACACACAAGGGAATTCCCATAAGGATAACAGCTGATCTTTCAATAGAAACTCTTCAAGCCAGGAGGGAATGGCAAGACATACTTAAAATGATGAAAGAAAATAACCTACAGCCCAGATTATTGTACCCAGCAAGGATCTCATTCAAGTATGAAGGAGAAATCAAAAGCTTTTCAGACAAGCAAAAGCTGAGAGAATTCTGCACCACCAAACCAGCTCTCCAACAAATACTAAAGGATATTCTCTAGACAGGAAACACAAAAACGGTGTATAAACTCGAACCCAAAACAATAAAGTACATGGCAACGGGAACATACTTATCAGTAATTACCTTAAACGTAAATGGGTTGAATGCCCCAACCAAAAGACAAAGACTGGCTGAATGGATACAAAAACAAGACCCCTACATATGTTGTCTACAAGAGACCCACCTCAAAACAGGGGACACATACAGACTGAAAGTGAAGGGCTGGAAAAAGATTTTCCATGCAAATAGGGACCAAAAGAAAGCAGGAGTAGCAATACTCATATCAGATAAAATAGACTTTAAAACAAAGGCTGTGAAAAGAGACAAAGAAGGTCACTACATAATGATCAAAGGATCAATCCAAGAAGAAGATATAACAATTATAAATATATATGCACCCAACACGGGAGCACCACAGTACGTAAGACAAATGCTAACAAGTTTGAAAGGAGAAATTAACAATAACACAATAATAGTGGGAGACTTTAATACCCCACTTACACCTATGGATAGATCAACTAAACAGAAAATTAACAAGGAAACACAAACTTTAAACGATACAATAGACCAGTTAGACCTAATTGATATCTATAGGTCATTTCATCCCAAAACAATGAATTTCACCTTTTTCTCAAGCGCGCATGGAACCTTCTCCAGGATAGATCACATCCTGGGCCATAAAGCTAGCCTTGGTAAATTCAAAAAGATAGAAATCATTCCAAGCATTTTTTCTGACCACAATGCAGTAAGATTAGATCTCAATTACAGGAGAAAAACTATTAAAAATTCCAACATATGGAGGTTGAACAACACGCTGCTGAATAACCAACAAATCACAGAAGAAATCAAAAAAGAAATCAAAATTTGCATAGAAACGAATGAAAATGAAAACACAACAACCCAAAACCTGTGGGACACGGTAAAAGCAGTCCTAAGGGGAAAGTTCATAGCAATACAGGCACACCTCAAGAAACAAGAAAAAAGTCAAATAAATAACCTAACTCTACACCTAAAGCAACTAGAAAAGGAAGAAATGAAGAACCCCAGGGTTAGTAGAAGGAAAGAAATCTTAAAAATTAGAGCAGAAATAAATGCAAAAGAAACAAAAGAGACCATAGCAAAAATCAACAAAACCAAAAGCTGGTTCTTTGAAAGGATAAATAAAATTGACAAACCATTAGCCAGACTCATCAAGAAACAAAGGGAGAAAAATCAAATCAACAAAATTAGAAACGAAAATGGAGAGATCACAACAGACAACACAGAAATACAAAGGATCATAAGAGACTACTATCAACAATTATATGCCAATAAAATGGACAACGTGGAAGAAATGGACAAATTCTTAGAAAAGTACAACTTTCCAAAACTGGACCAGGAAGAAATAGAAAATCTTAACAGACCCATCACAAGCACGGAAATTGAAACTGTAATCAAAAATCTTCCAGCAAACAAAAGCCCCGGTCCAGACGGCTTCACAGCTGAATTCTACCAAAAATTTAGAGAAGAGCTAACACCTCTCCTGCTCAAAGTCTTCCAGAAGATTGCAGAGGAAGGTAAACTTCCAAACTCATTCTATGAGGCCACCATCACCCTAATACCAAAACCTGACAAAGATCCCACAAAAAAAGAAAACTACAGGCCAATATCACTGATGAACATAGATGCAAAAGTCCTTAACAAAATTCTAGCAATCAGAATCCAACAACACATTAAAAAGATCATACACCATGATCAAGTGGGCTTTATCCCAGGGATGCAAGGATTCTTCAATATCCGCAAATCAATCAATGTAATACACCACATTAACAAATTGAAAAATAAAAACCATATGATTATCTCAATAGATGCAGAGAAAGCCTTTGACAAAATTCAACATCCATTTATGATAAAAACTCTCCAGAAAGCAGGAATAGAAGGAACATACCTCAACATAATAAAAGCTATATATGACAAACCCACTGCAAACATTATCCTCAATGGTGAAAAATTGAAAGCATTTCCTCTAAAGTCAGGAACAAGACAAGGGTGCCCACTTTCACCATTACTATTCAACATAGTTTTGGAAGTTTTGGCCACAGCAATCAGAGCAGAAAAAGAAATAAAAGGAATCCAAATTGGAAAAGAAGAAGTAAAACTCTCACTATTTGCAGATGACATGATCCTCTACATAGAAAACCCTAAAGACTCCACCAGAAAATTACTAGAAATAATCAATGACTACAGTAAAGTTGCAGGATATAAAATCAACACACAGAAATCCCTTGCATTCCTATACACTAATAATGAGAAAACAGAGAGAGAAATTAAGGAAACAATTCCATTCACCATTGCAACAGAAAGAATAAAATACTTAGGAATATATCTACCTAAAGAAACTAAAGACCTATATATAGAAAACTATAAAACACTTTTGAAAGAAATCAAAGAGGACACTAATAGATGGAGAAATATACCATGTTCATGGATTGGAAGAATCAATATAGTGAAAATGAGTATACTACCCAAAGCAATTTATAGATTCAATGCAATCCCTATCAAGCTACCAACAGTATTCTTCACAGAGCTAGAAAAAATAATTTCACAATTTGTATGGAAATACAAAAAACCTCGAATAGCCAAAGCGATCTTGAGAAAGAAGAATGGAACTGGAGGAATCAACCTACCTGACTTCAGGCTCTACTACAAAGCCACAGTTATCAAGACAGTATGGTACTGGCACAAAGACAGAAATATTGATCAATGGAATAAAATAGAAAGCCCAGAGATAAATCCACGCACATATGGACACCTTATCTTCGACAAAGGAGGCAAGAATATACAATGGATTAAAGACAATCTCTTTAACAAGTGGTGCTGGGAAATCTGGTCAACCACTTGTAAAAGAATGAAACTGGACCACTTTCTAACACCATACACAAAAATAAACTCAAAATGGATTAAAGATCTAAACGTAAGACCAGAAACTATAAAACTCCTAGAGGAGAACATAGGCAAAACACTCTCCGACATACATCACAGCAGGATCCTCTATGACCCACCTCCCAGAATATTGGAAATAAAAGCAAAAATAAACAAATGGGACCTAATTAACCTTAAAAGCTTCTGCACATCAAAGGAAACTATTAGCAAGGTGAAAAGACAGCCTTCAGAATGGGAGAAAATAATAGTAAATGAAGCAACCGACAAACAACTAATCTCAAAAATATACAAGCAACTCCTACAGCTCAACTCCAGAAAAATAAACGACCCAATCAAAAAATGGGCCAAAGAACTAAATAGACATTTCTCCAAAAAAGACATACAGATGGCTAACAAACACATGAAAAGATGCTCAACATCACTCATTATCAGAGAAATGCAAATCAAAACCACTATGAGGTACCATTTCACACCAGTCAGAATGGCTGCGATCCAAAAGTCTACAAATAATAAATGCTGGAGAGGGTGTGGAGAAAAGGGAACCCTCTTACACTGTTGGTGGGAATGCAAACTAGTACAGCCACTATGCAGAACAGTGTGGAGATTCCTTAAAAAACTGGAAATAGAACTGCCTTATGATCCAGCAACCCCACTGCTGGGCATACACACTGAGGAAACCAGAAGGGAAAGAGACACGTGTACCCCAATGTTCATCGCAGCACTGTTTATAATAGCCAAGACATGGAAGCAACTTAGATGTCCATCAGCAGATGAATGGATAAGAAAGCTGTGGTACATATACACA
This sequence comes from Bos indicus, assembly GCF_029378745.1. Classification (NCBI taxonomy): domain Eukaryota; kingdom Metazoa; phylum Chordata; class Mammalia; order Artiodactyla; family Bovidae; genus Bos; species Bos indicus. The sequence goes on from NC_091767.1 coordinate 93,060,995, forward strand.
ATGGAGTATTACTCAGCCATTAAAAAGAATACATTTGAATCAGTTCTAATGAGGTGGATGAAACTGGAGCCTATTATACAGAGTGAAGTAAGCCAGAAGGAAAAACATAAATACAGTATTCTAACGCATATATATGGAATTTAGAAAGATGGTAACAATAACCCTGTGTATGAGACAGCAAAAGAGACACTGATGTATAGAACAGTCTTATGGACTCTGTGGGAGAGGGAGAGGGTGGGAAGATTTGGGAGAATGACATTGTAACATGTAAAATATCATGTAAGAAACGAGTTGCCAGTCCAGGTTCGATGCACGATACTGGATGCTTGGGGCTGGTGCACTGGGACGACCCAGAGGGATGGTATGGGGAGGGAGGAGGGAGGAGGGTTCAGGATGGGGAACACATGTATACCTGTGGTGGATTCATTTTGATGTTTGGCAAAACTAATACAATTATGTAAAGTTTAAAAATAAAATAAAATTAAAACCAAAAAAATAAAATAAAATAAAAGATGTTTTATCAAAAAAAAAAAAAAAAAAGCTATGTTTTATAATTAAATTATTTAAATGCAGATATTATCATCCAGTTTTACCTTAAATATGAATCAAAGGTCTTTCAGTGGTTTTGTATCTAATACAACTCAGATTGGATTTATGTATAATACATATACTTGATTTAAGGTCTATACTAAATGAAGTTCCTGCCTCTGCTATCTCCTTTTGACCATGAGTAGCTGTGAGCTACCACCAATTTTATTTTCTATTTCTATTATCTGTACTATCTCTCAAAATGGACAAAAATAAAGGGGAAAGTTTAAATCTAGAAAAGTTACATTTCTAAATTGAGTCAACAAGTACTTATATGAACATTATCACTCCTCAGCAAATATTTTATTATATTTATGCAATTCTTTCTCTATATCATTATTTTGAGTTTGTAGACGTGTATGTTTTATAAGGCAGATATCCATCACATAGATATCATCACAGGTAAAAGGTCTAAAATTTAAAAATTCACATCTTTGAAAAGAAATGAAGCAATGACATACAAAAGAAATAAAATTACAATAATATAGATTTACAGCATAAACACACAAGAGAAAAAGATTGAAATGTAATTAGAAATTATAGACACGAAGAACAGACACCAGAAATCTAGAGTACATATTACCTAATATCCTTAACAAAATAATCTACACATTTTAATAGATATACTGGAAGATATACTTCAGTCAACACAAATTTAATCTTAGGAAAAATTACTTGGAAATGGAAAAGTAAAGTGATAGAACATTGGCAGTAAATATGAAAGTGAAAGTGAAGTTGCTCAGTCGTGTCTGACTCTTTGCAACCCCATGGACTGTAGCCTATCAGGCTCCTCCATCCATGGGATTTTCCAGGCAAGAGTGCTGGAGTGGATTGCCATTTCCTTCTCCAGGGAATCTTCCCGACCCAGGAATCGAAACTGGATCTCCCACATTGCAGGCAGATGCTTTACCGTCTGAGCCACCAAAGTACATGTGTGTTCAGTCATGTTGGACTCTTTGGGACAACATGGACTTTAGCCCACCAGATTCCTCTGTCTATGGAATTTTCCAGGCAAGAATATTGGAGTGGGTTGCCATTTCCTACTCCAAGGGGTCTTCCCAACCCAGGGATCAAGCCCCCATCTCTTGCTTTGGCAGGCAGATTCTTTACCACTGCATCACCTGGGAAGCCCAAGATGAAAAATTGCAGCTTTCTCACTCAACATGTGAGTACAGGCATGCTAATCCCTTCAGTTGAGTCCAACTTTTTGCAACCCTTTGGACCATATCTTACCAGGCTGCTCTATCCATGGGATTCTCCAGGAAGAATACTGAAGTGGATTGCAATGCCCTCCTCCAGGGGATCTTCCCAACCCAGGGATCAAACCCATGTCTCATGTCTCCTGCTTTGGCAGGCAGGTTCTTTACCACTAGTGCCACCTAGCAAGCCCAATCAAAGATGGAATCAAAAACTTTAAAAAAATAATAATAATAAAGTTGGTTGTGGTAGCAAAATAATGTATTGAATATAATGCATTTTTAAATATCAAGTACATGATGTAAAAGGAGTTTTTTGGTAATAGCTTGGGTAAATCTTTCCATAAAATTCTAAGATGAAAAGGGATTCCAGGTAGTTAGGGGGAAAAGGCATCAGCATTATTTTATTCTTCATTGTAACAGATTTTTTATATAAAGTGTTCCTTACTCTCTGGGGCTGATTGTCCATTTGTGACTCTTCTACATTATTCTTTCTCTCACAGGGAAGAAACTTAGAAATAAATGTCCCAAAATAATTTTCAATATTTGCTTCTGGATTAGAATCTATCAGGGAGAGGAATTTGCTTAAAAGGCAAAAGCCCTTATTTTCATTAATAATTATTGAAAGCAGGCAGAAAGCTCTTCTGACCACCTGAACCATCTCTGGGCAGCTGAAGTAGTTTGTGGGAGCTTTCCTGCTATTCTTAAAATTTACAGCATTTTGCGACTAAGTCCTTATAACTTGCTACTTCTGTTCTGCAAGCAGTTGGGGTCCTGGAGTGTGGCTCCCCTAAGGGTGTTGTTAGCAACTGGGATGACCTGCTGTTGCTTCACTCTTTTACCTGCTTACCCTTCCTGTACTGTGTAAACCTCTAAATTCCTTTGTTAGAGGTCTCTACTTCAAACATTTGCTGTCATTTTTACTTTCCTGCCTGACCCCTAACTAGTTCAATTATTCCTTCATCCTTATAATTGAGATATTGAGAATAATTTAATTTAATGTCGTGAAAGTAACCACTAGTAAACCTAGGCTACAATTCTTCTAAATTGTGGAGGAAGGGGAGTTTGAGGAGATGGAAAATCATCAGACAAAATACATATGTCAGTATTTGTATTTAAATGTCACATGAACATTGAAACAAAAATGATGGGTAAAGATATGAAGCTAATACATAATAAAAAGAAATCACAGACTGCTGTTCAGTCACTAAGTTGTGTCTGACTTTTTGTGACCCCATGAACAGCAGCACACCAGGTTTAAAATCTTAATATTTGATGCAGCTAAGTACAGTTCAAAATTTATTAGATAATGATGCTAAAGCTGAAACTCCAGTACTTTGGCCACCTCATATGAAGAGTTGACTCATTGGAAAAGATTCTGATGCTGGGAGTGATTGGGGGCAGGAGGAAAAGGGGACGACAGAGGATGAGATGGCTGGATGGCATCACCGACTCGATGGATATAAGTTTGAGTGAACTCCGGGAGTTGGTGATGGACAGGGAGGCCTGGTGTGCTGCGATTCATGGGGTTGCAAAGAGTCGGACACGACTGAGCGACTGAACTGAACTGAACTGAATCAGTTTATTATATAATATTAAAAACTAAAAATCTTCACTGATGCCATGTACCATTCTGAATATTAGTCAGTGTCATTAAAGAAGAGCACAAGTTAGCAAAAACACAGTTTTATATATTTATTTTTTCGTATATATTATTATAACATTGTTTTATAAGTAACAGCAGACAAATGCAACACTATTTGGAGGAAGCATGGAGATTTTATACCTTGAAATAATGTTCCAAAATATATGTATATATTTTTACAATATAAGAGTTTGTTAAGGTTGTTGACTACAAATAAATTTGTTGTTGTTGTTTTAGTCTCAGAGTCATGTCTGACTCTTTTGCAACCACATGGAATGTAACACACCAGGCTCCTCTGTCCATGGTATTTCCCAGGCAAGAATACTGTCATGGGTTGCCATTTACTTCTCCAGAGGATTTCCCTGTCCTACGGATCAAACACAGCATTTGATCTGTGTATCCTGCATTGGAAAGTGAATCCTTTACCACTGAGACACCAGGGAACTCCCACAAATAAATATATGTTATGCATTATGCATATAGTGTGCAATATGCAAATATAAAATAGAAGAAATAATTTTATTCATGGTAGCATAATGGCCACAATAACATCAACACAACATGGTGGAATTATAAGATATGTGTAGTTCTTATGTAAAGAAAAATTTAACTGCACTACATTGGTAAAACCTTGATTAATAGACATGCTTGATTTCTGGTTATGAAATGCTATTAACTCTATTTTATTTTTGAAAACTTAATAACAGTAAAGTAATAAGCAACAGCAGAATTATTTTAAAGTTGAATGTTAAATTTATTTGGAATTAAAGTAACCATATCAATAGCCAGGAACATTCCAGAAGTTGAAGAACATAAGAATAATTACATTAATGTTGACTGCTGATATAAATTCATACAAAATTCCGTGAAAACAATTTGACAAAATCCATCACTCTTTAAATATAATTTAACCAATTTGGATATAGGGATATAGCCTTCAATTTTTTTTCATGAGTTCACACATACACACACACTTCAACTTTATTAGAATCTGGAACAATGGTTATAGAAAACAAGGTCTATCTAGACAATGAAATCATATTTAACTGTTAAAAGAACCTAGATGCATTAGCATTGACATAGGAAGTACCAGTATATTAAAAAGAAAGAAACTTCAGAGAGTAGGTCTAGAGTGATTTGTTTCATTTTAAAATAAATAATTGTATGTGTTTATAAAATTTTACGTGTTTTATGTGTTTATAATATGTGTATGTTAAGCACAAGATGGTGGAGTAGAAGGACTTGCACTCATCTTCTGCAAGAACTCCAAAATTGCAACTCAACGCTGAACAACCATCAACAGGAGAATGTTCAGTCAGTTAGTCAGTTTAGTCGCTCAGTAGTGTCCAACTCTTTGCAACCTCATGAACCGCAGCATGCCAGGCCTCCCTGTCCATCACCAACTCCCGGAGTCCACCCAAACCCATGTTCATCGAGTTGGTGGTGCCATTCAACCATCTCATCCTCTATTGTCCCCTTCTCCTCCTGCCCTCACACTTTCCCAGCATCAGGGTCTTTTCCAGTGAGTCAGCTCTTTGCATCAGGTGGCCAGAGTATTGGAGTTTCAGCTTCAACATCAGTCCTCACAATGAATACCCAGGACTGATCTCCTTTAGGATGGACTGGTTGGATCTCCTTGAAGTCCAAGGGACTCTCAAGAGTCTTCTCCAACACCACAGTTCAAAAGCATCATTTCTTCAGTGCTCAGCTTTCTTTATAATGCAACTCTCACCATAGCCTTGCTTTTGAATATGCTATCTAGGTTGGTCATAACTTTCCTTCCAAGGAGTAAACGTCTTTTAATTTCATGGCTGCAATCACCATCTGCAGTGATTTTGGAGCCCAGAAAAATAAAGTCAGCCACTGTTTCCCCATCCATTTGCCATGAAGTGATGGGACCAGATGCCATAATCTTAGTTTTCTGAAGGTTGAGCTTTAAGCCAACTTTTTCACTCTCCTCTGTCACTTTCATCAAGAGGCTCTTTAGTTCTTCTTCACTTTCTGCCAGGAGATTGTTGGATCCCACCAAAAAAAGGTCCCCACATCCAAGGGCAAAGGATAAGCCCCAACAAAAGGGTAGGAGGGGTAAAATTGCATTTATAACAAAATCACATACCTGCCAGAGATGCCAGAGATGCTCAGGTTCAAGCAAAACCTTGTTTACACCAGGAACAAGATACCCCAGAGAGACTGAGCCAGACCTGCCTTTTTGTGTCTGAGTGTCTCCTGTGGGGCCGTGGAAAACCTCAAAAATGACAGAATGATTTCTATTCATTTCCAAGGCAAACCATTCAATATTACAGAAATCCAAGTCTATGCCCCAAACCCTAAATTGCTTATTTAACTTATATGCAGAGTACATCATGTGAAATGCCAGGCTGAATGAAGCACAAGCTGGGAATCAAGATTGCTGGGAGAAATATCAATAACCTTAGATATGCAGATAACACCACTCTTATGGCAGAAAGAAAAGAAGAACTAAAGAGCCTCTTGATGAAAGTGAAAGAGGAGAGTGAAAAAGCTGGCTTAAAAATCAATAGTCAAAATACTAAGATCATGGCATCTGGTCCCATCACTTCATGACAAATAGATGTGGAAACAATGGAAACAGTGGCAGACTTTATTTTTGGGGGCTCCAAAATTACTGCAGATGGTGACTGCAGTCATGAAATTAAAAGACACTTGTTGCTTGAAGAAGAGCTGTAACCAACCTAGATAGCACATTAAAAAGCAGAGACATTACTTTGCTGACAAAGGTCCATCTAGTCAAGGCTATGGTTTTTCCAGTAGTCATATATGGATGTGAGCATTGAACTATAAAGAAAGCTGAGTAGTGAAGAATTGATGCTTTTGAGCTGTGATGTTGGAGAAGACTCTTGAGAGTCCCTTGGACTGCAAGGAGATACAACCAGTCAGTTCTAATGGAAATCAGTCCTGAATATTCATTGGAAGGACTGATGCTGAAGCTGAAACTCCAATACTTTGGCCAGCTGATGGAAAAAAATCGAGTCACTGGAAAATAATCTGATGCTGAGAAAGATTGAAGGCGGGAGGCAAAGGGGATGACAGAGGGTGAGATGATTTGATGGTGTCACTGACTCAGTGTACATGAGTATGAGCATGCTCTAGGAGTTGGTGATGGACAAGGAAGCCTGACATGCTGCTTCCACAGGGTTTCAAGAAATCAGATATGACCGAGCCACTGAACTGAACTGAACTGATTTTAAGAATTTGAAGTAGATACATTATACTATTAACAGTGGATGTTTGTATGCCTTTGGTGTCATTTGTGAACCTTATTTTCGACTGCAGCCGATTCACCCCTCCTTAGGCAACCGGGTGGTCCCCTACTCACAGAAGTCAACATACCAATGCCAAATTTAGTGTGAACTCCCAATTGGTATAGCACACTCACAGCCCACAACTCTTGGGCTCAAGTGATCCTCTAGCCGCAGCCTCCCAAGTAGCTAGGACTACAAGCACACATCACCATGCCCAGCAACCTTACTTTCGACTGTAGACTCCTCTGTATTATCTGAATTTTTCAACTATGTTTTACTTTTGTAATCAGAAAAATCAAGCCATTTTTTTTTAAAGAAAGGTATATGTTCCATTTTAGCTCTTTCAGTTGATTATAGAAATAATTTTATATATCCCAGATTTATTGACGCTCGAGGTAGAGGAAATAAGAGAATGCATTTACACGGGTATTTCTATATCCTATTGCTTTGTTTACCTTGTATAGTATATTGAGATGGAGAACTGTGGTTACAGTGAAAATGAATCCTGTGAACCAGTCATTTTGTGGATAGATTTATTTTTATGCCTTTCTTCATGTTTGTCTGAAGGGGAAAAAAAGTAACATGAGAATGGGAACAATAAAATATCTCATTCTGTACCTTCTTTCATTGACAGGTATAAGAAATATCTTATGTTTACATATCACCTATTTTAGAAAGTGAAGTATGTTTATGGGCACCAATTCATCATCAGAACATTTCTATGCCTGCATGTGGGGATCCACAAGCTGACCATCTGAATAAATTCAATCAAACAATATCTAATAACAGCTAATTTTAAAAAATCCTTTGTCAATTAAATCTAGTTAATTTATTTTCTCATTTTATTAATTTGTTGTCTGGTTTGATACTAAAATCAGGTTTCAACATTGTGCAAAGTTTTGCTAAATAGGATAAAACTGGCACAATCTCTTTATTTTTCAGAAATATCTTTGGCATATTCAAAAATAATCAGACTTATATTGAAGCCCTAGTACAGGAAATTGTCCATAATTCCTCACTGTACAAAATCTGATTATTTAACTTTGTAATTGAAATTTATGACATCCTGGAAGATTTACATTTGGTAAAACATCCTAGTCTTAATCTCCCAATCATTCTTTTAAGTACTAATAACTATTGAGAACCTACTATAAACTTTGGACATGCAAAGATGAACACAGTTTTTTAAGGACTATGATTTATTGGATACATAAAGAGTATAATAAGATGGAAGTGAATATAAATTGGTTGTTGTAAGAAAATTACCTACCTACTTAATCAAGAATAACCTGAACAAAAAGGGTGGAACAGGCATTGTAGGAAATAGAGTGGTGTGTTTTTCAAAAGAGCAAAATAATTAAATAGCCTGACAAAATCAGTATCTTTTGGCTGCAACAGAAGTTGAGAAAGATGAAGTGGCAATGTGATGCTGATGCTTAGGAGGTATTCTTATATACCATGTTTGACCAGTATTCTTTAGGGAAGCAACTGAAACAGTGGTGGCTGAAATCTGAGTGAAGCAAATGAAATGGTGTTAGTATCATTGAAGATTGTGGTCATACTGGAAACCATTAACCATTATCTTTGGCAATATACATTTCTCAGAATTAACCCTGCACAAGGCAAGGTGATTAAAGGTTGAAATCACCGGTTCTGGACCCTAATCTCTTGACTTTGTGTATCCAGTTTATATGGTCATTAGGCAAGTCATTGTTTTATTGTCTCTGTGTCTTAGGATCCTCATCTATAAAAATATTAGTAATGATAGTGTTTCATAAGGTTATTGTAAGGATTAAATCAATCAATGTATGTAAAACAGTGAAGTATCTCAATAAATGTTAACAGTCTTATCTGCTTTCTCTTATTTTCTAGTTTAAAAAATGGTTTAGACACACACCTTTCTTGTTCTACCTTCTTGTCAGGAAGTTCCATACATTCTCATACTGCTTTCTTAATATTCTTTTTCTTCACTCTCTTTAGAAGCCCTTTGTAATCCTAGGTTAGTATTTTGTTATTTAGTCTTACAACCCATGTATAAAATTCATACTGCCAGATGCTTTTTTTTTTTTTCTTATGACTGCTATAAATGTTTGGATAAAAGTGTGATCTAAACAAGACTGGTTTAGCTGAAACAACATTACAATGAATCTTTGTTAGGCATCAAAGGAGTCTTGAAGACTTGTGAGGAAGGAAGGAGAGGGTTCTGACTCTAGGGACCAAAATGGTGTCAAATCTTAGCAAACATAGTCACATCTAAAGAATGAGTTTATTAACATCCTTATTTCAGTTTAATTTCAGACTGACTCAAGAATCATTATAAACAAAGAACTTGGACAATCAGAGTTAACTTTATACTGGCTGGGAGAAAGTAAGATTTTAAATCATTAACTCACATATTCAGACAGGCTTCCCAGGTTGTGCCTAGTGGTAAAGAATCCACCTGCTAAAGCAGGAGACAGACATGGGCTTAATCCCTGGGTTGGGAAGATCCCCGGGAGTAGAAAATGGCACCCTACTCCAGTATTTTTGCCTGAAAAATTCCATGGGCAAAGGAGCCTGGCAGGCTAGTCCATGGGGCCATAAAGAGTCAGACACAACTGAGCACACAGCACATTACACACATTCAGACAAAAACTATCAATGTCTAGTGAGGTTTTTGTATCCCCATCTTTAATAATGGGGGTGCAGAGATGAACCTGACATTAATTTTGCGTTTAGATCTATAGCTCATGGGAGAAATAAACAGGAAAATGGACAAGATGGATTAGTGCTATAAGTGCTGATATGAGGAAAATTCCATTTGTGAGCTCTCAGAAGACAGCCAACTGACATGACAGCACTTTCTGCTAGTAACATCTGTTGCTGAGGTAGACCTGTTTATTCTCTGCTCTTTCTTTCCTTCTGCTTTGTTTCGGTGGGCAAGGACACTGCAAGGGTGTTTGCAACCCCAGTGAGAAGCAGAACCCTGCAGGTGTCTTGTGCTTCTTGTTAAATAAGGAGCTGAAGGTGAAGCCTTCCATGTATTCCCCTGCACAAACTTTGGAAGGCTTAGATGAATAATAATATATAAGTTGAAAACTTTGACACTTGCCTGTACTCTCAGATTCACAGTCCTGGATTCTCATTAGGGACACTGAGATATTCAAATTTCCAACTAGGGCTGAAATGGGATATTGCAGAGAAAGAATAAGGAACAAAAACACTGTTTATAAAGATTATTAAATAAAGTTATTGTGAGTATAGGAAGCCATTGCAGGAGAAATATCATCATGGTCAATATGATGATATTTGGTCATAAATATCAAAATTATGGTCAATAACATTAACAAAATTTTTCTTGTGTAGATTAATTATTCACCTTTTACACCCCAATTAGGATTCTGCTTCTTTTTCTTTATTAGCTTCTTCAAAGGGAAGAACACCAGGAAACAATTGCATGACAAGCAGTTTAGCTTCACTTAAAACCTTACATGGATAAAATTCTTCAATAATGATAGCTACTTTTGATATTTGCCACATTTTATGTAACAATCTGTACATATATTATCCCCTTTAATATAAAACAACAGCCTCATCCATCTATTTTGGAAACAATGTCTATAAATATAGAAGGACATTAAAAAAAAAAAAAAAAACATAGATCCCTGAGCAGCCTGGATAGATGTTAAAATATCATAAGCTAAATCTCACATAATTTGCTATAGGAATAAGGAGCCTTTTCTTCCAAGAATTCCTATCCTTCATATATATATATATATATATATATATATATATATATATATAATATTTAAATTATCTTATATATTTTAATAACTTTGTATTTTGAAATGTTCATTGACAGCTGAAATTCTGGAGAATTTGTTTTTTAAATGTAGCCTCCATCCTGGAGCTGAAGAGCATGCTGTTGACAAGTTAATTTTGCACACAAATAATCACATGGACCACAGCCTAACTCAATGAAACTAAGCCATGCTGTGTGGGGCCACCCAAGATGGACGGGTCACTGGGGAGAGGTCTGACAAAATGTGGTCCACAAGAGAAGGGAATGGCAAGCCACTTCAGTATTTTTGCCTTGAGAACCCCATGAACAGTATGAAAAGGCAAAATGATAGGATACTGAGAGAGGAATTCCCCAGATCAGTAGGTGCCCAGTATGCTACTGGAGATCAGTGGAGAAATAACTCAGGAAAGAAGGAAGGGATGGAGCCAAAGCAAAAACAACACCAGTTGTGGATGTGACTGGTATTAGAAGCAAGGTCTGATTCTGTAAAGAGCAATATTGCATAGGAGCCTGGAATATTAGATCCATGAGTCAAGGCAAATCGGAAGTGGCCAAACAGGAGATGGCAAGACTGACCATCGACATTCTAGGAATCAGTGAACTAAAATGGACTGGAATGGGTGAATTTAACTCAGATGACCATTATATCTACTACTGTGGGTAGGAATCCCTTAGAAGAAATGGAGTAGCCATCATGGTCAACAAAAGAGTCTGAAATGCAGTACTTGGATGCAATCTAAAAAACAACAGAATGATCTCTGTTTGTTTCCAAGGAAAACCATTCAATATCATGGTAATCCAAGTCTATGCCCCAACCAGTAACACTGAAGAAGCTGAATTTGAATGGTTCTATGAAGACCCACAAGACCTTTTAGAACTAACTATCAAAAAAGATGTCCTTTTCATTATAGGGGACTGGAATGCAAAAGTGGGAAGTCAAGAAACACCTGGAGTAACAGGCAAATTTGGCCTTGGAGTAACAGGAAAATTTGGCCTTGGAGAACGGAATGAAGCAGCGCAAAGACAAATAGAGTTTTGCCAAGAGAATGCACTGGTCATAGCAAACACCCTCTTCCAACAACACAGGAGAAGACTACACATGGACACCAACAGATGGTCAACATCGAAATCAGATTGATTACATTCTCTGCAGGCAAAGATGGAGAAGCTCTATAGAGTCAACAAAAACAAGACCAGGAGCTGACTGTGGTTCAGAACATGAACTCCATACTGCCAAATTCAGACTTAAATTGAAGAAAGTGGGGAAAACCACTAGATCATTCATGTATGGCCTAAATCAAATCCTTTATGAGGATACAGTGTAAGTGAGAAATAGATTTAGGGATTAGATCTGATAGACAGAGTACCTGATGAACTATGGACGGAGGTTCGTGACATTGTACAGGAGACAGGGATCAAGACCATCACCATGGAAAAGAAATGCAACAAGCAAAATGACTGTCTGAGGAGGCCTTACAAATAGCTGTGAAAAGAAGAGAAGCGAAATGCAAAGGAGAAAAGGGAAGATATAAGCATGTGAATGCAGAGTTCCAAAGAATAGCAAGGAGAGATAAGAAAGCCTTCCTCAGCGATCATTGCAAAGAAAGAGGAAAACGACAGAATGGGAAAGATTAGAGATCTCTTCAAGAAAATTAGAGATACCAAGGAAACATTTCATGGAAAGATGGGCTCAATAAAGGACAGAAATGGTATGGACCTAACAAAAGCAGAAGATATTAAGAAGAGGTGGCAAGAATACACAGTAGAACTGTACAAAAAAGAGCTTCACAGTCCAGATAATCACAATGGTGTGATCACTCACCTAGGGCCAGACATCCTAGAATGTGAAGTCAAGTGGGCTTTAGAAAGCATCACTACGAACAAACTAGTGGAGGTGATAGAATTCCAGATGAGCTCTTTCAAATCCTGAAAGATGATTCTGTGAAATTGCTGCACTCAATATGCCAGCAAATTTGGAAAACTCAGCAGTGGCCACAGGACTGGAAAAGGTCAGTTTTTAGTCCAATCCCAAGGAAAGGCAAAGCCAATGAATGCTCAAACTACTGTACAATTACACTCATCTCACACGCTAGTAAAGTAATGCTCAAAGTTCTCCAAGCCAGGCTTCAGCAATATGTGAACTGTGAACTTCCAGATGTTCATGCTGGTTTTAGAAAAGGCAGATGAACCAGAGATCAAATTGCCAACATCTGCTGGATCATGGAAAAAGCAAGAGAGTTCTGAAAAAACATATATTTCTGCTTTATTGACTATGCCAAAGCCTTTGAGTGTGTGGATCACAATAAACTGTGGAAAATTCTGAAAGAGATGGGAATACCAGACCACCTGACCTGCCTCTTGAGAAACCTATATGCAGGTCAGGAAGCAACAGTTAGAACTGGACATGGAACAAGAGACTGGTTCCAAATAGGAAAAGGAGTACATCAAGGCGGTATATTGTCACCCTGCTTATTTAACTTATATGAAGAGTACATTATGAGAAACGCTGGGCTGGAAGAAGCACAAGCTGGAATCAAGATTGCCGGGAGAAATATTAATAACCTCAGATATGCAGATGACACCACTCTTATGGAAGAAAGTGAAAAGGAACTAAAAAGCCTCTTGATGAAAGTGAGAGAGGAGATGGAAAAGGTTGGCCTAAAGCTCAACATTCAGAAAACTAAGATCACGGCATCTGGTCCCACCACTTCATGGAACAAAGATGGGGAAACAGTGGAAACTGTGTCAGACTTTGTTTTTGGGGCTCCAAAATCACTGCAGATGGTGATTGCAGCCATGATATTAAAAGACCCTTACTCTTTGGAAGGAAAGTTATGACCAACCTAGATAGCATATTCAGAGAAGGCAATGGCACCCCACTCCAGTACTCTTGCCTGGAAAGTCCCATGGACTTTCAATTGTGGTTTTATTTCCACCTCTTCACTTGGGTCATCCACTGTGGTTTACTCCTGAGGCTGCCCTGGAGGACTTGCGTTTGACCCTATGAGGGTCAGGTGTGGGAGCGGTGCAGATGCTTGGGTCAGCAGTGGTTCTGGAAGTACCAGGTACTCAGGGGGGGTTGGTGGCTAGGGCAGCAGGAAATATAGTGCTCTAGAAGGGTGTGGCAACCAGTATTGGTCAATAAACTCCAGTATTCTTGCCTAGAGAACCCTTCTCTCTGACAGAGAAGCCTGGCAGGCCACAGTCTAAAGGGGCACAAAGAGTCAGACATGACCAAAGCAACCCTGTGAAGGCTGAGACAAAAGACATTTCTTGCCTGTGGCAGCTTTGCCCCAGTGAGATTTGAGTGTGAAGGTGGTGCAGTTGCTTGGCTTATGGGGACGCTGGAGGTGCCAAGTTTGCAGGGAAATGGACTGCCGCAGGAGTTATGTGAGTTATGAGGAGTTATTGGAGTCTTTTTTGGAGCCTCTTCGAGCCTCAAGGCTGGCGAACAGAAGGCCTCTGGCCAGTCTTTCTCCATAGGTCCACCTGTTCAGGCACTTAGAGGGTGCCCTTGCCTGGGGTCCTTCTCTGCTGCTCAGCATGTCAGGCATATATAGGGGCCCCCCTGGCTGTGGTCTTACCGTATAGATCAGCACATCAGTCACTTAAAGAAGCACCCTGGGTGAGGTCCTGCTCTGTAGTTCAGTGTGTCAGGTGTTTGATGGGCCAGCCTCTCTACTGTTCAGCTGCCAATGCAGGCGTGTTGGGGGAGAGAGGCTATGGTGATGGCTCCACCCACTATGGGTGACTCAGCAGTATCACCTTGCTTCCATGGCTGCCTGGCTTTCCTCTACAGGCATTTACTACCACAACCTCCTCCCTCACCTCCCCTTGATCTGTCTCTTCGCAGTCAACAGCAGCCCTCACCCTGGGATTGCTCCACAATCCTTAAACTTCAGCTTCCAGTCGCTGCACCTTCCAGGAGACTTGCATCCCTGTCTGGGGTATGTATGACTGCAGCAAGGACTGTCTGATTCTCACTCCATTTAGGCTGCCACAGATAGCTGTTTCACTCTGTCTTAAATGTTTCTCCTCTGACTCAGACAGTTGGCCTGATGTGGGAATTGGACTCCTGCTTCAGTTCCCCCACCCACCGAGGGCAGGTCCAGTCCTACTAACACTGCTGTTTTTCCCCCTGGTTAATTTGTCCTACTGAGTTTTGTGTGGTTCTATATATTCTTCTCCTCTGCTCAAGTTCTCCTGTCTGCTCTCAGCTAGTGTTCTGCATTCATTTCTGTGTCTGAAGATGTATTCCTGATGTATCCGTGGAGAGAATTATACTCCATGTCCACCTACTCCACCATCTTGTCCAAAACCTAGATTTCTTTTATTTCTATGTCTTATGTAAATAATTTGAAAAGCCTTTAAAAATAAAAGAGGAAAGGAGGGAAAAGAAATAGAGTAAAAGAGGAGAGAAGAGAGAGTTGAGAAAGAGAGGAAGGAAGAGAAAGTTGAGAAAGAGAGGAAAGAAGAGAGAGAGGGAACAGACCCACATGGGTTCTCCTGTTAGAGTTTAGACATGCTTCCCAGAGGAGGTGAACTTTGCCCCAGGCTTTGAATAATGTAGTCATTGTTAGGCAGAATTACGGTAACAAACTTACAACAAGTAGAGGAAACCACCTTAGCAATATTTTAGAGAAGAAAAAGTATAAATCGCATTGAAGAATAAAGCAGACCAGAGTACTTGAAAGCAGGGAAGTGAAAACGCATAGAATGCATTTGGGGCCATATCTTATGGTCTTTGAATTCTACATCAAGGAGTTGAGTCTTAAAATATGGTTAGAATAAAATCTGAAAATCAAATGTTCTAATGAGGCTTGAATTTTATGCTCCTGTTTGTGTGTACAGCTTCATTTAACATCACTTTCCCCTTGCTTATCATGTTCCAGCAACAGAGTTTTTCTTTGGGTTTTCATAACATGGCAAATTTCTTCATGCTTCTGAGTCTTTGTCAGTATGGTACTCTTTCCCCACCATTTTCATTTGGTAGATTCATGGCACAGTCTTATCATTCAGATTTGAGTTTAAAGGCCTTATTCTCTAGGAGTTCCTCCTTGACTACCCTATGTAAAATAGAACACATTTAGTATTCTGCATTTTCACCTTATTTTCCTTTATAACACTAGATAACATTTTAAATCATTCTGTTTTTGTCTGTTTACTTCATTTTCCATCTCCCACTTTTTTCTGTACATCTCACTCAGAATACAAACCATGATGCCAGGGATTGTGTTTACTTTGCTCACTGTTAACTGGCTAGCCCATTACCTAATATATAGAGGTGCTTAATCAACATTTATTGAATAAATATATTAATGGATTTTACTTTAAGAAGACATTGGATAATTTTGAACATGGAAGATATTTGGGTGTAAAAGATTACACCTAAGAAAAAGCAAAATAATACTAGATTGCATAATGGATTATAATATATGAGCCTAAACATAAATGTTAATAGTTATTGAATTACTAATGTATTTACTAATGCAAGGCTGATCCACTGAGCACTACAGAAGTGAAGACCAGAGGTTGCAGAGAAAGAAATAGGGGTAGAAATAGGGAAGAAGAAGATTAGATTCAAAGATGAAAAAAGCAGGGGAACGTAATTTTTTTCTTTGTTATTTCATCTAGTATAGGCTGTTCCAGCTTTGTTTAACCTTCCTCTAGCTGGGATAAGGTGACACTGAGTCATTTCAAGAGTCCCTAATAGTTAACTTGATTTAATCTAGTATACTATGAAGAACTCTATAGAGCTGAAACACCGAAGTACATTGTTAATGTACAGCTTTTGAGAAATTTATTACAAAGTTTCCATTTTTATCATTTGAGAGTAAGGTCATTCTGCATTTCTGTTGTAAGTTTCACATGTCAGTACTTTATAGCTCAACCATTTCACATGACAAGCAAATCATTCTTCACACAAGTTGTCAACACAAAGAACTTTATGTTTTAACTTAAAATAAGAGAATTTTTCATTGAAACACATTCAGATTGCTTTCTAAAAACCTTTGTGAAATTTCCAAACCATACATGTAGGGTTTGATAAAATGATAAACACACAGAAGTTACATTATTTTAACCAGGAATATTATTACAGATAATAATTATTTAAGCAAAATTTATTCCTAAAGCATTCAAACATGAATGCATACAAGGGGAAAATATAATCTCAAGTAAGATTAATCCATATCAATATTAAAACATAATAGTTTATGTAGAGTACATAACTCTCCTCTAGCTAGCAAAAAGTTAACCAATTAATGATAGCTGACTAGTAGTGCTAATGGTTTTGGTGGTTCTAGTGATTTTTTTACTTTGTGGTTCTTGTGAATCCAGAGGAAGCAGAACAAATATGTATGTTATGTGATGTTTTCTTGTGTAACATTTGTTAATGTTATGTTTTGCAATATATAGTTAAAAAATAGAATCTATTCACTGTCATTTTAAACAAACTTAGGTTGATTAGAAAGTTTGTATATTTTTCATCTTTCAAGTATTTCAAACACATCGCTTCTTTTTCTCTTCACAGAAATCCTGTGCAGTGTATGATTTCAATCAATCATTTCAAACATGAAAAAAATGGAGCTGTTCATTCTTGTCTGGAAAATTCCATGGATAGAGAAGCCTGGTGGGCTACTGTCCATGAGGTCGTAAAGAGTCAGTTGCAAATGAGCACAAAAAGCTTACACAGGCAGAGCAAGGATTAGAATCGAGTTTTGTAATCAGAGTGACTTTGTGAAAGTCATCTAATTTATTGAGCAGCAAATTTTTCTCTATTGGTAGATGTGGAAAATATCTGATTTCTCTGTAAAAATACTGAAATAGTAATGAGAAGATAAGTATATCACTGTGTAGTCTCAAGCCTTCTAGATATAACCCCTTTCCTTGGTATTTATGAGAATGATAAATTTTGAGAAAGAAGTTTTCACTGCATTGGTCTTAGAAATGACTATAGTCTTCAGTTACATTCAAAGAAGCCCAAGTGGGGGAAAAAATCCATATGCTAATTTCACTATGTTGATATAATTTGAATTTTAAAATTGAAAACTAAAATAGAAATTAAGTGATTTTCACACTGAATAAGAGCTGTGGATTTTTAATTTAAATTGAGGTCTGTCCAACTCTATTATTCTATAACTATGGTGTAGTGGGCCTTAGAAGTCAAGAGGGCCTTAGGAAGCATCACTATAAACAAAGCTAGTGGAAGTGATGGAATTCCAGTTGAACTATTTCAAATTCTAAAAGATGATGCTGTGAAAGTGCTATATTCAGTCAGTTCAATTCAATTGCTCTGTCATGTCTGACTCTTTGTGACCCCATGAACCACAGCACGCCAGGCGCCCTGCCCATCACCAACTCCCGGAGTTCACTCACACTCATGTCCATCGAGTCAGTGATGCCATCCAGCCATATCATCCTCTGTCATCCCCTTCTCCTCCTGCCCTCAATCTTTCCCAGCATCAGGGTCTTTTCAAATGAGTCAGCTCTTCGCATCAGGTGGCCAAAGTATTGGAGTTTCAGCTTCAATATCAGTCCTTCCAATGAACAACCAGGACTGATTTTCTTTAGGATGGACTGGTTGGATCTCCTTGCAGTCCAAGGGACTCTCAAGAGTCTTCTCCAACACCACAGTTCAAAAGCATCAATTCTTTGGCACTCAGCTTTCTTTATAGTCCAACTCTCACACCCATACATGACTACTGGAAAAAACATAGCCTTGACTAGACAACAACATGCTCCAAATTTGGAAAACACAGCAGAGGCCACAGGACTGGAAAAGGTCAGTTTTCATTCTAATCCCAAAGAAAGGCAGTACCAAAGAATGCTCAAACGACCACACAATTGCATTCATCTCACATGCTAGTAAAGTAATGCTCAAAATTCTCCAAGCCAGTCTTCAGCAGTACACTATGAATTGTGAATTTCCCAGATGTTCACACTGGTTTTCTAAAAGGTAGAGGAACCAGAGATCAAATTGGCAACATCTGTTGGATCATTGGAAAAGCAAGAGAGTTCCAGAAAAACATCTGTTTCTGCTTCATTTACTACACCAAAGCCTTTGACTGTGTGAATCACAATAAACTGTGGAAAATTCTTCAAGAGATGGGAATACCAGACCACCTGACCTGCCTCTTGAGAAACCTGTATTCAGGTCAGGAAGCAACAGTTAAAACTGGACATGGAACAACAGACTGGTTCCAAATAGGGAAAGGAGTACATCAAGGCTGTATACTGTCACCCTGCTTATTTACCTTATATGCAGAGTACATCATGAGAAATGCTGGGCTGGAAGAAGCACAAGTTGGAATCAAGATCACCTGGAGAAATATCAATAACCTCAGATATGCAGATGACACCACCCTTTGGCAGAAAGTGAAGAAGAACTAAAGAGCCTCTTGATGAAAGTGACAGAGGAGAGTGAAAAATCTGGCTTAAAACTCAACATTCAGAAAATTAAGATCATGGCATCTGGTCCCATCACTTCATAGCAAATAGATGGGGAAACAGTGCAAACAGTGACAGACCTTATTTTGGGAGGCTCCAAAATCACTGCAGATGGTGACTACAGCCGTGAAATTAAAAGACATTTATTCCTTGGAAGAAAAGTTATGACCACCTTAGACAGCATATTAAAAAGCAGAGACATTACTTTGCCAACAAAGGTCCATCTAGTCAAAGCTATGGTTTTTCTAGTAGTCATGTATGGATGTGAGAGTTGGCTGACAAATAAGGCTGAGTGCTGAAGAATTGATCTTTTGAACTGTGGTGTTGGAGAAGACTCTTGAGAGTCCTTTGGACTGCAAGAAGATCAAAGCATTCAATCCTAAAGGAAAGCAGTCCTGAATATTCATTGAAAGGACTGATGCTGAAGCTAAAACTCCAATACTTTGGCCACCTGATGTGAAGAACTGACTCATTGGAAAAGATCCTGATGCCGTGAAAGATTGAAGGTGGGAGGAGAAGGGGACAACAGAGGATGAGATGATTGGATGGCATCACTGACTCCATGGACCTGAGTTTGAGTAAACTCTGTGAGTTGGTGATGGGCAGGGAGGCTTGCATGCTGCAGTCCATTGGATCACAAAGAGTCAGACATGACTGAGTGACTGAATTGAACTGATTGTATTGTGGATAAAAGTGTGAGCTCTGGATCCCAAAGCAATGCAATTTTGAATCCTGCCTCCACCACTCACTCACTCTAAGACCATGGACAAGTTACTAAGCCCACCATTGTTCATCCATAAAATGTATATAACAGTACTATAGTCCAAGTTTGTAATGAGGTTTAAATTCAGAGCATTTAAACACAGTCTGGCACACTCTGAGAAATTCATAAATATTACTGGTGGCAGTTTCTTCTTCTCCTTTTTATTAATAACTTCCTCTTATCATCTTGGGATTAAAAAATAAGGTAGACCTTTTTACTTTTCCAGATATATTTAACTGATAGAAATTCAGATGTTTATTACAGCTTCACACACATAAAAACAATAAAGCCCATTTAAAAATTTTTTTAGATGTAAGTACAAGTATTAAGGCTCCTTTCTGCAATGTCTAATCATGATTTAAGTAACCTAAAAATAGCAAATATTTTGCTTTCTAGTTTATTGACACTGCAATACCTTTGCAATTGTGAATGGATAAATTTCAACTTCAGATTCATATTATGTTCTTCCAAAATAGATGAACAATTTATTAATCATATTTTCTAGCAAATTTTGATATGTCCTTTAAATGCTTTTTTACACATCCTGAAAGTTATTTATGTTTATTCATGAAAACTTGGACTGCAAGGAGATCCAACCAGTCCATTCTGAAGGAGATCAGCCCTGGGATTTCTTTGGAAGGAATGATGCTAAAGCTGAAACTCCAGTACTTTGGCCACCTCATGTGAAGAGTTGACTCATTAGAAAAGACTCTGATGCTGGGAGGGATTGGGGGCAGGAGGAGAAGGGGACGACAGAGGATGAGATGGCTGGATGGCATCATCGACTCGATGGACATGAGTTTGAGTGAACTCCAGGAGATGGTGATGGACAAGGAGGCCTGGCGTGCTGCGATTCATGGGGTCACAAAGAGTTGGACATGACTGAGCGACTGAACTGAACTGAACTGAAGGATCAGAACTGTGTGTATAATATTAAGCAAAACTTGGTATAGTATGTGAAGAGATTTTTATGGCCAAATCTAATTTTGGGGTAAATTTAGTACGTAGTTCATACTACATATATAGTTCATATATGAACATATATAACTGGACATATATAGTTCAGTTATATATATATAGTTATATATAACTATATATATAGCTCAGTTCATATATATATATATATATATATATATATATATATATATATATATATATATATGTAGTTCAGTTCAGTCGCTCAGTCGTGTCTGACTCTTTGCGACTCCATGAATCGCAGCACTCCAGGCCTCCCTGTCCATCACCAACTCACGCAGTTCACCCAAACTCAAGTCCATCAAGTTGGTGATGCCATCCAGCCATCTCATCCTCGGTCGTCCCCTTCTCCTCCTGCCCCCAATCCTTGCCAGCATCAGAGTCTTTTCCAATGAGTCAACTCTTCACATGAGGTGGCCAAAGTATTGGAGTTTCAGCTTCAGCCTCAGTCCTTCCAATGCAGTGATTTTGGAGCCCCCCAAAATAAAGTCTGACACTGTTTCCACTGTTTCCCCATCTATTTCCCATGAAGTGATGGGACCAGATGCCATGATCTTCGTTTTCTGAATGTTGAGCTTTAAGCCAACCTTTTCGCTCTCCTCTCTCACTTTCATCAAGAGGTTTTTTAGTTCCTCTTCACTTTCTGCCATAAGGGTGGTGTCATCTGCATATCTGAGGTTATTGATATTTCTCCAGGCAATCTTGATTCCAGCTTGTGCTTCTTCCAGCCCAGCGTTTCTCATGATGTACTCTGCATAGAAGTTAAATAAGCAGGGCGGCAATATACAGCTTTGATGTATTCCTTTTCCTATTTGGAACCAGTCTGTTGTTCCATGTCCAGTTCTAACTGTTGATTCCTGACCTGCATATAGGCTTCTCAAGAGGCAGGTCAGGTGGTCTGGTATTCCCTCTCTATAAATAGCTTTCCTGTTGGCTCAGATGGTAGAGAATCTGCCTGCAATGCAGGAGATAAGGTTGGATTCCTGGGTTGGAAAGTTTCTTTGGAGAAGGGAATGGCTACCCACTCTGGTATTCTTGCATGGAGAATCCCATTGTCAGAGGGATCTGGAGGTCTCCAGTCCATGGGGTTGCAAAGAGTTGGACATGACTGAGCAACAACACTTTCACACTTTTATTTATATGTATGTATGTATATATATATATATATATATATATATATATATATATGTATGTATATATTTCATCTTTATATATTTATAACTGAGATTCATAAATATATAACATTTTTATACCATTTATAGTAATTTCCTTCTTTAAAGAAAGTGTTCAAGTTATAATTTTTAAAAAAATTGAAATATGTACATATATAATTGTTTTCAACCTAAAGTTTATCCACGTATTTACAAACTTGTAGATATAGTGGAGAAAGCAATGGCATCCCACTCCAGTACTCTTGCCTGGAAATTCCCATGGATGGAGGAGCCTGGTAGGCTGCAGTACTTGGGGTCGCTGAGTCTGACACGACTGAGAGACTTCACTTTCATGCATTGGAGAAGGAAATGGCAACCCACTCCAGTGTTCTTTCCTGGAGAATCCCAGGGATGGGGGATCCTGGTGGGCTGCCGTCTATGGGGTCACACAGAGTCGGACATGACTGCAGTGACTTAGCAGCAGATATATGTAATCATAAGAGACTTTAATGAACATATCTAATTTGGGGGTAAATATCAGTTCAGTTTAGATTATTTCAGTCACTTGGTCATGTCTGTTTGTGACCAAATGGGTTGCAGCATGCCAGGCTTACCTGTCCATCACCAACACCTGGAGATTGTTGAAACCTAGGGCCATCCAGTTGCTGATCCCATCCAACCATCTCACCCTCTCTTGTCCCCTTCTTCTCCTGCTCTCAGCCTTTCCCAGCACCAGGGTCTTTTCTAATGAGTCAGTTCTTTGCATCAGGTAGCCAAATATTGGAATATCAGCTTCAGCATCAGTCTTTCCAATGAATTTTCAGGACTGATTTCCTTTCAAATTGACTGGTTGGATCACCTTGCAGTCTAAAGGACTCTTAAGAGTTTTCTCCTACACCACAGTTCAAAAGCATCAATTCCTCAGCATGCAGTTTTCCCTATAGTCCAACTCTACCACCCATACATGACTAGAGGAAAAACCATAGCTTTGACTAGACAGACCTTTGTTGGCAAAGTAAACTCTCTGCTTTTTAATATGCTGCCTCGATTTGTCATAGCTTTTCTTCCAAGGAGCAAACACCTTTTAATTTCAGGATAACTGTAGTCACTATACGGAGAAGGCAATGGCACCCCACTCCAGTACTCTTGCCTGGAAAATCCCATGGATGGAGGAGCCTGGTGGGCTGCAGTCCATGGGGTCGCTAGAGTCAGACACAACTGAGCGACTTCACTTTGACTTTTCTCTTTCATGCATTGGAGAAGGAAATGGCAACCCACTCCAGTGTTCTTGCCTGGAGAATCCCAAGGACAAGGAAGCCTGGTGGGCTGCCGTCTATGGGGTCGCACAGAGTCGCACACGACTGAAGCGACTTAGCAGCAGTAGCAG
This sequence comes from Bos indicus, assembly GCF_029378745.1. Taxonomy (NCBI): domain Eukaryota; kingdom Metazoa; phylum Chordata; class Mammalia; order Artiodactyla; family Bovidae; genus Bos; species Bos indicus. The sequence continues at coordinate 93,084,210 of NC_091767.1, forward strand.
TAGTCACTATATGCAGTGATTTTGGAGTGCAAAAAAATAAAGTCTGTCACTGTTTCCACTGTTTACCCATCTATTTGCCAGAAGTGATGGGACTGGATTCCATGATCTTAGTTTTTTGACTGTTGAGTTTTAAGTCAGCTTTTTCACTCTCCCCTTTCACTTTCATCAAGAGGCTCTTCAGTTCCTCTACACTTTCTGCCATAAGATGGTGTCACATGCATATCTGAGGTTATTGATATTTCTCCAGGCAAAATTGATTCCAGCTTGCACTTCATCCCACTCAGCATTTCACATATAAGTAGAATAAGCAGGGTGACAATGCACAGCCTTGACATACTCCACTCACAATATGGAACTAGTCTGTTGTTCCATGCATGGTTCTGTTTCTTCTTAACCTGCATACAGATTTCTCAGGGGACAGGTAAGGTGGTATGGTAATCTGATCTCTTGAAGAATTTTCCACATTTTTTTGTGATCTATACAGTCAAAGGTTTTGGCATAATCAATAAAGCAGAAGGAGACGGTTTTCTGGAATTCTCTTGCTTTTTCTATAATCCAATGGATATTGGTAATTTGATTTCTGGTTCCCTTGCATTTTTAAAATTCAGCTTGGACATCTGGAAGTTCATGGGTCATGCATTGTTGAAGCCTGGCTTGGAGAATTTTGAGTATTACCTTGCTAGTGTGTGAGATGACTGCAAGTGTGCAGTAGTTTGAACATTCTTTGGCATTGCCCTTCTTTGGGTTTGGAATGAAAACCGACTTTTCCCAGTCCTGTGGGCACTGCTGAGTTTTCCAAATTTGCTGGCATAATGAGGATAGTACTTTAACAGCATCATCTTTTAGGACTTGAAATAGCTCAGTTGAAATTCCATCACCTCCACTAGCTTCGTTTGTAGTGATACTTCCTAAGACCCACTTGACTTTGCACTCTAGGATGTCTGGCTCCAGGTGAGTGATCAGACCATCATGACTATCTGGGTCATGAAGATCTTTTTTGTGTAGTTCTTCTGTATATTCTTATTACTCCTGTTTAATATCTGCCTCTGTTAAGTCCATAGCATTTCTGTCCTTTATTGTGTCCATCTTTGCATGAAATGTTCCCTTGGTATCTCTGATTTTCTTGAAGAGATCTCTAGTCTTTCCCATTCTGTTGTTTTCCTCTATTTCTTTGCATTGATCGCTGAGGAAGGCTTTCTTATCTCTTCTTGCTATTCTTTGGAACTCTGCATTCAAACGGGAATATCTTTCCTTTTCTCCTTTGCTTTTCGCTTCTCTTCTTTTCACAGCTATTTGTAAGGCCTCCTCAGACAGCCATTTTTCTTGTTTGCATTTCTTTTCCATGGGGATGGCCTTGATCCTTGTCTCCTGTACAATGTCACAAACCTCCATCCATAGTTCATCAGGCACTCTGTCTATCAGATCTAGTGCCTTAAATCTATTTCTCACTTTCACTGTATAATCATAAGGGATTTGATTTAGGTCATAGCTGAATGGTTTAGTGGTTTTTCCTACTTTCTTCAATTTAATTCTGAATTTGGCAATAAGTTCATGATCTGAACCACAGTCAGCTCCTGGTCTTGTTTTTGTTGACTATATAGAGCTCTTCCATCTTTGGCTGCAAAGAATATAATCAATCTGATTTCAGTGTTGACCATCTGGTGATGTCCATGTGTAGAGTCTTCTCTTGTGGTGTTGGAAGAGTGTGTTTGCTATGACCAGTGTGTTCTATTGGCAAAACTCTGTGAGTTTTTGCCTTGCTTCATTTTGTACTCCAAGTCCAAATTTGCCTGTTACTCCAGGTGTCACTTGACTTCCTACTTTTGCATTCCATTTCCCTATGATGAAAAGAACATGTTTTTTTTTTTTTTTTGGGGGGGGGGTGTTAGTTCTAGAAGGGCTTGTAGGTCATCACAGAACCCTTCAACTTCAGCTTCTTCAGCATTACTGGTTGGCACATAGACTTGGATTACTGTGATATTGAATGGTTTTCCTTGGAAATGAACAGAGTTCATTCTGTCATTCTTGAGATGGCACCTAAGTACTGCATTTCAGACTCTTTCGTTGACTATGAGGGCTACTCCATTTCTTCTAAGGGATTCTTTCCCACAGTAGTAGATATGATGGTCATCTGAATTCAATTCACCCATTCCAGTCCATTTTAGTTCACTGATTCCTATGATGTTGATATTCACACTTGTCATCTCCTGTTTGACTACTCTAATTTACCTTGATTCATGGATTTAGCATTCTAAGTTCCTATGCAGTTTTGCTCTTCACAACATTGGACACCATCACCAGTCACATCCACAACTGGGAGTTGCTTTCGCTTTGGATCTGTCTTTCATTGTTTCTGGAGTTATTTCTCAACTCTTCTCCAGTAGCATATTGGGTACCTACTGACCTGGAGAGTTCATCTTTCAGTGTCATATATTTTTGTCTTTTCATACTGTTTAAGGGGTTCTCAAGGCAAGAATACTGAAGTGGTTTGCAATTATCTTCTCCAGTGGACCATGTTTTGTCAGAACTCTCCACCACATATATATACATATATATGTATATATATATATAAACTACATCCCTATAAATCTCTTTCCTGGTGGCTCAGATGGCAAAGAAATATATTTTCTATATTTCTTTATTTTTCTTTCAATGTAATGACATTTTGAAATACTTGTGCATGATCATCATAGTTATAATTTTAAGAGTGAGCATTATTTCTCACATAAGGTTTTTCCAGTAGTCTGTATAGATTTTAGAGTTGGACTATAAAGAAAGCTGAGCGCCGAAGAATTGATGCTTTTGAACTGTGCTGTTTGCAGTTCCTCAAGGAACTTGAGAGTTCCTTGGACTGCAAGGAGATCCAGTCCAGCCTAAAGGAGATTAGTCCTGGGTGTTCATTGGAGGGACTGATGTTGAAGCTGAAATTCCAATACTTTGGCCACCTGATATGATTAGAACTGACTCATTTGAAAAGACCCTGATGCTGGGAAAGATTGAGGGCAGGAGGAGAAGTGGACGACAGAGGATGAGATGGTTGGATGGCATTGTCAACACAATGGACATGGGTTTGGGTGGACTCCAGGAGTTGGTGATGGACAGGGAGGCCTGGTGTACTGCCATTCATGGGGTCGCAAAAAGTTAGACACGACTGAGCGACTGGACTGAACTGAACTGAATGCTTGATCATTAGAATATCTTGGGATGAATGTGTAAATTCTTGTAAATTCAAGAGATTCTGATACAGAAAGTCTAATAAGGGATCAAGAGCCTGTATTTTAACAAGTATCATGTGTAGCTCCTTTAGTGTGCTTTATATGAAAAACAATTACTCTAGTTGAAGAACATCTTTTAATTAATTAGTCATTCATCATTGTGGGGTAATCATATTATAGCTGAATATTTTCCCATTATTAAAATAAATCAAAATGGTCATCATTATAGGGATATTATTTTATAATTATTTCCTTAGGATAAATATTTATAGTTTAAATGATAGGACTCAAAGTTTTTTTTTTTTTTTATCATTTTAAGACTCTCAATATCTATTGCAAATTTATTTTCCATAAACTCCTAGTTTAAACTGCTTTAAAATTATATTTAATTATTTAGTTTCCCTGAAGGCTTATAGAAATATTGAATATCATGTTTTGAAAAATTTGTCAAAGTTAAATTATTCCTCTACAACTCTATTTCTTTGACTACTAGCAGAAGTTTAAAGAGTTTAATGATACATATCTTTCCTACATATCCTCTTTGAAATTTTATTATTTTTATTTTTAATTGGTGGTATTCATATAGTTATATACATAATTGGTTCATGTTAGTTTTCATATAATTTAAAATATATACCAATTATTTAAATAGATGCTTTCGTGATCAGATAATAGATACAAATGAAACTTGCTTAAATTATAAAGAAGTCATGTTTCTCCCTTAAGAGTCCCAAGGGTCCAAAGCTCCAGAATTAAGAAAGGCATTAGATGGGTAAGGTCAGATCTCCAGCTTGGCTTCTCTGTGATAATCCTAACTCCTCCTTCCCTAGCATGTTGACTCCAACTGGGGAAAGCTCTGGGTGTTGCAACCAGAGCCAGTAATTTACAGAAGAAAAGAGGTCACCTCATTCAGTATGTAGTTTTTAGGAATAAACACACCTTTGTCAGAAAATTGCCAAAAGATTTCCACTGTCATATTCAAGAATTAGATCACCTTACTTATTTAAAGTGAGGCATTAGTGAAAGAAATATCACATTGAAATGTTGTTGCTGAATCACGAAAGACGCTGGCCTCCAGAAGAGAAGAATTCAATCTGGGGCCAGAGATGAGGCTTGATCACTCAGAGCGTTTGTGTAATAGAGTTTTATTAAAGTAAAAAAGGGATAGAGAAAGCTTCTGACACAGATATCAGAAGGAGGCAGAAAGAGTACCCACTTGCTAGTGTTAGTAATGGAGTTATATACCTTTTAATCAGTTTTTACAATGAATCATAGAATGTCTCAAGTTTGTGAAAAATTTACCAGACACACTTCCACAATTTACATTTTAAGATGACAAGATTGGAATTTAACAATAGGAAGTACCTACAATAGCCATTCCGGATATTTCAAATCCTGAAAGATGATGCTGTGAAAATGCTGCACTCAATATGCCAGCAAATTTGGGAAACTCAGCAGCGGCCACAGGACTGGAAAAGGTCAGTTTTCATTCCAATTGCAAAGAAAGGCAATGCCAAAGAATGCTCAAACTACCACACAATTGCACTCATTTCACACGCTAGTAAAGTAATGCTCAAAATTCTCCAAGACAGGCTTCAGCAATATGTGAACCATGAACTTCGAGATGTTCCAGCTGGTTTTAGAAAGGCAGAAGAACCAGAGACCAGATTGCCAACATCCGCTGGATCATGGAAAAAGCAAGAGAGTTCCAGAAAAACATCTATTTCTGCTTTATTGACTATGCCAAAGCCTTTGACTGTGTGGATCACAATAAACTGTGGACAATTCTGAAAGAGATGGGAATACCAGACCACCTGACCTGCCTCTTGAGAAACCTATATGCAGGTCAGGAAGCAACAGTTAGAACTGGACATGGAAAAAGAGACTGGTTCCAAATAGGAAAAGGAGTACATCAAAGCTGTATATTGTCGCCCTGCTTATTTAACTTCTATGCAAAAACATCATGAGAAACGCTGGGCTGGAAGAAGCACAAGCTGAAATCAAGATTGCCTGGAGAAATATCAATAACCTCAGATATGCAGATGACACCATCCTTATGGCAGAAAGTGAAGATGAACTATAAAGCCTCTTGATAAAAGTGAGAGAAGAGAGTGAAAAGGTTGGCTTAAAGCTCAACATTCAGAAAACAAAGATCATGGCAACTGGTCCCATCACTTCATGGGAAATAGATGGGGAAACAGTGGAAACAGTGTCAGACTTTATTTTTGGGGCTCCAAAATCACTGCAGATGATGATTGAAGCCATGAAATTAAAAGACGCTTACTCCTTGGAAGGAAAGTTATGACCAACCTAGATAGCATATTCAAAAGCAGAGACATTACTTTGCCAGCAAAGGTCCGTCTAGTCAAGGCTATGGTTTTTCCAGTGGTCATGTATGGATGTGAGAATTGGACTGTGAAGAAAGCTGAGCACTGAAGAATTGATGCTTTTGAAGTGTGGTGTTGGAGAAGATGCTTGAGAGTCCCTTGGACTGCAAGGAGATCCAACCAGTCCATTCTGAAGGAGATCAGCCCTGGGATTTCTTTGGAAGGAATGATGCTAAAGCTGAAACTCCAGTACTTTGGCCACTTCATGCAAAGAGTTGACTCATTGGAAAAGACTCTGATGCTGGGAGGGATTGGGGGCAGTAGAAGAAGGGGACGACAGAGGATGAGATGGCTGGACAGCATCACTGACTCGATGGACGTGAGTCTGAGTGAACTCTGGGAGTTGGTGATGAACAAGGAGGCCTGGCGTGCTGCGATTCATGGGTTCAAAGAGTCAGACTTGACTGAGCGACTGAACTGAACAAGAGCCACTCCCATAATATACATTCTAGGATAACAGGATTAGCCAGAAGTTTTTCAGTAAGGAGAAACTGTCCTCAAAAGGATACATTGTTGTTGTATAATCCCTGCTGCTGCTGCTGCTGCTAAGTCACTTCAGTCGTGTCCAACTCTGTGTGACCCTATAGACAGCATCCACTAGGCTCCCCTGTCCCTGGGATTCTCCAGGCAGGAACACTGAAGTGGGTTGCCATTTCCTTCTCCAATGCATGAAAGTGAAAGTGAAGTCACTCCCTAGTACAGAATTTAAACTGAGTGTGTAATTGATTAAGACTAAGGAATGTAGAGGAAAAAAAGTTTGTCCTTTTCTTCTCCTTGAGAATTCCAGACCCCTCTTTCCTTGATGACTCCCAGACTTATCAACCTACCTAGGAATTGACTGTCTTAATATCATGTTCAGTTCAGTTCAGTTCAGTCGCTCAGTCATGTCTGAACGTTGTGATCCCATGAATCACAGCACACCAGGCCTCCCTGTCCATCACCAACTCCCGGAGTTCCTGAGACTCACGTCCATCGAGTCAGTGATGACATTCAGCCATCTCATTCTCTGTCATCCTCTTCTCCTCTTGCCCCAATTCCTCCCAGATTCAGGGCCTTTTCAAAATGAGTCAACTCTTCACATGAGGTGGCCAAAGTATTGGAGTTTCAGTTTCAGCATCAGTCCTTCCAATAAACACCCAGGACTGATCTTCTTCAGAATGGACTGGTTGGATCTCCTTGCAGTCCAAGGGATTCTCAAGAGTCTTCTACAATACCACAGTTCAAAAGCATCAATTCTTCAGCGCTCAGCTTTCTTCACAGTCCAACTCTCATATCCATACATGACCACTGGAAAAACCATAGCCTTGACCAGATGGACCTTTGTTGGCAAATAATATCTCTGATTTTCAATATGCTATCTGCTGCTGCTGCTGCTAATTCACTTCAGTCGTGTTTGATTCTGTGCGACCCCATAGATGCCAGCCTACCAGACTCCCCTGTCCCTGGGATTCTCCAGGCAAGAACACTGGAGTGGGCTGCCATTTTCTTTTCCAATGCATGAAAGTGAAAAGTGAAAGTGAAGTCGCTCAGTCGTGTCCAACCCTCAGCGACCCCATGGACTCCAGCCTTCACTTGGGTCTTCTCCAATGCATGAAAGTTAAAAGTGAAATGAAGTTTATAGCTATACAATTCTACCTCAAGAAACAAGAAAAATATTGAATAGACAACCTAACTTTACACCTAAAACAACTGAATAAAGAACAGCAATAACAACAACAACAAAAAAAATAGTAGAAGGAAAGAAATCATAAAGATCTGAGTAGAAATTGATGAAAAAGAAAGGAAAGAAAGAATAATAAAAAATAATAAATAAATATATAAAAAATAATAAATATATAAAAATAATAAAAAATAATAAAACTTAAAGCTGTTTCTTTGAAAAGATAAACAGAACTGACAACCCTTTAGCCAGAAAATCAAGAAAAAAGAGAGAAGAATGAAATCAACAAAATTAGAAATGAAAAAGAAGAGGTTATAACAGGCAATGCAGAAATACAAAGGATTACAAGAGACTGTTATGAACAACTGTATGCCAATATAATGGATAACCTGGAAGAAATGGACAGAGTCTTAGAAAAGTTCAATCTTCCAAAACTGAACCCGGAGAAATAGAAATTATGAACAACCCAATTATAAGCATTGAAATTGAAGCTGTGACCAAAAATCTCCCTAAAAAACAAAAGCCCAGGACCAGATGGCTTCACAGGAGAATTCTATCCAACATTTGCTGCCGCTAAGTCGCTTCAGTCCTGTCTGACTCTGTGCGACCCCATAGACGGCAGCCCACCAGGCTCCCCCATCCCTGGGATTCTCCAGGCAAGAACACTGGAGTGGGTTGCCATTTCCTTCTCCAATGCATGAAAGTGAAAAGTGAAAGTGAAGTCACTCAGTCATGTCTGACCCTCAGTGACCCTATGGACCACAGCCTTCCAGGCTCCTCATTCCATGGGATTTTCCAGGCAGAGTACTGGAGTGGGGTGCCATTGCCTTCTCCAATCCAACATTTAGAGAAGAGCTAATGATTATCCTAAAACTCAAAAAATTGCAGAGGAAGGAACACTTCCAAATTCATTCTACAAGGCCACCATCACCCTGATACCAAAATCAGAAAAGACAACAAAAAGAATGAAAACTATAGGCCAATATCACTAAAGAACATAGATGCATAAGTCCTCAACAAAATTTTAGCAAACAGAATTCAACAACACATCAAAAAGTTCATACACCATGATCAAGTTGGGTTTATTCCAGGGATGCAAGGATTCTTCAATATATGCAAGTCAATCGGTGTGATACACCATATTAAAAAATTGAGAGATAAAAACCATATGATCATCTCAATAGATGCAGAAAAACCCTTTGACAAAATTCGGCACCCATTTATGATTAAAACTCTTCAACAAATGGGCATAGAAGGAACCTACCTCAACATAGTAAAGGCCATATATGATAAGCCTATAGCAAACATTATTCTCAATGGTGAAAAACTGAAAGCATTCCCCCTAAGATCAGGGACAAGACAAGGATATCCACATTCACTACTATTATTCAACATAGTTCTAGAAGTTCTAGCTATAACAATCAGAGAAGAAAAAGAAATAAAAGGAATCCAGATTGGAAAAGAAGCAGTAAAGCTCTCACTGTTACAGATGATATGATACTGTACAAAGAAAACCCTAAAGATAGTACCAGAAAATTACCAGAATTAGTCAGTGAATTTAGCAAAGTTGCAGGATACAAAATCAATACACAGAAATCACTTGCATTTCTATATAATAACAATGAAAAATCAGAAAGAGCAATTAAAGAATCAATCCCATTCACCATTGCAACAAAAAGAATTAAATATCTAGGAACAAACTTATCTAAGGTGACAAAAGAAATGTACACAAAAAATTACAAGACACTAATGAAAGAAATCAAAGATGACATAAATAGATGGAGAGATATTCCATGCTTCTGGGTAGGAAGAATCAATATTGTGAAAATGACTATACTCTCAAATACAATCTACAGATTCAAGGTGATCCCTATCAAATCACCAATGGCATTTTTCACAGAACTAGAACAAAAAAAACCTTCACAATTCATATGGAAACACAAAAGACCCTGAATAGCCCAAGCAGGCTTGAGAAAGAAGAATGGAGCTGGAGGAATCAACCTTCCTGATTTCAGTTCAGTTCAGTTCAGTCGCTCAGTCATGTCCGACTCTTTGCGACCTCATGAATCGCAGCACACCAGGCCTCCCTGTCCATCACCAACTCCCAGAGTTCACTCAAATTCACATCCATCGAGTCGGTGATGCCATCCAGCCATCTCATACTCTGTCGTCCCCTTCTCCTCCTGCCTCCAATCCCTCCCAGCATCAGATTCTTTTCCAATGAGTCAACTCTTCGCATGAGGTGGCCAAAGTACTGCAGTTTCAGCTTTAGCATCATTCCTTCCAAAGAACATCCAGGGCTGATCTCCTTTAGAATGGACTGGTTGGATCTCCTTGCAGTCCAAGGGACTCTCAAGAATCTTCTCCAACACCACAGTTCAAAAGCATCAATTCTTTGGTGCTCAGCTTTCTTCACAGTCCAACTCTCACATCCATACATGACCACTGGAAAAACCATAGCCTTGACTAGACAGACCTTTGTTGGCAAAGTAATGTCTCTGCTTTTGAATATGCTATCTAGGTTGGTCATAACTTTCCTTCCAAGATCTTTTAATTTCATGGCTACAGTCACCATCTGCAGTGATTTTGGAGCCCAAAAAATAAAGTCTGACACTGTTTCCACTGTTTCCCCATCCATTTCCTATGAAGTTATGGGACCAGATGCCATGATCTTCGTTTTCTGAATGTTGAGCTTTAAGCCAACTTTTTCACTCTCCTCTTTCACTTTCATCAAAAGGCGTTTTAATTCCTCTTCACTTTCTGCCATAAGGGTGGTGTCATCTGTATATCTGAGGTTATTGATATTTTTCCTGGCAATCTTGATTCCAGCTTGTGTTTCTTCCAGCCCAGTGTTTCTCATGATGTACTCTGCATATAAGTTAAATAAGCAGGGTGACAATATACAGCCTTGATGTACTCCTTTTCCTATTTGGAACCAGTCTGTTGTTCCATGTCAAGTTCTAACTGTTGCCTCCTGACCTGCATATAGGTTTCTCAAGAAGCAGGTCAGGTGGTCTGGTATTCCCATCTCTTTCAGAATTTTCCACAGTTTATTGTGATCCACACAGTCACAGGCTTTGGCATAGTCAATAAAGCAGAAATAGATGTTTTTCTGGAACTCTCTTGCTTTTTTGATGATCCAGCAGATGTTGACTATTTGATCTCTAGTTCCTCTGCCCTTTCTAAAACCAGCTTGAACATCTGGAATTTCACAGTTCACGTATTGCTGAAGCCTGGCTTGAAGAATTTTGAGCATTACTTTACTAGCGTGTGAGATGAGTACTGTACTAAAAACCTACAGTCATCGAGAGAGTATGGTACTGGCACAAAAACATAATTATAGACCAATGGAACAAGGTAAAAAGCCCAGAAATAAAGCCATGCATCTATGGGTACCTTATTTTCAACAAAGGAGGCAAGAATATACAATGGGGCAAATACCGCCTCTTCAGTAAGTGGTGCTGGGAAAACTGGACAGCTACATGTAAAATAATGTAATTAGAACACTTCCTAACACCATACACAAAGATAAACTCAAAATGGATTAAGAATCTAAAAGTAAGACCAGAAACTATAAAACTCCTAGAATAAATATAGGTAGAACACTCAATGACATAAATCACAGCAAGATCCTCTATGACCCACCTCCTAGAGCAATGGAAAGAAAAATAAAAGTAAACAAGTGAACCTGATAAAACTTAAAAGCTTTTGCACAGCAAAGGAAACTATAAGCAAGGTGAATAGACAACCCTCAGAATGGCAGAAAATAATAGCAAATGAAAGAACTGACAAAGGATTAATTTCCAAAATATACATGCAGCTTATACAACTCAATACCAGAAAAACAAACAACCCAATCACAAAGTGGGGAAACGGTGTATACAGACATTTCTCCAAAGAAGAAATACAGATGGCTAACAAACACATGAAAAGATGCTCAACATCGGTCATTTTTAGAGATATGCAAATCAAGACTACAATTAGTTATCACCTTACATCTATCAGAATGTCCCTCATCAAAAAGTCTACAAACAATAAATGCTTGAGAGGGTGTGGAGAAAAGGGAACACTCTTGCACTGTTGGTGGGAATGTAAATTGATACAGCCACTATGGGAGATGGTATGGAGATTCCTTAAAAAGCTAGGAATAAAACTACTGTATGACCCAGAAATCTCACTCCTAGATATATACCCTGAGGCAACCAAAATTGAAAAAGCCACATGTATCCCATTGTTCATTGCAGCACTATTTACAATGGCTAAAACATAGAAGCAACCTAGATGTCCATTGACAGGTGAATGGATAAAAAAGTTGTGGTACATAGAACAATGAAATATTACTCAGCCGTAAAATGAAACACATTTGAGTCAGTTCTGATGAGGTGGATGAACCTAGATCTTATTATACAGATTGAAGTGAATCAGAAGAGAAAGATAAATATCGTATTCTAATGAGTATATACAGAATCTAAAAAAAAAAAAAGGTATTGAAGAATTTATTTACAGGGCAGCAATGGAGAAGCAGACCTAGAGAATAGACTTATGGACATAGAGAGAGGGGAGGAGAGGGTGAGATGTATGGGAAAATAACATGGAAACTTACATTACCATATGTAAAGTAGATGGCCAACAGAAATTTTCTCTATGGCTCAGGAAACTCAAACAGGGGCTCTGTGTCAATTAAGAGGGGTGGGATGGGGTGGGAGATAGGAGGAAGTTTCAAAAGGGAGGGGATATTTGTATACCTATCACTGATTCATGGTGAGGTTTGACAGAAAACAACAAAATTCTGTAAAGCAATTATCCTTCAATAAAAAATAAATTAAAAAGAAGAAAATTATATTTTCATAGACCTTTAGACATAAAGTGATTCACATATATGTTCCAGCTATTTGATCTATTAGCCAGATGTTAGAGATTAAGAAAACAAAGGGTACACAATTTAAGAGAACTGTTCAAGTAAGTCGAGCTATAAACTAATAGAGCTCCTCTTCAATCTAGATACCCTGATGATAAAGCTCATGGTCTTAACAACTGCCATGCATGCATAACACTTCTGCTTTTATTTTTTATTTATTTATTTATTTTTATTTTATTTTTATTGTATTGGTTTTGCTTTTAATTTTAATTATCTATATGCCTAACTTTTGTATTGTTTAGGCAGGTCCTTGAAATGTGAGATCAAATCTTATTTGTAATTTGTTCTTTTTAGTGTATCTATCATGTATTGCACACTAATGTTAGCTTAATTAAGTGAAATAATTCATTGTCCTTCATGAATGCAAGATGCCAAGATACATCAAAGAGAAACCATATCTTGATTCCCTTCAAACATCAGTAATGTATGCTCAAAAAGTACTTATCTTCTCCCTAACCATCTCCATTATTTACCTATTTTCTTTCTTATAAGAATGTCATCAGCAGCTTCAAATTTTCAACCTACTTAGTTTTCCTTTTACTTAAATGGGTTCCCTCTTCATAGGGAACATAAAGACAACCAATTATGAACAAAGTCAGCTGCCCAACTACATTTAGAAATGTGCTGGCATCTGAATGTATTGTTAATTCTTTCTCTTCTCTTTCAATTCTTTCTCTTTCTGTCCCACGACAATCTCTCTACATGTGCACTGATTCCTATATACTCTTATCCTTTCATGATTTTGTTTCATCAATTTCACCAACTCTCATAAATATATTCAGCTTCTATCTTTTTGTCTACTAAATTCTTCCCTTCTGTTTAACTTTATGCCCAATATAATTGCACACTAAGGCAATTTTCCCTAAATCTAACCTTAAACTAAACATGTAATTATTTGAAACATTACTCATATTATCTTATTTTTCTTCCTGTGGTAGATTCACTTAACTTATTTGTGTAATGCCTTATTTTCTTTTCTTAAGAACATAAGATATTGTCTAAAAGTATGGTTTAGCCAAGATATCACCTGGCTGCTGTCTACTCCAGGTCAATAAAGCTAAGGTTAAAGGAGCCAACGAAATCTTAGTAAAGTCAGGCATGATCAACACTAATACAGTTAACTGGAGAAAAAAATGACAGAATTCAAAGGCAGTCAGCCTAGATTGCTGGGGGTCCTGGATCTATGAAAGTGATGGATGGCATTGCAGATTAGAAGAGACATAAAAAACTTTCATGTGTATAGCTAGTGATACATGAACCTGAAATGCTACATGTGTATAAACAAAGTTTAAAAGATTTGATTGTTTTAGAAACCTATCATATATTGCTTAACTTAGGAAACAGATATGATAAATGTTCCTTTGTATTTTGTCAAAGTAAGGAAAAATGGATAAATGTGTTTAATTTAAAGCTCATCCTGTCACAAACTTTATATTTGAATTTATTTTTTCTACTTAATTTAAATATTTTACTTTAATTTTAAATTATTTTTTACTGAATCTAAACATTACAAATTCTCCATAAACATCATTTTCAAAGGCAGAAGAATTGCACATTTACTAATCTTCGATAACAAGTATTGCATTAATACCCTAAAAATGTTTCCAGTCTTGTTTTAAAATAATAAACATTGCACTATAGAACATAAAGTTTTCGTCTATTGTTAATATTTTTCCTTAGTATAGATTTTCAGAATCTATATAGAATACAAGTGATATTCAAGCTTTGACCATTTTAACTTTTGATGTATTGCTTTTTATTTATCCTGAGAAGAAACTGACCATCAGTGTATCAAAAAGCCTGTATCTTTGCCACACTGATTGTTGCCATTAATGAACCATCACTACTGAATAAATATATTCAAAATAACATTCAATTATTTATTGATTCTGTATTTTATAGATTGCTAAAATGGCTCAGCAATTTAAAATTTTTATTATCTTTGCCGTTTTAGATTTTATTAATTTTGTTACCAATTCAGGACACCTTTTTAGGAATCTAGATTGATAGAATGACTAGAATAATTTTGTTGTCTACTACAGCCTTTAGCCTATTATAATCCCTTACTTAGTACATACTAATCCATAAATGGACTCCCCTGGTGGCTCAGTGGTAAAGAATCTGCCTACAATGCAAGAGACCCAGGTTCAATTCCTGGGTCAGGAAGATCCTCTGGAGGAAGGCATGGAAACCCAATCCAGTATTCTTGCCTGGAGAATACCATGGACAGAGGAGCCTGCCAGGCTATAAAGAGTTGGACAGGACTGAAGTGACTGAGCATGCACACACTCAATCAGTATATATTTTGAATTATTTATGTGTACTGATTAATTGTCGCTTTTGTTGTTCAGTTGCCCAGTTGTGTCTGTCTCTTTGTGACCCCGTGGACTGCAGCATGCCAGGCCTCCCTGTCCCTCACCATCTCCCGGAGTTTGCCCAAGTTTATGTTTATTGCATCAGTGCTGCGATTCATGGGGTCGCAAAGAGTCGGACGCGACTGAGCGACTGATCTGATCTGATCTGATACCATCCAGCCATCTCATCCTCTTCTCCTTCTATCCTCAATCTTTCCCAGCATCAGGGACTTTTCCAATGAGTTGGCTCTTTGCATCAGGTGACCAAAATACTGGAGCTTCAACTTCAACATCAGTCCTTTCAGTGAATATTCAGGGTTGTTCTCCCTTAAGATTAATTAGTTTGATCTCCTTGCTGTCCAAGGGGCTTTCAGGAATCTTCTCCAGCACTACAGTTTGAAAGCATCAATTTGACATTATGCCTTCTTTATGGTCCAGCTCTCACAACCATACATGACCACTAGAAAGACCATATCCTTGACTATAGGGAACTTTTTTGGCAGAGTAATGTCTCTGCTTTTCAACAAACTGTCTAGGTTTGTCATAGCTTTCCTACCAAGAAGCAATCATCCTTTGATTTCATGGTTGCAGTCACCATCCACAGTGATTTTATTGCCCAAGAAGAGGAAATCTGTCACTACTTCCACCTTTTCCCCTTCTATTTGCCATGCAGTTATTGGGCCAGATGCCGTGATCTTAGTTTTTTTATTGTTGTTGTTTTTTTTTTTTAATATTTAGTTTTAAGCTGGCTTTTTCAGTCTCCTCCTTCACCCTTATCAAGGGCTCTTTAGTTCCTCTTCACTTTCTGCCATTAGAGTGGTATCATCCGTATATCTGAGGTTATTGATGTTTCTCCCACTTATGTAATTCCAACTTGTGGCTCATCCAGCCTGGCATTTCTTGTGCTGCACTCGGTGTATAGGTTAAACAAATAGGGTGACAGCAGACAGCCCTGCCATACTCCTTTCTTGATCTTGAACCAATCAGTCGTTCTGTACAGAATTCTAACTGTTAATTCTCCACCTGTGTATAGGTTTCTCATGAGAGAAAGTAAGATGGTTCAGTATTCCCATCACTTTAAGAGCTTTCTACAGTTTGTCATGATCCACAAAGTCAAAGATTTAGCCTGGTCGATGAAACAGAGATAGGTGTTTTTCTGAAATTCCCTTGCTTTCTCTATAATCCAGTGAATGTTGGCAATTTGATCTCTAGATCCTCTTCCTTTTCTAACCCAGCTTCAACACCTGGAAGATTTTGTTTTGCATAATGCTGAAGCCTAGCATGCAAGATTTTAAGCATGACCTTACTAGCATGGGAGAGGAGTGGACTCTGTCTGATGGTTAGGACATTCTTTGGTACTACCCTCTTGGGAATTGGGATGAGGATTGACCTTTTCCTCTCCTGTGGCCACTGCTGGGTCTTCCAGTTTTGCTGACATAATGAATGCAAAACTTTGATGGCATCATTCTTTAGGGATTTGAATAGTACTGCAGAATTCATCACAAAACTTATTAATAATATTGATTAATAAGTGAATTAATTAATAAATGAATAAATTCAGCTATCAGTCTGCTTTGCAAAAACATGAGCATTGTTTAATCTTTGTGAAACACAGTTCCATAAATGGCTGGCACGAGAACATTTCAAGATATTATCATGTGTAGTTTTTCTAAGGAAGACATTTTCATATCCACCTCATCTTATGATAGTTTTAATCACTTGACAATAAATGGCAGAAGCATACCAAAGACATCAGTAACTCCTCCCTTAATCATAGTGCCCTTTGTTTTTGTTTTTTGAGATGTTAACATCTTGAAAATCTTTCGATATATATATCTTATGATAAGCACTTAGGGATCCTGACGTTACTAACAATCTCAAGACTGTAGCTCAGATCTCCTACCCAGTATTGGTATACCTAATGAATACCAGAATATTCTAAATAATTGAGATAAGTTGTTACTTGATGGCCCAGTTAATAAGTTATTTGAAATTATGTTGCTGTAAGGTTCTTCCTCCATAAGATCTTCAGACCTACTTAGTGAAACCTTCTGTGCCTTTGTTCTTTCAATCTACCCCTTTGTTACAATAAACAATATCTGTCTCCTCTGACTCTCCTTAATGTGACTGGTTTCAAAATCAGAATTGAAAAACTCTTGACCTTTCTAAGCTACAATAGTATCAGAGTCAGGTCATACTCATGGCTGTCATTGGGAATTACATTAGAAAAGGATATCTATATTTGAGCAAATGCACTGCCCTTTGACCTTTTATTGACCAAGGGCAGAAGGAAGTAGGAAAGAATGAGTGGATAGATTAACTCCAAGAATAATGGCTTTGTCTATATTTCTGTTAGTTACAGTGGTACCAAGTTGGTGTGACCCAGAAACCCAAATTTAACCAAGGGCATATAAAATATTATGTTTGCCTTGAGTTAGTCAGGTTATGTAGGTAGAAGACACTAAAACAAGATTAAACATGAAGACTTTTTTTTTTTTTTTTTTTGCAGAGAACAAGAACACTCAAAAGATACGGAGATGGGTCGTAAGAGACTGAGAGGGCTATCAGAAAGCAAAGCACTACAGGTATGATGGATTGAAGGCAAAAAGAAAACAAGGAAAGTTGAGTGGAAGCATCTGAGACTGTAGTGCAGTTGTAAAGATGATTCAAAAAGGTTTTCAGATGTTCTAGAGTCAAAGTTGCCCATCATAGTAGTTCTGTATCTCTTAGAAAGACTTGAAGTTTCTCATCCATTCTCAACCATTGACTAGGAGAGGCAAATAGTTTTGGCATGAATGTGGAGATGAATTTCAAACCACAGCAGCTAGGAGCATTAGTCAATTGCACTTTCAGCAGTGAGAGATCTCAGAGGCATATTTCCATGGCTTCCGCACTCTACAGTGTGCTCTTCGCCAGGTTAATTGTCTTCAATAGAATAGGAATGAGCAAAGACAATGCATAAACTCTCCTCTTCAAGCAAAACTTCAAAATGCTACAACCATCAATCAGTTTCTAATTGTGCATTATCATGCTACAATAATATTTTTTAGTTCTGTTCAGTATGGTTGGTGCACCTGATTTAAATTTCTTTTAAAAAAATCACATGAATCACTTTATAAACTGTTCACTAGAGAAAACATTTGTCGTATACCAATAAATCATGCCACTCCAGTTTTCTCAAATATTCTTGAACAAGCATAGATAATATAGCAAAAAAGTTTATCTTATCACTTTCTACAACAGAAAGTTCTGCATCTTCCTCACCTCTACAGTTTAGATAAGTTCACTAAAAAGAATAATATCTGAAGCCATTTTTCATCCATGCAGTTATTCATATATCTATTTGTTAGAGTAGTTTTATTTTATTTTTTAATTCACCTGAAAGACCAAATTTGAATAGCAGACAGATACCCCACACACAGGGAAAACCATTTTTCACCTATAATGAGCACATTTTACAAGAAAAATGCCACACAATTCAGTGTCCCTAAAGCATATTTAAGATCTAGTCACTGGTTACTTCTGCAAAGGTCAGTGCTATATTTTCAGCCAATTTTCAGTTTAATTGTTATGAGCCTGGGATCCTTGTTACAAGTTCACAAAAATAAATAGTTGAGAAAACTTACTTATACATTTATTGTAAATGAGTGAAATCATATTAAAATATAAAAATCATATAAAATATATATTCCATACCTAATTTTTCTCAGTAAATTCAGTGACCAAATAACATGTAATAGTCAAGGGATTCTGTTTGTTTCCTACTAAAAATAATTGGCTTTCAATTGTGATGGTATACAAAGGACATATTGTAATGTGAAATTTAATTTAATAAAGACCTTATTATGTTTTGGCTTTGTTCAGAGACAGTCAAAAGAATATATCTTTATTCCCATTGTGTAAAACATAGAGCACGTCTAACCAAAGCTAAAGGCTAAATTTTTTATTTAGTCATAGTTAAAATGACTATAAGCACAAATTTTATTTTATATGGAAGATTACTGTATACTGAATAGTGGAGCCCATCTGTCTTTCTTCATTTCCTCTTTCCTTCCTTCTTTTCTCCCTTCTTTTCTTCCTTTCCTTTTGTTCTATCTTTCCTTTTTTTTTCTTCTTCCTATTCATTCAATCAATTATTTTAGTAATGTTGAAGAACAAATCTATTACGTGACTTTAAATTCTGGGTTATTTATTAAATATCTCAATTAGGTAAAGATACACACTTTGGAGATCATACATAATTCTGATATCATAGAGTATAATGAACATAGGAATAGCATGCAGAAACTATCTAGTTTAGAGTAATACACTTAGGTTTTAAGGCTACATTTGCAGTTTGTGTTTGTCATAATTACAATTCTTTCCATTATGTTTACAATCAGTGTGATAGTCAGTAGTTCCACGATTTGTTATTTATTCTCCCAGAAATAGAGATATCAACTCTGAAGTTTATGATAGTGACAAACTTATATAAAATGCTTGTTTTAGCAAGTGTGTTTGTCCAGTTAAACCACCATAAGACGTATCAACTGGGTAATGAAATTGCTCCCTTAAGCTGTAAATGAACTCACCAACTTTAAATAGATCAGTTCACTACTCTACAAATAAACTTAACAACTTTATGCTAACTCTAGCCTTGTAGTCCAACTTAAATCTGCAATCTATTTGAAATAAAGATTGCCTCTAGCAACCAAGATCATTTGTCTAAATATAACAAATATAATTAGAAGCAAAAAGAAAAAGACCTTGATTAAACCTAAGCAAGTGTTCAAGGTAAGATAACTAATATGTAAATACATTTATGTCTCTAATGGAAATGGTTGGTTACTAGGTCTTCAAAGTCAGTGCTAGTCCAAGTAGCCTCTGTACTGGAAGAGCTTCTTATTTACAATCGTGTCTATGCAAATCCTGCCCAACTTTCTCAAACATTTTTCACAAATTTTCTGCAAATCACACAGCAAGAAATAATCACTGCTTTATGTAATCAAGTACTTCATGATTATCACTTACAGTCTTGTATTCTATTGGGATCAATCTTGAAATACATCAGTATTCTAAAATCTCACTTTCTAAAGAGCAGTTCCTAAATGTTTTTTCATGCCTAACATTTCTTTCAAAGGATATGAAAGGGATCTAAATACATATTTCAAGATAACCCATATATACATATATTTCCTTTTCAGTTCCTAATTACATATTCTCTTAAACTAGTCTATTGCATCTCTTTCTAAGCTCTGAAATATGTCATTTTCCATCCTTTCTCTGCCTTCCTCTACCATATGTTTATTCTCTCATTTTCTCCCTTCTTTTAATTATGAGTGAACCCAGTTCAGCCACTCAATCATGTCCAACTCTTTGCGACCCCACAGACTGAAGTGACTTAGCAGCAGCAGCAGCAGACTGAAGCACACCAGATTTCCCTGTCCATCACCAAGTCACGGCGCTTACTCAAACTCATGTCCATAGAGTCAGTAATGCCATTCAACCATCTCATCCTCCATCATCCCCTTCTCTTCCTTCCTTCTATCTTTCCCAGCATCAGGGTCTTTTTCAATGAGTCACTTCTTCATATCAGGTGGCCAAAGTACTGGAGCTTCAGCTTCAGCATCAGTCCTTCCAATGAATATTCAGGACTGATTTCCTTTAGGATTGACTGCCTCAATCTCCTTACTGTCCAAAGGATTCTTAAGAATCTTCTCCAACACCACAGTTCAAAAGCAGCAATTCTCGGCCCTCAGCTTTCCTTATGGTCCAACTCACATCCATACTTGACTACTGGAAAAACCATAGCTTTGACTAGATGGACTTTTGTTGCAAAGTAATGTCTCTGCTTTTTCATATGCTGTCTAGGTTTGTCAAAGCTTTTCTTTCAGGGAGCAAGTATCTTTTAATTTCATGGCTGCACTCACCATCTACATTGATTTTGGAGTCCAAGAAAATAAAGTCTGTAACACTCATATTTTACAAAGTGCCAAATGCATCATTTGATACAGAGTATATTCTCATTAAATCTTTCTATGGTTTTCATTACATAAGTTACTTCTCCTGCTAATGATAATTTACACTGTTTATTAGCCTCCATATCTACTTAGCCTGGAGAAGGAAATGGCAACCCACTCCAGTATTCTTGCCTGGAGAATCCCATGGACAGAGGACCCTGGTGAGCTACAGTCTGAGGGGTCACAAAGAGTCGGACACAACTGAAGTGACTTAGCATAGCATAGCATAGCATACCTACTTAGAACCATCCTTTGTGATTAAGTCCTTTAAGTGTTTCTAATTTATTAAAACATGTAATCAAATAACATGCAATAATACTAGAGTTCACATTCAGTAGCAGGTTTTATCATCCACACATAGAACTTTAAACTGAAAGAGATGAAATAACGTGTCTAAGAGTATGAATTGGAAATGAAAATTTCCTAATTTCCATGAGACACATGATGTCTTATGTTTCATGCTTCCTTCAGTACCTGCTTCCTGCCTTAGAAAATGAGGATGAAATACCTAAGCAATGATACTTGTGGCAAACAGGAAACAATTTATCTTACCATTGTTTTTTCCAAATATATCAGAGATGTTTTATCCTAGATGATGGTAGTTTATAGGTAGTAATTACTACCAGAAAAAAATTACCAGATTTTAGTAGTTTTACAGGTAGGAATTACGATCAGAGGGCTTCCCAGGTGGCTCGGTGGTAAAGAATCCACCTGCCAATGCAGGAGATGCAGGAGATGCAAGTTTGATCCTTGAGTTGGGAAGATCCCTTGAAGGAGGAAGTGGCAACCCACTCCAATATTTTTGCCTGAAAAATTCCATGGACAGAGGAGCCTAGCAGGCTACCATTCTTGGGGTCACAAAGAGTCGGACACTACTAAGTGAATGAACACACACACATGCAATTACTATCAGAACTGCTTAACAGTAGTTGCTGTGAATTATTGTTTTCATGAACTCAGTTGAGTCAAACTCAAAAACTTGTTAAGAGTATATGGCCTCATATATGTTAAAGCCTAAAGTTTAAATTGGGAGTATTATTTCCATTTGCATAACTGAGTCCCAGATTCCAGTTACTTAGAACTGACTTTTAGGTCAAGAACAATCTTTACTCCCTTTCTGTAGACAAAAACAATACTCAGGTACGGTTTTGTTCAAGAATAAGTTTAAGAAAATAAAGGATATTTGAGGGGGACAAGAAAGGCAAAATCATCTAGAAAGCACAGAATATTATTTGTGGTAGAGTAATTATCCATTGTGTAACTAATGTAATTGTCAGTTTTATTTATTATGCCCCAGTATCCATTCTCACCAGTCTCATCTCCTGCTGGCATTTTAAATGGACACATAAACACCCAGTTAGAGACCCCATTGTCTAGTCCATTGTCATAGACCCTACATATGTAGCCATCTGACTAAATTTTGGACCTTGGTAAGGTCAGGGGCAGCGGCCAAGAGTACCAGACTGCGACGGGGCAGGACCGCCGAGAGGAGCTACCCCGCGTCCGAGGTTGAGGGGGCGGCCGAGAGGAGATACCCAGCGTCTGAGGTCAGGGGCGGCGGCCGGGAGGAGATAACCCATGCCCCAAGCCCGAGGCCAGGGGCTGCAGGCAGGAGGAGCTACCCCACGCTCCCACGCCCGAGGCCAGGGGCGGTGGCCGGGAGGACCAACCCCACGTACAAGGAGCCGTGGCTTCGCGGGCGCAGGAGGGCCTAGAGGAGCTATCCCACATTGAAGGTCAGGAAGGTCGGCAGTGAGGAGATACCCCTCGTCCAAGGTAAGGAGCAATGGCTGCACTTTGCTGGAGCAGCCATGAAGAGACACCCCACGCCCAAGGTAAGAGAAAACCAAGTAAGATGGTAAGTGTTTCAAGAGGGCATCAGAGGGCAAACACACTGAAACCATACTCACAGAAAACTAGTCAATCTAATCACACTAGGACCACAGCCTTGTCTAACTCAATGAAACTAAGCCATGCCCGTGGGGCAACCCAAGATGGGCGGGTCATGGTGGAGAGATCTGACAGAATGTGGTCCACTGAAGAAGGGAATGGAAAACCACTTCAGTATTGTTGCCTTGAGAACCCCATGAACAATATGAAAAGGCAAAATGATAGGATACTGAAAGAGAAACTCCCCAGGTCAATGGGTGCCCAATATGCTACTGGAGATCAGTGGAGAAATAACTCCAGAAAGAATGAAGGGATGGAGCCAAAGCAAAAAGAATACCCAGCTGTGGATGTGACTGGTAGTAGAAGCAAGGTCCCATGCTGTAAAGTGCAATACTGCTTAGGAACCAGGAATGTCAGGTACATGAATCAAGGCAAATTGGAAGTGGTCAAACAAGACATGGCAAGACTGAAGGTCGACATTCTAGGAATCAGCGAACTGAAATGGACTGGAATGGGTGAATATAACTCAGATGATCATTATTTCTACTACTGCGGGCAGGAATCCCTCAGAAGAAATGGAGTGGCCATCATGGTCAACAAGAGTCCGAAATGCAGTACTTGGACGCAGTCTCAAAAATGACAGAGTGATCTCTGTTCGTTTCCAAGGAAAACCATACAGTATCACAGTAATCCAAGTCTATGCCCAACCAGTAATGCTGAAGAAGCTGAAGTTGAATGGTTCTATGAAGACCTACAAGACCTTTTAGAACTAACACCCAAAAAAGATGTCCTTTTCATTATAGGGGACTGGAATGCAAAAGTAGGAAGTCAAGAAACACCAGGAGTAACAGGCAAATTTGGTCTTGGAATATGGAATGAAGCAGGGCAAAGACTAATAGAGTTTTGCCAAGAAAATTCACTGGTCATAACAAACACCCTCTTCCAACAACACAAGAGAAGACTCTACACATGGACATCACCAGATGGTCAACACCAAAATCAGATTGATTATATTCTTTGCAGCCAAAGATGGAGAAGCTCTATATAGTCAGCAAAAACAAGACCAGGAGCTGACTGTGGCTTAGACCATGAACTCCTTATTGCCAAATTCAGACTTAAATTGAAGAAAGTAAGGAAAACCACTAGACCATTCAGGTGTGACCTAAATCAAATCCCTTATGATTATACAGTGGAAGTGAGAAATAGATTTAAGTGAGAAATAGATAGAGTGCCTGATGAACTATGGAATGAGGTTCAGGACATTGTACAGGAGACAGTGATCAAGATCATCCCCATGGAAAACAAACTCAAAAAAGCAAAATGGCTGTTTGGGGAGGCCTTAAAAATAGCTGTGAAATGAAGAGAAGCGAAAAGCAAAGGAGAAAAGGAAATATATGAACATCTGAATGCAGAGTTCCAAAGAAAAGCAAGAAGAGATAAGAAACCCTTCTTCAGCGATCAATGCAAAGAAATAGAGGAAAACAACAGAATGGGAAAGACTAGGAATCTCTTCAAGAAAATCAGAGATACCAAAGGAACATTTCATGCAAAGATGAGCTCGATAAAGGACAGAAATGGTATGGACCTAACAGAAGCAGAAGATATTAAGAAGAGATGGCAAGAATACACAGAGGAACTGTATAAAAAAGATCTTCACTACCCAGATAATCATGATGGTGTGATCACTGACCTAGAGCCAGACATCCTGGAATGTGAAGTCAAGTGGGTCTTAGAAAGCATCACTATGAACAAAGCTAGTGGAGGTGATGGAATTCCAGTTGAGCTCTTTCAAATCCTGAAAGATGATGCTGTGAAAGTGCTGCACTCAATCTGCCAGCAAATTTGGAAAACTCAGCAGTGGCCACAGGACTGGAAAAGGTCAGTTTTCATTCCAATCCCAAAGAAAGGCAATGCCAAAGAATGCTCAAACTACCGCACAATTGCACTCATCTCACACGCTAGTAAAGTAATGCTCAAAATTCTCTCCAACTGTGGTGTTGGAGAAGACTCTTTCCAGGCTTCAGCAATATGTGAATGTGAACCGTGAACTTCCTGATGTTCAAGCTGGTTTTAGAAAAGGCAGAGGAACCAGAGATCAAATTTCCAACATCCGCTGGATCATGGGAAAAGCAAGAGAGTTCCAAAAAGCATCTATTTCCGCTTTATTGACTATGCCAAAGCCTTTGACTGTGTGGATCACAATAAATTGTGGAAAATTCTTCAAGAGATGGGAAAACCAGACCACCTGATCTGCCTCTTGAGAAATTTGTATGCAGGTCAGGAAGCAACAGTTAGAACTGGACATGGAACAACAGACTGGTTCCAAATAGGAAAAGGAGTTCGTCAAGGCTGTATATTGTCACCCTGTTTATTTAACTTATATGCAGAGTACATCATGAGAAACGCTGGACTGGAAGAAACACAAGCTGGAATCAATATTGATGGGAGAAATATCAATAACCTCAGATATGCAGATGACACTACCCTTATGGCAGAAAGTGAAGAGGAACTCAAAAGCCTCTTGATGAAAGTGAAAGTGGAGAGTGAAAAAGTTGGCTTAAAGCTCAACATTCAGAAAATGAAGATCGTGGCATCCAGTCCCATCACTTCATGGGAAATAGATGGGGAAACAGTGGAAACAGTGTCAGACTTATTTTTCCGGGGTCCAAAATCACTACAGATGGTGACTGCAGCCATGAAATTAAAAGACGCTTACTCCTTGGAAGGAAAGTTATGACCAATCTAGATAGCATATTCAAAAGCAGAGACATTACTTTGCCACAAAGGCTCGTCTAGTCAAGGCTATGGTTTTTCCTGTGATCATGTATGGATGTGAGAGTTGGACTGTGAAGGAGGCTGAGCGCCGAAGGATTGATGCTTTTGAACTGTGGTGTTGGAGAAGACTCTTGAGAGTCCCTTGGACTGCAAGGAGATCCAACCAGTCCATTCTGAAGGAGATCAGCCCTGGGATTTCTTTGGAAGGAATGATGCTAAAGCTGAAACTCCAGTACTTTGGCTACCTCATGCAAAGAGTTGACTCATTGGAAAAGACTCTGATGCTGGGAGGGATTGGGGGCAAGAGGAGAAGGGGACGACAGAGGATGAGATGGCTGGATGGTATCACTGACTCAATGAACATGAGTCTAAGTGAAATCCAGGAGTTGGTGATGGACAGGGAGGCCTGGCATGCTGCGATTCATGGGGTCGAAATGAGTCAGACATGACTGAGCGACTGATCTGATCTTATCTGATGTAAACTCAAGTTATATGTACAACTTGTGGGAACATATGTTTATAAAAAAATATTTTTAAAAGCCACTTTTTAAAAAGCATATCAATACATTAATAACAACTTGGACTAAAACTTCAGAAAATAATGTTACATAAATAAATTTACAAATAAACAAGGTAGTGTTCACATAATTAGAGTTTGTCAAAGTAGAATTTGAAGTAAAAAGCATTAAATTGGAAGAAAATAATTTATATTTATAAAGTTTATAATCCATTACAAAAAGATAAGAGATAAAAATGTGTGTGCTGAGCTCTTGAAAATATAGAGGACAACTCTATAAGTCATGGAGAAGTTGATAGAAGCAGAATAAAGATGGGAGAAATAGCTCACATGTACACAAACATAAATACAGATACAGTACTCAGATATTATGATTAAAAACATGTTGAGATATTTGCTGTATTTCATAAACTTTTTTTATCACCACACTGATATAATTAAAGTATCATAAATACAATGACTCCATAAATTACATGAGATGGAAATTATATAGGCCATATATCTGATAAAAACTAGAAGTATATTTTTAAAAATTCATCAAATAAGCATTAGGAAACCATATTTTAAAAAGATGGTCCAAGGTAATTCTTGAAATAAACAGAAAATTAAAAGCAAGTTTTGATTATAGATATAACAAGAAAAAGGCTCAGGGATTCTCAATAGGGAGTGAGAAGTTTGTCCCATACTAGGTACGCTGGTCCTGGGTCTAACACTTGAAGATGAGCTCCCCTAGCCTGTTTGAAAACTAGAGGGTCTTACCAGGAATTTGTAAGAAGCAGACTGCTCCTGAAAAGCATGTGCACAGACTTGCTTGCTCCTCATCCCACTGCAGAAGTAGCAACTTGAAATCTGCTTCAGCCAGCCTGCCAGAACCACCCCAGCACATTCCTCAACCACTGCCCAGATTTCTGCTCTATCTCCTCCTGCCAAAGTGCTGTTCTCTACAAAGGCAGAGATCACTGTTGTCACCGCATGTGCATGCATTTATACTTGGAGAAATGCAAAACCAGTATGGAAGTGCACTTCAGTAACTTGAGCTTCAACCCAGCCTCTAACCGAGACACATGCACATAGCTGGAAGAAAGTGGAGCCAGCTCAGAAGTGCATCTTCCAGCCTTTGAGTCCCCACTATGCCTCCAACCAAGATGGAGACTGCTATTATGCTGGGAGAAGTCAAATTACCTTGGGGCTCCCACTCTAGCCCCTTAAGCCCTGCTCTGCCCCCTAGGAGGGCTGCAACCACACTGAACCAAGGGGAAGCCTTGACTTGTACCTGGCTCTGGTTCTAAATCCTCTGCTCCAACACATTCTTTGGCATTGCCTTTCTTTGGGATTGGAATGAAAACTGACCTTTTCCAGTCCTGTGGCCACTGCTGAGTTTTCCAAATTGGGGCATATTGAGTGCAGCACTTTCACAGCATCATCTTTCAGGATTTGAAATAGCTCATCTGGAATTCCATCACCTCCACTAGCTTTGTTCATAGTGATGCTACCAAAAGTCCACTTGACTTCACATTCCAGGATGTCTGGCTCTAGGTGAGTGATCACACAATCGTGATTATCTGGGTCGTGAAGATCTTTTTTATACAGTTCTTCTGTGTATTCTTCCCACCTCTTCTTAATATCTTCTGCTTCTGTTAGGTCCATACCATTTCTGTCCTTTATCGAGCCCATCTTTGGATGAAATGCTCCCTTGGTATCTCTCTTGAAGAGATCTCTAGTCTTTCCCATTCTATTGTTTTCCTCTATTTCTTTGCACTGATCACTGAGGAAGGCTTTCTTATCTCTCCTTGCTATTCTT
This sequence comes from Bos indicus, assembly GCF_029378745.1. Lineage (NCBI taxonomy): Eukaryota > Metazoa > Chordata > Mammalia > Artiodactyla > Bovidae > Bos > Bos indicus. The sequence continues at coordinate 93,111,726 of NC_091767.1, forward strand.
TGGAACTCTGCATTCAAATGGGTATATCTTTCCTTTTCTCCTTTGAAATACCCCTCAAATATGTTTACAAATTTTAATTTTCAAAACATTTTGCCCAATTTTAGACTCACATTACACTTCAACTGGCATATAATGTTAAAATGTTTTTTAACTCCCAGTTATTGAGATGAGTCCTCAGTAAACATAGCTTACATTATGTTTCAACTAAAATATAAAAGTTAAGATGTTCTTTAACTCCCAGTCTCACTTCATTCTTTGATGTATTTTGGGATTCATTTTCAGGATATCTGTTTGTGAAGAGATACAACTATTCTAAAACTTAGAGGAAATTGTTTATACTATATTTTATATGTAAAATATGTGTTTATAGATATTATATATGAATACATATTTTACAAGAAAGTGTTCACATTTTGTAAGTTTTAAATAAAAAGTATCTATTTTATAAGAAAGTGAAGCAATGTGCTGTGCTGTGCTTAGTCATTCAGTTGTGTCTGACTCTTTGTGATCCCATGGACTGTAGCCCGCCAGGCTCCTCTGTCCATGGGAATTCTCCAGGCAAGAATAGTGGAGTGGATTGCCATACCCTCCTTCACGGGATCTTCCCAACCCAGGAGTCAAACTGGGGTCTCCTTCATTGCAGGCAGATTCTTTACCAGCTGAACTACCAGGAAGTCCAGTTAAGCAGTAGGACTCATTATCATAACTCAGTATAAGTTCTAAAAAAAAAAAGGCTCAATTTATGGGGCTTTCCAAGAGGCTCAGTAGGTGGGGGAAAGAAAATTTTACTTGCCAATGCAGGAGACATAAAAGACTCAGGTTCAGTCCCTGGATAGGGAAGAGATCCTGGGGTGGGGGGGCATTGCAACCCATTCCACTATTCTTTCCTGGAAAATCCCATGGACAGAGGAGCCTGATGGGCTACAGTCCATAGAGTCACAGAGAGTCAGACATGACTGAAGTGACTTAGCATGCACAACAGGTGGCTAAGTGATAAAGAATCTGCCTGTCAGTGCAAGAGCCACCAGAAACGTGGATTCAATCTCTGGGTTGGGAAGATCCCCTAAGGAAGAAATGGCAAGTCACTCCAATATTCTTGCCTGGAAAATTCCATGGATATAGGAACCTGGTGGGTTGCAGTCCATGGGGTTGCAAAGTGCATGGAGTTACAAAGAGCTGGACATAATTTAGCAACTGAGCATGTTCAATTTATACAGTAAGAAACTTTTACTACGTACACACAGAATCAAATACTTCTTGTTAGGTTCATTTTTCTCTCCACTTAACTAAGGGAAAGAGGAACTGAGAACTTCCAAATGTGTTAACTGGATTTAGAAAAGGCAGAGGAACTAAAGATCAAATTGCCACCATTTGTTGGATCATACAAAAAGCAAGGGAATTCCAGAAAAACATATAATCTTGCTTCATTGACTATGATAAAGATTTTAACAACAAACTGTGGAAAATTCTTAAATAGATGGGGATACCAGACCACCTTAACTGTCTTCTAAGAAACCTGTTTGCAGATAAAGAAGAAACAGTAGAACAGAACATGGAATAACTGACTAGTTCAAAATTGGGAAAGGAGTATGTCAAGGCTGTATATTGTCACCCTGCTTATTTAACTTATATGCAGAGTACATCATGTGACATGCCAGGCTGGATGAAGCACAAGCTGGAATCAAAGATTTCTGGGAGAAATATCAATAACCTCAGATATACAGATGATACCACTCTAATGGCAGAAAGCAAAGAAGAGCTAAAGAGCCTCTTGATGAAAGTGAGAGAGGAGAATGAAAAAGCTGGCTTAAAAGTCAACATTCAAAAAACTAAGATCATGGCATCTGGTCCCATCACTTCATGACAAATAAATGGGGGAAAAGTGGAAAGAGTGACAGATTTTATTTTGGGGGAAGGGGCACCAAAATCACTGCAGATGGTAACTGCAGTCACAGAATAAGGCTGTGTGGTTTTTCCAGTGGTCATGTATGGATGTGAGAGTTGGACTGTGAAGAAAGCTGAGTGCCAAAGAATTGATGCTTTTGAAATGTGGTGTTGGAGAAGACTCTTGAGAGTCCCTTGGACTGCAAGGAGATCCAACCAGTCCATTCTAAAGGAGATCAGCCCTGGGTGTTCTTTAGAAGGACTGATGCTAAAGCTGAAACTCCAGTACTTTGGCCACCTCATGCTGGGAGGGATTGGGGGCAGGAGGAGAAGGGGACGACAGAGGATGAGATGGCTGGATGGCATCACTAACTCAATGGATGTGAGTTTGAGTGAACTCAGGGAGTTGGTGATGGACAGGGAGGCCTGGTGTTTTGAGATTCATGGGGTCGCAAAGAGTCGGACACGACTGACTGAACTGAACTGAACTGAACTGGAAGAAAAGTTATGACAAACCTAAACAGCATATTAAAAAGCAGAGACATCACTTTATTGACAAAGGTCCATACAGTCAAAGCTATGATTTTTCCAGTAGTCATGTATGGATGTGAGTGTTGAACCATAAAGAAGGGCTGAGCACTGAAGAATTGATGCTTTCTAATTGTGGTGCTGAAGATGACTCTGAGAGTCCCTTGGACTGCAAGGAGTTCAAACCAGTCATTCCTAAAGGAAATCAACTCAGAATATTCATTGGAAGGACTGACAAATGCTGAAGCTGAAGCTCCAATACTTAGACCATCTGATGTTGAAAGTCAACTCATTGGAAAAGATCCTGATGCTGGGAATGACTGAAGGCAGAAGAAGGGGGAGACAGAATGAGATGGTTGGATGGCATCATAGACTCAATGGACATGAGTTTGAACTCCAGAAGATAGTGAAGGACAAGGAAGCCTGGTATGCTGCAGACCATAGGGTCACAAAGAGTAGGACAAGACTTAGCTACTGAACAACAACAACAATTAACAAATAAAATTGTATATATTTTTAATTGTATATATTGAAGGTATGCAACATGAAAACTTGATATACATATATATTGTAGAATGGTTTCCACAGTCAAACTAATTAACATATCCACCAGCTCAAATAGTTACCACTCAGAAAAGAGGGCAAGGAGAACAGTTTAGAGCTACTCTCTTAGCAAATTTCATATATATTTAACCATCATCACAATACTGTTCATGGTATACATGTATGCATGTTCTGATCTCCAGAACTTATTTGTCTTGTAAATGAAGATGTGTGTCCTTTGACCAGATCTCCCCATTTCTCTCATGTCTTAGCCTCTGGTAACTGCCATTCTACTTTGTACCTCTATAAATTTGTTTTTTTAGCTTCCTTATATAAATGAGTTTATGCATTATCGGTTTTCTCTGTCTGGTTTACTTTACTTAGCATTTCCTTTTTTTTTTTGAATAATATACCATTGCATATGCATACACATTTTCTTTATTCATTCATCTGTTGATAGACACAGGTTTTTTCCATATCTTGGCTATACGGAATAATGGTTTAATGAACACAGGAATTCGGATACCTGTTTGAGACCCTGTCATTTTATTTCCTTTGGATATCTACCTAGCTACATATTAGGGGGAGGGGCAACAAAGCTAGAAAAGAAACGTCAAGAATGATGGGTTCAAACTGTCATGTTGATAGACAAGATCCAGAATAATAACTTTGTTTTTTTAAATTATATGTATTACTGATGAAACAAGAAAAATTTACTCACCAGCTGACAGTGTTGAGCATATAATATATTATCAGATCAGATCAGTCTCTCAGTAGTGTCCGATTCTGCCACCCCATGAATCGCAGCACGCCAGGCCTCCCTGTCCATCACCCACTCCCAGAGTTCACTCAGACTCACGTCCACTGAGTCAGTGATGCCATCCAGCCATCTCATCCTCTGTCATCCACTTCTCCTCTTGCCCCCAAACCCTCCCAGCATCAGAGTCTTTTCCAATGAGTCAACTCTTCCAATGAGGTGGCCAAAGTACTGGAGTTTCAGCTTCAGCATCATTCCTTCCAAAGAAATCCCAGGGCTGATCTCCTTCAGAATGGACTGGTTGGATCTCCTTGCAGTCCAAGGGACTCTCAAGAGTCTTCTCCAACACCACAGTTCAAAAGCATCGATTCTTCAGCGCTCAGCCTCCTTCACAGTCCAGCTCTCACATCCATACATGACCACAGGAAAAACCATAGCCTTGACTAGGCGGACTTTTGTTGGCAAAGTAATGTCTCTGCTTTTGAATATGCTATCTAGGTTGGTCATAACTTTCCTTCCAAGGAGTAAGCGTCTTTTAATTTCATGGCTGCAGTCACCATCTGTAGTGATTTTGGAGCCCAGAAAAATAAAGTCTGACACTGTTTCCCCATCTATTTCCCATGAAGTGATGGGACCAGATGCCATGATCTTCATTTTCTGAATGTTGAGCTTTAAGCCAACTTTTTCACTCTCCACTTTCACTTTCATCAAGAGGCTTTTGAGTTCCTCTTCACTTTCTGCCATAAGGGTGGTGTCATCTGCATATCTGAGGGTATTGATATTTCTCCAGGCAATCTTGATTCCAGCTTGTGCTTATTCCAGTCCAGTGTTTCTCATGATGTACTCTGCATATAAGTTAAATAAACAGGGTGACAATATACAGCCTTGATGTACTCCTTTTCCTATTTGGAACCAGTGTGTTGTTCCATGTCCAGTTCTAACTGTTGCTTCCTGACCTGCATACAAATTTCTCAAGAGGCAGATCAGGTGGTCTGGTATTCCCATATGATAGACACTAGAGATATAAAAATATATGTTCTATATGCTTTTAATGAAGCATACAGCCTATATTTTAAATTGTATAGTACAATCAATATATTAAATAAAAAGAATACATATTATTATGTAACAAGTATGGATACATGTGTAAAAACTCATACCTGTGAGAAATATATCAATTTCCATTCTAGGATTGGAAGAACAATACATATGTATTTCTTTCTAGCCTGCAATATTCTTCTTGTGTTTTTATTAGTTATTTCTGTGTCCCTGATTAATCTTTATTTTCCCTACACCCTTTAACCCCTTCTATTTTTTTTTTTTGTTTGTTTATTGTTGTTGTTTGCTTATTTTTTTTTTGTCAGTTTGATCTTCTGGAAATTAAATAATATTAATGGATTACAGAACTGCTAGCAACTCACACTTACCCTCTCCCCAAAGGCATTGAAGACAAAGCCAGCATCTGTTTAAACAAGGGAAGGGGAACCTGAAAGAGGAAAGTGTTGGGATTAAAGAGTGTATAAAAGGAGAGGAAATATGTTTATATCGTCAGGGATCCTAGGAACTATTCCTTGTTTATGCCACTTTGAGAATTGATGCTTTTGAACTGTGGTGTTGGAGAAGACTCTTGAGAGTCCCTTGGACTGCAAGGAGATCCAACCAGTGAGTGCATCCTGAAGGATATCAGTCCTGGGTGTTCATTGGAAGGACTGATGTTGAAGCTAAAACTCCAATACTTAGCCCACCTAATGCAAAGAGCTGACTCACTTGAAAAGACCCTGATGCTGGGAAAGATTGAGGGCAGGAGGAGAAGAGGACGACAGAGGAGAAGATGGTTGGATGGCATCACCGACTCGATGAACATGGGTTTGGGTGAACTCCAGGAGTTGGTGATGGACAGGGAGGCCTGGCATGCTGCGGTTCATGGGGTCGCAAAGAGTTGGACATGACTAAGTGACTGAACTGAACTGAGTCCTCCAAGAAAATGCCATCCTGTAAAATATTTTCTTACTATGGACACACAATATGTCAATGTGTCATTAGTAATTAGGGACAGCAATCCTTGTAATTAGTTGAAGATTGCAAACCCTAAATCATGAGTAATTTTATGCCATTACTTTAATATGGTGACTTGAGTTTTTGTTGTTGTTGTTTGTTTGCTTTGCACAGGGACTGTATAACAACATTTACTTTTAAGCTGTATAATTTTACATAACTATTATTACATAGAGTTACTATCACATAAAGTTTCAAATAAGAGGCATAAAATAAAGAACCCTTTCCTCCTCTCTCTGGAACACCAAGATTATGTACACCACTAAACGTTCCTTTACTGTCAGGTCAACTGGAAACTGCTCTGAGCAGATAAAAAAGCCCAAGCATTCCTCTGGTCCTACCTGCTTAATGACCTCCACTCCTCTCTTCAGCATCAGCCTGGGCCATATATGGGTCTAGGTGCTGGAGGTTACTAGCAGCCCTATGTCTCCTCTGAGCACAGGATCCTTTTTTTTTCTTTCCCAAAAAAGGCTCTGTGTGGGAGGGCATATGGAGGAGGTGACATTAAAACTCCAAGGTGTACTTGTCCTCTGAGATGTTGTGATGTTGTGATGTTCTCTAGATAAGAACTAACCCATAGGGAAAGAAACTACTCTTGGTTACATTTTGAATTAGGAAATTAATTTTGAGTCACACTAAAGCAATCAACCTCCCAGTCCTCAGCTGTAATTAATTTAAAATGTGTTATGTGCTGCAAAAAGAGAGAGAGAAATTCTGTAACAAAAAAATTTTTTAGCAAGTTGTCAAATCAGAAATATTAAATAAAAAAGCATAACAATTCAGCCATCTTTTTTCAAAACCACTGGTACATTTTATAGTGTATATGAATTTCCATTTTTTATATCTCATTTATACTAATCAGAAAATATCAACTTTGGTAGATTTTAATTTTAATACTACTCTAAAACTACTCTAGAATCCATTAATATTTAAATCATTATAACTATCAACAGTTTTATTATGCAATTGAAATTTGAAATCATTTGAAAATATCCTCCTTATCCTACCCTGTATAATGTTGATATATTTACTGGTGCTCATGAATATAAGATTTTCCTAATATTTAAAAACTCTGTATGTCATATTTATTTTAAAAATCCTCTTTAGAAGTATAAAAATATGCATACCAAAAATTCTAGTAAAATATACTTCTACTTACATGAAATCATTTCTAGTAATTATATTCAAAACACAACTAATCACCAAAATGTTTTGTCTCAATATAATTCCATAAATCTGCTTTCATGATGCCTTTGCAGGTAATTAGATCCCACCATCGAGTAAGCTTTAGTAAGGAATGTATATTCTGTGAAACTCAAAGGTTCCCTTTCCTTTTATCAAGGATGATGTTGTACTAACCAGCCTAGCTAGCTCTCTGTTCTTAGATTCAAAAATTTCTGAATATGGTATCATTTGAATAGTCTTGAAATATACAGCATCAGACTCAACTCAGAGAGTGAGAACAGACCATTCCTCATCAAGACTTTACTTAACCCTGAGTTCAAGTACTGAATATACATGTATCAAGTCAGCTGTCTTGCTGGTCCTACCAGAATCTTGGTCTGGTTTTGCTAATTGATTTATTTCTTTTGATGCTTTCTGCACTTCTAGTAACTGACTCCTCCAATCAGAATGCTTTCTCCATACACTTGGGAATGCACTGGCAATTTGCTCTCAGTAGGAATTCTGGGGTCTGGAATCCAACCTCAGTTCTAGTCCAAGGCTTATATTGTCATGTGTCCCTGGAATCAGCACTGAGGATGTCAGTAGACCAGATTTCCTCTAGGTTTTATTGATACCTCCTCCTAGCCCTTCACTGAGACCTTTTCAGATTGCATTTTCTCCACTGCACTTCACTAACAAAATCTTAAATTACTCTTTCTTCCACCATGTTTGACAGGACTTAAGTTATCCTTCTTCCTCTCGACTCATCTTTTCTAACCTGAATTCCGCATAACTGTCAAAATGCAAAATAACTGTCAAAATGATCTTTTTAACTAACAAATCTGACCTTGTCAAATCTTTAAAATCCTTTGAAATCTCTTATTTTTTCAAACAAATACTAATTTGCTGATATGACAAATATCCTTCTCAAAGAGCTTTACCCAACCTCCTTTTTCCTTATAACCTGCTACTATCTTCCCACACTTTACTATTTAGAAATTCCAAACTTCCTGCATGGAGCACTTGACTGTATCTTGTGGTATGATTGTATCTTGTGGTATGCCCACAGGTCAGGCTCCTGTAGGCTCCTACTGACTCTCAAGAGCTGACTGTAAAATATTCAGAAATGTTGCCAATAACTATTAAATAATTTGACATTTTGAAATTAGCCATAGTGGAAGTATACACTATGGGAATAGCAAATGTCACACATGAGAGATTTTTCCCTCTCAGAGAAGCAGATGCCCAGCACTAAAAGCAGTTCATGTATGTCAGATGTTAAAAATCCTAAAGGTTGCATATAATTCCATGCTTTCCACTTGGAGGGAGCAAAGAGTGGAGATAAAATGTATGGCAGAGACAAGGCTGCAATCCTGTCTCCATTCACACTAATTCTTTCTTAGTGTGTACAGAAATGCCTAGTCGAGGTACTGAGATGGAAAAACTTTATACCATATATAAAAATAACCACTGCAATAGCAACAATGCCAATAAAAATCCTTTATGTTTAGTTATTTACATATATATTTTAATGTAAATTATTTTGTTGCTGTGTGAAATTTTAATTTCTTTAACTACAATGTTCAGTTCAGTTCAGTTCAGTTCAGTCACTCAGTCATGTCTGACTCTTTGCGACCCCATGAATCTCAGCACGCCAGGCCTCCCTGTCCATCACCAACTCCCAGAGTTCACTCAGACTCACATCCATCGAGTCAGTGATGCCATCCAGCCATCTCATCCTCTGTCGTCCCCTTCTCCTCCTGCCCCCAATCCCTCCCAGCATCAGAGTCTTTTCCAATGAGTCAACCCTTCGCATGAGGTGGCCAAAGTACTGGAGTTTCAGCTTTAGCATCATTCCTTCCAAAGAAATCCCAGGGCTGATCTCCTTCAGAATGGACTGGTTGGATCTCCTTGCAGTCCAAGGGACTCTCAAGAGTCTTCTCCAACACCACAGTTCAAAAGCATCAATCCTTTGGTGCTCAGCTTTCTTTATAGTCCAACTCTTACATACATACATGACCACTGGAAAAACCATAGCCTTGAATAGACAGACCTTTGTTGGCAAAGTAATGTCTCTGCTTTTCAATATGCTGTCTAGGTTGGTCAGAACTTTTCTTCCAAAGAGTAAGCGTCTTTTAATCTTAAAAATTAAGATTACTGCAGTCACCATCTGCAGTGATTTTGGAGTCCCAAAAAATAAAGTCTGACACTGTTCCCACTGTTTCCCCATCTATTTCCCATGAAGTGATGGGACCAGATGCCATGATCTTCGTTTTCTGAATGTTGAGTTTTAAGCCAACTTTTTCACCTTCATCAAGAGGCCTTTTAGTTCCTCTTCACTTTCTGCCATAAGGGTGGTGTACAATGTAGCTTTTATTAATATTTAATAACTACAATGTAGCCTTTATTAACTATTTCTAAATAAGATAATTGATTTTTGATTGATTTTTTGTACTTCACACTATGATACTTACACAATGTAGTATTCAAAATGATACTCTTACTTTACTCATCATTGATTAAACCCATAGTGCATAAGATTAAAACATAATTGATAATTCTTTCAGTTTTAAAGACTCACACTTCTTGTGTTTCACATAGGAACTTCCAGATCCCTATTACATATGATATAAATCCCATCCAAAATATACTTATATATTGACTGTCCACTGATCTCTCAGTGGTTTTAAATGATCTGAAATTATTTTTTAATCCTCCTGTTAGGTGCAAAGGTTTGAATCAAGAGATTTTCTCCACTAGAGTAAATTACTGATGAAAATATGTTTGCAAAACACAACATATCTTTGATGTAGAAGGATTTCAGTATTCTAGTATAGGGTAGGTACATTATAAAGACACCTGAATTTCAGACCTAAAGAAAAATTTAAATAATGAGTTTTGACTGCTCAATTGGAGAAACATTCTGAGTTTCAATAGTACATGTTTCAACTTTATGCTGTATTTAGCAAAACAATATTATCCCTCACTAATTTTTTATCTGGCAAACAGTTCCAGGAAAAAGGCTTATGACCTCTAAGCTTTTACCTTTTGTCTTTATCGAGAGTGTAGGTTATATGAAATACTTGTACTGGCCTATTAGCTTAATGATGAGTGATAAATAAAAGGGAGAAATGAAGTGATAACTAAGGAAAAAATCCAAGTCTTTAAATTTTGTGTGTGCGTGTGTGTGATGAAGATAAAATATCTATAGCTTATCCTTGAGAACCCCTGTACTGACCTAAAGTCCATGTAGATTCCTTGCATTGCATAGATTTTTAATCTTTCCAAGGAATATAAATCTAATTTTTATTGTACTCTCAAAGATTATGATATGTATCCAAGTGATTTCTGTCATCTGGTAACATAACATGCCATGAATGACAATAGAAATACACCACAACTTTGTTGTACATGTGTTTCCAAATATGAATGAACATCCATGCATTGACCCCAGCATACTATTTTGTCCTTCCAGAGAGTCAGTTTTTGAGAAAAAGGAACTTGATGGCTATCTGGACACAGTGCCCCTTTGACCACCAATATTTTACAGATGCTACTCCTTCCTAATTTATCCTTCCTGCCTGATTTCCTTGTGACCCTTCATAAATTCATCCATTTGATTGACTTGGAATTCATTAATCAAATAAATGTTAAACACTTACGATATACTAGGCATCCATCTAGGTACTAGGAATTTAGACAAAAATCCCTGCCTTCAAGGAGTTTATATTTTACTGGAAGAAATACATTGAAACTAATTATTAAGTGTGTGATAGAAAGGATCATTATTTAAGATTTGTTAGGCAACAGCTTCTCTGGAATGCTTTCCATCCCAGGTTATGTTCTGTTTCATTTACAGGCACTCCAAGAGAATCCCATCTGGGAGTGGAAAATTGTTCCAGAGATTGGAATACTAGACCACTTTACCTGCATCCTGAGAAATCTGTATGCAGTTCAAGAAGCAACAGACTACAGACTGGTTTCAAGTCAGGAAAGGAGTATGTCAAGGCTGTATATTGTCACCCTGCTTATTTAACTTATATCCAGAGTTTCCGTTCAGCTCAGTCGCTCAGTCATGTCCGACTCTTTGTGACCTCATGGACTGAAGCACTACAGGCCTCCCTGTCCACCACCAACTCCCAGAGTTTACCCAAACTCATGTCCATTGAGTGCGTGATGCCATCCAACTATCTCATCCTCTGTCATCCCCTTCTCCTCTTGCCTTCAATATTTCCCAGCAACTGACTTTCAAATGAGTCAGTTCTTTGCATCAGGTGGCCAAAGTATTAGAGTTTCAGCTTCAGAGTGCATCATGCAAAATGCCAGACTGGATGAAGCACAAGCTGGAATCAAGATTGTTGGGAGTAATATCAATAACCTCAGATATGCAGATGACACCACCCTTATGGTAGAAAGCGAAGAAGAACTAAAGAGCCTCTTGATGAAAGCAAAAGAGGAGAGTGAAAAAGTTGGCTTAAAACTCAACATTCAAAAAACTAAGATCATGGCATCCAGTCTCATCACTTCATGGCAAATAGATGGGGAAGCAATGGAAACAGTGACAGATTTTATTTTCTTGAACTCCAGAATCACTGCAGATGGTGACTGCAGCCATGAAATCAAAAGACATTTGCTCTTTGAAAGAAAAGCTATGACCAACCTAGACAACATATTAAAAAGCAGAGACATTACTTTGCCAACAAAGGTTCATCTAGTCAAAGCTATGGCTTTTCCCGTAGTCATGTATGGATGTGAGAGTTGGACTATAAAGATAGGTGAGCCCTGAAGAACTGACGCTTTTGAAGTGTGGTGTTGGGGGAGGCTTGAGAATCCCCTGGAATGCAAGGAGATCAAACCTGTCAATGCTAAAGGAAATCAGTCCTGAATATTTATGGAAGGATTGATGCTGAAGCTGAAACTCCAATACTTTGGCCATCTGATGCAAAGAAGTGACTCATTGGAAAAGACCCTGATGCTGGAAAAGATTGAAGGCAGGAGGAGAAGAGCATGACAGAGGATGAGATGATTGGATGGCATCACTGACTTGATGGACATGAGTTTGAGCAAACTCTGGGGGTTGATGATGGACAGGGAAGCCTGACGTGCTGCAATCCATGGGGCCACATGGATTGGACTTGACTGAGTGAACTGAACTGAACCAGAGGATCCCATTCTTCCTGAAATTCAAGCAGCAGCTCCACATTGTATCAGATCTATTTGTATTTCTCTCTGACAGTAGACTCCAAGTAGTTAGGGACCATATTTTCTCCATCCTTTTAAAAAGTTACTAGCCAAATTCCTGGATCATGGAGTATATGATTTTTTTTAAATGCAATTAATTGAGCATTTTGCTTTTTTAGAGTATTGTTCTAAGCCCTTTCCATGTAAAACTCATTTTCTTTTCTTGCATAACAAATCACCACAAGCTTGTCATCTCATAGTTTCTATAGATCAGAAATCTGAGCATACTTTAAGTGGGGTTCCCTGTTGAAAAAGTCTCACAAGGCTGTAGTCAAGGTTTGTTTGTATGTGGAGATCTCGCTAGGAAAGAATCTGCTTCCGAGCTCACTTAGTTGGCTGGCAATAGTAGTTTTCTGTAGTTGCACGACTAAGGACTCTGGCTTCTAAATGGCTGTGAGTAAAAGCTGTCCTCAGTTCCTGGAGGCCACCGTAGGTTCTTACTATGTGACTTCATATGCAGTTCACAATATCATGGTTTGCTTCTTTAAGGTCACAAAGTGATTCTCTTTACAATCTAGTAAGACAGAGTCCTCTTTAAGGAAATGTAATCATGGGAGTAACATTCCATTGTCCTTACCATATTCTCTGGCTGAGGAACATGTCAGAGATTCTACACATACTCAAGGTGCAGGGATTTCATAAAGGTATGATTCTTTGGGAGCTGCTTTAGAATGTACTTGCCATACCATGATTTCTCTCCTTTAACCTTCACAATTCTGTAAGGCATATCAAAAAAAAAAAAAAAAATCAAGCCAAGTTTTAAGCCAGGCAGCATTACTCCAGAATCCAAATTTTTATCTTACCTTACTAATTTTTATCTTACCTTACTTCACTAAACACACGTCTGCTGAATTTATAATTGAAGTAGTGAATAAACAATTGAATAAATTAATATTGCTTTAATTAATGTTGATAATGATTTTCCCTTTACAGATGGTGTGAAATGTACCTTTGTACATAATAGAAATACACTCAGCAGAACATGATGCTTAAACTGAGAATTTGAGAAAAGATAGGCTTATGTGTCTCATGTGTTTATTGGGTGGAATGGAAGAATGAATTTTCTGGGCTATTTAACATTTACTTCATTTCACTTTTTTTCACCCTTAATTTTAATTTTTTAGTAGCATTTATATACTTCAATTTCATTACTTGAAGTTCCTTATGGTACTAATCTATTTTGAAATCATTAGCAATTATTGGGTAATATTATACAGTGTTATATTATATTGGTATAATGATTTGTTTATTCATTCATTCATATTTTCCCTAAGCAGTCTATAATTTTTATGAGGACAGATCTTATCTATTTTTGACCACTACTATATTTTTAGAGTCTACAATAGGCACACAGTAGGAACTCAATAAATGACTTTGAATGATTTGAGATAAGCATCTAAAATAACATACTAGAAAAAAAAATTCCATTATACTAATTCATTTTTTTATTCTTCTCTAATGTAGTTTTGCTACTGTTTGTATTTTAAATACAAACTATCTGGAAAATAAAACAGAATTAGTTCTTAAGCTTCATTTGGCTTTAATACATAATCAAAAATGTATTTTAAATTTTCGTTGTTGTTTAAGCATTGTATTTAATTAAATTTCAAGTAGCTTGTGTTGGAATAGTGTCTCACTTTGCCAAAACACCATCCACATAGATTTAAAGGAAAGTTGTGTTTGCCCATATGGGCTTAACTCAGAAGGCCTAACTTATAAAGTGTTCCTCTGATCTCTGAAGACACCCTCATTTCTATGATATATATCATATAATCAAACTACCTAAATGATTTTGGAAACAAGATTCCAACAGCATTTTTTTCTCCCTTTCACTTTCAGCTAAAAAATATCCATATCATTTATCATGAGGTTGATCTTTCTTGTATCTTGTAGCAATAAACTTGCTGCTAACATATGGTGTTATTTAGCTTTGTAACAGAAAAGATTAATCAGCCAACAAAATGTCATTATAAAGGAAATATTTTAGACTGTGATTTTCTATTTTCTCTCACTTATGGGCATCCAGCCAAATTCATCTGCAGCTGGATTAAAGAATGACATGTGGAAATAAAAACACAAACCTTTAAATTATCAGTGGCATTTTGTATATTCAGGATGTCACACTAAAGTTCTATTGCTTGTGAAATGCAAATGTTTCCCTTTAATGAGAAATTACATTATTGTCTTAATTGTGTGTGTGTGTGTGTGTGTGGAGAAGGCAATGGCAACCCACTCCGGTACTCTTGCCTGGAAAATCACACGGACGGAGGAGCCTGGTGGGCTGCAGTCCATGGGGTTGCAAAGAGTCGAACAAGACTGAGCAACTTCACTTTCACTTTTCACTTTCATGCACTGGAGAAGGAAATGGCAACCCACTCCCGTATTCTTGCCTGGAGAATCCCAGGAACGGGGGAGCCTGGTGGGCTGCCGTCTATGGGGTCGCACAGAGTCGGACACAACTTAAGCAACCAGCAGCAGCAGTGTGTGTGTGTATGTGTGTGAAATTTTGGAGGATTCATTGAAAACATTGTCATTACCAACATTATCAACAATAGCCATGTTCATGCACTTTGTGGTGGTGATGGTTTAGTCGCCAAGACACGTTTGACTCTTGCAACCCCACAGACTGTTGCCCTCCAGTCTCCTCTGTCTGCGGGATTTCCCAGGCAAGATTACTGGAGTATGTTGCCATTCCATTCACTTACTGTTACTTAAACCAAGACTTAGATTAAACGATTACCCTAGATCTCTTTGGAAAGAGAAGGTTTTGACCCAGAAGTGGGAAGACTCTGTAATAAAGTAGGAATAACCTTAATAAATGCTGTATTGAATTGCATGATATATTAGGCTGACCCTATTAGGGAAAATACTGGCAAGAAAAATAGCACCTTTTAACAATATGTATTATGGCTTTTTCAAAGTCATATAAATGTGAAAGTATTAGTTGTTCAGTTGTGTCTGACATTTTGAAACTCCATGGACTATCCTCCAATCTCCTCCGTCTATGGAATTCTCCAGGTAAGAATACCAAAGTGGTTGCCATTCCCTTCTCCAGGGGATCTTCCCAACCCAGGGATCGAACCCAGGTCTCCTACATTGCAGGTAGATTCTTTACCATCTGAGCCACCAGGGAAGCTGAAAGTCACATAAGTATTGTAATAACTAAAAGAAAATTCTTTTTAAGAGCTTTAAAAAAATCACAGTAGTTTTTCAATGAATTTTTTTTAATTGTAAATTGAGCCTAAAAATAGTACTATAAGGATTGGGTATCCACTAGTGCTTTGATATGAAGCTTTTATACTTTAAAATGTTGACAATCACTGCATTATCTCACTTATTCTTCCTAAGGTCCCCATTAACACCTCAAATTGAAGAAACTAACACTAACTCTCTGCTTAATTTTAAATAACCACTTTTCTAATGAATCTAAAATCATCATTGGTATAGGCTCTACTTACCTACAGGTCATGGAGGTGAATACTGATCTGTTATATTTTAAAGCCTTTTCTTCTCCAACTGATCTGGAGTATAGTTTCTGGACCAATTTTACATTTTTGTTACCCATAAATATATGTAGATTTTTAGCACTTTCCAGAATCAATGAATGCTGCTCACATTTTATCTGGGTTCCATTGTGCCACAACTTATTTTTTCACTCTGGTTGTATATTTATGCATTCACATATCCACCATATAAATCTAACAAATAACACACTCCCATAACTTTCTCAAAACCTGCTGGATATGTGACACATTAATTTGGAATGCATTTGTATAAATTAACATGTTAAGTATCCAAACTGAAATTTAGACTAGCTAAGAGTATGAACTCTACTTCATTTATATTTGCAGAACATGAATTACTGTTTTTCCAGAATAGGACAATTCTTCCTTAATGAGTTCTATCTAAAAATAATGAATATTATGTTAAACATGGAATCACAGAGGTTGTTTACACTGGTAACTATTCATAAAATTAGTATTTCCTTCATTCCCAGGGATAGTAGTTAAGTTGTTTATTAGCAGACACAAACAAATTAATCTGTTAGAATAAAATTAAGCACAATATCCTTTGACATTTCCATGCATGATAAACACTGGTTTATTCTGCCAAATTTATGTTGAACATAAAATAATACCTAGCCCAATTAAATAAGTATACATTAACTGTTTGCCATTAACAAGTTTTTCCACTAAATGTTAAGGTTCTAAATACATCTAAAATAGAGCTTCTGGCCTCAAAGGATGTCTTTTAGGGAGATTAAGACAAGTAATTTTTCAAGTGAGTCTTAAGGGCCTAGTATTATAGGTTCTATAAAAATGATGCAAAGTGCTATGGGAATTTAAAGGAGAAAGAACTAACATTAGGTTGGGGTGATTAAAAAGAGCTTTAAAGAATTTCTACAGTTGGGATCTATCTTTACTTATGTATTTTTATGATGTGAAAAGATATAGAAAGGGCATTACACTAAGGGTATTTAGCTTGAGCAATGATAGAAGAATGAAAGCATTTATTTTCTTTGGGGAATAAATATTCCCATTTGACTATAGAACAAATCACTCTCTTTCACCAGTACTTAATGAGTATTTGTTATGAGTTCAGCCCTCCTTTAGGGACTTGGAATTTAACAATGAACAAAACATACAAAAAATCTGCAACTTTGAAGTTGACTTCCTTGTGATAAAAGGTAATAGACATATAAAAGAACAGGTAAATGAATGAATGATATGAAATAGGGCTACCAGATCTATAGATGAACTCAAGAATAAGGAGTCTTGATTGCAGCTCGTATTGTTTTTAATTAAAGTCAACAATTTTTAATTGCCTGTTTTAATTATAGTTCAAGAGCTTGTGGCTGACAGTATAGATACTCTGATACATGACAATTAGCATGTGACTGAGTATGATGCATTAAAATTGAAATAACAGAAAAAGAGTAAGGAGACTACTTCAAGCAGTCCAGGTACAAAGTCACAGAGGAGTAAATTAGGATAATGGCTGTAAGCATGAAAAGAAAGAAAATGTGTAAAATACATTAAAATGAAGGATTTGTAGGACTTGACAACTGTTAAAATACATGAGAATGTCTCAAGGATCTAGTCCTCTAATATCAGGAAAAGTCTTGTGCAATTATGTGCAAAGGCAAAAAATTAGTTGAAGATGGTTTTAAGGAGAAGGCTGACCATTGGTCAGCATTTGAAAAGTGGTAAGAAAATACTAGTGATAATGTAAAGCAGGCACTTGGAAAGTTGGACTTGCATCTACGACTGAGGATCCAAAACTAGACACGTAAAAGATTTAGAATGCTTTTCATTGGTTTAGTAATGCTTTTGAGTGTCACTTGGGAGTGATCATAGAGGAGGAGAATTTGAACTCCTTGGAAATATCTATATTTGAGGAGTTTGAGATGGGCTAGGACTTCCCTGTCGGAGAAGGCAATGGCACCCACTCCAGTACTCTTGCCTGGAAAACCCCATGGACGGAGGAGCCTGGTAGGCTGCAGTCCATGGGATCGCGAAGAGTTGTACATGACTGCGCAACTTCACTTTCAGTTTTCACTTAGATGCATTGGAGAAGGAAATGGCAACCCACTCCAGTATTCTTGCCTGGAGAATCCCAGGGACGGGGGAGCCTGGCGGGCTGCCGTCTATGGGGTTGCACAGAGTTGGACACGACTGAAGCGACTTAGCAGTAGCAGCAGCAGGACTTCCCTGTAGGTCAAATGGTAAAGAATCTGCCTGCAGTGCAGGAGATCAGAGTTCAATCCCTGGGTTGGGAAAATCCTCTAGAGAAGGGAATGGCAATCCACTCCAGTATTCTTGCCTGAAGAATTCCATTGACAGAGAAGCCTGTCGGGCTGCAGTCCATGGGGTCACAAAAAGTCAGACACGACTGAGCGACTAACACACACACACACAAGGTTAACGTTAGGTAGAATGTGAATGAGATTATATTTTGAAAGTATTTTTATTCTGGAGAATGGATGGGGGAGAACAAAACAGTTAAGCAGACAGAGAGAGGAAACAGTGTACTGTAGAGAGAGCATAAGTTTGATGGCATAAAGAAATGAAGGAAGCAGGATTAACAATGAATTTTTTGTAAAGATGCAAGAAAATGAGGGTGAGAAATATGTCATCTATTTGTAAAATTAAGAGATCATTTTAAAAGTGACTTTCTTAGAAAACCAGACACTGAAGAATTCATACTAGATGATCCCATTTATATGAATTTCAAGAAGAGGGAAAACTAATCTAATATGGTAAGGATTGCAGTTTTATTCTTGGGGAAAATACTGACTGGGAGGTGATATAAGGAAACTTATGAGCATGCCAGAAATAGTTACATCATGATCTAGGCTATTACACTGCTGAATATGTATGTAAAAATTAATCAAGTTATATACTTAAGGTTTTTGTACTTCACCACAGATAAGTTAACTATCAAAAAAATAATAAAAAGAAAGAGAAAAGGAGGAAGGAGGAAGGGTAGACGTGTGATCCATTCTGGCTTTACTGAACACTGAATTCAACTTCATATAAAATCAAGCATAGTTCTAGACCCAGAAGTAACCTGAGTCACTAAAACTCCCTTTATTGTTAATTACCAGTAAGGGTTACATATTCTGTTATTTTTTATATAAAGAGTCCTAACTTGTATGGCTCAGATGGTAAAGAATCTGCCTGCAATGTAAGAGATCTGGGTTCCATCCTTGGGTCAGGAAGATCCTCTGAAGAAAGGATCACAAAACATCTGATGGAGATGGGACTGGCTACCCACTCCATTATTTTTGCCAGGAGAATTTCATGGACAGAGAAGCCTGGTGGGCACTGCAGAGTTGGACATGGTTGAGCTACTAAAATTCACTTTTGGGCTTCCCTGATAACACAGATGATAAAGAATCTGCATGCAATGCAGGAGACACAAGTTTGATCCCTAGGTTGGGAAGATCCTCTGCAGGAGGGAATGTCTACCCACTACAGTATTCTTGCTCGGAGAATCCCATGAACAGAGGAACTTGGCAAACTACAGTCCATAGGGTCACATTGAGTCAGACACAACTGAGCAACGGTTTAAGTGTCATTTTGCAATTTTAACTATAAATGCAAATTAAATAATGTTGGAAAAGTCATAATAAAAGCAAAGTCAAGTATAATTCAACAATATTGAATACTTTGGAATAATTTGGATAGTTTATACAATTATTAGATCAGATCAGATCAGTCGCTCAGTCGTGTCCGATTCTTTGCAACCCCATGAATCGCAGCACGCCAGGCCTCCCTGTCCATCACCAACTCCCAGAGTCCACTCAGACTTACATCCATCAAGTCAGTGATGCCATCCAGCCATCTCATCCTCTGTCGTCCCCTTCTCCTCTTGCCCCCAATCCCTCCTGGCATCAGAGTCTTTTCCAATGAGTCAACTCTTCACATGAGGTGGCCAAAGTACTGGAGTTTCAGTTTTAGCATCATTCCTTCCAAAGAAATCCCAGGGCTGATCTCCTTCAGAATGGACTGGTTGGATCTCCTTGCAGTCCAAGGGACTCTCAAGAGTCTTCTATTCATTGAAATATTCAATATTTTTTGAGTATTCAAATGGTAAATTCAGAAATCCTATGTATTTTATGAATTTAACTTATTAAGCAGACTAGTACATGAGTTTAAGGAAAACTAGAATAAAGCATCAATTATGCTATGTAATAATCTCTAATATCTAATATCTCTATAATAAATATTTAATATATATGAAAGATGGGTTCATATTAATTAATAGTAGACATTCACATAAGAATTTTTAAAGTTTTACAGTAATCAATTATTGAATATAAGTGAAAAATTCAAAACAAAACATGCTAAATCATACAGGTATGTATGAATGTGTATGTGGATTAAATTATCAATATTATCTATAAATTTTATATATTTTAAAGAAATATATCCATATGGATTCTGTGGAAATTGATAGGATTGATTCTAAATATCCTCATGAAATTAAAATGTGTAACAATACTCAAGATATCACAGCAAAATGGAAATATTGAGAGAAATTTCTTCTAAATATAACAATAAGCTATAACATTAGTATTTAAGTAAGTATAGTATTAGTGTGGAGAAAAAATTAATGCAGCAGAATTAATCATCTTGAAAAATACTAATTTACATGTAGTATATTATTATATGTATGTGTTTCAAATCAAATAGCTAGAGTTGATCAACAAATTCAGGTAAGATGACTTTTGTTGTTATTGTTGAAGGGATATAATTCATTTATAACATTATTTAAAGAAAAGAAATACAGATTTAAGAACTCTTTTCAGTCTATTACATCTATAACTTTATCTTCTTAAGGTAGAAAAAAAGCAGAAACTTAGACAGCATATTAAAAAGCAGAGACATTACTTTGTCAGCAAAGGTCTGTCTAGTCAAGGCTGTGGTTTTTCCAGTGGTTACGTATGGAGGTGAGAGTCGGACTATAAAGAAAGCTGAGCACTGAAGAATTGATGCTTTTGAACTGTGGTGTTGAAGAAGACTCTTGAGTCCCTTGGACTGCCAGATCCAACCAGTCCATCCTAAAGGAGATCAGTCCTGAATATTCATTGGAAGGACTGATGCTGAAGCTGAAACTCCAATACTTTGGCCACCTGATGTGAAGAACTGACTCATTTGAAAAGACCCTAATGTTGGGAAAGATTGATGCCAGGAGGAGAAGGCGATGGCAGAGGATGAGACAGATGGATGGCATCACCAACACAGTGGACATGGGTTTGGGTGGACTCTGGGAGTTGGTGATGGACAGGGAGGCCTGGCGTGCTGCAGTTCATGGGGTCATAGAGTCAGACATGACTGAGTGACTGAACGGAACTGATAATGTAACAGTGATTCAATTAAACACCTTAAAATTATGTATATATAATATATATACATATACACACACACTCATCTGTGTAAACATACAGACTTCCCATGTGGCTCAGTAGTAAAGAACTCTCCTTCTAATGCAGGAGATGCAGAACATGCATATTCAATCTCTGAGTCAGAAAGATCCCCTGGAGAAGGAAACGGCAGCCCACTTCAGTATCTTCACCTGGAAAATTCCATAGACAGAGGAGCCTGGTGGGCTACAGTCTGTGAGGTTGCAAAGAGTCAAACACAACTTCATGAATGAGCACAAAGCACACACACACCACATGTGTATATATACACATAAATACATCCCTTGGAGGAGGAAATGACAACCTACTTCAGTATTCTTGCCAGAACAAAGAGTCAAACATGACTGTATGTATACATATTCTTTTTCAGATTTTTTCATTATACGTTATTACAAGTTATTGAATATAGTTCCCTGTGCCATACAGTAAGTCCTGCTATACATCTATTATATTTGTAGTGGTACTTATCTGTTAATCTCAAACTCCTAATTTATCACTCCCTCCCTTTCCCTTTGGTAACCATAAGTTTGTTTTATATCTCTTTGAGTCTACTTCTTTTTGTAAATTAATTTTTACTGGAGCATAGTTGATTTACAACATTGTGTTAGTTTCTACTGTAGAGCAGTGAATCAGTAATACATTGAAGCATATTTCTTCATCATCATATATATATCCAACAACAATGATCATAAACAACTTTTGAAAGCATAGACTATATTGACATGTATGTGCACATGTGTGTGTTTGCATATACATGACATAATCAGGCATCCAGACTATGTAAAGATCTTTTACAGATGCTTAAAAGCAACAAAATAAATATGGAATCAAACAAGTCAAAATAAAATATCCTTATTAAAATCAAGGTACACCAAAATCACAAAACATCTGATGCCAAAGAGAACCAGTGAAAACAGATATTGAAACTGTTAATCAATTAAGATGAAATTAAATTTACATATATTTAAGCAGTCTGAAAAATGCTTTTAAACAATTTTTGTGGTTGTTTAAAAAGTTAAATAGGATATTGATGTCCACTTAGGAAGTCAAAAGGTAAAAAATATTGCTATACAAGATAAAATTAAATGTTAACCTCTAGATGAAATGAAAAGCTATGGCACATGAGGGTAATCATAATAACCTTAACCTGAATGGATTGACTCAAATTTCCACACTGAAGGCTACTAAGGAAGAGATGAGCCTGTTTCCAGGGACTTACTCCTTGGAAATAAGATGGAACATCTGAAAGTTCACAGTTCATGTATTGCTGAAGCCTGGCTAGGAGAATTTTAACATTACTTTACTAGTGTGTGAGATGATTGCAATTGTGAGGTAGTTTGATTACTCACTCATTAAAGAAAGTTTTTAAAAATGCCATTTGCAGCCATGTGGATGAACCTATATATTATGAGATATCATATTATATTACCTATATATTATGAGATATCAAGTGTGTTCATCAGTTCAGTTCAGTCACTCAGTCACGTCCGACTCTACAAGCCCATGAATCGCAGCACGCCAGGCCTCCCTCTCCATCACCAACTCCCAGAGTTCACTCAAACTCATGTCCATCGAGTCAGTGATGCCATCCAGCCATCTCATCCTCTGTCATCCCATTTTTCTCCTGCCCCCAATCCCTCCCAGCATCAGAGTCTTTTCCAATGAGTCAACTCTTTGCATGAAGTGGGCAAAGTACTGGAGTTTCAGCTTTAGCATCAGTCCTTTGAATGAACACCCAGGGCTGATTTCCTTTAGAGTGGACTGGTTGGATCTCCTTGCAGTCCAAGGGACTCTCAAGAGTCTCCTCCAACACCACAGTTCAAAAGCATCAATTCTTTGACGCTCAGCTTTCTTTATAGTCCAACTCTCACATCCATACATGACTACTGGAAAAACCATAGCCTTGACTAGATGGACCTTTGTTGGCAAAGTAATGTCTCTGCTTTTGAATATGCATCTAGGTGGGTGATAACTTTCCTTCCAAAGAGTAAGGGTCTTTTAATTTCATGGCTGCAATCACTACCTGCAGTGATTTTGGAGCCCAGAAAAATAAAGTCTGTCACTGTTTCCACTGTTTCCCCATCTATTTCCCATGAAGTGATGGGACCAGATGCCATGATCTTAAGTTTTCTGAATGTTGAGCTTTAAGCCAACTTTTTCACTCTCATCTTTTACTTTGATCAAGAGGCTTTTTAGTTCCTCTTCACTTTCTGCCATAAGGGTGGTGTCATCTGCATATCTGAGGTTATTGATATTTCTCCCGGCAATCTTGATTCCAGCTTGTGCCTCTTCCAGCCCAGCATTTCTCATAATGTACTCTGCATGTAAGTTAAATAAGCAGGGTGACAATATACAGCCTTGACGTACTCCTTTTCCTATTTGGAACCAGTCTGTTGTTCCATGACCAGTTCTAACTGTTGCTTCCTGACCTACATATAGGTTTCTCAAGGCAGGTCAGGTGGTCTGTTATTCCCATTTCTTTCAGAATTTTCCACAGTTTATTGTGATCCACACAGTCAAAGGCTTTGGCATAGTCAATAAAGCAGAAATAGATGTTTTTCTGGTACTCTCTTGCTTTTTTGATGATCCAGTGGACGTTGGCAGTTTGAACTCTGGTTCCTCTGCCCTTTCTAAAACCAGCTTGAACATCTGGAAGTTCATAGTTCACGTATTGCTGAAGCCTGGCTTGGAGAATTTTGAGCATTACTTTAGTAGTGTGTGAGAAGATTGCAACTGTGCAGTAGTTTGATTACTCAGTCATTAAAGAAAGTTTTTAAAAATGCCATTTGCAGCCATGTGGATGAACCTATATATTATCATATTAAGTGTAAATCAAATCAGCCAGATATCATATTGAATCTAAAAAGATGATACACATGGAATTATTTACAAAACAAATAGATTCACACAAGTCTATATAAAATAGGTAACTAATTAAGAACCTACTATATAACACAGGAACTCAACTTAATACTATGTAATGACCTACAGAAGAAAATAATCTAAAGAAGACTGGATATATGTGTATGTGTAACTGATTCACTGCTCTGCAGAAGAAACTAACACAGCATTGTAAATCACCTATGCTCCAGTGAAAATTAATTTAAAAAAAGAAATAGACTCCAAGACATATAAAACAAACTTATGGTTACCAAAGGGAAAAGGGAGGGAGGGATAAATTAGGAGTTTGAGATTAACAGATAGACACTACTGTAAATAAAATAGATGCACACCAGGACTTGCTGTATGGCACAGGGAACTATATTCAATAACCTGTAAACACCTATAATGAAAAGAATCTGAAAAAGGATATATATACATACATATATATGGCTTTCCTGGTAGCTCATCTGGTGGAGAATGTCTGCAGTACAGGAGATCTGGTTCTATTCTTGGGTTGGGAAGTTCCCCTGGAGAAGGGATAGGCTACCCACTCCAGTATTCTTGGCCTTCCCTGGTGACCCAGAGAGTAAAGAATCTGCCTGCATTGTGGGAGACATGGGTTCGATCTCTGGGTTGGGAAGATCCCCTGGAAGAGGGTGTGGCAAACCCACTCCAGTATTCTTGCCTGGAGAATCCCCATGGACAGAGGAGTCCGGTGGGCTACACATCATGGGGTTGCAGAGTCCAACACAACTGAGTCACTAAGCATCATACACACATATCATATGTGTGTGTGTGTGTGTGTGTGTGTGTGTGTGTGTGTATATAAAACAGAATCACTTTCCTGTACTCCTGAAACTAATACAGCATTGTAAAGCAAGTATACTTCAATAAAAATGTGTTTTGAAAAAAAAAAAAAAAAACACACTTTTGAGGAAGAACCAAGTTGGAGGAATCATACTTCCTGGTTCAAGATAGACTATAAACTGCCATTTAAGAAAAATATGTGGAATTGATGGAAAGATAGATAGATAAAAGAAAAAAGACAGTCTATGTGTATATACTACACAAATATGATCAACTGATATTTTGAACCCATTGAGTTCACCTCTGTTGTTTGAATTTTGATACTTCTATATTGTTCATGTTATTCTAGAGATTCTTAGGCAGTGGTTTGGGCAGAAAGGATTTTAGATAGAATAAAGAAACTTTGGAAAAAAGCTTTTAACACCATGGAGAGATACCACAGACTTTTCAGCAAATGGCCATGGGCACTGCAAGCCTGTGCTTGTGGAGGGTAAATTCTAAAAGTGAAAGAGTTGAAAAAGCAGAAGGCAGGGATCCAAAAGGTAGACATCTGATATGGCCCATAGGAGAGACTATATTATTGAAATGCAGGAACAGAAGTAGACATTGAGAGCAAGGAGAATGAATTTAAGAGACTTTTTTAAAATTGATGATTCACATTACTTGGTGACACACTGACTTTGGGCCTGGGGCCAAGAAAGCAAGAATGTGACTTTCAGGTTTCTTACCTGTATAAGATACCATTAATCTGGCCAAATATTTCATTAATGTGGTTCAGTTCAGTTCAGTTCAGTCACTCAGTCATGTCCGACTCTTTGCAACCCCTTGAATCGCAGCATGCCAGGCCTCCCTGTCCATCACCAACTCCCGGAGTTCACCCAGACTCAACTCCATCGAGTCAGTGATGCCATCCAGCCATCTCATCCTCTGTCGGCCCCTTCTCCTCCTGCCCACAATCCCTCCCAGCATCAGAGTCTTTGCCAATGAGTCAACTCTTCGCACGAGGTGCCCAAAGTACTGGAGTTGCAGCTTTAGCATCATTCCTTCCAAAGAAATCCCAGGGCTGATCTCCTTCAGAACGGACTGGTTGGATCTCCTTACAGTCCAAGGGACTCTCAAGAGTCTTCTCCAACACCATAGTTCAAAAGCATCAATCCTTCAGCGCTCAGCTTTCTTCACAGTCCAACTTTCACATCCATACATGACCACTGGAAAAACCATAGCCTTGACTAGATGAACCTTTGTTGGCAAAGTAATGTCTCTGCTTTTGAATATGCTATCTAGGTTGGTCATAACTTTCCTTCTAAGAAGTAAGCGTCTTTTAATTTCATGGCTACAGTCACCATCTGCAGTGATTTTGGAGCCCCAAAAAATAAAATCTGACACTGTTTCCACTGTTTCCCCATGAGACACCAAATTGACAGTCACTGGATGATGTGAATGAATATGTCATATGATAATTAGGTGAGTTTCGGACTTAAAAAAGTATGATTTAGTGACAGACATTGAAAAATACCAAATAAGCAGTTTGAGATACAGGTCTGACAATCAGAAAAGAGAATTGTACTAGCAACATAAATCGATCAAAAAGTTTGTTCTAGCTTTTTCATAACATCATATCGAAAAACTAGAATGAACTTTTTGGCCAATCCAATATTTTTAGCTTATCAAAACCAAACAATCATTCATTCATGAAATATTTTAAGGCCAAACATGTCATGTCATGACCTAGATATAAATTATCTACATGTACATATATAATCAACTTTCTTTTAAACTACAAATATGCCTACCTATATTTGTAGTTTAAAAGAAAATTGACAGAACAAAAGACAAGAATAATATAAGATCATGTGGAAGGATAGATTCTAGATAGGCCAACAAACAGGATCAGAAAGAACCATAAGCTTAAGTGGAGTAGGGCATGTATGAAAGCAGGAAATATTTCAGGAGTGGTAGTGTAAAGAAAATTCATGGCTAATGCAAACCCAATTTCCCACCCAATCTCGGCCTTTAATTAGGAAGTCCTTAAGAGTGAAATCACAGACACAACAGACATGGGTTTGGATGGACTCCAGGAGTTGATGTTGGACAGGGAGGCCTGGCATGCTGCGGTTCATAGGGTCGCAAAGAGTCAGACACGACTGAGCAACTGAACTGAACTAACAGTGAAATGCTTACTTCCCATGTTTTACAGCATTTTTAAATGAGCATATGAAATAGATCCAGAGAGCTATTAAATAAAATTTGTAACATATGTTCAAATAAGTTTGAAACTTGACTATTATTCTTGACAGATAAAATGAAATATTACAAAATTTTTCTTAAATCTATTACCAAATCTGGATCTTTCAAATATACTTCAGTTTACTAATAATTTATACCTGGATAAGATTTACTTCAATTAAGTGTCTTGTGGCACACAGTACATAAAATAGAAATATTGTATATTGTATAGAACAGTTTATTTACAGCTTTTAAAGATATATAGTTTTAACTGTAATTGAGTTGTGGAATATGAGTGAATTGTTTAAAGAAGGCTGTTCATGGAATGATCTTTTGAGAATTATAGAACTGCATCTTTTAAATGGTAAGGAAAGATAATTTTTGCATTAATTTCTTGAATTAGATGACTCAATATACTTTTTTATGTAACTACTTTCCAAGAATGAGATTGAGAAACTCTGCCAAGTGTTGCATTTCAGTATACTCTAAATCATTCAATAACTTCCAGAGTAGGCTGACCCTCTGTTAAAGAAAAAACATGAATTTGTGCAGTAAAAGCATATTTAAACTACCTATATAATAAAAACATAAACAACCTGGAAAAATATATAAAGTAATATTTAACATTAGGTGCCAGGAATTCACTAAGGACAGATCAAAGAGGTATTCTGAACTATTTCCACACTTTCCACAAAACAAGTGATTAAGATGAAGGATACTAAAAAGTATATGGCTTTCAAGCTGAACATACGTTGTACCATTTATATTAACTACTTTGTAATAATAGAACATTCATGAATTTATAAGTTTTAAAAATCTAGTGAATTACTAGAACCTCTTGCTAGTTTACACATATTAAGAAATCTCAAAACTTACCCAATCCAAATGTGTAATATCCATAATAACTCAATGACTCATTTGAATTCTCTATTTATTAATTATGGTCCCACTCAAATATTGTTCACAACAGAAAATAATTCAGTTCAAGATGAATTCTTTCTAAGAAAAGCATTTCTGTTTATAATAAAATTCATTTTAAGGTAATTTATTGATGTGTTATGCCCATATAATTTTCATGAGAATTTCCTGCAAGATTCTTCTTTAATTTTTAAAATATTCAAAATAGGCTGTACTCCTTAGAGAACAAAAACTATCATTCTGTGTGTTTGAGAATGCTATATTTTAAATCAGTTGAGATATACATTTCCAGCTCTTTTGTACATGTAAGCTGAAGACAATGAAATTCTGTCAGCAAATTATTTTTAAACTTTGAGTGAGTTTTACATCTGTATCTTATATATAGAGAAATCAAAATAACTATTTGTTTTAGTTAATTCAACTAGTGTGTTATTTTAAAATTGAATACATAGTTAAATAATTTATATAATGTGGATTCAAAATGAAGATGCTTACTTGAATGTTTCATTTTAATACATGTTTATATCATAAAACATGATGCTAATTGAAATATATTTCCTATATTTATTTTTGCTAATTGCCTTTTAAAAGTGGAAACCATGGCCATTCAATAAAAAATAATGACCATGTACTAAGTATCCATTTACTAGTAATATAAACAATTAATATTATTAATCATTTAAATTCATATGGGGTGATGTATCATAGTAGTATCTGGATTTAAAAATTGTACAATTATTGACCACAGGTCTTACTGAAGTTACTTATCTTCTCTAGTTACTTAAAAAGCTGGCTTAAAACAACATTTAAAAAATTAAGATCATAAAAAAAAATAAAAAAGACTCAATACATGAAAAAAAAAAATTAAGATCATTGCATCTGGTTGCATCACTTAAGGGCAAATAAAAGTGGAAACAATTACAGATTTTATCTTCTTGGTCTCCAAAATCACTGTAGACAGTGACTGCAGTCAGAAAATTAAAAGACACCTGCTATTTGGAAGGAAAGCTGTGACAAACCTAGACAGCTTATTGCAAAGCAGAAACATCACTTTGCTGACAAAGGTCAATATAGTCAAACTATGGTCTTTCCGGTAGTCATGTAAGTCATATACAGGTGTGAGAGTTGGACCATAAAGAGGGCTGAGTGACAAAGAATTGATGCTTTCAAACTGTGGTGCTGGAGAAGATTCTTGAAAGTCCCTTGGACAACAGGAGATATCAAACCAGTTAATCCTAGAGGAAATCATCTCTGAAAATTCATTAGCACTGATCCTAAAGCTCCAATACTTTGGCCACCTGATGCAAAGAACCAACTCATTGGAAAACATCTCGATGCTGGGAAAGACTGACAGCAGGCAGAGAAGGGGGTGAGAGAGGATGAAATGGTTGGATGGCATCACCAATTCAGTGAACATGAATTTGAGCAAACTCCAGGAAATAATGAAGGACAGGGGAGTCTGGCACTCTGCAGTCTATGGGTTTGCAGAGTCAGACATGACTTAGTGAATAACAACAAAGGTTAGAGTCCTGATAACTCTATTTATGAACCTGTGGCTTTGTAAATTGTATATATTTTTCTTACAAAGTCTCTCCTTTTATTTTTTGCTTTAATTCCTCACTCTTATACCAGTTTTTCAAGATTCAGCTCAAATGTCTAGAAAACATCCCAAAATACCCCTAGTGACTCATATAACATTTAAAATCATTTTAATAAGAAATATAATAAAATCCTATTGAAGGACCTTTAAGTATTATATAAAAACATAAAGTAGATGAAAATTGTCCATATTCTGCCTTTCATAGGGAAATAATCTGTTGGACTTTTATAAAGAGATGACAGATTGATACAGCATCAAACACACTCTTTCGCATAATTTATTTTGCATGATTGAAATAAACAAGGAAGGTTAAAAACAGACGAACTGCAATGGAGGTGTCAGATGTTAGGCAGAATTGCATCCAAATGCCATATTTCCGTTGTGCCCTTTAGATACAGTAAAGATACAAGTAAGTAAAGAAGAGCTGCTGCTGCTACTGCTAAGTCGCTTCAGTCATGTCCGACTCTGTGTGACCCCATGGACAGCAGCCCACCAGGCTCCCCTGTCCCTGGGATTCTCCAGGCAAGAACACTGGAGTGGGTTGCCATTTTCTTCTCCAATGCATGAAAGTGAAAAGTGAAAGTGAAGTCCCTCAGTCGTGTCCGACCCTCAGCGACCCCATGGACTGCAGCCTTCCAGGCTCCTCCATCCATGGGATTTTCCAGGCAAGAGTACCGGAGTGGAGTGCCATTGCCTTCTCCAAAAGAAGAGCTCCTTCACTTAAATTTCTCAGATTTTTTAAATTGACAAGATACAAAATTAAAAATGGGTAGTAAATATATTTTCCTGTAAGTAGAGTTGAGACAGAGCATAGATATTGAGTTTTATGGTTTATTGAGTTTTTATGGTTTGGTGACGTTAAATATCTATTGTCTGTTTTATTTAACCATTGTATAAAGAAACTTAGGAAAGATTCTATTTTCTCTGGCAAGGTTCAAATCCTTAAGCATTTGTGACCACCTCAGTCAAGCTAGGTACTATAAAGACCAAAGTCTAGAGCAAGACACAGATCAAAGTTTTGTCTATTCCTAATTATCTGAAGTTGAACAAAGTCTTTCTCTCTCTGAAATTTAGTTTCTTCACAACTGAAGTGATAATAATAGTGGGTACCTTGTAGTGCTGTTTTGAGGGTTAAATGAGGTATATTATCATATATAAATATATATATATATCTTAAAACAGTGCCTGGCACAGAGAAATAGTGCTGCTGCTGCTAAGTTGCTTCAGTCGTGTCCGACTCTTCGACCCCACAGATGGCAGCCCACCAGGCTCCGCCGTCCCTGGGATTCTCCAGGCAAGAACACTGGAGTGGGTTGCCATTTCCTTCTCCAATGCATGAAAGTGAAAGTGAAGCCACTCAGTAAGTGTCCGACTCTTCGTGACCCCATGGACTACAGCCCACCAGGCTCCTCTGTCCATGGGATTTTCCAGGCAAGAGTACTGGAGTGGGGTGCCATTGCCTTCTCCCAGAGTAATAGCAAGCACATGTAAATTCTAGAGTCACTGTTAGTTTATGAAAAGAGTGCTCTAGCTATAGTGCTTTTGGTTTGTTTTGAAATGCATGATCATATTCATAACTATATCTTATTCCATTCATCCCACTCTCTTATTATATCTATTATGTCCAAGCAGATTAAATAAATAACACTTTGTTTATATTTACATGCATATTTTTCTTTTTAATTTTGGCACTTCCTGAATGTTGTTCAGCCAATCTAATGTGGTACTATATAAACTGTATATTTTACATGTAAGTTGGAATAATGAGCAACACTTCCATGGAAATCATTCAATGTTAATGAGAATGCTGTTGTTCAGTTGCTAAGTCATGTCTGACTGTTTGTGACCATGTGAACTGCAGCATGCTAGGCTGTTTTCCTTCACTATCTCTAGGAGTTTGCTCAAACCCATGTACATTGAGTTAGTGATGCCATCCAACCATCTCATCCTCTGCCACACCCTTTTCTTCCTGCCCTCAATCTTTCCCAATGGGTTGGCTCTTCGCATAAGGTAGGCCAAAATATTGGAGCTTCAACTTCAGCTTCAGTCCTTCCAATGAATATTCAGGGTTGATTTCCTTTAAGATTGGCTAGTTTGATCTTCTTGCTGCCCAAGGGACTCTCAAGAGTCTTCTCCAGCATCATAGTTTGAAAGCATCAATTCTTCAGTGCTCAGTCTTCTTTATAGTCCAACTCTCACATCCATACATGACTACTGGAGAGAGCATAGCTTTGACTGTGCAGATCATTGTCAGCAAAGTGATGTGTATGCATTTCAATAAGCTGTCTAGGTTTGTCACAGCTTTCCTTCCAAGGAACAAGCATCTTTCAATTTCATAGCTACAGTCTACATCCACATTGATTATGGAGACCAAGAAAGCAAAATCTGTCATTGTTTCCACTATTTTCCGTTCTATTGAAAGTGATGAGACTGGATGCCATGATCTTTGTTTTGTCAGCACCCTCCACTATGACCCATCAATCTTGGGCGGCCCTGCACAGCATGGCTCAGGACTTCACTGAGTTACCCAAGCCCCTTTGTCACCACAAGGCAGTAATCCATGAAGGAGTCAATGGGAATATTGAAACCTAATTAATTTACTAAGTTTCAAATAATAACATATGGTATATGCCCCATATCGGAGAAGGTAATGGCACCCCACTCCAGTACTCTTGCCTGGAAAATCCCATGGATGGAGGAGCCTGGTAGGCTGCAGTCCATGGGGTTGTCAAGAGTCTGACATGACTGAGTGACTTCACTTTCACTTTTCACTTTCATGCATTGGAGAAGGAAATGGCAACCCACTCCAGTGTTCTTGCCTGGAGAATCCCAGGGATGGTGGAGCCTGGTGGGCTGCCGTCTGTGGGGTTGCACAGAGTCGGACACGAATGAAGTGACTTAGTAGTATATGCCCCATATGATGGGAGTGTGTCTCATTAAGAAGGGAGACATTAAGAAGCTGACATTTACTACATTACTAGATAGTAATCATTACATCAGGTCATTCTTCAATGTCTTGATAACAATTTCACTTGAGTTCTTCAATTTTGAATATTTTGAAGTTGACAGCATAATCTTTTGAGAATTAATGATACTGCCCTATTTACTGTAACTGTATATAATGATCTATTTTAGTTTAAAGATGTAGGACCTAACAGATATAGAGAATATTCTCCCAACAGCAACAGAATATACATTCCTGTCCAGGACCAATCATACGTTAGGTCACAAAATAAGTTTAAATAAATATAATAAACTTGAAATCTTATCAACTTATCTTTTCTAGCCACAGTGTAATAAAACTAGAAATCAATAACAGCAGTAAAACTGAATATTTCACAAATATATGTTTTTAAACAAATGATAAGTCAAAGAAGAAGTCAAAGGGAAAATAGAAAATATCTTGAGATAATTGAAAATAAAAAGACAAAATATCAAAATTATGAGGTACAGCAAAGCAGTACTAAGATGATAATTTTAGCAATAAATGCCTACAATAAAAATGTAAAAAGATCTCAAATAAACTACACCTCAAGTAACTAGAAAAAGAAGAACAAATTAAGCCTAAGGTTAGTAAAATAAAAAATAATAAAGGTTAGAGTAGAAATCAGGAAAGTAAGGAATAAAACAAAATAGAAAAATCAATGAAACTGAGTTGTAGTTTTAAAAAGATAAGATTGACAAATTGTTAGATAAAGGGTTTTTTTTATTATTTTAATAGATTACTTACCAATATGTCACTCGAAACATCATATAAACAAAGCCCATATACTAGAGTGTCAAACACTGTTCCAGTAAGAGTTCAAGCATATATTTAGGGCTATTTAAAGAAACTGGATTACTTTAGCTCTTATTATTAGGTCAGATGAAAAAAGCAATTCAAAGACTGGTTTCCAACTCCTGCTATGATTCAACAACAAAAGCAGAAAATTAAAGACTGTTTTTAAAAAAAAAATAAGATACTCAAGTACTTTTTGAAGGACTTATTCTAACTCTCTTCACTACATACATACTCCTACAAATTACTTACTAATCAATATGAAAAGTAATCCTTCACCTACATTAGGAACTAAGTAAGTATTTGTTGGATGAATGAATCTACTACTTTAATTTGTGCTTTTTTCAAAGTGTTTAAGTTAGAGCAATAATAAACATATCAAAGTTTTTGCTTTGTCCACATCACAAACAGTGATTGTTACAAACACTACGTGATATATTAACAGATGCTCAGCATCACTCATCATCAGGGAAAAGCAAATCAAAACCACAGTGAGATAGCACCTTATACCTGTTAGAATGCCCATCATGTTTTTAAAAAAGATACATTTGGTGAGAACATGGACAAATTGAACCCTTATATACTGTTGGTGGTACAACAACAAAATAGAAATACTGTATGATCCATCAATATCACTTCTACATACAATCCAAAGAATTTAAATCAGGATCTTTAAGAGATATTTGCACTCCCTGTTCATTGCACCATTATTCACAATAGCCAAGATGTGGAAACAATCTAAATAAATGTTGTTGAATGAATGGATAAAGAAAATACATACAATAGAATACTATTCAGCATTAAAAAGAAATAAAATTTTCCATATATCACATCATGGATGAACCTTGAGAACATTACAATAACTGCCATAAGCTAGTCACAGGAGAACAGATACTATATGATACCGTTTATATAAGGTATATTAAATAGTAAAATACATATAAATAGAGGAAGAGAGTAAAGTAGTAGTTGCCATGGTGGGGTGAGGGGAATGAGGAATTGCTGTTCAAAGGAAACAGAGTCACTTCTGCAAGATGAGTAAGATCTAGAGATCTGTTTTACAACAATGTGGCCATGCAGAATTTGACAGTAGTATATTGTACACTTAAAAATTTGTTAAAAATGTAGATTTCATGATAAGAGTTCTTAACACAATAAAAGCAAAAGCTGTATACACCTCTCTCTCTCTTACACATATATACTAATCCCATTTTAAATCAAGTTTATTACTAAAGAATTTTTGATAACCCTTAGCCTATCAGATAAAGGGGAAAATCTGGTACAAGCTATATTTATTTTAATTTGGAAGGTTATAGTGTATAACATGCACTTGTCTTATTCAGTTTTATTTTCACTGAAAGGCAATGTATTTGCTGCAGGATACTTATTTCTGAGGCATATTCTTTGCCAAGTCACTTTATTTAAGTACACCTTTATATTTTTATGGAAGTTTTGATGTCTCCAACATCTTAAAGGTGTGCATGATGTTTTAATCTGTCTCTCTAGTTTATGAGCCCAAGTCTTATGTCATTGGCTACTGTGGTTTCTCCAATGCAGCCAGCATTCTGAGGCCCTCAACTGACAGAATATTGCAATCAAAATGGTTGGAATCTATGATGAAAATTAATTGCTTCAAGGTACAACACCATGACACCTCATGTGTATAACAATAAATATTCCCCTGACAAGGACAGCTTACATCTTTACTTTTAATAATTTTGTGCTCTATACCAGGCATTTTTAATAATTTTGTGCTCTATACCAGGCATTTTGGATACTCTTCATCTTTATAAATTTGAATCAGTTTTAAAAATTAAGAGAATTTGTCTCTATAATCAGTTGGGTTCTGTTATATTTTTCTATAGTTAAAGCAGTTCCAAAATCTTAGTGTCTTAAAACAACATGTCTGTTTCTTATTTTATGTGACTATTTCTGAACAAGATTCCACCATCCATACCATCTTTGTGTCCACTATAAGAGAAAGAAATAGTTGGAAATTGTGCCTTGATTTTTTAGTGTTTCCACCCAGAAGAGACCCAAATTATACCACTGTTTAAGTTCTATTGGCCAAAATAAGTCCTATGGCCACATTTAACTTCAAACAAACAAACAAAAATGGTGAAGTACCATCCTTCACCTAACTAAGATCATGGCATCTGGTCCCATCACTTCATGGGAAATAGATGGACAAACAGTGGAAACAGTGACAGGCTTTATTTTGGGGGGCTCCAAAATCACTGCAGATGGTGACTGCACCCATGAAATTAAAAGAATCTTGCTCCTTGGAAGAAAAGCTATGACCAACATAGACAGCATATGGAAAAGCAGAGACATTACTTTGCCAACAAAGATCCATCTAGTCAAAGCTTTGGTTTTTCCAGTAGTCATGTATGGATGTGAGAGTTGGACTATAAAGAAAGCTGAGCGTTGAAGAATTGATACTTTTGAACTGTGGTGTTGGAAAAGACTCCTGAGAGTCCTTTGGACTGCAAGAAGATCCAACCAGTCCATCCTAAAGGAGATAAGTCCTGGGTGTTCATTGGAAGGACTGATGTTGAAGCTGAAACTCCAATACTTTGGCCACCTGATGCGAAGAGCTGACATATTTAAAAAGGCCCTGATGCTGGGAAAGAATGAAGGCAGGAGGAGAAGGGGACAACAGAGGATGAGATGGTTGGATGGCATCACCAACTCGATGGATATGAGTTTGAGTAAGCTCTGGGAGTTGATGATGGACAGGGAAGACTTGCGTGCTGCAGTCCATGGATTCACAAAGAGTTGGACATGGCTGAGTGACTGAACTGAATAATCCTCCACCATTGTGTGTGCCCCTGAAAGGGATGAGAATCACTGATATTAATATAATGTTTACATGTTCATGTAAGAGAGAAATAAAAATGATGTAATAATTTCTAAACATCATATCAGTTTAAGTAGTGTGTAGTATAGAAAACAGCACTGTAAGTTTACATTTCAGCATCTAGAAAATATCCTTAAAAGGTTTTATAAAGCTCAAAAAGCAAATTTTCAAGAAACCCTAAGAATTTTAAATGATTAAAAAAAAAACAGAAAAAATAAAACAAAAAAACAGGGCACCAAAATTTAAGTTAAAGACAAGGCAGCCATAGAAGGACAGTTCTTGATACAACAGGCTGTAAGAGCCATGATCCTTGATGAGGGCAGTCAGAGCAGGTTTTTAATTATCAAAGGTATAAGTAAGGTTGGAAGCAATTGATGTCACTGGAAACATTAAAATTCCTGCTGTGTCACAGATTTCTTATTATGAAGGAGGAGGGCAGTAGTGAGATTCTCTGGAAATCTTTAATTATATGACCAGAATCCAGGCATTTGATTTTTTTTCCCATAACTGATGTACCCTTAAAAAAACAATGCACCCAGATCACAGTCCTTCTCTATATTTTATCAATCTTCCTTTGGACACCTCCTCACCACATATTCTTTTCACTGCAAGTATTGCTCTCAAATCTAAAATAGACTTATCTATGATAAAAGTACTAAATCTGATTACCCTTAAACAACTCATTTCATAACTATTCCTATTTTGCTTTTACCCAAGCCATAGTCCCTAAAACCCTGTCTAATGCTGTTTCTGAGAAAATTAATCCTAATCAGTCTATATGCTTTTGTGTTATTTTTCTCTTGTTAATATATGTAAACATCACAAGTTCAATATTTCAGTTAACTGGTATATAACTCTTCTGACTTTCTGAGAGCTTGTCATGTTTAAACTTCCTGGATTTTAAATTTTACCCATATAAACTATCCCTCAGGCAGCAACATTGAATTGTAGAACATACTCATTCTCACCCACTACATTCAATGGAAGGAAGTAATGCGGTTGGCAACACCGAAAAGAAACACTAACAGGAATAGAGAGATGCAGTTTTGAAAAAGAAAGGAGCTATTGTTAACAAAAAAGAAAAGTAAGAATTGTGCAGAGAAAAAAATAGGCATTACACACAAACTATAAATGTTCATTATTGTGGTTGCTAATGAGACCCAACTAGTCAATCCTAAAGAAAATCAGTCCTGAATATACATTGGAAGGACTGATGCTCAAGCTGAAACTCGAATACTTTGACCACCTGATGCAAAGAACTGACTCACTGGAAAAGACCCTGATAATGGGAAAGATTGAAGGCAGGAGGAGAAGGGGACGACAGAGGATGAGTTGGTTGGATGGTATCACTGACACAATGGACATGAGTTTGAGCAGGCTTCGGGAGTCGGTGATGGACAGGGAAGCCTGGTGTGCTCGTCCATGGACTCGCAAAGAGTCGGCCACAAATGAGCGACTGAACTGAACTGAATGAGATGATAGTAAGAGAAGCACTCTCATTATTTCTAATGAAAGTGTAAACTGAAATAAACTTTTAGAGAAAGAAAGTTTGCAGTTTTTATAAAACATCTAAAATGATTCATATTTCTTACTTACTGTTTCTTTTTTAAAGTTATAGCTTGAATAAATAGCCTGAAATTGGGAGGGACTTCTGAAATGGCAGTATGATAATCTTCATAATTACCCTCCTTAATAAAAGCATTGAAAGCACTGGCCAAAGAAATAGTCAAAATCAACTTTTCAAAATTCAGATTATTAAAAATATCCAGTAATCTAAGAACCCTTTAATATATAAAAGCTGCTAAACCTGGGGAAGAACAGCCATGTTTGTAGCCTTTTAATTTAGCCTACTCCAGTTCTCCATTTGCTAATCAAAGAAACAGCTCACAACTATGGAAATAATGAAGACCATCAACCTTGCATTCATAAGCAGAAGTGCATGATTAGAACTCCTCGAAAAGTCCCATTCCCAGAGCATTGTCAACTGTTTGGTTTACCTTGAAGCTCTGATGAAAATCCCCATACTCAATGTGTTTCTATTGTTTAATCTTTTTTGAGCTTTCAGTGCAAACAGCCCTAGCCTAGGGCATTTGTTGAAAACAATCAGCAGCGATTGAGAAACATCATAGTTACCTGAGTCTACGCTGTGAGTTAGGTCTAACCGGATCCTGGTCAAAAACTTAAAAGAAAAGATCTGAGAATCAAATTGCCAACATGGGGCTTTGGGAAATTCTGCTATTTCTGAGTAGATAGAAGGTCCCACACATGTGCAGATCTTTATGCATACACAGAAAAAAAGTTGAGAGAACCAAAATGAAAAAATAAGTGAAATAAAAGTCAGTTGTTTGAAAATTTCAACAAAACTGACAGACCCTTATCTAGAATGATGAAAAATGTGAAAAAAAATCATATTGTTGAAATCAAGAATCAGAGAATTGACAGTACTACTGACCTTACGGAAATAAAAAGGAGTTTATGGGAATTTGGTGAACAATGGTATGCCAACAAATTAAATAACTTTGATGAATAAATTCCCCAAAAGACAAAACTACTGAAGCTGGCTTTTTAAAAAAGGAAAAAAAATCTGAATAAACCTATAATAAGTAATGACTTCAAATTATAACTATACATTTTCCAGAAAGAGAAGATCTCCTCCCAATGACTTTATTGGTGAATGCTACACATTTTTAAAGAATAATTAATCCAAATTCTTCACAAACTCTGCTCAGAAATAAAAGAGAAGGACGTATTTCTCAAGCCTCAAATGAGCCAGTATTACTCTGAAACTGAAACCAGACACATCACAAAAAAAAAAGAATACCAGAGACCAATATTCAATATGAACAAAGATGAAAAAATTATCAACAAAATATTAATGTCAACTGAAAAACAATTACAACCTAAAAGTTGAGAATTATGCTTTTTTCAGCAGACAAACTGAAGATATAAGCCCAAGAGGCAGCCTCTCTCAGATATCTCTGAAAGTGACTATTTCAAAGAATTAATGAAGGCACCTGGATATATAGTTTTTCAACAAAAAACAGGTAGTCAGAATATCAAAAGATTAGTGTTTATTTAAGAAAACCAAACATCTCAAGTTAATTAATTTAGCTTATAGCTTTTTCTCTGTATGGGAAGATAAGAGTCTGGGCTCCTTGAAATAATTCCTTTGATATGTACCTTAATTATCTAGGGCCAATATCCTACTTTTCTCCATCCTGAATCCCTCAGGGTAAACACACAGTCAGGGCAGCTGCAGTAGCTGATGGCTTGATGGACATAACATCCTTTGTTTACTAATAAGCAGGTGACATTTTTTTTTCCACATTAAGAAGTCAAATTCAGCAACATATAAAAAGGATTGTACACAATAACCAAGTAGGATTGTCCCAAGGATGCAAGGCAGATTAAACATCTGAAAAAACTAATCATTTTAATGTACTATGTTTATAAAATAAAAGATAGCATTTATATAATAATTTCCATTGATTATTGATAAAGCACTTGTTTAACCTGGGCTCATGGACTTCCCTGGTGACTCAGATGGTAAATCGTCTCTCCCGTCTTTACAATGCAGGAGACCTGGGTTCAGTCCCTGGGTTGGGAAGATCCTCTGGAGAAGGAAAGGCACCCTACTCCAGTACTCTTGCCTGGAAAATCCCATGGACAGAGGAGCATGTTGGGCTACAGTCCACGGGGTCGCAAAGAGTCAGACACGACTGAGTGATTTCACTTTCACTTTCATGTTAAAACATAGTCAACAAACTAGAAGTGGAAGAGAAGTTTCCTTAGCCTGTAAAGGTTATCTATGAAAAACCCAGAACTGACATCATGCATAATTGTAAAAGACTATTTTCTTCCTAAATTTTGGAAAATTATATATTCTCACTACTTCTGCTCAAAATTGTACTATAAGTTATATTTAGGGAAATTAGATAAACTAAAGAAATAAAAGGTATTCAGATTGGAAGGAAAGATATAAAGTTACCTCTATTTGTAGATGACATTATTATAGATTGTATTATAGATCATAACACCAAAAGAACATATCAAAATAAAAAAACTAGGTAAACTAGATTCATCAAAATTTAAAACTTTTATGCTACAAATAAGACCATCAAAAAAAAAAAAAAAACACAGAATGGGAGAAAATCTTTAGAAACTGTAAATCTGATGAAGGACTTATATCCAGAATACATGAGTAGTCTTAGGACTCAAAAGTGAAACCAAATAACACATTTAAAAAATAGGCAAAAAATTGAATATATTTTCTCCAAAGAAGATATACAAATAGCCAGTAAGTATATAAAAAGATGACTACATAATTAATTATTAGGAAAATGCAAGTCAGAACCAAAATGAAATAAAAATTTTTACTCCTTGGATGGCTAAACCAAAAAATACAGACATAGGAATTTGATGGGAATGAAATTGAAACCTTCCAACTTTGCTGATATAAATGCAAAATGGTGCATCACTTTAGAATTTTCTAAAGTGAATTTTGTTTTTTTCTCAAAATGTTAAACATGGAGACACTATATGATTAAATATCCCCATTCCTAGGTATATACCCAAGACAAATAAAAATATTTTCCCACACAAAACCATGCACAAACATGTTTGTGCACATTGATAACTGCCAAAAATGGAAGCAGGTCAAATATCCATAACTGATGAATGGGTAAACAAAAGGTGGTATAATCAAGAAAGGAAATATTATTTAGTAATAAAAAAGGGAGGAAGTACTGATACATGTGACACAACACTGATGAACCTTGAAAGCATGCTAAATGAAAGAAGCAAGTCACAAAAGACAACATACTGTTCAATTCCATGAATCAGATATCCAGAAAAAACAAATCTATAGAGACAGAAAGTAGATAGATGACTACCTGAGGTGAGGGTGAGGAATGCATACTAAAGACTGCAAAATTTCTGTATGGGGTAATGAAACTATCCCAAGATTAAACAGTGGTGATGGCACAACTCCGTGACTATACTAAAATATGTTTTAAGCAGGAGATTTTTATGGTATGTGATAAATTTCAATTATGCTATTATTTGATAAATGTTTATATATATGTGTGTGTGTGTGTGTGTGTGTGTACACCTTGGAAACAATCTGCCTAGAAGAATGAAAACATGATTAAATAGATTTTAAAACATTTAATCAATTATGCTTTCTCAAAATTGAACATGTAAGAATCTTCTGAGTAAAATGCATATTATTGAGTCCCTATCCCACAAATTCTGCTTTAGGTACCTCCAAAAGATCCTATTGTAGGTTGTCCCTGGACAACGCTTTGAGAGATATTTCACTTGATGAAACACCAAGCAACCATTAAATTATGTTTCCAAAATAATTTTTAAATATTTTGACAAAATAAACATTTGAAAGTGCTAGTCACTCAGTCATTTCAGGCTATTTGGGACTGTAGCTTGCCAGGCTCCTCTGTCCATGGGATTCTCCAGGCAAGAATACTGAGTAGCTTGCCATTCTTTTCTCAAGGGGATCTTCCTGATCCAGGGATTGTACCCAGGTTCCTGCATTGCAGACATATTCTTTACCATCTGAATCACGGGGAAGCAATAATTTTTTGTGGCAGAAAGTTAAAAGGAACTCAAAAGCCTCTTGATGAAAGTTAAAGTGGAGAGTGAAAAAGTTGGCTTAAAGCTCAACATTCAGAAAACGAAGATCATGGCATCCGGTCCCACCACTTCATGGGAAATAGATGGGGAAACAGTGGAAACAGTGTCAGACTTTATTTTTCTGGGCTCCAAAATCACTACAGATGGTGATTGCAGCCATGCAATTAAAAGACGCTTACTCCTTGGAAGGAAAGTTATGACCAACCTAGATAGCATATTCAAAAGCAGAGACATTACTTTGCCAACAAAGGCTCGTCTAGTCAAGGCTATGGTTTTTCCAGTGGTCATGTATGGATGTGAGAGTTGGACTGTGAAGAAGGCTGAGTGCTGAAGAATTGATGCTTTTGAACTGTGGTGTTGGAGAAGACTCTTGAGAGTCCTTTGGACTGCAAGGAGATCCAACCAGTCCATTCTGAAGGAGATCAGCCCTGGGATTTCTTTGGAAGGAATGATGCTAAAGCTGAAACTCCAGTACTTTGGCCACCTCATGCGAAGAGTTGACACATTGGAAAAGACTCTGATGCTGGGAGGGATTGGGGGCAGGAGGAGAAGGGGATGACAGAGGATGAGATGGCTGGATGGCATCACTGACTCGATGGATGTGAGTCTGAGTGAACTCTGGGAGTTGGTGATGGGCAGGGAGGCCTGACGTGCTGTGATTCATGGGGTCGCAAAGAGTTGGACATGACTGAGCGACTGATCTGATCTGATCTGATATATTACTAGACTCATAATATAATTGGTCACATATTTGGATCTAATGACATGTTTCTATATTCTTTCATTTGTTAAAGTATGTTTATATGTCCAACAGTACTGTTTTGCATTTAACAATATAGACTGGATTTTAAAATTGAATGTATTAATCAGTAAATCTATTGTATGTAAGATATAAATCACTAAATTCCTTTATATAAGTTAAATTAAATTTAGTAATACTGAAGGAATACTCTTTGTGCAGATATTCAAAAGTGATAGTGTGGGAAATGGGAAGTGAGGTATTTACTAAAGGTTGCCTGACTAAAAACAGCTTGGTTTATATTACTCTCTTACCAATTTTTATATTATATTTAAGGCTTGCAATACACACAAGATGCTTATGCATTTTGAAGCCGACTACATTTTTATTTTGAAGCATTTAATGATAAGTTGCTGTTGGCTGAGTTTAATAGGTTCTTGAGAAAATGTGGTTGTATCTCCAGATTCATAATATCACACTAAACCAGATTTAGCATTTTATTATAGAAAGAATGGAGTCAGGAGTCACATATCTGAGACTCTTTTAAAACAGGACAGAAGAAGCCCAGAAGTAAAATGGTGGTGGGAAAAGACAATTTATTTTCCACTGCCTGCCTGCATTTAAAATAAGGGTATATTTAACCCTGAAAAGAACAGATGGACTGTATTTATAATAGTCAGAGATAAAATGTTGTATTATTCAATTCTTCTATTAATTTATTTCTATTGCTTCCACTGCCAAAAAGTGTACTGTTACATGTAGGTGAATTAAATGAAAAGAAAAATGATACCATATATGCAGTATATGATTAATGGAAAGCTATTTATTTTAAGTTTACTTTGAAGTATTTCCTAGTTTGAGTTTACCTACTGAACTCAGCCTCAAGGTAAAACATAGCATTAGATTTTAATATATTTATAATTTTTGGTACAGTACATTGACTGTTGAAAGGAAGAGCCACTCAGTGTCACCTTGATAATGTCATTGGAATAGAAGTGCTAAATATATCCAACCAACAAACAAGAGTGAGGTGGGCAAGATATAAGAAGCATAAACCATTATACCTTAAAAATTTGACTCTGAATGGGTGAGAATGAATAAACTCAATTATTTTGCTTTCAAATATCAAAGTGGTTTCATTTTTTGTCAGGTTTGGTATTTTTAAAATAAATTATTGATAGAAATGGAATGAACTATGCTTTTGAAAAGCTCCTCTTTACCTTCTGTATTGAACTGTAAATTTTAATTTGATTTTGTTTTGATCTTTTCCAAGTCTCTATCACTTAGAAAAGTGTCAGGAACATTAATGAAAATGTTCTTTGTATTATATTAATAAACATAGCTCTGGTAGAAATAATCCTTCCCATATTTAAGCCTTCACTACCAAATAAAGATAAATTGGTTTATAGCTGTAAGAAAATAAAACAGTCCACATGTACAAACTCTGCATAATATTATCAAAAATCAAAAATATATACATATATCCTTGAATCAGAAGCAATGTTGGGTAATCATCTTGATATTAAGCAGTTATTTGCTTGATTGACAGTTCCTTCACTACCAATGTGAACTAGATAAATTATTTAATTATTTTGAGCTTCTCTTTCTCAATTGTAAGATAGGAAGAACATCTTGTGATATAAGAAAATATG
Organism: Bos indicus; assembly: GCF_029378745.1. Lineage (NCBI taxonomy): Eukaryota > Metazoa > Chordata > Mammalia > Artiodactyla > Bovidae > Bos > Bos indicus. The sequence continues at coordinate 93,155,939 of NC_091767.1, forward strand.
AATTTAAAGTATCTTTTTCTTAACTCAAAAGAAATAAATTCCCTAGAAATTAAATATTTGTTAGTTTATGATGATTGAAATACTATTTATTAATTCCTGTTTTAGTATTATAATCCTGGATACATTACCATTAAATATATCTTAAAATAAGTCATTTAAACTGCATCTAATAGATACTAAGTAATTATTCCAACTTGACCACTATCACTTAATTTTACGAGATGGAAATTAAAATTCTCAAAGATGATTTTTCCCAAGTCACAAAATTAGCTATTAAGTCAAGTATACGGGCACAAGGAGGAGGCAATGGCACCCCACTCCAGTACTCTTGCCTGGAAAATCCCATGGATGGAGGAGCCTGGTAGGCTTCAGTCCATGGGGTCGCGAAGAGTCAGACATGACTGAGTGACTTCACTTTTACTTTTCACTTTCATGCATTGGAGAAGGAAATGGAAACTCACTCCAGTGTTCTTGCCTGGAGAATCTCAGGGACGGAGGAGCCTGGTGGGCTGCCATCTATGGGGTCTCACAGAGTCGGACACAACTGAAGTGACTTAGCAGTAGCAGCATACAGGCACAATTCAATCAGCAGTCTAGTATCTTTGTATGAATAAAATGAAGAAATGTCAGGATGTATGTAATAGTTCCTTTTTGCACCTAGTTGCCTTGCCAGCTATGGAAATGGGCAATTTGAAATTATCATCCTCTGAGTAAAGCTCTTTCATTAAGTTGTTGATTTCCAAAACCTTCAATTTATGCAATATTTGAGCTTATCCTCTAACTTATATACACACATCTCCCACATATTGAGATTATAGGTACTAAATCCTTTGACATCTGTGGGAGTGGGTAAAGTATGATGTACATCACCACTCTTCTATTCAATTTGTCATGGGAAAAATAGATAATGGAGTATGTTTTATCCAATTTTACTACAGGTATGAAGTAAAAGTATTATCTTTCTAAAAGTTTCAAATTATTAACTACTGATATATTGCTGAGGGGTTTTACTCTGTATTATAAAGATTGATATAAAACAGACAGAATGGCTATATGAAAAACAGTAGTGCTAAAATGATTGGATGAGTTAGAAGGAAATCACTTTTAGCTCAGGATGAAGATGTCCCTTCCAACAGTTAGTGCTGACAAATGATTAAAGCCTTCTGAAGTAGTGAGTTATCTGTTAACTGAAGAAGTTCAAGTAGTTGGTTTTCATGGACTTTGTACAGAAGGTTGAACTACTGAATGAGTGCTTTGATTTGATGTTGCTCAAGTCCATTCCAGTCCAGAGACCGAAATTCTGTGATCTTCATAGAATGCTAGTAGATCATAGACCACATATTTGAACTGTAGGCACTAACTCCTGCACTTCCAGGATGTTAGTAGAGATTATGAAAGTTAAATATAAATAACGATTATAAGGTGATTTTAGAGTATACAAAGGAATTGTGCATAATGTTTAAATCTCACACCAACCCTGCATGAGAATTATTTTTATTATCATTCCTATTGTAAAGGAATGAGAGTTCAGGAAAGTTTAGTGACTTGGCTGTGGTCATCAACTGATTAGATATCAACCCTGGTGGCTCAGAGTGTAAAGCATCTGCCTGCAATACGGGAGACCTGGGTTCAATCCTTGGGTTGGGAAGATCCCCTGGAGATGGAAAAGCACGATACTCTTGTCTGGAAAATCCCATGGATGGAGAAGCCTGGCAGGCTACAGTACATAGGGTCGCAAAGAGTTGGACATGACTTCACTTTCACTTTCTTCCATTAATAGTAGTAGTATAGTCACTCAGTCGTGTCCGACTCTGCAACTCCATGGACTGTAGTCTGCCAAGCTTCTCTGTCCGTGGGAATCTCCAGACAAGAATACTGGAGTGGGTTGCCATTCCCTTCTCACGGGCATCTTCCCCACTCAGGGTTTGAATCTGGGTCTCCCACATTTCAGGGAGATTCTTTACCACTTGAGCCACCAGGGAGGCCCAACCCTCCATTATCCACCCATTGTTAACTGATAAGGGATGCAGATGAGTCCTGATACAAAACTGTCTTTCCAAATTTCTTGTCTGTTTTACTATATGATTATAATTAAGGAGAAGTAATTTAAAATTTTCCTGGGTTTCCTTTGCATGAAAAAAATATATATATCAGAGTAAAGATTTAAAAATCAATGAGAATCTCATGAAACTATTGTAATATCACTCTTTGATTTAACTTCCTAAGGGAGTATATGCTGTATGGCATCATCCAGTGTGGCATTATCATTAAGACAAGCCCCTGGGAAAGGTCCCAGCCTGTTAGGATGATATAGTGTGCTGTGGCATCATGCCTCAGTCAGAATCCATTTCTGAAAGGATCAATCTCATTTTTGAGGACCTTCAGGGAAACCAAGAGAGTAGGAACTGCTGATCTGCCTGTTTTGCCTTGGTTACACTTGTCTTCTGAATTAGGAATGCAGGATTGTTTTAAATGTGCTGCTTCAGGGCTTCCTGTGGATATAATTTTTTAAAGCTCCTTTTGAATCTCATTTTGTACTGAGCTGGTTAACACCAACAAATGCCAGTTCTGCACTCTCAACAATATGATAAGGGGGTGCTTCTTTACACCCTTTAAGAAACACTTGGTTCTGCAACTCTCCAAGGGCAGAGCTAAATTCTCTTTATCCCCCTCTACTTGGCTCATTCTATTCTATTCCTCAACACTAAGAAGGAAGGATTTTTTTCAACCTTAATAGCATCAACTTTCAGCCTGTTTTAATATGGCTGAAATATGAAATACAACTTTTAATAAAGCAGAACTGGTTTGTTTTCTTTATTTTGATGTATTAAAGGGTCATAATGCAAAGATGTCTCCTTCACCTTCTGAGAATATTTCATGCTATCTGACCTTGAAGAAAGAGGAATTTTATTTTAATGACTCATGGCTTTGAATTTAATGAGCCAACAAGACTGCTTATGAAAGAATCAAAAGGACAGTAGGGTTATCAGTTGCTTGTTTAGATATTTTTCTTTTTTTTAATTTCCTTTTGAACATAGGAATAAAGTGACTGTACCCGTGAGAATTCAGGATATCACTAGAGTGGGGTCAGGATTTTGAAGTAAAGTGGAGGATCCCTGGATGCCTGGGAGTTCATGCTGGGGAAGTATCCTAGGATTATGTTAGAAAAGTCAGTGTCTTAACCTAGTGAAGAAACAGGGCAAAAGAGACTGCTTAAATTTCCAGAAGTCTTGTAGAAGCTTAATCTTTATAAATTACCCCCAAACTTCAAAAGCGGGGGAGAAAATTTCTATTGCCTCACTCAACTGATTATCCCTTCTCTAACTCATGAAAATATGGCTTCAACAGTAACACACTTCACCTGCAGATTGTTTGCATACACAGCTCTGCCACAATGCCCCACAATACATCTATGCCCCATAAGAGACAGCCTGGAGCCTTTTGAGGCTTACCTAGCATCCAAACATCACTCCTTGGAATGCTGAACCAAATATGCTGGACACTGCTGATACAAAACAATGATTAATAACAGGCAATGGCACCCCACTCCAGTACTCTTGTTTAGAAAATCCCATGGATGGAGGAGCCTGGAAGGCTGCAGTCCATGGGGTCGCTGAGGGTCGGACATGACTGAGCGACTTCACTTTCATTTTTCACTTTGATGCATTGGAGAAGGAAATGGCAACCCACTCCAGTGTTCTTGCCTGGAGAATCCCAGGGATGGGGGAGCCTGGTGGGCTGCCGTCTATGGGGTCGCACAGAGTCGGACATGACTGAAGTGACTTAGCAGCAGCAGTAGCAAGCCATATACACATCAAAATTATACAGTTAGAAATGAAAATAGCAATAAAATGGCTTGTCAGGTTTTTGTTGTTTGTTTTGTTTTTATGTTATTGAAGTATTTAATATATTGAATTTAATTTTGTCAGTCTTTGTAAATTCTGAAGAATGTGAGGATTCAGGAACAAGAGGGGTTAATGACATATATTTCATTAATTCACTTGAATCTAAGTTGCATTCCTACTCAGTGCTAGACCCTGTTGTAAATTCTGTGGATGGATGAGTGAACAAGACATACAAGATACTTACACTTATAATACTGGCATCCTAGCATTATGTTGGCAAAAATAATAATAATTTTAAAAAGATAATGCAGAGAGTGGTGTAATAAAACTAGAACAGGATGTTATACCATATAGTAACTGGAGGTAAAAGAGGATGAATTATTTTACATTGGTTGGAAAAAGAGTCTTTTATATCTAGATTTCAAAGCATTTCTCATAGGGAAACCAGGGAGTGCAGATACATGCACAAACATGTTTGCCATGTTTAAGGGGAGAAAAGTTAGTTTTCTATGACTGAAGTTAGAGGATAAAGAAGAAAATGGTAAGAAATTGGATCAACAAAGTTGAGAGAGGCTAGATGATATAGAGCCCTGTAGGTCAGTATAAGGAATTTGAATTTCATTATGTATGTAATTAGAAGCCATAGCTTTTAAGCAAGAGAGTAATATAATATAATTGATGACATTGATTTTGTTGTTTAAATTTTTTTCTTGAAAAAAGAATAAATTTTATTAGAGAAAGACAAAAAGCAGAGGAACCAGTTAGGAGGTCATTGCAGTAGTCCCTAAAAGAAATAATAGTGTCCTGCATTAGGGGCATCACAGAGTAAACAAAAAGAAGAGAGGGATTTTGAGTATCTTTTGAAAGTAGAGCTGTAGGAACTTGTTTATGCTTTGAATGCCAATCTTGAAAGAAAGAAAAGAAAGGCAGGTAATATATATTACAGATTACATTTAAAGCCCTAGGCATCAATGGATTTCCTAGTAAGATAATTTAGGTCAAGAATGAGGGAAGATCTAGGGCTGAGCCTGTTAAGTCTCCAACATTAGGCACTGAAGTGGATGAAAGACAGCAAAAGCACTAAGAAATATACCTCCATTGATGATGCGTAAGATTTTGTCTTTCACAATTTGAACAGTGGGCACCATTTATTAACATTTAGTAAGATGAAGTGTGGATCACAATAAACTGTGGAAAATTCTGAAAGAGATAGGCATACCAGACCACCTGACCTGCCTCTTGAGAAACCTGTATGCAGGTCAGGAAGCAACAGTTAGAACTGGACATGGAACAACAGACTGTTTCCAAATAGGAAAAGGAGTATGTCAAGGCTGTATATTGTCACCCTGCTTATTTAACTTCTATGCAGAGTACATCATGAGAAACGCTGGGCTGGAAGAAGCACAAGCTGGAATCAAAGATTTCTGGGAGAAATATCAATAACCTCAGATATGCAGATGACACCACCCTTATGGCAGAAAGTGAAGAAGAACTAAAGAGCCTCTTGATGAAAGTGAAAGAGGAGAGTGAAAAAGTTGACTTAAAGCTCAATATTCAGAAAACTAAGATCATGGCATCCAGTCCCATCACTTCATGGAAAATAGATGGGGAAACAGTGGCTGACTTTATTTTTCTGGGCTCCAAAATCACTGCAGATGGTGATTGCAGCTGTGAAATTAAAAGACGCTTACTTCTTGGAAGGAAAGTTATGACCAACCCAGAGAGCATATTAAAAAACAAAGACATTACTTTGCCAACAAAGGTTTGTCTAGTCAAGGCTATGGTTTTTCCAGTGGTCATGTACGGATGTGAGAGTTGGACTATAAAGAAAGCTGAGTGCTGAAGAATTGATGCTTTTGAACTGTGGTGTTGGAGAAGATTCTTGAGAGTCCCTTGGACTGCAAGGAGACCCAACCAGTCCATCCTAAAGGAGATCAGGCCTGGGTGTTCATTGGAAGGACTGATGTTGAAGCTGAAACTCCAATACTTTGTCCACCTGATGTGAAGAGCTGACTCATTTGAAAAGACTCTGAAGCTGGGAAAGATTGAGGGCAGGAGGAGAAGGGGATGACAGAGGATGAGATGGTCATATGGCATCACCAGCTCGATGGACATGGGTTTGGATGGACTCCGGGAGTTGGTGATGGATAGGGAGTGCTGCAGTTCATGGAGTCTCAAAGAGTCGGACATGACTGAGTGACTGAACTGAAACTGAAACTGAAGATGAGAAAAACAGGTTTGACATGGGAGCAATCAAAACAAAAAATGTCAACTTCATAGAAACAATAGAATGGTGGTTGCCATGGGCTAGAGAGTAAGGGAAATTGGAAGATATTGGTCATAGGATGCAAACTTGCAGTTATAAGATGAGTAAGTTATGAAGATCAAACACATAACATGGTGACTATAGTTAATATACTATTATTTTGTATACTTCAAATTTGCTAAAGGATTAGATCTTAAGCACTCTTACTGCCAATAAAAAGGTAACTATATGAGGTGGTTGATGTGTTGATTAACCTGATTGTGGTAAATATCTCACAGTGAATTTGTATATCAAATGATCACGTTGTATACGTTAAATATATATCATTTTCATTTGTCAAATGTACCTCAATAAAGTTGGAAGGGAATAAAAGTTCTGTTTGTTCATGTTAATTTTGAGATTTCTCCTAGAGATCTAGAGATATCAAGTATGTAGTTGGGTATCAGATTGCAATGTGGTTCCTTCAGCCAATCACAGTAACCACAGAGGGAGAGATAAATAGAATGTATTGTGATAAATTATAGCTTTGGCCAGAGGAGAAAATAAATAAAAATTTATAGAAATGGTAAGAGTTGACCCCCAAATCTCTTGTCAGGATTGTCAGAAGGAACCACTTAAAGATGAGATAAGATCATTTCATGGCTTGTCACCAGATCCCTTAGATATCTATAAATGTCTTTGATACATGATAGTGAGCCTATCTAGCTCAGTCTCTGTGGGGTCTCTGGGTCCTGGATTGCACAAGGTTTGGTTGAGCCCTCTGAGTGTCTCTGGCAGGTAAGGGCTTTGATTCTAAACATGATTTCGCCCCTCCTCCCATCTTGCTGGGGCTTCTCCTTGGCCCTTGGATGTGGAATATCTTTATTTGATTTGATCCAACATTCTCCAGTCGACTGTTGTTTAGCAGTGAGTTGTAGTTTTGAAGTTCTCACAAGAGAAGACATCTTACTCTAAGCACAGCCATGAAGAATAACAGAGAAATCCTGTCCTAGAGGAAGGAGTGTGTTGAGTCTCTGAACATCTTCCCTGACACAGGACAGCTGGAAATGAACCAAGGGCTGCATCTGAACCTCAGTCTACCAATACCAGAGTCCATGTTGTCTTCCCATAAGAGCAAGAATTTTAGAAAATTCTTACAGAGATAGGAATACCAGACCACCTGACCTTCAGATCAGTTCAGTTCCCCAGTCGTGTCTGACTCTTTGAGACCCCACAGACTGCAGCACGCCAGGCCTCCCCATCAATCACCAACTCCTGGAGCCTACTCAAAGTCCATTAAGCCCATATCATCTAACCATCTCATCCTCTGTCGTCCCCTTCTCCTACTGCCTTCAATCTTCATCAGGGTCTTTTCTAATGAGTCATTTCTTTTGCTTCAGGTGGCCCAAGTATCAGAGCTTCAGCTTCAACATCAGTCCTTCCGATGAATATTCAAGACTGATTTCCTTTAGGATGGACTGGTTGGATCTCCTTGAAGTCAAAGGGACTCTCAAGAGTCTTCTCCAACACCACATTTCAGAAGCATCAATTCTTCAGTGCTCAGCTTTCTTTATGTCCTGAATATTTCAGTCCTGAATATTCATTGGAAGGACTGATGTTGAAGCTGAAACTCCAATTCTTTGGCCACCTGATGCGAAGAACTGACTCATTGGAAAAGACCCTGATGCTGGGAAAGATTGAAGGAGGGAGGAGAAGGGGACAACAGAGGATGAGATGGTTGGATGGCATCACCAACTCTATGGATATGAGTTTGAGTAAGCTCCAGGAGTTGGTGATGGACAGAGAAGCCTTGTGTGCTGCAGTGCATGGTGTCACAGAGTTGGACACGACTGAGCGACTGAACTGAACTGCACTGAGTAAGCCCATGACAGGAGTACAAGGAGTCTTTGGTGCTGGACCTCACAATCAGGGTATGATATTTATTTCGTGCTTGCATTATTGTTTCTTAGTTAAAATAAACCATTAATGAATATTCTTGGTGTACAGGATAAAAAATTAAATATTAAATGTAAAAAAAAAGTCCTGGCTCTAGGTGTAACATACTGGGATCCTTGAAAGTTAACATGGCTTAGGTCTCTCTCAGCCTCTCAGAAGCCCTGATGTGATGCTATTGGCATGTGGAAATGCAGTTTAAGTGTTATGCCAGGATTTATTTTTGAGGAAAGTTGCAATAGGAAATTTTCGCATGACTTGAGTCATAACTGTACCATTTCTTTATCATTCTAAGGGGAAACCCAAACCTAAGAACGTTACAGAAAACGTATCATATTCTGAAAAGTATCCTTCCAAAATATAAAACACCACAAAAGTCATAGAAAGACTTCTAATTCCATTCAAGAAATGCTATCAAGAGTTAAAATTTCAACCCTGTATCTTTTGAAGTTCAGGAGAGCAGTAATGGCAGTGGTTGTTTTACCAAACATGGGTCCACATGAAAGCCAACCTATTGACACTGGATTGTAGTGAAGGCAGTTCCAGCACTTATTATTGGCACCAGTCAAAACCTGTGGGGCAGCTAGTGCTCAAAAAACTGAACTCCCTGATGAGTTACAGAGAAAAGTTATTAAGGGCAAGGGAAAGGAGAGGAATCACATTGTGTATGATTGGCTGGTGCATAGTTCTCTGATTGGCTGATGATGAGATAAAAGGACAGTGTCACAGGGTAACATTATCAGTTCTTAAATTCCAGCTGGTCTTAGGCTACATGCAACTGGTCATTTTGCAGTTGGCTTCTTCCATTTGGCGGGGATTTTAGGATCTGTAAAACAACTCTGGAATGCACATCAGATACTGTTACCTGTATATTTCAGAAAGGGAATAAAGATTTGGTAACTGGGATAAGGTTGATTTACTGTTTAAATTGTTACCAGTTCTAGCCAAATTGTTATTTGTTTTGTAATATTTTAAAAATTGTAGCTGGCTAACAATCTTGTGATAGTTTCAGGTGTATTGTAAATCAATATTTGCAATAAAATATTGCAAATATAAAAGATTAAATTGTATATAATATAAAATATTATATAAAATATTCCATTTTATATAATAAATATATATATATATAATTACAAAATACTGAGTATACTTCCAGTTGTTATACACTAGATCTTTTTGTTTATCTATTTTATATGTAGTAGTATGTATATATTGAATCCAAACTCCTAATTTATCCCTTCCCTCTCCCTTCCTGCTTTGATAACCATAAGTTTGTTTTCTGTATCTGTGGGTCTATTTCTATTTTATAAAGGAGTTCATTTGTTTGTTTGTTTGTTTGTTTGTTTTGGATTTCACATATAAACAATATCTTATGATCTTTGCCTTTCTCTATTTGGCTTACTTCACTTTGTGTGAAAATCTCTAGGTCCATCCATGTTGCTACAGATGACATTATTTCATTCTTTTTTATGACTGAATATTTTTCCATTATGTGTGTGTGTGTGTATATATATACCAAATCTTTACCCAATCATCTGTTGATGGACATATATAGGTTTTCTCCATGTCTTGGCTATTACAGTGCTGCAAGAACACTGGGTCTATGTATCTTCGTGAATTATAGTCCTCTCCAGATATATGCATATGAGATCCCTGAATCATAGGGTAACTCCGTTTTTAACTTTTTAAAGTACTTCCATACTACTCTCCATAATGGCTGTACAAATTTACATTCCCACAAAGAGTGAAAGAGAATTCCTTTTTCTCCACTCTGTCTTCAGCATTTACTATGTGCAGACTTTTTAATGATGGTCATTCTGACCAGTGATAGAATTCCAGTTGAGCTATTTCAATTCCTAACAGATGATGCTGTGAAAGAACTGCACTCAATCTGTCAGCAAATTTGGAAAATTCAGCAGTGGCCACAGGACTGGAAAAGGTCAGTTTTCATTCCACTCCCAAAGAAAGGCAATGCCAAAGAATGCTCAAATTACTACACAATTGCACTCATTTCACACACTATTAAAGTAATGATCAAAATTCTCCAAGCCAGGCTTCAACAATATGTGAACCATGAATTTCCAGATGTTCAACCTGGATTTAGAAAAGACAGAGGAACCAGTGATCAAATTGCCAACATCTGTTGAATCATGGAAAAAGCAAGAGAGTTCCAGAAAAACATCTATTCTGCTTTATTGACTATGCCAAAACCTTTGACTATGTGGATAACCACAAACTGTGGAAAATTCTGAAAGAGATGGGAATATCAGATCACCTGACCTGCCTCTTGAGAGATTTGTATGCAGGCCAGGAAGCAACAGTTGGAACTTGACATGGAACAATAGACTGGTTCTAAATAGGAAAAGGAGTACGTCAAGTCTGTATACTGTCATCCTGCTTATTTAACTTATACGCAGAATACATCATGAGAAATGCTGAACTGGTTGAAGCACAAACTGGAATCAAGATTGCAGGGAGAAATATCAATAACCTCAGATATGCAGATGACACTACCCTTAGAGCAGAAAGCAAAGAAGAACTAAAAAGGCTCATGATTAAAGTGAAAGAGGAGAGTGAAAAAATTGGCTTAAAGCTCAACATTCAGAAAACTAAGATCATGGCATCTGGTCCCATCACTTCATGGCAAATAGATGTGGAAACAGTGGAAACAGTGTCAGACTTTGTTTTTTGGGGCTCCAAAATCACTGCACATGGTGATTGCAGCCATGAAATTAAAAGATGCTTATTCCTTGGAAGGAAAGTTATGACCAAACTAGACAGCATATTAAAAAACAGAGATATTACTTTGCCAGCAAAGGTCCATCTAGTTAAGGCTATGGTTTTTCCAATAATCATGTACGGATGTGAGAGTTGGACTATAAAGAAAGCTGAGCACCAAAGAATTGATGCTTTTGAACTATGGTGTTGGAGAAGACTCTTGAGAGTCCCTTGGACTGCAAAGAGATCCAACCAGTCCATCCTAAAGGAAATCAGTCCTGGGTGTTCTTTGGAAGAACTGATGAAGCTGAAACTCCAATACTTTGGCCACCTGATGTGAAGAGCTGACTCATTTGAAAAGACCCTGATGCTGGGAAAGATTGAGGGCAGGAGGAGAAGGGGATGACAGAGGATGAGATGGTTGGATGGCATCACTGACTCAGTGGACATGGAATTGGGTGGATTCCGGGGTTGGTGATGGACAGGGAGACCTGGCATGCTGCCGTCCATGGGGTCACAAAGAATCAGACATGACTGAGCGACTGAACTGAACTGAACTGAACTGACCATAGATGCATGGGTTTATGGATGGATTTATTTATGGGCTTTTTTTTTTTTTAATATAGTTTACAATGTTGTGTTACTTACTACTGCACAGCAAAGTGATTCAGTTATACATATATATGTATATATACATATGAATATTGTTCTTTGCCATATACAGTAAGACCATGTTGCTTATCCATTTTGTATGTAAAAGCTTATATCTGTAACCCCAAATTCCCACTCTGTCCTTCCTCCAAACCCCTTCTCTATCCTTCCTCCTGCTGCTTTGTCACTTCAGTCATGTCCGACTCTGTGCGACCCCGTAGACGGCAGCCCACCAGGCTTCCCCGTCCCTGGGATTCTCCAGGCAAGAACACTGGAGTGGGTTGCCATTTCCTTCTCCAATGCATGAAAGTGAAAAGTGAAAGTGAAGTAGCTCAATCGTGTCCGACTCCAGCGACCCCATGGACTGCAACCCACCAGGCTCCCCCATCCATGGGATTTTCTAGGCAAAATTACTGAAGTGGGGTGCCATTGCCTCCTCCAACCCCTCCCTTTTGGCAACCATTAATCTGTTCTTTGTATCTGTGATTCTGTTTCTGTTTCATAGAAAGGTTCATTTGTATCACACATCAGTTCAGTTCAGTCACTCAGTTGTGTCCATTTCTTTGTGATCCCATGGACTGCAGCATGCAAGGCTTCCCTGTCCATCACCAACTCCCATGGCTTGCTCAAACTTGTGTCCATCAAGTCAGTGATGCCATCCAACCATCTCATCCTCTGTTGTCCCCTTCTATTCACACCTTCAATTTCCCAGCTTCAGGGTCTTTTCCAATGAGTCAGTTCTTTGCATCAGGTGGCCAAAGTATTGGAGTTTCAGCTTCAACATCAGTCCTTCCAATGAATATTCAGGACTGATTTCCTTAGAATTGACTGATTTGATCACCTTGCAGTCCAGACTCTCAAGAGTCTTCTCCAATATCACAGTTCAAAAGTATCAGTTCTTTGGTGCTCAGCTTTCTTTATAGTCCAACTCGCACATCCATACATGACTACTGAAAAAACCATAGTTTTGACTATATGGACATTTGTCGGCAAACTAATGTTTCTGCTTTTTAATATGCCATCTAGGTTGGTCATAGCTTTTCTTTCAAGGAGCAAGAGTCTTTTAATTTCATGGCTGTAGTCACCATCTGCAGTGATATTGGGGCCAAAAAATATAAATAAAGAAAGTTTTACTTCTTCCATTGTTTCCACATCTATTTGCCATGAAGTGATGGGACTAGATGCCATGATCTTAGTTTTCTGATTGTTGAGTTTTAAGTCAACTTTTTCACTCTCCTCTTCACTTTCATCAAGAGGCTCTTCAGTTCTTCTTCACTTTCTGCCATAAATTTGGTGTCATCTGTGTATCTCAGATTATTGATATTTCTTCTGGCAATCTTGATTCCAACTTGTTCTTCATTAAGCCCAGCATTTTGCATGATATACTCTGCACAGAAGTTAAATAAGCAGGGTGACAATATACAACCTTGAACTACTCCTTTTCCTATTTGGAACCAGTTTGTTGTTCCATGTCCAGTTGTAACTGTTGCTTCTTGACCTGCATGAGGTTTGTCAAGAGGCAGGTCAGGTGATCTGCTATTCCCATCTTTTAAAGAATTTTCTACATTTTGTTATGATCCATAGATCAAAGGCTTTGGCATAGTCACTAAAGCAGAAAGATGTTTTTCTGGAACTCTCTTGCTTTTTTGATGATTCAACAGATATTGACAATTTGACTTCTTGTTCCTCAGCCTTTTCTAAATCCATCTTGAACATCTGGAAGTTCACAATTCATGTATTGTTGAAGCCTGGCTTGGAGAATTTTAAGCATTGCTTTGCTAGTGTGTGAGATGAGTACAGTCGTGTGGTGATTTGAATATTCTTTGGCATGGCCTTTCTATGTGTATCACACATAAGTGATATAATATGATATTTCTCTTTCCCTTTCTGGCTTACTTCATATAGCATGATAATCTCTAGTTGCAGCCATGTTGCTACAAGTAGCATTATTTCTTTCTTTTCTTTGGCTGAGTAGTACTCCATTATATATATGTAGTTCATCTTCTTTGAGAAGGAAAAGGCACCCTACTCCAGTACTCTTGCCTGGAAAATCCCATGGATGGAGGAGCCTGGTGAGCTGCAGTCCAAGGGGTCGCTAAGAGTCAGACACAACTGAGCGACTTCACTTTCACTTTTCACTTTCACACATTGGAGAAGGAAATGGCAACCCACTCCAGTGTTCTTGCCTGGAGAATCCCAGGGATGGAGGAACCTGGTGGACTGCCATCTATGGGGTCGCATAGAGTTGTACATGACTAAAGGAACTTAGCAGCAGCAGTAGCAGCAGCATCTTCTTTATTCACTTATCTGTTGATTGTTAAATAATATTTACGGGTTTTCTGTCCTGTTCTATTTATATATATGTTTATCTTTGAGGCAGTTCCATACTATTTTGATGACTGTAGTCTGAAGTCAGGGATCAGATTTCTCTAACTGTTGTTCTTTCTTAAGATTGCTTTGACTATTCAAGGCCTTTTGTGTCTCTATACAAATTTTAAGATTTTTGCTTTAGTTCTGTGAAAAATGTCATTGGTAGTTTGACAGAGGTTGCATTGTATCTGTATATTGTTTGAATCTGTGGACTAACTTGAGTATTATACCATTTTAACAGTACTGATTGTCAGACTTTATTTTCCTGGGCTCCAAAATCACTACAGATGGTGACTGCAGCCATGAAATTAAAAGACGCTTACTCCTTGGAAGGAAAGTTATGACCAACCTAGATAGCATATTCAAAAGCAGAGACATTACTTTGCCAACAAAGGTTTGTCTAATCAAGGCTATAGTTTTTCCTGTGGTCATGTATGGATGTGAGAGTTGGACTGTGAAGAAGGCTGAGCGCCGAAGAATTGATGCTTTTGAACTGTGGTGTTGGAGAAGACTCTTGAGAGTCCCTTGGACTGCAAGGAGATCCAACCAGTCCATTCTGAAGGAGATCAGCCCTGGGAATTCTTTGGAAGTAATGATGCTAAAGCTGAAACTCCAGTACTTTGGCCACCTCATGAGAAGAGCTGACTCATTGGAAAAGACTCTGATGCTGGGAGGGATTGGGGGCAGGAGGAGAAGGGGCCGACAGAGGATGAGATGGCTGGATGGCATCACTGACTCGATGGACGTGAGTCTGAGTGAACTCCAGGAGTTGGTGATGGACAGGGAGGCCTGGCATGCTGCGATTCATGGGGTCGCAAAGAGTCGGACACGACTGAGCGACTGATCTGATCTGATCTGATCTGATTCTTCTAATCCAAGAACATGGTATATCTTTCCACCTGTTTATGTTGTCTTCAGTTTCTTTTATCAGCATCTTATAGTTTTCAGAATGCAGATGTTTTGCCTCCTTAGGAAAGTTTATTTCCTAGGTATTTTATTCTTTATGATGCACTGATAATTGTGGTTAGGAGTATTTCATTAATTTTCCTTTCTGATCTTTAGTTATTGTATAGACATGCAACAGATTTCTATGTCTTCATTTTGTATCCTACAACTTTACTGAATTCATTGATGAACTCCTATAGTTTCTGGTAGTATCTTTTAGGATTTTCTATGTATAGTATCTGGAGAAGGCAATGGCACCCCACTCCAATACTCTTGCCTGGAAAATCCCATGGACAGAGGAGCCTGGTGGGCTGCAATCCATGGGGTCGCTAAGAGTCAGACACATCTGAGTGACTTCACTTTCACTTTTCACTTTCATGCATTGGAGAAGGAAATGGCAACTCACTCCAGTGTTCTTGCCTGGAGAATCCCAGGGATGGGGGAGCCTGGTGGGCTTCATCTATGGGGTCGCAAAGAGTTGGACACGAATGAAGTGACTTAGCAGCATGTATAGTATCATATCATATGCAAACAGTGACAGTTTTATACCTTCTTTTACAGTTTAGATTATTTTTATTTATTTTTCTTCTCTGATTGCTGTGTCTACAACTTCCAAAACTATGGTGAATAAAAGTGGTGAGAGTGAGTATCCTTGTCTTATTGCTGATCTTAATAGAAAATGCTTTATCATCTTTTCACCATTGAGTGTGGTATTAGCTATGTTTGTCATATATGGCTTTTATTTTGTTGAGCTATGTTCCCTTTATTCTCATTTTTTTGGAGAGTTTTTATCATAAATTGATGTTTAATTTTACCAAAAGCTCTTGCATCTATTGAGATGATCATATGGTTTTTATTCTTCAGTTTGTTAATCTGGTGTACCACACAGATTGATTTGCAGACATTGAAAAATCATTGCAATTCTGGGATAAATCTCACTTGATTAGGTGTCAGAGATTAGATGAGATCAGTCGCTCAGTTGTGTCCTACTCTTTGCAACACCATGAATCACAGCACACCAGGCCTCCCTGTCCATTACCAACTCCTGGAGTTCACTCAGACTCACGTCCATCGAGTCAGTGATGCCATCCAGCCATCTCATGCTCTGTCAGCCCCTTCTCCTCCTGCCCCCAATCCCTCCCAGCATCAGAGTCTTTTCCAATGAGCCAACTCTTCGCATAAGGTGGCCAAAGTACTGGAGTTTCAGCTTTAGCATCATTCCTTCCAAAGCAATCCCAGGGCTGATCTCCTTTAGAGTGGACTGGTTGGATCTCCTTGCAGTCCAAGGGACTCTCAAGAGTCTTCTCCAACACCACAGTTCAAAAGCATCAATTCTTCGTCGCTCAGCCTTCTTCACAGTCCAACTCTCACATCCATACATGATCACAGGAAAAACCATAGCCTTGACTAGATGAACCTTTGTTGGCAAAGTAATGTCTCTGCTTTTGAATATGCTATCTAGGTTGGTCATAACTTTCCTTCCAAGGAGTAAGCGTCTTTTAATTTCATGGCTGCAGTCACCATCTGCAGTGATTTTGGAGCCCAGAAAAATAAAGTCTGACACTGTTTCCACTGTTTCCCCATCTATTTCCCATGAAGTGATGGGACCGGATGCCATAATCTTCGTTTTCTGAATGTTGAGCTTTAAGCCAACTTTTTCACTCTCCACTTTCACTTTCATCAAGAGGCTTTTGAGATCCTCTTCACTTTCTGCCATAAGGGTGGTGTCATCTGCATATCTGAGGTTATTGATATTTCTCCTGGCAATCTTGATTCCAGCTTGTGTTTCTTCCAGTCCAGCGTTTCTCATGATGTACTCTGAATATAAGTTAAATAAGCAGGGTGACAATATACAGCCTTGACGAACTCCTTTTCCTATTTGGAACCATTCTGTTGTTCCATGTACAGTTCTAACTGTTGCTTCCTGACCTTCATACACATTTCTCAAGAGGCAGATCAGGTGGTCTGGTATTCCCATCTCTTGAAGAATTTTCCACAGTTTATTGTGATCCACACAGTCAAAGGCTTTGGCATAGTCAATAAAGCAGAAATAGACGTTTTTCTGGAATTCTCTTGCTTTTTCTATGCCAGCGGATGTTGGCAATTTGATCTCTGGTTCCTCTGCCTTTTCTAAAACCAGCTTGAACATTGGGAAGTTCATGGTTCACATATTGCTGAAGCCTGGCTTGGAGAATTTTGAGCATTACTTTACTAGCCTGTGAGATGAGTGCAGTTGTGTGGTAGTTTGAGCATTCTTTGGCATTGCCTTTCTTTGGGATTGGAATGAAGACTGACCTGTTCCAGTCCTGTGGCCACTGCTGAGTTTTCCAAATTTGCTGGCATATTGAGTGCAGCACTTTCAGGATTTGGAGTAGCTCAACTGGAATTCCATCGCCTCCACTAGCTTTGTTTGTAGTGATGCTTTCTAAGGCCCACTTGACTTCACATTCCAGGATGTCTGGCTCTAGGTCAGTGATCACACCATCGTGATTATCTGGGTCGTGAAGATCTTTTATGTACAGTTCCTCTGTGTATTCTTGCCATCTCTTCTTAATATCTTCTTCTTCTGTTAGGTCCATTCCATTTCTGTCCTTTATCGAGCTCATCTTTGCATGAAATGTTCCTTTGGTATTTCTCATTTTCTTGAAGAGATCCCTAGTCTTTCCCATTCTGTTGTTTTCCTCTATTTCTTTGCATTGATTGCTGAAGAAGGCTTTCTTATCTCTTCTTGCTATTCTTTGGAACTCTGCATTCAGATATTTATATCTTTCCTTTTCTCCTTTGCTTTTCACTTCCCTTGTTTTCACAGCTATTTGTAAGGCCTCCCCAGACAGTCATTTTGCTCTTTTGATTTCTTTTCTTTTGGAATGGTCTTGATCCCTCTCTCCTGTACAATGTCACGAACCTCATTCCATAGTTCATCAGGCACTCTATCTATCAGATCTAGGCCCTTAAATCTATTTCTTACTTCCACTGTATAATCATAAGGGATTTGATTTAGGTCATACCTGAATGGTCTAGTGGTTTTCCCTACTTTCTTCAATTTAAGTCTGAATTTGGCAATAAGGAGTTCATGGTCTGAGCCACAGTCAGCTCCTGGTCTTGTTTTTGCTGACTATATAAAGCTTCTCCATCTTTGGCTACAAAGAATATAGTAAATCTGATTTCATTGTTGACCATCTGATGATGTCCATGTATAGAGTCTTCTCTTGTGTTGTTGGAAGAGGGTGTTTGTTATGACCAGTGCATTTTCTTGGCAAAACTGTATTAGTCTTTGCCCTGCTTCATTCCATATTCCAAGGCCAAATTTGCCTGTTACTCCAGATGTTTCTTGACTTCCTACTTTTGCATTCCAGTGCCCTATAATGAAAAGGACATCTTTTTGGGGTGTTAGTTCTAAAAGGTCTTGTAGGTCTTCATAGAATCATTCAACTTCAGCTTCTTCAGGGTTATTGGTCGGGGCATAGACTTGGATTACTGTGATATTGAATGGTTTGCCTTGGAAAGGAACAGAGATCATTCTGTCATTTTTGAGACTGCATCCAAGTACTGCATTTCGGACTCTTTTGTTGACCATGATGGCCACTCCATTTCTTCTGAGGGATTCCTGCCCTCAGTAGTAGATATAATGGTCATCTGAGTTAAATTCACCCATTCCAGTCCATTTCAGTTCACTGATTCCTAGAATGTCGACATTCACTCTTGCCATCTCTTGTTTGACCACTTCCAATTTGCCTTGATTCATGGACCTGACATTCCAGGTTCCTATCCAATATTGCTCTTTACAGCATCAGACCTTGCTTCTATCACCAGTCACATCCACAGCTAGGTATTGTTTTTGCTTTGGCTGCATCCCTTCATTCTTTCTGGAGTTATTTCTCCACTGATCTCCAGTAGCATATTGGGCACCTACTATTGAATTCAGTTTTGTAGCATTTTGTTAAGTATTTCTCCATGTATATTCATCAGTGATATTGGCCTGTAATTTTTTCTGTGTGTGTAGTCTTTGTCTGTGTTTTTTTTGTTTTTTTTTTGTATCAGGGTGATGGTGGCCTCATAGAATGAATTCAGATGTATTCTTTCCTCTGCAATTTTTTTTTTTTTTTTTTTTAGAATAGTTTTGAAGGATAGGTGCTAAATCTTCTCTAAAGTTTTGGTAAAGTTCGCCTATGAATCCATCAGGTCCTGGACATTAGTTGTTTGGGAGTTTTTTAAATCATAGATTCACTCTCAGCACTTGTAATTGGTCTGTTCATATTTTCTGTTTCTTCCTAGTTCAGTCTCAGGAGATTAGATCTTTCTAAGAATTTGTCCATTTCTTCTAGGTTGTGCATTTTATTGGCATTTAATTGCTTGTCATAATCTCTTATGGGGATTTCCCTGGTGGCTCAGCAGTAAAGAATCCTCCTGCCAATTCCTGCCAATGAAGGATATGCAGGTTTGATCCCAGGGTCAGGAAGATCCCCTGAAGAAGGAAATGGCAACCCACTCAAGTATTCTCTCCAGGAAAATCCTATGGACAGAGGAGCCTGGCAGGCTACAGTCCTTGGGATCATAAACAGTCAGACATGACTTAGTGACTAAACAACAAGTAGTATCTTATGGTCCCTAGTTTTTCTGTGGTGTGGGTTTTAAGTTCATCCTCATTTGAATTTATTGATTTCAGCCCTCTTCCTTTTTTTATTGATGAGTCTGGCTAAAGGCTTATCAATTTTGTTTGTCTTTTCAAAGAACCAACTTCTTGTTTCATTGATCTTTTCTATTATTTTCTTAGTCTCTATTTAATTTTTTTGTTGTTGTTCTTTATGACTTCTTTCCTTCTATGAAATTTGAATGTTCTTTGTTCTTCTTTCTCTAGTTGCTTTAGGTGTAAGGTTAGGTGGTTTACTTGAAATTTTCTTATTGTCTAAGGTAAGCTCACATTGCTATCAACTTCTCTTAGATCTGCTTTTGCTGCATCAATAGGTGTTGAATTGTTGTTTTTCATTTTCCAAACCATGACCATCCAAACTGGAATTCTGGTCAGTATATGTTCACATCCTTTCAGCTGTTTACTTTTGAACCAACCACTGTGACTCAGGGAAGCCTGGGAGACTATAGCTTTTCTACAAACAAAAAGCAGGCAGAAGATATAGGGTGGGAGAGGGGGCGGGGCGGGGGAGGCCTTCTGCTCAATTACAGTTCATGACTGTAAGATATCCCCATAACAACATGTAACAGAAAAGGCATATGACACCTCTATAAGGCTCAATAAAACTCAGCTTAGAAAGGCCATTGTTACAATATTTTGTATCTCAAGATAGACATAAACCAACAGGTCACTGGAAAACGCCTATCTACAATAAATTTGCAAATTTTTACCACTTCACAGTATGTAACCAGAAGCTATAATAGAACCAGTTTAAACAATTCATCTTAACAGTTTCTCACCCATCAGAGAATAATTGTGGAGACAGGATTCTCTCTAACCCAAAGGTCACATGATCCGTACTGGAAAATAGGCTGTGGCTTAACCAAGAACAGAAAACAGATTCACTTTCTCTATCAGCACAGAGAAAGTGGGAGTCAGAAGACTAAAGGTGGAAGCAAAACTAGTGATTCTAAATATTCAGAGCCAGAACTTGCCCAGCTTTGGATAGGCTGAGACCCACTGCAAGAGGCTGCAAGATTTCTGTCTGCAAGATACAGTTTGTGTGTTCAGAAAAGGAAAGGGGCTATTGGTACTTTTAAAAAAAAATATATGGAAGAAGAAAGGAAGTGTAGAAGAAGGAAGAAAACTCAGTCTCTTCAGATTAGAAGATAAATATTTTAGAAGATCTGTGAACATTACAAATAACCCAAAACAAGACAGCTGTGCCTAGAATATGTGATCCCTATATGGTTAGATGCTACCTGATATGTAAAGCACAATGATATCTCTCTAGGCCATCTCTGCACAATTGAGAGTTGAGATGAGATTCTATTTTTAAGTGGCTTAAAGTATCCACTAAGGAAATGTGTGGAAGTTTAGGGTTTCCCCACTTTAAACCCATTTGGCTACTATAACAAAATCAAAGCACCAGTATAGGACTTCTTTTTTACTCTTCTGGTTTCTCCTTATCCATTGCTGCTGCTGCCGCCAAGTCGCTTCAGTCGTGTCCGACTCTGTGCGACCCCATGGACTGCAGCCTACCAGGCTTCTCTATCCATGGGATTCTCCAGGCATGAACACTGGAGTAGGTTGCTATTTCCTTCTCCAATGCATGAAAGTGGAAAGTGAAAGTGAAGTCACTCAGTCGCGTCTGACTCTTAGCGACCCCATGGACTGCAGCCCACCAGGCTCCTCCATCCATGGGATTTTCCGGGCAACAGGACTGAAGTGGGGTGCCATTGCTTTCTCCTCTCCTTATCCACATCCTATCACAAATAAACAATTAACTGTATTTATACAAGTAGTATATGGTAATACATTCTTCAGAGGGAAAAGTAAGGCTGTATAAGAGAACAGGAAGTAGGAGAAAGGAGTGTGATTTCATAATTGATGGTCATACTCATTAAATAAGAGAACTGGAGTGGGGGAACAGGATATGCATGGAGCTCTCTGAGGACAGCATGTCAAGCAAAGGGGAAAAAAAGCGTCAAATCTCCTGAGGTGTGAAAATGCCTGGTGGATCTGAGAAACTGCATAAAATTCAGTGCAATTAGAGCAAAACAATCAAAACAAAAAGTAGATGTTTAAGAGAGAAGTAGTAAGAGCCTAATTACATAGGGCCTTATAACCCTTTAGTCACAGCACCACCAGAGTGTTCTTAGAAGAGGAATGCAATGATCTATCTGTTTTTGCATGCCAGAATCACTCTACCACCTGCGATGAAAATAAATTGTAGGAGAGTAAGTGCCAAAGCAAGACCAATTAAAACATTATGGAAATAATCCAGTTCAGAGACGATGTCTTAGACTAGGAGCGTAACTGTAAATGTGGTTAGAAAGAGTAAGATTATGGATACATTTTGAAAGTAGACCTGTTTGATTTGCTGATGGGTTGGATTTGGCATGTGTTAGAAAGAGAGGGGACCAGGATGACTTCAAGTTTTGGGCCTGAGTTTGCTAAGATAGGCAAGAATCACATGGTATGAAACCTGCACTAATTCTTCTATAAGATTAGGGCTAGTAAAATATTTGCACATAAGAAAATATTTTAAAATTAGAGCTCTGTAAACCACCATGTTCTCTTCTGTTCTGGTCATTATAAATAGAATAATAAATAGAATTAAGTTTAATAATATTGCAACTTCCTTTGAAAGTGAAAGTGATATTTGCTCGGTTGTGTCCAACTCTTTGCACTCCATGGAATTCTCCAGGCAAGAATACTTCAGTGGGTAGCCATTCTTTCTCCCAGGGATCTTTCTAACCCAGGGATTGAACACAGGTCTCCTGCATTGCAAGCAGATTCCTTTAGGAAGAATTTGTGTGTATATATATTTTTTTTTCATTTTTTTTTCTTTTTTTTTAATATTATTATCATTTTTATTAATGTCAGATAACAGTAACCCGGTGACCACTTAAGCTAATTTTCATTTCAATCGCTGTATCTCAGTTTTTTTATTTTATTTTATTTTATTTTTAAACTTTACATAATTGTATTAGTTTTGCCAAATATCAAAATGAATCCACCACAGGTATACATGTGTTCCCCATCCTGAACCCTCCTCCCTCCTCCCTCCCCATACCATCCCTCTGGGTCATCCCAGTGCACTAGCCCCAAGCATCCAGTATCGTGCATCGAACCTGGACTGGCAACTCATTTCTTACATGATATTTTACATGTTTCAATGTCATTCTCCCAAATCTTCCCACCCTCTCCCTCTCCCACAGAGTCCATAAGACTGTTCTATACATCAGTGTCTCTTTTGCTGTCTCGTACACAGGGTTATTGTTACCATCTTTCTAAATTCCATATATATGCATTAGTATACTGTATTGATGTTTTTCCTTCTGGCTTACTTCACTCTGTATAATAGGCTCCAGTTTCATCCACCTCATTAGAACTGATTCAAATGTATTCTTTTTAATGGCTGAATAATACTCCATTGTGTATATGTACCACAGCTTGCTTATCCATTCATCTGCTGATGGACATCTAGGTTGCTTCCATGTCCTGGCTATTATAAACAGTGCTGCGATGAACATTGGGGTACACGTGTCTCTTTCCCTTCTGGTTTCCTCAGTGTGTATGCCCAGCAGTGGGATTGCTGGATCATAAGGCAGTTCTATTTCCAGTTTTTTAAGGAATCTCCACACTGTTCTGCATAGTGGCTGTACTAGTTTGCATTCCCACCAACAGTGTAAGAGGGTTCCCTTTCCTCCACACCCTCTCCAACATTTATTATTTGTAGACTTTTGGATCGCAGCCATTCTGACTGGTGTGAAATGGTACCTGATAGTGGTTTTGATTTGCATTTCTCTGACAATGAGTGATGTTGAGCATCTTTTCATGTGTTTGTTAGCCATCTGTATGTCTTCTTTGGAGAAATGTCTATTTAGTTCTTTGGCCCATTTTTTGATTGGGTCATTTATTTTTCGGGAGTTGAGCTGTAGGAGTTGCTTGTATATTTTTGAGATTAGTTGTTTGTCAGTTGCTTCATTTGCTATTATTTTCTCCCATTCTGAAGGCTGTCTTTTCACCTTGCTAATAGTTTCCTTTGATGTGCAGAAGCTTTTAAGGTTAATTAGGTCCCATTTGTTTATTTTTGCTTTTATTTCCAATATTCTGGGAGGTGGGTCATAGAGGATCCTGCTGTGATGTATGTCAGAGAGTGTTTTGCCTATGTTCTCCTCTAGGAGTTTTATAGTTTCTGGTCTTACGTTTAGATCTTTAATCCATTTTGAGTTTATTTTTGTGTATGGTGTTAGAAAGTGCTCTAGTTTCATTCTTTTACAAGTGGTTGACCAGATTTCCCAACACCACTTGTTAAAAAGATTGTCTTTAATCCATTGTATATTCTTGCCTCCTTTGTCAAAGATAAGGTGTCCGTATGTGCGTGGATTTATCTCTGGGCTTTCTATTTTATTCCATTGATCTATATTTCTGTCTTTGTGCCAGTACCATACTGTCTTGATAACTGGCTTTGTAGTAGAGCCTGAAGTCAGGTAGGTTGATTCCTCCAGTTCCATTCTTCTTTCTCAAGATCGCTTTGGCTATTTGAGGTTTTTTGTATTTCCATACAAATTGTGAAATTATTTGTTCTAGCTCTGTGAAGAATACTGTTGGTAGCTTGATAGGGATTGAATTGAATCTATAAATTGCTTTGGGTAGTATACTCATTTTCACTATATTGATTCTTCCAATCCATGAACATGGTATATTTCTCCATCTATTAGTGTCCTCTTTGATTTCTTTCACCAGTGTTTTATAGTTTTCTATATATAGGTCTTTAGTTTCTTTAGGTAGATATATTCCTAAGTATTTTATTCTTTCCGTTGCAATGGTGAATGTGCACTTGTTCTTGGCATACTCGTAAGTTTCTTCTAAGAAGCCACCAAATACATTTTGAAATTAGTTAGAGCAGTTAGGAAAAATAAAGCAATAAAAATATTTCCTACAGATGTGTTCTTCTAGGAATACCAAGGGACCATAATACCTCCTTGAAATTTAGTATATTTTATAAAATATAATTGAATATAACATACGGAAAGAGGATTAAAATGTATATATTTTCCTAAGTGGCTATAAAATCATGAATAAGAGTTTTTGCATTTTTAGTATAAAATAATATTTTCTCATATTAATATATTTTTATAAGTGTATTATTTTCATCCAAACATTGATGGTTTCCAAAGTAATTTACTATGATATTTATATCAAATAGTATCTGAAAAATGTTCAAAGAAAATATGCCCCTGTTATATCAGACATTACAGTAATACTTGCCCAGGTTACAGGCAAGGCACACAGTAACTGAGTCTCCAGGGATGTTATAGAGCAGCTTTTGACATAATACACACTGCAGTTATAGCAAAGACGTCAAATGTGAGACTGTTAATGAAGCAATATTTGAAATCTGTCTGAATTAAAATGTGTTGCTAAGCCTTAATACTCTGGAGAAGGAAAAAAGAAGGAGAAGATAATATATACTTCAACTTATATCTTTGGAAAAATATATACTGTATATAATATGTATAAATATATGAAATATAAGTATTAACATTTTTCACATGAAGATCCCAACTAAACTCTAAATTTGAATATTAAAGATGAATTCCCACTTTAACCACTTGTGAAGAATTCATGTAGAGACTTACAAGAGTTAGGCATTGAAAATTTCATGAAAAATCTTGAAAATAGGGTACCAATCTATTTACATGTATAAATTTCAATGTTATCTTAACAATCTTATAGAAGATACCTAGTAGAAAAGTATATCATTTTTGATTTATGTACTGAAAGTGAATGATTTTATCTTTTTGCATAATCTTCCTTTGCCTTTGTCTATATGCATATGTAATTTACATTTTTATAATTAGTGTACATATTTTAAATTCTATTTAAATTCTATTTTTTCAACTTTTGCTCATTACTCATATCAATTATAATATATTCAATGCATTACATTTAATTGAGTGGTTCTGTAATGCTTTCATTAAGTCATTTTTTGTTAGGCATTAATATCATCTCTGTTTTGCAAATATGGAAAATGCTCAAAAGACTATATCTGCTTTTTCTTTTTAAAACAGTATTTCTGAATGAAACATAATATATATCTTATAGCCCATACTATAATCCTTTTCAAAGTTTGTTTTCTACCTCTAATTTTATATATATTTTTATATATGTATGCATTTACTTGACATTTTTAGCATGCCCCAAATTGGCTTCTCCATGTTACTTTACTGACAGTCTAATAAGCTACCACTTTATTCTTTGTATACACTTCCAATTCTAATAAACATGATTGCCCAATAGATACGTATTGCTCATTCCCCAAATGATTAAGAGTACTATGAACTTTGGTTTGATCTGATTACATCTTCTAGCCTTTGCCAATAAAATTTCCTAGAGCAGTTACCTCTTCTTTCTTTGGCTGATGTTTTAATTCTTCCTCTAAATTATTGATTTAAATTCCTGTAGTGAGTGATAGACACCCTGCTGGTGCTTAACAAAAACTGATACTCTTTAATTAAAAGTGAAAGATTTCCTTCCCTACACCCTTTGAACTATAATCACATCTAGGGATTTCTACTGTGTTTGCTAAGAACTTACCCAGAAGACACAAATGGGAAATATTCTATATAGAGAACCAGATCTTAGGACTAATGTTCATTCTGTTATCAAACATCCTTTTGTAGAGTTCCTGCTGGGTGTAAATCCAGCTTGTTGTTGCTAAATCTCTCGTGCAGCAAGAGTAATATTACCCTCTACCTCCACGTAGTTGTATATCATCATAGAAGATGGTACAAATTAAGCTTCTTAATGCTGCTGGGACCACTCATAAGTAGAGTATGAGAAATACTCCACTATACTTTAAGGCACTGACTTTAACAATATTTTTGGTTTTATTATCTCTGTATATCTATGATAAGGGCTTCCCAGGTGGCTCAGTGGTAAAAAAATCCCCATGTCAATGCAGGACACATGAGTTCAATCCCTAGGCCTGGAAGATCCCCTGGAGAAGGAAATGGCAACCCACTCCAGTTTTCTTGCCTGGGAAATCCCAGGGGAGAGCAGCCTAGCAGGCTAGTAGGCTGCTAGGGCCATAGGGCCACAAAAGATTCAGACACAACTTAACAACTAAAACACCAACAAAATACAGTGTGGTATGTACCTGGGAAATGAGGTGAATAGCTGAAAGGAACAGGTAGAGATACATGCTCTGGGCTGGGACAGCTGTCCAAATGCCAAACAAATGACTTTATATTATCCCTTAGGAGGAAAGAGAAAAATCATGAGCACTCATGATATCTGGAGGAGTCTAAATCTAAGCTCCCACAACTTCGTTAGTGAAGTTATTCTATTAAATAGGCTTTGGAGGACAGTGAAAAATTAAAGCAAAAGTTAAAGTTTTAGGATTCTGGTCAGATGGGTGATATCAGGGGGGAAATGTGCTAAAGATTCTGAGCTTCCAATAAATTTCTGGTCCTGAAGTACATGATTGGCATAAGCAAAGACCAAGATAACTTTTAGCATGAGTCCATGGAAGATATTTAGATCTAAACTTCAATTTTTCAGAAGGTCTTGTGTTAGTTGGCAGAGTAACTGGGCCAGAACTAAGGAGAAAGAATCCAGAAAGAAGCATATTCCTAGGGAATCACTAAAAGTAGGAATAGGTTCCATATTTGGAGCTCTCTGGTTATTCAGGCTTTGACACTAGTTGAAGTTCTGATAGTTTGAAATTCTGGGTTTGGCTGGTGAGAAGTTGACTTTATAATGGAGAAGAGGCAACAGAAAATGATCCACCCCATCCCTCAGATCAGAGGAAATCACTTCAAGTCCCAGCTGATTAGAGTTAGGATCAACGGCCCGTTCCTAGCTGGCTGGCATGGCAACCTACATGTAGGGATAAGATATAATTCTAGTTACACAGAGCTGGGGAAACAGGACTAGGGCCAAGACATTGAAAGTTTCACTGTTTAGTATTGGCTGACCTAGCAGTTTTTAAAGTATAAATTAATAGCCTTTAACTCCATACATCACCAAAGTGCATGGCATTACCTGAAGACATATAAGAATGCTTGCAGCCTTCATTGCAAAGTAGAAAATCAAGTTCATAAAGTTCATTAAATTAGCTACAATATAGCTTATAACCTTCCATTACATATAAACAAAGGCAATTACTAGCTGAGGTTGTGTACTTTCTATATTCATTTTCTGATAGTAATCATAATAGCAATAATAATAGCTAAGAATAACTGAGAACTTATAATGTCATGGATACTAGTTTAAGCATTTAACACATATTAGCCCTATGTTTAGTTCGTGAACTGTGAACTTCCAGATGTTCAAGCTGGTTTTAGAAAAGGCAGAGGAACCAGAGATCAAATTGTCAACATCCGCTAGATCATGGAAAAAGCAAGAGAGTGCCAGAAAAACATCTATTTCTGCTTTATTGACTATGCCAAAGCCTTTGACTGTGTGGATCACAATAAACTGTAGAAAATTCTGAAAGAGATGGGAATACCAGACCACCTAACCTGCCTCTTGAGAAACCTAAATGCAGGTCAGGAAGCAACAGTTAGAACTGGACATGGAACAACAGACTGGTTCCAAATAGGGAAAAGAGTACGTCAAGGCTGTATATTGTCACCCTATTTATTTAACTTATATGCAGAGTACATCACGAGAAGCGCTGGGCTGGAAGAAACACAAGCTGGAATCAAGATTGCTGGGAGAAATATCAATAACCTCAGATATGCAGATGATACCACCTTTAGGGCAGAAAGTGAAGAGGAACTAAAAAGCCTCTTGATGAAAGTAAAAGTGGAGAGTGAAAAAGTTGGCTTAAAGCTCAATATTCAGAAAACTAAGATCATGGCACCTGGTCCCATCATTTCATGGCAAATAGATGGGGAAACAGTGGAAACAGTGTCAGACTTTATTTTTCTGGGCTCCAAAATCACTGCAGATGGTGACTGCAGCCATGAAATTAAGACACTTACTCCTTGAAAGGAAAGTTATGACCAACCAAGACAGCATATTAAAAAACAGAGACATTACGTTGCCAACAAAGGTTCATCTAGTCAAGGCTATGGTTTGTCCAATAGTCATGTATGGATTTGAGAGTTGGACTGTGAAGAAAGCTGAGCACTGAAGAATTGATGCTTTTGAACTGTGGTGTTGGAGAAGACTCTTGAGAGTCCCTTGAGAGACCCTTGCAAGGAGATCTAACCAGTCCATCCTAAAGGAGATCAGTCCTGGGTGTTCATTGGAAGAACTGATGCTAAAGCTGAAACTCTAATACTTTGGCCACCTCATATGAAGAGTTGACTCATTGGAAAAGACTCTGATGCTGGGAGGCATTAGGGGCAGGAGGAGAAGGGGACGACAGAGGATGAGATGGCTGGATGGCATCACTGACTCGATGGACATGAGTTTGAGTGAACTCCGGGAGTTGGTGATGGACAGGGAGGCCTGGCGTGCTGCAATTCATGGTGTCGCAAAGCATCGGACACGACTGAGTGACTGAACTGAACTGAACTGAGCCCTGTTGTTCCTCTAATAAATCTATGACTTAGAAACTACTATTTTCTCCATTTTTTAGATGAACTCATACATAAAGTAGTAAAGTAACTTTTCTTTTTTTAATGTTTATTTATTTATTTGGCTTCCTCAGATATTAGTTGTGTCATGCAGGATCTTCCATCTTCATTGCAGCTTGTGAGATCTTTAGTTGCAGCATGCAAACTTAGCTGTGGCATGTCGGATCTAGATCCCTAACCAGGGATCAAACCCTGGCCCCCTGCATTGAAAGCAGGAAGTCTTAGCCACTGGACCACCAGGCAAGTCCCTAAAGTAACTTTTCTAAGATCACATAGTGAGTAAGTGATAGGGCCAAGATATTAAATTAGAAAAAAAAAAGTGGATTTCCAAGCATTATAGAAACAAACTATGTTTTTATTTTTTAAAAGCCTCTTATTTAAATATTCACCAGAGATACTTAATTTACTCTAAAACCAAGGTATACCATGGGCTGTATGAGATATTAAAGGAGGTATAAACAATTGGAGTAAGATGTGTCTTTCTAAAGAAAGTATCTGTGAAACAAAAATCCAGAGAAAGGAAAATACAAATGAATGTTTGGGAATACATTTTTGCTACAGGAAACTGATTTGGCATTTAACTTTTTTAAAAATTCGGTGAAATATTTTCCTTTTTTGTACTTACATATAACCCTTTATCACATCATATATTTATGCACATCATATATTAACATATATACAGTCCTTTGTCACATGCAAAGAAATCCTTTAGATGCCATATTTAGCTTTCCTTAAAACATATTTATCTTACAATTTTCTTTCAAATATTATGTCTGAAGGTAAAAATTATTATGTTGATATAACCAATTATAATTCTACTGATCTTGTAAATGTGTTCTGTGTATTTTTTGTTTTGTTTAGAAAATTTTCTTATTCTTTTTTACTTTCTGATTTTGTTCCTTTATCAAGTCCTTTGCCTACATTTTAAGTTCATAGTGAAGTGAAGTGAAGTGAAGTCGCTCAGTCGTGTCTGACTCTTTGCGACCCCATGGACTGTAGCCTACCAGGCTTCTCAGTCTATGGGATTTTCCAGGCAAGAGTACTGGAATGGGGTGCTATTTTCTTCTCCAGGATCCCCACGCAGGGATCGAACCTGGGTCTCCCACATTGTAGGCAGACGCTTTACCCTCTGAGCCACCAGTTTAAAGGTAGAAGTAAATTTCTTAGGATGTTGCCTTGCACAAAATTAGCTCCTGTTATATATTATTTCGGAGAATGCGCTGGCACCCCACTCCAGTACTCTTGCCTGGAAAATCCCATGGATGGAGGAGCCTGGTAGGCTGTAGTCCATGGGGTTGTCGCTAAGAGTCGAACCCGACTGAGCGACTTAACTTTCACTCTTCACTTTCATGCACTGGAGAAGGAAATGGCAACGCACTCCAGTGTTCTTGCGTGGAGAATCCCAGGGACGGGGGAACCTGATGGGCTTCCGTCTATGGGGTCTCACAGAGTCGGACACGACTGAAGTGACTTAGCATAGCATAGCATATATTATTTATTACTTTATCATCATTGCTGTTTGCAAAGGAATGGGTAACCAGGGTAACATCTGGAACTATTCACTAAATGCCACTGGAGGGAGGGCTAAATATGTTTTGTATACCATGATAACTGACAGACATTGTAAGTAGTTTTATATAAGGAGCTGGGTGGGAAGAAGCAAAATAAGGAAATGGTGAGAGCACAGTGGAGTGGAGGGTGGCAATGCCAGGAAGCAAAAAACAGCATTGCTGGGATGAATCTATTGTGTTTTAGGGGCACACAATTGTTGTTAAAAACTAATAATAGAGCCCTATATTGGGAATAACAGACGATAACAAAAAGAACACTTTGGTTTCTAGATAGAAAAGCCTGGCTCATTTCCCTCCATTTTGAAATTACTGTCAGACAACGTTAATGAGATTTTGAAGACTTTTAGCCTTAATGAATAATCTGTAAACTTTAATGTTTGCTTTGTGTCAGCTTATTTTTCTTTCTCCAACATTGTCCAACAAAGTGAAAGGAATTCCTAGGAGTACTGGGCAGGGTATGCCAAGTAAAGGGCACATTTTTTTAAAGCAACAGAAACCTTTTGTCAATAGGAAGGTTAAAAATGACCTGTGAATTCAAATGATCAAGAAATATTTTCAAGAAATTACTGGCCAGTCTTATTTCCTCCACCATCATGGACAAATTAAAAAGCAAACAACTTATCTTATAGTAGTGGTTCTCAAACTTGCCTGTGCATCAGAATCACTTGGAAATCTTAACAAATCACAGATAGCCAGCCCCATTCCTTTTCTGATTCATGAAGTCCGGGTACATAAGAATTTTCATTTTAAAAAATTCCCAGACAATGGCAGTGATGTTGCTGGTCTATAGATCATATTTTTAGTACCACTGCCCTATAGGCTGTCCTGTGACAATCCTCAGTTGAATCAATTAAAGCAACAGTCTGATGAAGCTTAATCATAGACCTGATTCTAAAACTGGCCAGAGAGGCAGATTTTAATGTATTCTTTAACAGATGAGTATAAATGGTTATAAGATTGAGACAGAGAGTATGGTTGGACAATTACCAGTCGATAACCATTATTTTTATAAAAGACTCAGTACACACGCTTTATAATTCCAAATCAGTCTTATCGCCTTCACATAGTAAAGGTTATGCACTGTATTGAATTAACTCCACGAGGCACTAATGCCCAATAGTTGGCTGAAGTATTAGTTTTCCTTTCAATTAATTTCCCCTGATCTCAGAACAAGAAATGTTTTCTTTTTACTTTTTAAAATAAAAGAACCTTTCACATGCTTTTTTTTTTTTTTTTTTCCATTTCTGCATCTCTTGCACTTTTTCAACTTTAGTTTAAAATAATCTAAATTCCCTGGTGGCTCAGATGGTAAAGACTCTGCCTGCTATGTGGGAGACCCAGGTTCCATCCCTGGGTGGGGAAGATCCCCTGGAGAAGGAAATGACTATCCACTCCAGTATTCTTGCCTGGAGAATTCCAGGGACAGAGGAGCCTGTTGAGGTACAGTCCATGGGGTAGTAAAGAGTTGAACATGACTGAGTGACTTTCACTTCACTTCAAAAGTATTAGACACAATGTGTCTCAGATTTTCTTCACAATCATAAGTATCACTCCCATTTTTAATAGATATTTGTTAAGTTTGTATAATCATCTTACAAATTGGGAGCTTGTTTTGCATTATTTTAATAATGGTCTTTAATATTGTATTTCTTTTCATTTTAAAAAAATATGATTCCTACTATGTTTTATGATTCTTCAACACACAAACCCAGGGTTCAGTTTAGTCTTATTTATTTCATATCCTGGATTGCTGCCACATCCTGTTTCTTCTGTTTTCAGTTGATCTATAATACTTCATCTTTCCTATTTTTCTCCAAATACTTTTCACCCTTATCTAACATTGTTCATATTGGATGTCATTTACCCAGTTCTTCATGAGTATGGGGACAAAATAAATATGCAGATGGTGCCAGTGTTTCAAAATCTCTCATTAAATTTGGTCAGTCTGATGGTGGGAAATATCTGTCATATTATTAATTAGCACCATGTTACAGACAGGATTGTTTGGCAGAGTCGATTAATTTTCATTCATTCTTCCTGACATGAAGCATATGACTGTTGCTTCCACTTTGATTGAATTGGTCAATCAATATACAAGTAAAATAATACATGTGGAGGCAAAAGCTAATTCCAGTGCTGTCACTGGAATATATTGTCTTCAGTTCCAGTTGTCTGGATAAATTCCAAGTCATGCCTTCTAAGTTTTAAATGTTAGTTATTTATTTCTAGCAACAAAATATAGTTCAAATGATAAGTTTTAATTTAAAAAATCCCAAAAGCTACAAGGTAATACTTTGAATTAAAAAGAAAAATATATATATGTATTCAATATTTATCTAAATTATCTTCATTTTACTGCCTAGCAGCTTGCTCAATGGAAAACAGTATTCACTAATTCATTTTATCATATTAAATTGCTTGGTTTATCCATCCTATCTTATGAGTACTTTATCCCAACCAATTTATTAGTAATAAATAAAACATCATGGAAATGCTATTTTTAATTATGGAGGAGGTTACTATATTTACTTATTTAAATTATCTGTTTTGAATTAATTTCAAACTTTCAGAAAATTTTAAGAACTATACAAACAGTCCCATATGTCCAGATTTCCTAATTGTTAACATTTTACTCTCTCTTTATCTCTCTTACTGATTTATTGCCCATTATTTCCAAACATGCTAGTATGTAAATATTTTACCTGAAGTTACTCATATATAACATCTCTTCAGTCCTTTCAATCAGAAAGTCAACAGCAACAGCACACTACCATCCAGATTACAGAACCAAATTCAAAGACATCAGTTGTCAACTATGGCTCTTTTTACTGTCTGGTCTAGGAACCAATCCAGGATCATGCATTGCATTAAGTTGTCTGGTCTCTGCAGTCTTCTTCAATCCTGAAGTTTTTCAGACTTTTCCTATTTTCACAGTTAAAAGAAAAAAAAAAAAATACAGACATTTCATTTGATAAAATAACCAACCAGAGTCCATCTGATGTTTCCTTATTACCCATCTCAGGCCATGTACCCTGGGCTGGAAATCATGGAGGTGATATGTTCTTTGGGGGCATCACCTCAGGAGCCACATCATGCTGACCCATCCTATCACTGATTATGTTAACCTTGAACACTTGGTCAAGTTATTATCTGTCTGGTTTCTCTACCATAGAGTGACTGTATTTCCTTTTCAATTACATATTTTGTGAGGTGATACTGTAAGACTATGAATATTCTTTTCCTTAACAAATCAGTCCTTCAGCCTTAGTATCCACAGGCAACTCAGAAGATATTACCACTGTTATTGATGGCAAATAATAAAGCACATATTTTGGTCAAATATTCCTGTATTTGGTGAGTGAGATCTCTTTCAAGATTGTTCCTTTGCCCTTTGGCAAAGGTCATCTTTTGGCATTTCCTTATTTTTGGCACAACACGCTCCAGGTTCATTTTGTTCTTTCTCTGACCCAGTCCTAGAATCATCCACTTTTAAAAGGAGCTCTGATTCCTTTCAGTTCAATTCAGTTCAGTTCAGTTGCTCAGTTGTGTCTGACTCTTTGCGACCCCATGAACTGCAGCACGCCAGGCCTCCCTGTCCATCACCAACTCCCAGAGTTCACTCAAACTCATGTCCATTGAGTTGGTGATGCCATCCAGCCATCTCATCCTCTGTCGTTCCCTTCTCTTCCTGCCCCCAATCCCTCCCAGCATCAGGATCTTTTCCAATGAGTCAACTCTTTGCATGAGGTGGCCAAAGTATTGGAGTTTGAGCTTCAGCATCAGTCCTTCCAATGAACACCCAGGGCTGATCTCCTTTAGAATGGACTGGTTGGATCTCCTTGCAGTCCAAGGGATTCTCAAGAGTCTTCTCCAACACCACAGTTCAAAAGCATCAATTCTTCGGCACTCAGCTTTCTTCACAGTCCAACTCTCACATCCATATATGACCTGAAGGCTGGTATTTAGAAACAAAGATCTCAGTACTCGCCGTGTCCATTGCTACTGGAGCACCATTGCTTTTGGGCCTTCTCATCCTATAGAAAATAATGGTTAAGAAAAATATTTACATCTGTATTTCCAAATAGGTCTATCAATATGCACTAAAAAAAAAAAAATTCATACTTCTAACTTCAGTTCCAATTCAACATCCCAGGATTCTTTCTCTATATGTAAATCCTTTCCTGTGTGTGTGTTAGTCACTCAGTTGTGTCTGACTCTGCAACCTCACAGACTCTAGCCCAGAAGGATCCTCCATCCATGGGGTTTTCTAATACTGGAAAGGGTTGCCATTTCCTTCTCCAGGGGATCATCCCTACCCAGCAATCAAACTCAGGTCTCCCACATTGCAGGCAGACTCTTTACTCTCTCAATGACCAGGGAAGCCCCAAATCCCTTCCTGGCCTCTATTTTTCTCAATATATTTACTTGTTTATACATAAAGAAGAGAGGCACTCTATAGCCTCTCTTAACTCTATCACCACCACCACTTCCACAACTGTTAGTACTATAACCACCTCCATCGCCATTTCCATGACTTTAGATCATGTTGTAACCTCCCTTCACAGGCATCTTTTGTCCTGCCTCACCACTGCTTCCTTGGCCATACTATCTCCTCTATGTGATCCTTACCCTCACTCTTCTTGGAAATTTGACTGCCACTAGATTTAAGTCTTGTATTTGGCAAAGTATGCAGACTTATGAAAATAGCCTTATACTGTGAGTAGCAACAAGGCAAAAGTTATTTCAGTAGACTGATGATTAAAGATTATCTAAAGATGATTATCTAAAGATGATTAAAGACAACTAGAGTCCAAATGAAGTTAGAAATTTCATGGCATTTGATTTCTGCCCCATATCAGCTCCAAAGTTAGCAATTTGCTTCTGTTACTCTCTCCAACATGTACATGTCATTGACTGCCCATCAACAGCCTTCACATTCCTGTCTACTCCTTTTTGGAAAAACTCCTTTCTGTTAACATTCTATGGCATGGTTTAACATGAGTAAAGAAATTAGGTTGTTTTTTTTTTTCAATATATCACAGCATAATGATACAAAGTGACAACACGCTATATATGGTAAAATGATTCATATAAATTGAATAAATTCCACAGATGCATGGACTTGAGGTTAGTGCCGGGGTCCTGCCCCGGCTGATCCAGGGTATTCGAAGCGGGGACGGCGTCGGCGACCTATTTATTTAAATATTTTATCAAAGATATAAAGAGTAATAGGATGAGGATAGCTCAGTAGGAAAATTCAGTGGAGAAAAGAGGCTGAGTAGCTTGGTTTACGCGGGAGACCAATAAAACTTCAAGACAAGAAGTTTGCACCACTTACGTAGGCCGCAGGCGTCCTTCCGTTCTCCCGAAGGAAAGGAGACACTGAGGCCTCCCCGGTCGGATCTTAGAAGCCCAGGCATAATTAGTAAGCATGGTGGGTTCCGCGCTCCAGATGGAGACTCAACCAGAGTGAGAGAGAGAGCGACATGGGGAGACCAGTATTTCGAGAAACTGATCCCAATTCTTTATTTTCCAGAGTCTGTTTTTATACACTGAGATGTTATACAAAAGTCACGTGGGGACAGCAGTCCTGACTTTTATTAAAGTCAGGTGCTTCATACAAATGTATACAGAGGTCTTAGGGGTGTTACATCATCTTCTGGCCAGGGGGGCCTGCTGACAATTTACGACCCTCTCCTTGTGACAGCGGTCAGTCAATCAGGACACTTATTTCTCCAGGGCTGATTATTCTCAAAACAGACGCCACCCAAGTAAAGTTACATTCCTACAGGGTGAGGGTGTAGTGGGTTTTAGTTAAGGAAAGAATTTACTTAGCCTAAGGTCTAACGTGATTAATATCAAAGGTTAATTCTATATATTCATTAATGTGTGTAAGGGCAGGGGATATGGAGACTTAGCAACAAACATTGGCTCAACAAATGAAAAACCCTTCACCAACACAATTTCTAATTAGCCCATTATACTAATAGTTTTCTAACTTTTCTAAGGAACCTGTTTTTAGAAGGTTTAAAGCATCTTGTGCCTCTCACGGTTGGGAGGCTGTGAGCGATCACATGTGGCCGGACAAGCCTGTCAGGCAGGCCAGAGAACCTTCAGAGGAGTTTGTAGGTTAAAACACTCTTATCACGCCCAGGAATTATTATTGACTGGAGCTCTAGGTTAACTCCTTCTCCGAAAGAGGTGGTGGGGGACAGCCCCCCGTAAAGTCAGAGGTGTAGGTAAGAGCACAAAGTAGTAAAGTAGGCAGG
This sequence comes from Bos indicus, assembly GCF_029378745.1. Classification (NCBI taxonomy): domain Eukaryota; kingdom Metazoa; phylum Chordata; class Mammalia; order Artiodactyla; family Bovidae; genus Bos; species Bos indicus. The sequence continues at coordinate 93,192,738 of NC_091767.1, forward strand.
CTCTGGTTATGGGGGTAGACGCTCGGGGATTTCCAGGGGGACTCCTGAGGCTCGATCCCGCCTTTGCGTATGTCGAGCCTCCTTCCTCATGACCTTTGCCATGGGCGGAGTACCTCACTCTGGCCCCCAACAGGTTAGAGAGGACAAGGGGAGACATATAATTCAAAATATCTCTGGATAGATGAACTCCACCCAAATGATTCAGGTTTGTGCCAGATTAATTATATATTTATTTATATTTATATAATGCACATATTTTTCCACATATAAAACTGCCAGTGCTTATAAAATGCATTTCTTATAAAAAGCATGTAGTTGGTTAGTTAGTCCAACCAACTGCTTTGTGTTTTATCAAGTTTGACAGCCTAGGCCTTTCAGTTCAGGTGCTTAGTCCATTCACATTGAATATAGTTGCTCATATGTTTAGGTTGAAGTCTGTCTTCTTACAGCTTAATTTCTTTTGGTCATAATCTTTGTTTCTTTTCTGTTGTCAGATTTTTTTTTTTTTTTAAGAACTCCATTTTACCTCTTCTTAACTGTATGGTTATGCACTTTGTGTGATTGAGTTAGTGCTAACTTTTCATAGTATGGGGCTCCACGTATGCATTGTGGTGGCTCAGAGGTTAAACCGTCTGCTTGGAATGCAGGAGAACTGGGTTCGATCCCTGGGTCGGGAAGATCCCCTGGAGCAGGAAATGGCAACCCACTCCAGTACTCTTGCCTGGAGAATCCCATGGAGGGAGGAGCCTGGTAGGCTCCATGGGGTCGCAAAGAGTCAGACACGACTGAGCGACTTCACTTCACTTCACTTAATGTATGCATTGTTAAATTATCACCAGTTGCCTTAAAAAATATTTTATCACTTCATAAACAATACAAGATTATTATAACAATACACTTTCAAAGATGATTCTCCCACCCTTAACATCTTGTTCTCATATATTTTGCACCTACATCCATTATAAACTCTATATTCTAAGTATTCTTAAACAGTTAACAATCTTTAAATAGATATATTTACATTGAGAGAGAGGATTTTTTTTTTTTTTTCAAAACAATAGCTTCTTTATTTCCTATCACATTTGCCAAGTACTTCCTAAGATTCTCAATTCTTACACAAACTGTCTGGTTTTATCTGCATACTTTCCTTTTGGCCTAATGTCCTTTGGCATTTATTTAGCAGGTTTTGCGTTATACATCTTATTGAATCAAAATCAATTTTTGTTGGTCCAGAAAAATGTCATTATGTTGCCTTAGTTTTTGAAAGTGTGCTGCTTGATACGGAAATCTTGGTTGATGGGATTTTTTTTTCCCCTATTTTAGCACATTAAAGATGCTGTGCTATTGCCTTCTGGCTTCTGTTGTTTCTGAAAATAGTTCAGCCATAGTTCATATTGTTGTTTTCCTTATGTACTATATATTTTTATTCTGTTTTCAGGATTGTGTCATTATCTTCATCTGTGGCAATGTGTCCACATTGATGTCCGGAGGTTTGGTTATTTTTGTAGTGGGTCAGTATATCTTAATTGGTGTTTTATAAGCATCTTAGGTATATGACTAAAGTATTTTATGAGTTTTGAAAAGTTATTAGCCAATATACACTCAAACACTTCTTTTGCACCATTCTTTCTCTTTTTTCGCCTTCTGGAAATACACTACATGCACTCTAGACTGTTTTCAGTGTCCTTACAGATCTCAGATGCACTGTTTATCCATTACTCATATATCTCTCTGTGTTTCTGTTTGAATCATTTCTGTTGACTTGACTGAATCTTACTGATTATTTCCCCTGGTATGTTTAGTCTACTGATTTTAGCCTATCCAAAAACAATATTTATTTTTATATTGTGTTTTTTATATATAACATTTTAATTTTTCTCTTTTTTGTAATTCTCATCTCTATGTCTTTTTCATGCATATTGTTTACTGTTACTACTAGCTCTTTTAATATATTTATTGTAGTTATCTTCTCATGGCACTTATCTGGTAATTCTAGTATTTGTCCATCTCTGAGTCTGTCCATGGACATTTTTTTCTCTTGACAAAGCATATGTTCTTGTATCTTCAGAATTCTCATATTTTTTAAATTGAGTGCCAAAATTATATGTAATATAACATTAAAGGTTAAAGTAAATAATATTTAGGCTCAGAAACAAGCATCCTTCTTTTTCTTTTAGGCAGATGGGTGGACAGATTGGGGATGGGAAGTAATTCAATCTGGTTTGTAATGAGCAAGGGTTAGGCTTTTTGGTAACTTTAGTTAGATTTAATTTACTACAGACTGCATATTATTTGATGACAGAAAAAAAAAAAAAAAAAAAACCTCTCCTTTGGCATATCTTGGGTTCTGGGAAACTTCAGGGATTTCATTTCTCCTACCTCTCCCTCAGCTTTCAGCAGACTCCATGTACATACACCTTAGGGATACCTCTTTCTGTTAACTTGGCTCTCCCAACAATAGGCAGCTGCTGCCTCATACCCAAGATAAGATATGGGATGATTGAATTATTTCTCTAAGCTCTCTTATTGTGCTCTTAGATTTCATCAGGTCTTGCATTAGTTTACTGCTGCTATATAACAAGCTACCTTAACTTAGAGGTATATAGTGAAGTGAAGTCACTCAGTCGTGTCCGACTCTCTGTGACCCCATGGACTATAGCCTACCAGGCTCCTCCATCCATGGGATTTTCCAGGCAAGAATACTGGAGTGGGTTGCCATTTCCTTCTCCAGGGGATCTTCCTAACTCAGGGATCAAATCCAGGTCTCCTCCATTGCAGGCAGACACTTTATCCTCTGAGCCACCAGAGACGCCCAAGAGGCTTAAAACAATGCAAATTTATTATATTACAGTTTGGGGCTTTAGAAGTCTGAAATAGGTCTCACTAAGCTGAGTGCTGAAGAACTGATGCTTCTGAACTGTGGTGCTGGAGAAGACCCTTAGACTGCAAGGAGATCAAACCAGTCTGAAATCAACTCAGAATATTCATTGTAAGGACTGATGCTGATGCTGAAGCTGAAGCTCCAGTACTTTGGCCACCTGATAGGAAGAAGTAACTCATTGGAAAAGACCCAGATGTTAGGAAAGATTGAAGGCAGGAGGAGAAGAGTATGACAGAGGATGAGATGGTTGGATGGCATCACTGACTCAATGGACATGAGTTTGAGCAAGCTCTGGGAGTTGCTGATGGACAGAGAGGTCTGGCGTGCTGCAGTCCATGGAGTCACAGGGAGTCAGACACAACTGAGCAATTGAACTGAAGTGAAAATGAAGGTGTTGTCATGGCTGTATTCCTTCTTGATGCACTGGGCAAGTATCTGTTTCTTACTCCTTTCCAATTTCTAGGGGCTACCAGCTTTTCTTGGCTCATGGCTCCCTTTTATCTTCAAAACTGGGAACAGAATCCATCCAAATCTCAGTTCTCATGGTCATATCTCCTCTCAAATTGTGACTTTCTGCCTCCCTCATTCACTTATAAGGACCCTTAAGATAATATTGGACAGCTGGATAATCTAGGATAATCTCTCCACGTCAGTATCCTTAACATAATCCCATCCGCAAAGTTCCTCTTGCTATCTAAGGTAATATGAAGATTAGGACTTAAATATCTTTGTCTCTGTGTGTATGTGTATGTGTGTGTGCATGTGTGTGTTCAGTCACATCTGACTCTTTTTTGACCCCATGGACTGTAGCCCACCAGGCTCCTCTGTTTATGAGAATTCCCAGGCAAAAATACTGAACTGGGTTGCCATTCCTTTCTCCAGTGGATCTTCCCAGCCCAGGGATCACATCTCCTATATCTCCTGCATTGGCAGATTCTATACCACTATGGACACCTGTGTGTGTGTGTGTGTTTACACGCGTGCTCATTCATGCCCAACTCTTCACAATCCTATGGACTATAACAAGCAAGGCTCATCTGTCCATGGGATTTTCCAAGCAAGAATACTAGGGTGGGTTGTAATTTTCTCTTTCAGTGGATTTTCCTGACCCAGGGATTGAACCTGCAACTCCTGTGTTTCCTGCCTTACAGGTGAATTCTTTACTGCTGAGCCATTGGGGAAGCCCCTGAGAAAACCTTAAATATCTTTGGGAGACCATGATTCTGCCAACATTCTATGCCTTGGGCCTTACTTTCAGGTCTTTCTCAGGTTTCTGGCTCTGCCCAAGCCACAAAAATCCTGATGCCATATATTCAATTTGAGTGTCAAAGTGCCTATGGGGTTGCTCAATTTTCATCATGGTCCTTATATTTCAGTAAGACCCATGTACCTATGACTCATGGAGTTCTCTCAATACTCCACTCTCCAGCTGTGTCTTACCATGATTCATACTCAGTGAAAAACCCAGGATATCTGTATTGTTCTGTTCAGGCTTCAGATATCACATACAGTGAGTGCCTAGACTTCAAGGGGGAGTCTCTTTCACCAGCTATACTGTCACTTCTCTAGACACAGGTAGTCACCACTTCATACTCTCTGAATACCTGGAGTACTTGTGGAGTTCTGTTCATTCTGCTCCTATCAGCCTGCCTGATGCACAGGTGCCATAAGAGTATCTCAATTCTCTTGCCTCCAATCTTTCACATATGTGTTCTTTTAAGGCACACTAGAAAAGAGTTACAGGTATTTGCATGTTCTAGTGTGTCTAGCGGAGAAGGCAATGGCACCCCACTCCAGTACTTTTGCCTGGAAAATCCCATGGACGGAGAAGCCTGGTGGGCTGCAGTCCATGCGGTCGCATAGAGTCGGACACAACTGAAGTGACTTAGCAGTAGCAGCAGCGGTGTGTCTAGGGCTCCCAGGGATGGTTCACAGACATGCCAGCCAACATAGACCCTACTCTTTTTAAAAGATAATATTTTGTCTTCCTACTTGAACTGTAGCAATATACTTCCCTTCCTTCCTCTTCATCAATGATGAGTGCAGTATGTTTGTTTGTTTTGTTTTGTTTTCCCTAAAGGGAGCTTGTCAGTTTCAGAATTTTAGTTTAGTAGGTTTCTTTGATCTCACTTCTCATGAAATTTTTAAAACTGTGATTTTGTAGGTTTTAAAAACTTACACATCAAAAAGAATAAAATACCTAGGAATAAACCTACCTAAGGAGACAACAGACTTGTACTCTGTAAACTATATGTTGATGAAAGAAATCAAAGAAGACATAAACAGATGGAAAGATATAATATGTTCATGAATTGGAAGAATCAATATTGTGAAAAAGAAGATATAAACAGATGGCAAGATATAATATGTTCGTGAATTGGAAGAATCAATATTGTGAAAATGAGTACACTAACCAAGGCAATCTATAAATTCAATGCAATCCCTATCAAATTACCAATGGCATTTTTCACAGAATTAGAAAAAAATATCAAAATTTGTATAGAGACACAAAAGATCCCAAATAGAAAAACAATCTTGAGAAAGAAAATGGAGCTGGAGAAATCAGGCTCCCTGACTTCAGACTCTACTACAAAACTATGGTCATTAAAAGAGAATTGTGCTGGCACAAAAATAGAAATATAGATAAATGGAACAGGATAGAACCCCAGAAATAAGTCCATGGACCTATGGTCAAATAATCTATGAAAAAGGAAGCAAGACTACGCAGTATTGGAAAATTTTTTCAACAAATGGTGATGGGAAACTGGAAAGCCACATGTAAAAAAAAAAAAATTAAATTAGATCATTCTTTAACTCATACACAAAAATAAACTCAAAATGGATTAAAGACTTAAATATGAGACCAGACTCTATAAAACTCCTAGAGGAAAACATAAGCAGAACACTCTCTGACATAAATCACAACATCTTTTTCAATTCATCTCTCAGAATAATGGAAATAAAAGAAAAAATAAACAAATGGGACGTATTTAAATACAAAAGCTTTTGCACAGAAAAGGAAATAATTAAAAAAAAAAAAAAACAGAAAGACTACTTACATATTGGGAGAAAATATTTGCAAATGTGATCAATAAGAGATTAGCCTCCAAAATTTACAAACAGCTTAGGACCCAGCATCAAAATAACCCATTCAAAAACTGGGCAGGAGACCTAAATTGACATTTCTCTAAAGAAGACATATAGATGGCCAATAGGCCGTCAACATCAACTAATTATTAGATATTCAACATCACTAATTATTAGAGAAATGCAGATCAAAACTACAATGAGATATCACCTGACAACAGCCAGAATGACTATCATTAAAAAATCCACAAACAGTAAATGCTGGAGAGGGTGAGGAGAGAAGGGAACCCTCCTACACTGTTTGTGGGAATGTAAATTGGTATAGCCACTATGGAGAACAGTATGCAGGTTCCTTAAAAAAACTAAAAATAGAGCCACCATATGACCCTACAGTCTCACTCCTGGGCATATATCCAGAGAAAAGCATAATCTGAAAAGATGCATGCACCCCAATACTCATGGCAGCACTGTTTACAATAGCCAAAACATGGAAGCGATCTAAATGTACACTAACAGAAGAATAGGTAAAGAAATGGGGTACAATTTATATAATGGAATATTACTCAGCCATTAAAAAGAATGAAATAAGCCCTTTGAAGCAACATGGATGGACTTGAAGAGTGTCATACAGAGTGAAGTTAAATCAGACAGAGAAGGAAAATATTGCATGGCATTCCTTACATGTGTAATCTAAAAAGAAATGATACAAAAGAACTTACTTACAAAACAGAAAGAGACTCACAGACTTAGAAAACAAAGTTATAGTTGCCGGGAAAAGTCTAGGATGGTCATGTACACATTGCTATATTTAAAATGGATAACCAACAAGGACCTACTGTGTAGCACATGGAACTCTGCCCAATGTTATATGTCAGCCTCGATGTGGGGGAGAGGTTGGGGGAGAATGGATACATGTCTTTGTATGGTTGAGTCCCTTTGCTATTCACATGAAAATATCACAACATTGTTAATTGGCTATACCCCAATATGAAATAAAAATGTCAAAAGAAAAAAAACCTGATTTTGTAGGTTTTCCTACTTTATTTAATAAAACAAAAAAAAATTCCATTGTGTCTTTATACATACATACATTCTATGTAGAACAGAATTTTTCCAGTTTATAATTGGAACATTGAAGGGCAGGATGACCCAAGCTAGCATACAGGTTACCAGTGGGGCTTGCCCAGAACTCTTTTAAATTCCAGAGCTGCATCCATCTATATCTTAGACTAAATTACTATCCAAGATTTCATCCAAAATTTTGTTATCACAAGTGACTGCTAAATTATTTGATGAAAGGTGAAGGAAAGACTAAATTTACACAATATTGATTGTGTTAGTTCACAGAATAACACTTTAAAATAAAAAGAAGGTTTTAGAAGTTTTTCTTAGGTGTACTTATCTTGACTATTCTTGGTTAGAAGTTACAGATATAAAGTTGGGCATCATTTACAGTTGCATAAAGTAATTACTCCAAATTTTTCCTAAATATAAGTAAGGAATAACCCTGAAAGAAAGCTGGTGTGAAAACATTATCTATCCATTGACACAAACTTTCTTTTAAAATCAAAGGTTTTGCAGAAAGGGTATATGAAGTCTTAGATCAATATTAGGACTGCTCAGAATGCATGTTTTCCTGTGTGTTGTGTGTGCTCAGTCGTGTCTAACTTTTTGTGATCTCATGGACTGAGGCCTGCCAGGCTCCTCTGTCCATAGAAGTTCTCAGGCTAGAACATTGGAATGGGTTACCGTTTCTTACTTTGGGGGATCTTGCGGCTCAGACGGTAAAGAGTCTGCCTGCAATGTGGGAAACCTGGGTTCGATCCCTGGGTCGGGAAGATCCCCTGGAGAAAGAAATGGCAACCCACTCCAGTATACTTGCTGGAAAATCTCTTGGATGGAGGAGCCTGCCAGGCTACAGTCCATGGGGTCGCAGAGTCGGACATGACTAAGCGACTTCACTTTCACTTTCCCTACCCAGGGATCAAACTCGCATCTCTTGTGTCTCTTGCCAATCCCAGAGAAAGGCAATGCCAAAGAATGTTCTTGCCTTGGCAGGTGAATTCTTTACCAGCTTTCCACCTGGGAAGCCCATATTTTCCTTTATCTACTGATAAAGAACCTATCAAACTGGAGCCTATTATACAGAGTGAAGTAAGCCAGAAAGAAAAACACCAATACAGTATACTAACGCATATATATGGAATTTAGAAAGATGGTAACAATAACCCTGTGTACGAGACAGCAAAAGAGACACTGATGTATAGAACAGTCTTATGGACTCTGTGGGAGAGGGAGAGGGTGGGAAGATTTGGGAGAATGGCATTGAAACATGTAAAATATCATGTATGAAACGAGTTGCCAGTCCAGGTTTGATGCACGATACTGGATGCTTGGGGCTAGTGCACTGGGATGACCCAGAGGGATGGTATGGGGAGGGAGGAGGGAGGAGGGTTCAGGATGGGGAATACATGTATACCTGTGGCGATTCATTTTGATATTTGGCAAACTAATACAATTATGTAAAGTTTAAAAATAAAATTAAATTAAAAAAAAGAAAAGAACCTATCAGTAGATTCTATTGTAGAACAGAATCTGATCTTCTATTGTAGATTCTATTATACAGGTTCTATTGTGTATAGGTTCAGGGCACAGGTTGTGTTGTAGATAAACAACAGAGCAAGTGCTGAGACTATATCACATCTGAAACTGGGGATACCCTTGGCAACTGAATTGCCAGAAAATCATGGCTAGATTGTACCACAGAGAGGTTACAATACTAACAGGACTATGGGGCAGGGCAGTGTAAAACACTGTCAAGGAGCCACTCAGGCTTAGGAGACATTTGCAGCATTAAAACAGAAAGTGCTTCAGTGTGTGCAGCTATCTGCTGGGCAGAATCAAATGAGTTCCCAATAAAACGAAGAACACCTGCGGTGTACACAAATCAAATTCTGACCACCAGAAAAAAAGAAAAATCTTCCTCACATGTGTTATAAATGCAAGAGGCTTTTGACAAGAGCTGTTTACAATGCAGCTGCTCTACAGAAAAGAAAGAACCAAGCTTTGCTATAGAAAATAGTAATGGAACTATTTACAGTAAAACTCTGCTAGGAAACCTCATTTGGCAGAGAATATCTGCAGGCATCTTCCTAATCTTCCCTGATATAAATCTCTCTTTTAGTAGAAAAGGAAGTAGCATTGGCTATCCTTAGGGAATAACCCATTAGGGCAACCCCAACTCAGAGCTGGAATGTGGGAGTTGATAATCACATATCCTAATTCAAATTCATGTGTCAAATTCATTCAGAGGAGTGAAGATAGTTAGGGTCCTCCCTCCAAAAAATGTTTCCAGAATAGACACAAATTAATTCTACTAACGTGCTCTGAAGGTGGCAGATGGTCACAAACAAGATAGCTGTGACAAATCAACAAATTACCTCCTGGGACTTAGCAAATTAGCATGCCTAAAGCTGACCCAGGAAAAGTTTTAGCAATGTGACTCTACACTGCCAAGGACTAAATATTGGAACATGATTCCAGATACAGCTGAGGATATCTCCTACCAGAGATGCTCAACAGAACTTGATACAATATGTTCACGGGACTAAATTTCATGACTTTGTGAAGCTGTGCTTATGAGAAGGATGGATATTAATTACTTAGCAAACTTCACTGTAATGATAATTGAACTGTAGCAGTGGGCTACTTTAGGCTTGCTCAGGAAGGATGGGGAAAATGAGATTAATCAAGAGATAAACTTTTATCACCACAAGTTACTCATGCTACCTCTTAGCACAAACACCCCAGAGTCAGAGGATCAGAATATATGCCGTCAATGGGTACATAATCTCAGCATGCAAGAATAAGGAAAACTAATATGAGCTGGAATTTAGAAGATGGAAAATATGGGACAGAACAGTGATTCTTAAACTAATATATATATGAATCACCTTAGGATCTTGTTCAAAACATTCTGATTTTACATTTCTCACAATCTCTCATGCAGTGGGGGTGCTGCCCTCAGAAACCACACAGTAAGTAGCATGGAGACAGAGAACTGCAGTAGGGATGGTAATCCCACCCCCTTAGGTAAACCTCAACATTACACTGCTGATTTTCAAAAATATTTTTTAAAGAAGGCATATCTGCAGAGTCAATGATTCACTAGCAGTTTATTTTCCACCCGCTATGTTCCTCTGCTATAGTCATTGTCCATGGAACTCCAGAAACAGCCAGGCTGCCTCATCCTACCGAGGCACAGTTATCACTCAAGATTCCCTTTGACCTTAACAAGGACAGATGTAGAGCTGAGGATGGGAAAAGATGTGACTCTGACCTCCCTGCCATCACTGTCAGCTTAGGGCAAAACATAACATTCTGAGAGCTGAATTAGGCAGGTTTTCATATATAAATTATGTAGGTGAACATGATGCACTGGAACATTTATCTTAATTCATTAAATTTATCAAAGGTTTCTTACTGGATAGTGACAAATTTAATATGAAAACTTGATGAGAAAATAGCATATAAGAAATGTGGTAGGTTCCTTAAAAAATTGGGTTCGTACGAAATGGCCTGTTGTTGTTGATCTTATGTGTGATACATAAGTACTTGACATAGATGCCAATGTGCATCTGAATGTAAAGGTGGCTGCTCCAGATGCTGCTTTCAGCAGGTACAGCCAAAAGGCTACAGGTTTCCCCCAGACTGTTTCTTGAACAGCTGTTATTAGATAACATCTGCTTTTTCCTGCTCATAAACATTTAATTGAAGTCCTCTCCACACTAGCTGTCTAGTTATACTCATTTGGGTCAGGTTTGTTTGAAGCCCTAAAAAAGACATAGACCAATTTGAGATTCAAAGCCATCCCTGATGAGAGAAGTGGTGAGTAACGAGGCAACTATCATAACTAATCTCTAGAGAAGATGCTCTTCTTCAGATTTTTTTTTTTTTTTGCAATCAAACAATGTTTGTAAACTGATCTTCTCTTAGAAAGTAATGGATAGGCAGCCTCAAGAACTGTAATACAGGCTGGAAAATTAGTGAGTTTTTCCCATCCATTAAAGAAAAATTTCTGTAATTTAATTTAGAGCAGGATTCCCAGACTTTAGGATGTATAATTTAAAACAATTTTTAAAAATAAAAATTAAAGTACTGGCATAGTGTTGCTAGCTTTTACTTTACCAATTAAGATTTTTTAAAAGGAAAAAGTAGTCTCAATCACTGTCTGCCATCACTGTTAATTTCATAAAAGAAAAATATGTTAACAGTAAATAGAACAATAGGAAGTATATTATTCCAGAATAAAAGTTTAAGAGGTTCAAGGGCACCAGAGTCATAAAATTTGATGAATGCTCCATCTCTCATTTGACTAGCTTGGTCACCTGGGTAAGTATTTTAAATGTCTGAAATTCTATTTTCTAATTTATGAAATGGTCACTATAATATCAACGATATGCTATTTATTGAGATAAGATATAAAGAATGCCATTTACAGTCATGACCCAAAGAAAACATTAAATGACTATTAAGTTTTAATGGTAAACTTAATTGTAAATTTTTGAAATTACTATTCAATGTACTTACACATTTCATTGAAAATCTTCTGTTATCTGTCTGCCTTCTGCTTTGGACTGTGAACACCTTGAAGTAACTGTTGTAGCCACACGTTCCGGGAAACAAACTCACTCAGAAGGATAGTGGAGTGCAGCTTATTACACCAGCGGGCCCAAGGCAGAGTCTCCTTTTAGCCAAGGACCCCGCCCAGTTTTTGTGAACACCTTATATACCCTAAGTATACGTGCCCAAACCCACCTCCCCAAATTCCCTGGAACTAGTCTGAACAAAGGAAGAGAAAGATACAATCAAAGTTAACCCATGATTCATATGCCTTAAGCCTAGGTAGTTAACAGTGGACAATTATCAGTAGGCCTGTGGTCATACCCCAATAAGCATAATAGAATTTATGATTCTGTTACACAAATAATTAGGGTATTTTTTTAGGCCAATGGAGAGTCTAGGTATAAGCCCTGGGGTTCTTCCATCCGGGGGATCTGGTTTTCCAGTTGGCATATCGTTTCCATAGATACTGGGCATATAGCTCAAAGTCCACAGTCCAGCCCAAGATGGAATCCTGCTTTCAAGATGGAGCCTGTTCTGTCTGTTTCCTCCTTCATAATGATTGCTCTTTATTTATGTATCTCGAGGGAACAGCTCAGCAAATCTCATTGTGTTGGTTGAATTAAATGATCACTCCTATACTCTAAAACACTGTGATCTACAAGGAATTAACTTATATTTAAAAACTAAATGGCTTTGAAGCAAAGCCAGCAGTTAGTGTGTACTTTTTTAGGCTTCTCTGGGGATTAGCCCATGAAAAGGGATGCTCAAATCTCATGCTGTCTGTGGCACACTCTTCATTCAAGTCAGTTTTCAAATAATCTTGTCCTTTCCCATGATATCACACCAGAGTAGACTTTTCTAGGCTCTTATTAGAGATCTAGTACTGTTTTGTACTTTATTTTATAGACACTAAAATGCTGCTTAATATTTTTATAGTGTCACTTCTGATCATCTTGCTAAATGTATCACATAGTCATTCATAAATAGCTTGCTTTTAAATATTTGATAAAAATATGTAAGGATTAAACTATTATTTCTGAGTTGCTTCTGTATACATATTTGAGTCTAAAGTGAGATTTTTTAATCTCAAAATGGCAAACTACTATGCAGGTAAAATATGTAAAGGCCAAAGCACAGCTGCAGTGTGAATAAAATATTATTAGACATGTCCTTGATCTTTAACTTTATTACAGATTGGAGACTTTTAATTTTTAATAAAATTCAATGCAATGACAGATAAGATAGATTGTTCCCAATTGAGCTTCACATCAAAGAAATGATATAACATGCCTGACTACCAAACATAATGGTATGATTAATTCATTGAATAATTACTTCTTTTGTTACATATTCATGTATTTTATTGAGAAAGAAGTTCCCTGAATATCACTTCTCTATAGATAAACATAATGAAAATAAAATGAAGATGTTTAAAACTTAAAAAAAGAAGAATTAGAAGGTAATATTAGATAACCACTCAATAATGTTGATTAGCATATGTTTTACAAGTTGAGCAAGGGATTACATATTTGTTCAGGATAAAGGAAAGGGTAGCAAAGATCATCATTACATTGTCACTAAACTTGAAAAACACATAGAAATAAATATTGCAACAAGTCACCTTTCCATATGATAAATGCTTTTTCTAGCTTATTAAGAATTATGACAGAGCCTTTCAGATTATGTTTATGTTTCCTGTTTTCTTTTCCTATTGAACCACTCGCAGAAGTAATAGATGGAAACACACTATTGCAATAGCATTAGAAAATAAGTATATTAATTAATTATCTGCCAGTCCCAAAGAGGAACATTCCCTAATCAAAGTGAGGTTGGAGTCCTGAAGCAGAACAAGCACTTCAGTGAAAACATAGTAAGGCATTTTTAATCACACCTTTTGTAGCACTCTTTCTCATATGTATACTTACCAGAGGGACAGATCCATGTGTCCCTGACCGAAAGGTAGTTGGTGTTTTATTTTGGTTTGTTTTGTTTTGCTTTGTTGTTCAGTTGCTAAGTTGTGTCCAACTCTTTGCGATCCCTGGGACTACAGCATGCCAGGCTTCCCTGTCCTTCACTATCTCCCTGAGTTTACTCAAACTCATGTCCACTGAGTTGATGATGTTGGCCAGCTATCTCATCCTCTGTAGTCCCCTTCCCCTCTTGCCCTCAATCTTCCCAACATCAGGATCTTTTCCAAAGAGTCAGCTCTTCACATCAGGTGGTTCAAAACCCCTTGAATATAATGTTTAGCTTTAAGATTCTTTTATTATCTCACAGCCTCTCCCACCTCCCTGAGAAAAACACTGTATGGCTTTGAGGATTATAATACCAATTAATGCCACATGGTTACAGCAGATGAAGACAAGTAGTGATGGATTATTCCCTGGAATATGAAGTGAGTAACAGAAACATGTGAAGGAGAAGTATATCTTGGTTTCTATACTTTATCCATTCTTTCTAGTAAGGATTTAAAACTTCACTGTCCAGTATGGGAGCCACAGGCCATTTGTGGCAATTATGCCCTTGAAATCTGGCTAGACAAAATTGAGATGTGTTGTAAGTATAAAATACATACCAGACTGCATTGAATATGTATTTTAAAAAAAGTAAAATCTCAATATTATCTCAATAGATAAATAAAATATTAATTTTTGCATTATTAATATTAACTTTACTTGTTTTTTAATGTGATGACTAGAAAACTTTCCATGGCATATATGGGTCATATTTGTGACTTTCATATTTCAATCTGATAGCCTTGGTTTAAAAAATTCCTTCTATAGAACTTTTGAAAAACTGTAGAAATATATTTGTCCACATGTAATTAGACAACTAAGCAACAGAATCAGGTTGTTCTTTCTTGTTTCCAAAAATTGAGATAAATGATTCCAAATACTTGGTAGTACTTATGAAGGTCCAGCTTCACCACCCTCCTAACTTCATTTCTGCTTAAAAACTGTAAGTTCTTATAGCAAAAATTATTAACATATTGTTAGGGAGAACAAAAATATGTCATTGACCCTACTTACTGATATTAATAAGTTGTACACATGCAGTCGTTGTGCAATCTATGAACAGATACAATGATCACTTAATAACACAACAGGCCTATAAAAGTATTTTTCATTGTAAGAAACTTAAAATATTAATTATAGTATGGGGGGGGGCGGATTTACCACAGTAGTGAGAACTACATTTTAGGAAATTTTTTATTTATTTGTTTTAAATGAAATTCAAGAATCACTTTTATAAAGCAATATATCAAAACAAATTGCTTAGAAAGTAGACCAATATAGAGATAAAGCTGAATGTGGAAGACTGAAGTAGCTGGATGAGACTTCAAGGAAATGCAGTGACTTGAACAGAAACATCCAATACCTTTATACACATTTCCACACTCAGTTAGTCAATGGAATGCTAAAATCAAGGAGAAACTAGGAACAGGGCCAACCACATTCCAGAAATTGTAAACAATATCTAGACATAATACAGATGGGAACATATAAATCAGTCATCAAAAGCTAACTCTAAAATCTCATTTATATCAAGAATTTAGTACAGAAAAATCTGCTTAAATTCTGTTAACAGTCCCTAATTTGAAAAGATAAATTTCACTCAAAAATGCTACCTGGGGGAACTTCCTTGGCAGTCTAGTGGTTAAGATTCCATGCTTCCAATGCAGAGAGCTATAGTTCCATTCCTGATTGTGTAACTAAGATCCCATATGCCTAGAGTGCATTCATGCATGCTGTCATTTCAGTCATGTCCAACTCTGGGCAACCTATGAACTGTAGTCTGCCAGGTTTCTATATCTGTGGTATTCTCCAGGCAAGAAATTCCACTAACTGGAATTTGCACCAGCATTTCATTCACTGGCTCTTCCAAGTTTTAGTGAAGCTTGTGGAGATTGGCTTTAATTATTTTGCCAACAAGTTCACTAATTTCTTTTTTCTTATTTTTTTATGTTTTATGACTCAGTTCATTCTTTAATTAAATTTCATTTGCGTATCTCTTGATTGTAAGTCTTTGACATTTCTGGCATTTGGGTGTCATTCTTCAGATTCTACTGTTATGTCTTTAAGTATTTATTGTGAACAAGTTCTAAATTGAAGAAAATTTAAAATTCATATGACGCAAAGGGCTTGAGAAAACACAGTTACTTTTAAATAAATCATGCACTCACAGAGAGGGAAGATTTGAAGTGTAAAAAGAGCATAAAAATTGAAAACACAATTACCAATTAAGAACTTCAAAGAAAGTAGTAAACAGAAGTCTGGATACTGTAAAAATTCAAATCAGAGAGAAAATTTCAATCTCAGAAAATAGCTTAGAGGCATCAAGAACAGATCAAGAAGAATACAGTGTAATAAGGGAATAAATAATATTGGAAAAATAAGTTTTCATGAGGCAAAGAAGTAAAGTTAAAGCTTACACTCACATTGTGCTTGTCGCTTAAATTCTGCTTGCCATGGTCAACTTGCCCTGGACAAATTTGTTTATTCAGTTAAGCCTCACAGAACTCTAGGGCTGTTAGGATTATCATGCCCATTTAGAGACAAGAAAACCAAAACACCAATAGATCAACTGCCTCAGATCAAAGTTGCTATGTTAATATAGAAAGGATTAAACCTGAGGCTGTCAGACTCTGCAGTCTGTGCTCTAAAGCACTTTAGCGTATCATCTCTCAAGATTAGCATCTATAACTAAATACGTAGCAGAATTAATTTAAACACATCTACACTGTTGATTTAAACAAGCTATATAAGTAGAAGTATGTGTATGAATATATATTCAAAGTATTTATAATAATCCAGAAAGATAAAGTAATGAATCTACAAAGAAATGTATATTAAACATATCCATCAGATCAGATCAGATCAGATCAGTCGCTCAGTTCTGTCCAATTCTTTGTGACCCCATGAATCGCAGCACGCCAGGCCTCCCTGTCCATCACCAACTCCCGGAGTTCACCCAGACTCACATCCATTGAGTCAGTGATGCCATCCAGCCATCTCATCCTCTGTTATCCCCTTCTCCTCTTGCCCCCAATCCCTCCCAGCATCAGAGTCTTTTCCAATGAGTCAGCTCTTCTCATGAGGTGGCCAAAGTACTGGAGTTTCAGCTTTAGCATCATTCCTTCCAAAGAAATCCCAGGGCTGATCTCCTTCAGAATGGACTGGTTGGATCTTCTTGCAATCTAAGGGACTCTCAAGAGTCTTATCCAACACCACAGTTCAAAAGCATTAATTCTTCGACGCTCAGCCTTCTTCACAGTCCAACTCTCACATCCATACATATCCATGGCAACACCTAAAGTCAAAAGATAACACTTCCTCTTCTATAGAGCTACAGAAAGGAAATACATTTTAAATAAATATATTTATTTGGCTTAACAGAGCTGAATTAACCATTATATACAAGTTACAGGGCTTCCCTGGTGGCTCAGATGTTAAAGAATCTGCCTGCAATGCAGGAGACCGGCTTTATCCCTGGAGACCAGGTTCAATCCCTGGGTCAGGAAGATCCCCTTTAGAAGGGAATTCTTGCCTGGAAAATTCCATGGACAGAGGAGCCTGGTGAGCTACAGTCCAAGGGGTCCCAAAGAGTTGGACACAACTGAGTGACTCACACTTTCACTTTTTCACTTTTCACAAATTACTTTGGAAGAACATTCACAAATACATGAGACATTGAAAGGCATATCCATGCACTTTCAGAAGTTAATCAACAACACATAAACACCAACGAGGGAGATTAATCAAAATTAAGAATTTTAAAAGTGAGGGATTATAGTACAATAAGTAACAATAACCATGAAATATTTTTGATATATTAATTTTCTGCCTTGTTGTGTTGTTCAGTCACTGTCATGTCCTACTCTTTGCGACCCCATGGATGGCAGCACCAAGTTTCCCTGTCCTTCACTATCTCCCAGAGTTTGCTCAAATGCATGTCCATTGAGTCAATGATGCCATCCAACCATCTCATTCTCTGCCATGTTTAATCTCTCCTTTTGCCTTTAATCTTTCCTAGAATCAGGATCCAATTTTTAAAATATCATCATATATTGTAGCAAAACAAGGAGTGTATATTACCTTTCTGCACCCACCAGATAAGTGGCAAGTCCCTTGTGTTCATTCCTAACACTGTTTTTAACAGCTGTACTCATTATTTTGATGACATAATTTAACAAGGTACTATGTAATCTGATATTATAAAATACTAATATGAAAATTTTCAACTTCTATGAGTCCTAAGTTGAATGTTTTGCAAAGTCCCAGTAAATACAACTTTTAAAATATCATAAGCAATTTACAAATATCTTTAAAATATTATAACCAGTAATAAAACTCCAGAATGCTTCTACTCTAACATTCCACCCATCTTAAAACCTAAAACTGGGATTCTAGAGCATGCAATAAGAGTATGGCTTATGAGATAACAGAGTGAAATTTCATCCAGTCAGTTTAAATGTTATGAATTTCCCTTGGCCCTAAATTAGAGTGTGGCTGAATCAGTAAACATGTATGTCTAAACTTAGTTTGATATAAATAATGTACTTTTAAGATTTCCTGATTAAACTGACTTTTTCAAATTTACTAGTTTAAAACTGACCCCAGTTCAACAAGCTGAAAGTCTATCTTCTCTCTCTGGTGTCTTAATACACACACACAGAAGACAAAGAAACATCAATGAAGACATAAACTATATATTTATAGTGAATAGAAAATATGACTTCTTTTTGTGAAAATTATTTTGTTTTTAAAACAAGGGTATCAATTACTAAATAAAAATGGCAATAGTTTAAAAATATAGCTTTGTGTGAAGTGAAGTCGCTCAGTCGTATCCGACTCTTTGCTACCCCGTGGAGTATAGCCCACCAGGCTCCTCTGTCCATGGGATTTTCCACACAAGAATACTGGAGTGGGTTGCCATTTCCTTCATCCAGGGGATCTTCCCAACCCAGGGATCGAACGCAGCTCTCCCACATTGCAGGCAGATGCTTTAACCTCTGAGCTACTAGGGGAGCCCAAGCTTTGTGTAAGTCCCTAAATAAAACTTTGTTCTGTGTCTATGACAGGTCTATTAATTTATTAATTTGCAAAACTTTTTTTCAAATTTCCTTTATGTAGTAATATAATCAACTTAATTGATACCCAGAATATTTGAAAAAATCATTTAGAAGTCTTATGAGTGGTAATGAAAATGGCAGAAATAGAGTCTATAAATGATACAATATTCTACACATATTTTGGGTTTAACAACTATGATAAAATTTGAATTTCAAACTTGTACAGTCTTGAAGAACACTCTTGAAACTTTTAAAGTCATTTGTTTTCCTATATATTAAGTCCCCTACAGGCAAACCTTCAAGTGGCAAACTTTCAGAGATGCAAAGTTGCGTTCGCATGTTCAATCATGTAAATTAGTTCACGAGCTTTGTCACACGCATGCATCCTCTACAAGTGCTTGTGTGTTTATGTACTTTACTGCACAGAACAGTAGTACAGTATCTTTATTTCAAGGGAGATCTGCAAAAGCAACAAGATCAAGATCATTGCACTCCTTGCTATGCAACGTGAGGAGCTTACTAATGAAGAAAGAAAGAAAATGAAAGTGAAAGTGAAGTCGCTCAGTCGTGTCTGACTCTTTTCAACCCCATGGACTGTAGCCTACCAGCTTCTTCTGCTCATGGGATTTTCCAGGCAAGAATTCTGGAGTAGGTTGCCATTTCCTTCCCCAGGAGATCTTTCCAACCCAGGGATTGAAACCAGGTCTCCCACACTGTGGGCAGACGCTTTACCATCTGAGCCACCAGGGAAGTCCGAGCCACTAATGAAGTCTGAGCCACTAATGAAGACCTGATGGAATTGGAGTCTCAGAGAAAGGACAAAGAAAGACAAGAGGAAGAAGATGTAGCTGAAGAACCAAAGAGACTCACAGCACAAGAAATGTCAAGCAGATTTTCTTTATTTGGAAAATAAAGGAGGCATTGTTCATTTTAGAGGTCCAGGAGCTAAACAGCGCAGTACATGAAGATTGCAGCAGCCATTCAGAATGCAGTCCAATGCTACCACGTCATCTGTGACGAGGAAAAAGGAGCTATTAACCAGACATCACTGGATCATTTTTTCAAGAGGGTAGATGGAATTGAATCTCCAATAAGGAACCAGAACCTATGCCATTAACATCAGGCATGATGACATTGCAGCTTGCCCTCCTTCTCCTACTGCTGACAATCCTTCAGCTCTACCATCTCCCACCTCCTCTCTCTCCTCCAGTTGGTAACTTTTCTTGCCTGCTCACTCAATCCCAGACCCTGTTTGCCAGCTGTTATACTGTACTACTGTACTTTTTATGATACTCTACTGTAATATTTAAAATGTTTTCTTTATTTTTGTTTATTTTTTATGCATTATTTTATTATAAACCTATTACAGTACAGACTGTACCCAGGCTAACTTTGTTGGACTTACACACAAATTGGATTTAAGAAGACACTCTCAGAATGAAACATATTTGTATATAGGAGACTTACTCTACCTAGAAAAGAGTTTACTAAAACTTTAAATTCAGTACTTAAAGTATTTCATGTTTAAAACCTATCATCAGGAAATCATTAATAAATGGAATGGAAAAGAAAGTTAAGATACAGTGAAAAACACTGAAACATCCATTACTACAGAGAAAATGGGAAATCATATTTATTGTATAATTTGTCATTTTTCAGATACTGCATTGTGTTTTCAATATGTATTAGTCTAACTTAAATCTCACAACAATGCTTTGTTATTATTTTCCCTTTTTCACAATTGAGAAAATGAGGTTAGAATAGATTTGATACCAAGCAGACTAAGTATTCTGCAGTACCAATAAGGGATGGAATTAATTTTTTAACCTAGGACTCTTTACTTTAGAGCAGTTTCTCCTTCAGGGGTCCAAAAAGTGCACTCCCTGAACTAGCTGCAGCATCTGCAGCTTTTGAAAGTGCATATTTTTGTCCCATCTCTAAACCATCAGTTGAAGTGGAAACTAGCAATCTGTGTTTTAACCAGTTTACTAGGTAATTTTGAACCTCTCTCTAGTGAGAAACATTGTACTGCTTCTTTGCTTAGGTATTACACTGATGGGGAAAGAACTAAGCAAAGGGTTTCAGAATCATTTAAAACCTACATATCTGTTTTCTTTGTTTGCTTCATTAACAAGAACCTAGAGGGCTCTAATATGTTGAATGTGATATGTAAGCTATAACAATAATAAAAGTAACTGTTGCTAAGGAAATGAATATATTTTACTATGTAAGCTTCACAGATCACTGCCTTGTTGTGGCAAAAGGTCTTGCAAAACTCAGTGAAGCCATGAGCCATTCCATGTAGGGCCACCCAAGATGGATGGGTCTAGTGGAGAGTTCTGACAAAATGTGATCCACTGGAGGAGGCAAATGACAGACCACCCTGGTACACTTGCTGTGAGACCGTCATGAAGTGTGTAAAAAGACAAAATTGAGTTGTCTACCCTGTTATTAAAACAAAATAACTTTAGCAATATATGCCTGTAGCTCCCGTTAAAAAGTGTATTAAAACGCAGAGACATTACTTTGCCAAAAAAGGTCTGTCTATTCAAAGGCATGGTTTTTCTGGTAGTCGTGTATGGATATGAGAGTTGGACTATAAAGAAAGCTGAATGGCAAAGAATTGATGCCCCTGAACTTGGTGTTGGAGAAGACTCTTGATAGTCCCTTGGACTGCAAGGAGATCCAACCAGTCAACTTAAAGGAAATCAGTCCTGAATGTTTATTGGAAGGACTGATGCTGAAAATGAAACTCCAGTATTTTGACCATCTGATGCAAAGAACTGACTCATTGGAAAAGACCCTAATGCTAGGAAAGACTGAAGGTGGGAGGAGAAGGGGATGACAGAGGACGAGATGGTTAGATGGCATCACCGACTTGACAGACATGAGTTAGTAAGCTCCAGGAGTTGCTGATGGACAGGGAAGCCTGGCATGCTGCAGTCCATGGGGTCACAAAGAATAGGACATGAGACTAAGCAACCGAACTGAACTGAGCCCCCATTATCTACCTATTTTAAAAAATATACTTGATTATATTTATTGTCACTTAATCCACACCACAATGAACTGGAAAATTCTGAAAGACATGGTAATACCAGACCACCTGACCTGCCTCTTGAGAAACCTATATGCAGGTCAGGAAGCAACAGTTAGAACTGGACATGGAACAACCGACTGGTTCCAAATAGGAAAAGGAGTACATCAAGGCTGTATATTGTCACCCTGCTTATTTAACTTATATGCAGAGTACATCAGGAGAAATGCTGGGCTGGAAGAAGCACAAGCTGGAATCAAGATTGCCTGGAGAAATATCGATAACCTCAGATATGCAGATGACACCACCCTTATGGCAGAAAGTGAAGAGAAACTAAAAAGCCTCTTGATGAAAAGTGAAAGTGGAGAGTGAAAAAGTTGGCTTAAAGCTCAACATTAAGAAAACTAAGATCATGGCATCTGGTCCCATCGCTTCATGGGAAAGAGATGGGGAAACAGTGGAAACAGTGTCAGACTTTATTTTGGGGGGCTCCAAAATCACTGCAGATGATGATTGCAGCCATGAAATTAAAAGATGCTTACTTGTTGGAAGAAAAGTTATGACCAACCTAAAGCAGAGATATTACTTTGCCAACAAAGGTCCATCTAGTCAAGGCTATGGTTTTTCCATGCTAAAGCTGAAACGCCAATACTTTGGCCACCTCATGTGAAGAACTGACTCATTGGAAAAGACCCTGATGCTGGGAGGGATTGGGGGCAGGAGGAGAAGGGGACGACAGAGGATGAGATGGCTGGATGGCATCACTGACTCAGTGGACATGAGTTTGGGTGAACTCTGGGAGTTGGTGATGGACAGGGAGGCCTGGCGTGCTGTGATTCATGGGGTTGCAAAGAGTTGGACACGACTGAGTAACTGAACTGAACTGAACTGAACTGAATTTTTCCTCTGGGTGATCCTGAAATCACTGGCATTTGTTTTGAGTTGAAAACAATATGTGTGTGTATATATATATATACACATATATATATAAATAAAATATAAATATTTTATATTTATATATAAATTTCTATTTATATATATAATTATATATATATATAATTATATATATATAATTTATAATAAAATATAAATATTTTATATTTATATATATATTTATATTTTTATATTTTATTATAAATTATATATATATATAATTTATACATATAATATATATAATTATATTATATTTATATATAAATATATATTATATATTATATATATTATATATATAATTTATATAAAATATATATATTATATATAATATATATAATATATAAATATAATTATATATATAATTTATAATAAAATATAAATGTTTTATATTTATATATATATATTTATAAATATTTATATATGTATATATTTATATATACATATATAAATATTTATATAAATATGTATATATAAATTTATATATATTTATATAAATATTTATATATAAATAAAATATTTATATTTTATTATAAATTATATATATAATTATATATTATTATATATAATTATATATATAATATATATAATTTTATATATATATTTTATATATATATAAAATATATATATTTATATTTATATATATAAATATATAAAATAAAATATAAATTTTATTGTTTCATCTTGTAATTCAGTAACTGTCTTCACCAGGGCCCCAAATTTTACTTAATAAATTTATGTTTTAGTATGACTTATATGGTTCTTACAAATTTATTAAGACAATCACTTTTTCATTATATTTTATAACTCCTAATCGTGCATGTGAAAGTGAAAGTGTTAGTAGCTCAGTCATGGCCAACTCTTTGCGACCTCATGGACTGTAGCCCACCAGAATCCTTTGTCCATGGAATTTCCCAGGCAAGAATACTGGAGGGGGTAGCCATTCCCTTCTCTAGGCAATCTTCTCGACCCATGGATTGAATCTATGTCTCCCTCATTGCATGCAGATTCTTTACCATCTGAGTCACAAGGAATACATATATTTGGGGCTTCCCTAGTCGTTCAGATGGTAAAGGATCTGCCTGCAATACAGGTGACCTGGGCTCAATCCCTGGCTTGGGAAGATCCCCTAGAGGAGGGCATGGCAACCCACCTCAATATTCTTGCCTGGAGAATCCCCAAGGACAGAGCCTGGCAGGCTACAGTCCATGGGTTTGCAAAGAGTAGGACACAACTGAGCGACTAACACTTTCTAACACTTCAAGGGTATTTGTATATTTATTTTATGAATGTCACTTGCTAAACTATTTATCTTGTTAATTGTACTATTTTCCTCTTTGACAGTGTAGCATATAATTTAACAGAATACCTGTACCTAATATTCTCAACAGATTGCTTTATAATAAAATTACAGTGTAAAGAATTCCACAGGGTCAGGGTGAGAGAGAGGCTCAAGCAGGTGGGGACATATATATATATGATTCACACTGGTGTATGGCAGAAACCAACACACCATTGTAAAGCAATTCCTTTAAAAAAAAGCATTCCACAGAACATTGAATTTCTGTCTCATTCTATAACTTAGATGAAAAAAACTGTATGTTTAGAAACATAATGTTCCATACTTGTTAAGGACCAGACATAAATCAGAACTAGAGAAAGAAAGATGGTTTTACAGACTAGACTATACCAGTGTCTGTAAATTAGGACTGTGCAAATTCTCATTTCTGGGCTAATTCCATTACAATTCCAGCCCATTTCAATTGGTGCAAAAAATTAGAGAAATAAATCCACAATGAGGTTGACATTTCCTCCATTTTCTCCATTTTTTCCCACTGGAATTTGTAAATTAACCAGAGTTTATTTAATGATAGGATTTGTGTCTCAACTCACTTTTAGTAAACAGAGTAACCGTTTTAGGTAGAAATGGGCTAATTCAATGCCTTAAGCTAGGAATTGTTTTCTTCCTATCCTCATCCTGCCGCCTTTGTAGTTGAGGCATCTGTTACTTTGCTCTGCTACTAGGGAAGCAATAGTGAGTATGTCTAATTAAAATAAAACTATCTCATTTATTGTAATGTGAACAGAGCATGGATCCTGCAATGGTAATACCTTACTGAGCCTGTTTCTTCATCTGTAAAATGGTATAATAATAGAAAATGGACGAGAAAATATGAATGTGTTCCATAAACATTTGTATAATAGTAAATGTTATTTTTACTACTCAATTTATTTATTCTCTATAAAAATATTAAAGTCACAATTACTGTGCTATATATTATTAATTTCCTCATTTCCAGCATGAAATTACCAAACAATATTTAATAAGTATGCCTGTGTGCCTGGAGCTATGCTAACTAATAGGCAATTTAGAGATTCATTCTTTGCTACCTTTTTATGGGGCTTACATTTAATGAAAAATCATAATCCAAAACTTGCTTGGGTTTTTAAAAATATGCAGAAATTTATTAGAAAATGTTTCCTAAATCAGCATGATATATTTATAGACATGAAATTCAATTTGTTTTTAGGGATTTTAAGCCATGCCTTGATTAAATAATTAATTACAGGAACCGGTTAATAAATAGTGGACACTTACTACTCATTTATGATGGATTATAGTGTTCTGTCCTTTGAAAAAGTGATTTTTCTTTAATTACTTTAATTATCACATTACACCAATAGAAAACCACACAGCAACAATTATTAAATACTACATAGGATAAGAAAAAGAAAGCTTGATCCATAAATTAAGAGGCTATTTCTATATGGTGACAAGACATTTCATGTTAATGTCAATTCAAGCAATTAAGCCAATTTAATGAAAATCAAGAAAATAAATTATGATTCACTGAATTTCTGCCTTCAATTCACAGTAGTTGTTTTACTGAATTGACACGTGTTTTGTCTGGCTGAGAGAAATAAAGGTTCAGTTCAGTTCAGTCACTCAGTAATGTCCGACTCTTTGCAACCCCATGAACCGCAATAAAAAAAATGTTTGAATTTAGTAAAAATTGTGATAAGGGATATTTGAATTCCCTTTGAACATTATGTTGAACATGTAGCATATATTATCAGGAGAGATCTAGAGCATAAAATCAAATCCTCAATTTAAATTCTAGCATTTTATTATTTGAATGCACACACATACACAAAAACACGCATGGGTATGAACTTTGCTTCTTTTGCATTTTGAAGAATCAGATGGAAATATTGACTCTACAACCTTTTTGTTAAATAATTATGAATCATAGGTTATAATCAGAAAGCAAATGTATTTTGTTTGTTTCTACCCTTGAACTTATACTGCTAGCATTCTTTTTCTGAATTTAGATGCCAGTTGCATAACTGAATACCATTTTTAAAAATTGAGCCAACTGTGCATTTATAAGAGAAACTTTCTTTCTGAATGAACTTTTTTTCTTCAGTAAAAAGGTCTGTAAAAATGTCCATGTCCAAATATTAATCGAAACTGATATAAAGTAAATATCATCTCCATCACTTGGGTCCTTTAACATGAGAACCTGGGGAAAGTGAAGGTTGTCCTTCTTCCATTTCTCACGTTTCCATTTCCTCACCCCATGAAGTTAACTAAAAAAAAAAATTTACAGGTTCATTTTCTGCCATCTATCCATGGTCAGATGAAGAAAAGAGAACAGGTTCAGAAATCAGATATATGTTAGTCAGGCTTCTCCAGAGAAACAGAACCAAGGTATACCTCTACATAGACTGAGGGAAATTTATTTTAATGAAGTGGCTAACTGTATTTTGGGTACTAGTAACTCTGAAAACTACAGGACAGCCCAGGAGGCTAGAGACCCAGGGAAGAGTTGACATGGCAGCTAGAGTTCAAAGTCATCTGGAAGCAGAATCCCCTCTACCTTGGAGGATCCCGTGTTTTTCTTTCAAAGCATTCAGTTGATTGGAGCAGCTGCTGCTGCTGCTGCTAAGTCGCTTCAGTCGTGTCTGACTCTGTGCGACCCCATAGATGGCAGCCCACCAGGCTCCTCTGTCCCTGGGTTTCTCCAGGCAAGAACACTGGAGTGGGTTGCCATTTCCTTCTCCAATGCATGAAAGTGAAAAGTGAAAGTGAAGTCGCTCAGTCGCAGCCTACCAGGCTCCTCCGTCCATGGGATTTTCCAGGCAAGAGTACTGGAGTGGGGTGCCATTGCCTTCTCCGTGATTGGATGAGACCCAACCACATTGTGGAAGAAGCTCTTGCTTCACTATTTTTTTTTTTCCTCTTTCAAGTTGGTTATGTACCTCTGGGCAGAGCAGATGTTTAAATATGACTCCTTCTCTCTTTGATCCTTTCCTAGATTCCTTTGCTCTCCACCAGGAACAACAAACTGCATGTTCCATGATCTGTGCAAGACCTCACTCAGATCTTGTTTTTACTGTTGTTTCTGTTGCTGTTATAACTGTTTTAATGCACCCTGTTCTTAATTTGACTATTGTTTCCACTTCAGAAGTTATTGCAGGCAGGGTGGCTCTCTCTCTCCCATTTGGTCATATTTAATCCAGCAAAGCCACCTATACTTTTGCTCACTGGGTAACAGAGAGCTAGCCTATCCCTTAATGTCTTCATTTCCTTGTGGAATTGTATATGGATCCACTAACATCTGGATATTAGTGGAGACGCACGCCAAGTCCTCTGGACAGTATCTGTGAAACCCTTTTCATAAAGCTTGGGGCGATAGCCACTCATCAATTTTGGTTGTCTCAAAGGGAGTAGGATTTATAGTCCTGCCCTCTATAGAGTAATCCTTTGAAAAATTATCTGCTATTCTATCACAGCCTAAATCTTTAAAAAGTAGATGTTGACAAGGGATTTAAGATTCGTTTAACTTTTTCTTCCTCTAACTACATTCTTTTACATGGCCTAACAAATAATAACTTTGGGATCTGATAACACTGCCTTATTTTCCTGGCCAACACTTCCCTTGACAGCCAATTGAATAGTTTATAAATTGAATATTTAATTTGTGTTATCAGATCCAGCTCTCATTCATAACTTTTTGAAGATCAGTGTTTTCACAAACACAGACACACACCTATTTAGTCCATAAGTTGATGGGGTAGGAAAAAATCTCAATATGTTTTGTTAAAACCCATCTTAGAAGTTAATGTAATGTTTCTCTTTCTCTTCCATTAGCAAAAAAGACTAGCCATAATGTTTTTTCCTTGCCAAATGAACTAGCAGAATATTAGGAAGAATTGCATGGAGGAAAAAGTGCATTATGTGTTATAATTGTTGATCCAGGAGATTGGAAACAGAAACTGTCAGAGTAAGAGTCTGGAGTAGGAGAAGAAAAAGCAGAGAGCAATAATACTTAACCAGTTGGGTATGGCATGCACAAAAGATATAAAGTCAACAGTAGTTAATAGTAGTTGAGTTGAAAAAGATGGGCTCACATCCAAAATATATCATAGAAAGTTTGAATGTGTTGAGACTAGTAGAAGGGGAAGGACAAAGGTAATAAGATATTCAGGAGATGCTATTCGGAGATACAGGAAGACAAAAATCAGGTATCAATTGTAAGGCCTGAAATTGGAGAGTGAAGCTTTAGGCACAGGCTTGGTATTTTCATGAATAGAAGGTCCATCCCCTAGAAAAGGTTTTTAAGTGGTAAAAATTCATAAAGAACTCTAATCCTTGGAATATATTAGAGTTCTATGCTAAATCACAGGAAAGATTTTAAAGTATCTTATTGATAAGATATGTGTTTGGTAATAACTACAAATAAAAATATGTTTCGTTTTCTTGTTCTCATAAACTAGGAAATATCTAAAGAATAAAACCTGTGCAAAAGCCAGTCTACCAGCAAAAAGAGGCCAATTTAATTAGCATGTCATTAGGCTATGTTTCAGACTCCCAAGATAATGACCATTATCTTTTCAGAACTTCACCGTTGGCATTCCTTTGTCACAGGTGACACAAACATACCAGAGACCAACTGAAGAAAACAATGCAAACCAACTAGATTTTGCCTGAATCCAGCCTAAAAGCTATTAAGCTATTGTCAGATCTTTCACTTTCTGTTCTCTTTGCTCTATTTCTTTTTGTGGGTTCGCCTCAGCCTTTCTGAAGTCGTCCTCATTCCACCTGGGATGGAAGATGCATATAGTTGCTATGAAAAAAAAAGAAAAAGAAAGAAAATATTACAACAACCCAAGGGAAACATTATAGTGAAAGGAAAGAAATTTCCTCTAAAACACAATCTCTGACCAATATTGGACCTTAGCCAGTGAGAATGTTGAGAATTGATTATATGCTAAGAATAAGTTTTGAGTCCAGACTTCTGAGAATAAGTTTTGAGTCTAGACTTGTGGACCTAATAGGTCTGTAACTTAGGTGAGTTAATAAAATTTACTCATGTTCAGTTTATTTATTTATAAAATAAGCATAGAAGTACTTTGAAAAGTTGTTAGCATGAATGAAATAAAGAATACCAAGTGTCATACCCCTTCTGACACACAGTAGTGGTTCAATATATTTCTGTAACGGTCAATACATATAACAGAATCCCTTTGCTGTTCAGTCGCTCAGTCATATCCGACTCTTTGTGACCCCATGGACTGTAGCACGCCAGGCTTCCCTGTCCTTCCCCATCTCCTGGAGCTTGCTCAAACTCATGTCCATTTAGTTGGTGATGCCATTCAACCATCTTGTCCTCTGTCATCCCATTCTCCTCCTGCCTTCAATCTTTCCTAGAATCAGTCTTTTCTAATGAGAATCCCCAAACCAAACCAAAAGTGTTAACAGTCACAATGGTATTCACTCCGACCCCTCACCTAGTATTACAGATACTAAAACTAAAAATTGAATGAGAAATTTCTCTTTCTAAGGTCTTTACAAGCTTATACCTGTTACCTGCCCTTGTTGACCTGCCCTTTTTGATGCTGCAAATACCAAAAATGGTACATAGTCCCCTTCCTGCCACTGCTGTACTGTTGGCTCTTTTCACTGTAGCCAGTACTGATGCTTCAAAGTGGATTTCTCCTAAGCTATTATGATTCTCAAACACTGTGAAAGGAAGTCTTTATCTTTTTCATAGCTTATTCCCTTTCCTGCAACTTGAAATATTTCCCAGAAACTGGACAGTTTAAGAAACTTCCACCTTTGTCAGAATCAGTTTTTCTCTTTACCAATAGTCATCCAGTATCTTGAACTAAGATATATAAGTTTTGGTTATCTCTTAATTTCTGAGTGTATTCTATTCTTTCTCACCATTTTTAGAAAACGATATGTGGCCATTTTCATTTCTCATAGTATAACAGCTTGCTGCAGTTGTTCCCAGAAAAACAATAAGGTCCATGTGCTAACAGGCCCCTGTTGTCCAGATACTGTACCAAGTCTTGGATATGGATGTGCAGTTCACACAATAGGGGCTCATTGCTAACAGTAAACAAAACAGAGTCACAGAAAGATTCCTCGAAAGAGGAACAAGTACTTGACTTCAGATTCCCTGTCTCCTAAGACAATATAACTTACAAACAGCAAAGTCAAGAAGATCCAGTGCTTCCATTTAGTACTTTGGGGAGTTTGTCTTATCAGTCAGTGTCATGGCAGGAAACAGCACAACAAAGATTTTTAAAGAATTCAGTGAAAGGTAACTTATAGAGATGAATCTTGATTGAGGGAGATAATACTAATATAATAGCCAGGTAACAAAGATATTTAGTGGTACAATCTGTAGAAGACAACCTCCTAAAGCGCATGATAGTGGAAAGAAGGACAAATAAAATGCATATAGATAAAAATGAGCACGGACCAGCATGGTCCACTCATGCCATTCATATTTCATTTTCGTCTTTTTATTTAGATAAAAAGCTATCACACGCAGAAAAAAGCAAATACAAACTCTTAAGTTCCACTTTTCCCTTGTCTTCTAATTGACTTGCCCTCCACTGACTCTTCATCTGATGCCACTAATGTTGATTATTTAAAATATCTGTTGCCATTATGTAATATCAATTGCCAGTGTCAATATTGTCCATACAGTGATTCAATTACACACAAGAAAACCCAGAATTCCATTTTGAGGTTTTGATTCTTGAGTCCAACCTTGCTGCCAATTATTTTCTCTCTCAACAGTCTACCAGAAAACAGATTTCATCTTCAAAAGTTTAATTAAAGAGAGTATAACAAAGAATAATTTATAGATGTGTGGACAAGGCTAACAGAACCAATGAGGAATGATGCTCAGAGATTAGCAAGTTTGTGGATCATTAGTACCCTTATAGCTGAATGGGCAAGGGCAAGAAACAGTGATTTGGACTCTGTTGAGAGAAGGAGCTGTCTGTCAAAAAGACTAAGTCTTGCATAGATGAATACAACAACTGACATAACTGTGACCTGGTATAAAGGAGAAAAGGAAATAAATACCCAGCCTCTTCCTTCTCCTGCTTTCTAGTCTTCTGGTAATGCATGTCATTGGTCAAAACCATGTGGAAGCCAGAAATCAAGAGTACCTGGATGTTGCCTTTTGTAAAATTTATTCTCACAAGTGGAAGAAAATGAATCAAGATTGTCATGAAGAGAAAACTAACATTATCCTTAACTTGAGTCTCTTCTAAATTAAAAGTTAATCAATAATGTCTAACTGAAAGGTGAACATAGTTATAAAATTTTGGAACAGAAAATCTTACTAAATAAGTGAAGAGGAAAAGTCAAAATTTTACATAACCTTCTGCTCCTTCTGCCTCTGTAACTCGGCTTGCTTCTTGTGAAATCTGGATCATGTAGGTCACATAGTCTCAGAAACTGGGGACTCACAATACTAGGAACTGGAGCTTATCTCACTCACCCTTGTCCTGCTCTTTGCAATCGCCCAGCCCCTGAAAACCCACTAAATCATGCCTGTCCAAGTATAAAAACTCTGTAACCCCTTTGTTCAGGGCTCAGACCTTGGAGTGTTAACTCCTCTGGACCCACCAGCATAATAAACCTGAATTCTCCAACTCTCCGAGTATGGTGCTTGGGTTCTTGACTACTGGTTTCTGCAACATTTCTGGAGGCCCCAGCAAGATTCCAGCCATGGTGGCTCCTTGAGCCACCGGACTGGTGGCTTGGCCGAGTTGGAGCAGAGGGGCCCGAGACAAATGAGGAGGCACACCACCTGACCTGCAGAGGTCTTAGATGTAGATAGATGGGCACGAGAAGTGATGCCAGAGATGAGACCTAATTGAGATTTCAATACCAGAGAAGGACAAGGAATCCTGGGTCGCTACCATGATGTCCTTCTACATGGACTTCAAGCAGGAGCCAAAAAGCCCATCAATATGTCCAAAATTACAATGATAATCCAAAAAGTGGGTGAGACTCCCACCAATTTCTATGAAAGGCTGTATGAAGAGTTCCGGACATACACCCCCTTCGACCCTGAGACACCTGAGAATAAACGGGTGGTTAACGCTGCCTCTGTGGCTCAATCCTGTGCAGACATCCAACAAAACCTCCAAAAGCTGGAAGGTTTCACTGGAATGAGTGCCACGCAGCTCCCAGAGGTAGCAAATAAAGTATTTGTGAACCTAGACCGTGAAGCCCAATGAAAAGCAGATTTTAAAAGGAAACAGAAAGCAGCCCTGCTGGCAGAGGCATTGAGGAGCTCAGATCAAATGAAACAGACTGTTCCCTCATGGAAAGGGGAAACTAAGAAAAGACCACCACTACGCCACTACCAGTGCGCCTACTGCAAAGAGATCGGACACTGGAGAAATGCGTGCCCCCATCGCAGAGGGATATCTAAAGGGTCAAAGAAGTTCAGTCAACCCAACAAAGAAAGGTACCAACCTGAACCAGCCATCCAAAACCTTATCAGCCTGGATGGAGCAGAATCAGACAAGGGAACACTGGGCTACCTGATCCTCAGCCCCAGGGAGCCCACGGTCACTATGAAAGTAGGAGGCCAATCAATGACTTTTATGGTGGATACCGGAGCTGAGCACTCCATGGTAACCACAGCTGTGGCTCCCCGCACAGGCCAAACAGCAACTATTACTGGGGCCGCAGGGGACATGGCAGCCCGCTCATTTTGCAAGGTCCATTTGTGTCAGCTAGGGGGCCATCTGGTGACTCATG
The DNA here is from genome assembly GCF_029378745.1 of Bos indicus. Taxonomy (NCBI): domain Eukaryota; kingdom Metazoa; phylum Chordata; class Mammalia; order Artiodactyla; family Bovidae; genus Bos; species Bos indicus. The sequence goes on from NC_091767.1 coordinate 93,225,454, forward strand.
AATTTCTCTGCTTAGCAGAATGCCCCATTCCCAACTGGATAGAGACTTACTCACAAAGCTGGGGGCACAAATCACCTTTGTCCCCAGAAAGCCTGAGAGCCTCACCCTGGGGAGACAATTAGCTTTGGTGAAGGCTGTGACCATGCCCAGAGAAGATGAATTGTGTCTCTATTCCTAAGGGGGGGAACAAATAAATCCCCCAAAACTGTTAAAAGAATTCCCTGATGTCTGGGCAGAGAAGGAGCCCCCAGGTTTGGCCAAAAAACGTGCCCCTATTGTAGTGGACCTGAGGCCAGGAGCCACTCCTGTTAGAAGCAATATCCAGTACCACGGGAGCCATGCCTGGGAATTCAGAACCACATCCAGCACCTGTGAGATGCCGAGATCCTAACTGAACATCAGTCTCCTTGGAACACTCCGCTCTTACCAGTCAAAAAGTCTGGAGGGAATGATAACCGCCCTGTCCAGGACCCCCCTCACTGTCAACATTGCAGTGAATACCATCCATCGAGTGGTCTCAAATCCCTACACTTTCCTGAGTCTCTTACCCACTCTGGAAAGCTGATTCACCTGCCTCGATCTCAAGGATGCATTCTTCTGCCACCAGCTGTCAACAGCCCTTGTTTGCCTTTGAATGGGAAGACCCACATACTGGGAGAAAGACACAGCTGACTTGGACCCGACTGCCACAAGGCTTGAAAAACTCACCTACTCTGTTTGGTGAAGCCCTGGCTCCGGGCCTTGCTGCCTTTCCCAAAGGAACTTTCAGCTGCATCCTACTCCAGTATGTGGATGACTTGTTGCAACCAGTCCCACCCAAGGGGACTGCTGTAGAGGCACCAAAACTCTGTTGGCTCTACTCTCCACCGTAAGGTACAAGGTGTCATGGAAAAAGTCTTAGATCTGCAGGCAGGAGGTCAAGTACCTCGGGGTTTGTCACCTCAAAAGGGCATCAGGCGCTTGGAAATGAGAGGAAGCAAGATATCTGTTCAATACCTCAGCGGAACACCAAAAAAGAAGTCCATGAGTTCCTCAGGGCTGCCGGATTCTGCCGGATCTGGATACCAGGTTTTTCTGAAATTGCCAAACCTTTGTTTAAAGCCACAGCAGGGTCTCGTAAGGACCCCTTGGAGTGGGGACCTGAACAGGAAAAGGCCTTCAAGGAGATAAGAGACTCTTGAGCAACACTCCAGCATTAGGGCTGCCAGCTGTGACACGGGACTTTAACCTCTTTGTACATGAGAAAAATCACATTGTACAGGGGATCCTCACATAAACAGTTGGGCCATGGCAGAGCCTGGTGGCATACCTGTCCAAATGACTGGATCCAGTGGCCGTGGGCTGGCTGCCGTGCCTCCAGGCATTAGCTGCCACTGCGGTTTTGGTCAGGGAAGCAGATAAGCTTACTCGAGGACAAAATATAAATGTAAAGGTTTCCCATGCTGTTACTGCCCTGATGAACAGCCAGGGGCATAGGTAACTGACCAACTCCAGGATAATTCACTTTCAAGGACTGCTTTGCGAAAACCTATGGGTCCAACTTCAGACTGCGGATGCTGAACCCTGCCATCTTTTTACCTATGGAAGCAGGAACCCCGCTCATAACCGTGAGGAGGTCATAGATGAAATTTACTCGAGCAAGCCGGACCTGATGGACATTCCCCTCCAGAACCCAGAACTGGAACTGCTCACTGAGGAAAGCAGTTTCATCCAAGACAGGCAGCGCAAGCTTCACACTGCTTACAGGTCACAGAGCTCAGGGAAAGTTGAATCCATGAATCAAACACTCAAGACTACATTAGCTAACTCTGTCAGGAGACCCAGTTATCTTGGTTCAACATGTTACCCTTGGCCTTACTCCAAGCCCAATACACCCTGAGATCTTCAGGCTATTCTCTCTTTGAGATCTTATATGGGAGAACACCCCCAGTAATAGGAAAACTCATGGGCAACCCCCATCGACTAGCTGCCCTGGAGATGTCCCAACATCCTCAGGCACTGGGAAAAGTCCTCCACCATATCACCCGAGAAACCTTAGAAAGGACACCCATTCTTTAGGCAATTGGGTTCACCCCTATCAGCCAGGAGATGAGGTATAGGTTAAAGATTAGGGAAAAAAGAACCACTTTAGCCAGTTTGGACAGGCCCTTGCATGGTCGTTCTGGCAACTCCAACTGCTATTAAAGTTACAAGTATCATCCCTTGGATCCACCACACCAGAGCCAAGAAGGCAGCCAGCTTCCTGTGATGAGAACACCTGGAAAGCAGTTCGGGACCCTGAAAATCCCCTCAAGATCTGGTTCCAAAAGCAATGGCCCTTACCCACAAAGGACACTGAGCTCTGCTCTAGTCACTCCAGAAGCTGACTAGTCAACAGACAGCAGAAGTTTGAGGATTCTTCAGCCTTGTTCCAGCCACACTCCAGCAGCTGTCTGGTCAACTCATAGTGGAAGTTTGAGGATCTGGCTATCAAAATATCAATGGATTTTCATTGTCAACCCTGACCTCTATCCCTGATTGGTATTATTGCTATGCTCTTCACTACAGGACTAGCTTCAGTTGCATCCCAGGACTGGGATTTAAGTCAGAAGCTGCAGTTAGCTGTCTGTTATCTCACCATAGTGGGAAGCCTCATTCTTATTAGATATCTCTTATGATCCATTCTCCCTACTAACTAAATCGTTCACAGTATAGCTGACCCCCCTTCACAATAGGCTCAGTTGCTATAGCTGTGACAACCCAAGGAGGGGGAGAAAACCTTTTGCTAGTGTTCCATTATCTGTTATGTGCAGGCTGCTTTACAGCCTTTTGGTGTCCCTTATGAAACAGATGGCATTGTTCCTTATCCATCATACCCCTGTCAACATTACAGTCAACCCTTGGAAAATCACTTATTTAACCATCAGCTACAACAAAGTATAAATAGCCAATCCTATAGGTCGATCACCTACTGCCTTTATAACCATGCAATGTATATCCAGGGGCCCGGGTGCCAAAAATATTTTTCAGTTATGCCCCCTGCTGCCACTACCTTTCTCCCACCAGAGGATCCAAAGCCCAGGTGATATTCCAACACCATGGCATTCATCATGCCCCTGTGCCTCCATGTACCCCAAATGCCATGCAGATGTTACAACCTAGAACAGGTGTCTGTCTTCCAAATAAATGAAAAAAAAAAAAAAAAACTCCTGGACAGGGACAATAATGTAGACAAACGAAATCATGGACCAACTTGGCCCTAAAAAAAATGAGGCTCTGCCTGATGGCAATATGGCCCAAGTTACAGAGTTAACTCCCCCTTAAACCTCATCTATACCAGGTTCTCAGTGCAACTCATCACCTTATTAATGACACCAATCCTCAGCTGGCCAGGGATTGCTGGCTTTGCTTATCCTTAGGAGCTCCATGGTACTTAGTTACACCAGTACCATTGAATAATACAACAGCCATGGGAGCTCCTATAGATCCACCCTTACAAGGGCCAGTCTTAAGGGCAATTTAGCTTAACTCAAAAGGCTCCAGAATGCTTTATAAATGATGGAGGAACTGAACTTGTAGGCAATTTAGCCAGGGACGAATGTAATCAAACTTTAAACTGCCCATTCATCCTCCCACAAACACAATATGGTACTGCCCCCATCAAGGCCTTCTCTTTGTTGGTGGGACAGATGCTTACTTATGTCTACCAGTCAATTAGATGGGTATCTGCACCTTGAAAGTGAAAGTGAAAGTGAATGTGAAGTCGCTGAGTTGTGTCCAACTCTTTGAGACCCCATGGACTGTAGCCTACCAGGCTTCTCAGTCCATGGGATTTTCCAGGCAAGAGTACTGGAGTGGGTTGCCATTTCCTTCTCCAGGGGATCTTCCTGACCCAGGGATCGAACCCAGGTCTCTTGCATTGTAGACAGATGTTGAGGTCCTTTAATGGACCGGAACCTGGTGGTTCGGAGTCAACTGATAAGAAAGTAAAGGAGAGAGAAAGAGGCTGATATTCCTTGGTTTACGCAGAAAGCCAATAAAGCTCCTGCCACGGGGCTTGCTCTGTTCACGGAGGCCTCAGGCACCCTCTCGATGGGGTAAAGGCACAGAGTGCCTTCTTGAGAGGGTCTTATAAGCCGGGGGAAGGAAAGTGTAACTCAGAGAGCCACTGCCCTCCAGGGTATCAGCCTGAAAAAGAGAGAGAGGGAGAGACAGAGAGAGAGACAGCAAGACACAGGAACCAATGCTCTGATGGAGCAAAGGTGTTTTATTCAACATTGTGTAGGTATTTATACTGTAGCTATACAACATAGCTATTTTCAGCAGAGATAAAATCAAAACTTACAAGGAAACATGGGGTCATCTATATGAAAGAGAGAGGGCTGTAAATAATCACTTTTACCATATGGTTCATAACAAGGAAGGGGGCACTTATCACCGTATAGAAAAACTAATGAAGGAAATGCCTGGATTCCTCAGCCCCTGGGAGATGCTTGCTTCTCCTCTTAATTCCTGAATATTCAGGAATTAATAAGAAACAGAGAATTCGTGACAGATCCAAAACAGCACACAGGAAGCCTCCTGTTAAATGCTGCCTTTCAGGCGGACACTTTACCCTCTGAGCCACCAATCCCCAGATGAACATTGTCCCTAACAACCAAACTCTCACTGTACCACATCTGGGGATTGAGGAAAGCTAAGGTGCACATACTCATCTAATTGACTGGTAAACATCTATCTACAAGTAAGCATCTGTCCCACAAACAAAGAAAAGGCCTTGAGAGAGGTGCCACCATACTGTGTTTGTGGGAGGATGAGTGGGCACATACACAGTCAAAAAGAGCCGCCCAGCTTATAGCCCTACTTAGTAGGTCTGGGAATTACAACTGGGATAGGTATGGGACTAGGAGGAATTGCTTCATCAACTACCTTCTACCATACACTATCCAAGGACTTCATAGACGATGTAGAGAGAGGAGACAAATCTTTGGTGGCCTTATAGAACCAACTAGATTCTCTGGTTGAGGTGGTTTTACAGAATAGGAGAGGGCTAGACCTACTAACCAGAGAAGGCAATGGCACCCCACTCCAGTACTCTTGCCTGGAAAATCCCATGGACGGAGGAGCCTGGTGGGCTGCAGTCCATGGGGTCGCTAAGAGTCAGACACAACTGAGCGACTTCCTGAGCACTTTTCGCTTTCATGCATTGGAGAAGGAAATGGCAACCCACTCCAGTGTTCTTGCCTGGAGAATCCCAGGGATGCGGGAGCCTGATGGGCTGCTGCCTATGGGGTCGCACAGAGTCAGACATGACTGAAGCGACTTAGCAGCAGCAGCAGCAGCAGCAGCAGCTGAAGTTTCAGTGAATTAAAGCAAATGGTATTTCTGGTGTTGAACAAATTGTCTTTAGAGTTGTCATTACTGGAGAAAAGAAATCTGGTCTTGGTATTAGAATCATGGAAATTTGATTTTAATTCCAAATTTTATTTCTGGCTTATCTAGTTGTGATCTTATGTGAGATGTACAAGTTTCCTCTGAGGTAACTTCCTTTCTTTCTAATAATTTGGCCAAATTAAATGAGACTAAAAAGGTGAAAGAACAAAAGAGAATATTAGTAATATAGGAAGCTATCAATAATTATTAGATAAATATCCAATAAGTGATTTTTGGTGACTCCAAACTCTTAATGCTTGCACAATACTTAGATATTTGAAATGAATACTCTTAATGACAGTAATTCTATCTGAAGCAACAGCAGCAGCAGCAGCAGACCTACTGATGGCTGAAAAGGGAGGACTCTGTCTCTTCTTGAACAAAGAATGCTGTGTTTATATAAACCAATCAGGAATAGTCAGGGACATGGCCCAATAGCTATGGGAATGAATCATGAAAAGGAGAGAGGAACTAGCAAATCCCTGGGGTAATTGGGACAATATCTGGAGCTGGGCATTGTAGCTTCTCCGTTTAACCGGTCCTCTCTTCATGTTCTTTGTGGGGCTCTTGTTTGGCCCTTGTATTCTCAATGCCATTACCCAGTTCAGAACCTCCTAAATTGAATCCATAAAGTTACAAATGGTAATAGCTCAATATAGCCCCCTACACAATGGGGAGCTCTGAATGTCCTACCAAAACATGAGATGATGCTTTCTACAATGAGTGATAGAAGCCTCGAGAGGGGGATGATGAAGATAAAAAGTTAAAATTTTACATAACCTCCTGCTCCTTCTGCCTCTGTAACTCAGCTTGCTTCTTGCAAAGTCTGGATCATGTAGGTCACATAGTCTCAGAAATTGCAGACTCACAATACTAGGAACTGGAGCTTATCTCACTCACCCTTGTTCTGCTCTTTGCAATCGCCCAACCCCTGCAAGCCTGCTTAATCATGCCTGTCCGAGTATAAAAACTTTGTAACCCCTTTGTTCGGGGCTCAAACCTTGGAGTGTTAACTGACTCCTCTGGGCCTACTGGCATAATAAACCTGAGTTCTTCAACTCGAGTGTGACACTTGGGTTCTTGAGTACTGGTTTCTGCAACATAAGTAGATATCACCCTGGGTTCCAAAGAAACTCTAGTGAGGTTTCTCTTTTCTAAGTATCTGCTGCGTTGTGCTTAGTTGCTCAGTCATTTAGTCATGTCTGATTTAAGTATTTAGTTACCTGATTTCCAATGCTTCTATCTCACTGAGACTCCAGAATGAAAAACAACGTGAAACATCCTGTTGCTGTGGCCATTAAACAAATACTTCACAAGTTCCTCCTGCATAATCAACACAATGAAAGACATTTAAAACTATATATTGAAATAACTTAATAGGAGATATTTGGCACTCCTTTTGGGACAATCAGAAAGGACAAAATGCTGGAGGGGGGAAAAAAAGTTTGGGAAGGCTATTATCCAAAAATCAATCAAAACATTCAAAATTGTGTAAGGTAAAAGTCCCACTTGTTTTCAGAATGACAAATCTATGCTGCTTCAGTAATGGTTACAAAAGTCAGATGCTTGCTTTGCTCCGGCAGGAAAACATATCCATCATGAGGTTTAATATGCTCATGTTTACTTTCTTGAAAGCTTTGCTAACGCCTGCTGATTTACCTGCAATACATTTTCCAGAAACTGTTGAGTAAAATGACAACATATATATTTAGTTTCACACTTCAGTCTGTCCAATTAGCAGTGTTTGCAGTATCAGCTGTGAGCCCAGGAGAGGATTTAATTTTAAGTACAGCAGTCTAGTTAATAAAAAAGGAGGGAGGGGATTAAAGCTGAGCCATGAATTTGCCAAGTGTTAGTTTCCAGTCACTTGTTTCTAAGAAATAGCTGTTTATTGCTGTTATTTAAAATTGAGTAAAGAACTAGCGCATGAAATTTTGTGAAGAGGAGGCGTGAGGCAGACTGCTGTGGTAACCACCATAACAGGCAATGTGATAATTATCAGGATGTCTCCAGCAGACCCTCTAGTCTCACTTAACCTTAGTTAAAACATCTGAACAATACGTCTTTCTGTGCTCTTTTTCATTGATTATGAAATGTGATTAAACACCTCTGAGAACAGTGAAGTCATATAAAATACTTAAAAAACATGGGGGAAAAAAAAGAAGAAGATGGCCTGTTATGCAAAGAGAGCCAACCTGATAGATTTTCTCTTTTCCACTTAACATGTAGGCAATAAGTAAATACTAACCGCTATTTGGTAAATATATTGGAAGGCAAAAGATGATATCACAGGGAGTACAGTACTATCAATATTAAAAGTTATGTATGAATTTAGATATACCAAAGGGGTTTATAGGGCTTCCCTCATAACTCAGTTGGTAAAAAATCCACCTGCAACGCGGAAGACCTGAGTTTGATCCCTTCGTTGGGAAGATCTCCTGGAGAGGGGAAAGGCTACCAACTCCAGTATCCTGGCCTAGAGAATTCATGGACTGTATAGTCCATGGGGTCGCAAAGAGTGGTACACGACTTAGTGACTTTCACTTTCACTTTCACAAAGGGGTTTATGAAGCTTGTCCAGTCGCTAAGATATGTTCGACCCTTTGTGACTCCATGGACTGCAGCATGCCATGCTTCCCTGTCCTTCATCATTCCTGGAGTTGGCTCAAACTCATGTCCATTGAAACAGTGATGCCATCAAGCCATCTCATCCTCTGTTGTCCCTTCTGCTCCTGCCTTCAATCTTTCCCAGCATGAGGGTCTTTTCCAATTATTTGGCTCTTCACATCAGGTGACCAAAGTATTGGAGCTTCAGCTTCAGCATCAGTCATTCTAATGAATATTCAGGATTGATTTCCTTTAGGATTGACTGGTTTGATCTCTTTACTGTCCAAGGGACTTTTAAGAGTCTTCTCCAACACCACAACCTGAAAGCAAAAATTCTTCAGCACTCAGCCTTTTTTATGGTCCAACTCTCACATCCATACATGATTATTGGAAAAATCATAGCTTTGACTATATGGATCTTTATAGGCAAACTGATGTCTCTGCTTTAAAATATGTTGAATAGGTTTGTCACAGCTTTTTTATTAATATGTAATATGATTTCCTTATAGTTATCATAATTTGATCTGTACTTATATGTTTCCCTCTCAAAAAAAAAAAAAAGAAAGAAAGGTATATGGTCCTGTAACCGGGGAGTCTCACTGTTTCCTCATTTTTGGTATCTTCAATACAACACACAGTTCTTCAATACTATCTTGAAGAAAAATCCAAAAGAACTTATAGCTAAAGCATTAGAAGTAATAACTGAGTGTAACGAAGACAGATACAAGGCCAGTGCATATAACTATATTGTTTAACTATAGACAAGTAAAAAGGTAATAGAAAATTAAAGAATTAATTATATCACTTGTAGTGAAATCAAAAGCATAAAGTGCCTTGAAATCTTAAAACATGATAGGTAAGACCACAGTACCAGAAATTAAAAAAACATTGAAAGAATTGAAAGAGTAGCTAAATAAATGAAAGGATAGACCACTTTCATGGATGTAATATTATAAAGATACCAAGTATCTCCAAATTTATCTTAAGTCAGTGAAAAACCAATCAAAAAATCCCAGAATTATTTTGTAGAAATTGACAAACTGATTCCAAAATTGATATGAAAATGAAAGGGATCAGTGGTAATAATAGCAATCTTAATAATAAAGATTAAGCAATCTTAAAAATAACATAGCTGGAGGATATATACTACCAGTTATGAAAATATGCTACAAAACCATAGTAATTGAGACAGTGGGATACTGACAAGAAGATAGACAGATAGTCCGATGGTACACTAGAGGAACTCTAGAAATATGTAACCAGCTAATAATTTATGACAAACATATCACTTGAATATAATTTAAAAAATCTTCTTCTTAAGAAATAGCATCAGATAAATTGAATATCTATTTGGAAAACAATGAACATTGACATTACTTCCTAACATATATAAACTTAAACCGAGATATAGTATATATCAAAATGTGAAAGGTGAAATAATAACGTTTTTTGAAGGAAACATGGGTGACTGTCTTCACCTACACTGGACAAGGAAAAGATAATAGAACACAAAGGCACTAAATATAAGGGAAAAAAGGATTAATTTCATCAGGAGATGAAAAGACAAACCACAAAATGAAGAGAATAGTTTCAGTACATTTGATAAAGAATTCCTGCCTTTCCCTTTCTGCCTGCCCAGCCTATGGATTTCAGACTTGCTTGGCTAGCCATCTCAGTTACATAAGCAACATCCTACTGCTTCTGCTTCTCTGGCTGAACTCTGACTAACTAGTTGTCTAGTGCTATTGTGATATATTACCACAAATGCAGGAGCTTAAGACAACATACATTTATTATCTTACAATCTCTTTGGGTCAGGAGTTCAGGCACAGCTTAAGTGGGTCTTCTGCTAGGGTCTGACAAAGCTGTAATGAAGTTGTCAGCCAGACTGCCTTCCTTTATGGAACTCAGGGTCCTCTGTCCAAGTTGGTATGGTTGTTTTGAGAATTCAGTTCTTTTCATTTATGAGCTGAGGACCCCGTGTTCTTGCTAGCTCTCAGCTGGGGCTGTTCTCCATAACTTGAGACCAGCCTCAGGTCCTTGGTACTTTTCCCCTTCATGCATTTTTTCACAACATGAAAGTGAAAGTGAAAGTCACTCAGTCATGTCCCACTCTTTGCGACCCCGTGGACTAGACAGTCCATGGTATTCTCACCAGAATACTAGAGTAGGTAGCCTTTCCCTTCTCCAGGGGATCTTCCCAACGAAGGGATCAAACCCAGGTCTCCTGCATCGCAGGCAGATTCTTTACCAGCTGAGCCACAAGGGAAGCCCAAGAATACTGGAGTGGGTAGCCTATCCCTTCTGCAGGGGATCTTCCCAACCCAGGAATCAAACTGGGGCCTCCTGAATTGCAGGCAGATTCTTTACCAACTGAGCTATGAGGGAAAACATAGTTCCTCACTTTTTAAGACCAATAGGAGAAGCTCTCTGACCTCTGTGTATGTGTGTTAAGTCGCTTTAGTCCTGTCTTTGCAACACTATGAACCGTAGCCTGCCAGGCTCCTCTGTCCATGGGATTCTCCAGGCATGAATACTGGAATGGGTTCCCATGCCCTTCTCTAGGGGAGCACCCTGCCCCAGGTATCAAACCCACATCTCTTATATGCCCTGCATTGGCAGGCATGGTCTTTACCACTGGTGCCACCTGGGAAGCCCCTAGACCCTCTTTTAAAGGGAATCACCAGATTAGGTCAGGATCACCCAGGATAATTTCCCTTCAGATTAATGTAAAATCAACTGATCGAGAACTTAAATTGCATCTGCAAAAATCATTATGTAATGTAATCTAATAATTAGGATAATAGTCATCATAATCACAGTTTTCACATTTAAAGGAGCAATTTTAAAATTTTTCTTACAGCAGCCCAAATTCTGGCCCTAAGGATTCACTTTCCTTGCACATGCAAAGTTCATTAATCTTTTCCAAAGGTCCCAAGTGTCTCATTCCATTTTAGCATCAGCTCAGAGTTCAGAATCTCATCATCCAACTCATCCAGATGAGCTTGAGGCTCCCAGATGTAATCTCTTAAGTACATGTAAAATGTAATCTCTTAAATATTAAGATATATTCTCTTAATCTCTGGGGCTCAATTCCTCTCCATCTGCACACCTATAACACTATAGAGACAGGTTATCAACCCCTAGTGGTGAATGCACAGAGGTGAGACAGGCATAGCATAATAGCTATAAATATTCCAGGGTTTTGTTGTTGTTGTTGTTGTTTGTTTGTTTGTTTTGTTTTAAGAGGGGATATGGAAGGTAGAAAAGAATCACTAGTCCATGTCTGCTCTGAAGTCCAGCCAGAGATTCTTGATTAGGTTTCAAAACCTAGGAGATCCTCCATGGCTTTCAGATTCACCTTTGGGGCTCTTCATTCTGCCCACTGAGTCATCCACCATTCCTTTGATATGAGTGAACATGTTTTCAGCTGAGTGGTTGCACTATCCTGCATTCTTTCAGCAGAATTTTGGGATTTTGACAACCTCCTTTCTTACTTTTCCTGTTTTAGCCCAAGCTTGCAGTATTTCTGCTGAAACAACTTTTTTTAAAGGACTCGGAGGATCTTGTATGGATTTTCACTGGGTTTCACTCCAGTGAACAAAAGCCACACCCACAAGTCTTTTAAAGATAATCCCTTCCTCTCTCATTGGGTCCTGCAGAAATGGCTGAAAGTCAAATACTCTTAAATTTCCTAGAGGCCTCTGGTTTGATTGAGGGGGTCTATGAGGATCTTGGAGAAGGCAATGGCACCACACTCCAGTACTCTTGCTTGGAAAATCCCATGGATGGAGGAGCCTGGTAGGCTGCAGTCCATGGGGTCGCTAAGAGTCGGACACGACTGAGCGACTTCACTTTCACTTTTCACTTTCATGCATTGGAGAAGGAAATGGCAACCCACTCCAGTGTTCTTGCCTGGAGAATCCCAAGGACAGGGGAGCCTGGCGGGCTGCCGTCTATGGGGTCGCACAGAGTCAGACACAACTGAAGCGACTTAGCAGCAGCAGCAGCATGAGGATCTAATAAAGGGCCCTTAGTGTGAGTGAATATTCTGACTTTTTGATCTTTCAGAAACTTTTAGCCAAAGGTTGTACAATCATACTCAGTGCCTTCTGCATGCCACAGGTTCAGCTGATATTTCTGACTTTTACCAACTTTTTAGGCATCCAGAGAGGCTGAAAATTTTGAAAATAATATGGTCCTAGCTCCTTTTGTTTAAGAATTGTCTTCTTGATTTATCTTTCCTCTCACATTTTACATTAAGCCTCAAGAAGATACCAGGCAGCAACTTCAATACTTTTTTGGGAAGTCATCTCACCTACATAACCAGTTACATTGTTTACAAGTTGTATTTTCCACATAACTACAGGAGAAAATCTGGGTATGTTTTCTGCCACTTCATAACAAGGATTCTCCAGCTTCCAATAACATGTTCCTCACATCTCTAAACCCTCAGCAACAGTGCTTCTATGGTCTGTAATAACACTAACAGTCTGTTGAAGGCTATTTATGTTTTCTGTATCATGCTCTCTAGAATTACTCCGGTTTTCACCCACTGTCCAGTACCAAAGTCACACCCACATTTTAGGTATTTTTTAATAGCAGTATCTCACTTTCAGATATAAAAGTCTATGTTAGTTATCTCTTTATTGCATAATAAATTACCATAAATTTAGGCACATAAAGCATGTATTTATTACTTCACAGTTATAGGTCAACTGAGTGTGGCGTAAGTTGAATTTTTTGCTTATGGTCTTATAAACATGAAATCAAGGTTTCAGCTGGGGCTGTGGTCATATCCAAGGTTTGAGTCTTGAGATCTTAAAAGTTCATGTGGTTGTTGGTAGAATCCAATTCCTTGCAGCCATAGATGTTATGGCTGTTTGCTTCCTTAAAGCCAGCAATGGAGAAGAAAGAGAATATCTGCTATTTTAAGTCTATTACTTCTCTAGCCTGTTTTTTAAACAGGCTTGAAAGGTTGAAAGATTCTAGTAGGATTCAACTTTTCATTAATCAGTCGTATGTGCCTTTCAATAATGGAAGCATCTTTCCTGTAACCCCTTGTAATATTAGGTCTAGAAAGGCAAAACCACACAGTGAGAAGCAGAATTGGAAAATCTCCTTGTAAACATTTTTAAAGCCTTACCAGAGTTTGAAACTTTGTCATTTATAACTTAAAGAATCAGAAACTTGCTCTAAGATTATATGAAATAATCGTTTGCAGTTTGAGCTAGGACTGGAAAACACTGTTAAAATTATTACAATCATTCAGTGAATCAACTGCTGCTGCTGCTGCTAAGTCGCTTCAGCTGTGTCCGACTCTGTGCGACCCCGTGGACTGTAGCCCACCAGGCTCCTCTGTTCCTGGGATTCTCCAGGCAAGAATACCGGAGTGTGTTGCCATTTCCCTCTCCACAATGAATCAAAGGAAGCTCTAAAATTTGGGTAGAACTTAAACTCACAGAGAATTATGCTCTAACAACTGCTGGTTAACCTAAGGAGCTCCATATGCATGTAAAGGTCCAATTATGTAACTGACTCTTCATGAACTAGTGCACATTATAAATTCCTTTTGTGTTATGGAGAACAATTGTCTAGCTTGACCAAAAGAGAATGGAGTTAATGAAATTGACCTTAAGAATGATAAAATTCCAATAACATAGGAAACTGAGTTTAGTCTTTACAGAAAAACTACTAAAATCATTATGAATATTTTCCTTTGCTAAACAATCTTTCCAACTTCATGGGCACTCTTAGTTTCCATGATCAGATTTCTCAATTAAGACATAAACCTTTGTTTCAGAAGCACTGTTATTTTTTTCTTAAATGCCCATGCTCATTCATTTCCATAGAGTGTGTGTGCGTGTGTGTGTGTGCACAGTAATTTCACTGAATCACCCCTTACTTCTCTATCCTAAAACAGTGAAAACACTGGGGTCACACACTTTTCACAAAGTCATCATGGTCTAATTATAGAACCCTCTTCAAGCCTGGTTTGGAATGTAGCATGATATAAACCTTCCCAGACCCCTGAAAGCACATTTAATTAAGGAGGAGTAAATCCTCTGTCAAGTATGGTACTTTCACAGAAGGCTGACCATAGGAATTTGGCATAGCACACAAGGTGTGGTCCCCAGAAGTTCAGCAAATGGCTCTGTTTCAGAGCCAGAGACAAAACTAACAAATTAGACAGTAACGCGGAATCAAGCTACATGGTAATCTGCAATGTCTGACACTAGAAATAATTACATCAACTTTAGTGCGTGGTGTTCAGGGCTTTGGCAGGGCTCTAATCCCTAGAGTGAACCTGGTCTGGTTAACTTCCAATTAGACAATAAGACGGGAGAAAAAGGTGATTTACTAGGATAGGAATTCAAATTAAAGATCACAGCAAAAACTGTACTTTATGGACTAATAATTCTAATCCTTGCAAAAATACATTCTAAGTATTTTCACAGCCATTGTTTTAATCAATCCTCCTAAGATTGTGGTAGGCAGCTTTTGAAATGGCTCCCAATGACCTTAGTCTCCTCATACGCTAATGGAATCCTGTCCCTTGTGTGTGAGCTGAACCTAGTGACTTGCTTCCAACAAATAGAATATGGCAAAAACATGGGATGTCAATTGCAAAATAAGGCCATAAAATACTGTGACTTTATCTTGTTGGTACACTCTTGCTGACTCTTCTCCTGTACTTGCTTTGATGAAGCAAGACACCATGTTTTGAACTGCCCTAGGCGAGACCATGTGGCACAGAGCTAAGGGTGGATTCCAGCCAACACATTAGACAGTGTGTTTTTTTTTTTTGAACTGACCTAGGAGAGACCATGTGGCACAGAGCTAAGGGTGGATTCCAGCCAACACATTAGACAGTGTGTTTTGTTTTTTTGTTTTTTTTTTTTTTTTTTGCATGCAACAAAACTTTTATTAACATTTTGAACAGGTTCAGCTATTACTGAAACTGGTAATTTCTAAACTTAAATTGGGGTAAACGGCTAGAGTGCAGAAGGATGTCATCATTGAACATTATGAATAGAAGACTGAAGAATTAACAGCCACCCCTCAGACGAAGGACCAGGTGCAGGGTCGACTCTTTCTGGATGTTGTAATCAGAAAGAGTGCGGCCATCTTCCAGCTGCTTGCCGGCAAAGATGAGCCTCTGCTGGTCAGGGGGAATGCCTTCCTTATCCTGGATCTTGGCCTTCACGTTCTCGATGGTGTCACTGGGCTCCACCTCCAGGGTGATGGTCTTGCCGGTCAGGGTCTTCACGAAGATCTGCATACCACCCCTCAGACGGAGGACCAGGTGCAGGGTCGACTCTTTCTGGATGTTGTAATCAGAAAGAGTGCGGCCATCTTCCAGCTGCTTGCCGGCAAAGATGAGCCTCTGCTGGTCGGGGGGAATGCCCTCCTTATCCTGGATCTTGGCCTTCACGTTCTCGATGGTGTCACTGGGCTCCACCTCCAGGGTGATGGTCTTGCCGGTCAGGGTCTTCACGAAGATCTGCATACCACCCCTCAGACGGAGGACCAGGTGCAGGGTCGACTCTTTCTGGATGTTGTAATCAGAAAGAGTGCGGCCATCTTCCAGCTGCTTGCCGGCAAAGATAAGCCTCTGCTGGTCAGGGGGAATGCCTTCCTTATCCTGGATCTTGGCCTTCACGTTCTCGATGGTGTCACTGGGCTCCACCTCCAGGGTGATGGTCTTGCCGGTCAGGGTTTTCACGAAGATCTGCATTTTGACCTGTGAGTGAATGCGAAGATGCCGCAAATTCAATCACGCCGAGTCACCTCCAAGACGACGCAGGAACCCAACAATGCCAGCCGCGTCTAAGTCCAGTAAGGAAATGAGGCCCTCAGTACAACAACCCTTGAGACAATGAATCTTTTCAGAAACGTGAGTGAGCCTGGAAACATTCAAGCCTTCAGTTGAGACCATGGCCTCAACTTGCACTGTTTTAGTCTTGTAAGACACTTTGAAGCAGAGGGCTTAGGCCTGGATCCCTGACCTGCAGAAACTGTGAGATAATATATATGTGTTTTAAACTGCTAAATTTTGTAGTGAATATTATGCACCAATAGATAGCTAGTAAATATGATAAAGAGATAGCTAATAGAAGGTCAGTGATTCCTCTTTCCCCTTGAACTTGAGCTATTATACTCATGTGCTGCTGTGCTGTGCTAAGTCACTTTATTCGTGTTCAACTCTGTGTGACCCCATGGAATGTAGCCTGCCAGGCTCCTCTGTCCATGGGATTCTCCAGGTAAGAATACTGGAGTGGGTAGCCATTCCCTTCTCCAGGGGATCTTCCCAATCCAGGGATCACATCTGTGTCTCATGGTTATGCTTTATTACAGTCAAAGGGCACAGATTCAAATCAGGAATAGAAAAAGAGACATGGAACAGGAGCCAAGAAAAATCAGGTATGAAGCTTCCATTTCTCCTGTCACAATGGAGTTGTATGGATGGCACTTCTTTCTTTCATCAATGATACGTGACAATAAGAACAGGGTATTACCAGCCACAGAGGTTCGCACAATTTTCAATGTCTAGAATCTTTCCTGGGGGAAAATCCATAGACATGGCTTCCTGCTTGCCTGGCTGACTTTCGCCTCCAGCACCTCCAGAAGTCAAGCCAATTCTGCTTGACATAACGCCTTCACCATAAGTCACATCATTAGCATAGACTGTATGGTGTGATCCAGGGACCCCCAAAAGACATTTTTCAGGTAGAACGTTGTAAAGGCCTAGAAGTTCCCTTCCCAGGGCTGGGAACAAAGGCAAAACTTCCCTTTCAGAAAGTTAATCCTTTAGTATACACAGTATTACATGTATTCGGAATTCTTACTTTAGCTCTAAGTTTATTCTACTTTTCAGTTTTCAGACTTCTGTTAATTTGCATAATTTATTGCAAGCAACCCAGATTTCCAGAGATAAAAGTTATTAATGACCTCTGTGCCAGTTTTCAATGTTTTGCCTCTCAGCAACAAATCCATCCTTTATTGCCCTGCTTCGTGATACGAGTCAGATCCTGTAAACATTCCTCTCACCAGCTGGCATGATGTGAAACTCTGTTAGCACGGGATGCTGGAGGGACAGTACAGAGGAAGGGGCTTCTGCTTCTCACCCTACTGAGCTCCTCCTTTCTTGCTGCTGCAGTGCTGTCAGCATGCAGAGTACCTAGTGGTGTTTATCTCCCAGGGATTTTTACTGATACTGTGGCTATATTTCTAGGGAGTTCAGCACAGTTCCAGCAGGTGTAATATTCTGCCTTTTCAGAATTTTCCACCAGCGGTTTCCCATGAAATTTAGTACAAACTGGGGTTTGTTTGAGCACAGTGGGGTTCCCAGCAAGTTCCACTATTGCCACAACTGCTTTTCCAGCCAGTCTTGAAAGTGCCCCAATGGGCTGTTTGCCTAGAGTCTTCAACAGCACACCAGAAGGCAAGTTCCTGGAATGTTTTGTGGGCAGGCCAGTGGGCCATTTTTTGTTTACCAGTCTCAGCTTGTGACACCCCCACTTACATCTCAACCATCCAGGAGATCACAGCCACAGCCACTCCTGCAGTGAGGTCTAGATCCCATTCTTGAGGGTGGAGGTGCCTCTTGTAAATTTTCTCCTTCCTTGAGTATTCTGCATTAGTCCTCAGGTACTGTCTGCTCCCTGTATCTGCTTTTTTTCTTGTATTTTTTTTTTAAGAATTATCTTTAACACTTAGTAATCTGCTATTAATTGACTAATAATTCTTCAAATGAAATTTCCTATTCAAATTAATGTGGTGTTTGTTTCCTGACTGAGCCCTGACTGATATAGTCTTCAATTGAAAAGGATTTAAAAATAATTGTGTGTGATGTGTTTTACCCATGTATTAAAAAAAAAAAAAAAACTGAAAAGTTTTCTTTATTAAAATGTTTCCTGACAGATTTGCTGAGGACATGTGAACTTATGCTAAAATTCTCCCTTAAAATGGCACCCCAGTCCAGTACTTTTGCCTGGAAAATCCCATGGGCGGAGGAGCCTGGTAGGCTGCAGTCCATGGGGTCGCTAAGAGTCGGACACAACTGAGCGACTTCCCTTTCACTTTTCACTTTCATTCCTTGGAGAAGGAAATGGCAACCCACTCCAGTGTTCTTGCCTGGTGAATCCCAGGGACGGGGGAGCCTGGTGGCTGCTGTCTGTGGGATCACACAGAGTCGGACACGACTGAAGTGACTTAGCAGCTTAGCAGCAAGCATTTGTGTAAATTTAAGAGAAAAAAAGATACGTAAAAATGCAGTCAGATAAAAAGAAGAAAACCATGTAAAATGTTTATTTTCATTTTGAGGACAGCAGTGGTATAATACATGTTAATATACTTCCAACAAAGATACAGTTTTAAAGTAATTAGGCATGATGCTCCCTTGCTGCAATAATCTTCACCAGGAAGATGTTAAAAGCCAGAGTAAGATTAATTTTAAATTTAGAGAAAAGCAGCCAAAATTTGAAGTGTACTTTAAAATCTTAATTCATTATTTTGCATGCTACCCCAGGGCTTGTTATTTTTTTTTTTTCTAAATGTATTAGGGGATGAGATTCACTGTCTGACTCTTAGTAAGCACTCGATAGATCTATGTGAACTGCGTTCTTGGTGCATTTCTGCTGTCTATTGGTTAATTTAGTAACTGACGTCCGAACTAAAGTCACAACGTAACTGCTTGTTATGATTTTGACAACTTGATCCTGGCACACACATGGTTATAAAAAGAAAAACCACGTGGTTTCTTTTAAAATTCTCTATTGCAATGATGACACCTGGTTCCACCTGAACTTTTCTCAAACCTTGAGCGAACCAATGCGTTTTTCTTATGGAAATGTTTTTCTTAAGCTATGTTAATGAATTATGTATTTACCCTAGACTCTGTCTTCAAGTCCATTCAGCTAAGACCCAGAACCTTATTGACAAACCAGTATGTTTTACTCATGCAAATGTTCTCTTAAGCTATGTTAATGAGACTATGTCTTTGCTTGAAAACCTGCCTTTCTTCAAGATTCATGTAAATCATTTTATGGCCAGGGACAGTCCACCTTATGCCAATATTATTTCAAAATGCATGTTGTGGGTGAGGGGCTTGGTGCCAGCCTCTCAGTTGTGAGACATTTCCTTTCTCTGATGAGCATCCTGCTAGTAGCTATATAACATCTGGCTAAAGACTAACAAGGGGGCACCCTTTCTGCCCTCTTCTGATGTCTATGTCAGAAGATTTCTCTCTTTTATACTTTAATAAAACTTTATTATACAAAAGCTATGAGCAATCAAGCCTCATCACTGGCCCTGGATTGAATTCCTTTCCTCTGGAGGACAAGAATCCTGACATCTTTCATGGCTCAGCAACAACCTTTCATCTCCTCCTAGTTTAGATTGCTGCTTGGGTAAAAATGGCCCAGAATCAATAGCTATGGATTATCCAAAAGATCCATTCAGTACTGTGTATGTCCTCGGTGCTTCACTTATTCGCAGATTTTACTCTCATTTCCCCATGGGTTGATATTACTGTTATAAACATTTACAGATGAAGGAAATAAGGCTCAGCAAGCTTACATGAGGAGAAGGAAATGGCAACCCACTCCATAATTCTTGCCTAGAGAACCCTGTGGACGAAGGAGCCTGGTGGGCTGCTGTCCATAAGGTCACACAGAGTCAGACACAACTGAAGTGACTTAGCATGCATGGAGAAGGAAATGGCAATCAATGCCACTGTTCTTGCCTGGAGAATCTCAGGGAGTGAGGAGCCTGGTGAGCTGCTGTCTATGGGATTGCACAGAGTCGGACACGACAGAAGCGACTTAGCAGCAGCAGCAACAAGCTTACATGACTTGCTCAAAGTCATCAGTTCACTTCATCGCTCAGTCATGTCTCTTTGTGACCCCATGAATCACAGCATGCCAGGCCTCCCTGTCCATCACCAACTCCCAGAGGTCACCCAAACTCATGTCCATCGAGTCAGTGATGCCATCCATCCATCTCATCCTAGGTCGTCCCCTTCTCCTCCTGCCCCCAATCCTTCCCAGCATCAGAGTCTTTTCCAATGAGTCAACTCTTCGCATGAGGTGGCCAAAATATTGGAGTTTCAACTTTAGCATCATTCCTTCCAAAGAAATCCCAGGGCTGATCTCCTTTAGAATGGACTGGTTGGATCTCCTTGCAGTCCAAGGGACTCTCAAGAGTCTTCTCCAAGATCACAATTCAAAAGCATCAATTCTTCGTCAGTCAGCCTTCTTCACAGTCCAACTCTCACATCCATACATGACCACCAGAAAAACCATAGCCTTGACTAGACGGACCTTTGTTGGCAAAGTAATGTCTCTGCTTTTCAATATGCTAACTAGGTTGGTCATAACTTTCCTTCTAAGGAGTAAACATCCTTTAATTTCATGGCTGCAATCTCCATCTGCAGTGAATTTGGAGCCCCCAAAAATAAAGTCTGACACTGTTTCCACTGTTTCCCCATCTCTTTCTCATGAAGTGATGGGACCAGATGCCAAGATCTTCTTTTTCTGAATGTTGAGCTTTAAGCCAACTTTTTCACTCTCCTCTTTCACTTTCATCAAGAGGCTTTTTAGTTCCTCTTCACTTTCTGCCATAAGGGTGGTGTCATCTGCATATCTAAGGTTATTGATATTTCACCTACCAATCTTGATTCCAGCTTGTGCTTCTTCCAGCCCAACATTTCTCATGATGTACTCTGCATATAAGTTAAATGAGCAAGGTGACAGTAACAGCCTTGACGTACTCCTTTTCCTATTTGGAACCAGTGTGTTGTTCCATGTCCAGTTCTAACTGTTGCTTCCTGACCTGCATATAGGTTTCTCAAGAGGCAGGTCAGGTGGTCTGGGATTCCCATCTCTTTCAGAATTTTCCACAGTTTATTGTGATCCACACAGTTAAAGGCTTTGGCATAGTCAATAAAGCAGAAATAGCTGTTTTTCTGGAAATCTCTTGCTTTTTCCATGATCCAGCAGATGTTGGCAGTTTGGTCTCTGGTTCCTCTGCCTTTCCTAAAACCAGCTTGAACATCTGGAAGTTCATGGTTCACGTACTGCTGAAGCCTGTCTTGGAGAATTTTGAGCATTATTTTCCCAGCATGTGAGATGAGTGCAATTGTGCCGTAGTTTGAGCATTCTTTGGCATTGCCTTTCTTTGGGATTGGAATGAAAACTGACCTTTTCCAGCCCTGTGGCCACTGCTGAGTTTTCCAAATTTGCTGGCAAATTGAGTGCAGCACTTTCACAGCATCATCTTTCAGGATCTCAAATAGCTCAACTGGAATGCCATCACCTCCACTAGCTTTTTTCATGTGATGCTTTCTAAGGCGCACTTGACTTCACATTCCAGGATGTCTGGCTCTAGGTCAGTGATCACACCATCGTGATTATCTGGGTCATGAAGATCTTTTTTGTACAGTTCTTCTGTGTATTCTTGCCACCTCTTCTTAATAACTTCTGCTTCTGTTAGGTCCATACCATTTCTGGCCTTTATCGAGCCCATCTTTGCATGAAATGTTCCCTTGGTATCTCTAATTTTCTTAAAGAGATCTCTAGTCTTTCCCATTCTATTTTTTTCCCTCTATTTCTTTGCATTGATCGCTGAGGAAGGCTTTCTTATCTCTCCTTGCTATTCTTTGGAACTCTGCATTCAGATGCTTATGTCTTTCCTTTTCTCCTTTGCTTTTCGCTTCTCTTCTCTTCACAGCTATTTGTAAGGCCTCCCCAGACAGCCATTTTGTTTTTTGCATTTCTTTTCCATGGGGATGGTCTTGATCCCTGTCTCCTGTACAATGTCACAAACCTCCATCCATAGTTCATCAGGCACTCTATCTATCAGATCTAGTCCTTAAATCTGTTTCTCACTTCCACTGATAATCATAAGGAATTTGATTTAGGTCCTACGTGAATGGTCTAGTGGTTTTCCCTACTTTCTTCAATTTAAGTCTGCATTTGGCAATAAGGAGTTCATGATCTGAGCCACAGTCAGCTCCTGGTCTTGTTATGCTGACTGTATAGAGCTTCTCCATCTTTGGCTGCAAAGAATATAATCAATCTGAATTCGATGTTGACCATCTGGTGATGTCCATGTGCAGAGTCTTCTCTTGTGTTGTTGGAAGAGGGTGTTTGCTATGACCCGTGTGTTCT
Source organism: Bos indicus (assembly GCF_029378745.1). Taxonomy (NCBI): domain Eukaryota; kingdom Metazoa; phylum Chordata; class Mammalia; order Artiodactyla; family Bovidae; genus Bos; species Bos indicus. Next base: position 93,247,644 of record NC_091767.1, read on the forward strand.
CTTGGCAGAACTCTAATACCCTGCTTCATTCCACATCCCAAGGCCAAATTTGCCTGTTACCCCAGGTGTTTCTTGATTTCCTAATTTTGCATTCCAGTCCCCTTTAATGAAAAGGACATCTTTTTTGGGTGTTAGTTCTAAGGTCTTGTAGGTTTTCATAGAACCGTTCAACTTCGGCTTCTTCAGTTTTACTGGTTGGGGCATAGCCTTGCATTACTGTGATATTGAATGGTTTTCCTTGAAAACGAACAGAGATCATTCTGTTGTTTTTGAGATTGCATCCAAGCACTGCATTTCGGACTCTTTTGTTGACCATGATGGCTACTCCATTTCCTCTAAGGGGTTCCTGCCCACAGTAGTAGACATAATGGTCATCTGAGTTAAATTCACCCATTCCAGTCCATTTTAGTTCGGTGATTCCTAGAATGTCAACGTTCACTCTTGCCATCTCCTGTTTGAGCACTTCCAGTTTGCCTTGATTCATGGATCTAACATTCCTGGTGCCTATGCAATATTGCTCTTTACAGCATCGGACCTTGCTTCTATCACCAGTCACATCCACAACTGGGTATTGTTTTTGCTTTGGCTCCATCCCTTCATTCTTTCTGCAGTTATTTCTCTACTGATCTCCAGTAGCATATTGGGCACCTACCGACCTGGGGAGTCCCTCTTTCAGTATCCTATCATTTTGCCTTTTCATTCTGTTCATGGGGTTCTCAAGGCAAGAATACTGAAGTGGTTTGCCTTTCCCTTCTCCAGTGGACCACATTTTGTCAGACCTCTCCACCATGACCTGCCCGTCTTGGGTGGCCCCACAAGGCATGGCTTAGTTTCATTGAGTCAGACAAGACTGTGGTCTGTGTGATTAGATTGACTAGTTTTTGTGATGTTTTATGGTTTGTGTGTCTGCCCTCTGATGCCTCTTGCAACACCTACCATCTTAGCTTGGTTTCTCTTGTAATAACAAAGCCAGAAATTGATGATAGCTTTTCTGACTCAAAATCTATTACCCTTTTCCACTATGCTTCACTGATTAGGTTTAAACCATAGAAATCCAAACATAGTTTTGGTTTTGAACCCAATGAGTATTTCTTTATTTGTCCAACCCAATCACTACTTAATAAGGAAGTATTGTCTACAATATTGCTAACTGGCATCCTCTACGTAAACTTTCTAGTGATGAAGAAGACCATTATTTCACAAGACAAGTTCAAATTGTTATACCTTTCTAATTATCATGGTATTCTTAGGTACATGGGTTCACAATCTTTCTTCTTACTGACTTCCACCCCTTGGTTGTAACTGTGCTCTCTAGAAGTTGTAACTGAGTTCTCTGTTTGTTTTTCCCAGATCAAGTATGATTTCTCTTCCACACAGGCTTTCTATCAGCAGAAAGGGATACTATTTTTATGTCTAGGATTTCCCTGTCTCCACTTTTCAAAACTCAGAGAAGGCAATGGCACCCCACTCCAGTACTCTTGCCTGGAAAATCCCATGGATGGAGGAGCCTGCTAGGCTGCAGTCCATGGGGTCGCTAAGAGTCGGAAACGACTGAGCGACTTCCCTTTCACTTTTCACTTTCATGCATTGGAGAAGGAAATGGCAACCCACTTCAGTGTTCTTGCAGCTCAGTTTTATTTGGCAAGCACAGGAAAATGCATCCTTGAGGCATGAGGGTGGGCCGACACAAAAGACACGAGGAGAAGAGAAGAACCCTCCCCACCCCTGCTCAATTTTGGCTCCTCTTTTTATGTGTGTGTGTGTGTGTGTGTTCCTACTCTCCCTGAGCATTCCCTATGTAAACTGGGCTAACCATGAGGGCTGTTTGTTTTACCTGCCATTCTCACACCAGTACTCAGACCTTCCTTTGTTCTATTTTCCTGGGCTTTTCCCTTGTTTGTCTTTTAGCCAACAGCCACCACCATTCCAGACTCATTTTTCCTATTTTAACTACTTAACTAAGCAACTAACACACACACACACACACACACACACACACACACACACACACCAGAAATACTATGCATTTATATGTGTTGACATATACCCCAATTAATATGAATAAATATCAATTTAGTGGAAATCCCCACTCCTAAATTCATTCACAAATGAATAAAAATTTAAAAATCAGCCTGCTTCTACCCAGTAATGCTTTTGGAAATCTCTGAAATCTTTTGGGAAAAAAAGTCATCATGGAACATTGTCATAAGAGCAAACTTGGGGAGGGGAGAAGAAGAGGGGGGATAAGGAGAACAAAGAAGAGGAGGGACAGTGAGTATGGGACCCAGAGAGGGCAAGCTGTTGGAGAGAAGCCCAAGCATAGTGCAGAGATGGGGTAACATTTCTAATGCTGGAATTGAAGCACAGGGACCACACTGTACTAATAGAAATCCAGGTTGCTATTGAACATTTGAGAATCAAGTAAGTGACATTTGCAGAGAATATGACTTCCCTCAGTAAATCTAGAGAATAGTCATACAACCCAGTTATGAGGTCTTGGAGAAGTAGAAAGAGTCCAGTGCTTTATCCAAATGCACTGAGTTAAAATGAGAGGCTATCATTTGTAAAAGCAAAACTAAACAAAATTGGAGTATTGGGAAGAGGTTGCTTTCCTGTAAAAGACAAATGTTTCATTTGCTAGTCAAAAGAGCCAAAAAAGCATGTTGTCAAGCCACAATATTTTATTCATCAAATATTCAAATAGAGATAAAGCAAAAAAATTCACTCATCCTAAGAATTCAATTGGTGAAAAATAACACTGCTCAAATTAGCAGACAATTTCAGTGAAGTTACTGCGAAAGACAGAGGAAACAGTCCTGTTAGAATAGCAATAAGATGTCACACTATAAAGTGAGAAAACGCTTATTCTGGACTAAGAATACTACATGAAAATGTGCCAGTCTAATACTCTGTGTGGTTTCAAAGGGAGATCATAGATACTGCAACAGCCTCTTATCTCTAAACTGAAGTCAATGCGAGTTGATTCTGGGCAAAGGTTATCGAGTTAAACTGAAAAGTGTTTTCCATAGTCAGTAGTGATAGAGTTTCCTATTTGATAAGAGATATACGTAAAATAGGAAGGAAGGTGGTTTCAATAATAAATGTCTGCCAGGCAGTTACCTGAATCTTTACTTCTTCAACACAAGTCCCAGAAGCCTCTGTTCTTCCACCAGGGACAGATAAATTTGAACATAAAGGGTTAGAGGTCCCTCACCCTGCTGTGTCTACTTCATTACCATGAGGTTTCTGAAAACCGACCAAGGGATATTACCAGGGGATATTCCTGACAAATGTTTCCATTGCTAAAATTTGTTTCCACTCACCTACCTCCTCTTTTACCATAATAACTAGAAGGAAATCTATAGGATTTCTTAAGTTATTCTCATATCTTAAAACCAGTCTCTTAGGAAAAGGTCGGCTGGTTTCAATGTCAGTGCTCTTTCTCCTTTGAAGCATGAACTCTGCATGGTTGTCTCCTTCCATTTCAGTTAAGCTTTCCTACTCCATCCTCGGGGCTCCTGCAGGGGAAACGCTGTCTCTTCACATCTTCTATTTACTGGCCTCAAAATAATTACAGAGACATGTTCCTTGTATGGCTTCTGTGGTGATCACAGTGGTAAAATGGACTGGGAAAATCAAACAACAAAAATAAGGAAGTGACAATGTTTTGAGACTTATATAAGACCAGTCATTCAAATCCCTGAGTTATGGCTTTTGTTCCTTTCTGTGATGGTAGCTGGGACCCCCTTATGGCTTTTCCCCCCATCTTACCCCACTTTCATGTGCATTAAGTTTTTATCCTTTAAAACCAGGCTCACATTCTGCTATTCACCTTCGTCCATCCCATGTTTTTACCTCTCTCCCCTCTTATGTTCCATCTGTGGCCCATTTCTCTTCTTATTCTACATATTTTCCAGAAAGTATTTATCTACTCCCATGAACATTTGACAACAGGATGATTTCCAATTATAAATCCCCAGTCTAGATGTGTCTTCTGATCCATAGTGTCTACTAGATACCTCTACCTTGACATTAGTGTACACATCAAGCCAAGTGGCATCCTCTCCTCTCCATTCCCACCACTGCTGCCTAATTATCTGTATTCTCTTTGCTCTGATTCAAGTCTCTCCCCCTATAATTCATTCTTCACATACTAAAACAGACTGATCTTGCTTCAGCCACATCTGATATGTCACTAATCTGCCAAAAAGGGATTCATTGACACCTATTTGCCTATAAGATAAAATCCAGATTCTTTAGCCCAATTCATTACGGATAAATTATGTATATTGTGTCACGCTTTCTCTGCAACCCCTGTCTGTGATGGGCCATAGGGTCGTCTATTGTTTTGGTTGTTGTTTGTTTAGTCATTAAGTCATATCATACTCTTTGCAATCCCATGCACTGTATAGCCTGCCAGACTCCTCTGTCCATGGGATTCTCCAGGCAATACTTGAGTGGGTTGCCATTTCCTTGTTTGGATAAATACAATTCTGATTATGTCTGTGAGAGTGTTTCTAGATGAGATTAACATTTGCATCAGTGGGTTGAGTAAAGCTGATTGCCCTCCCCAATGCAGGTTTTCTTCATCAATCCACTGGAGGCCAAGGTAGAGTAAAATATAGAATAAGGGAGAATTCATTCTTCTTGACTGTGGTTTTTTTTTTTTTTTTGGTAGCTGAGGTTTTCTGTACTTTTACTGGAATTTTCACCATCAACTCTCTTGATCCTTAAGCCTTCAGACCTGAACTGCAGTTTAAGTCAATCTCTCTCCTGGGTCTCCAGCTTGCAGATGGCAGGTAGTGGGATTTCTCAACCTCCATAACTATGTGAACCAATTTCTTATAATAAATCATATATACATATAGATCTTATTGGTTCTGTTTCTCTGGAGAACCATAACTAACACACTTCCCATTATCAAACTTTAAACTTCAGCTAAACTGAACTATTTCAGTTTCCCCAAAATATCTTATTATAACATATCTATGAGCTCGAGCATGCTTTTCTTGCTGTTTTTGACAGCCTTTCAAATATTCACACATAGCCACGTACCCTCCGTGATTGGCTAATACTCTATTTAGTGTCCCCACACTCCCACTCTCTAGGAAATAAAGCCTATTAACCCCCCTAAGAATTTCCAATTTATTTTGAATATATTTTCAGAGTAAATACCAGGTTGAGTATTAGATAATCTATACTTTACTCAGCGAATAAGATGATGATGATGATGATAATAACAACAACAACAAAAAAAGTAACTTCCATTATTTACTGAGTGCTTACTGTATGCCAGGCTCCCTGCTCAGTAGTCTTTATACATTATTTATTTTAATCTGTCAAGCAACTTGCAGGATATTATCCCCAGGTGGCAATATTGCTGCTGCTGCTGCTAAGTCACTTCAGTCGTGTCTGACTCTGTGCGACCCCACAGACGGCAGCCCACCAGGCTCCCCCTTCCCGGGATTCTCCAGGCAAGAACACTGGAGTGGGTTGCCATTTCCTTCTCCAGTGCATGAAAGTGAAACGTGAAAGTGAAGTCGCTCAGTCGTGTCCAGCTCTTAGCGACCCCATGGACTGCAGCCTACGAGGCTCCTCCATCCATGGGATTTTCTAGGCAAGAGTGCTGGAGTGGGGTGCCATTATTGCTCCCTGGCTTTTCCCAGTGATACAGTGGTAAAGAATCTGCCTGATGATGCAGGAGACGCAAGAGACATGGGTTCAATCCCTGAATCAGGAAGATCCCCTGGAGTAAGAAATGGCAACCCACTCCAATATTCTTACCTAGAAAATTCATGGATAGGGAAACCTGATGGGCTACAGTCCCTGGAGTTACAAAGAGCCGCACAGGACTGAGCAAAAATCCACACACATCCCCATTTTTCAGATGTGGAAACTGAAATTTTAAAAGTTTAGACATCTTGCTCAAAAGTATGCAGTTAATAAATGGTAAAGGTGGAGCTGAAATCTAGGTCTAGTCTCATTTTAGTTTGTGCTTTGAACCATTTAAAATGCTGTCACTTTCCCATCCAAAGTTAAAGTGCCATCTCTTAAATTGGCTAATCATTTATATAATAATTCTTGCCTTTCTTTCCATATATATTCTTCTTGAAATTAAAATATAAACAAGGAAATGTTGATAATAAACAGAAAATAAGCAATTCAATTTGAAGATATGATAGGAGTAACTTTGGCAAGCATATGACAGTCTGTCATCCATTCAACCTAAACCCAGTGTACCCTTTCCTAGGAGCTTACCTGATACGTCAGTTGGTAAAGAATCTGCCTGCAATGCAGGAGACCGCAGTTCGATTCCTGGATCACAAGGATCCACTGGAGAAGGGAAAGGCTACCCACTCCAGTATTCTTGGGCTTCCCTTTGGCTCAGCTGGTAAAGAACGTGCCTGCAATGAGAGAGACCTGGGTTCAACTCCTGGGTTAGGAAGATCCCTGCTCTCTCTTAGAACCCTGTTCCCAGTGAGAGTCTGTCAATGACAAAGCATTTGAGGAAGACTTGGAAAGATAAACAAGGAGAGAGAAAGTATTATTCAAATATTCACACACACACACACACACGCACAGCCACACATCCCTCCTTGATCAGCTAATACTCTACTGTCCCCACACTCCCACTCTCCAGAAAAGAAAAGTCAGTTTACTCATTAATCTCCCCTAAGAATTGCCATTTATTTTGAATTTAGTATATTTTCAGAGTAAATACCAGGTTGAGTATCAGATAATTTATGCTTTACTCAGCAAATAAGATGATGATGATAATAATAACAACAAAAAAAATAATAACTTCTGTTATTTACGGAGTGCTTACTATATGCCAGGCTCTCTGCTCAGTAGTTGGTGGCAGCTGCAAGCTGACTGTAACTCTAGGTTTACTGGACTTTTCCTGAAACTCCTCAACTTTTGTGCTATTAAAAGCTGATATTTTCAGTGGTAGCTTTCCTGACCTCTGCTTTTACAGCCCTTTCAAATATTGCACAAACCTCTACTTCCCCTCTTTTAAATCCCTTTCCACTGAATATACTTAGCATGGTATCTGTATTCCCAACTAGTCCCTGAGTAATATATTTTTGTGTCAATGACTTACACCTTATTTCTTACCTTGTGCAATCATTCAAAGGAAGCATTTGATAAAATTATACAAAGATAGACTCTAATGGTTTGTCTTTAAATTATTGTGCTAACAAAAGAGAAACACATCCAGACATCTAATTCAAAAGTCAAGGGTTTAACAGCATCTTTTAGATGGGGCATTCCAATTTTCTCCAGGATCTGAGATTTCAGGATAGTATGTTATGTCCCAAGGAAACCTCAGCATACTGGTATGCATATTTGGTACTTTGCAATTCAGTGAATCACTCTGGAATAATTTTGATTTCCAGCCCCAGACTGTGCCAAGTGATGAAGGGAGTAAATGGGCTCAGTGTGAAAGCAGTTTCTTCTGTAGTTTTGTTATTCTCTTCTTTCCATCCATGTCTTGCACATATTTTTTCTTGTACTTAGACTTAGTTTGTTTACCTGCCTATTTCTCTTATTAGAGGATAAAGTGCTTGAAGGCCAGGACCATGGGTTTGTCACTGTTGTTTCCAGTCTCACCACGTGTCTGGTACATAGTAGATAAGAAGTTAAGTATTTGCTAACTTGAATCAAAATCAAGTTTCTGAAAGTCAAAAGTATACACAGGGTGGCAGAAGGAATCCAGACTCTGCTTAAATTTCTGATCTGCTTCATGGGCTCCTGGGAATCTTATAATAATCTTAGAATTCTGGAAAACCATCTGGCATAACATGGAACTTTCTAAAGCAGCCTTAGAGACTTCAAACTTTCCTGAGCATCCTAACTAGCAGTTTCCCTGGAGTACCTTATCTGGAGATACTCATTATGTTGCATGCATAAAAATGGAAAGGAACTAATAAATCAATTTTCCTAATTCATTTTGTAGCATCGGCCTTCTGAGTGGCTAAAGTGCTTTAAGAATCCTGAAACAATACAAGATTTGGTATTTAATTTTTTATATTTATCCATAGGTTAAAAAAATATTATCAGACTTGGGAAGATAGTATGTCTTTTTTGGGCTGCAAGCAGTTAGCTTAGTAATTAATTAGTCAGAAGACTATTTAAGGTGGTGAAAACCCCTGAGTACACTAAGTTTACTGAGTTGTTCGTACATGCAATAAAACATGAGAATTCATTATCATAGATAATATACTGCCTAATGGAAAAATATATATAAAAGTACCAGAAATTGAAGCCTATTATATTTCTCTATAGGCATGAGACCACTTATTATAAAGTACAGAAATTTACAAAGTCTTCTACTATGTCAGGTTAATTAACTCAAAGTTCTAGAGGCATTTTCAGATGATAAGGTGTCCTAACAGCTTGAAGACAGTATGAGAAGTAAAAATAGACTGAAAATAGAAATTAAGAGTCTGGAGTATAGTCTCAGTTTCATCATCTACTGTCCTTTTGGTATTGAAAGTAAATAATATCTTGAATGTCATGGAATCATTAGTAGAATGCTGCTACTGCTGCTAAGTTGCTTCAGTCATGTCCGACTTTGTGCGACCCCATACATGGCAGCCCACCAGTCTCCTCCGTTCCTGCGATTCTCCAGGCAAGAATACTGGAGTGGGCTGCCATTTCCTTCTCCAATGCATGCATGCATGCTAAGTCACTTCAGTCGTGTCCGACTCTGTGTGACCCTATGGATAGCAGCCCACCAGGCTCCTCCATCCACAGGATTCTCTAGGCAAGAATATTGGAGTGGGTTGCCATTTCATTAGTAGAATAAGAATGCTTAAAAACTACTTGTTTACAATGCAATGAATAATGCTGATGAAAGAATCAAATGAAAAATAGGTATGTGAAAATTATTTAAAAATTGTGAAATGCCAATAAATTTTGCTGCCTAAAACTTCCTTGTATAAAGATATATAAACACACGCTGCCACAAATAAAGCACCCTTGTTTCACTCAAGACTTGGGTCCCCCACGTCCCTCTTTTCGTCAACTCCAGTCCCCAGGTCCCAGTCTGTAAAGACCATAACAGAGCACCAAGAAAATAAAGGAGATTTTGTTGGTAGACATACAATAAATGAAAAAAATGAGTTATATCATTTTATAAGTAATTTTCTTCTAGAAGATTGTACTTTTTTCAGTGATGCTTAAAAATAATTGAACCTCCACCCCTCCCTGGAAACTACAGGTTCAGACACCTTTTTTTCAGCATTCACAATTTGAAGATATGTTTACTCTTTGGGCAATTAGAAAATGACTCAGTCAACAATTCAACTTATCAGTGAGGTGATGAATTTTTTAGTAGGAAAGAAAGATCAGTGTAAAATAATTATTTTTGTTAGTATATCTTCAGAGACTGTTTCAAAGAAGTCAAAATTTTTTGAGTAATGGAAGCAGCTTTGGATCCTTTAAGATACAAATTTTGACATGTGACAATAAGCTAAAGATGTAAATTTCAAGGTATTTGCTTTAAAGGTTAAAGTGTATTATTTGTGCATCATTAAACCTTTTTTGCATAAAATCTTTCTTGGTTTAGAGAAATCAAACTCTCAAAATGAGCAAGATAGAACAGCTGCTGGGAAGATATCACACAGATGGTTATCATCTTAAATTAAATCTCATTTATGTATCAAAAAACAAACTTAAGACTAAGATAGAAATGTGGTGATTATTTGTATGGCATTAATACCCTTTGCGGAGAAGGCAATGGCACCCCATTCCAGTACTCTTGCCTGGAAAATCCCATGGATGGAGGAGCCTGGTGGGCTGCAGTCCATGGAGTCGCTAAGAGTCGGACACGACTGAGTGACTTCACTTTCACTTTTCACGTTCATGCACTGGAGAAGGAAATGGCAACCCACTCCAGTGTTCTTGCCTGGAGAATCCCAGGGACGGGGGAGCCTGGTGGGCTGCCGTCTATGGGGCCGCACAGAGTTGGACACGACTGAAGTGACTTAGCAGCAATACCCTTTGATTCATAAAGAGTGGCTTCTTTAAAGTTCCAGACACTTCAGTGCATTTAAATATCAGTCTAAGTAATGATATGACAGAAACTAGATAAAAGTTACACAGTGTTGATTTAGTAATTCAACCTTTGTCATTTTTCTTAAAAACTACAAGAACAAATATGTCTGAAAGAAAGTTATAAAAAGCAAAACACATTTTTACAATAAATGATTAAGTAAATTGAACATTTCACATATTGTCATACAGTTTTGTCATAAAAAAATGTTAGTACAAAGATTAATATCTGTCTTAAATATAGAAGAGGCATATATAATATGTTTTAGAAAGCTGGAGAGGCAAGTGCTCCCTCTGCCTAGGAAAATCAGAGAGTCTGCATAAGAGTAGGTATTTTTAAATGCATTTTTGAAACTGGAATTTGCCAAGTAAAGAAAAGAGAATAAGAGAACTGCAGACCTGGAAAGAAAAATCTGCTTGTGCAAAACTGTGGCAGAGCTGCAAGAGGAAGCTTAATATGCATGTGAAATGGTGAGCAGTTGGTTTGGTTAGAGATCAGTGTTTACACAAGGCACAAGGAGATAAAGTAAGATGAGAGATAGATTTAAATTTGACTTTAAAGGGTTTTGCTCTGTATCATTTGAAATTTGAACTTCACCTTCAGATGACGAAGCTAGATCTCAAGGTTTTGAAAATGACATCAACGGGAATCAGCTAGCATATTTGTAAATGATGCAGAAAAGTATGGATTAAATTGATTGATACTATTATATATCTTGCTTGGGGATTCCCAAATGACTCAGTTGTAATGAAACAGCCTGTCAATGCAGATGATGCAGGAGACATAGGTTCAATCCTTGGATCGGGAAGATCCCCTGAAGGAAGGCATAGCAACCCACTCCAGTACTATTGCCAGAAAATTCCATGGACAAGGGAGCCTGGGCTACATTCCATGGAGTTGGAAAGAGTCAGATATGACTGAGCATACATGTATGCATATCTTGCTTGAAAGCTTTTCGATTATTTATCTTTCATAATTAATCACAAACTTGAAAATGTGTCTTAATGTTCTTAAGATCTGTAGGCTTTGGTAAAATATTTGGAATAGACTTGATATTCAATAGACGTTTGAGTAATAGATGAATAATAATCAGAAAGGATGACTTAGGTCCTTTGTCATAGTTTGGTGCTTAAGTAATTAGTTAGTCCCTATTATGTGCCAGGAACTTTGAATATAATAATGGAATATCAATTTAATTGTCACATAGATCCCCAGAGATAAATACTAGTTTTATGAATTTGTATATGATCAGACTGAAGATAAAAGCAGTTTGATAAATTTTCTCTACATTTTACTGATTATAATTTGAGAAGAAATTCCGCTTGACTACAAAATCGCAAAGCTATGCTGTTGAATCGTTTATCACTTACTTCAATGATAATATAAGTGAAATAGCTATGAGTGAAATATAAAATGAGTTAATGGGAGCAAAGAAAAGAAGAGGAAACAGAGCTTATATAGTAGATGACAGAATCAGAATTTCAAATAATATTCACAGGCCAGGAAATGAAGCCAAAATCAATAGTATGAGAGTTAAATGGGACATATGTGTATATATGCCAGCATGTAGGTTCAACAAGCTATTTACTATTATAAATTCAATGTTTTTTACAAAAGTCTTACCCACTAGAAAGTGAGCTGTTTATCACTGGATTCTCCAATGCCTACTAGAGTACTTAAGATGTTCAAGAAATAGTTGGTGAATCTAAGTACAGATGAAACTCATTCAGGATATTCTCTGGTGGTCCAGCAGTTAGGACTGTGTGCTTTTGCTGTGTACTTATGGGGGAATAACAAGCATTATGTAGATGACACTATCCCCCTGATTGCTGAGATTATCAGGACCCCATATCCCTAATCAGTATTTGCATTCCAAATCAAATGTAGCAATTCTAGTACCTATCTCTGATTGAAAACTTACTTTAAGCATTTAATTGTGGTAATAAATCCAATTAGCTACTGTGATTTCACAATTTTTTCTGAATATGACCTCCTTCTTTGAAGAAAATGAAGCAATCACTAGCTTAAGGAAATGGCATTTGGGCCCATCATTTGGTATTCTTGTTAGAATTTGTCACCTATTTGGCATTATTGTATGGCGTGTGCATACTCTGTCATGTCCCGCTCTTTGAGACCCCACGGACTATAGCCCACCAAGTTCCTCTGTCCATGGAATTTTCCAGGCAAGAAATACTAGAGTGAGTTGCCATTTCCTTCTCCAGGGGATTTTCTTGACGCCAGGATCGAATTCAGGTCTCCTGTGTCTCCTGCACTGGCAAATGAATTGTTCACCACTGAGCCACCTGGAAAAGCCATTTGGCACTATAGTCCTTCAATTTAATCTTTAATACCATCTCATGTCCTTATGCTTGTCAGCGAAGTAATACCTATGCATTTGAATAAACTCTTCCTGTAAAGTTGCATATTCCTTTCATAATCTTCCAATTTCTTATTTTTCTTTTTGTTAATATAAAAACCTAAAAGTGTCACCTTTTGAAAAGGAACTATATTACCCAACTCTAAGAATTTAATGCTGGTATTTTTTTCTTTCTTGACCCATTTTCCCCAGGAATATATCTATGAATTAAGTTTCCTAATATAAAGTCTCCTTTACTATTCTAATAGCCATAGAGCAACAGCTGGAGAACTTCAGCATTCATTATCTATGGCATATATGGTCGGGAGTCGGTAGCAGTGTCTTCCCACTTTGAGCCTTCCTTTGGCACTAGATGAAGGATATGGTAGTGATGTTATAAAGCCACAGGTTAAAACCACATTCTGATATTGGAGCAAGTGATGCTCTTAAGGAATAAACTGGTTCATTGGATAAGTGAGACATTTTTCTCTGTCTTATTTGAATCCCTATTTGGATGCTTCCTTCTGATGTTTGTGGACACACTTGTTTTCTGATAAAATTCCTTGTGTGAACAAAACATCCTGCTGCAATATCCAATGCTGAAAACTGGAGAATATCTTCACCCCAGTACAGCATATAGAAGTATACTGAATACACTATCACTTTGATGCAGACTCAGCCTTCTCTGCACACATTCTAAACTAAGAAAAATCATGACAACAGTCATTTAATCAGTGATGTACAGCCTAGTTTATAATCTGGATTCTGTCAGTTATGTTTGGGGTTAAAAAAAATATAAAATAAATCTTCCAACGTGGTAGAAAAACAAACTGGGCTGAGTAGCAAACTGAGAGTAATGTTTAGACAAAACATTCATAAACTATCTTTAGTAATGTGCAATCCCTTGTTTCAATCCCATAAATATAAGTAACCGTGTTTCCTTATTAGTAGCCCACAAAAGAAATTGGTGACAGTACTTGAAAGCTAGCTATCATTCATAGATAGTTTAATAAGGGCATATTTTAGAAGAAATCTTTCTACTGTTCTTTCATATTCATATCAGTTCCTTATCTCCCCTAATTTCTGTCATGATAAACTCTTAGTCTTATCTTCACTGGACTTACATGAACACTAATTGTGACCATATTGATGTCAAACTGTGACCCAGCATCAGCACTACAGGTAACAGATGCCCCCAACTTCTATCCTTGCTTGATCCTCACAATAAGAAGTATAACAAAAGTAATCCAGTCATTCCTTTCTAAAAGAGACATTCCTGAAATTCAGTGTTCGTATATCTAGAATTTATGTTGTGATAATAACATTGTTTAGCATAACTATAACTTTAACCTAAAAAGAAATGTTACTATCTATAGGTGTTACATCTTCCAGAAATTCTTAACTATGCTCACACCCAAAAACATACAATGAGGACTGCAAGGATTATTTTGACATGTATTAATCCAAGAACTTGTATTGTCTAAGGGCATGCTAGCAAAATACTCAGTTCAGTTCAGTCGCTCAGTCGTGTCTGATTCTTTGCTACCCCATGGACTGCAGCACACCAGGCCTCCCTGTCTATCACCAACTTCCATAGTTTACTCAAACTCATGTCCATTGAGTCAGTGATGTCATCCAACCATCTCATCCTCTGTCATCCCCTTCTCCTCCTGTCTTTAATCTTTCCCAGATTCAGGGTCTTTTCCAATGAGTCAGCCCTTTGAATCAGGTGGTCAAACAATGGCGTTTCGGCTTCAGCATCAGTCCTTCCAATGAACACTCAGGGCTGATCTCCTTTAGGATAGACTGATTGGATCTCCTTGCAGTACAAGGGACTCTCAAGAGTCTTCTCCAACACCACAGTTCAAAAGCATCAATTCTTCAGCACTCAGCTTTCTTTATAGTCCAACTCTCACATCCTTACATGACCACTGGAAAAACCATAGCCTTGACTAGACAGACTTTGTTGGCAAAGTAATATTTCTGTTTTTTAATATGCTGTCTAGGTTGGTCATTACTTTCCTTCCAAGGAGTAGCGTCTTTTAATTTCATGGCTTCAATCACCATCTGCAGTGATTTTGGAGCCCAAAAAAATAAAGTCTGACACTGTTTCCACTGTTTCCCCATCTCTTTCCCATGAAGCGATGGGACCAGATGACATGATCTTAGTTTTCTGAATGTTGAGCTTTAAGCCAACATTTTCACTCTCCTCTTTCACTTTCATCAAGAGGCTCTTTAGTTCTTCGCTTTCTGCCATAAGTGTGGTGTCATCTGCATATCTGAGGTTATTGATATTTCTCCTGGCAATCTTGATTCCAGGATGTTCTTCATCCAGCCCAGTGTTTCTCATGGTGTACTCTGCATATAAGTTAAATAGGCAGGGTGACAATATATAGCCTTGATGTACTCCTTTTCCTATTTGGAACCAGTCTGTTGTTCCATGTCCAGTTCTAACTGTTGCTTCCTGACCTGCATACAGGTTTCTCAAGAGGCAGGTCAGGTGGTCTGGTATTCCCATCTCTTTCAGAATTTTCCACAAATTATTGTGATCCACACAGTCAAAGGTTTTGGCATAGTCAATAAAGCAGAAATAGATGTTTTTCTGGAACTCTCTTGCTTTTTTTGATGATCCAGCAGATGTTGGCAATTTGATCTCTGGTTCCTTTACTGTTTCTAAAACCATCTTAAATATCTGGAAGTCATGGTTCATGTATTGTTGAAGCCTGGCTTGGAGAATTTTGAGCATTACTTTACCAGCATGTGAGATGAGTACAATTGTGCAGTAGTTTGAGCATTCTTTGGCATGGTCTTTCTTTGGTATTGGAATGAAAACTGACCTTTTCCAGTCCTGTGGCCACTGCTGAATTTTCCAAATTTGCTGGCATATTGAGTGCAGCACTTTCACAGCATCAGCCTTTAGGATTTGAAATAGCTCAACTGGAATTCCATCATCTCTACTAGCTCTGTTTATAGTGATGCTTTCTAAGGCCCACTTGACTTCACATTCCAGGATGTCTGGCTCTAGGTCAGTGATCACACCATCGTGATTATCTGGGTCGTGAAGATCTATTTTGTATAGTTCTTCTATGTATTCTTGCCACCTCTTCTTAATATCTTCTGCTTCTGTTAGGTCCATACCATTTCTGTCCTTTATTGAGCCCATCTTTGCATGAAATATTCCCTTTGTATCTCTAATTTTCTTGAAGAGATTGCCAGTCTTTCCCATTCTATTATTTCCCTCTATTTCTTTGCATTGATCACTGAAAAAGGTTTTCTTATCTCTCCTTGCTATTCTTTGGAACTCTGTATTCAAATGGGTATCTCTTTCTTTTTCTCCTTTGCCTTTTGCTTCTCTTCTTTTCACAGCTATTTGTAAGCCCTCCTCAGACAGCCATTTTTCTTTTTTGAATTTCTTTTTCTTGGCAATGGTCTTGATTCCTGTCTCCTGTACAATGTCAGGAACCTCCATCCATAGTTCATCAGGCAATCTGTCTGTCAGCTCTAGTTCCTTAAATCTATTTTTCATTTCCACTGTATAATCATAAGGGATTCGATTTAGGTCTTACCTGAATTGTCTAGTGGTTTTCCCTACTTTCTTCAATTTCAGTCTGAATTTGGCAATAAGGAGTTCATGATCTGAGCCACAGTCAACTCCTGGTCTTGTTCTTGCTGACTGTATACAGCTTCTCCATCTTTGGCTACCACGAATATAATCAATTTGATTTTGGAAATGACAACTTAGTGCTCTCAAAGTGTAAGGAATTTTTATCATTTGTATACAGATACTTCTTCTAATTGCAAAGACATGACATTCATCCTATCTATCTATCAATCATCTATTTCTTTCTTTCTATCATCTATATCCCTAAAAACCTGTCTTAAAAAAAAAAGAAAATAGTGAAATAAAATCAAAACAAATATATGGACATCTTAAGCAGAATTAGGTAAGAAAGTAATCCTCACAAACTCAAAATATGGATAAATATGGTTAGTATTCCCCAAGCATCACGAGCAATGGGACAGTATTAAGAACAGTGAGAACCAGAAAAGGGGAGGGGCCTTGGTAAATTGCTGTATTCACCCCTACAGGAGATCATGCATTGAGTGGGAATCTGAGAACTGGAAACACTTGGAAAAAAGCCTTTATAAACTCAAGTGTGGGCTAAATGAAAAAGAATAAGGAGAATCAGTAAGGAGATTGTGGGGAATTCAAGCAATGCAAGAGCAGTTTAGCTGACAAAGACCCTAGAATTATCAAACAAATATGCATTTTCAAAAAATAAAATTCACTTTGAAATAAATGATATCCCAAGAGATGAGCAGCATACATCTAGGAAATGTAGCCATAAAAAAAGATGAAAACAGTAACCCCAAAGTTAAGATGAACTAAAAGAATTTCAGAAAAGGTTGAAGTTTTGAAAAATAGCCTACAGTGAAATTTGCACAGGTCCTAAGGCAATGCTCTCCGCTTTAAAAACTGTATTTTGTGTTTGCTGTACTTGCTGAGATATGCCTCCTCTTTCTCACCCTCATTCTTCACAGCTGGCTCTTTTCCTAGATCTGCAACATTCCTCTTCTATTTGATTTTTGCTTTCAGTAGATTTACCCCAAATATATTAAACTAGAAAAAACTATTAAAAGTTTTCACATATAAAACAGAAACATGTTAGAAGATATAGTGGACTTGGAGAGTATGCTGATTTTTATGGAAAAGAAACATTTTTAAACAACCAGAGAACTTGGAATGTGTACTGGTTATAAAATATCACTAAACACTTTTGTTAATAAGTAAAATATGATAAAGCACTATGGATTTTCAAACTTTTTTTGAGACTGAAGAATTTAAAAATGAAGTGTTTTGATACATCTCAGTGATAGAAAAAAAGAGGGAGGAATAAGTAAAATGTGTGTAGAAAAATTTTGATAGTTTTTAAAGCTGGGTAAAAATCATGGTGCTATTTATTCCCATATGCTTGGAAATTTTCATAATTAAAAAGTAAAAGGAATTTCACATAAGTATGTACCAACAAAGTCTACCAAACCATTCATGCATTTTAATAGCTAATATTCATGCATTTTATTAGCTAATATAATTCATATTATGAAAAATGTCTTAAAAGGCTTTCTTAGACACAGTAGTCAGCACCAAAACATTAATGGAGAAAATTCTTCTACTTCATGAAATACGAAAATTGAGAGATTACAGGAGGAATGGAGAGGGTAAGAGTGAAAAAGAGAGGAAACTCTTTCTTCGTACAGTTATTTTCTGAACATACATCTGGTTCTTAGTAAAGTTTAAGAAAGTCACGAAATTCTACTGTATGAGAGGTTATCTTGTAAAAGCCAGTGAAGAGACTGAATTCTGGGTCAAGGTTGATGTAAGAAAGTAAAAGACTGAGCAAGTAAGCTGTCCTCCAACTGCCCTCAAAGTCAGAGACATACCAAACATTTTCTTAAAAGGCTTCTTTATCTACTACCCTTGAAAATGTAGCACCTGCGCACACATTAGAATTTGCCACCACTCACCTATGTCCATTTTACTAATGTTTTCTAGGCTTAAGTTAGTGTCAAGTCAGAGAAAATGCCTGAAATTCAGTTCTTACCTGATGACCAGCTCACCCCTCCCCTCCACAAGCCTCCCCAAGGCTTTTCCACTGGGCTGAAAGGGACTGGCTAGTTTTCACTGGAGTCTGTTTACATCAAAGGCACCAAATGCAGAGGGAAAAAAAAAAAGTCCCAGGAACCCTTTACTCTTTTGCCTTGGGCAAGAATAATTAGGCCTTACACTGGGGGGCCACAGTAGCTTCTCTTCCATTCCCTTTATTACTCCTCTTTTATTATTCAGAGAGTCACCTTTGAACTCCAGTTCTCCAATGTCTCTATTGGTACATCTTTGTAATGAAATTCCATGCTTTGTGCAAACATAATGAAAAGTGATTTGTACAAGAGTCCAAAAAAGAAAAATGTGGAAAAAAACTAAACAGAGTTGGCCCAGGAATTCCCTGGCAATCCAGTGGTTAGGACTGTGTGCTGTCACTGCTGGAGGGCCTGGGCTCAATCCCTGGTTGAGGAACTAAGATCAGCAAGCTTTGTGTTGTGGCAAAACAAATCAAATCAAAAAAAAAAAAAAAAACACAAAGAGGGCTAGTAAAAATTATTCATAGCATATCATGAATATTATGAAATAAATTCTCAATTGAGAACAAATAGCTTGTCACTATTAGGAAGTTTTAGTAAATCTGCATGTACTATAACCCCTCAGAATATAACTGAAAACATGGAATTTAAACAAAATTTAAACAAGCTCTTTAGTTACAATGTTAGCAATTTTTTTTTCATTAAATTTTGTGGATTTTAACTCAAGGAAATTCTCAACTCTAAGTAGATTGCCTTTACTTTGAAAACAAATGAACAGTAAAGGGGAATCCACAAATATGCCTGTTTGGCATAAGGATTATTTAGGGCTAATTGTGGCTCAATGGTAAAGAAGCTGCCTGCCCGTGCAGGAGATGTTGCCAAAATCTGTGCACCAATGCCAAATAGAAATACAGAGACAGAGTGAAGGAAGAGAAAGAAAGAGTGGCTCTTTTACTTTGCCAGGCAAAGGAGGAATACAGTGGCCTAGCGCCTCAAGAACTGTGCCACCTTCCCCAGTGAGTAGAGAGAAACTGCATAGTCAGGCAGGAGTATCAGCCTTGTGTTCTTTCTTCTGCAGTTTCAAAAGGGTGGAGTTGCTGACAAGATTAGGATGTGTGCAAGGTCTTCCCAGGTGGCACTAGTGGTAAAGAACCTCCCTGCCAATGGAGGAGACATCGGAGACCAGGTTCAATCCCTAGGTCAGGAATATTCCCTGGCAGAGGGCATGGAAACCCATTTTAGTATTCTTGCCAGGAAAATCCCATGGCCAGAGGAGCCTGAAAGGCTACAGTCCCTGGGGTCGCAGAGAGTCGGACATGACTTAGCAATTAAACAACAACAACAATTTTTAAGAAATATAAGATATAGAAGAAGTTCTGAAAATCAATCTGAAGATAAATTTGCATTTTTTTGTAAGAGAAATTTACATTTATCAGGGAAATTTTCAGTTTGTAAGAGTGATTCCTCCCTACTAGAAAGAGGAGGGTGACTAAATCTCTTGACTGTTATCAACAGAGAAGGCAAGAACTTAAATCTGCATAATAGCAACATGTCCTTATTTACCATGCTTTTCCTGAAAACCTCCTGTAACTTGCTTCTATCCACCTCTCCAATATATTTTGTCTTTAGCAGTAGATAATATTTTAAGATAGTGGATTGAACCATTTCGTGGAGTTACTTTGTTTTCCTGGATATGACCCATGTATACAGGAGGTATACATGTTATTAAATTTCAGTTTGTTTTTTTCCTGCTAATCTATTCTCAGCCAAGAATCTTGAAGAGGAAACTTTTTTTTTCTCCCCTACAACAGCAAAGTAGAAAGATTGAGATTGGTGATAAAAGGATGGAGGAGTGTTACTTCCTAAATAGATATGAGGGAAAGCAAACAACAATTAATAATTTAGAAGCAGAAAAATTCATTCTGCTCAATACAAAAATACAGCAGACCATTTATTGTAGGGGCAAACAGTCCACTTGCTGTATAATTCTAAAGGCATTTTTGAATTGAAGCCCACTGACCTAAACAATAATGCGTTATCAAGGAAAAGAGAAAGCAAATATTAAATTCATCTCTAGTACACTTTCTTCCAAGTGCTAAAACTAAAGATTTAAGCGGGAGGGATACAAAGGAATAAAAATTCCTTATCTGGGAATTTGATTGTATGAAATGTCTAACTTCCCAATAAATCCATTTAAATAAAGATTATCTGAATATGCCAAAATATAAAATTCTTCCCTGTTATTTCCTCATATATATTTGAATCCTAACTTTAATCATCTATAATTGTGTAACATTAAGAAAACATAAAATCTCTCTGAGCCTCAGTTTTTTATCTGTTTATCAGGAGGATGCTTGTCCTTCTCTCTATACAAGGTTTCTCAACAAGCTATACAACATGAAATCTAGTTTAAATATTATTTTAATATTTTTATTTTTTATCTTATTATTTTAAACATATTTGAGAATATGTGAGACTTATTTGTATCCCTACAAAAATTCCTTCACTCAACAGAATTTTTCACCCACATGTTTAAATGTACTTGCAAAATATAAACAGATGCCATTCTTCAAAAATGACAATTATTTTAAAGTACACACAGTACAAGTACATGGAAATCAAGATGACAAACTATACATGAAGTCAACAAAATAATTCCAACAACGTCCTTACTTTTAAAAAATTTCCCTTGGGTAAAGACAAACTGTTTTAACCTCCTATCCTAACTTGGCCAAATCTCCATTTTTCACACTTAAGAGTGGCCAATAGGTGTTCTATCAGCGTGGATGGGCAAAGTCAATAAGTCTGCAGTATAGGATAACCTGCTATAAACGTAAGGCAATATTTTCACGTCTTTCATCTTGGCAGGTTGTTTTTACAACTTTGTAAGCTAAAAGATACAGACCTCTGCAGATAAATGCTGCTTGAGGCTGAACAGCTTCACTCATTCATCAGACTTTTGATGCTAGTGAACTAAGGTTGAAAATTTGGAGGAGTATTATCAATTCACAGCAACCATGGATGAGTTGATGGGGATTAGGGAGCATTCATTTTAGCTTGCTGTTATCTCTCCCTTGTCAGACCTAACTCTGTCATGCTTGACTGCATTTAAGTGTTAGATGTGATGGTAAAACCTGGTGATGATGACTACTTTAAGAGGATATAAATAATATCTAATAGTATTGCATAATATGATTTTCAAAGCATTTCCACATTTATTCTCCAATTTCATCCTTACACCAATTTTATCAGATAGGTAATAACTTTTTTCTTCTTCTTTTTTTTCTTTTAAACAAATGCAGAAGCGAAGATGCCAGGATTATGAGTAATTTGACAAAGTAAACAGTGTATAAAAATAGGAAGTTTGAGTCAATACACTCTCCAAGTTTGGATTAAAATGAAGGCTCTGAATTTACTGGTTGTATAACCTTGAACAAGTGAGTGAATGCTTTAGTTGAGTATTTTTCTTGCCTTTCAATTAGGGGAAATATTACATTCTACAAGGTAGTTATTAGTACTAGATGAGATGTTATTTAACATTCTGTCATTATATATATACGTATATATATATATGCTCATCATCTGAGTTTTCTCCCTACAATTCAAACTCCATATTATTTCACAATTAGTGCCCAGTATAATTTACTTGGCCAACAAAAAATCATGTGATATAAGACAGATTAATAGAAGAAAACAAAACTTTAATAACATGAATACCTTCTTTATCTATTGAAGATACCTAGGAAAACTGATATGGCTAATGCCATCTTCAGCTAAAGACAGAGATGTTGAAGGTTGTGAGTTTTGTGAAGTTATGAGTCCTGAGAACTACCAGTTGAAAAAGGAGTTCTAGACATCAGGCCTGAAGCATCTTCAGATGAAGGGAGGGCGGACAGTGGCAATCTGGTGGATTTTCTGGGCTTGGAGTTTGAATGTCTCTGATGATGTTATCAGGTAAATTGGTACTTGCTGGACCATACAGCAACAGGTACAAAGATTATTTAAACATGAGCTGTTGTGACAATTTCTCTGAAGTTTGTATCAAGTCATATAGCTTCAGTTTGCAGGGCTTTAGGGAATTAAAAGGGAATTTTTGTTCTTAGTGATTCCAAGTCAAAAGAATGGGATAAAATTGGAAATATCAGTTTGGAGAGTCAAAACCAGATATTTAGAGGAAACTAGAAACTGGGGTACAGCCCAGTTTAAAAATAAATAATGAAATCTCAAAGACAATGAACAGCACTGAAATCTAATACCCACAAATGGGTATTATAGTTTCTGCTGAAACATAATTTCTCTGTTCAATCATTCTCATTGCTACCAAAGAGAGACAAATTAAGACTGATTTGTTTGAGCAGCCATACTTGAGTTAGGTAACATTAGTAATTGTTAAGAAAAATTCCACCTTGTCAGGAAGAGTCCCTTGATTCTCCCCTTGCCTTATTCCCATTATCTTGTTAATTAACCTAATTTTTTTTTTTTTTTTTTTTTTAGCATCTGTAAGACCCTTGGGGGGAAGCTGAAAACAGAAATATGATAAGGCCTTCTGCACTATTGTCCAGTTTTGGAACTGTAAGATTATATAGGGTTATTAAAGAGCCTATGTGAAGGAGGGCTCTTTAATCATGGCATTTAAAATGACCTGGGTAGTGAGCTGTGGGTTTTGTATCAATCTGAAATCTTTCACTCCACAGCACTCAAAACTAAAGACCTGGCCCTGAAATTAGTTACTCTCATCAGTTCAATTCAGTCGCTCAGTCGAGTCCGACTCTTTGTGACCCCATGGACTGCAGCACGCCAGACTTCTTTGTCCATCACCAACTCCCGGAGCTTGCTCAAACTCAAGTCCACTGAGCCACTGATGCTTTGTAAAATTTCTTCCTCTCTCGTCCCCTTTTCCTGCCATCAATCTTTCCCAGCATCAGCATCTTTTCAAATGAGTCACTTCTTTGCATCAGATGGCCAAAGTATTGGAGTTTCAGCTTCAACATCAGTCCTTCCAATGAATATGCAGGACTGATTTCCTTTAGGATTCACTGGGTGGATCTCCTTGCAATCCAAGGGACTTTCAATAGTCTTTCCAACACCATAGTTCAAAAGCAACAATTCTTCAGCACTCAGCTTTCTTTCTCATCCAACTCTCACATCCATACATGACTACTAGAAAAATCATAGCTTTGACTAGATGGACCTTTGTTGGCAAAGTAATGTCTCTGCTTTTTAATATGCTGTCTAGGTTGGTCATAGGTTTTCTTCCAAGGACCAAGTGTCTTTTAATTTCATGGCTGCAATTACCATCCACAGTGATTTTGGAGCCCCCAAAAGAAAGTCTCTCACTGTTTCCATTGTTTCCCCATCTATTTGCCATGAAGTGATGGGACCAGATGACATGATCTTTATTTTTTGAATGTTGAGCTAGCTTTTTCACTCTCTTCTTTCTCTTTCATCAAGAGGCTCTTTAGTTCTTCTTTTGCTTTCTGCCATAAGAGTGGTGTCATCTGCTTATCTGAGGTTATTGATATTTCTCCCAGCAATCTTGATTCCAGCTTGTGCTTCTATCCAGCCCAGCATTTCTCATGATATACTCTGCATATAAGTTAAATAAGCAGGGTGACAATACACAGCCTTGACGTACTCCTTTCCCAATTTGGAACCAGTCTGTTGTTTCATGTCTGCTTCTAATGGTTGCTTCTTGACCTGCATACAGATTTCTCAGGAGGCAGTAAGATGGTCTGGTATTCCCATCTCTTTAAGAATTTTCCACATTTTTTTGTGATCCACACAGTCAAAGGCTTTGGTGTAGTCAATAAAGCAGAAGTAGATGTTTTTCTGGAACTCTCTTACTTTTTCAATAATCCAGCAGATGTTGACAATTTGTTGTCTGGTTCCTCTACCTTTTCTAAATCCAGATTGAACATCTGGAATTTCATGGTTCACATACTTCAACATACTGTTGAAGCCTGGCTTGGAGAATTTGGAGTATCACTTTGCTATCGTGTGAGATGAGTGCAATTGTGTGGTAGTTTTAATATTCTTTGTCTACTTCAATATGGATAGTCTAAGAAAGTAAAAGCCATTTATTCTACAGGTGGTAAGAATGGTATAGTGAAAATACGGTCTCTAGTTTCCCATACTAATGTGAGATGCCTCTGGTTATAAACCCAGCAGTCTGTAACACTAAGCTGTCACTCCTGGAATGGGATTTTTATGCCACTAGGTAATGAAGGTTGAGATAACAAAGGACCCTTATGGACTGAAACTCTTTTATGACAAACTTCCCAAAAAGAGATGCTATCCCAGGCCAGGATGGTATCGTGTGCTTCTGACTATCTGGCTTATCAGATCCATGGACCATTTTGCTGTCTACAAGATCCATGCTGGTATATATATATATATCTTTTAATTGGTGGAGACAGGAGAGAATACTCTCACTAATCATAAAGCCAAGCTCTCAGAACATGAAATGAGATGGCAGAGAAAAAAGAAAATAATAAAACTTTTTCTGAGAGGAAAAGTATCAATAGAAAACAAGAGTACCCATAACGACTTTTTACCAAAGTTGCTATACCCAATGAAAAAAATTCACTTAAATATTTTCTCTTCCTAATCTAAATTTGGTAAAGGAAAAAGACTTTCACCATTTTCACTACTATCAAACCCCACCAGCAAAGATTCGGGAGACTGACGTGGTAAGAGTCTTACCTTCTGCCAGCTTTTGACAGAGGTCCCTGAATCTCAGCTGTGGCATCCTTGTCCAGCTGATCCAGGTCCAGCTGCTTTTGCTGGTTTATGATCCTTTTGTCGCCCTCGAAACTGTATTCAGTTCAGTTATGTTCAGTCGCTCAGTCATGTCTGACTCTTTGCAACCCCATGGACTGCAACACACAAGGCTTACCTGTCCATCACCAACGCTTGATGTTTACTCAAACTCATGTCCATTGAATCAATGATACCATCCAACCATCTCATACTCTGTCATCCCCTTCTCCTCCCGCCTTCAATCTTTCCCAGCATCAGGGTCTTTTCAAATGAGTCAGTTCCTACTCTTGCTTTTGCCAAAACTGTATAGGCAGAAAAATTTTCCTCTTACATTTTTAGGTTCTTTGGCTGGTCTTGTTACCAAATGCAATTTTGTGTGCCCAACACACAGTGAAGCCAAACAAATTGAAACCTTCAAGTTTATATCAGAGATGAGTTCACTACAGGGCCAAGAAGCTGACCGAGTGGCTTGTGCACAAAGAAACCTAAGTTCCCTGATGGTTTTGGGTAAGCAGTTTTTATAGGTAAAATTTGGAGTAAGGGCTACAGGGTGTAGGACTTTCTTCTGGTTAGTTGGTGATGAGGTAAAGGGGTGGTGGTATTCCAGGAATCTTGTGCTTAGACTGAGGTTAGCATTCTCCACCTGAGAAGGAACCTTATTTTCTGTGAAAGAACTCAAAGATATTGTTATGTATATTTATTCCGGAAGAGCCAGGACCTTCCCTCATCACTGCAATATTGTTTCAAGACTGTTCCTCCTTTATTTCTGCAATTTCCTCACTTACCTAATTAGCGATTGTTTGAGTCTGCCTTTTGGAACTCAGAAAAGGTCTAAGAGGCTGAATAAAACCTATTTCTTACAGACAAGAAACAGGGGGCACAAGAAGGATCTGTAACTGGGAAGGCTCCACAGAATCCTGCTTGGTTTCAGTACTTAAATTGAAATAATAATTTCATTGATATAAGACACAGTAACAACAACAACAAAAGTTTAATAATATATAGAGACACGGGTTTGATCCCTGGGGCAGGAAGCTCCCCTTGAGGAGGGCGTCACAACTCACTCCAGTATTCTTGCCTGGAGAATCCCATGGTCAGAGGAGCCTGGTGGACTACAGTCCATAGGATCACAAACAGTCAGATGTGACTGAAGCAACTTAGTACAGCATGCATGCATACCTCCTGTATCCCTTGGAGATACTCTGGAAAACTGAGTAACTGTCTTGAAATAGCCAGTCATTACCTGAATGTCTTATGCTAAAGAAAAAAGATGTTGAGCATGCAGAGTCAGTTATAGAAGGTGACTAGGAAAAGCATGGTAAACAAGGATATGGTTTTTATGCAATTTTAAGTCATTGTCTTCTCAACTGATAACAGTTTCTAGAAATTTGATTATCCTTCTCTTCCTGGTTCAGGGAGGGAGACATCCTTATAAATGGATATTTTCCTGTTAAATGTAAATGTTTCTTATAAAAGGATAACTCAGTTTTTCCTATGTCTGCTTTTTCTTAAAAATAATCAGCTTAGTATAATCAATATGCCAAAGAGGTATATCTTGGGGCAGTAGCAATTTGAATTAACTGATTTAGTGCCTAAGTTTTAGTCCTTTGTTTAATGCTAACTTGTTGTTTGTCTTAGGCAAACTATTAGCCCTCATCTATAAAATGGAGAAGATGATCTACAAATTCCTAAGGTTTTCCAGTTCTAAAACTCCCAAAGGAGTGTAAATGAGGTAAGTCAACAATGGTATTTTTGCTCTGCAAACACTATTGTGAGATTACTGAATTAAAATAATTATTGATCATGGAAAACAGATGGTGCACTGGTAAGGAATCCACCTGTCAATGCAGGAGAGGAAAGCAATGCAGGTTTAATCCCTGAATTGGGAAGATCCCTGGAGAAAGAAATGGCAACCCACTCCAGTATTCTTGGAGAATCCCATGGACAGAGGAGCCTGGTGGGCCACATACCTGGAAAACAGGACAGTTAGTCATAGTGAAAAAAAGATTAGTAGAATACTAAAATGATAGCATAGCTCAAATAAAACTTCAGATATCCAGTTAACAGGATATCTATCTATCTACCCCTGAAAAAGACTCCGCTATCTGTCTACTAACCTCTGTTTTGTTACCTAGAAAATAAATAAAAATTTAAACTTTGAGAAAATTCTACTCCAATATCTGGAAGGCAATAATTCTACCCATGAGTTAGGTATAAATATACTGTTAAAGCCATATTCTGGTTTTACCTCCTGGCAACATACTACATTTAAAAACAGACATTTCCAGGGGAAAAAAAAAAGGGGGTTGGAGGTCACTTTGTTTCTTACTCATTTTCTGCCTTCTGATTTAGCTACAGAAGCTGTGCTTTAATCAGAAATATGGATAACCATGCCTCAGCTATAAAAGTGATGATTTTGTAGAGCTGACAAAAATCTCCCTGATCAAATTTCTAAATGCTTTCAGAAACAAAAATATGATCACTGTTCCAGAGCAGAATCAGAACTAGTATTTAGAATCTATTTTGGAATAAAATTCCAAAAAATTACAGAAATAATAGGAGCAGAAAATGTATGTGTATATGTGTATGTTATGTGTGTTACACCCATTAGATCACAAGTCAAAAGAATAAGGCTGGAGAGAAAGAAGATAATTGTATCTCAAAACAAAAGATTCACTTAAATGAATAGCTGCTAAAAAATGAGAAATATGCTGAAAATTGTGGAGTATAAACATTTTCTTCTGCCTTAGATCAGAGAGACTCAATCTTCACCCAACTAAATATTAGAGGGTGTCCAAGAACAATCTACAGACTCTGAGTATGTATATTTCTTGCTTCATTCAAAGACAAAAAATACAGAAAAAGAAATAGTGAAGGTCTGGAAAGAAAACAGAGCACTAATTAAAGGAAATGTCATCCCACAGACTCAAAAAAGCACTTTTAAGAAATCACCTTCTAACAAATACAGAAAAAAAATTTAAACACTTGTCAGTTTTAACAGAAGGAAAGATGGAACTGATTGGATAGAATAAGAGTAGAAAATAGTAGGGAAAATGGAGACTAATACTAAAATACTAATATAGTATTTAGTAATTATTTTAATAATATACTGTATATTAATTTCATATTAAAATATGTCCATATTTTCACCTCACTGCTAATCCTGTGACATCAGTCTTTGTTATCAATATGTTTTGGGGAATTTCTTTTTAATCAGTACAAGTGTTTTAAAAAAGAAATAAACAAAACCTCTAAACATATCTGTTGTAGATTTTCAGTTTATTTTAAGAAAGGAATCCAAATATTATGCACTAATTTCCTGGTCTTTATTGTACTAGAGCTAAATTGCTTTGGTTCAAATTCCTGCTCAATGCTTCTTTAGTAGTGTGATTCCTTGAAAATCATTATTTTATGTTCCAATTTCCTCCACTATTAAATGGGGATAATAATACTACCTTATTGTGTAAGTCAACACTCATACAAGTTAAAACAATGATATGCAACAAATAATCACAAAATCTCAATGGTATACAATATAATAAACACTTATAGTTGACCCTTAAACAACATAAGGGTTAGTGGTGCTGACACACCCCCAACTCAGGTCAAAAATCTGTGTGTAACTTTACAGTTAGCCCTCTGTCCTTATCCATAGTTCTGCATTTACTGATTCAACCAATTGTGGATCACATAGTGCTATAGTACATATTAATTGAAAAAAAAAAATCCTTATATAAGTGGACAAGTGTAGCTCAAACCTGTGTTGTTCAAGGGTCAACTGTACTTAATTCACCTTTCTGTGGTCAGCTGGGGATATTCCTGATCAGACGAAACCCAGTTAATGACTGTTTATTTGGAATGTCTCTGTTTCGCATATTTACCCCACTCCTCCTGGGATCAGCAGCCAAGTTCCTTCTGTGTAACAGAAGCCCAAGAGAACAAGTCCAATCATGCAAGAACTTTTCAAGCTCTCACTCACATGACATCAGCTAACACTTTATTGGTCAAAACAGTCACAGGACCAATCTCAAACTCAAGTCAAAAAACAGAGGAATAAGTTTTACTGCAGGGTGTGGAGAGTAAATAATTTTCAAAAGTACTTGGGTTATAGAGAAAATTTCATTAGTTTATATGTTAAAACAGTATCTGGCACAAAAAGGACTCAATAGTTAACTACTACTGCTTTGATTGTTTATATTATTTTCATTTCAAGCTAAATTTAGTTGGTATAAACAAAACATTAACACATCAGCCCCAGCAGTTATTTCCCTCAGAAAGCACAAAGGATCTAACAGATTGAATCTTTGGTCTACAAAGACCAGAAGACGTATATCTAGCCTATATTTTTTCCAACCTAAGTTTGAAACTACACAGAATCAGTGACAGAAACACGACTAGATTAAAAAAAATAAAAAGCAGGTGGAAGGTATAGGAATGAGACTATATAGAAAAATAGCTGTAATTACTCCTCTCAACTGTACCCTGAGCTTCCAGTTCACTTTTCTGATTGAAACAGCTTCACACTGTTATATACTGTTGTATGTTTTAGATTCCTCCGCTCTCATATATGATGACTTTGGCATTCAAAGTGTTTTGTTGGTAAGGCAAGCATCATTATTTGTAATTTATACATGAGATTATTAAGATTTACACGGCTTTTACCTTGACAAAGTTCTTAGGCTAATTAGCAATGGAGCTGTTATCACAGCCTGAACGTTTTGCTTCTTGAACCAGTTCTTTCCATTAAATGCAGAACATCCTGGATCAGACTTAATTGTGGAATAAAATCTATCTAAAGGCCTTGCTAATTAACAAAGTTGCCACACAATTTTCATCAGTCTTCTTCACCAATCGTCAGGCGCTTACAAGTATTGAGTTTTGAGGCAGACAATGTGGACCCAAGATTAAAGCAAAATTATTTAATTTAATTATAACAAATTTCCTTTGTTCTTTAACTAATGGTGGGTTCATGTAATAGCCAAATTCATTAAGTTAATTACATATTGGATCTACCTGCTGCTTGGTCAGAGTGCACATACATATACAATTTGATCATTTAGCTTCAAATTATAAATATTAATAAACTAAAATATGTAACTTTATTTATAAATAGATTAATTTGAATGGAGAAGGAAATGGCAACCCACTCCAATACTCTTGCCTGGAGAATCCCATGAATGGAGGAGCCTGGTAGGCAACAGTCCATGGGGTCGTGAAAAGTAGGACATGACTGAGCAACTTCACTTTCACTTTTCATTTTCATGCATTGGAGAAGGAAATGGCAACCCACTCCAGTTTTCTTGCCTGGAGAATCCCAGGGACAGAGGAGCCTGGTGGGCTGCTGTCTCTGGGGTCATACAGAGTCGGACACGACTAAAGCAACTTAGCAGATTAATTTGAAGGACTTTATGAAGGGAGACATCCATGCAATTAATATGTATGACTTCTAAGAGGTCATATATATATTATGTGTGCTAAGAGGTCATACATATAATAACAATAAAATGATATATTTCTACAGTGCATCTTTGCCTCACATCTTAAGATCAGAAGACATTTTATTTTTTACTATCTTTTTGATTGCTGGCATAATGGTTTTCCAGTTTTAGAAATTTCAACTATTCTCTATTTCCGCCTCTCCTTATCACTCCATATTCACAAAGCCCATACATATTTAGTCAATACATCCCATCAAGTCTGGAAGAGTCTTGCTAATGCTTGGGCTCCATTCCATCCCCACTTCTGGTGCTATATTGAGTCAACATTATTTATCACTAGAAGTACAGAAGCAAATATTTCTCTATCCTAGCCTAACTTCAGTGCTTTCATTTAATTTTAGTCAAAATTAAATGGAATGGGGAAAAAAGGTAGATATGGGGTATTCCAGAGCAATAGCACTTTGGGAAAAATAAAAAAGCATGTCAGTCTAAATATAAGGTATATGGTACATTCATCTATAATTTGCAATAAAGGAAACATTGGAGTTCCTGAAAAAAATTAACGGAATGATTTCACTCTACTCTAATGTCTCATTGCTTACAAATTGAGGTCAGATTCCTTAATATGAAGTGGTTCTACAAAACTCTGCAGCCCATTCTTTCCCAAAGGAATTCTTTTCTCCAGAAGTGAAGCCATTCATGCCCTATCTAAATTGTTCTTAAAACTCTCTCTGTCTTCCTATTTAAGGATACCTCCTTATCTTCTGTTACATATCTAATGCCATTAATTCTGTGCATGCTTTTTCAAATCCTCAAATCAAAGCTTGTTTATTCCCTTTATGTGCTCATTTTGTAATTTATCACCCATGTTATAATATTGTTATGAATGTCCAAAATGTTGAATTCTTATTTTTTATTTATCAGCTCCTGACAGAGAATCCATAATTAGTGTTTGTTTTAAAGAAAGGTAAGATAAATAGATAGGTAAACAACGTGGTTGAGAAAAGCATATTTGAGCTGATCTGATACTATTTCATTTTCAACCCCCAGATTTGTAGGATAAAAAATATGCTATGGATCAATTCTGTAGTAATTTGCAGTACAGTATCCTATATTGAATCTTCTGTGGTTTCCCATGAACCAGAATAGTATTGTGGATAAAGAATGTGATTTGAAGTTATGAAAGGTTGTTGTTGAATCACACGAAGACACCGGGATTCTTGGCCCCCGGAGGAGAAGGATTCAATCCGGGGACAGAGACAAGGCTTGATCGCTCAGAGCTTTTGTGTAATAAAGTTTTATTAAAGTATAAAGGAGATAGAGAAAGCTTCTGACATAGGAATCAGAAGGGGGCAGAAAGAGTACCCACTTGCTAGTGTTAGCAATGAAGTTATATACTCTCCAATGAATCCAAAGAATGTCTGGAGGTTGTAAAGAGCTCACCAGACCTACTCCCATAATTTACATTTTAAAATAACAGAATTAGCCAGAAGGTTTAATCCAGAGACTGTCCTCAGGCAGGATACATTATTGTTATATAATCCTAAGGAATGTAGAGAAGTAAAAAAAGTTTGTCCTTTCTTCCTCCTTGAGAATTCCAGACCCCTCTCTCCTTGGGGACCCCTAGACTCCTTATCAACCTGCCTAGGAAATGACTCTCTCCATTACAGGCCACGGATTTCTGCCTACTTTTTCTTACTAACGTTTCTGTATTGTTTAGCTGTGTGGTTGTGTCTGACTCTGCAACCCCAGGGATTGAGATCTTCCATGCAAGAATACTGGAGTGGGTTGCCATTTCCTTTCTCCAAGGGATTTTCCTAACCCAGGGATTGAACTTGTGTCTTCTGCCTGCAGATTCTTTACTGCTGAGCCATAGGGGAAGCCTTTTCTTGCTATGTGAACTTGTAAAAGTTATTTAACTTCTCTGAGCCTCAGTCCTCTCTTCAGAGAAAAAGAGGATGAAAAAGTGAGCTCTAACTCATGATTTTTTATAACAGATTGTTGTAAGCCCAGGGCAGGTCTGAGTCACTAATGAAGACTTATAACTCTCAGCCACTTGCTAAGATCTCTTAATTTCCTTCCTAACCTGCATGAGATGATCACATTAAACACGCTTGATATTCAAGCTCTTAAAGCAGAAATTGTGTACTGGGAATTGAGACGCAGACATCAAGATAAGAATTATGGTTTATACTGCTGCTGACTTCGTCCCCTGCCTTAGGTCTGGGCATTCTCACCAGCAAAGCTCTGTAGGCCTATCGTCTTTTTAATGCAGAAATGGATAAATGAGATAACTTGGGGAAGGGTTTATTTTATCCTACATGGAAGTCTATAACTCTTCATGCAGAGGGAGGAAACAAAACCAAGGTCAAAACTCAGTAACTCAGTGAGGAACCTAGAAAGAGACCCCTTTAATAATCACATACCTTTAGCATCCATGGAGCTTCACCAACCTGTGCAGCCAGGAATTTGATGTCTTGAAGGTTTATTGCCTTTGTTGCTTCTCTTTTTCCTATCAGGTGGGATAGGTTTACTATTGAACAAGTTACAGATCCTCTGTTTACCTCTTGAAATGCTTTATGGACCTAGTTAGGCTAGCAAAGTTCTCTATTTGAGGGAATGTGGAAGGGGTTTCCTCTCCTTTTGCTGTCTGTCTCTCTCTGCATGTCTATCTCTTTATGGCTCTCTTTCCTTCCCTTCTTTTCCTTCTTATAAATAAGTGTCCTATGTAGGCAGTTTGACCTTAACACTCTATCCAGCATATAACCTTTGATACAGAAAAGGTTTATAATGGTTGGTCAAAAGTTCCAAACCATGGGGTCAAATTCTGACTCTGCTGTTCTAGAATTTGTAATCAATGACTTAGTCATTCTCAAATGACAGGTCCTTATATGAAAATAGGGGAAATAATAATCTCTTTTCATATATTTTTCAGGGGCAGTGTTATTCATAATAGATAATATTCACACAATAAACACTCTAGTAGTATTATGAATAACACTGCCTATGATATGTGCCTACATACAATGGTGTGTATACCACCTCAATACCAATGTAGGAGAGCCAATCATTGTACACACAGACATTTTATGAACCAGTTGTTAGACTGTCCATGACTTGAAATTACCAATAGGATGAGTAAATAGACCAAGGAAATTAACCAATGTCACAGATCAAGGTTTGTTATTTTGAGAGCTTTTTACCAAGCTATGCTGCTGCTGCTGCTAAGTCGCTTCAGTTGTGTCCGACTCTGTGCGACCCCAGAGACAGCAGCCCACCAGGCTCTCCTGTCCCTGGGATTCTCCAGGCAATAACACTGGAGTGGGTTGCCATTTCCTTCTCCAATGCATGAAAGTGAAAAGTGAAAGTGAAGTTGCTCAGTCGTGTCCAACTCTTAGCGACCCCATGGACTGCAGCCTACCAGGCTCCTCCATCCATGAGATTTTCCAGGCAAGAGTATTGGAGTGGGGTGCCATTGCCTTCTTTGAAGCTATGACTGCTAATATATATAATATATTGTCTGAATTTGAAAAAAAAATGTAACAATGTTTAACAGTTAATATATGTCACTGTGTCTAAACCCAAACTACATTTGCAAGTACTTTTCAATTCAGATTTCTTCTATTATAGTTGTAGTAATGATGAAACAAGCAAAATTATATAGAACACTGTAAACTCTAAGTTATAACATCACTCTTCTGATGTTAGTGACAATTCAAAAAGGCATGTGATTATACAATCTAAAAGAAACCAGTAATTACATTTTTATTCTTTCATTACAGTTCCAAATAAAATTTGTATTGTGATATTCCTAAGTTTATATTGATCTATATGCCCACAAATTTTGTTCAGATGAGGAGGAGATTGAGCTACTGACAAATCAGTAAGACCACAGACCTTTCCTCTAAGGAACATTTTATATTTCCATGGTTGGGACTGTGGCAAAAGCTTTTTCAGCTGAGATTTTCATCTTTCTCATTCTCTTTATGGAACCATATAATTCAGATTCACCAGTCTTCTCAGTTACCCAAACTCAGAATAACATTGATTTCCTTGGATACTTTGCACATGGTGATCTCCATCTGAAATGTCCTTTTTCTTGTCCCATCCAGGAAAATTTGCCTTACTACTTTCCCTTATAAACTCTTTAATACTCTGGACCCATCACTATTGAATGAATCATTACATGAATTTCAATTATTTATACACCTGATTATCATTTGTGGGGGGGCGGGGGGCGGATTTTGAGCACTCTAAATGTTTTGGAATGAATAAATGTTTACAAGTACTCACATTCTCTTTAAAATTCTGCTGATATCTTTCTTTTCTATACATTA
Source organism: Bos indicus (assembly GCF_029378745.1). Classification (NCBI taxonomy): domain Eukaryota; kingdom Metazoa; phylum Chordata; class Mammalia; order Artiodactyla; family Bovidae; genus Bos; species Bos indicus. The sequence goes on from NC_091767.1 coordinate 93,282,228, forward strand.
CTGTATTATATACAGATCTAAAAATAATTGTGTTTCTGAGCAAGAATATTGAATGGAAGAGATCATGTTTTCTGGAAACTATTTTACTAACCCAGAAAGCTACAGTATTAAAGGACACAAAACCACTTGTGAAATTATCTTCCAGGTTTTACCTAGTTATAAGACAGGCCAGTCAGTATAGGCATAGTTTTCATTTGTTAATCCCTAAGCACAACGGGGGTTTCCCGGTAGTGCTAGTGGTAAAGAAAGTGAAAATGAAGTTGCTCGATCGTGTCCAACTCTTTGCAACCCCGTGGACTGTAGCCTACCAGGCTTCTCAGTTCACGGGATTTTCTTGGCAAGAGTACTGGAGTGGGTTGACATTTCCTTCCCTAGGGGATCTTCCCGACCCAGGGATTGAACCCGGGTCTCCCACATTGTAGGCAGATGCTTTACCCTCTGAGCCACCAGCGAAGCCCATGGTAAAGAAACCACCTGTGAAATGCAGGAGACATAAGAAATTCAGGTTCCATCCCTGGGTTGAGAAGATCACCTGGAGAAAGAAATGGCAACTGATGCCAGTATTTTTGCCTGGGGAATCCCATGGACAGAGGAGCCTGGTGGGCTACAGTCCATAGGGCTGCAAAGAGTTGGACACGACTGAAGCAACTTAGCATGTATGCAAGCACAATGGATTCATCAGGAACCTTGCTACAGTACCTGAAAACGGTGCAAATACCAAGATAGATTTAATTCATATCATTCAGTTGATGGAGGATGGTACAAATGAAGCAAATATCAGCAGTTGGTTTCCTTTCTGGTCAGTTAATTTTGCTTGGGCAATTTGACAGAGAGGTAAGATACCACACCTTTTGATTTATATTCACTAGATAATTATGATATAGAGGAGAAAAATCAGACCTCTCAGTTAGTTATACTACATCCATTTTCCTTAGTGATCACCATGACATTAACCATATCATCTTCAGCTTTGCTAATAGTTACATTCATTTTTATCCAAACCACTCATCAACAATCACTCACTGGCAGGAAATGCACATTGTATTACAACTGTATCACTGGACAATTGCAACTCTTTGAGTACCTATTACTTTTTGAATATCTACATGGATTTGTTATCCCTTGAGTTTGTAGCGAGCTATCCATATCATCTGCATTCCCTTAAATCCCCAATACAGGGTCTTTTCCTGTGCATCTCCCAAGGTCTCTGACTAACTATATTCTGTTTCTCTTTTTTGGAAAACTGCACCATTGTTATTAGTGCCTGACTGGGGCCTCCAGAGTCCTCTTTGAAGCACCTTTTAGGAGGAATAGTTCTCAGAGTTATACCTCATGCTCCTCTGAACTCACACTCACACACACACACACACACACAATTCTGATGTAATAGCATGACAAAGAGTGGTCAGCACTGTGGCATCCAGGCTTTCCACAGTCATGCATAAAACCACAAAATACTCTGATAATGGCGATATTGGTTAAACTCTTATACTTCAAAATGATGCTCTCTCTAGGAATTGTAAACTACAATCAATTTCTCTCTCCTATCTGTGAGCAAATTCAGGGTCTTAAAGCAATCCTAAATTTATTTTGTTTGTATTTTTATTCATCTTTTTACCACCAGGATGCAAATGAACTCCATGAGGACAGAAACTGTGTCAATTTTGTTATGTTCCATGCATGCTGCCTAGAATGCAGCTTGCAAGTTGGAGGTACTCAATAATATCTTCTGAGTGAATGAATAGAGGAATGCTGCATAATCCTCAAAACAGCCCCCAAATGTAGGTTCTGCTATTATCCCCATAGTGAAGTTGAGCACATGGAGTTGCAGAGAAGCTCCCTAGGTAAAATAAAGGTCATACAGCTGGTTGGCTGCCCAGCCAGGGTATGAAACTGTTTCAGCTAGCTGCAGAACCTGTATTCCTAACAATTACTAAAGAAGAAGAACAAGTCCTAAAGAATGCAAAGCATGCAAAATAGAAAACATTTCATGTGTTTATAAAAATTCGTTTATATACTCAATGACTATTGTGAACAGATAAACATGAAAACCACATTTTAAAAGACTATCATTTTAATATACAGGAGAAAAGCAATTATGTTGTTTCTAAGATTACAGTTGCTAAGCAAACAAACAAAGAAACTATAATGGCAACCATGGTCCCGGCATTATGACAGCTGAGGTATATGGAAACACAACTGCAATTACGTTAAAGGGGAAAAATATTCTCTTTATGTTTATGGGAGGGAGTCTTACATAATATTAAATTTCACACATGGAAATGTAGAAAATACTGGAACTATCCGATAGACAATGTTATTATATAAAAGCGGCATTAAAATACACATTAAGGACAGTCAACAAAAAATCAATTCTTCATACTGTTGATTTAGTGATGCAACCTTCAGTTTTGATAATGGCATAATTCAGATGAAATTTCTATGTGAATGAATAATGTGAAATAAGATGATAAAATCAGGAAAATGAAAGGAAAGCCATAATATGAGTAATCTGATATTATTGGAATAAGAAAAAAAAAATAGAAGAAATAACCAAAAGTATAAATGAAAAAGTTCTTGATCAAAAGAACTATCAGTAAAAAAGTGTAAGGAATTGTCATATTTCAGGATAAATCAATTTTAAACTTCTTTTTCTTTTGCTTTAATTCCCCAGCCAGGAATCAAACCCACTCCCCTTGCATTGAAAGCACTGAGTCTTAACCACTGGACCACCAGGGAAGTCCCTAAGTCAATTTTATTTTTAATTTTTTAAAATTAATTACTTAACTTTCGGCTGCACTGGGTCTTCATTGCTGTGCAAAATGTAGTTGCAGCTAGAGGTGGGGCTACGCTTTAGTTACGATGCACAAGCTTATCATTGCAGTGGCAGTGACTTCTCTTGTTTTAGAGCATGGGCTCTAGAATGAGTGGACTTCAGTAGCTGCTGTTCTTGGGCTCTAGAGAACAGGCTCAGTAGTTGGATTGCACAGACTTAATTGTTTCACAGCATGTGGGATTTTCTTGGAGCAGCAGATTCCCAAACACTGAACACCAGGGAAAGAAAGTGAAAGTGAAGTCGCTCAGTCGTGTCCGACTCTTTGAGACCCCGTGGACTGTAGCCCACCAGGCTCCTCTGTCCATGGGATTCTCCAGGCAAGAATACTGGAGTGGGTTGCCATTTCCTTCTCCAGGGGATCTTCCTGACCCTGGGATCGAACCCAGGTCTATCTGCACTGCAGGCAGACTCTTTAACCTCTGAGCCACCAGGGAAGCCCTCATCAATTTTAAATAAAGAACTATATACAGGGAAACCCTAGAATAACGCTTGAACCACAAAGAAAAGAAGGAAGAGAACGAACACATTATTTATATAAGGATACAAATCAGGTTTACTTCTATATTACTTCTTTGCATCACTAAATATGAGACATATATAGAAAAAAAATGGGAATCAAGAATGTTAAATGAAACTGAGCTACATTTCACACATGAAGCCAACAGAACAACTCTACTCAACAAGAAAATATTAAAAATATGTTCAGTGGCTTCCCTGGTGACCTGGTGGTTGAAAATCCACCTGCCAATGCAGGGCACTTGCATTTGATCCCTGGTCTGGGAAGATCCCACATGCCACAGAGCAACTAGGTCCATGCGCTACAGCTACTGACTCCACACACCACGATCACTGAAGTCCATGAGCCTAGAGCCTGTGCTCTGCAACAAGAGAAACCACCATAATGAGAGGCCTGGGCAGTGCAACAAAGAGTAGCCCCCACTCATGCAGCAACAAAGATGCAGGAGAGTCAAAAATAAATCTTAAAAAAAATATGTTCAGTCTCCATACATTTTGGAAAAAAAAAAATGAAGACATGAACAGAGAAAGAAATAAAAGTATGAGCATTAGGAGGGGAATTAATAGTTTTAAAGGACTTATGACAATCACTGAAACCTAGAAAAGTGTGATGTATATCTGTATGAACACACTCATATATTCATATACATACATAGAGGCACATATATATACACAGACAGACACACATATATACACAGATGGATATACTTTTTTTCAAACTAGTACTTAAATTTAATGTAAATGGAAAAAATAATCTCAAATGAAAGATATATAATAAAACATATATTTTTAAATGAATGAAAAATTCATATTCTATCCAAAGAACACTGATATGTATGAGGAGAGGAGAGAGAAACGATGCAGAAAAAACAAAAGGCAACGTGAACCGCTTATCTTAAAGAAGTGTGATAGAAAGGATACCAGTTTACTCTTGACACTGACATTTAGAGAAACATAGAATAAAGAATACACGGAGGCATCTGGTTCAGGGGAAAAAAGGCAGATCGATAAAACAAGACAGAAAATACAAAACTATTTTAAACAGCTTATGGTAAAGGTGACACTTTATATCAGATTGGAGAAAATGATGGATGTCTTAATGAATGCTTCCGGGACAAATAGCTAGCCATTCAGAGAGAAAAGTAACATTAGATTCACACTCCACATCATACATAATAGTAAATGCCAGAAAAATTAAAGCTTCAAATGTAACAAATGTAACCATTTCTGGAAGCAAATATTATAAAAGAAATCTAATCTTGGTATAGTATACTATGTCTAAGTGTGACAACAGACAGGGGAAGAAAATAAAAAACAAAAAACCAAGGTAAATAGACCAACAAACACTAGGTAAATTTTAAAATATTTTATTGCCGAAAAATGTACCATTGACAAAATGTAAGCTCAAACTGCCAACATATTTGCAATGTATATGACAAAGGATAATGTCTCAAAATTGTAAAGACCTTACATTTGAATAAACGTACCCAAATTGAGCAATGGAATAAAACGAGGAAATTTTCAGAAAAGGAGGGATACAAAAGTCCAATAAACCTAAAGAAAAATTTTTAACTTCGTGCTGCTGCTGCTGCTAAGTCACTTCAGTCATGTCCGACTCTGTGCGACCCCATAGACGGCAGCCCACCAGGCTCCCCCGCCCCTGGGATTCTCCAGGCAAGAACACTGGAGTGGGTTACCATTTCCTTCTCCAATGCAGGAAAGTGAAAAATGAAAGGGAAGTCACTCAGTCGTGTCCGACTCTTAGCTACCCCATGGACTGCAGCCCACCAGGCTCCTCCATCCATGGGATTTTCCAGGCAAGAGTACTGGAGTGGGGTGCCATTGCCTTCTCTGTTTAACTTCATAAGCAATAAAAATATGACATTTGATGTTGAATTTTAAGAGGAGTCATATGTAATACCTAATTTCCAGTTTTTAGGAATTCTTTCCTCTAGATTATAAGTACCTTCATTTTTTTTTTTTATAATTTCTCCATATCTATTACCCCAAAGAAACTTGCAAGCTTTTTGCTATGGTAAACAAAGAATCCTGAAATCATTCCTCATCCAGTGACCTGGCCATCCTATATAGAGCTAAGCAAATCCAGGTATCTGGAATTTGAATGTCCCCATACATGTGTACTAGGTTGCTTTAGTCACTCGACTCTTTGTGACCTCACAGACTGTAGCCCGCCAGGCTCTTGTGTCCATGGGATTCTCCAGGCAGGAATACTGGAGTGGGTTGCCATGCCCTTCTCCAGGGGATCTTCCCAACCCAGGGATCAAAGCTGCATCTCTTCAGTCTCCTGTATTGGTAGGCAGGTTCTTTACCACTAGCACCTCCTGGGAAAGCCAAAGGTGAAGTGAATTAAAAGAATGAGACTCAATGTAGTTCTTAGTCATCAAACCTCTTTCATCAAGCAAAAGAGAGGACATGCTTTTTTAAATGGGAGTGAACTATTTATTCCTTTTCATTTGAGAGTTCCACCCACACCTCAAACATATACTTACAGAATAAAAATATAACAAAGGAGAATAAAGACAAAAATAATTCAACTCATAAAGTACCTTCCCCTCACTGCCTTACCAAATATAGTAGCTATGAGCCACTTGTGGCTGCTTAAATTTAAATGTGCATTAGCTAAGATTAAATGAACTTAAAATCTCAGTTTTTCTGTCATAATAGCACATTTTAAAAATGCTCAGTTGTCACATGTGGCTACCTTACTGGACAATGCAGTGAGAATATCATCATTGCAGAAAGTTGTATGGATGGTGATGCTCTACTATATAAAGCCTTTTTTTGGTTTCAGGTCTAGATGGAACTAACCCCCCAACACAAGGCTGCACTGGACCTTGGACAAATCTCTTACCATTTATTGAACCTAACTGTGCACATATATGTCTTCCTCACTAGATTCCAAGCTTCTGGAGGTAACGAAATGTCTGATTTGTTATAATAAGCCACAGAATCATTCCTTGAAAGACATTTAATAAATATTTGTTGATATAGAGAGATGCTTTCAGGAAGACTAGAGTGCTAAATTTCTTTTAAGAGGGAATAAATAAAGACAAAATGAATGAGTTTTTTGCCTCTTCACCATCTTCTTAATCTTCTAATTTTACCAATCCAGAGAGTATTGACTGACACACATCTACAGTGGGAAAATAAACTCTTTCAGTTCAGTTCAGTTCAGTTCAGCTGCTCAGTCGTGTCCGACTCTTTGCGACCCCATGAATCGCAGCACGCCAGGCCTCCCTGTCCATCACCAACTCCCGGAGTTCACTCAGACTCACGTCCATCGAGTCAGTGATGCCATCCAGCCATCTCATCCTCTGTCATCCCCAATCCCTCCCAGCATCAAAGTTTTTTCCAATGAGTCAACTCTTCACATGAGGTGGCCAAAGTACTGGAGTTTCAGCTTTAGCATCATTCGTTCCAAAGAAATCCCAGGGCTGATCTCCTTCAGAATGGACTGGTTGGATCTCCTTGCAGTCCAAAAGCATTCATTTTGATATTTGGCAAAACTAATACAATTATATAAAGTTTAAAAATAAAATAAAATTAAAAAAAAAAAAAAACATCAATTCTTTGGTGTTCAGTCTTCTTCACAGTCCAACTCTCACATCCATACATGACCACAGGAAAAACCATAGCCTTGAAAAACCACATAGCCACAAAAACCTTTGTGGGCAAAGTAATGTCTCTGCTTTTGAATATGCTATCTAGGTTGGTCATAACTATAAACTCTTTAGAAATACATAATTAGACTCTTAAGAACATTCCTTCATTCCTGCTTAATCCCTCATTCTGATTCAGAGCAGGAAAAGGGCATTTCCTCTGTCTTCATATGTCTAATTTCTATATTATGATAGAAGCACCAATCTTTGTGTCCCATGCAAAATAAGAGTAAAAAAGGCATTAGGTGAATGATTACATACCAATTATTCTTTATGATCTATATAATCCAATACCATCTGGCTTGCTGGAAAAATTTCAACCACAGTAGTGAAAGTTGAGTGCCAGAGTCAAATAAACTCTTACACATCCCGCAGTGCAGTCAGGCCATTTCCAGGCCTCTCCACAGAACCTGTGAAATGCCAAGTGATTTGAAAAGAAGGTAGGGCTGGCCTTGACTCACTGACGCACTAGCAGATCATTTTCACCTGCAGGTTTAAATTCTGTCCTCACGATGACCTACAACGCTAAAAAGGCAGGAGGACCAACTTCAGCTCAAGGAGAGCAAAGAAACTGATAAAATGAGGTGAGTTAAATACAAATACCTATGGAATTCCTTATGCTAACTGTCTACTACTCTTAATTAAAACAATTCTGAAATTTTTTCAAAGAAATACTTTAATGGCAAAACAGAAATAATTCTCCAGAGAATCTGAGGGCATAACCCAAGCTGCCTGGCCTATCTCATATTTTCCCTTTTAAAAATCATGCAAACTTTCCCTTGGCTTCATATTATATATGTGCTGTTTGATTTTCAAAGTAATGATTTACATTACTTACCACAGGGGAAAATTACTTACCTGTCTCAGTTAATATAACAAGAACACTGTATACAGTCTTTTCAATTTTAGGAAATGGTGCTGAATTAAAGGGAGCTGACACTCCATATCAGATTTAACATGCAGACAATTTATCTGTTCTGTTTTGGCATCATTATGTATTTTGAGAACTCAGACACATGCGAAATTGTGGATATAAACAGCAGCATTTAAAACACTACTTTATAAGCTATATCAGGAAAATTACTTAAGAAAGGAGCTCAAGATGCTGCTACAGAGATGTGGTATATTAAAATATTTTTATGTTACCAATATTGGTGGTTGGATTAACTGCTTTTGAGGTCAAATTACTAGTGTCATGTGATAAGATGAAGGGATCTCTGATCCAGTGTTGTCTATTTTTTGCTTTTTTTTTGTAACAATATTTGAACCACAAGGGAAGAAAAATATTTAAGTATACACCAAAACATGGCTTGTCTACAAAATAGCACAAATTAGGTTTATGTCTTCTCTAACTGAAAGAAGTAAATGGAAGAGTGCCTATGATTTTGAGGGGAAAAAAATCTGAACCAAGAATAAAAGTTATTGATAATGGTGCTGTTTATAACTCCACAAATGCTATAAATTTGAACCCTGGCTAATTAATTGAATTCCATTAATAGTGCCTAAGAACAGATCTCTCCTTCCAGTGCAAGTTTCATTTTCAGTTTGTAGAACAGTGTCTGGCATACAATCGGTCTCAATAAATGTTTTATATGTATGAATAGAAGTTTTAATATGTAAAGTAAAAGTAAATTGAAGTCACTCAGTGGTGTCTGACTTTGCGACCCCATGGACTGTAGCTTACCAGGCTCCTCCATCCATGGCATTTTCCAGGCAAGAGTACTGGAGTGGGTTGCCATTTCCTTCTCCAGAGGATCTTCCCAACCCAGGGATCAAACCCGGGTGCCCCGCATTATAGGCAGACGCTTTACCATCTGAGCCACCAGGGAAGTCCAGTAATAATATATACATAAAATATTTACTGCTTTTAGTCTCAAATAATATCTACTAAACAAGCCAACTTTGGGAACAGTGTTATACTGACTCTACCCTGGTTTTTACCTTCAGTTGATGCATTTTGTTTGTCCTTGACAGATAATAACAATTCAACCCTGTTTTCAAGACGTTGATTTGTATTTTACCCTAGACAAGAACAATTTACACTGATCTAGAACAAGCTTTCTGTATCGTTACCCATTTCACCTGTTCCCAATATAATTGCCCTATTAACTGTACTTTAAAAGAAAGAGCAGATGTTTTCAATGTGTGGTGGGAATGATTTGAGTACCATTCTCATCATTGGGTCTGCTAAGGATAGAGGCCATCAGTGCTTACATTCCACATCTAATTTTTTCTAAAGTGATAATATGTCCTCCCAAAACCCATGTGCTGAGTGACAGTCTGTTTATCTATCTATCTTTGTCAATCATCAAGCTCTTTGGAAAGTATAAATATAAGATTTAGAACAAATAAATGGTCATCTTGAGCTTTTTTTTTTTTTTTTTTTGAAAAATGAAGGATCTTTCTCCCCACCCTTAACTGCTTCTTTTTTTAGTTAGTGCACAGTCTGGGGATTTACCAATACCCCACATTTCATTCCATACAGCATATCTGAAAATGACTTTTAAGGAAATTTTTTTTAAAAGTCCAGCCCCAGAGGGATGGTATGGGGAGGGAGGAGGGAGGAGGGTTCAGGATGGGGAACACATGTATACCTGTGGTGGATTCATTTCGATATTTGGCAAAACCAATACAATATTGTAAAGTTTAAAAATAAAATAAAATTTAAAAAAATAAAATAAAATAAAAGTCCAGCCCCCACAAATAGCTTACATTTCTAGGGAACTCTTTCTAGAAGATCTCAGTTTAGTGTATAATAGTAAAAATATAAAACTTTAAAAATGAAAATAAGAATTGACACCAAAAATCATACAAACTCACTGAAAAAGTTTCTCTTATGGAAAACTCTTAAGCAGAAAGTACTTGCACATTTAACTTAGCTTTTACATTGAAACAGGTTGTTGAACTAATTTCTGGAAACTTTTTTTTTTTGCATATAAATGGAATTAAAAAGACACACACACTAGCTCATAAGTAGACAAACTCATTAAAACAAGAAGAAAAAAAGAACTGTGCTAGCTGCCATAGGGACTAGGAATAATTATAATTTCAAATTATATTCCTTATCTGGCCAGCACTAACTGAGCTAGCTAGTGATCATGTGCTTGCTAAGGTACTCTGCTGCATTTGTATCAAAATAAGTGACATGAAATATCTGATAACAAATAAGCAAAATTTCCAGTTACTGCCCATAATTTATTTTTTTCTACTTTTGAGAAAACCACAACCCTTCCTGAGAACATTGTATATCATAATTTTGTTAAAATTAGAAACATGTTCATAGATTTTCCTAAATTTTTTTTTACCAGTTTTGGAGGAAAATGACCCTCAGGAAATTATAACGATATAACCTGGTGATTTAACTTGCTCCATTGCTCACCAAGTAGGGAGTTAACCTCAGCTTGAAACTTAATGTAGGAGATTTTCCTCCTAGACCTGAAAGAACATAAGAGAAAATACAGTATTTTCCACTGGTAAATTATGTGATTTATATCTTAATCTTCCTTTCATCTGTTCTTCTTAAACCCAGGAGTTATGTCTTAATGACTTTTTCAGAGTATTTTTTAGTGAAGTACAAATTAAGATCTTAATTAAAGCTATTTTAACCCTCTAGCTCGAAGATAATTAAAACAAAATATATCTAAAATCAAACTTATTCTGTTAAAGAGTGCAAAGAGTTGACTCATTTAAAAAGATCCTGATGCTGGGAAAAATTGAAAGCAAAAGGAGAAGAGGGTGGCAGAGGATGAGATGGTTAGATAGCATCACCGACTCAATGGACATGAATTTGAGCTAATTCCAGGAGATAGTGAAGGATAGGGGACCCTGGTGTGCTGTAATCCATGGGGTCACAAAGAGTCGGACATGACTTAGCACCTGAACAACAGCAATATCTAAAACTGAACTTTTCCTGTTAAAGAGTAGATGAGGATATTTCTCTTGTTATAAGGACTACTTGGTTGAAAACATCATTTGGTAAATACCTAGACTGAAATTTCAAAACTACAGTTTCCTTCTATTTCATACTGATAGAGTCCTTTGATTTGAATATTCAGTAATTGACCTCTAATACTAAAATGGATTGGAATGGGTGAATTTAACTCAGATGACCATTATATCTACTACTGTGGCCAAGAATCCCTTAGAAGAAATGGAGTAGACATTATAGTCAACAAAAGAGTCTGAAATCAGTACTTGGATGCAATCTCAAAAACGACAGAATGATCTCTGTTAATTTCCAAGGCAAACCATTCAATGTCACAGTAATCCAGTTCTATGCCCCGACCAGTAACGCTGAAGAAGCTGAAGTTGAACGATTCTATGAAGATCTACAAGACCTTCTAGAACTAACACCCAAAAAAGATGTCCTTTTCATCACAGGGGACTGGAATGCAAAAGTAGGAAGTCAAGAAATACCAGGAGTAACAGGCAAATTTGGCCTTTGGAATACAGAATGAAGTAGGGCAAAAGCTAATAGAGTTCTGCCAAGAGAACGCACTGGTCATAGCAAACACCCTCTTCCAAGAACACAAGAGAAGACTCTACACATGGACATCACCAGATGGTCAATGCTGAAATCATATTGATTATATTATTTGAAGCCAAAGATGGAAAAGCTTTATACAGTCAGCAAAAACAAGACCAGGAGCTGACTTGAGGCTCAGATCTGGAACTCCTGATTGCCAAATTCAGACTGAAATTGAAGCAAGTGGGGAAAAACCACTAGACCATTCAGGTATGACCTACATCAAATCCCTTACAATTATACAGTAGAAGTGACAAATAGATTTAAGGGATTAGATCTGATAGACAAAGTGCCTGAAGAACTATGGATGGAGGCTCATGACATTGTACAGGAGGCAGGGATCAAGACCATCCCCAAGAAAAAGAAATGCAAAAAGGCAAAATGGTTGTCTGGGGAGGCTTTACAAATAGCTATGAAAAGAAGATAAGTGAAAGGCAAAGGGGAAAAGGAAAGATATACCCATTTGAATGAAGTGTTCCAAAGAATAGCAAGGAGAGATAAGAAAACCATCCTCAGTGATCAATGCAAAGAAATAGAGGAAAACAGAATGGGAAAGACTGGAGATCTCTTCAAGACAATTAGAGATACCAAGGGAATATTTCATGCAAAGATGAGCACAATAAAGGACAGAAATGGTATGGACCTAACAGAAGCAGAAGATATTAAGAAGAGGTGGCAAGAATACAGAGTTCAGTTCAGTTCAGTTGCTCAGTCGTATCTGACTCTTTGCGACCCCATGAATCGCAGCACACCAGGCCTCACTGTCCATCACCAACTCCCAGAGTTCACTCAAATTCATGTCCTTTGGGTCGGTGATGCCATCCAGCCATCTCATCCTCTGTCGTCCCCTTCTCCTCCTGCCTCCAATCCCTCCCAGCATCAGAGTCTTTTCCAATGAGTCAACTCTTCGCATGAGGTGGCCAAAGTATTGGAGTTTCAGCTTTAGCATCAGTCCTTCCAATGAACACTTAGGACTGATCTCCTTTAGAATGGACTGGTTGGACCTCCTTGCAGTCCAAGAAGAACTGTACAAAAAAGATCTTCATGACCCAGATAATCAGGATGGTGTGGTAACTCAACTAGAGCCAGACATCCTGGAATGTGAAGTCAAGTGTGCCTTAGGAAGCATCACTACGAACAAAGCTAGTGGAGATGATGGAATTCCAGTTGAGCTATTTCAAACCCTAAAAGATGGTGCTGTGAAAGGGCTACACTCAATATGCCAGCAAATTTGGAAAACTCAGCAGTGGCCACAGGACTGGAAAAATTCAGTTTTCATTCCAATCCCAAAGAAAGGCAATGCCAAAGAAAACTCACACTACCACAGAATTATACTCATCTCACAGGCTGCTGCTGCTGCTGCTGCTAGGTCACTTCAGTCGTGTCCTACTCTGTGAAACCCCATAGACAGCAGCCCACCAAGCTCCCCTGTCCCTGGGATTCTCCAGGCAAGAACACTGGAGTGGGTTGCCATTGCCTTCTCCGATCTCCCAGGCTAGTAATTCTTAAAATTCTCCAAGCCAGGCTTCAACAGTATGTGAACCATGAACTTCCAGAAGTTCAACCTGGATTTAGAAAAGGCAGAGGAAACAGAGATCAAACTTCCAACATCCATTTTTTCATGGAGAAAACAAGAGAGTTCCAGAAATACATCTATTTCTGCTTTATTGACTATGCCAAAGCCTTTGACTGTGTGGATCACAACAAACTGTGGAAAATTCTTCAAGAATTGGGAATACCAGACCACCTGAACTGCCTCTTAAGAATTCTTTAAGCAGTTCGGGAAACAATAGTTAGAACTGGACATGGATGGATGTAAGAATTGGACTGTAAAGAAAGCTGAGCACTGAAGTATTGATGCTTTTGAACTCTGATGTTGGAGAAGACTCTTGAGAGTCCCTTGGACTGCAAGGAGATCCAACCAGTCCATCCTAAAGGAAACCAGTCCTGATTATTCATTGGAAGGACTGATGGAGAAGCTGAAACTCCAATATTTTGGCCACCTGATGCAAAGAACTGACTCATTGAAAAAGACCTTGATGCTGGGAAAGATTGAAGGTGGGAGAGGAAGGGGACAACAGAGGATGGGATGATTGGATGTCATGACCCACTCAATGGACATGAGTCTGAGTAAGCTCCAGGAGATGGTGATGGGCAGGGAGGCCTGGCAAGCTGCAATCCATGGGGTTGCAAAGAGTCATACATGACTGATTGACTGAACTGAATTGAACTGAATATTTACCAGCAGTAACTCAAGGAGTGTACTAGATAGAAAAGCAAGCCAAATATAATGTCTTTCCTAAGCCCTTCTGGAATTTACAAGTCTATTAAGTCCTAGAAAAAGCCTTGTTTCCTAGTATGTAGTTTATGGATTCAAGTTGGTTTTTGTATGTCAAGACTTATGTAACATGAATGTCAAAGTAATTGACATTGAGCGCACATTTCCTCAGATTTAATATTGCTCACCCCTTCACTTTTTCACATTTCTGTTTCGTGTGCTCAGTTAATCAGTCATGTCTACCTCTCTGTTACCCCTGGACTGTAGCCTGCCAGGCTCCTCTGTCTATGGGGATGCTTCAGACAAGAATACTAGAGTGGGTTGCCATGCCCTCCTCCAGGGGATCTTTCCAACCCTGGGATTGAACCCAGTTCTCCCCCATTGCAGGTAGATTCTTTACCATCTGATTCACCAGAGAAGCCCTTCTGTTTCATGTTCCTGCTCAAATAGCACCTTCTTAGACAGAATTTCTCTTGTTACACATTAGCCACCCCTGCATTATATCTTTTTAGGTAATCATTAGTACTTGTTTAGTTTTATAGGGCTGCTAATAACAAAGCACCTAAAAGGAGGTGGCTTACCACACAGAATTGTGTTGTCTCTTACTTTCAGAGACTAGCAGTGTGAACTGAAGGTATCTTCAGCCTTGTTTCTTTCTGAGAGCTCTGAGGGAAACTGTTCTAATGTCTCTCTCCGTCTGCTGATAGCTGGCAATCCTCATCATTCTTTGTCTTATAGATGTATCACTACAGTATCTGCCACAATCTTCATGTAGTGTTTCTCTGTGTGTCACTGTGTCCACATTATACTCTTCTTATGAGGACACCAGTCATAATGGATTAGGGTCCATCCTTACGGGTTTTATCTTAGCTTGATATCTGCAAAGGCTCCATTTCCATACAAGGTCACATTCACAAGTATCAGGGGTTAGGGTTTCAGCACGTCTTTTAGGGGCACGACATTCAACAATAAGTTTCCAATTCTTCCCATTTCTGTTATTTGGAACATTGTACTTCCTGGAGACCCTAGTTCAGTTCCTGAGTCGGGAAGATCCCCTGGAGAAGGGATAGGCTACCCACTCCAGTATTCTTGGGCTTCCCTTGTGGCTCAGCTGGTAAAGAATCTGCCTGCAATGTGGGAGACCTGGGTTTGATCCATGGGTTGGGAAGATCCCTGGGTTGGAAAGGCTACCCACTCCAGTATTCTGGCCTGGAGAATTCCATGGACTATACAGTCCATGGGGTTGCAAAGAGTCAGACACAATGGAGCGACTTTCACTTTCACTTTCTTTCACTTCCTAGAAACTTGTTTTGGTGGTATATGACCTCTGGCCAATATATTATGAAATTAATACATTTACATCTAGGACAGAAGATTTAATTGGTTTTATAAGACATTTCTGAGAACTCTTTCTGCTTAAACATTTTCTATACCAGTGTTTGAAGTGAACATTTTATACACTGATATTTGAGGTGGTAGCCATGAAGTCATTCTGAATTCTAACTGTAAAGAGCAGAGTTCTCCTGATTACATATGAGAGACTGGTAGAATGAGTAAGAAATAATTCTTTGGGTTGTGAACTACTATGATTTTACAGGTACTTTACTACTATTGTTATTCTGATTGATACGCTTGCTTGATTTTTCTCCTTAGGTTCAATATAGAGGTTTATATTAAGCACTTCTTTTATTATCTTCATTGTCTGATTCCCCCACCAGAATATAATCTCAATGTGACAGAGAATTTGTCTGTCTTATTCTCTATTTTATCCTAATGTTTAAAGAGAGATCACAGTAATAGGTAATCAACTAAAATGTTATATGAATGAATGTGTAGATAAATAATGAGTAGGTATATAGCACTGAATTACATTCTTCCTTTTTCTTGTTTTAAACATTGTACTCTTGGGGTTTTATTTCAACTTTTAGCTATATTATATTAAGAACTGATTTTTAGTTTTATAAAAGTCACAAACTGAGTCTCATCCTGCATAAAGCATGAATTTAAATGACCATCAGTCTTAGAACTGAGTCCCACTTTTTACTGCTGAAAAATTATATAACTTTGGGAGAGGTCTGATTTACTATAAACCATGTTCCTCATTAGTAGATGAGACTTACTGAATGCCAATTATTTAAAAATTGAATAAAATAATCCATTTCATAAACTTTAGTTTTTTCTTCCTACACTTCATTGTGTTTCTCTTTCCTTTCAAAATGCCTAGAATAATGAACATCATATAAAATAATTAAAAATATATTTACTTCTTGGTTGCAATTATCAGTAATAAAAAATAATGTTTCAAAATGTTTAATTTCCTTTGAGTTAGAAGTTAAACTCATTATTATAATTTCAAAAATTTTAATTCTCCATTATACAGTTTCTTCATTAGAAACTATCAGTAAAAATGAGTTATTTTAGAAATTACATTCTAATTGACAAGTTTGTCTCACAGACGCACGTCACACAGACACACATCACTCACACACTCCTTTTATCCCTTGTACTTAAGATTTCAGGAATGGATTTCTAAGTAGTTTGTGGCATTTTCAGTTACTTTGTAAAGAAACAGCACACCAAGGGCCAATGAGTGATTTCCTGAACAATATTTTTTTTTTCCTTCTCTTTGCATGTTAATAAATATTTTACCATAAAAAGATACGAGGGAGTAGAGATAGTTGATCTTAAAAAAAATTAGATTTTTAAATTTTTCAATAAGATCAAAATCTGTGTGTGTTTAAAGCATGGAGAGAAAGATGACTAGGAGTTCAATTCTGAGTCTTCAACCAGCAACCTACTACTAATTCAGATTCCAAAGTGAAATATGTAACAGGAAGATTCCAGAATAACTGTTGTACACCTGAAATTAACATACTATTTTAACTCAACTATATGCATGCTCAGTTGCTTCAGTCGTGTTTGACTCTTTACGACCCTATAGGCTATAGCCAACCAGGCTCCTCTGTCCATGAGATTCTCCAGGTAAGGATACTGGAGTTTTTTTCTATATAAAACTAGCACAAATGCCATTTCTAACACTTTACTTATTACTGTAGTCTCAAAACCTTTATGTGGACCCTAGATCATAATGAGTTAGGCAGATTTTATATGGTACCAAGGGTTTTTTTTTTTTTTTTTTCAATTGAAGTGCAGTTGGTGGCTCAGTGGGTAAAGAATTCACTTGCAGTGCAGGAGATGTGGGTTCGATCCCTGCAACAGGAAGATGCCTGGAGGAAAGCATGGCAACCCATTCCAGTATTCTTGCCTGGAGGATCTCATGGACTGAGGAGATGGTGGGCTATAGTCTATAGGGTCACAAAGAGTCAGACATGACTGAAGCTGAGTAAAAATAGTATGTTTGTTAGTTGAGTGAAAATAGTATGTTAGTTTCTGGTGTAAAACAGTTATTCTATTGTTATTGATTACACATTATACAAAATTACTATAAAATATTCTATATTCCCTGTGCTATATATTATATTCCTTTGAATTATTTATTTTATAACTGGTAGTTTGTACCTCTTAATCTTTATTTTATACCTCCCCAACTCTCCTGTCTGGCAACCTCTAGTTTGTTCTTTGTATCTGTGACTCTGCTTGTTTTTTACTTTTAACCCCTTTTTTCTAACACTTAGACTAGAAGTTTAGTAAATAGCCTTCTTGAAAAATTCTCCCTAGACTTGAGTTCTTATGTATTAGATGGTGAGAAATAACACACACAAATATACACACACAATAATTCCAGGAAAATACTGCCAAAAGAAAGAGACCCAGTCACTCTAAAATCTAAAGTAAAACTAGTCTAAATATATATTTTCAAAATGAACAGTGTATTAATTTTCCATTGCTACCGTATCTTATTACCACAACCTTAGTGGTATATAACAACACAAATTTATTATTTTACAGTTCTGTAGGTCAGAAGTCAACATAGGCTCTGCTCTGACTTTCTCAAGGCTGAAACCAACAAGCCATATTGCCTCTGGGCTCTTACCAGGAGACTCTGGGAAGAGTCTGCTTCTAAGCACATTCAGTTACTGGCAGATTCAGTTCTTTGTGGTAACAAGGCTGTGGCCCCTGTCTCCTTGCTGGTTTTTAGCCAGAAGCATCTCTCCTCTGTTTAAAATCAGCTGCTTTTCTCATTTCATATTGCATCCTCCATCTTCATGCTAGCAATCACACACTTGATCCTACTCATGATTGTAGTCCCTCTGACTTGTCCTAACGCCACATCTCTTTTGACTCTATCCTGAAAGTGTTCTCTCCTTTTCCAAATTGCTTCAAATGCTGAACAATCATAGAATGGTCAATGTTGAGTTCTTCAGCAACTTCTTATAGTTGTAAGAGACCAGCTTCGATAAGCGGAGAAGGCAATGGCACCCCACTCCAGTACTCTTGCCTGGAAAATCCCATGGACGGAGGAGCCTGGTAGGCTGCAGTCCATGGGGTCATGAAGAGTCGGACACGACTGAGCGACTTCACTTTCACTTTTCACTTTCATGCACTGGAGAAGGAAATGGCAACCCACTCCAGTGTTCTTGCCTGGAGAATCCCAGGGACGGGGGAGCCTGGTGGGCTTCCGTCTACGGGGTCGCACAGAGTCGGACACGACTGAAGCGACTTAGCAGCAGTAGCAGCAGCAGCTTCGATAAGAGCTCTCAACTGGTCGTTGTCAACTTCTAATGACCAGCCACTGTGCTCTTCATCTTCAAGATTCTCATCTCCTTTGCAAAATTTCTTGAATCACTGCACTGTATGTTCATTCGCAGTTCCTGAGCCAAATGCATTGTTAATGTTGTGAGTTGTCTCTGCTGCTTTATGACCGACTTTGAACTCTAATAAGAAAATTGCTTGAATTTACTTTTTGTCTAACATTATTTCCTCAGTCTAATATACATATAAAATAAACAGCAAGTAATAAATAATTAGCAAATAAAAGCAAGAAAAGCACATTAAAATGATGTATAACATAACCACATTTATTTAATAATGCATTCCAGCGTCAAATAGCAAAATTCAACAATGGAAAACTGCAATTATTTTTCCACCAATCTAATAAAACTTGAGGGTGCTTCCTAAAACCAGTGCTCTGGGACAACCTAGAGGGATAGGATGGGGAGGGAGATGGGAGGTGGGTTCAGGATGGGGTGATACATGTATACCTATAGCCAATTCATGTTGATGTATGGCAAAAAAAAAATCACAATATTGTAAAGTAATTATTCTCCAATTAAAATAATAATTTAAAAAATATTAAAAAATAAAACTATATTTTCACATAAAAAATTTGAGGATGCTTATTCAATACTAATATTTTCTCTTTTCAATCCTCACTATAACAATTACTACAGTCTCCATCCTATGAGTAAAAAATCTGAGCCCTAAAATCATAAATTTGTTATCATTAATTATGAATATTTAAAAATATAACCAGAACATAGGAATTAGTCTTCATTTAACCACTATTCATATTCCATGTTTGTAAACTGATAGTCTTACTTGCATCAATGTCACTTTGTTCCTTTAACAAATTATTTATTTATTTTTGGCTATGCTGTGGCTTCATTGCTGTGTGTGAGCTTCCTCTAGTTGCAGCGAGCAGGACTACTCTAGTTCTGGTGTGCAGCCTTCTAATCGCAGTGGCTTCTCTTGTTAGGGAGCATAGGCTCTAGGCCTGGGGGCTTCAGTAGTTGTGTTATGTGAGCTCAGTCCAGCTCACTGGCTTTAAAGTGTGTGCTTACTAGTTGTGGCACCCAGGTCTTAGTTGCCCCATGGCATGTGGAATCTTCACAGACAAAAGATCAAACCTGTGTCCCCTGCATTGGCAGGTGGATTCTTTACCACTGGATGATCAGGAAGTCCCCTTTCTTTTTTTTTTTTTATTTTCTTTATTGAAGAACTGTTAATGTACAACATTAAATAAGTTATAAGTATATAATATAGTTGCTTCACAATTGCAAAAGCTGAACTCCATTTATAGTTATTACGAAATACTATCTCTGTTTCCTGTACTGTACAATATATTCTTATAGCTTTTTTTTTCTAATTTTATTTTATTTTTAAACTTTACATAATTGTATTAGTTTTGCCAAATATCAAAATGAATCCGCCACAGGTATACATGTGTTCCCCATCCTGAACCCTCCTCCCTCCTCCCTCCCCATACCATCCCTCTGGGTCGTCCCAGTGCACTAGCCCCCAGCATCCAGTATCGTGCATCGAACCTGGACTGGCAACTCGTTTCTTACATGATATTTTACATGCTTCAATGCCATTCTCCCAAATCTTCCCACCCTCTCCCTCTCCCACAGAGTCCATAAGACTGTTCTATACATCAGTGTCTCTTTTGCTGTCTCGTACACCGGGTTATTGTTACCATCTTTCTAAATTCCATATATATGCGTTAGTATACTGTATTGATGTTTTTCCTTCTGGCTTACTTCACTCTGTATAATAGGCTCCAGTTTCATCCACCTCATTAGAACTGATTCAAATGTATTCTTTTTAATGGCTGAGTAATACTGCATTGTGTATATGTACCACAGCTTTCTTATCCATTCATCTGCTGATGGACATCTAGGTTGCTTCCATGTCCTGGCTATTATAAACAGTGCTGAGATGAACATTGGGGTACACGTGTCTCTTTCCCTTCTGGTTTCCTCAGTGTGTGTGCCCAGCAGTGGGATTGCTGGATCATAAGGCAGTTCTATTTCCAGTTTTTTAAGGAATCGCCACACTGTTCTCCATAGTGGCTGTACTAGTTTGCATTCCCACCAACAGTGTAAGAGGGTTCCCTTTTCTCCACACCCTCTCCAGCATTTATTATTTGTAGACTTTTGGATTGCAGCCATTCTGACTGGTGTGAAATGGTACCTGATAGTGGTTTTGATTTGCATTTCTCTGATAATGAGTGATGTTGAGCATCTTTTCATGTGTTTGTTAGCCATATGTATGTCTTCTTTGGAGAAATGTCTATTTAGTTCTTTGGCCCATTTTTTGATTGGGTCGTTTATTTTTCTGGAGTTGAGCTGTAGGAGTTGCTTGTATATTTTTGAGATTAGTTGTTTGTCGGTTGCTTCATTTGATATTATTTTCTCCCATTTTGAAGGCTGTCTTTTCACCTTGCTAATAGTTTCCTTTGATGTACAGAAGCTTTTAAGGTTAATTAGGTCCCATTTGTAAAATGGTGACTCAGACACTAAAGAATCTGCCTGCAATTCAGAAGACTCAGGTTCGATCCCTGGGTTGGGAAGATCTCCTGGAGAAGAGAATGGCAACTCACGCCAGTATTCTTGCCTGAAGAATCCCATGGACAGAGGAGCCACACAGGCTACAGTTTATGGGGTTGCAAAGAGTCAGGCATGACTGAACAACTAATAGTTTCAATTTCACACAATTATAACAAATTTCTAAAAAAGATGAACATTTTCTTATGGACCCAATATGTTTTTGTCACAACTAGAAAATTTAAAATAATTCACTGATATCTTTATACACCCAGACCTTAGTAAAATTTTCATGATTACCTTTTTATAGTTGGTTTATTTGAAACAGAATATATCATTCCTCTGCCACAGTGTTTGCTCCACTCTAATACAGAGACCTTGAAATTGATAAATCAGTTAACCAGAAAAAAGTTTAATGGTGTGCTTATTAAAAAAAAAAAATTAGACGATTTTACATTCCAACTGTTATGTATAACACTTTGCTAGGGAAGTAATGTGATTCTACCCTGCCAATGACTTTGTACAACTAACTCTATATGTATGAAATTGCAATAACATCTAAACCAGTTCAGTTCGGTTCAGTCACACAGTCGTGTCTGACTCTTTGCGACCCCATGAATCACAGCACGCCAGGCCTCCCTGTCCATCACCAAATCCCGGAGTTCACTCAAACTCACGTCAATCAAGTCGGTGATGCCATCCAGCCATCTCATCCTCTGTCGTCCCTTTCTCCTCCTACCCCCAATCCCTCTCAACATTAGGGTCTTTTCCAATGAGTCAACTCTTTGCAAGAGGTTGCCAAAGTATTGGAGTTTCAGCTTCAGCATCAGTCCTTCCAATGAACACCCAGGACTGATCTCCTTTAGGATGGACTGGTTGGATCTCCTTGCAGTCCAAGGGACTCTAAAGAGTCTTCTCCAACACCCCAGTTCAAAAGCATCAATTCTTCAGTGCTCAGCTTTCTTCACAGCCTAACTCTCAGATCCATACATGACCACTGGAAAAACCATAGCCTTGACTAGATGGACCTTTGTTGGCAAAGTAATATCTCTGCTTTTAAATAGGCTATCTAGGTTGGTCATAACTTTGCTTCCAAGGAGTAAGCGTCTTTTAATTTCATGGCTGCGATCACCATCTGCAGTGATTTTGGAGCCAAAATAAATAAATAAATAAATAAAGTATGACACTGTTTCCCCAAAGAAAGGCAATGCCAAAGAATGCTCAAACTACCACACAATTGCAGTCACCTCACATGCTAGTAAAGTAATGCTCAAAATTCTCCAAGCCAGGCTTCAGCAGTATGTGAACCATGAACTTCCAGATGTTCAAGCTGGTTTTAGAAATGGCAGAGGAACCAGAGATCAAATTGCCAACATCTGCTGGATCATCAAAAAAGCAAGAGAGTACCAGAAAAACATCTATTTCTGCTTTATTGACTATGCCAAAGCCTTTGACTGTATGGATCACAATAAACTGTGGACAATTCTGAAAGAGATGGGAATACCAGACCACCTGACCTGCCTCTTGAGAAACCTATATGCAGGTCAGGAAGCAACAGTTAGAACTGGACATGGAACAACAGACTGGTTCCAAATAGGAAAAGGAATACGTCAAAGCTGTATATTGTCACCCTGCTTATTTAACTTATATGCAGAGTACATCATGAGAAACGCTGGGCTGGAGGAAGCACAAGCTGGAATCAAGATTGCCAGGAGAAATATCAATAACCTCAGATATGCAGATGATACCACCCTTATGGCAGACAGTGAGGAGAAACTAAAGAGCCTCTTGTTGAAAGTGAAAGAGGAGACTGAAAAATTGGCCTAAAGCTCAACATTCAGAAAACTAAGATCTATACCAGAGGAATGGCTAAGAGCTTGTACTACTTCTAAAAATGTCACTGTAGATAATGAGGCAAAGAAAGATACTCCAGTGTTATCAAAAACCAACTCAAGATGAGGATGAATCTAAAGAAAAATTTTAAAAGGAGAAAGGAATTAGAAGACCAAATCAGAATATTCAAAAAAGTATAGCATTGCAAAGAATAAGTTATAATATTATATTTATCTGATTAAATATTAAATAATTACTACACATATTAAGTAATGTTTATCTGATTAAACAAATATTAAATAGGCTTTGAAGACAGGCTTATGACAACATTGACCTAAAACTAACTTCGTGACTGTGAGCAAGTTTATTAACCTCTCAAAACCTTCAGATTTTATTCTTCTAGTTTCCTTTTGTTTTCTCATTTTTTTATTTTAGTTTTAATAATGGAAAAAAACCCACTGATTTTAGAATGGTGAGCTTAAATATCTGTAAAAGTGATGACTAGAACTCTTGACATAAATTCTATGCTCACTAACCTCTAATTATTATTTTGATAGTATTTTATGCTCTTTTATTTTAATGTATAAAATAAAATAACCATCCAAACCAAAGACATCACAAGAAAACCGCAGACCAACATCTCATATGAATATAAATGCTAAATTCCTCAAAATATTAGCAAGCCAAATCCATCAACATATAAAGGGAATTATGCATCATAACCAAGTGAAATTTATCCCAGTGGTGCAATGTTGGTTTAACATCATAAATTAATACAGTACATTATATCAATAATAGAATAAAAAACATCACATTATTTTCATAAAAGATGCAAAAAAAAACATTTGGCAAAACTCAACATCTTTTTGCTATAAAGCATTCATCAAACTAGGACTAGAGATGAATATCTTCAAAATAATTAATGGTGTCTATGAAAAACCCACTGCTAACAACTTACTTAATGGTGAAAGAGTAGATGCTTTTCCTTTAAGATCAGGAAAAAGACAGGGATGTCTGCTCTTGCCACTTTTATTCAATATTATACTGGAGGCACAAAAAATTTGAAAGCAAAAGCTGGAATCAAGATTGCTGGCAGAAATATCAATAACCTCAGATATGCAGATGACACTGCCCTTATGGCAAAAAGTGAAGAACTAAAGAACCTCTTGATGAAAGTGAAAGAGGAGAGTGAAAAAGTTGGCTTAAAACAAAACATTCAGAAAACTAAGATCGTGGCAACCAATCCCATCACTTTATGACAAATAAATGGGGAAACAATGGAAATGGTGAGAGACCGTTTTATTGGGCTCCAAAATCACTGCAGATGGTGACTGCAGCCATAAAATTAAAAGATGCTTGTTTCTTGGAAGAAAAGGTATGATGAAACAAGACAGCATATTAAAAAGCAGAGATATTACCCAACAAAGATCTGTCAGGTTAAAGCTATGGTTTTTCCAGTAGTCATGTATGGATAAGAGTTGGACTGTAAAGAAAGCTGAGTGCCAAAGAATTGATGCTTTTGGAGAAGACTCTTGAGAGTTCCTTGGACTGCAAGGAGATCCAACCAGTCCATCCTAAAGGAAATCATCCTGAATATTCATTGGAAGGACTGATGCTGAAGCTGAAACTCCAATACTTTGGCCACCTGATTTGAAGAACTGACTCATTGGAAAAGACCCTGACACTGGGAAAGATTGAAGGTGGGAAGAGAAGGGGATGACAGAAGATTAGATGGTTGGATGACATCACTGACTTGATGGACATGAGTTTGAGTAAGCTCTGGAAGTTGGTGATGGACAGGGAAGCCTGGCGTACTGCAGTCCATGGTGTCACAAGGAGTTGAACACAGCTGAGTGACTGAAATGAACTGACAATAAATTTGTGCCAAAGAATTAAGTTGGAACCTTATCTCATATCACATATGAAAATTAACTCAAAATTAACCAAAGACCTAACTGTAAAAACAAAAACTATAGAACTCTTAAAGGAAAACATAGGAGTAAGTCTTTCTGACCTTTGCTTTGGCAAAAGATTCTTATATGACACCAAAAACTCAGGCAACCAAAGAAAACAATAGATAAACTGGGCTTTATAAGTTAAAAGCTTTCATGCTTCCAATGACACATGCCTAATGACACATACATGTCTACTCTTAGCATGTATGTTTTCGCAAGTTTACTTTTAGGATTTTCAAGAATGGTACACAGCCTTGTGAATATATATTTTATATATATATATCTGAAAGTACCTCTGTAACTAGATTCATGAAAATGATGTATTTTTGAGTCAGAGTATGTATATTTTGTTGAATGTAATACTGTCAAATTTCTCTCTAATTGACTGTACTTCTTTCATTTCCAACTAGTTTTTTTTTAAGTGTGCGTGCTGATCCTACTCTTGTCAACACAAAATATTACAAATACAATTTTTTGTCAAACTCATTTTAATTCACATTCTGATTACAGTGAGGCTGGACATCATTTTATGTTTAATTCATTTCAATTGCTTCTATTATGTTTCATATCTTTCAAAATGTTTAATAAGTTTGAATTTCTAACCAATAATGTAGAATGTAATACATGTGTATATGTGCATATATGTGCATTTCTTATAGGAGAAATTCAGGAAGGAAATATACCAAACTGTTAAACATAATTACATTTGAAGAAGGTAGTAGGATTTGGGCACAGTAGTGTTAAGGGCGGAGAAGGCAATGGCACCCTACTCCAGTACTTTTGCCTGGAAAATCCCATGGACGGAGGAGCCTGGTAGGCTGCAGTCCATGGAGTCGCTAGAGTCGGACATGGCTGAGCAACTTCACTTTCACTTTTAACTTGCATGCACTGGAGAAGGAAATGGCAACCCACTCCAGTGTTCTTGCCTGGAGAATCCCAGGGACGGGGGAGCCTGGTGGGCTGCCGTCTCTGGGGTCGCACAGAGTCGGACACGACTGAAGTGACTTAGCAGCAGCAGCAGCAGCAGTGTTAAGGGGGTACATGTCTGTGTTTTTAAAAGTTTTAAGTAAGATTTTTAAAATAAATATTGATACCAAAATATTAAAAGAATAAATTTCACCAAAAAGTTTCTAGAATTAAAAGTTTATTTATTTTTTTATCTCAGTTTTATTTATTTTACTTTACAATATTGTATTGGTTTTGCCATACATTGACATGAATCCGCCATGGGTATACACGTGTTCCCCATCCTGAACCCTCCTCCCACCTCCCTCCCCATCCCATCCCTCTGGGTCATCCCAGTGCACCAGCCCCAAGCACCCTGTATCATGCATTGAACCTGGACTGGTGATTTGTTTCACATGTGATAATTTACATGTTTCAATGCCATTCTCCCATATCATCCTGCCCTCGCCCTCTCCCACAGAGTCCAGAAGACTGTTCTATACATCTATGTCTCTTTTGCTGTCTTGCATACAGGGTTATCATTACCATCTTTCTAAATTCTGTATATATGTGTTAGTATACTGTATTGCGGAGAAGGCAGTGGCAACCTACTCCAGTACTCTTGCCTGGAAAATCCCATAGCAGAGGAGCCTGGAAGGCTGCAGTCCACGGGGTCACTGAAGGTAGTACACAACTGAACGACTTCACTTTCACTTTTCACTCTCATGCATTGGAGAAGGAAATGGCAACCTACTCCAGTGTTCTTGTCTGGAGAATCCCAGGGACGGGGGAGCCTGGTGGGCTGCTGTCTCTGGGGTCACGGAGTTGGACATGACTGAAGTGACTAGCAACAGTAGCAGCAGCATACTGTATTGGTGTTTTTCTTTCTGGCTTACTTCACTCTGTATAATAGGCTCCAGTTTCATCCACCTCATTAGAACTGATTCAAATGTTTTCTTTTTAATGGCTGAGTATACTCCATTGTGTATATGTACCACAGCTTTCTTATCCATTCATCTGCTGATGGACATCTAGGTTGCTTCCATGTCCTGGCGATTATAAACAGTGCTGTGATGAACATTGGGGTACACGTGTCTCTTTCAGTTCTGGTTTCCTCGGTGTGTATGCCCAGCAGTGGGATTGCTGGGTCATATGGCAGTTCTATTTCTAGTTTTTTAAGGAATCTCTACACTGTTCTCCATAGTGGCTGTACTAGTTTGCATTCCCACCAACAGTGTAAGAGGGTTCCCTTTTCTCCACACCCTCTCCAGCATTTATTGCTTGTAGACTTTTGGATTGCAGCCATTTTGACTGGTGTGAAATGGTACCTCATTGTGGTTTTGATTTACATTTCTCTGATAATGAGTGATGTTGAGCATCTTTTCATGTGTTTGTTAGCCATCTGTATGTCTTCTTTGGAGAAATGTCTATTTAGTTCTTTGGCCCACTTTTTGATTGGGTCATTTATTTTCCTGGAATTGAGCTGCAGGAGTTGCTTGTATATTTTTGAGATTAATTCTTTGTCAGTTGCTTCATTTGCTATTATTTTCTCCCATTCTGAAGGCTGTCTTTTCACCTTGCTTATAGTTTCCTCTGTTGTGCAGAAGCTTTGAATTTTAATTAGGTCCCCTTTGTTTATTCTTGCTTTTATTTCCAATGTTCTCGGAGGTGGGTCATAGAGTATCCTGCTGTGGTTTATGTTGGAGAGTGTTTTGCCTATGTTTTCCTCTAGGAGTTTTATAGTTTCTGGTCTTACGTTTAGATCTTTAATCCATTTTGAGTTATAAAATTTTAAAACACTGTTACAAATTATTATTCTATTTGCATTTAAAAGACTCTTACATAAAGAGACTTAAATCTTAAGTTCTGAGAAATGTTATTATTTTGCTCATTTTATTATCCACTTCTTCTACCCTATATTGTCACTTTTACTTTGTTCTGTCTTACTGGTTCTCCTATTATGCTATTACTTGGCTATTAGAAATCCTAGAACTATTTTCTTGTATCTTAATTTTTTCTTCTTGGTGACTTTATAACTGGTTGGAAAAATGACTTTGACTCAATGTTCCAGCCCACTAACCCATTTTTTAGCATTTCCATTTTACTAGTCACTCTATCTATTAAGATGAAGTGTCTTTCAGTAAATATGGTTTTAACGTCAAAAAGAAACCTAGTTACTTATTTTTTCCCAGCAATCTGTTCCTTTCTTACTTGTTAATTTCTTCTCTGATGATATTAATTATACTTATTTCAAAGATTGCCTTCTGTTTACCTTAGGGGTTAGTTCTGTTTATCGTTTTGGTTTTCCTCAAATATTTGGTGATTCTTGATCATCTGTTCACATTTCTAAATAAAAGTAGAGGTCCATCAGCCTAGCTGGTTAGAATATATTTTCTCAAGTTGAATGATAATTCTTGTGCTATTGACAATCAGTACAGTTTTTATTACAGGGTCCCAGACTTTGGTGTTCTTCCAGAATGCTAGAAACTCCATCTTAGCAGATTTTCCATGAGTTATGCAAATGACTTATTTTCAGGTGTGTTAGTTCTCAAACCTAGTAGTGTTGTATGTAGTTCCATCAGGGGCACATTTTTGGTCTGTGGATGTTTCTGACAATCAGCTTCATCTGCTATTTGATTTCAGGGATGGATGCTTCAAAATTGTTATCTATTGATTGAAGAAGATATTCTTTCTAGATTTATTGTGAATGTACACACACACACACATACATACATACTGCTTAGGAATGGCAGATAAGTATGACAAAATATTCACCCAATTCCATAGATATGAAGGTTATGTGTATGAAATTAAACAAGTGTTCAGATCTCATCTGGACTCAATCTTTTAAATATTCATCATTTCGTTTAGAAAAAAAATGGTGACTTGAAAATGATCCTTGTTTTCTATGTTAAATTCTATGGTTTTGTTTTGAGCAGAAATTTAAGAAACATTCCTGATTTCTTTGATTTCTATTTTCCTAAAAGGACAGTTATGATAGAAAAGATTTTTAGTCATAGACTGTGGAAATGATAAGATGTTGTTATTCCTCTCTGAATACAGTATCAAATGATAGCTTTAGATATAGTTTCATATTTTAAAACTGTTTCAAATCATTTATGTAAAATGTGTTCTACCTTTAGATCTGACAGTATGTAGTACATCATCATTTTAAGAGCTAAACTTAAAGTATAATTACAGGGGCTTTATAGGATGTTTCTCTCTTCATCCTCTTCTCTCCAGGATTGCCTTAGTAACAGAGTTTGTGCACGTTTCAGCTGTAATCAGAAGTGTCTGAACAAAAAACCAATGAAATGTTTCCAATTTACCCATCAGAGGACTTTGAGAACCAAGAACTTAAAAACTTCCAAAGTCTCAGGAATTTTTAATTCTTAAAATTAATATTTCCCCTAGCATACTGAAAGATGTACATCTGCTAGACTGCATATTTTAATGAGCTAATGTCTACCATATGCCAATTGCAATCTGCACTCGCCCTGCTCTGATAACTGTAATA
Source organism: Bos indicus (assembly GCF_029378745.1). Lineage (NCBI taxonomy): Eukaryota > Metazoa > Chordata > Mammalia > Artiodactyla > Bovidae > Bos > Bos indicus. The sequence goes on from NC_091767.1 coordinate 93,311,539, forward strand.
TTAATGCCTTAAGCAGACATTACCTTCAGCAGTCACAATCATAAACATGCAGTTTGCTATTCAGGTCCCATTTGTTGCTTTGTCACTAAGAATGGAAAGTGACTTCCCTCTCCCCTCAGTTCTGGCAACTGGTAAATCTTATTTAAATGGTCAGAACATTTTTACTGTCCTACAGTTGCTGGGTTTCTCAACTAATAGTATTCATATGAATACCTGCCACAATACCTGCCACTTCTTAATACTTCCCACATCCATTCTTTGACCTCTGCCTCCACCATTGCTTCTTTATTTCAGGCATCAGCTGTCTGACCCATCAGCTGTCATCTGGATCACTGCAACAGCCTCCTAATTCCTCACTTCCATTCTCTCCTCCTTCCATTTATCCTCCACCTACCCATTTCTATCAGAGTGATTTTTATAATACAGCAACCTTAGTGTTACTCCTTGATCCAACTCGTCCAGTGTTCTCAAGATAAGTTTGGAATTCCTTAACATGGCTTCTATAACCCTTGTCATAGAAGCATTTTGTTCCCCAGCTTCATCTCTCCTCATTTCCTACTTGCTCTCTTCAGATTTTAAATGTGCAAATCCATAAGTAGTCTCCCTCTCAAAATATCCTCTCTGATCTCCAAATCCTTCTGTATGCTGCTAATTCTGCCAAGAATTCTCTCCTCAAATTCCCACTTTGACCAGGAAATCCCATAATCATAAGTTGATGCCTTTTCTGTGTGAATCCAAAGTACCCTGCATTCACCATGCTTTGTTGTAATTGTTTGCCTATATTTGCTTCTATAAATAAAGGTAAACTGTTTATGTCAGGATTAAGCATTATTCACCATTATTTCTCAGTTCTTAGTATAGTTTTGACCTGTGGAAGGTCTCCAATAAGTGTGTCAATAGAATACTATTTATGGTTAAGCAGATTTCTAGAGCTATAACATCCTTGAAAACCATCTAAATAGCTACTAAAGACTTCTTACCCAAATGCATCTCTTTACATTTTATGAATAGATTCAGTCACAAAAATATTCCTTATGATCTTATAAGATTCTACATTTTGGTTTGATTTAAATAACTACATTTTATGGAAATGATATAATGTTTAACAAATCAATGAGCATCACGTGCTAATATAAAAAATGAACATTTGAAGAACTATTGGAACCATAGTATTGAGCTTATACTATCTTCCAGGGAATGTGCTCAGTACTGGAACTATAGACATAAATAAAAGATGGCCTTCAATCATTAAAGAGTTCAGACCAGCATGGAGATCTTTACTTACACAATAGTCCTGGTAAGTAAAGCAGTGATACTGATTACAATACTGACAATTATGGTAGCTAATATTTAATGATGCCTCACTACGGACCAAAATCGCCTCTAAGTGTATTAATTTAATATATTGACTCTATTCACAACACACCTACAAGTTAAGTTCTATTACTTTTCCCATTTCAATGACTGTTGCCACATTGGAGTGGTTTGAGGAAAGTGTGAAATGAAAAGGTGTCTATTCAATTCTTTGAGTCAAGTTTGCTGTGAAGAGTTGCAGAGAAATACAGTGTTAGACAGATGAAGATGTGGGAATAAGGTAAGAGGTAGTGGAATAGAAGAGCTAGTAACATAGAACATGTTTCTTTGGAAATAGGATGAATAAAATTGACTTTTAGAGACAGTGTTATTATTTTAGATAAATGATAATTGTGAAGTAATTAGATAGTGACTGATGTACACAAAGAGAGATACAAATATTTGCAGCAAACTGTGGTAATACTTTTGTACATGGTTGATTGCTATATAATGAGAGCAAAGTGGGATCTTCAACTTTTTTTGAGGCATGTAGGATCTGTAGTTGCGGTATGCAGGATCTTCAGCTTCAGCATGCAAACTCTTAGTTGTGACATGTGGGATCTAGTTCCCTGACTAGAGGTCAAACACAAGTCCCCTGCATTGAAGTGCAAAGTGGACTTAGCCATTTGACCACCAGAGAGGTCCCTGGACAAAATTCTATCTAAATATAGGCCTGTGTAAATTATAAAATGTTGACATTTGTCCTTGAAAGTGAATTATTAATATGGGTTTATCAATTCATAGCACACATTATATGCATACATGGTACATGCATGCTTAGTCGCTAAGTCATGTTCATCTCTGCAATCCCATGGACTGTAGCCCACCAGGTTCCTCTGTCCACAGGATTTCCCAGGCAAGAATACTGGAGTGGGTTGCATTTCCTTCTCCAGAGGATCTTCCCAACCCAGAGATGAAACCTGCATCTCCTGCATTGCTGGCTGGTTTTTTTAACTCTGAGACACCTAGGAAACCGCATATACATTATTTGATTTAATCGTATTAACATTTCTAAACAGCATCTCATTTTAGAATGAGTTTTCTTACATCTTGCTTTATTAAGCAATTTCTTAATATTGTAAAGTAAAACATATGCACACACTCATAACCATTTGAAAATGATTTGTCTGATTTCTCCTTAAAATTTCCAGCACATTTTAGAGTTAAAAAACCTAGAGAGTTTCTATAACTTGCTTGAAATGTCAGTTAGCCTGAGGTAAATTTGAGTCTCCTTCAATTGTCCACACACTAATGTGTACATTAATCTTTTCTCAACCATGAGTTCTATTAGAAATTAAAAATATATGTAGATTCATTTATGTGCCTTGTCCTTAACAGTAAGACTTCTAAATAAAGTAAAAATGAGGTAGTCTGAGTTACTGACAAAATGAGTCACTATTGCTCTGCAGACAGACTTATGAAATGGAGTGTACCTCTGAGTCACTTTCGTTTCCACCTTTGTTCTTCTGCCTATGGTGTGCTAGCCATCAGTCACATTCACTCTCCCTCATGAAAATATATTGTTGTTGCCCTTCAACTCTCTCCTCATAGCCTGGAAGCCCCAGGAGACATTTAAAAGACAAAGATCAATCTGGCTTTTAGAATGTTAGAAGATTGCATTAACCCCTGATGCACATTGGTATCACAGCAGGATATAACAGACCTCTAAATCTTGAGGCTTAGAAGTTGGCTTTTTTCAATAACATATGACCCAAGTCACCCTATCCATTCCCATAAGAGCCCCTCTCACATAATAATCAATTTCAACCCACTGATCATCCAGGTGAATCCACAGATATGCAATCTGTAAGTTACACCATAGAAAAGAATCCACCTGTGTCATGCTTTCATAGCCACACAATTGCACATCTTCCTGCAGCTATATCCTCTTCATGGAATTAGGTCATACAGCACCAAACTCCAGATAAGTTCAGTGGGACAATTTTTTTTTTTAATTTCAGCCAAACAAAATCAAGTTCCCCTGGCACAAATTTATATTACTCAAATCATACCTGGTTACATATATCCTCTTGAAAAATAATATTGTTTACACAGAAATTATAAAATGCTAATACACAGTTCTGCAACTGAAAACCTTCCAGCAGCCTAGTTGCCAAAAAAAAAAAAAAAGACTCAATTATAAAATAGATTTGAAAGACTCAGGAGTATCCTTTGTTCTTAGAATACAGTTTAAAGCAATAAGGCTAGCCATAGTCCATTTCAAATGTTTCCTTAAGGCCCCATCAATACAATAACACAAAAAATGAATAAGTAAAAAAATACTACATAGAGAATTAAAGTAGTTTTTTGTTGAAAAGTTTTCCATTAAAGAGAAAGCTAAAAAGCAATGAACTCCCTATTCCACAGAAACATTTTTATCTTTTATTAATAGTCACGTGGTCTTTAGGTAGCCCACACAATATTGAGCGTGAAGTAAATGAACAATCAAGCTGCTGTTGTCAAAAAGAAAATATCATAATACAACATATGTTCAGATTCTAAGAAATAACTCTCCGTGATATAGAATGCATGTTATAGAAAAGGAGAGCTACAGTATCACTCAACCATTTCCACTACTTGAAGTGCAAGCAGACAGAATATGCCAAAGCAATTTACAGGAAAATGAGTTCTTCTCTAGAAAGCAATTTAAGTATCATACGACACCTTAATATTTTGCTTTAGCAATGTCCAAAAACTCTTTTGGCTGCTGCTGTGATGAACAAGAAACTTAGAAAAGAAACGTTGAGATAAGCACAAAAACTATTCAATTTGCAGCATTCATATGATGTATTGCCACTAATTTCTAGAGAGGAGGAGCTACCGACAGATAGTAAAATCTTTCATATGTCTTTTATGCATCTATTTCATGGGTTAATAGTGTTGAAAGTAATATAGTTTTTAAGCTTTTAAAATTCATCGTCTAGATATCCTTTTGTGGTCTTTACAATGATCCCAAACAAAGAAGCCTTCAACGAATTTCTCAGTTCTCTGGACTATACATGATATTAGTGCCTGAGAAAAGCACAAGCATAGAAAAGAAGTAACATCCTCCAAGTGCTGACTTATTATAAAATTACACATGCCAATGCTAGAAATTTAGAAAAATATATGTAAATATAATTAAGAAAGTAAAAGTAATCCATATTCTTTCAATCTATAGATGCTGTGTAAGTCTTTCTCATCATTTTGGTTGTTAATATATACTTTTTATTAATGTATAATATTAGCAAAATACATTTATGATGTACTATTGAAGCCCAGCTTGGAGAATTTTAAGCATTACTTTGCTAGTGTGTGAGATGAGTGCAATTGTATGGTAGTTTGAACATTCTTTGGCATTTTCTTTCTTTGGGATAGGAATGAAAACTGACCTTTTCCAGTCCTGTGGCCATTGCTAAGTATTCCAAATTTGCTGGCATATTCAGTACAGCACTTTCACAGCATCTTTTAGAATAGCTGGAATTCTATCACCTCCACTAGCTTTGTTAGTAGTGATGCTTTCTAAGGCTCACTTGACTTCGCATTCCCGGATGTCTGGCTCTAGGCAAGTATCTGAATGGTGAACTTTCAGATTTCAAGCTGGATTTAGAAAAGGCAGAGGAAGCAGACATCAAATTCTTAACATCTGTTGGATCATTGAAAAAGTAAGAGAATACCAGAAAAACATTTACTTTTGCTTTATTAATTATGCCAAAGCCTTTGACTGTGTAGATAATAAAAAAAAAAAAAAATGTGGAGAATCCTCCAAGAGATGGGAATACCAGACCACCTTACCTGCCTGCTGAGAAATCTGTATGCAGGTCAAGAAGCAACAGTTAGAACCAGACATGGAACAACAGACTGGTTCCAAATTAGGAAAGGAGTACGTCAAGTCTGTATATTGTCACCCTGCTTATTTAACTTACATGCAGAGTATATCATGAGAAATGTCAGGCTGGATGAAGCACAAGCTGGAATCAAGATTGCCGGGAGAAATATCAATAACTTCAGATAACACAGATGACACTACCTTATGGCAAAAAGCAAAGAACTAAAGAGCCTCTTGATGAAAGTGAAAGAGGAGAGTGAAAAAGTTGGCTTACAACTCAACATTCAAAAAATGAAGATCACGTCATCCAATCCCATCACTTCATGGCAAATAGGGAAACAATGGAAACAGTGAGAGACTTTATTTGTTTGCATTCCAAAATCACTGCAGATGGTAACTGTAGCCATGAAATTAAAAGACACATGCTCCTTGGAAGAAAAGCTATGATTAACCTAGACAGCATACTAAAAAGCAGAGACATTACTTTTTGGTAATGTCTAGTCAAAGGTCCCAGAGACAGCAATGGCACCCCACTCCAGGCTCTTGCCTGGAAAATCCCATGGATGGAGGAGTCTGGTAGGCTGCAGTCCATGGGGTCCCTAAGCATTGGACACGACTGAGTGACTTCACTTTCACTTTTCACTTTCATGCATTGGAGAAGGAAATGACAACCCACTCCAGTGTTCTTGCCTGGAGAATCACAGGGGCAGGGAAGCCTGGTGGGCTGCCATCTATGGGGTCACACAGAGTCAGACACGACTAAAGTGAACTAGCAGCAGCAGCAGTCGAAGTTCCATTTAGTCAAAGCTATGGTTTTTCCAGTAGTCAGGTATGGATGTGAGAGTTGGACTATAAAGAAAGCTGAGTGCCAAAGAATTGATGTTTTTGAACTGTGATGCTGGAGAAGACTCTTAGAGTCCCTTGGACTGCAAGGAGATCCAAACAGTCAACACTAAAGGAAATTAGTCCTGAATATTCATTGAAAGGACTGATGCTGAAGCTGAAGCTCCAATACTTTGGCCACCTGATTGGAAGAACTTATTCACTGGGAAAACCCTGAGACTGGGAAAGATTGAAGGCAGGAGGATAAGGGGACAACAGAGGATGAGATGGTTAGATGGTATCACCAACTCGATGGACTTGAGTTTGAGCAAGCTCCAGGAGTTGGTGATGGACAGGGAAGCCTGGCATGCTGCCGTCCATGGGGTCAGAAAGAGTTGGACACAACTGAGCAACTGAACTGAACCGACTGATAATTATGACTCCACCATTGTTGTTGTTCAGTTGCTAACTTGTGAGTGGCCTAGTGATTTTCCCTACTTTCTTCAACTGAATTCTGAATTTTGCAATAAGGAGCTCATGATCTGAGCCACAGTAATTTCCAGGTCTTCTTTTTGCTGACTGTATAAATCTTCTGCTTCTTTGGCTGCAAAGAACATAATCAATTTTATTTTGGTATTGACCATCTGATGGTGTCCTATGTAGAGTCGTCTCTCATATTGTTCGAAGAAGGTGTTTGCTATGACAAGTGTGACCTCTTGGCAAAACTCTCTTAGCGTTTGCCCTGCTGTATTTTGTAGTCCAAGGCCAACTTGCCTTCTACTCCAGCTATCTCTTGACTTCCTACTCTTGAATTCCAATCCCTTATGATGAAAATGATATCTTATCTTTTTTGCTGTATGGATGTGAGAGTTGGACTATGAAGAAGGCTGAGCGCCAAAGAATGGATGCTTTTGAACTGTGGTGTTGGAGAAGACTCTTGAGAGTCCCTTGGACTGCAAGGAGATCCAACCAGTCCATTCTGAAGGAGATCAGCCCTTGGATTTCTTTGGAAGGACTGATGCTAAAGCTGAAACTCCAGTACTTTGACCACCTCATGCGAAGAGTTTCCTCATTGGAAAAGACTCTGATGCTGGGAGGGATTGGGGGCAGGAGGAGAAGGGGACGACAGAGGATGAGATGGCTGGATGCCATCACTGACTCGGTAGACGTGAATCTGAGTGAACTCCGGGAGTTGGTGATGGACAGGGAGGCCTGGCATGCTGCGATTCATGGGGTCGCAAAGAGTTGGACACGACTGAGCGACTGAACTGACTAGAAGGTTTTGGAGGTCTTCATAGAACCATTTAACTTCACTTCAACTTTTTTGGCATTAGCATTTGGGGCATAGATTTGGATTACTCTGGTTTTTAATGGTTTGCCTTTGAAACAAACCAAGACCATTCTATAATTTTTGAGATTGCACCCAAGTACTGCATTTTGGACTCTTTTGTTGACTATGAGGGCTACTCCATTTCTTCTAAGGGATTCTTTCCCACAGTAGAAGATATGATGATCATCTGAATTAAATTCACCCATTCCCATCCATTTTAGTTCACTGATTCCTAAAACGTCAGTGTTTACTCTTGCCATCTTCTGCTTGACCATATCCAGTTTACCTTGATTCATCCACCTAACTTTCCAGTATCCTATGCAGTAGTGTTATTTACAGCATCAGACTTTACCTTCTCCACCAGACACATCCACACTGGGCATCCTAAAATGTCAGTGTTCACTCTTGCCATCTCTTGTTTGACCACGTCCAGCTTACCTGGATTCATAGACCTAACATTCTAGTTTCCCATGCAATATTATTCTTTACAACACTGGACTTTACTTTCACCACCAGACACATCAACAACTGAGCATTGTTTCTACCATTCCCTTCATTAAATGCAAATATTACATATTGATGCTATTTATTTTTCAATGGTAAGCACTCATATGTATCCTCCAATTTAAAAAAAAATAACATGTTAATAAATGCCTGTTTCCAGACATGTGAGTAAATAAATCAGAGATGAAGGCATAGAAATGGCCAAGAGGAAGGAGATCTGTTACCCTTAAAGTATATTCTTATATTTATGACCAGATTTTTTGCAATAAAGAAAATAATGCTTTTAGAAAGCTATCTGGGATTAATAAAGCTATGTTATCGAGATTTAGACAATACTATAAGTGATGATATAAAAATATCAAGAAATAATTTTGTCTTTTGTTAAAAATTGTCGAGATAGAAAATATTTGGATAAAATAATATACTCAGAATTCCAGTTAATATACATATAATCTGCACCTAGAAAAAATAGAAGTATAGAATTCATTAAAACTTCAGGAGCCATCAATATTCCAGAATTTCTAGGAGGGAAGTGGTGACATGAAACTGTAAATGCTATTATCTATAAAAAATATGGAAGTAATACAGGAGAAAACATCAATGTATCTTGCTGCTACATGAAAGGATACTGAATATTTATGACAATAACTAACATAATAATATGTGCTATTTTCCTCAATAGGTCTTCAAAACTAATGAGATTGGTCTATTATAAAACTCCTTATTGATTGTCTGTTTATTTGAAAGGTGTGTTCAGGGGGGAGATGAATAGCTTTAAAGCAGTAAAACTCAAGCTAATTATTTTTGGAGTTAAGGCTTCAGTAATAGACTTTAAGAAAACCCCTATAATTCTCTAGAATCCTTAACATCTTTTCTTTTGTGAGGAAAGGAAATTAACTTCTGCTCCTTGAGTTATTAAAAAAATGAATATCTTTTCCTAGTTGAGTATATAATTAAAATGTTTAACATTAAATTGAATATGAATTAAGAGAAAAATTATGTCTAAAGTTTTGCTAAATCTGCACAAATCTCTTATTCACTTATTGTCATTCTATGCTTATCTTATGTTGGAGATCTTGTTTCCTTCAAGCAAGATTTTATATGTTCAATTTATAGACCACAAGATGGTCAAAGCATTTATGAGCTAACAAAGAAGGGTATATGCTTAACCATACGGCAGATTTAATTCTCAATTAATCCTCAGTTCACATTTAAAGATTAATTCTTGCCTTAACAAAATTAAACAATTTATGAATAAGTTAAAAAATGCACTCTTGATTAAACATATTAGAAACTATGGAATGAAGCCACATTTAATGTTTAATCTTTTTCCTCAGCAACAATAGGTTAAAACATTGAAACATCCGCATAAAGCACATGAGGCTGTGCTTAAAGTCAGTTCAAATCCCTTACCTACTAGACACTTGCTCTCAGGAATCATCAGAGAAATACTTCAAAGCACAGCTTGCCTCACTGAATGATGATATGGCGTAAAAGAAAGTTATAAGAATAAATATGAAGCTGACTCCAAAAACACTTGAGTTGAGCAATCCCTTATTCCAGGCTTCAAACCCCCCTGATGAAGCAATGGAAATCAATCATTTCCTCAGCATGAAGCTTGACCTTCTGAAAAGGGTTGAATGATTTGCTGCAACTTTATAAAGAGGTGCAAAGAGACCTTCATTAACAGTCTGCTCAGCCTATAAGTCATGTTTTTACCTAAAGTGATCTTGAAAGAACCTTCAAAGGAAAAGTGATCAGAATCTGATTAAAATAGTGTCTGATTAGCCATCCTTGACTCAGTCTCCCCCCCAAATTCCAAACATATATACAAATAAAGACACAGGGAGGGATAAAAGCTCATCAAAACACTGAGAAATAATACTGATAAGTTTTTCATTAGGTTCTTTAAGGAAATTAACTAAATACATGAACTATAGAGTTAAATAAAGAAGCACAACTCTTAGAAAATTCATGATTTAATGCCTATCAGAGAGCAAAACTGTCCCCGCTGGGCCTCCCACTATATGAATGCTGATTCAAAGACTCAGGACAGCCTTTTCTCTATATTACACCCCAAATTATCAACTGACTGCTACTGCTACTGCTGCTAAGTCACTTCAGTCGTGTCCGACTCTGTGCAACCCCATAGACGGCAGCCCACCAGGCTCCCCCATCCCTGGGATTCTCCAGGCAAGAACACTAGAGTGGGTTGCCATTTCCTTCTCCAATGCATGAAAGTGAAAGTGAAAGTGAAAAGTGAAAGTGAAGTTGCTCAGTCGTGTCCGACTCTTAGTGACCCCATGGACTGCAGCCTACCAGACTCCTCCATCCATGGGATTTTCCAGGCAAGAGAAAATTGGAGTGGGGTGCCATTGCCTTCTCTGAATTATTGTCTGAAGTGTATGTCAAAACATACATTTCTGAGCCCAATACAAGAAGTTTTAATAAAGGTGTATAAACTTTATACATGTATGAAAAAAGTGAAGTGAAAGTGTTAGTTGCTCAGTCATGTCCAACTATTTGAAACCCAATGGACTGTAGCACTCCAGGATGCTCTGTCTATGGAATTCTCCAAGCAAGAACACTGGAGTGAGTAGCCATTCCCTTCTCTAGGGAATCTTCCTGACCCAGAGATAAAACCCAGGTCCCCCACATTGCAGGCAGATTCTTTATTGTATGAGCTACCAGGGAAATCTTATATATGTATTTTTCTTATATATTTTAATAAGCATCCTAAGTGACTTTTTGACTAAAGTTTGAAAACCACTATTCTGTATCATGGGAATTCTTCTTTTAAAAGAATAAAAGTTTAACAAAGTAATATACAGGTAATATAAACTCTGACCATAGGAATATGACAGGAGCAATATATATTTTTTTAATTTTATTTTATTTTTAAACTTTACATAATTGTATTAGTTTTGCCAAATATCAAAATGAATCTGCCACAGGTATACATGTGTTCCCCATCCTGAACCCTCCTCCCTCCTCCCTCCCCATACCATCCCTCTGGGTCGTCCCAGTGCACTAGCCCCAAGCATCCAGTATTGTGCCTAGACTGGCATCTCGTTTCATACATGATATTTTACATGTTTCAATGCCATTCTCCCAAATCTTCCCACTGGGAAATCTGGTCAACCACTTGTAAAAGAATGAAACTAGAACACTTTCTAACACCATACACAAAAATAAACTCAAAATGGATTAAAGATCTCAACGTAAGACCAGAAACTATAAAACTCCTAGAGGAGAACATAGGCAAAACACTCTCTGACATACATCACAGCAGGATCCTCTATGACCCACCTCCCAGAATATTGGAAATAAAAGCAAAAATAAACAAATGGGACCTAATTAACCTTAAAAGCTTCTGCACATCAAAGGAAATTATTAGCAAGGTGAAAAGACAGCCTTCAGAATGGGAGAAAATAATAGCAAATGAAGCAACTGACAAACAACTAATCTCAAAAATATACAAGCAACTCCTACAGCTCAACTCCAGAAAAATAATTTTTTTTTTTAAATTTTCCCTGTCACTACCAGCTAGCCCTCAGATTCTGTTTATATACAGATTTCATGAAAACATTATCTATTAATTTGGATGTGGAAATTCCATAAAGAATATTCTTATTTATCAAGACTTCTAGATAAAACCCCATCAATCTATCATTAAAGTTCCAAGAAACAATTAACTTTGCATTAGGTTACAGAGAATAAATAAAAATTTTAAAAATAATCAGAAAATATATGCCTTAACAGAAAATGTAAGTATGTCAGAGATCCTATTTAAGATCAGAAGTTCAGTTCAGTTGCTCAGTCGTATCTGACTCTTAGAGACCCCATGGACTGCAGCATGTCAGGCTTCCCTGTCCATCACCAACTCCTGGAGCTTGCTCAAACTTATGTCCATTGAGTTGGTGATGCCATCCAACTATCTCGTCCTCTGTCATCTCCTTTTCCTCCTGCCCTCAATCTTTCCCAGCATCAGGGTCTTTTCCAATGAGTCAGTTCTTTGCATCAGGTGGCCAAAGTATTGGAGCTTCATCATCAGTTCTTCCAATGAATATTCAGGACTGATATCCTTTAGGATTGACTGGTTTGATCTCCTTGCAGTCCAAGGGACTCTCAAGAGTCTTCTCCAATACCACAGTTCAAAAGCATCAACTTGTTGGTGTTCAACTTTCTTTGTAGTCCGACTCTCACATCCATATATGACTACTGGAAAAGCCATAGCTTTGACTATATGGACCTCTGTCAGCAAAGTAATGTCTCTGCTTTTTAAGATGTTGTCTAGGTTGGTCATAGCTTTTCTTCCAAGGAGCAAACATTTTTTAATATCATGGCTGCAGTCACCATCTGCAGTGATTTTGGAGCCCAAGAAAATGAAGTCTCTCACTGTTTCCTTTGTTTCCCCATCTATTTGCCATGAAGTGATAGGACCAGATGCTGTGATCTTAGTTTTTTGAATGTTGAGTTTTAAGCCAGTTTTTTCACTCTCCTTTTTCACTTTCATCAAGAGGCTCTTCAGTTCCTCTTTGCTTTCTGCCATAAAGGTGGTGTCATCTGCATATATGAGGTTATTGATATTTCTCCCAGCAATCTTGATTCCAGTTTATGTTTCATTAAGCCCAGTATTTTGCATGATGTACTCTGCATATAAATTAAATAAGCAGGGTGACAATATACAGCCATGACATGCTCTTTTCCCAATTTGGAACTAGTCCATTGTTCTATGTCCAGTTCTAACTGTTGCTTCTTGATCTGCATACAGATTTCTCAGGAGGCAGGTTAGGTGGTCTGGTAGTCCCATCTCTTGAAGAATTTTCCACAATTTGTTGTGATCCACACAGTCAAAGGCTTTAGTGTAGTCAACAATGCAGAAGTAGATGTTTTTCTGGAACTCTCTTGCTTTTTCGATGATCAAACGGATGTCGACAATTTGATCTGTTGTCCCTCTGCCTTTTCTAAATCCAGCTTGAACATCTGGAAGTTCATGGTTCAAGTACTGTTGAAGCCTGGCTTGGAGAATTTTGAGCATTACTTTTCTAGCATATGAGATGAGTAAATTTGTGCGGTAGTTTGAACATTCTTTAACATTTCCTTTTGCAAGGTAGAAAATGAGGTTAGTATTGATTCTGAGCAGATTAGCAAAATTAGATGTCAGTCATCCTTTAACATTTTAAAAAGATTATTTCCCCATTTTAGTCATGGATAATAATAAAGTTTCTGTATGATCAAACAGGCTTTTAAAACTATGATCTCCTATAGTCATACAATGTAAGGACTCATCAAAAGTGCCAAGATCCTGGGATATTCATTGCTAGACCATATATGAATGTTAAAGAAAATAACACTTTCAACTTCAGGTGCAGTTTTCTTTTCATTGAAAGCATACATCAGGAAAGTTCATCAAATGCAGAATATTCTACTCTGTGTGAGTAAGTGTTAGCTAATCTGAGGATCATGTTTGTATAACTCACCTACAACTTACGGATGCAGTCCTGGTTAAATCATGCCAAACCAGCTCATAGAAATAGAACATCTGCAGGGACTCTGAATAAAAATGCTTACTAACACAATTCTCAGGGATAAATACCCTGATAAGTATAATGAGCTTCTGGGGAGGAAAGTTCAGTAGTTAGTAATGTGGAGTGCCAGAATGTCATTGTTCAGGTTAGCTAGAGGGAACACTAGTTTGTGGACACGAAATGTAGTCAGGCTGATTCAGGTTGTGCTATTCTTTTTAAAAAATTATTATTTTTGGCTAAACTGGATCTTCATTGCTGTGTGTGAGCTTTCTCTAGTTCTGGCCAATGGGGGCTACTCTTTATTGTGGGGTGCAGGCTTCTCATTGCAGTGGCTTCTCCTGTTGCGGAGCACAGGCTCTAGGTGTCCAGGCTTCAGTAGTTGTGGTACATGAGCTTAGTTGCCTCACACATGTGGAATCTTCCTGGAGCTGGGATCAAATCCTTGTCCCCTGCATCAGCAGGTGAATTCTTTACCACTGGGAACCAGGAAAATCCATGTTGTTATTCTTGATAACAGCAACAGCTCCCCTGCTTCCTCCTTTCCTTGGTTGGCACTGAACCCAAGAGGACCCAGAGATGATCTAGAAGGTATAAACAGATGAATAAACGTAAAGGCCAAAAAAACAAACACCAGACAAAACTCTGTATTTGATAACATCATCAAAGAAATAAATCAGTTTAATTTTACTTATTAAGATGGATGTATTTTCAACAAGCGTCTCCAATAGTATCTTTGGGTCAATCCAACAAAGCATTTGGGAATCAGAAGTGGAAATTTTAAAACTGGTTCACTGAGTAAGAAGATTTGTATTCATGAAAGACATGTAACTTAGATGAATTATATGTTTTGTCAGACTGGTTCAAGGCATTGTCTGAATTTAAAACAGGCTCAAAATTGGTGCCTCTTAAATGTGAGTTGAGTTCTCTTTACTGTAGAAAGACCTCATAAATCTATGTATATATGAGATTAGTAACTGGGAGTGCATAATAAGTACCAGAATGAATAAAAAGGTAATATAATCCATGCGGAGTAAGAAATACTTGTGAAGTATTAGGACAACGAAATGTGTTTAAAACACACAACCTTTTCACACCCCTTTAACTATAGGTGCAACCTGCAGTGCATCAAAAAAATAGGGTTAAGTGGAGACTTGTGTTTAAAAGTAAGACTCATCACTGTAAATGCTCTGAATGCTCTTAAATACATTTTGATGCATTTTGAGCTCCAGCATCTGTGTAAAATGTATTACTGTAGATTTAAATGAAAGGAATGTGTGCATATGATAAATATTTGCTTAAAGGCTAATTACTCTTTGATTTTTAATCTTTTCTTTGATGAGATCAGAAAAAATTTCCTGGAGGTATTGCAATTGGTAGTTCTCTTGTAAAATCTGTAAGATGTCAACATGTTTGATTTTAGAACTTGGAAGCAACACAAGTAAAGCCATGGATAAAGAAAGTGGAGCTTAGAAAAGCAATTCTGAAAAGGGAGGAATGTGAGGTAAGGCTAAAAATATGTATTAAGACTTTTCTGTAGAGTGGCTTTATTCAGTTAGGCAAAATTAGCAAAGGTTGGGGCCACTAGAGGCCTCCAAGTAACCTTGACAGATCACAGCTCATAGGCACTCGCTGCCCTCAGAAGGCAGTCACCCAGACACTGGACACTCAAGAAAGTCTACCAGTTTAGTCACCTAAACAGATTCAGTGGAAGAATGCTATAAGATAGAAGCAGAGGTGAGAGGAGTCAAGACAGGAGGAAAAACATCAGCACCAGAGTGAAAAGCGATATGGTACAGACTGAAAGAGGGAACTGAGAAAAGTTCCTTGGGAAATAAGCCAGCCAGAAATGGTCAAACTCAAACCATGGCACCCACCCCTCTTCTGGCTTGTACATCCTTTTTCTTTAAGATTTCTTTCTTTCTTTCTTTCTTTTTTTAATGTTCTGATTCTTCATTGCAGTGCCCTGGGCTTCTCGTTGCAGAGCACAGGCTCTAAGGCATGTGGGCTCAGTAGTTGTGGCACATGGGCTGAGTTGTTCCGCAGCATTGGAAGCTTCCTAGACCAGGATCGAACTAGTGTCCTTTGCATTGCAAGGTGGATGTTTAACCACTGAACCACCAGGGAAGCCCCTGCTTATACATCTTAATGTAGCTCTGCTTAAAGATCCTTGGCAAGATTCTATGAAATAACCACATTTTTATGTTTTTTGTTTCTATGAGTAAAAAGTTTTAGTGACCCTCTATATAATTTTTTGTCAGATCCATAAGCACTCTGGATTAGAGTTACTATGAACTAATGGTGGTTATAATACAATAATAACTATAATATATATATAATTTTATATATAATTTATTTGCTATATATAATATTGAAATAATTCGATCTCTGAATAGAAGTGTTGGCTGGAATTGTTTAATAAAAATTTATTCCAATTCAATCCTTGATTTTAAGTCAAATACATCTAATCAGTTTGGGCCTGGGGATAAAAATCTGGGTAGGATTCTTAAATGTTTTTATCTCAAAAATACTTTCTTGACCTTCAGTTCAGTTCAGTTCACTCACTCAGTCATGTCTGACTCCTTGCGATCCCATGAACCCCAGCACGCCAGGCCTCCCTATCCATCACCGACTCCCGGAGTCTACCCAAATCCATGTCTATTGAGTCGGTGATGTCATCTAACCGTCTCATCCTCTGCCGTCCCCTTCTCCTCCTGCCCTCAATCTTTCCCAGCATTAGGATCATTTCAAATGAGTCAGCTCTTCGCATCAGGTGGCTAAAGTATTGGAGCTTCAGCTTCAACATCAGTCCTTCCAATGAACACTCAAGACTGATCTCCTTTAGAATGGGCTGGTTTGATCTCCTTGTACTACAAGGGACTCTCAAGAGTCTTCTCCAAAACCACAGTTTAAAAACATCAATTCCTCTGCACTCAGCTTTCTTTATAGTTCAACTCTCACATCCATACATGGCTACTGGAAAAACCATAGCCTTGACTAGACAGACCTTTGTTGGCAAAGTAATGTCTCTGCTTTTTAATATGCTGTCTAGGTTGGTCATGATTTTCCTTCCAAGGAGTAAGCGTCTTTTAATTTCATGGCTGCAATCACCATCTGCAGTGATTTTGGAGCCCAGAAAAATAAAGTCAGCCACTATTTCCACTGTTTCTATTTTCCATGAAGTGATAGGACTGGATGCCATGATCTTAGTTTTCTGAATGTTGAGCTTTCAGCCAACTTTTTCCCTCTCCTCTTTCACTTTCATCAAGAGGCTCTTTAGTTCTTCTTCACTTTTTGTTCTAAGGGTGGTGTCATCTGCGTATCTGAGGTTATTGATATTTCTCTCAGCAATCTTGATTTTATTCTGTGCTTCCTCGAGCCCAGCATTTCTCAAGATGTATTCTCCATATAAGTTAAATAAGCAGGGTGACAATATACAACCTTGATGTACTGCTTTTCCTATTTGAAACCAGTCTGTTGTTCCATGTCCAGTTCTAACTGTTGCTTCCTGACCTGCAGACCCATTTCTCAAGAGGCAGGTCAGATGGCCTGGTATTCCCATCTCCATGAGAATTTTCCACAGTTTATTGTGATCCACACAGTCAAAGGCTTTAGCATAGTCAATAAAGCAGAAATAGATGTTGTTCTGAAACTCTCTTGCTTTTCTGATGATCCAGCGGATGTTGGCAATTTGATCTCTGGTTCCTCTGCCTTTTCTAAAACCAGCTTGAACATCTGGAAGTTTACAGCTCATGTATTGCTGAAGCCTGGCTTGGAAAGTTTTGAGCATTACTTTACTAACGTGTGAGATGAGTGCAATTGTGCAGTAATTTGAGCATTCTTTGGCATTTGGATCCCCCCAATTTTACAATTTTCTTTCTTTCTTCTCCTTCACAGGGATAACTCTACAATGGTTTTTCTCCATATTATATCATCTTCTAATTTCAGTTGATCAAAAAGCTATCCATTCTATTTCTCAACCATCTTTTCCAACCTTACATGTCTTTCTGTCCTTCAACTATGTCCATAATATGGGCCACTATCTTTTTTCCTTTGGGTTATTTAATAGCTTCTTAACTGGTTCTAGAGCTTCCCAGGTGGCTCAATGGGTGAAGAATCCACCTGCCATGCAGGAGACACAGGAGACGAGGGTTTAGTCCCTGGGTTAGGAAGATCCCCTGGAGAAGGACAAGGCAACCTTCTCCAGTATTCTTACATGGAGAATCCCATGGACAGAAGAGCCTGTCGGGCTTTGGTCCATAGGGTTGCAAAGAGCCGACTGAAGAGACTGAGTACATAACAGGTTCTAAGGGCTTTCCAGATGGAGCTAGTGGTAAAGAACTTACCTGCCAGTGTAGGAGATGTAACAGATGCTGGTTTGATCCCTGGGTTGGGAAGATTCCCTGGAAGAGGTCATGGCAACCCACTCCAGTATTCTGGCCTAGAGAATCCCATGGACAGAGGAGGGAGGAGGGCTAGAGTCCATAGGGTCGCAAAGAGTCAGGACTAAAGAGACTTAGCCCGCACACATATGTTACTGTTTATACCCATCTTCAGGCTTGTTCTCCTCTAATCCAGTCTTGAGGCTACAGCAAGATTATTTTTTCTAGAGTTTCGACATGATTATCCATCACATTTTTAAAATCTGTAATGGTTTTAAGGGCTCAATATACCACAGCATACTCTTACCCCTGAATTTCTCAGGCCATACTTCTCACCACTACCCTTTCACACTCTTATCTTCCAGCCACATATATCATTTTTCACTTATTAGAGCAGGCCATGCTCCCTCACATCTTTAGGCCCTTCAAAATTTTAAGCCCTTCAATCTTTGCTGTTCTGCCTAACTCCATCTTATTACGTAGGATTCATTTAGACAGCATCTTGTGGCTTTATAATAGTCTGTACTTCCCTAATATAGTATAAAGCCCATCATTCTTTGTTGTAATTGCCTCTTTGTATTTCCACTAGATTCTTAATTCCGAAAGGGCAGGATCTATTTCATTCACTAGGGAGTTTCTATATCCTAAACCAGTTCTTGATAGGTAGAACACTAAATAAATGTTTCTTACTTAAATGAACAAGTGAATGGGAACACAGAAAAGTCCTTAAGATATCCAGTGACTATCTTGTGTTCAGCGTTAATCAAAACAATTATCAGTTCTATGAATGCAATGAAACTTCAGAATACAATGACGTTAAGGAATAAAAAGCCTAGAAGATATTTAGAACACACACATATACACAAAACACATACCACAGAGTAAAATACTTCAAATTACAACACATGCCTGAATTACATTTGTTTGCCTCAAGTAAATTTAAAGACCTTTCAAACCTGACTATAACTATTGTATGAGATTCTAAATGTTAAGTGATTAAAAGGTGGCTGAAGTAACTAAATGTGAAGTGGAACAAACACACTCAAAAGTCCTCATTAAGAATTTCCTTTGAAGCCTTTCTCTTTGCTTTAGTTTT
This sequence comes from Bos indicus, assembly GCF_029378745.1. NCBI lineage: Eukaryota > Metazoa > Chordata > Mammalia > Artiodactyla > Bovidae > Bos > Bos indicus. The sequence goes on from NC_091767.1 coordinate 93,330,362, forward strand.
CTTCAGGTTTAACAAGCCACACAATATTGCAAGCTGTTTCTCAGAAAGTAAAAGCAATCACTCAAAATTCAAAATCCATTAAAGAAGACTAAAATAGTACATGCTTTCACCATATATCAAAAACACTATTACTACTACTACCACCACCATTACCACCAACACCACGGGTCCTATACTAATTATTTGTCTTTGTTCTACAAGTTCTCATCCGCAAAGTTCTAACATAGAACATACCAATATACTAGGTTATTCCATCAGAAATCTTGGATAGATGAGTAGTTAGAAAGCTGATCACCAATTAAAGAGTTTACACAAATTATTCCTGGTACAATATAATGAATATTTGACTCTGACAGCCCATGCACATTCACCTAGATTCTCCATGAGACTGTTGCTATACTCATTTGGATGTTACACTTACATATTCATACCTTGCTCACTCACTTTCAAAAATGCCCATTCATTTCACACATATTTCAGTAGGCATTCCCAATTAAAACAAATCTACAGTTCTGGAATCTTAATTTTCTTCTGAAATATCCATTAGGAATCTTTACAACATTTGCCTTTTTTTGATCATCTGGCCCCACACCATGAGGATGACAGCAGGTCTGTACTGCACATGTTAAATAATGCCAGACATTATACATGTTATTTGGTTAAAACATTGTGTACTCCAGGGAACAATCTCAACCTTGATCTTGTGTTTCTCAAAGCTAGCGTGTCATCTATAGTTCTTTAGTCTCTCAGAGTTCCATGGGTATTTATACAGGAACCTGCTGTTTATGTTAATTTGAGGTCATTGCTTCTGCTAGCTTCAGTTATCTTCCATAACTCACACTTATTAGCAATCACATTCAGTTGTCTCCTCGGTATTTGATTTGTAGTTAAACATTTTTCATACATTATGGTTACAATAAAAGATACTGACCTTTAGAAGCAGGTGAATTTGACCTGGGATTGAAGAAGTTATTTATTCCTAGATTAAGCAGGCATAATTTTTAAAAACATGACAATATCGTGCATCGAACCTGGACTGGCATGGGGAGGGAGGAGGGAGGAGGGTTCAGGATGGGGAACACATGTATACCTGTGGTGGATTCATTTTGATGTTTGGCAAAACTAATACAATTATGTAAAGTTTAAAAATAAAATAAAAAAAAACATGACAATAGAACTTTACAGAATAGTTTGAAGCTTTGGGGAATGAAGGTAAGAGGGTTTTAAATCTCTGTATTTAAATAAAGGTCTTATGGTTTCTGCACCCTGATTAAATTATGTCAGATGCTTGTAAAACATACTTGCATGCTTAGCATTATCAATTTACTTTCTATCTGGCACACTATGAAATGTGTCATATCAAAAACTGGTGTAATTCTAATTGACATTAATCCAAGTCAACTGTGGATTAGCAGTTTTGCCTCAGTGACTGCATCACGAATGGGAATGCCTAATTGCTCTAAATTTTATTTTAAAATACATTGCACCTAAAATAACCCAGCTAAAAATAGCAGCACGGTCTTTGGAATGAGTACTTATTGATCATTTACAAATGCAAGATAGAAAACAATGTAGAAATAGATAAAGACAACTGGATTCAGATTCAGAATTCAGAAATTTAGTAGATTTGCTATGAATTTGCATTGTCTTAAACCAGACAATTTGTATTTCAAGCCCTCAGTTTCTGCATCTTTAAAAGAAGTGTTGGATTGAATTATTCTTAAGTCCTTTATAGCCCTAAAATGCCTTGACTTTTAATCATTACCAATATTATCTTTTAAAATTCAACAAGATCACAATATATTCTGTTTCTTGAACATGTTTTATTTCTGCTGGAAGCTGTGCATTTGCTCAGATATTTGTCATTTTGATCATATTTTTATGCAAATTTGTATGTGTTTATAGCAATTATTTTAATAAAAATAGATACTCTGGGGCTAAGATTCAAATGGTTTATCAATTTTTTATTTGACTGTTGGAATTTAGTATCTCTAAAGTTATTGCTAATCAAATAGCATCCAGCTGACAAATTTATAACACCTAACCCAATAAATATCTGCCAAGGAACTTTTATTCAGTAGCAGGTTTGGAGGTTTCATTATTGTTTTTCTTATGTTTTGACAATTTTTGTTGGTGTGGCAATAGAAGTGAGCTTATTTCAGGGTGACATTGACATGAATCTGTTTAAATAAATTAGCATTCCAATATCACATTGACATTTTGTTGGAATAACAAGTTCATATGTCAGTGTGAACTGACCCAAATAATTTCACTAAAGTCCCTGAAAAATGCAAGGTATATTGTTAGGTATGTTTGCCACTAAGATGGAGGAGTCCTGGGTTGACATCTGTTGCCCTACTTCTGATCTTCTATTTGTGTATGTGCTGAATATTAATAGCATAGAGAGCACAGAGCAAATACTTAGGTAAAGAGAAGGAATGCAAGTTGTATTTACTATTTATGAAGATATGATTATTGGTACTTTCTTGACAAGCTATTTTCAGTGGAGTTTTTGAAGGATATAAATTATTTTACCTAGTTTACAAGGCCATTCCTGTTCTGACCCTCACCTGTCTCTTCCACCTGGTGTTCTGCTATTTCTTCATTTCTCATTTTATCTCAGGCACACTGATCTGTTTTATAGTTTTCTGAATATATCCTGCTTTCATGCCACTGAAACTATTTGCTCTTCCCTCTGCCGACTGTGGCTTTCCCTTTATTGTTCATCTGGCAAAATCTTTCTATTCCTATCTCAGCTCCAATATGACTTCACTCATCTACTCTTTTATTTAAGAAGTATTTACCAAGTACCTTCCCTGATAGCTCAGTTGGTGAAGAATCCACCTGCAATGCAGGAGAAGGCAATGGCACCCCACTCCAGTACTCTTGCCTGGAAAATCCATGGACAGAGGAGCCTGGTAGGCTGCAGTCCATGGGGTCGCTAAGAGTCGAACATGACTGAGTGACTTCACTTTCACTTTTCACTTTCATGCATTGGAGAAGGAAAAGGCAACTCACTCCAGTGTTTTTGCCTGGAGAATCCCAGGGATGGGGGAGCCTGGTGGGCTTCTGGCTATGGGATCACACAGAGTCGGACAGGACTGAAGCAACTTAGCAGCAGCAGCAGCAGCAGCATTCACCTGCAATGCAGGAGACCCCGGTTCAATTCCTGGGTCTGGAAGATCTGCTGGAGAAGGCATGGGCTACCCACTCCAGCATTCTTGGGCTTCCATTGTGGCTCATCTGGTAAAGAATCCACCTGCAATTCAGGAGACCTGGGTTGGGAAGATCCCCTGGGAGAAGGGAAAGTCTACCCACTCCAGTATTCTGGCCTGGAGAATTCCATGGGGTCGCAAAGAGTCAGACACGACTGGGCGACTTTCACCTTCACCATCACCTAGATGTGCAAGAGTCTGGGGTAGATGCTGGGAATGGTCTTAAAAGCTTATGATTAAGTGAAATAAGCCAGCAACTACAAATAGTGTAAGAGTTCAACACAGCGGACATATCGGGTGATATGAGGAGGCACAGGTAACCCTCTACAGATTAGTAGAGTCAGGGAAGGAGTGAGGGATGCTGTCCTGGGCCACCAGGATACACCCACCAGGATCAAGACAGACATCTGCTGGGTGTGTTGGCAACCAACAGCTCACAGCTGAGACCACATTAGGGGATTGCCTTTGGCCAAAGGGAGCTTTCTTGCCCAAATGTATACCTCCTTTCCTGGGGCAATTCAGTATAGCGTAGAAGAGTTCGAAGACCTGTCCTCTTTACATCAAGCCCCGACCATTGCAACCTTCTGTAGAATTATCTGAGGCCTCTGACACAGTGGCATCATTGTGCAGTTTGTACCCAATCCTGCTTTCCTCACACTTTCTGGATTTTGATCCTGAGAGCTCTTCCTAGTAAGCCTCCACAAGCAAATTTCCATATCAGAGTGTATTTACCTGGGAACCTGACCTGAGACAGAGGGAATGGTTATGGAAGAAAATTAGTATTTGGAATAATGGTGAAAGGATGAGGTGTGGAAGAAATGGGGGGAAATCTGTATAAAGAGAATCACCTATGCAAATGTCCAGGTGACATGTTTTATTTTGTTCGCTTTTTTGGCCATGAAGCTTTAATTATTTATAGTGTAAGGCAGGGGTTCCCAAACTCTGGGCCATGGACTGGTACCTTCTGTCAGATTAGTAGCAGCATTAGATTAGAAATAAAGTGCACAATAAGTGTATTGTGTTTGAATCATCCCTAACCCCCTCCCCCACAAGTTCATGGAAAAATTGTCTTTCATGAAATTGGTCCCTGGTGCCAAAAGGTTGGGGGCCACTGGTGTAAGGTGAGTAGAAAAGAGGGATGAGTCTAGGTATGATAGCAAAATCTAAATCATGAAAGACAATCACATAATTCAGTTGTACCATAGACTGGCTCTCTCTGAAGCTTGAGTATAATATTATGCAGGAGTTTGTACATCTTTACATTTCTCCTGTAGAATCTAGATACACCCCACCAAAGAAAAAAATCCCACAGGTAATCAAAGAATGCAGATTTTGCTAAGTGTATTATAGGTTTAAGAAGGACTTTTTATCTCATATTGCATAACACATAGAATCATAAATCCTTCACTGATGTATTCCCCATCTCTGACAGTTTCAAAAACACATCCATAGGTTCATTGGCATTCCTCCCATCTGTAAGTGAAGCTAATTCCCCTCCTTTTGAATGTGGAAGTAGTGACTCCCTTAATAATAACAGAAAATATCAGAAGTTATGCTATTTGACTTCTAAGGCTAGGGTGAATAATTCCTGAGTGGCAATCTGGCTAGTGATTGAAAGGATGACTTCTGCTCCACTTTCTCTCTTGGATCATTTGCTCTAAGTGATCCGTGTTTTGAGTATACTCAGTGATCCCCATGGAGAGGCCCAGCTAGAGAGGATTCACTGTGCTGGTTCCAACCTGACTGTCCCGTGAACCACCTTGGAAGCAGACACTCTAGTCTCACTCTAGCCTTTAGATGATTCCAAGGGCCCTGCCTTCCCCACCTCCTGCTACTGCCAGCTCTCAAGTTTTCCAGCTGCAGCTCCAGACATAGTGGAGCAGAAATAAGCTCTCTCGACAGTGTGCCTGTCTGAATTCCTGATTCACAGAAACCATAAGATAATAAATGATTGTTGTTTTTAAAGTGTTAAGTTTTAGACTGATTTGCTTCACAGAACTAATGCACCCTCCCAAATCCCTCTAGTCATTCAAACAATTAACAAAAAGTTCCCTTTATTCTTCTTGGTTGGATCTACTAAGCACTCCTTGCTCTAGCTCCTTTAAAGATGCATTTTTATTCTCATCATCCATCTTGGCAGAAAGATCTTTCAGTTTACCATATTCAATTGCCAAGCTTCACACAGCTGGTAAGTGACTTTGCTATAATTAAAACCACAGCTAAACTCTTAGTTATTATGCTATGCTGCTTCCCCTACCCTGGAAAATGAAGTGCAACTGGAGAACTTTAAGTGGAGGAGTGAGCATTTGTATTCAACATTGTACTGAATAGGCTAGTCAATGACATCAGACAAAAATAAATGAGGTATAAAAAAAAAATTAAAGAAAGAGAAAAAGAGATCTTGTACAGAGATGTAAAGCATGTCTACATAGACAGTAGTTCAGGCCCCAGCTTTAAAACTAACAATAACAATTTTCTTTATATTTCTTTTTTTTTTATTTTATTTTATTTTTAAACTTTACATAATTATATTAGTTTTGCCAAATATCAAAATGAATCCGCCACAGGTATACATGTGTTCCCCATCCCGAACCCTCCTCCCTCCTCCCTCCCCATACCATCCCTCTGGGTCGTCCCAGTGCACTAGCCCCAAGCATCCAGTATCGTGCATCGAACCTGGACTGGCAACTCGTTTCATACATGATATTTTACATGTTTCAATGTCATTCTCCCAAATCTTCCCACCCTCTCCCTCTCCCACAGAGTCCATAAGACTGTTCTATACATCAGTGTCTCTTTTGCTGTCTCGTACACCGGGTTATTGTTACCATCTTTCTAAATTCCATATATATGCGTTAGTATACTGTATTGATGTTTTTCCTTCTGGCTTACTTCACTCTGTATAATAGGCTCCAGTTTCATCCACCTCATTAGAACTGATTCAAATGTATTCTTTTTAATGGCTGAGTAATACTCCATTGTGTATATTTCTTTTCTTCACTGATTGATGTCGCTGAGACTTCCAAAATTGTTGAATAAAAGTGGCAAGAGTGGACGTCACCATCTAGTTCTTGATCTTAGAGGAAATGCTATCAGGTCTTCATCATAGAACATGATGTTAACTATGGGCTTGTCATATATAACTTTTATTATGATGAGGTACGTTCCCTGTACAGGCTTCCCAGGTGGCACTAGTGGTAAAACCTGCCTGCCAATGCAGGAGACATGAGAGACATTGGTTTGATCCCTGGGTTAGAAAGACCCCCTGAAGGAGGGCATGGCAATCTCCTCCAGTATTCTTGCCTGGAGAAACCCATGGACAGAGGAACCTGGTGGGCTACAGTCCATAGGGTTGCAAAGAGCTGGATATGACTGAGCACACATGCACTCATGTTCCCTTTATGCCTACTTTCTTTTTTTTTTTAATATAAATTTATTTATTTTAATTGGAGGTTAATTACTTTACAATATTGTATTGGTTTTGCCATACATCAACATGAATCCGCCACAGGTATACACGTGTTCCCCATCCTGAACCCCTCTCCTTCCTCCCTCCCCATACCATCCCTCTGGGTCGTCCCAGTGCACCAGACCCTAGCATTCAGTATCATGCATTGAACCTGGACTGGTGATTCATATCAAAAGGGTTTTTATTACAAATGAGTGCTGAATTTTGTCAAAAGCTTTTTCTGCATCTATCTAGATAATCATATGGTTTTTATTTTTCAATTTTTTAATGTCATGTATCACATTGATTAATTTGCAATATTGAAAAATCCTTATACCCCTGGGATAAATCTCACTTGATCATGGTATATGAACCATTTAATGTGTTGTTTGATTCAGTTTGTTAGTATTTGGTTGAGGATGTTTGCATCTATTGGGCTTCCCTCATAGCTCAGTTGGTAAATCATATGCCTGCAATGCAGGAGACCTGTGTTTCATTCCTGGATCAGGAAGATCCCCTGGAGAAGGAAATGGCAACCCACTCCAGTATTCTTGCCTGAAGAATCCCATGGACAGAGGAGCCTAGCAGGCTACACCCCACGGGGTTGCAAGAGTTGGACACGACTTAGCGACTAAACCACATTTGCCTCTATGTTCATCAGTGATCTTGACCTGAAGTTTTCTTTTTTTGTAATATCTTTGTCTGTTTTTGGTATCAGGATGATGGTGGTATCATAGAACGTACATGGAAATGTTCTTTCCTCTGCAACTTTTTGGAAGAATTCAGGATAGGTATTAACTCTTCTGTAAATGTTTGATAGAATTTACCTGTGAAGCCATCTGGTCCTGCACTTTTGTCTGTTGGAAGTTTTCAATTTCAGTACTTGTGATCAATCTGTTCATATTTTCTCCTTCTTGCTGATTCAGTCTTGGAAGACTGCACCTTTCTAAGATTTGGTCCATTTCTTCTAGATTTTCTACTTTATTGGCATATAATTCCTTGTAGTAATCTCTTATGATCCTTTCTGCAGTGTCAATTGTTCAGTTCAGTTCAGTCGCTCAGTCGTGTCCAACTCTGTGCGACCCCATGAATCACAGCACGCCAGGCCTCCCTGTCCATCACCAACTCCCGGAGTTCACTCAAACTCATGTCCATCGAGTCAGTGATGCCATCCAGCCATCTCATCTTCTGTCGTCCCTTTCTCCTCCTGCCCCCAATCCCTCCCAGCATCAGGGTCTTTTTCAATGAGTCAACTCTTCACATGAGGTGGCCAAAGTACTGGAGTTTCAGCTTCAGCATAAGTCCTTCCAATGAACACCCAGGACTGATCTCCTTTAGGATGGACTGGTTGGATCTCCTTGCAGTCCAAGGGACTCTCAAGAGTCTTCTCCAACACCACAGTTCAAAAGCATCCATTCTTCGGTGCTCAGCTTTCTTCACAGTCCAACTCTCACATCCATATATGACCACTGGAAAACCATTGCCTTGACTAGACAGACCTTTGTTGGTAAAGTAATGTCTCTGCTTTTGAATATGCTATCTAGGTTGGTCATAACTTTCCTCCCAAGGTCTTTTAATTTCATGGCTACAGTCACCATCTGCAGTGATTTTGGAGCCCAAAAATATAAAATATGACAGTGATTTCCACCGTTTCCCCATCTATTTCCCATGAAGTGGTGGGACCGGATGCCATGTTTGTGTTTTTTACTGTTTTATTTTTTCTTTTGTTTGATTTCTAATCTCATCGCCTTGCAGTTGAAAAACCTGCTTGATATGATTTAAGTTTTCTTATAGAGTCCTGCTTTATGGTCCAACATGTTGTCTGTCCTGGAGAATGTTCCATGTGCACTTGAAAAGAAGTGTATTTGACTGCTTTTGGTTGGAATACTCTATAAATATCACTGGGTCCATCAGATCCAATATGTCTTTTAAGGCCTGTGTTTCCTTCTTGATTTTCTGTCTGGATGTTCTGTCCATTGATATAAATGAGGTGTTTAAATTCCCCCATTATTATTATGTTACCATCAATTTCCCCTTTTACGGCTGTTAGCATTTGGCTTTTATATTGAGGTGCTTCTATATTGGGTGTATATATATTTATAATAGTTATATATACTTCCTTGATTGATACCTTGATTAGTATGTAGTGCCCTTATTTGTCCCTTGTAATTACTATAAATCTGTATTTATTCCATAAGGCAGTTGTCATATATTTTCATAATTTGGTTCTGTCTAATTTGCAGGCTGCAGAATCTTCCTGGTCCTGGATTTTGCAGTGTTATTGACATCTAGTTCTTAAAAACTTCAACAATATGTTATATCTAAGTCGTATCATATATGGAATTTTTTGTGCATTTTCAATTGTGATATACCAGATTTCTAAAAATCAGTCTAAACTCTAGCATTATATTTAGTAAATTTCCCATGATTGCAACTCATCTTCACTAGCTAAATATGTGTAAAACAGTAAGTATGACATGATAAATCATCCTATTAAAGTATCTTTAAGGAGATAACTATCTCTAATTATCTTTAAAATAGCGAAAACCATCTGTGGTTTGCTTCCATTTGGCAATTGAGGACAAGGGTTTTGATATTTAAGTGGAATAATGGGTAAATATTAAAAAAAATAAATAGTATCCCAAATAAAATGGGAAAGTATAAAATTGTTTTATATCTCAGTAGAGCTGAGCTCCTTCCAAGCATTATCCTCAAACTACCCCTGGACATCTTGGTTACTCCATGTGGAAGTGAAAATTAATTTCACCATTAAAGTTGTTTTATCTGCTTTCTTCACTATTTCTTACCATCATCCGTGATATTTGCTGAAATTTGAGTCTCCAGTTAAATATCATTGAATTTAATTTTGCCCTGATGCATGATTATTGTCCCTGTTTTACAGATCAGGAAACTAAGCCTCAAAACGTTAAATTGCTTGAGATCACAGTGCTTACAAATGAGTAACATGATCTAAAAAGAGTAGTACCAGATATTTGGGTTCTAGCTTTGACTCTTCCATCGTGGCACTTTGGACAAGTCATTATTTCTCTCTGGGATTTTTTCAACTATCTGTGAAACAAGGTTCTGGACTCTTAAAAATATTTTTGTGGTTTCTTCAAGCCCTAAAATATTATGAAGTTCTGAAAAGAATGATATGAATAGTGAAAATTTCAGCCACCTGAAAATGGAGTTATTAATGACAGGAAGGGAGAGAGGAACATTTGGAATTTATAAAAGCTCTTTATTTTCATGCCCTATATTTTCACAGGTTGTCTCAGTTTTATACATTTTACTCAAGGCTACTTATTAAAAGTGTTACCAAGCGGATGTTTTAACATAATTACATAAAACTATTCATAATTTTTAGAATGTGAAAGCTCTGGAACATTTCTCTGTCTGATCATTAGTTATAATTTTGGTCAAGAAATGTGGTTTCTATGACTAGTTATATATAATGCTAGGCCTGCGTGAAAAATAAAGTAAAAAGATAGATAAGGATCTGTAGACTTATATGTTGAGTTTGACCAACCTGTGTCTTTCAATATGTTTGTGTAATAAATGAGGATTTCTTCAAGTAAGAAAATTCACAGGGCTGAATATCTCAAAAACAAAGCAGGATAATTAACAGAACACTCAGAGAGTAGGGAACACACTCCCTAAATCCTATAGCACCCTTCCAACACAGGAAAATGCACATAATGTACCCCCCTTTTTTCAGAGAACAAAAGAGAATAGACTGAAAAGGGTAAGTGCAGAATAACACACAAAATACCTCATTGAATTAGATATCTGAGTTTTTACTCTACTTCCAAATCATTTCAGTTTCAATTCCATAGATTGCTCTCATGCAGGTTGATATATTTAAAATTTCTTGGAATTATTGGGCTGTCTCTTAGTTTTCATTACCTACAAACAATTTCTTGTTTCTGCTTCCGAGAGCACTAAAACTACAACATAGAAACCAATGGACATTGTATCTATATGGTGATGTTTAAGTTGCATGATATTTCCATACCTCATCTTTCTCCTATATATAGTAAAGAAAGCAGTAACTTCTACATAGGTAGGGTCATCTTGAAAATAAAATGAATCATACTGACATCTTAGATAAATATCATTCAACCCGTTTGGGAAACCAACGTCAATATATGGACAAGATATAGTGAAAACTTCTCAAGCATTGGAGATATAAAAGATAACTTAAAAAATACATCTTCCCAATAGTTAAACTTCTTTCCATTCCTTGGATAAATTGACATTGCTATGTAAACAATTTTTTTGCAATTTTGGATATAATTTTCTATTGGTTTACTTTTCATTTTCCTAATTACTATCATAATTGAAAACCATCTGTGGTTTAATATTGATATTTTTTCAGGATTTTTTTTATCATATTTATATTATTATTGTTATTTTTCAATCACTGAATTGTGACCTCCATGAAATGCAGCACACCAGACTCTGTTCCTCACTATCTCCCAGAGTTTGCCCAAGTTCATGTTCATTGAATTAGTGATGTTATCCAGCCACTTCATCCTCTACCACCCTCTTCTCCTTTTGCCTTCAATTCTTCCCAGAATCAGGGTCTTTTCCAATGATTTGGCTGTTCACATTAGGTAGCCAAGTATTGAAGCTTCAGCTTCAGCATCTGTCCTTACAGTGAATATATTCAGGGTTGATTTCCTTTAGGATTGATTGGTTTTATCTCTTTGCTGTCCAAGGGACTCTCAAGAGTCTTCTCCAACACCACAGTTTAATAGTATCAATTCTTCATCGCTCAGCCTTCTCTATAGTCCAACTCTTACATATGTATATGACTACTGGAAAGACTATAGCTTTGACTATATGACCTTTGTCAGCAAAATGACGTCTTTACTTTTTAATATGCTGTCTAGGTTTGTCACAGCATTCCTTCCAAGAAGCAAGCGTCTTCTAATTTCATGGCTGCAGTCAACATCTGTAGTAATTTTGGAACTCAAGAAGAGAAAATCCTCCCTGCTTTCAATTTTCCCCCATCAATTCATCATGAAGTGATGGGACTAGATGCCATGATCCTATTTTTTTTTAATGTAGGGTTTTAAGCCAGCTTTTGCATAGACTAGCCAGATTGACACATAAAATTTAGCCAAAATACTTACACCTTACTTTTTAGAGTTAAATTGATACAGCTCTTCATGAGGATCATATCTGTTAGCTTAGCCTTGGCTAAGCTATAAACGTTATGGAGTCTAAGGGGCCAAGAAAACACATGTCTATTCCTCACATATCCTAACCATCTTTCTTGTGTTGTCTACAGCTCTGCTCCACGCTGTCTTCTTTTTAGGACCTAGGTGGGTGAAGCTACATCTAGCTAAAACACTGCCAGTCTCATGCAGAAGGAAAAGAGAGATGATAAACCCTATGCTGACTCTTAAAGTTTTTACCTATGTTACTTGTATTTGTATTGCATTAGACCCAGCAAGTGACTTGGCCAAGCCTAATACTTAGCAGGTGTTGTGTGAATATACAATCTCCAGCTAGGCAGAGCATGGCAAGTCATGTGGTCAAGTCTAACATCAAGGAGAGAGTAATGTATAATCCTCCCTTAGGACGGGAAAGCAAATAATTATGATGTTTATGATAAGTGTAATTTTCTAATATTATAAAACATGTTTTCAAATGTTTAAACAGTCTATAAACTTTCTATAAAATTATCCTCAGTGAATATTCATTATGAAAACAAGGACTTATAGAAAGTGATGTTAACTTCAGTGTATTTATAGTAGGATAAGATTTTTTTAATATTCTTTTTCAAGGTACAAAAGTGGTTAGTAGTTTTAAATTTATTCTCCTACTTAATTGTTTATATATTCTGATTAATTCTATAATTAGTAAGTTTAATAAATATGGCTTTATGAAATATAAACTATTCAAGATAAATATGTCAAATAATTATGGTGTTAAATTGTTTCCAGCTCCCCTCCCACCCAATCCTTGGTAATTAGAAAATAGAATGAGCATAAAAATGGCAAAGTATGCATTACTACTGAAAGCTAGGGAAACTTTCCACTCAAATTTTAGAAAATATGTTATGTCTAATTTGGACATTTTAGGAAATAACATTGTGGGCAGCTTGATACCCACCTTCCAAATAAAGAATGTATTCTCTTTGGAGAAAAATAAAAGGGTGAGCCTGTATTCCAAGGATATTTACACAGTTTTGGAGGTATGAGAATTGTAGGACATGAGAAATTTAAAGACTATTTTACTTGAAGACCCTCTTGTTGCTGTAAAATATAGAATTTGAGGGTATCTGAGCTGATGTAAGAACTCGACCCATGTCCTCATACACAAAGCATGTAATGATGGTTATGTGACAAAGAAATATCTACTAATAGCATAAAGAATATTTAAAATAGAAAATTTGTTATAAACTGTATCATCTTGCAGCACAAGTTTGAGGAGACTTTGTCATTTTAAGATAGAAATGGGAAGGGACATAACACAAACCCATGAGTCAAGAAAGCAGAAATCCAACTTCACATCCCAATTTCCTTGCATATTTTGATATTTGGCCAAAAGAGGGATGAAGGAATAGAACATCTGGTCTTTCAAATCCAGTTGTCTTGAAGGAATGGCCTCACCAAAACTCGCTCAACCTGCCCTCTACATTTAAGACCCATTGCCCCATCAACAAGAATTAGGAATTAGTCACATTTCAGGACATAGACTTAATATGCCAGATTTGTATGGAGAGGAGCATACCTAATTTCTTTTCTATACTTTTCCTTCTTGAGGCTTATCTTTTCAGTTTCTTAGTTATCCCCCCTCCCCCCATAAAAACAAAACACTCCCAGCTTCTTTCTGACTCCATAGTCTCCAACTTCTTACTTGAAAGAATAACATTTCTTATGAATCTGACCCTTCACCCCTGTGTTTTCCTTTTGGCCCTCCCTAGTCATCCATATCTCAGGGACAGCGGAGCCTGGTGGGTTGCCATCTCTGGGGTCGCACAGAGTCGGACATGACTGAAACAACTTAGCAGCAGCAGCAGCAGTAGTCATCCATTGGAGAAGGCAATGGCACCCCACTCCAGTACTCTTGCCTGGAAAATCCCATAGACAGAGGAGCCTGGTAGGCTTCAGTCCATGGGGTCGTGAAGAGTCAAACACGACTGAGCAACTTCACTTTTACTTTTCACTTTCATGCATTGGAGAAGGAAATGGCAACCCACTCCAGTGTTCTTGCCTGGAGAATCCCAGGGACGGGGGAGCCTGGTGGGCTGCCATCTATGGGATCGCACAGAGTCAGACATGACTGAGGTGACTTAGCAGCAGCAGCAGCATAAAGAAAGAAGTTAGGAATAATTTTAGGAGTTAATGACTGTTCTAGTAAGACTAAAGTCTACAAAGCTACATCAAGAAAAATGGCAGACTCTAGGTTGTTCTCCCGGGAACAATCCAATGAAAGTAGAGAGTCTACTTCCTGAGGTATCAAAAGACAAAAGTGAAAAAAAAAAAAAAAAAAGATGTAAACTTTATGGCAGGCAATATATGCGTTATTGGTCTCCTATATTTCCTACTAAAGGTTTATAAACATACACACACATGCACACACACACCCCATAAGAAACACCCAAAGATAACAATTGCCTGTATCATGGCCCTAAAGAAGTCTTCCCTAGTGGCTCAGATGGTGAAGAGTCTGCCTGCAATGTTTGAACCCTAGGTTTGAACCTAGGTGCAATCCCTGGGTCGGGAAGATCCCCTGGAGAAGGGAATGGCAACCCACTGCAGTATTCTTGCCTGAAAAATCCCATGGATGGAGGAGCCTAGCAGGCCCCAGTGGATGGGATCACAATGAGTCTGACACAACTGAGCAACTAACACACTCACACTAAAGAAGGCTGGGATCTGAACCTCTGACTTGGGGCAGAGTTCAGTCTTAAACCTAATGGTGCAGTTATGTGTAAACCCAGTTTCTGGTCTCCTCGACATAAATCTGTTTCCACTCTTACAGAGTGGGCAGCTTATTTCTGGTATCTGTTTAGGGAATAGAAAGACATATTTTGGGCCCCATTCAGTGCAGTCTTGCTCTCTACTTCAAGACTGATACCCACCTCCATCCTCAGTTTACATGCGGTTCTTCGTTTTAAGGAACAGACCCACATGAGTTTAAAGACCTCAAGTCCAAAGGCCTACATTTTGTGTTCACAGTCCCCCCTGTGTTATGTACTTTCAACCCCTGTTTACTATCTTGGTTTCTCTGTCTCAGAGACATGATGATTTTCCTTTCTTGGCTGCAAAAACGCCTATGTATATGTCTGTATTAAAATACGGAATCATCAAGTTTGATGCAATAGGGGAGCATTTTAAAATATCCAGTGCTTTTTATATACATACAGATGACTTTATAGAGAAAATGTTCTTTTTCTCTCCCGTTTTACTTTCTCTTATTAGAGTGAGTCTTGGGTGGCCCTATAAGGCATGGTTCATAGTTTCACTGAGTTAGACAAGCCTGTGGTCCATGTGATTAGATTGGTTAGTTTTCTGTGATTCTGGTTTTCAGTCTGTCTGCCCTCTGATGGAGAAGGATAAAAGGTTTATGGAAACTTCCTGATGGGAGAGACTGTCTGAGGGGGAAACTGGATCTTGTTCTGTTGGGCAAGGCTGTGCTCAGTAAATCTTTAATCCAATTTTCTTTTGATGGGTGGAGCTGTGTTCCCTCCCTGCTATTTACCTGGGGCCAAACTATGCTGGTAAAGAAGACACTTTACCATCTGAGCCACCAGGGAAGTCAAACTATGGTGGAGGCAATGAAGATACTGGGAACCTCCTTCAAAAGATCCCATGCGTGTACTGCTACACTCAGTGCCCCCAACACAGCAGCAGGCCACCACTGACCCCACAGGCTCCACTGGAGACTCCTGGACACTCACAGGCAAGTCTGGGTCAGCCTTTTGTGGGTTCACAGCTCCTTTCTCCTGGGTCCTGGTGCATACAAGGTTCTGTTTTTGCCCTCCAAGAATCTATTTCCCAGTCCTCTGTAAGTTCTGGCAGCTCTATGGTGGGGTTAATGGTGACCTCCTCCAAAAGGGCTTATTCCATACCTAAGTTTGCTGCACCCAGAGCCTCTGTCCCTGTGGCAAAGAATCAGACACCACTGAGCAACTGAACTGATTAGAGTGAGTCAAAGGTGGCCTCTGTGTATTGGACCTTCGATTGTTTATTTCTTTACTGGAGACGAGCCCTGTTACCTCAAACGCTTGCCAGTGCCAAACAAACTTTTCCCCATCCAATTGTTTAAAAAAAAAATACTCAAACAATCAAACTTTTTCTTTGGAGTTTTCTGACCCAAAGATTCTTTCCCATTCTGTAGTGACATCATCTCAGTTCAGTTCAGTTCAGTCCCTCAGTCATGTTTGACTCTTTGTGACCACATGGACTGCAGCTCTCCAGGCTTCCCTGACTATCACCAACTCCCAGAAATTTCTCAAACTCATGTCCAACGAGTCAGTGATGCCATCCAACCATCTCATCCTCTGTCATCCCCTTCTCATCCTGTCTTCAATCTTGCCCAGCATCAGGATCTTTTCCAGTGAGTCAGTTCTTTGCATCTGGTGGCCAAAGTATTGGACATCATCTAGATAAGTATAATCCTCTCTGATATCTCTCTCCCTGGAAATTTCCATTGTGCTTCTCCTTTTATTGGTTGGGACCCAATGCAGTAGCCTCTGGACAGATTCCTGCTTGTGGGACTTCCTCTCTTATGAAGCCCTATTCAAGCGTCTCCCCAAAGTGCTTACTGTATGTTTCTATCTCTTGTGGTCACATCTTTTCCCTTGATCATCCCAAAATTCTTTTAATCCCTCCAGCCATACATGAGGTTCCAATTTCATGTTTTTAGTTTCAGATCCAAGCTTCTGTTTCCATCATTAATTCCAAGATTTTTAAGTTAAATCCATTTGTAAGGCCATTTCTCTCCCCTGCACCACCACCCCCCCCCCCACCCCGCATAGTCATTTTGTACATTTTAAGCATGTTCATATGGTTTCATCCAAAACCAAAATAAAATGAGAGTAGATACCTATTGAAAATAGGTTATGAAGAAAAGGCTTGAGGAAAGCAATCTAGTTTTATTAATAGCCAAATATGATTCAAATAGAAATCTCTCATGGTAGCTACTTGCAAATCAAATCAATTGAGCAAAGTTTATTCTGGTAAAATAATTCCACAGAGAGACACATAATTAAATTGTTCCTTTCCTTTATCCATGCAAAATACAAATTATAAGAATTTACCTGTATGGTAATTTAATTATATATATATATATATATATACATATATAAGAGACTCCAAACAGCACCAGATTTCTTTTTCTCTAACAGCAGTTTAATTTTGAGGGATATAGAACGTGTGTATTACATCCTTATAACAAAAAGAAAATCTCAAAGAACTACCTTGAAATATTTTTGATTGCAAGATATCACATCCAGCATAAAACATTCTGATAATACTATATTTCATATTATAGTTTTTACAAGTACTTGTTGCCAAGGAACAAAATTATCTTATGAAAATTTTATTAAATTGAGATTTCTACATATTAAGGAAGTGATTAGAATTATTTCTCAGGGTCATTATGGAGCTCAAATTTTATACATTACTGTCTTTTTTATCCTTAGTGTCTTTTTATAACAAACACAAAATAAAAATTGAGTATTTAATATCATATGAAACATTAAATAGCATACAATCTGATAATAGAACTTCTGATTACACAGAAATAATTTGCATAAACTATAAACTTATCTTTTGAAAAGTGTATCCTAGATTTTATATTGTAATTCAGTTTTAAAGTTTGTATTAGGGGATGTTAATTCAAATGCTTTTAGCAGGCAAGCAGGTAATATAAATGCATAAGACGTTAGAGATAAATAACAATTGAATGAGGTAGCTACTATGGTCAAGAATAGAATGCATGTCTGACCTAAAGGCATTAGAATTATTTTATTATTTAATAGTTTCCTAATCCGCAAATCATCTGATATTATCACTGCATAAGTTTGCCCCCAAGATTTTCAAAATTATTTCACATGAATTATTTCAATTGAATCTTACAATCTTATATGCAGTTTACCTTCATTATCTGATAATAGATAAGAAATTTGTTAACTTTCCATGAACTCCCTCTGAAATTATATACATAGGCCAAGTTGCAGACAATATAGATACAGTTCTGAGAGATACTCTTCAGCACTAGTCTGCAACATGAACTACACCAAGAGCTCTCATGTGGTCAACTCTACTACTGTTGGCCTACTAGCACTTTCTTCAGGTTGGGAGGGGACATGAAAGAAAAATCAAAATAGAGGCAGAATTGCCAAGAGAGCTGTCTAAAATGGATACAGGAGACCAAGTGTAACTTATGCACATTATAAACTTGGTGAAATCTGACTTTTTAACCACTCAGTATCCTAACAAAAACATCTAGAATATCTAACAGAAACTCAAGATATTTATCAGACCATTACCTTAAAATAACTTGTGACAGCTTATCTACTTATGGGACCCTACCTTAAAACAACACATGATTCCTTATTGACAAATATTCCTAGAGTCAAGCACAATTATCTCTGAGCATCCTTAACAAACCTTGCTGTTTTTTGTCTTTATAAGCCCCTGACTCTCTTCCCTGGAACACTTTTTCGGTTTTTCCCATGTCTCTGTTTTCCAAATTTCCAAGTTCTTAAGATCTTTTGCTCTTTTCAACCTCAATACTAATTAATGTTCAACAGAAAGCAAACCTAAACAGGGAAAAAATAAAAGGTAGAATAAATGGATATTTGCTCTTAAAATTTCTGTTATCAAAGCATACAGTGAAGAAACACTCCTCTGATGTATGTAAATGCCTTTGACTGTGTAGAGATAGGTAGAGACATTAATATAGTTATGTTGTAATTGGAGCTGGGATTCAGAGGTCCAGAGTGGGATGATACAACTCTTCTGACCTAAGCTGCATGGAATTCTTTAGAATCCTGTTCGTGTCAGTGTCTTGCTATGAATATAGAGGTCACAACAAAACTAATCTTATGCTGACCCTCAAAGAACTAAGGGAATGGGGATTCCGGTGAATAGGATCCAGCACCTGCATCATAAGCGATCCAAAGAACCACATGGCTCTGCTCCACCAATCACCTGGTACTTTTCAAAATATCAGCTACATTAAATAAATGGGTTGCAGTTTTCCTCTTAGTTAGTAATGTGTAGAATGTGTAGTTTTCAGTTAGAAGTTTTAACAGGAAAGGTTTATCAGTCCTCTTATTTCAAGTCAGTGAGCATATTCCAAAGGCACTCACGGTTTCATTTTTTAATTATTAAGGCATATGAGAGGAAAAACAGTGACACAAACTTACTTATTCAAAAGTAACTTATAAAAATAATTTTAATTATTCCTATGACCA
Organism: Bos indicus; assembly: GCF_029378745.1. NCBI lineage: Eukaryota > Metazoa > Chordata > Mammalia > Artiodactyla > Bovidae > Bos > Bos indicus. The sequence continues at coordinate 93,349,467 of NC_091767.1, forward strand.
CTGAAAATCCCCAAATATATGATTCAACAGCAATACCCTAAAAATTCAGGAACAAGAGATTTTCTATCCCACTGTATTTTTCACAGGCAATATGTCGATTTGGCTAACAATCTTTTAAGCCCCCACAGAGTACAAATTAACATAAACATTAAGAGTTGATGCAATTACCACAAACCTCTCTGAGTATACATAGTCTTAAAGAAAAATAAGGATTTCTGCAGAATGTGCTTTTTGCATTCACTATTGCTAATTTATTTCCTTTGTATTTTTATCTGTCATAAATGCATTCAGGGAAAAATCAATAAATATAACAAATTTAAATGTTTGATCAGTGAGTTGTGTGCATGTAATGAATCAAGGAGACTTCATTTTCCATTTTAGTTGTATGATTTGATTGTTAATAAAAGATATATTTTTATAGGGAAATGAGTGTGATGATTGAGAAAAAATATATATTTTTATAGAAAAATCACTTTATTAATATAGAATTTTTAATAGGCATACTAAGAAAAATTATTAACCATATATAAATAAATATGTGTTTTGATAAATAAGCATAAGAAGCATTTAATAAAGATGTTAATTTGATTCTCTTACTATTTTCAGCCAAAGGTAAGAAAAAAATGAAAATCTCTAAATAGTTTAATCATACAAAGACAGTTTCATAAAAACAATATATTCCATGAATGCATTATGCCCTATTAGTGCTAAATTTCACCTAAGTTAGTGAAATACATGTCCCAAAGAAATTCAGCAATAATTTCTCAACTATATAAATATTTTAGTCTAGAAAATTTCAGAAACAAAATTACTCCTCCAATGATTTGCTTTTTAAGAAAGTAAAGATTTAATATTTACAAAGTAATATTTTCCAAATTGTGTTCCAAAAATCTCAGAGGCCCCAGTCAATATATTATAACTATATGTACAAAAAAGGATGAGTTGTGAGAAGCATATATGCAAATTCATATAACTGTTGTTGTTCAGTCACTCCCAGAGTTTGCACAAACTCATGTCCATTGAGTCGGCAATGCCATCCAACTGTCTCATCCTTTGTCACCCTGTTCTCCTCCTGTCCCCAATCTTTCCCAGCATCATGGTCTTTTCCAATGAGTTGGCTCTTTACATCAGGTGGCCAAAGTATTGGAACTTCAGCTTCAGTCTCAGTCCTTCCAATGAATATTTAGGATTGATTTCCTTTAGGATTGATTGGTTTGATCTCTTTGCTGTCCAAAGGACTCTCAAGAGTCTTTTCCAATACCACAGTTTAAAGCATTTTTAGTTTTTCATTACTTTTATAAGTAATATTGACCATTCCCCATATATTTATACTTGTTCTTTCATATGTATTAATGCCTATGTTCTGGTTATTGATTTTTCATAATTGTTAAATCGTTCTTCCTTATCTTGAATGAACTAGTTCCCAGTTAATCTCTTTTAGCCAAGAACAAGCTCACAGATAAATTTACTTACAAAGTCTAGATTTTTTCTGGTTGTTTGCTTTTTGATACTTTTGACCAGTTGATCACCCTCTTTCCTTAATCTTGGATAGCATTGAGTTTTTAAAATTGAGAGACTTTCAACATATAAATTTGTTCTGGTTTTTATTATTCTTATTTAGAAAATTAAGTAGTAATGTCCAAAGCAAAAATATTATACTCAAAAATATACTTTGACAGCTTTTCCACATTTTGTTCATATTAATCTAATTAATGTCACTATTATAACTTTACGCAGTTGTTGGACCTGGATTAGAATTCTATGCAAACTTTTCCACCTTATGGAATTCCATTAATATGAAAAGAATCCCTTGGAAAGAGTTGAAAAAGAATCAGTATGATGAAGTCCCCATGAAAGTGAGAGGGGATGGAGTATGATGTACAATTTAGAGCATAAAGAGCAGAAAAAGTGAAAGGAACTGTGGATGGATTTGCATACAGATAATTTTATATGGTGAAAGTAGGACATTTTGTCAGTTTTTGCCTAAGTCTTCTCTTTACTCTCTAAAGTAGAAAACATATTTTGCTACAGATGGTGATAGAAGAGTTGATATGATGGATTTGATTTTGTTGTGTCAGTTTAGCTAAGCTAGAAGTAATTTCTGAAAATTTCTTCCCTTTCAGGCTTTAAGGTTGGCTTCAAGAGATGTTTGCATGGCATTTGGAAAGTGGAAGGTAAGTGGCTACCATTATTCTCTGAAGGTTGGTGTTAGACATGAGACTTTATTGCCGCTTGTATACATTGCAGTTCATTTGCTAGGTTGCCTTAGTGGCGCAGCAGCCAGCCTACATAACTCCTTCAACTCCTACTGGATCTCTTATCTCATCCTTCAGTTTCTCCAAGTCTGGGAGAAGTATGCATGCAACTCTGTGGTAAAGGTTATAATTTTCTGCAAATCACCATGTCATCATTTTTGGAGATGGTGAGAGACAGATATGGGTTCCATTTTTTTTTTTTTCCTCAGGATTTGCAGTTTATCCTTGTTATCTCCTACTTCCTCTTCCTGTGCCACTTTGCTTCCAGTTACTGGCCTAAAGAAGTACAGTATCTCTGGGCCCTTACCAAACTCAGAAGCAAAAACCTTCTATAGAATTTTACACTAGGTTCAACAATTGCATAGATATATAACCACTCTAAAGTGTGAAGTGACAGTCACTCAGTTGTTCTGACTCTTTGTGATCCTGTAAACTGTAGCCCACCAGGCTTCTCTGTCCATGGAATTCTCCAGGCAAGAATACTGGAGTGGGTTGCCATTCCCTTCTCCAGGGTATCTTCCTAACCCAGGGATCAAACCTGGGTCTCCTGCATTACAGACAGATTATTTACTATCTGAGCTACAGGGGAAGCCTGTATAGCAAGTCCCTTATTCTATACTACTCATTATTCACTATATTACTGTTGAATCAAATTGTGTCTGTATAGTTGGTATACTTTGATATTTCAAGGATGTTTTAGTTTTAACTCAGCAAAAAGTGAGAGAAAAGTAGTTCAAAATAGTTTGAAGAAGAAAAAAAAATAACATGCCTGGATAACTTAACTGTGGATTACCAAGTTCATATGACTTTAATCACATCTGGCTCAAAAGATTTTATCAGATCTTCCTCTCCATTTCTTGTTTCAGTTTCCTCTTTGCATTGGCCACATTTTCCATGCTGATTTTCTTGTTAAATGACAATTGGAATCTCTAGGTTTGTATTGTATTAAACTAGCAACTATAGAAAGAAGAAAAGGCATTTCTTTTCCAATAGTTCCAGTCAGATTATTAGATTTGTCTGTTCATTGCCAGCTTGAATCATGAGTTCTTCCCTAAATCAGTCACTGACAGTGCTATAGAATGTATTGATTGGCTGAGCCTGGGTCATGTGTCCATCTCTGAAATTCTGAAGTGGGTCAGGTCAGACTAAAAGCAATGGTATATTTTGATTATGAAAGGAAAGTAGTTTTCTAAGGGAAAAAAATCAACACAATGTTCTCAGGAAATGGCAGAACAGATGCTAGTTTGGGAAACTCAACAAAGTTTACTACAAGAAAATAGACAAGATTTGACACACTAGCTTGGAGGATGGGAGGTAAAACTTAATAGATACACAGAGAAGGATTTATAGACAACATTAAGGGCCTAGCTATAACTGGAATCTTTATAGTAATTTTGACTGTCAGGACCTTGGTTGGCCACATCTGTACATGACTACTTATAAAACCATAGCTTTGTCTATTTGGAAAGTTAGTAGAAGTTTCTAATATCTAATCAAACAATATCTAATAAATAATCTAGAATATATCTTCAAATGTTTATGATTTTTAATACTGTAATTGTTCTGTGAAGTTTTCCTTTCTCTCTTTTTAAAATCTGAGATAATTAGGTAGCATATAGATATATTATGCCCTAGTGTATTGGGGAATATATTTCTGTTATGTTTGCTGGTTTATTTATACAACTTATAGGGATTTCTTGGAGAAGGAAATGGCAACCCACTCCAGTACTCTTGCCTGGAAAATCCCCTGGACGGAGGCGCCTGGAAGGCTACAGTTCATGGGGTCGCTGAGGGTCGGACACAACTGAGCAACTTCACCTTCACTTTTCACTTTCATGCATTGGAGAAGGAAATGGCAACCCACTCCAGTGTTCTTGCCTGGAGAATCCCAGGGATGGGGGAGCCTGGTGGGCTGCCATCTATGGGGTCGCACAGAGTCGGACACGACTGAAGCGACTTAGCAGCAGCAGCAGCAGGGATTCCTTGTATTCTAGTTTTCCACTCAAAACTTGATACAAATTTTTACATTTCATTTTGGCTTCTAATATTAAAGAGGATACATCTAAAACCTATATTAATTTTATATTACATTTCACATATGTCTTTTACTGTAGTGTTTATATAATTCCTAGTCTTTAAAGTTCAATAATTTTTCCAAAGTAAATATTCCCTTGATGGCTTTTCATTTTGTGTATGGATCACAAATAATTTTGTATGTAGACATTAATTTTCCTTCAGGGATTGTTTTTCCTTCAATTTTAAATAGTTTTTCAGATGTATTTCCTTTTTCCTTTAATTATGTTAATTATTTAAATATGCTATATATATAAATTATACATTTTTTCCTTGATCACTTTTATCTCTGTTCCTTTTCTCCGTATTCTGGGACGTATTCTTTCAACTATGTTCCACATCAATTATTCTGTTTTTACCAGTTTCAATTTTGTATTATACTGCTTCTAATTTAGTTTTAGGGTCCATACTGATATGAACAGAGAATGAGTCTCTGTTCTCTTAAATTCATTCCTTAGACATGCCAGGAATTTTTTCATCTCTATATATTATTATCAACATATTCTTATTTCTTATTTTCAGTCCAGTTCAGTTCAGTTGCTCAGTCATGTCCGACTCTTTGTGACCCCATGAATTGCAGCATGCCAGGCCTCCCTGTCCATCACCAATTCACGGAGCTCACTCAAACTCATGTCCATCGAGTCGGTAATACCAGCCAGCCATCTCTATCCTCTGTCGTCCCCTTCTCCTCCTGTCCCCAATCCCTCCCAGCATCAGAGTCTTTTCTAATGAGTCAACTCTTCTCATCAGGTGGCCAAAGTATTGGAGTTTTAGCTTTATCATAAGTCCTTCCAAAGAACACCCAGGACTGATTTCCTTTAGAATGGACTGGTTGGATCTCCGTGCAGTCCAAGGGACTCTCAAGAGTCTTCTCCAACACCACAGTTCAAAAGCATCAATTCTTTGGCACTCAGCTTTCTTCACAGTCCAACTCTCATATCCACACATGACCACTGGAAAAACCATAGCCTTGACTAGATGGACCTTTGTTGACAAAGTAATGTGTCTGCTTTTCAATATGCTATCTAGGTTAGTCATAACTTTCCTTCCAAGGAGTAAGCATCTTTTAATTTCATGGCTGCAATCACCATCTACAGTGATTTTGGAGCCTAGAAAAATAAAGTCTGACACTGTTTCCGCTGTTTCCTCATCTATTTTCCATGAAGTGATGGAACCAGATGCCATGATCTTAGTTTTCTGAATGTTGAGCTTTAAGCCAACTTTTTCACTCTCCTCTTTCACTTTCATCAAGAGGCTTTTTAGTTCCTCTTCACTTTCTGCCATAAGGGTGGTGTGTCTGCATATCTGAGGTTATTGATATTTCTCCCGGCAATCTTGATTCCAGCTTGTGCTTCTTCCAGCCCAGTGTTTCTCATGATGTACTCTGCATAGAAGTTAAATAAGCAGGGTGACAATATACAGCCTTGACGTACTCCTTTTCCTATTTGGAACCAGTCTGTTGTTCCATGTCCAGTTCTAACTGTTGCTTCCTGACCTGCATACAGGCTTCTCAAGAGGCAGGTCAGGTGGTCTGGTATTCCCATCTCTTTCAGAATTTTCCACAAAATTTTCCACAAATTATTGTGATCCACACAGTCAAAGGCTTTGGCATAGTCAATAAAGCAGAAATAGATGTTTTTATGGAACTCTCTTGCTTTTTCCATGATCCAGCAGATGTTGGCAATTTGATCTCTGGTTCCTCTGCCTTTTCTAAAACCAGCATGAACATCTGGAAGTTCACGGTTCACGTATTGCTGAATCCTGGCTTGGAGAATTTTGAGCATTACCTTAATATTTCTTTTTTTACAGAACTTGTATTTTAATTTCCTGAAGAATACAAGTTTATGCTGCCTCAGATGTTCTGATAATAGTCTACTTTCTGAAGTAAATCATCCAACATATCTTTTTAAAGCTAACTTTTGCTTGTTTGTCAAGAAAATATATAGATTATTAATTGTTGGTGAGTCAATAACTTGAATCAAAAAGTGAGATGTTTTCTATGCTATTATCAGCTTTTACCCTACAGATTTATCAGAGAAAAAGAAAGACTTCAGGTTGTAATCATTGGGCTCAAAGAACTACCAGAAGGAAGCCAAAATAAAAAGGAATATAATATCATAAAAGCTGGGTTTTGTCTCCTGCTAAATAAGACAACAGAAGAAGAATGTGAGGGTAGCGTAAGAAAAAGAAGTCATCATTAATGGTGAGCATGAAATTTTTTGTCTGGTAGGGGCTGGGAAAGGAGGCCTTAGTTCTCTTGTAAGGTTCTTGCTGCCTGTGACAGAGGCGGGGTGATGAGAGAGTGTGTATGTATTAGTCGCTCAGTCATGTCCAACTCATTGTGACCCCAGGGACTGTAGCCCACCAGGCTCCTCTGTCCATGGGATTCTCCAGGCAAGAATACTGGAATGGGTAGCCATTTCCTTCTTCAGGCGATCTTCCTGATCCAGGGATCAAACCCGTGTCTCCTGCATTGCAGGCAGATTCTTTATCATCTGAGCCACCAGGGAGAGAGAACATAATAGAACTAGGCTAGTCGCACAGAGTCGGACACGACTGAAGTGACTTAGCACTTAGCATAGCATAGAGGCTCATATTCAGTCTATTCTAGATAATATTTTTCCACTTTAAATATAAGGTTGTGAAATATTATACAGGCTAGGTTTATTTCATTTATTTTGCATAACTGTTTATTGAAATGGTTATCCATGTTTAAGTGAAAGCAAACTTAAACAGTCTTAGTATTTCCCTATTTCCAAAAAAAAAAAAATAGTGAAGGTGAATTATTTTTATGCCCTTTCCCTATGATTTATCTAAGAGAATTTATTTAAGATACAAATTTTATATTATATGTTCAGTCATACAGCAATCTGAAAAAAAGTTGAGTAGTTTTGGTCAAAAAAATGCATATTTAGTTATATTTGATTTGTTTGGTGCTTTTTGTGATTATTTTGATTTCGTGGTGATTGGTAAACTTTCCCTAGTGGGTGAGGGTTCTTCAGTTTCTGGGTTGCTTTTTTGCATCAAAATTAAATGAAACATTGTTGAGGAATTAGGTTACAAAAAGACGGAGGTTACTAAGTCTGCATGTATTGTCACCTTTTCCATTTCATCTTCTTTTCCTGGCGCTGCCCTTTATTACAATAGTGGCTCTTCCCATCTTTTCTGTGGTTCAACTTTATATCCCTTCTGCCTCTACAGAAATGTCTGTCTCATATTAGAATAATCTCACATCACTGTTAAGAACCTGGAGCAGAGAAAGGAATAACCACACATCTTGGGTCACAGCCAAGACGCTAGGGTCTTCATTCCTCCAAATGTCTATTTTGTAAAGTAAATCATCCAAAATGTGCTTTTAAAGGTAAATTTTGCACGCATGTCAGGATAATATGTAGGTTATTAACTTGTATCAGGTCAATAACTTGAGTCAACACATGAAATGTTTTGTGTTTTATCATCAACCATTACCCAACAAATTAGTGAGACATTTTAGGGTATTTTAGGGGTTTGCTGAAATATCTTTCTATAATTTCCTGCAACATCACACTGCTTTCTACAAAAGGGAATTGTGCATTATCTCCTAGTGCCTGCCTTTGATTTGGCTGAGTCTAAATTATCTGGAGCTTGTAGTTTCCACTGTTCCATAATTTCAGCTCTGGTGAAGGTTTTTATTTTTTATTGTATTTCTTTTTAGTTGTTTTGATCAATTTCTTCTATGTCATCTATTACACTGTGATCTTTCTCAGAGTTTTCCTGCATGTTTTTTTCATAGTTTAAATATTTATATAGCCTACCAAGATGACTCTGGGAAAACAAGCAGGCCTAGAGGAAAGAAATTGGCAAGAGCTGCCTTAGCAATAGCATCTGCAGTAGCAGCCAGTTGGGGCTTACAGTGCTCTCATAGAGAACACATCAGTGCAAACTTCAAAAAGTTGAGAATACAGTGGCTCCCTCAGCCTGGGCCTCTGGCAGTTCTCTGAATCACATGTTACTTTAGCACCCTGATATTAATAAATAACTATAAGCCAGAATGTACTATTTGACCTGAAAAAGTGTACTTACCAAATTGTCACATAGGAAAGCTTTAAGTGCAAGAGACGTACCTCTGCCCAGGAAAAATCAAGCTTGCAGATGTGTAGTCAACCTTGAGTGAAATCATTTTAAACCTGCAGGGGCAACTCAGAGCAATAAACTGAGTTCCCAATCATTTACCATCCTGCTATAATCACCTTTGCAGTGATCTATGAAATAATAAATCAAGAGAACTGGCTAAGGCAACCACTACTGGGGTAAGACAAGCTTAATACAGAGCTTCACAAGTAAGTGGACTCACTCATGGAATGGAGACAACTCTCTTTCCACACCTGAGAACATTGGACATGTAAGAAATAGGAAAGCTACAAAAACCTTGGCATAGAGCGACTAGGTGACATTACAAAAACAAAACAAAACTTTTTTTTTTTTTTAAGTGAGATAAGCATGTGCAATCTCTGTTCACTTTCTAAGAGAATATAGTTCTTTGTTTTTAACCTGGAAGCTTGACAAGAAAGTGTCAAAGTAAAACTTTTAAACTCAAGCTTAAATAGTTTAAATTCTTATACTAGAGAAAATTTTAGCTTTTGCTGAAAATTAGGTTTTATTCAGCTCTTTATAAAAGTCCTATGCATATATTCAGGCTATTGAACATTTTTCTGTGAAATTAGCTACTGCAATAGGTTTTACCATATAGGGAGATAGATTTCAAATTAATCTTTGTTTTTCTGAATAAATTGTAAAATTAGACTGTGATTGTTGAAACTTTTTAGTATATTCCATTAAATCTAGGGAGTAATTTTCTTAATTTATTCATCAAAGCTGAGAAATAGCTATTGAGTATCTACACTAACAACTCTGTTAAGAGTTTGAGATAGAAAGTTGAATAAGAAATTGTTACAGTAGATGGAGATAATTGCCATAAGCTAATAATTACAAGAAAATGGCATGACTGGCTACACTAGTCTTTTAAGAAAGGCCTTAACAGAGATAACATATGGACTGAGAATATCACTGATTACTAGAGAAATGCCGATCAAAACCGCAATGAGGTATTACCACACCTGTCAGAATGGCCATCATCAAAAATTCTACAAACAGTAAATGTTAGAGACGGTGTGAGGGAAAGGGGAACCTCTTACACTGTTGGTGGGAATGCAAACTGCTACAGCCACTATGGAGAACAGTGTGGGGATTCTTTGAAAAACTGGGAGCAGAACTGCCATATGACCCAACAACCCCACTGCTGAGCATACACACTGAGGAAACCAGAATTGAAAGAGACACGTGTACCCCAGTGTTCATTGTAGCACTATTTACAACTAGAAGCAACTAGATGTCCATCAGCGGATGAGTGGATAAGGAGTTTGTGGTATATACACACAATCAGCTATTAAAAGGAACACATTTGAGACAGTTCTAATGAGGTGGATGAACCTACAGCCTATTATACGGAGTGAAATAAGTCAGAAAGAGAAAGACTAATACTGTATATTAATGCATATATAGGGAATTTAGAAAAATGGCACCAATGATCCTACATGCAGGGCAGCAAAGGAGATACAGACATAAAGAACAGAAATTTGGACATAGTAAGAGACAGAGATGGAGAAGGCAATGGCACCCCACTCCAGTACTCTTGCCTGGAAAACCCCATGGACGGAGGAGCCTGGTAGGCTGCAGTCCATGGGGTCGCAAAGAGTCGGACATGACTGAGCAACTTCACTTTCACTTTTCACTTTCATGCACTGGAGAAGGAAATGGCAACCCACTCCAGTGTCCTTGCCTGGAGAATCCCAGGGATGGGGGAGCCTGGTTGGCTGCCATCTATGGGGTCGCACAGAGTCGGACACGACTGAAGCAACTTACCAGCAGCAGCAGCAGGAGGAGAGAGTGGGATGACTTGAGAGAATAATATTGAAACATATACATCATATGTAAGACAGATGAATGGTGTGAGTTTAATGCATGAAGCAGGGTACCCAAAGCTGGTGCTCTGGGACAGTCTAAAAGGATAGGGAAAGGAGGGAGGTAGGAGGGTGGTTCATGACTGGGAGGACACATGTATACCTATGGTTGATTCATGTTAATGTATGGCAAAACCATCACAATATTGCAATTATCCTCCAACTAAAATAAATAATTTTAAAAAAAGAAAGATGATTTGTAGTTCATGGGCAGAAATTCATTTCAGGATTACAGCCAGAAAGAATAGAAGGCACAAAGGAATAGGTATGTAATAGGTTATGATGAGCTCAGGGAACAGTGAATTCTTCAATGATACTGATGTAGAGTACATGAGAAGAAGTGCAATGAAATTAAAATGAAAAGAGATCTAATGCATAATAATGGGCAACTCTGTGCATCATACTAGGAAGTGTTAATTTCAACTGACAGGAAAATGTTGAAAATTTAATTTTTTTATGCAGAAGACTGACATGAGCAGATCTTCGATTTATAGTAATGTAAAAGGACAATGAAATAGAGGGAGATTAAATATAGAGAGAAAAAATTCATGTAAGTTAAACCTCTAAACACATTAAAAATTTTATCACTGGAGTCATATTTTTAAAAAATTTTCATTTAGTTTTCCAAATTCAGAAAAGATTACCCCATCTTTCGATTTAATTAAATAATTTTCAAAGTGAGTTAGTCATTATATACCCAGAAACAACTCTGAAACAAACATGTCAATAGAGTATTTTAGAATGTTTCACCATTTTAACTTGATAACCCTAATTGTTGTTTCCTATTTGTATCAAGAATATTTTTTGACATTGATGAGTAGGTGTTTTCCTGTGTTTGGTTGCCAGGTTGGGTTTGGGGAGGAGGGGGAGCAGGAGAGGACAGCGGGGAGGGGGACGGTTGGGCTGGTAGGACTCTTTCCTGACATCAAACTACAGAGAGTTTCCTACTTTTGAGTTGTTTGGTGAAACTTGAAAGCATACAAATGGTTAATTTGTTTTAAAGATAAAGATAATCATTTTATCAGATGCATGCCAAGAAAACAAATCCCTTAGAAATAAGTGCATTTACAGGTTTGCCACCCTTACCCGTTCTGTTAATAATTTTCCACTAAGTCTATTAGATTTTCATGTTTTCCCCAAGTAGTTTTTCAAACTGTAAGAAATGATCCATAGTGCATAATCATTATAACAATGCTAAAAGAAAAAGGGAAAAAAGGTCTTATACTACCCACCTTTAACTTTACCCCTCTGAAAATTGTCAACAGTTGATATCTACCCAGTGTTTGAGACATTTTCCAGTTTGCTCAGAAATGTTAGCTGAAATGTTTAAGCTGGAAACAATTGATGGAGACAACCTTTTTAAAAAAAAAAAAAAAAGGACAGGAAAAAGAAAGCAAAAGAAAAATAAAAAATCACAGAGTGGTTCTGAGCTGATAATCTGATCTTCACTTCATATAGACAGATAATGTCAACTGAAAAGACACATGCAACCTAAAAGTTGAGAGTTACATTTTATTTGGCAGAAATTTTTAGAACTTAAACCCAGGATGCAAATTTCAAGTAATCCCGAGAGAATTGCTCCGAAGAGACAAGGTGATAGTGAGAGTGGGGTGGGGTGGGGGACAGGTTACAGAAAAGTTTTTGCATCAAAGGGCAGATAGTCTGAACATCAAAAGTTTGTAAATTAAAGAAAGCCAGGTAGCCCAAGTTAAGGAATTTAGCACTTTCCTATATATGAGAAGATGCAATAGTCTGGGCTCACTGAAATCATTCCTCTGATATGCACCTTAGTTATCCAGGACCAGTTTCCTGTGTTGTTCACATTCTGAGCTTCCTCAGGGTTCACTGTAGTTTGATGGCTGTTAGATAGCAGGTATTCTTTCCTTCCTGAGTTCCCTCAGGGCTCACCAGCTCACCGTCTGAGGTGACTGCAATTGCTGATGACTATGACATCTTTAATCTACTGATATGGCAGGAAATATTCCATTTCTCACTAGGAAGGTTCAAAGGAAAGTGTTCTTCTGTGCAGTGAGTTACCTTTGATTAAGAGTGCTGCATTGTTTCCACTCACTTCCCCTTGTGAATGAGCAGAAAGCTGCTTCTCTACCCTTCAAGCCAAGTGGAGAGGGCTCTCAGAGAGACTGGGAGTACCTTTGAGAAGGGAGGTTTGGTCCAGCTGACTGCCTGATAAACTGTAGAAACATTTAGGCCCACATCATTATACCAGAGAGAACTCAGTAAAAGCCCTAGGATGAGCAAGATATTTATCTCCTAGAATTTAGAAATTGCAAGCCCTTGAACATTTAGAAATTGCCTCTGTCCTTCCTGGGGAAATCTTTCTGGCAAGCTTGACTGGAACAGCTATGTAATGGCAAGACAAGGGACGAGCGTGAGAGTGGAAGCAGCTTGACTCTATCTACCATTTGAAGGTTTGTGTGCGCCAAGTAGTCTCTGAGAAACAGCCTGCCTTGAGCTATTTTTACTGTTCTTAGTGAAAGTGAAATTCGCTCAGTCATGTCCGACTCTTTGCGACCCTGTGGACCCTCTTGGCAGCTTAAATCCATGAAATTCTCCAGGCCAGAATACTGGAGTGGGTAGCTTTCTCATTCTTCAGGGGGTCTTCCCAACCCAGGTTTCAAATCCAAGTCTCCCGCTTTGCAAGCAGATTCTTTACCAGTTGAGCTACAAGGGAAACCCTTACTGCTGTTAAAGTAAATCTAAAAAAGACCAAGCCTGAGAATCTCCCAAGCAGATAAAACCATTTAAGTCACATAAGCAAAATTAAATCTAGCTTATTTCATGAACATAAGTGAAACAACTTGGGTTATTTCTTGTGATGCCTCTGATAATCATAAAAGAAACTTAAGTCATTTCCCCAAAATAGTATAATCAGTTTTAACTAATTGCCTGTGGTCTGGAAACCCCAACTGTAATAACCACTCAATGTAAAGGTTAAACAATGTGCTCTTTTTCACTTTATAAGCCATTTTCTAACATCATGCCTCTAAGCTTCATGTAGATTTTGGATTTGAAGACTCCTGGTTTGCAAACTGTTCTTTTGTATGTAATAAACTCTTACTAGATACTATTTTACTGATCTGGTTTTGATCTTGAGTGGACTCGGCCAGCAATGGCTTGAAGTGGGTTTTGGGTTTCCAGCCAGAGATAAAGGCCGGGTCACGGCAGTGAAAGCACTAAATCCCAGCAACTAGACCAGTGGTCTGTGACAAGGGCCCTGGCCCTTCAACTTTGCAGAAAAGAATTCCCACAAAGATGGAAAGTAGTGAAATCAGTATTTATTAGAAGAAAAAAGAGTACAGTATGTGTGGATAGACACAGGAAGAGACTCAGAGGGAGAGTCCCTGAGACACGCTATCCTGGCAGTTTAAATCATTTACATGGGGCATTTCTTCTGGTTTTCCTTTGACCAATCATTTTGGTTTGCCTGGTTCATGGTCTATATTTGGTATATCTCAGGACTCTCCCACATGCACACATGCATCTCTTGGCCAAGGTAATTCTACCAGAAAGGCATATAAAGAGGACAGCCCTTGGCCTCACTCTTCTTTGATCTCCAAGGAGCCTTTCTGTATGTGTGGTCAGGGAGGTCTCCTGACTTCCAGAATGAGAAATATGTGGTCTGGGCAGGGCCCAGCATCCTCCCTTAATTGTTCTGCTATTCTCCTCTTGGAGTTTTTTTTTTTTTTTTTTCAGTGATTTTTTTTTTAAATTTTATTTTTAAACTTTACATAATTGTATTAGTTTTGCAAATATCAAAATGAATCCATCACAGGTATACATGTGCTCCCCATCCTGAACCCTCCTCCCTCTTGGAGTTTCAATCCACAGGGAATGAATCTCCAGTCACTTTACCCTAGGGTGGGGGAAGCCCATCTACCTCCTGACACAGTTTTAATTACTATTTTTGGATTTTTGACAAAAGTATTTGATAGGGCCCACATGGGGTCTCATTGTTAAGATGGCTCATTATGGTGACCTCACAAACAAGGAATAAAATCACAGTGATCCTTGAGACTGACCAAATTGCCCAAATGACATTCTGTTTTCTCATTGACACCTGCCTTCTCAAAGCCGCGAGATCACCATATTCCAAACCTCTGGCTACATGACCATAGGACTTGACTACAGGCTAAAAATTAACCATTCCTTCAGAGAATTTTTCATTGGTGGGGTATAAGAAAGATCACGTCAGAAAGGGAGGACACTGGTTCTCCTTAAGGGCCAGCACCCTCTCTTTTCCCTCTAATAAATTTCCCTTTTCTTGCCTGACTGCCCAGCTCGCTCTCTTTTTCTCTGCCTCGCCTTACATTCTGGTGTTGGAACCTGGGAGGGAAGATCCACCGCAACCGGGTGGGCTCCTCTCACAAGCCCACCTCAGGTGGTCCCCTCCCTTGGACCTGGCCAAGAAACTGAGATGAGCTCCGGGACGGGACTCTCCACTTGCCTTGTTGGACTGACATCCACACACCTGCCCACATTTCATCCACCGGTTTCAGGGCTGAGTGAAATACCATTCTCTTGGATCCTCTCTCTCTCTCGCCTGTTTCCAAGTCCTAGCACTAGGCAGGAGGATTCCTACAGACTTTGGGCCCTCAGCCTTGTGCACAGTCTGGCTTTGAAATAGGGGACGCCCATTTCAAAGCAGACTATTATTACTCTCTGAGAAAGTCCTGAGAACAGGGATGCCTTTTCTCTTGGGCCTTTCTCCTCACTTTCTCTTGCCCTTGTCTAACCTCCCTATTTGGCCGCAATGGGAAATTCTCAATCCCAGCCCTCAAAATCTACTCCTCTAGGATGCCTTCTCTGCAACCTAAAAGCCTTGGGCTTCCAAGAGGAGATAAGACCAAAAAGACTTATTTACTATTCTAACACTGTCTGGCCTCAATACAGACTTGATAATAGTTTCCAGTGGCCAGAAAACAGAACTCTATGGGACCTCAATAACTTCTACCACCACAAAGCAAGTGGTTAGAAATCCCTTATGTTCAGGCTTTCTTTGCTCTTCACTGTCAACCCTCCCTCTGTGAATCCTGCTTTACTTCTCAAATACTCTTAGCCCAGTCTGGGCCACATCCTCCTAATACAATGTCTCCTGATCTCTGTTCAGGCTTATCTTCTTTCTTTGACCCCTCTGACTACAGCCCACTCCCTATAGTTCCCAATCCCATTGCTGCTGCTCCAGATCTAGTTCCACAACCTCCACCTTACGCCCCCTCCTCCCTCCCTCCTTCTCAAGCACAGGCCGCCACCACCGCTGCTCCCAAACCCCCTCCGCTGCCTGTGCTGGAGGCAAAATCTGATACCTCAGCCCTACCTTCTACCCTGAGAGTCCCAAGGCTTTACCCCAACCTCCCTAGATCCCCTCTCTATACCTGGTCCGAACAACTTTAAAACAGGAAACTTCACAGCAGGACCCCACTCCTTTCCCTGCTTCTCCCCTCCCTTTATGGGAAGTAGCTGGGGCAGAAAGCATTGTTCAGTTCATGTCCCATTCTCCCTCACCAATCTATCTCAGACTGAAAAACGTCTTGGCTCCTTCTCCTCAGACCCTGATAATTATCTAAAAGAATTCAAGTATCTTACCCAGTCTTACTCTTTACAGCATCAGACCTTGCTTCTATCACCAGTCCCATCCACAACTGCGTGTTGTTTTTGCTTTAACTCCATCCCTTCATTCTTTCTGAAGTTATTTCTCCACTGATCTCCAGTAGCATATTGGGTGCCTACCAACCTGGGGAGTTCATCTTTCAGTGTCCTATTTATTTTTGCCTTTTCATACTGTTCATGGGGTTCTCAAGGCAAGAATACTGAAGTGGTTTGCCATTCCCTTCTCCAGTGGACCACATTCTATCAAACATTTCCTCCATGACCCGTCCCTCTTGGGTGGCCCCACATGGCATGGCTTAGTTTCATTGAGTTAGACAAGGCTGTGGTCCGTGTGATCAGATTGGCTAGCTGTCTGTGATTGTGATTTCAGTCTGTCTGCCTCTGATGCCCTCTCTCAGCACCTACCATCTTACTTGGGTTTCTCTTAGCTTGGATGTGGGGTATCTCTTCATGTCTGCTCCTGCAAAATGCAGCTGCTGCTCCTTACCTTGGACATGGGGTAGCTCCTCTTGGCCACCACCCCTGACCTTGGATATGGGTATGGACCTAACAGAAGCAGAAGATATTAAGAAGAGGTGGCAAGAATACACAGAAAAACTGTACAAAAAAATCTTCATGGCCCAGATAATCATGATGGTGTGATCACTCACACTCACCTACAGCCAGACATCCTGGAATGTGAAGTCAAGTGGGCCTTAGGAAGCATCACTATGAACAAAGCTAGTGGAGGTGATGGATTTCTAGTTGAGCTATTTCAAATCCTGAAAGATGATGCTGTGACAGTGCTGCACTCAGTATGCCAGCAAATTTGGAAAACTCAGCAGTGGCCACAGGACTGGAAAAGGTCAGTTTTCATTCCAATCCCAAAGAAAGGCAATGCCAAAGAATGCTCAAACTACCACACAATCGCACTCATCTCACATGCTAGTAAAGTAATGCTCAAAAGTCTCTAAGCTAGGCTTCAGAAATACGTGAACCATGAACTTCCAGATATTCAAGCTTTATTTAGAAAAGGCAGAGGAACCAGAGGTCAAATTGCCAACATCCACTGGATCATCGAAAAAGCAAGAAAGTTCCAAAAAAAAAAAAAATCTATTTCTGCTTTATTAACTATACCAAAACCTTTGACTGGGTAAATTACAATAAACTGTGGAAAATTATGAAGGAGGTGGGAATACCAGACCACCTGACCTGCCTCTTGAGAAACCTATATGCAGGTCAGGAAGCAACAGTTAGAACTGGACATGGAACAACAGACTGGTTCCAAATAGGAAAAGGAGTACATCAAGGCTGTATATTGTCACCCTGCTTATTTAACTTGTATGCAGAGTACATCATGAGAAACGCTGGTCTGGATGAAGCACAAGCTGAAATAAAGATTGCCAGGAGAAATATCAATAACCTCAGATATGCAGATGACACCACCCTTATGGCAGAAAGCAAAGAAGAACTAAAGAGCCTCTTGATGAAAGTGAAAGAGGAGAGTGAAAAAGTTGGCTGAAAGCTCAACGTTCAGAAAACAAAGATCATGGTATCTGGTCCCAACACTTCATGGGAAACAGATGGGGAAACAGTGTCAGATTTTTTTTATTTATTTATTTTTTGGCCTCAAAATCACTGCAGATGGTGATTGCAGCCATGAAATTAAAAGACACTTACTCCTGGGAAGGAAAGTTATGACCAACCTAGACATCATATTAAAAAGCAGAGACTACTTTGCCAACAAAAGTCCGTCTAGTCAAGGCTATGGTTTTTCCAGTAGTCATGTATGGATGTAAGAGTTGGACTATAAAGAAAGCTGAGCATCAAAGCATTGATGCTTTTGAACTGTGGTGTTGGAGAAGACTCTTGAGAGCCCCTTGGACTGCAAGGAGATCCAACCAGTCCATCCTAAAAGACATCAGTCCTGGGTGTACATTGGAAGGACTGTTGTTGAAACTGAAACTCCAATACTTTGGCCACCTGATGAGAAGAGCTGACTCGTTTGAAAAGACCCTTATGCTGGGAAAGATTGAGGGTGGGAAGAGAAGGGGACGACAGAGGATGAGATGGCTGGATGGAATCATCAACTCAAAGGACATGAGTTTGGGTAAACTCTGGCAGTTGGTGATGGACAGGGAGGCTGGCATGCTGTGGTTCATGGAATCACAAAGAGTTGGAGAGTTGGGTACGACTGAGTGACTGAACTGAACTGAACCCAGTCTTATGACTTAACCTGGCATGATATTTACAGCATACTTTCCTCCACTCTTCTCTCAGAAGACAAGGAATGAGTATGGCAAGCCTCTTAGGTGCATGCTGATGAGATACCCAGGACAGAGGACATTAAGCCCTTAGGGACAATGGCTGTCCCCCAAGATGATCCCAACTGGGATTATCAGGCAGGGAGACCTGAAAGAGCAGCCCGTAATCATATGGTTGCTTGCCTCATTGTGGGCCTTCAAAAGGCAGGGCATAAAGCTGTCAATTTTGATAAGCTCCAGGAAATAAATCAAAGGCTATACAAAAACCCAGGACAATTTCTAGCCAGGTTAACGAAAGCCCTACAAAAATATACAAAATTAGACCCCACTTCAGCAGAGGGCACCGTTGTCCCTAATACCCATTTTATCTCTCAGTCAATCCCAGATATCCAAAAGAAACTAAAAAAGGCAGAAGAAGGCCCTCAAACCGCTCAGAGAGATCTTTTAAATTTAGCCTTTAAGATTTTCAATAGCTGAGAAAAACAGGCAAAGCTAGAGAAGGCCCAACGAGATTGGGCCAAATACCATCTTTTAGCCACTGCCCTACATGGCTCCAAGCCTCCATCAACCAACAAGGAAAGGAAGCCACCTGGGCCCTGCCTCAAATGTGGCAAAGAAGGCCCACTCATGCCTAAAGCCAAGGCTGCCTCCAGGTCCATGTCCCAGCTGTTGCATAAAGGGACATTGGAAAGTCAACTGCCCAAAGCCCCCTCTAGGGATCCAGACATCCCCTCCTGGTCCCGAGCAGGAGTCCTGACCCAGCTCTGCCCAGCCTCCTTCGACTTGCTGCTGAAGGTTGAAGGTGCCCAGGGCCTCAGACCTCCACTCTCATCACCTCTACGGAGCCCAGGGTAACTCTTACAGTGGCAGGTGAGCTGATCTCCTTTCTTGTTGACATGGGGGCCACTTATTCTTCTATGCCTGCCTACTCCAGAAAAATAAGCCCAGGGTAACTCTTACAGTGGCAGGTGAGCTGATCTCCTTTCTTGTTGACATGGGGGCCACTTATTCTGCTATGCCTTCCTACTCCAGAAAAATCAAGGTCTTTCAGGTCTCTGTTATGGGGTTTGATGGTTTAGTATCTACACCACAAATAGCCAGGCCTTTATCTTACACACTTCAAGATACCTCATTTTCCCATTGTTTTCTCTTGCTTCCAAAATGCCCATTCCTATTCTTGGGAGAGACCTTCTCTCAAAATTCAAAGCCTCTCTTACTACCCTAAGCCCACCCTCTGATCTAGCCTGGCTACTGCTTCTCAATACCACCTCCTCTACCCCCGCCCCATTGCCCTCCTCATTCATAAACCCCATAGTTTGGGATACAGATAACCCATCTGTTTCCTCTCACCATGCTCCAATTCATATCTGTCTCAAAGACCTCTCTAAATTCCCCAGTCAACCACCATACTCCATCTCTCAAAAATATGAACAAGGGTTAAAGGCTATCATCACTAAACTCCTATGTCAGGGCCTCTCGTGCCCAACTCACTCTCCCTATAACACTCCTACCTGTCAAAAAGCCAAATGGCTCCTATCACCTGGTCCAGGATCTGATACTTATCAATGCAGCTGTTATCCCCATACACCCAGTAGTTCCAAATCCCTATACTCTTCTCTCTCTCATTCCCTCTTCCACTACCCACTTTACTGTTCTAGACCTCAAAGATGTCTTCTTTACTATCCCTTTACACCCAGACTCTCAAGACCTCTTTGCTTTTACCTGGACTGATCAAGACAATCATCGCTCTCAACAGCTGATATGGACAGTTCTCCCACAAGGTTTTCAAGATAGCCCTCATTTCCTGGCCGAGCTCTAGCATCAGACCTAACCTCTCTTAACCTTACTCCAAGTACTGTTCTCCAATAGGTGGACAATCTCCTCCTTTGTAGTCCTTTGCTTACACGCTCTCAACAACACACTATAAAACTCCTCAGTTTTCTAGCTGATCGAGGCTATCGAGTATCTCCCACCAAAGTTCAGTTCTCTCTTCCTAGAGTCACCTATCTCGGAGTCCTTTTAACACCAACAAAAAAGATATATTACTACTGATAGCAAGTCCCTTATGTCCACCCTATCACTCCCTATATCAAACACAGAGATCCTGTCCTCCTTGGGGTTAGCTGGACATCTACGCCTCTGGTTTCCTAATTTTGCCTTCTTGGCACAACTCCTATATCAAGCCACCCAAAGAGATTTTTCAGAACCCCTAGAGCTAAAATTAAATATCCATTCAGCCTTTAACACCCTTAAGCAAGCCATTCTCTCAGCCCCAGCTCTAATACTTCCTGACCTTTCTCACCCCTTTATACTCTACACTACTGAGAGACACAAAATTGCCCTAGGAGTTTTGGGACAAAATCAGGGCCCCTCCTTCACCCCTGTTGCTTATCTATCAAAGCAATTAGATACCACAATTCAGGGATGGCCAGCCTGCCTACATGCTCTGGGAGCAGCTGCACTTCCCTCCCAGGAAAGTAAATAATTTACTTTTGGAGCACCCACTGTCATTTGTTCACCACCTGACTTTAAGGACTTACTTTCTCACAAATCCATGACCCTTCTATTTCCTTCCCACATCCAACTAATTCATGTCACCCTTCTTGAATCTCCTGAGTTCTCCTTTGATTGCTGTCCTACTCTTAACCCAGCCACCCTTATTCGTAATTCTTCTGAGCCCCTCATCCATACTTGCAAAGAGGCATTAGAAGACCTGATGCCCCATTTCTTCAACATTTCCTCAACCCCTTTAAATAACCCTGACTTTACATGGTATATTGATGGCAGGATTCAAAAGGAAAAAAGTACCTGGATATGCAATTATCTCTGAAACTGAAATTATTGAATCCTAACCTCTCCCCTCGGGAACCTCTTCCCAAAAGGCAGAATTTATTGCACTAACTAGAGCCCTTACCCTCACAGCTAACAAGAGAGCAAATATGTACACTGATTCTAAATATTCTTTCCACATCATAAAGTGACCTGCTGCCATCTGGAAGGAACGAGGTCTCCTATCTACAAAGGCTTGCTCATAACTAATGCCTCACTTATACTCCAACTTTTAAAAGCAGTTAACATGCCAACTGAGGTAGGCATCACACACTGCCAAGGTCACCAAATGGCCTCAGACTGCATGTCACAGGGGCAATGATGTCACAGGGGCATAGACAGAGAAGCGAAACAAGCCTCACTCCAATCACCAGCTCAATAACTTATAGTAATCCCTAACATTAAGCCCCTTTACCTCCCTGAAGAAGAAACGCAATTATTACAAGAGGGAGCACAACCACAAAGAGGCCAGTTACAAAAACAGGATGGCTATGTCCTTCCACAATCTCAGGCCACACAGATTCTAACACGTTCATCAGGCCCTACACATAGGCACTAAACCTCTTTATCATCTCTTAAGACCTCTTATCACCTATCCTAACCTTCTTTCAATGATCCAACAGATGTTTGCAATTTGATCTCTGGTTCCTCTGCCTTTTCTAAATAAAGCTTGAACTGGAAGTTCACGGTTCACGTACTGTTGAAGCCTGGCTTGGAGAATTTTGAGTATTTCTTTGCTAGTGTGTGACATGAGTGCAATTGTGTGGGAGACTGAGAATTCTTTGGCATTGCCTTTCTTTGGGATTGGAATAAAAACTGACATTTTCCAGACCTGTGGCCACTGTTGAGTTTTGCAGATTTGCTGGCATATTGAGTGCAGCACTGTAACAGCATCATCTTTTAGGATTTGAAATGGCTAGCTGGAATTCCATTATGTCCACTAGCTTTGTTCACAGTGATGCTTTCTAAGGCCCACTTGACTTTGTATTCCAGGATGTCTGGCACTAGGTGAGTGATCACACCATAGTGGTTATCTGGGTCATGAAGATCTTTCTTCTGTGTCTTCTTACCACCTTTTCTTAATACCTAATGCTTCTGTTAGGTCCATACCATTTCTGTTCTTTATTATGCCCATTTTTGCATGAAATGTTCCCTTGGTATCTCTAATTTTCTTGAAGAGATCTCTAGTCTTTCCCATTCTATTGTTTTCCTTTCTTTGCGTTGATCACTGAGGAAGGCTTTCTTATCTCTCCTTGCTATTCTTTGGAACTCTTCATTCAAATGGGTATATCTTTCCTTTTCTCCTTTGCCTTTTGCATCTTTTCTTTTCTCAGCTATATGTAAGGCTTCCTGAAACAGCCATTTTGCCTTTTTGCATTTCTTTTTCTTGGGGATGGTCTTGATCCCTGCCTCCTGTAAAATGTCACGAAGCTCCATCCATAGTTCTTCAGGTACTCTATCAAAACTAATCCCTTGAATCTATTTATCACTTCCAATGTATAATCTTAAGGATTGAATTTAGGTCATACCTGAATGACCTAAATGTTTAGTGGTTTTCCCTCCTTTCTTCAATTTAAGTCTGAATTTGGCAATAAGGAGTTCATGATCTGAGCCACAGTCAGCTTCTGGTCTTGTTTTTACTGACTGTATAGAGCTTCTCCATCTTTGGCTGCAAAGATATAATCAATCTGATTTCAGTATTGACCATCTGGTGATGTCCATGTGTGGAGTCTTCTCTTGTGTTGTTGGAAGAGGGTATTTGCTATGACCAGTGCATTCTCTTGGCAAAAAGCCTTTGCCCTGCTTTGTTTTGTACTCCAAGACCCAATTTGCCTGTTACTCCAGGTATCTCTTGACTTCCTACTTTTGCATCCCAGTCTCCTATAAGGAAAAGGACATCTTTTTTGGGTGTTAGTTCTCCTAAGACCTCCTGTCAAATCTGTATGCAGGTCAAAAAACAACAGTTAGAACTGTACATAAAACAACAGTTCAGTTCAGTTCAGTTGCTCAGTTGTGTCCGACTCTTTGTGACCCCATGAACCACAACACGCCAGTCCTCCTTGTCCATCACCAACTCCCGGAGTCCACCCAAACCCATGTCCATCGAGTCAGTGATGCTATCTAACTATCTCATCCTCTGTCATCCCCTTCTTCTCCTGCCCTCAATCTTTCCCAGCATCAGGGTCCTTTCAAATGAGCCAGCTCTTCGCATCAGGTGGCCAAAGTATTGGAGTTTCAGCTTCAACATCAGTCCTTCCAATGAACACCCAGGACTGAACTCCTTTAGGGTGGACTGGTTGAATCTCCTTGTAGTCCAAGGGACTCTCAAGAGTCTTCTCCAATACCATAGTTGATGAAACAACAGACAAGATCCAAATTGGAAAAAGAGGACATCAAGGCTGTATATAGTCACCCTGCTTATATAACTTATATGCAGAATACACCATGTGAAATGCCTGGCTGGATGAACCACAACCTGGAATCAAGATTTCCAGGAGAAATGTCAGTAACCTCAGATATGCAGCTGACCATCCTTATGGCAGAAAGCAAAGAAGAACTAAAGAGCCTCCTGATGAAAGCAAAAGAGGAGAATGAAAAAGTGGCTTAAAACTCAACATTCAGAAAACAATGATCATGGCATCTGATCCCATCACTTGATGGCAAATAGATGGGGAAACAATGGAAACAGTGAGAGACTTTATTTTGGGGGGCTCCAAAATCACTGCAGATAGTGGCTGCAGCCATGAAATTAAAAGACGCTTGCTCCTTGGAAGAAAAGCTATGACCAACCTAGACAGCATATTAAAAAGCAGAGACATTACTTTTTCAACAAAAGTCTATCTAGTCAAAGCTTTGATTTTTCCAGTAGTCATGTATGGATGTGAGAGTTGGACTATAAAGAAAGCTAAGCGCTAAAGTATTGATGCTGTTAAACTGTAGTGTTGGAGAAGACTCTTGAGAGTCCCTTGGATTGCAAGGAGATCCAACAAGCCCATCCTATAGGAAATTGGTCCTGAATATTCATTGGAAGGACAGATGCTGAAGCTGAAGTTCCAATACTTTGGCCACCTGATGTGAAGAACTGACTCATTGGAAAAGATCCTGATGCTGGGAAAGATTGAAGGCAGGAAGAGAAGGGGGTGGCAGCGGGTGAGATGGTTGGATGGCAGGAGAAGAGTTTGAGTAAGCTCCGGGAGTTGGTGATGGGCAGGTAAGCCTGGTGTGCTGCAATCCATGTGGTCCCCACAAAAGTCGAAGATGACTGAGGGCTACTCCACAGGCCCCGTCTTTCCTCAGTCCTTTTGAGCTCATGTGTGGAAGCCCTCCTCTCTTAGGTCAGTTCCCTATTGCAAGTCCCTTGCTGGGAGATTATCTTCCCACCCTTAACCTTATTAGACATCTCACAAGAGAACATGCAGTTTGCTCTTTTGCAAAACCTCATCAAATGAAATCAGATGACTTAACACTCATACTCGGGGACTGAGTCCTCCTTAAAATCTCACATCATATGAATCTCTAGCCTCAATGGACTAGTCCATTTGGGGTCATTCTAACCATACCAACAGCTGCTAAACTAGCAGGTCATTCCTCTTGGTTTCATATCTCCAATTAAAGCGGGCCCCAGGAGATTCTCCATCTCTGCCAAGAACCATTCCCCACTCAGACACTGTTTGCTACACCAGCACCGTTCTGTGACCCACCAGGCTTTGACTGGATTGGGTTCCAGAAGAAACAAAACATCCAGAAACAAATATTGATAAGTATAACAAAAACAAATGTATTGGTTACTAATTGGATTGGGATTTCCCCCTCTTACCTTATTCACGATAGAACTTTACACTGTATCTCCCCCTAAGTGGACTATCATTCAAAAACTTTCCCTCTGTTTTACCTTACTTCTCCATAGTTCTTGTTTTTCTGGGCCTGGCCCTCCTCTTATTTGGAGAAGGAAATGGCAACCCACTCCAGTATGGACAGAGGAGCCTGGTGGGCTGCCATCTATGGGGTCGCACAGAGTCAGACATGACTGACACGACTTAGCAGCAGCAGCATCTCCTCTTACTGTGATCATCCTAGATAAATTCATTATTTTCTTTCCTTCACATAGTAACACAGTTCAGTTCAGTTCAGTTGCTCAGTCATGTCTGACTCTTTGCAACCCAATGGACTGAAACACTCCAGGCCTGAAATATTCCAATGAATATTCAGGATTGATTTCCTTTAGGATGGACTGGTTGGAATTTCCTTGCAGTCCAAGGGACTCTCAAGAGTCTTATCCAAAACCGCAGTTCAAAAGCATCAATTCTTCAGTGCTCAGCTTTCTTTATGTTAGCTTTCCAACTCTCACATCCATACATGCCTACTGGAAAAACCATAGCTTTGACTAGATGGACTTTTGTTGGCAAAGTAATGTATCTGCTTTTTAATATGCTGTCTAGGTTGGTCATAGCTTTTCTTCCAAGGAGCGAGTGTCTTTTAATTTCATGGCTGTAATCACCATCTGCAGTGATTTGGAGCCCAAAAAATTAGTCTCTCACTGTTTCCACTGTTTCTCCATCTATTTGCCATGAAGTGATGGGACTAGATGCCATGATCTTAGTTTCCTGAATGTTGAGTTTTAAGCCAACTTTTTCACTCTCCTCTTTCACTTTCATCGAGAGGCTCTTTAGTTCTTCTTCGTTTTCTGCCATAAGGGTGGTATCACCTGTGTATCTGAGGTTATTGATATTTCTCCCAGCAAACTTGATTCCAGCTTGTGCTTCATCCAGCCCAGCATTTCTCATGATGTATTCTATATAAGTTAAATAAGCAGGATGACAATTTACAGCCTTGTACTCCTTTCCCAATCTGGAACTAGTCTGTTTTTCCATGTCCAGTTCTAACTGTTGCTTTCTGACCTGCATACAGATTTCTCAAGAGGCAGGTCAGGTGGTCTGGTATTCCCATCTCTTTCAGAATTTTCCACAGTTTATTGTGATCCACACAGTCAAAGGTTTTGGCACAGTCAAAGCAGAAGTAGATGTTTTTCTGGAACTCTTTTGCTTTTTCATTGATCCTACGGATGTAATACAAGCCCTTCCCTTTCCTGGAAGCATCACTGTTACTGATCTCCCTTTACATCCTGGGCCATAAACCTACTCCTTGACGTTATAACAGATCTTTGTCTCCAGGGAGATTTCATAGAGTTCACACCAACCCAACTTGATTTGTACACCTGGATTCTTACTTTTATCTTTTTCTCCCCTTAGACATGAGATATCACATCATGTTTTCATTCTTAATCTTCTTTTACAGTCCAAAAGTCATATTAATACCCTGCCTATAACTCACTGTGTCCCAAACCTTGCCTACCTATTCAGAACTCTAAATCTGACCCATCCTTTACTCAGTACCTCAAACCTGACCCTGGCCCATGATTGTTGGATTTGTTTATCCACCTCCTCATCCGGAAAATTGGCACTGCTCATTTCCACAGATAAACGGACTCACATAAACACTTCTCTTTATTATATATATAGTGGAGAATCTCTCTTTGTATCACACATATGTTATTTATATTCAATTAATCAAATTCACAATTCTGACAAGATACTGACCTCCCTCATTACAGATCTCACTTCTATTCATAAAGGACGAGCTATAGGAGGACCCACCACCTCTGATGTTTGTCTACAACAACAGGCTCCTTTCTGTTTTTCCAGACAAAACCCTACAAACAATTCTTACCCCCAGCTAGGAACTATACCACCACACCTCTGTAATCACACTTCACATCTCTCCTTCCCTTCAGGCCCATCCATCTACCACGTCTCAGGAACTGCAGGACATTCTCTTACTTTCTCAGGGAGACTCCCCTGTGCATATGGTGAAAATTCTCCTCTTATAGGGGCTACACTGATGAGTACACTGTGTGTTAGTTTCAGAGACCACTAACAAGTTCCCAGAAAGACTCCTATTTATATCGATTTCAGCTGTTGTCCTCTTACTCTTGGGATATTATTCTTATGTGGAAGCACTACCTATGTATGGTTTCTTACTAACTGGACAGGAACATGCACCCTGGTGTATCTGGCCCCAGATATTTCTATTGCTCCTAACAATCAGACCCTTCCTATCCCAGTAACTCATAACTGATCCAGACAGGCAATTCAATTCATTCCTCTCTTAATCAGTTTAAGAATAGTGGCTGGGATTGGGACAGGGACTACAGGACTCACAACCTCTTTGAATTACTATCAAAGCCTTTCTAAAGAGCTCCATGACAGCCTAGAAGAAATAACTAACAGCCTTATCACTATCGCAAACCAACTAGATTCCCTGACAGCCTTGGTCTTCCAAAACAGAAGAGGATTAGACCTCCTCACAGCAGAAAAAGGAGGCTTATGCCTATTTTTGGAGGAAGCCTGCTGCTTCTAAGCCAATAAATCAGGTGTTGCAAAGAAAGCAGCAAGAAATCTGACAAACAGGGTCTTGAGAATATGTCAACACCTCAGTAATTCATGAGAAAACTGGCTAACCAATTGGAATGGGATGCCCTAGGTCCTACCTTCTAGGCCCTCTCCTTCTACTTATCCTTATTCTAACTTTTGGCCCATATTTAATGCGTCTTTTTTCAAAATTTCTTCAGACCTCTTACAAGCCTTCACCAACTGAACTATCTATGAGCTACTTCTAATTCACTCAGATTATCAAAAACTGCAACCCCACACAAATCCCCTTGACCCACATTCTAGCTTTTTCTTATCTCACCCCAAAGACGTCCCTGTCCCTCAGGAAGTAGTTACAGAAGATTCACCTCCGGCCCTTATCCTAAATCAAAAAGGCTGGAATGATGGGGCCACATGGGGTCTCATTGTTAAGATGGCTCATTATGTTGACCTCGCAAACAAAGAATGAAATCACAGTGATCCTTGAGACTGACCAAATTGCCCAAATGACATTCTATTTTCTCACTGGCACCTACCTTCTCAAAACTGCAAGACCACCGATTCCAGACTTCCAGACCACAGGACTCAGCTACAGACTAAAAATTAACCATTCCTTCAGAGAATTTTTCATTGGTGGGGTATAAGAAAGACCACATCAGAAAGGGAGGAAATTGGTTCTCCTTAAGGACCAGTCACCTTCTCTCTTCCCTCCAATAAATTTCCCTTTTCTTGCCTGACTGCCTGGCTTGCTCTTTTTCTCTGCACTTGCCTTACAGTGTTCACCTAAGAAGGAGCCTTACTGTTTGGGCTCATTAGAAGTATGACTTCATGGCTAAACCCTCAAGAGTTGAAGCTGATACAGGTGTTCTAGAGAGGCAACAAAAGATCAGCCAGTGATTGCTTTACTTGTGTCAGGGAACTGCTGTGCTATAGCAGCTGCAGAACTTCCAAAGAAGCCACACATCTGTGCTCAATGCAAACCCATGGCGAATCTTGGTAATATCAATATATGTCAAAAACCAAGCCCCAGAAGACTACATTCATATGAGTTCCTGCTATGAAACTAAAAATCAAGCAAAACTAAACATTGATTAGCCATATATATATAAATGTGTGTGAACATGCATGTGTGTGAGAGAGATCTCTTTAAAAAAAAAAAAAAAAAAAAAACATGGCAAACATAAAATTTAATATAGTTATCCCCTCTAGGAGAGAGACCAGGAGACAAAAAAGGAAGTAAGCTCTATTATACAAATAGGTAAAAGTAATTTTATATTATGTATTTTTTGGCTGGGGTGGTGTGATTGAAAAAGATCAAATGAAGAAAAAATCCTTTGCACAGGCAAATTAGGTCAGTATATAATAAACCAAGGATTGTGATTAATCTATTTTTGTTTACCAGAAATTCATAGTTAAAAAGAGGGAAAATAATCTTACTGTAGTATCTAAGTCCTCTATTGTTGTGTTTTAAAAATTATTAACAGCTGCCAATATATTCCAGGTATATTTTTGCAGATAGTGGTTAATAACCTTATATATATATATATATATATGTGTGTGTGTGTGTGTGTGTGTGTGTGTGTGAGAAATATAACTTGAGACTGTGCATTGAGATGGTCAAGTTATGTGCTGCCTACTTATTCAGCCTTTGCCCTCAACTTCTGCTGCTCTGAACTCAGGATTACAGCTGGAATACACTATTTTCATTTATTTGCCTCATCAGTTTTCTATCTGGTGACTCATACAAGTCACCAAATCTTCCTTCAAACTAGTTTCTTGCTTGGTCTAAGTTTTCCAGTTTCCTCATAAACCCTTCCCTGGTTTCCAGGCTTACATAAATGTCCTCTTATTCCTTTGATCATTTATCCACATTTTGGGAAGTGGGCAAGTGGAAACCATAGGCTAAACTCATCATATTTGTCACAGAAGTCATTTCAATGTGTTTATTAATTTTAAAGTTTTCTTTTTTCAGAAATGTATAACTTTACTGATCTAAGAACTAATCAATTATTATTGAATAGAAGTAAGAAATGTTCTGTTCTCTTCCTTCTTTGAGTAAATCTATGCAAAAAGTTTTTCTGGAACTAAAGATATGAACTGTTCCTCTGATGTTACTGCTATTGTCTATTCCATGGCCCTATAGTTATATAGTTAGCTGGCTTCCTCTAGATTCTTCTCCAAGTATTTGCATTGCTTCAGAGTGGGCAGGGGCAGTCAGTCAGTCCTCTTGTTTACCCTCAATTTGAGCCATGGTAGTAATACACGAGAAAACCTTCAAATTACATTCACCTAGGGCCTTCTGCTAGCTGTTCCCTCTGGCAGGTATGCACTTCCCCCAGCTACCTATTTGTCTAAGTCCCTCTCCTCTTTTGAATCTTTGCTCCATTTTACCTTCTCAACGAAATCTACTCTGGCCTCCTTATTTAACACCACAAATTGCCTTTCCATTTCCAAGGTTCACAACATCCCTGACCCTACTTGAGTTTTCCTTTCTCCAAAAGACTTAATTGGTTTCTAATATACTATATTATTTACTTATATTTATGTTTGCCATTAGTTTCTGAATCCTCAAACTAAAATATAAACTCCATAAAGGTGTAGGGATCTTTGGGTCTTTTATTCACTAATATATCACATGCACTTAGAAATATACCAAGCGTCTAGTTAGCACCTAATGAATCAGACTAGAATAAATACATGAAGTTTGTAACATGTTCATGGCACCTTTCCCAGTTTCTAGTGATGCGTGTTATCCTTTTAATATTTTGTAGTGAATACTCATTTCAATAGGACCCTGGAGTGGGAGGGTTAGATCTTTTCCACAGATTTTTCATTTCTATGAACCAAAATGAGTTTACATCAGCATCTTACCAAAATGCCTCATAATTTTATCTTTTCTGAGCTGAACCTAAATGATCTACACTGATGAGTGTTTTTCTTTTCCACTGGAAACATTCAGGTTAAGCAAATTTATTGTCAAGATAGGATGCCATCTTGTTATCCTAGAAACAGAGCAAGAGATGTAAGTTCAAGGACTTTAATTGTCCGTGACATCAAGTAACATTATCCTGGTGTATCTAATCTTTCTCAAAAAAAGACATAGAAATAAATATTTGTGCTAGTTCATTAGGGAAACCTCTTCTTGGCAGAATATTGAAACTATACTGTGATTTTTCTGCTTATTGGACTCTACATATACAAATTTCTTACAGACCTTCACCTTGTTATCATAGAGCCTTGCTTTGTTTAAATGGTTCAGTAATCATACATTCTAGAGTGTATAGACAGGACATACTTGGTTACATTTTTAGTATTTTCTAAAGTTTTTTATAATGTTGTTAGAGACAACCTCATGGACTGTGTCATCTCTGCAGTAGGACAATCTCCCATATTTCATTTTCACAGGGTAATCTTACTTTTCATTTGGGAAAGGAATAATACTATTGTATTCATATTCTTATGACCTTTATCTACCTTAAATGGCTGGTTTGAGGGTTGTATCACCTAAGCATTAAGAAATACTCTAAAAATTGATTACCTAAATAAAATATTGCATTTTAATTTGGGGTTATTGACACTATACCTAACTTGTATGAGAGGAATTTTCTACCCACCATATAAGTTGGCAAATGTTTGAAGAGCCTTGTCTTACTTGGTCATACCAATTCCATATCATCTATTTGACTACTTTTGGTTAAAAAAATTAAATTACAATGTTTATCATTTTGAGTAAATATTAAATATTAGAAATATTTAATATCAAACAAGATTTTTATCTTTTAATCATCCATGTATCTGATATTAATGTAGGATTTTTCTGAGCAGATGAATGAAACATTAATAGCTCTTAAACTTTCCTTTTTTAACCCAAGCGCTGTCCAAGTTATTTTTAATTTCTAGTTACTAACAGCAAGTTCAAATAAGTATCTCTATATTTTAATATTTTTTCACAAACTGCTTCATTGTGATTATTATAGAATTCAGGTCTCAGCTCACCTAAACAATTATTTAGAGTACAAATATGAGGGTTAGGCATGAGATACAAGAATAACCACAGTTTTATGTAAAAATTTATGAATGAACTTTTATGGATAACAGAGGTTTAAAGTTAAAAAAAAAAACCTGCATTAACAAAATGGAGCAATTTGTTCTTATTTAGGAAACTGAAATCCCCAAGGCTTTCTTAAGTAAGGAAATTGAAAGTTTCCCAGCCAGTTAAAAACTAATTTGAAAAATCAAGAATCACTTATAAAATTGAGTGGTAAGATCCTTATCTAAACCAGGAGAAATTATGTAAGTACAATACTTCTCCCAAACTGGAAGTATGTAAAAATGATCAAAGACATTTAGTAAATTATTTTTGTAATATATACTGTGGATCTCAATAGAATAACCTGAGTTATAAAAAATGCCATGAGCAATATCATCTCTATCTCAGTGAATAAGCTGACATCAAAGATATCTCTAAGATTTTGATACCTTACTGAGAACACTTACCTTAACTGCTACACTGTGCTGCTGCTTTAGGTCAGACAGCTTGAACTTGCTTTCAGATATTTAAAAATGTGAAGTCATTAATAAAAATGTAATAAGTTACTCTCATCATGCTCCTGATCCAAACTTCATAAAATATTATGCACAAATAATAAATGCTTCCTGCTAGTAAAGTGAACTTGTGCATACAACTTTTCCTATTGTCATAATGTGTTACATCTGGCTTCACATGTGGGATTATGTGCTGTGGGCACATAATCTATATGCAAGGTGGCAGAAGAGTCGGACCCAAGTTCTGAGAATACATAACTCCATTATATCTAGCCTGAGTGGAGTGATAATAAGTAAAATATACCCAAGAAAAAGCCAATTTAACTACCTTTTGTTGCCTTTCAGATAAATCAAACACCTAAATTGCTACATCTGAATATCTTATGAGTACGTTTTAAAAAGTGTAAATAATATCATTTTTTGAACAGGACAAACCTGAGACACGCAGTTGCCTTTATGTCTAGCCTTAAACACATAGGAACAAATCATATGTGATTTTGTGTGACTGGCTGGTAAGGAGCAGAAATGGTTTATTTAAAAACTAAAATTTTCTAGATATATGAATCTTTTTAGTCACATACTGAATAAGTTTTCTCAATCTCTTTGGCCTGATTTGCTTCTATGTAATTCTAGCCTTACATTTAAAGTTGAAAAAAATAAATTTCTCTGGTGATACAGAGTTCAGTTAGGTCAAGGAATTAGACATAAGAAATATCTGACCCTAGTAGAACATAAGGCTAAAAGTCTGGAGAAGTAATTTAATCTCACTTCTACTATAATTAGTTGTTTGAAAAATAGGTTGCTTAAATGAACTTCACCAATCCTCACATATGTTAAAATAAGATAAAGTGTGAAAGGACTTTGAAACCCTAAATACAAGATTATTTTTTAATTCCTCACACTCTTAGCATTTCAATGCTAGTATGCTCTTCTATTTTTTTTTCTATAGCCTACAAATGTCATTAAAGAATTTCATAAAATATAATGAATTGTTTAGAAAGATGAAGCACATCAAAAAGTAAAATTAAAATATGTATTTCTGAAAACTATAATAGTTTCTCTTAAAAGATAAGATGCTTATACAATGAAGTTTTTAAAAAATGAATCTCCTTTTGCTCACCCAGGCTTGACCCATTGTTTATGAGTTGTTTCAGGCCTTCTGAGTTAATGTGAGAGATAAGATAATAGGGAATCTAGGGAGAAAGAGTTGGCAGAAACAATGTAGGGGCAGAGACGCTCTGAAGAGATATATACTTTCTAAGACGTTGGGGAGTGAAACTAAAGCTATGGAAAACAAGTGCATTTGCCAATGCCCCTCAAGTCATACTGCCTATAGATACAATAATGAGAACTTCTATGCCCATTTCTTGTGACAGAGCATAGGATTTGGTACTACAGTGGTTCTACTGGTAAAGAACCCACCTGCCAATGCAGGAAACATAAGAGACGTATGTTCAATCCCTGGGTTGGGAAGATCCCCTGGAGGAGGGCATGGCAACCCACTCCAGTATTCTTGCCTGGAGCACCCCATAGACAGAGGAGCCTTGTGGGCTACTGCTCATGGGATCACAAAGGGTCAAACACAACTGAAGCAATTTAGCATACCCCCATGGATAACTGTAAATCCTTAGATATCTGCATTATCCAGACAAACTCAGGTACCAAAGTAGCAGAATTTTATTACCAACTTAAACACTGTATGCTCAGCTTCAGTAACCCTTGTGGGATAATTGATTTTTACCAGCACTTTTGGGTTCTATTATGCTGCTATAGACAGCCCACACTTATATTTTCCTTTTTTCACCATCATTTTTTTTTTAAAGCATTCATATCATCTACTTCTATCATCCCAATGTCAATTCAGCAAACTTTAAATATTCTGACAGAACATTTCTTTTATGCTTATGGTAGAAACAGTGAATTATCTTGTAGTGATTGAAGGGGGTTCCTGTTTTCCCATGGAGCCATCATAAGTGAGGCTACATTTGGTATAGCAATATAGCTATAGAGGAAGCATCATTGTATAAAAGTGCACAGAGGTAGAGTTAGAAAGATTTGTATCTGTATCTCAGGTCTCTCTCTTAGAAGTCTCCATTTATTATTCTTCTACTATAGCCTCATAATTAAAGTGGAGATATTAATATTATTCAAAATGAGTTTTAAGACTGAGAATCTAAAAATGAGGGCAGATAAAAAAAATTTGTTAAAAAGAAAGGAAACTTTTTAAATACTACTTATTAAATTATCTGTAGTTTATTATGAAAATAATTTTATTGATTCATTAATACTGTACAACATTGTATGTCAAATGTATCATTCTTAAATTTTAAGACTAACCCAAATACACCCAACTAGAATACACATGTATTATTTCAAATTAAATGAGGAGTGTGTTTTCTATATCTCACCACTGAGATAGAGACAGACCTTTAATTTAGATCTTCCAAAACCAAGATGAATTTCTTCACTTAGAATACTGAACTTCGAGAGGGAGGAGCCAAGATGGCGGAGGAGTAGGACAGGGAGAACACTTTCTCCCCCACAAATTCATCAAAAGAGCATTTAAACGTCGAGTAAATTCCACAAAACAACTTCTGAATGCCGGCAGAGGACATCAGGCACCCAGAAAAGCAATCCAACTCTTCGAAAGGAGGTAGGAAAAAATATAAAAGACAAAAAAAGAGACAAAAGAGGGAGGGACGGAGTTCCGTCCCAGGAAGGGAGTCTTAAAAAGAGAGAAGTTTCCAAACACCAGGAAACCTTCTCACTGCTGAATCTGTGCCGAGCTTTGGAAGCACAGAGGGCAACATAACAGTAAGAAAAAATAAATAAACAATTAAAACTCGAAGATTGCGAGTCCTACGATAACTCCCCCAGCGACGATAACTCCCCCAGCGGAGAAGCAGCGCAGACGCCTGCACTCGCCATTAACAAGTGGGGGCTCGGCAGGGAGGCGCAGCGCAGGCTGCATCGCTTAGAGTAAGAATCTGGCCTGAATACCCTGAGCACTATCTGAGCAAAATAATTTGGGCTAGCAAACCAGACTGTGGGATATCTACCACGCGAAAAGCCAGCCCCAACCTAAGACACCGCCAGGCCCGCACACGGAACAAAGAATTGAACAGAGATAGCCGGCTGCAGACCTTCCCCCTCCGGTGACAGGCAGCCAGAGCCGGAAGGGGGCAATCGCAGCCCCAGAGAGACATTATCTATAAAACTGTAAGCAGGCTTCTTTGCTAACTAAAACTTCTTGGGGGTCTGGACGGTTAACATCTGCCTAAGAAGGTGCGCCGGTTTTACACCCAGATAACCGAGTGGCGGGGAGGCGATAAGTCGCATCATTGGCGCTCGCCAAACACCTCATCACTTGAGCTGCTTGGACCTGGGAAGAGCACAATACTCAGGCCCAACTGAGTCTGCGCCTCGGAGGACTACCCGAGTGCCTGAACCTGAGCAGCTTGGACCTGGGAGGTACGTGCAACCCAGGGCCAGCCTCGGATTGTTCCCGGCGGAACAACCTAGAGCCCGAGCAGTGTGGGCAGGGAGGCTACACGCGCCGTGAGTGGGGGCAGACCCAGTGTGGCTGAGGCACTGCGAGCGCACGCCAGTGTTATTTGTTTGCAGCATCCCTCCCTCCCTCCCCACAGCGCGACTGAACAAAGAGAAGAAATACAGTTCCACCCATCAGAACACTGACACAGGCTTCCCTAACCAGGAAACCTTGACAAGCCACCTGTACAAACCCACACACAGTGAGGAAAAGCCACAATAAAGAGAACTCCACAAACTGCCAGAATACAGAAAGGACACCCCAAACTCAGCAATTTAAACAAGATGAAGAGACAGAGGAATAGCCAGCAGATAAAGGAACAGGATAAATGCCCACCAAACCAAACAAAAGAGGAAGAGATAGGGAATCTACCTGATAAAGAATTCCGAATAATGATAGTGAAATTGATCCAAAATCTTGAAATTAAAATGGAATCACAGATAAATAGCTTGGAGACAAGGATTGAGAAGATGCAAGAAAGGTTTAACAAGGACCTAGAAGAAATAAAAAAGAGTCAATATATAATGAATAATGCAATAAATGAAATTAAAAACACTCTGGAGGCAACAAATAGTAGAATAACAGAGGCAGAAGATAGGATTAGTGAATTAGAAGATAGAATGGTAGAAATAAATGAATCAGAGAGAATAAAAGAAAAACGAATTAAAAGAAATGAGGACAATCTCAGAGACCTCCAGGACAATATTAAACGCTACAACATTCGAATCATAGGGGTTCCAGAAGAAGAAGACAAAAAGAAAGGCCATGAGAAAATACTTGAGGAGATAATAGTTGAAAACTTCCCTAAACTGGGGAAGGAAATAATCACCCAAGTCCAAGAAACCCAGAGAATCCCAAACAGGATAAACCCAAGGCGAAACACCCCAAGACACATATTAATCAAATTAACAAAGATCAAACACAAAGAACAAATATTAAAAGCAGCAAGGGAAAAACAACAAATAACACACAAGGGAATTCCCATAAGGATAACAGCTGATCTTTCAATAGAAACTCTTCAAGCCAGGAGGGAATGGCAAGACATACTTAAAGCGATGAAAGAAAATAACCTACAGCCCAGATTATTGTACCCAGCAAGGATTTCATTGAAGTATGAAGGAGAAATCAAAAGCTTCTCAGACAAGTAAAAGCTGAGAGAATTCTGCACCACCAAACCAGCTCTACAACAAATACTAAAGGATATTCTCTAGACAGGAAACACAAAAATGGTGTGTAAATTCGAACCCCAAACAATAAAGTAAATGGCAATGGGATCATACTTATCAGTAATTACCTTAAACGTAAATGGGTTGAATGCCCCAACCAAAAGACAAAGACTGGCTGAATGGATACAAAAACAAGACCCCTACATATGTTGTCTACAGGAGACCCACCTCAAAACAGGGGACACATACAGACTGAAAGTGAAGGGCTGGAAAAAGATTTTCCATGCAAATAGGGACCAAAAGAAAGCAGGAGTAGCAATACTCATATCAGATAAAATAGACTTTAAAACAAAGGCTGTGAAAAGAGACAAAGAAGGTCACTACATAATGATCAAAGGATCAATCCAAGAAGAAGATATAACAATTATAAATATATATGCACCCAACACGGGAGCACCGCAGTATGTAAGACAAATGCTAACAAGTATGAAAGGAGAAATTAACAATAACACAATAATAGTGGGAGACTTTAATACCCCACTCACACCTATGGATAGATCAACTAAACAGAAAATTAACAAGGAAACACAAACTTTAAATGATACAATAGACCAGTTAGACCTAATTGATATCTATAGGACATTTCATCCCAAAACAATGAATTTCACCTTTTTCTCAAGCGCACATGGAACCTTCTCCAGGATAGATCACATCCTGGGCCATAAAGCTAGCCTTGGTAAATTCAAAAAAATAGAAATCATTCCAAGCATCTTTTCTGACCACAATGCAGTAAGATTAGATCTCAATTACAGGAGAAAAACTATTAAAAATTCCAACATATGGAGGCTGAACAACACGCTGCTGAATAACCAACAAATCACAGAAGAAATCAAAAAAGAAATCAAAATTTGCATAGAAACGAATGAAAATGAAAACACAACAACCCAAAACCTGTGGGACACAGTAAAAGCAGTCCTAAGGGGAAAGTTCATAGCAATACAGGCACACCTCAAGAAACAAGAAAAAAGTCAAATAAATAACCTAACTCTACACCTAAAGCAACTAGAAAAGGAAGAAATGAAGAACCCCAGGGTTAGTAGAAGGAAAGAAATCTTAAAAATTAGAGCAGAAATAAATGCAAAAGAAACAAAAGAGACCATAGCAAAAATCAACAAAGCCAAAAGCTGGTTCTTTGAAAGGATAAATAAAATTGGCAAACCATTAGCCAGACTCATCAAGAAACAAAGGGAGAAAAATCAAATCAATAAAATTAGAAATGACAGTGGAGAGATCACAACAGACAACATAGAAATACAAAGGATCATAAGAGACTATTATCAACAATTATATGCTAATAAAATGGACAACGAGGAAGAAATGGACAAATTCTTAGAAAAGTACAACTTTCCAAAACTCGACCAGGAAGAAATAGAAAACCTTAACAGACCCATCACAAGCACGGAAATTGAAACTGTAATCAAAAATCTTCCAGCAAACAAAAGCCCAGGTCCAGACGGCTTCACAGCTGAATTCTACCAAAAATTTAGAGAAGAGCTAACACCTATCCTGCTCAAACTCTTCCAGAAAATTGCAGAGGAAGGTAAACTTCCAAACTCATTCTATGAGGCCACCATCACCCTAATACCAAAACCTGACAAAGATGCCACAAAAAAAGAAAACTACAGGCCAATATCACTGATGAACATAGATGCAAAAATCCTAAACAAAATTCTAGCAATCAGAATCCAACAATACATTCAAAAGATCATACACCATGACCAAGTGGGCTTTATCCCAGGGATGCAAGGATTCTTCAATATCTGCAAATCAATCAATGTAATACACCACATTAACAAATTGAAAAACAAAAACCATATGATTATCTCAATAGATGCAGAGAAAGCCTTTGACAAAATTCAACACCCATTTATGATAAAAACTCTCCAGAAAGCAGGAATAGAAGGAACATACCTCAACATAATAAAAGCTATATATGACAAACCTACAGCAAACATTATCCTCAATGGTGAAAAATTGAAAGCATTTCCTCCAAAGTCAGGAACAAGACAAGGGTGCCCACTTTCACCATTACTATTCAACATAGTTTTGGAAGTTTTGGCTACAGCAATCAGAGCAGAAAAAGAAATAAAAGGAATCCAAATTGGAAAAGAAGAAGTAAAACTCTCACTCTTTGCAGATGACATGATCCTCTACATAGAAAACCCTAAAGACTCCACCAGAAAATTACTAGAACTAATCAATGATTATAGTAAAGTTGCAGGATATAAAATCAACACACAGAAATCCCTTGCATTCCTATACACTAATAATGAGAAAACAGAAAGAGAAATTAAGGAAACAATTCCATTCACCATTGCAACGAAAAGAATAAAATACTTAGGAATATATCTACCTAAAGAAACTAAAGACCTATATATAGAAAACTATAAAACACTGGTGAAAGAAATCAAAGAGGACACTAATAGATGGAGAAATATACCATGTTCATGGATTGGAAGAATCAATATAATGAAAATGAGTATACTACCCAAAGCAATTTATAGATTCAGTGCAATCCCTATCAAGCTACCAACAGTATTCTTCACAGAGCTAGAACAAATAATTTCACAATTTGTATGGAAATACAAAAAACCTCGAATAGCCAAAGCGATCTTGAGAAAGAAGAATGGAACTGGAGGAATCAACCTACCTGACTTCAGGCTCTACTACAAAGCCACAGTTATCAAGACAGTATGGTACTGGCACAAAGACAGAAATATAGATCAATGGAACAAAATAGAAAGCCCAGAGATAAATCCACGCACATATGGACACCTTATCTTTGACAAAAGAGGCAAGAATATACAGTGGATTAAAGACAATCTCTTTAACAAGTGGTGCTGGGAAATCTGGTCAACCACTTGTAAAAGAATGAAACTAGAACACTTTCTAACACCATATACAAAAATAAACTCAAAATGGATTAAAGATCTCAACGTAAGACCAGAAACTATAAAACTCCTAGAGGAGAACATAGGCAAA
Source organism: Bos indicus (assembly GCF_029378745.1). Taxonomy (NCBI): domain Eukaryota; kingdom Metazoa; phylum Chordata; class Mammalia; order Artiodactyla; family Bovidae; genus Bos; species Bos indicus. The sequence continues at coordinate 93,389,225 of NC_091767.1, forward strand.
ACACTCTCTGACATACATCACAGCAGGATCCTCTATGACCCACCTCCCAGAGTATTGGAAATAAAAGCAAAAATAAACAAATGGGACCTAATTAAACTTAAAAGCTTCTGCACATCAAAGGAAACTATTAGCAAGGTGAAAAGACAGCCTTCAGAATGGGAGAAAATAATAGCAAATGAAGCAACCGACAAACAACTAATCTCAAAAATATACAAGCAACTCCTCCAGCTCAACTCCAGAAAAATAAATGACCCAATCAAAAAATGGGCCAAAGATCTAAATAGACATTTCTCCAAAGAAGACATACAGATGGCTAACAAACACATGAAAAGATGCTCAACATCACTCATTATCAGAGAAATGCAAATCAAAACCACTATGAGGTACCATTTCACACCAGTCAGAATGGCTGCGATCCAAAAGTCTACAAATAATAAATGCTGGAGAGGGTGTGGAGAAAAGGGAACCCTCTTACACTGTTGGTGGGAATGCAAACTAGTACAGCCACTATGGAGAACAGTGTGGAGATTCCTTAAAAAACTGGAAATAGACCTGCCTTATGATCCAGCAATCCCACTGCTGGGCATACACACTGAGGAAACCAGAAGGGAAAGAGACACGTGTACCCCAATGTTCATCGCAGCACTGTTTATAATAGCCAGGACATGGAAGCAACCTAGATGTCCATCAGCAGATGAATGGATAAGCAAGCTGTGGTACATATACACAATGGAGTATTACTCAGTCATTAAAAAGAATACATTTGAATCAGTTCTAATGAGGTGGATGAAACTGGAGCCTATTATACAGAGTGAAGTAAGCCAGAAGGAAAAACACCAATACAGTATACTAACGCATATATATGGAATTTAGAAAGATGGTAACGATAACCCTGTATACAAGACAGCAAAAGAGACACTGATGTATAGAGTGTATGGACTCTGTGGGAGAGGGAGAGGGAGTGGGTGGGAAGATTTGGGAGAATGGCATTGAAACATGTGAAATGTCATGTATGAAACGAGATGCCAGTCCAGGTTCAGTGCACGATGCTGGATGCTTGGGGCTGGTGCGCCTGGACGGCCCAGGGGGATGGTATGGGGAGGGGGGAGGGAGGAGGGTTCAGGATGGGGAGCACGTGTATACCTGAAATTAAAAAAAAAAAAAAAAAAATTAAAAAAATTAAATTAAAAAAAAGGATACTGAACTTCCCCAGTGGTGTTGAATAGAAACAAAGCCAATGTTGAAGCTAAAGACACGCCAGTCTCCAGGTCCAGAAACAGGCCAGAGAGGTCAGAAACTCTAACCCTGTGGAATTATAAGGATAAAAGATGTCGCTTTTCTGATGGAAACTACAAACTGTCAGATTATTACAGGCTTAGGGAAGAGGGAAATTTCTCAAAAATGGACTTGTACAAAACTGGGAGAAAACAGGACAGGTCTTACCTCTGTAACTGAGCCTACCTAACAATAGCGCATTGACTCCTGAACTGAAAGCCAATAATTCCAACCCTAGTTTTTGTCTAGTGGCTTCACAAGGCAATGTCAAAAACCCCAAAATCAATAGAGTAGTTTCACTTTCTCTTGACAATGTAGATAATTAGAAATAGTATTGTCCCCATCTTAACAACATTAAAAAGTAGTCAGATAAACTACAGAATCATAGCTATCCTTGAACTCATCAGACAGCTGGGGTCTCAAGAAATCCAAGTGGCCTGAAATCTAGAAGAAACCAGTTCATCCAAAAGACAGAAAGCACTGGCTTCCCTGTAGCAAACCATACAAGCTGTATGTCAAGTACCATTCAAGCAGATAAGAATATTTTAGCTAAAATATTTAACAAATTGCTCAAGGTCAAATGCTGGGTAAGTACACTGAGAAACTGAAGTCAGTGTCACCTTGAAGGTATCCACAGGAAAAATATAAAAACAAATCTAGTTCAACTTCTGATTAGGTTGACTTATACCATATGCAAAAGACCTACAGAAAAACATTGATAGTTTAAATGTAAAATAGTGAAAAAATTATATCTCAAGCAAACATTAATGAAGAAGAAGCTAAAATATCAAGATAGATATCAATATCAAAGACTTTAGTATCAAAGTAGACTTCAGAACAAGGAAAATTACCAGGAAAAAAGAAAAATAAGTACATAAAGGTAAGAAGTCATTAAAAAGGAAGACATTAATATCCTAAATGTGAATTCACTTAACAACACATCTTCAAAATGCTTAAAACAAAATAAAACTGAAAGAAGTAAACAAATTCCACAGTTATGTTTGGAGATATTGACAACTCCTCTCAGTAACTGATAGAACAAGCTGAGGGTAAATCTATGAGAAAATAGGTCTGAAAAACAATCAACTAATTTGACCTTATTGACATTTACAGAAATCTCCACTGAATAAAAGCCAAATGTGCTTCTTCTCAAGTGTACACATGAAATATCTACCAAGTTTGAACATAACTAGATCAGAAAACAACCCTTAACAAGTCTTTAAAATTAAACCATGCAAAGTATGTTTTCTGACAATAGTATTAAGTTAAAAACTAATACAAGAAAAATGTCTATAAAATTGTCATTTATTTAGAATTTAAATAGCATACTTAAAAATTCCAGTGGTCGTGTATGGATGTAAGAGTTGGACTATAAAGAAAGCTGAGCACCGAATAATTGATGCTTTTGAACTGTGATGTTGGAGAAGGCTCTTGAGGGTCCCTTGGACTCCAAGGAGATCCAACCAGTCCATCCTAAAGGAGATCAGTCCTGGGTGTTCACTGGAAGGACTGATGCTGAAGCTGAAACTCCAATACTTTGGCCACCTGATGTGAAGAGCTGACTCATTTGAAAAGACCCTGATGCTGGGAAAGATTGAGGACAGGAGGAGAAGGGGACAACAGAGGATGAGATGGTTGGATGGCATCACCAACTCGATGGACATAGGTTTGGGTGGACTCCGGGAGTTGGTGATGGACACAGAAGCCTGGCGTGCTGTAGTTCATGGGGTAGCAGAGTCAGACACGACTGAGAGACTGAACTGAACTGAAAAGAAGGATTGTCATAAAGAAATTAGAATTTTAATGAAATAAAAATGAAAAACTATGTTATCAAAATTTGTAGAACTTAAAGTGGCATTTAATGGAAAAATTATGGTATTAAATGCTTATTTTTTTAATTGTAGTATAGTTGGTTTGCAATGTTGTGTTTTATGTGTACAACAAAGTAATTCAGTTATATATACATATATTCTTTTTTAGATTTTTTCCCACATAGATTATTACAAAACATTGAGTATAGTTTCCTGTGCTATACAGTAGGCCTTTGTTATCTATTTTATACTTAGTAATATGTATGTTTAATACACTACTAATTTATCCCAACTCCTAACTTATCCCTCTCTCATACCTTGCCGCTTTTGTAACCATAAGTTTGTTTTCTATTACTGTGAGTCTTTTCTGTTTTATAAATAAGTTCATTTGTATAATTTTTTTAGATTCCACACATAAGTGATATCATATGGTATTTGTCTTTCTCTGACTTGTTTCACTTAGTATCTCTAGTTCCATCTATGTTGCTGTAAATGGCATTATTTCCTTCTTTTTAGTGGCTGAGTAATATTACATTGTGTGTGCATATGTATATGTGTGTATATATATGTGTGTATGTGTGTTTTTATGTATGTATATTTATATACCACATCTTCTCTATCTATTCATCTGTCAATAGACACAGGTTGCTTCCATGTCTTGGTTACTGTAAATAGTGCTGCTATGAACACTGAGGTGCAATTATAATTTTATAAGAATTTATGCCCAGAAATGAGATTGTGGGATCATATGGTAGCCCTATTTTTAGCTTTATAAAGAACCTCCCTACTTTTTCTAAAGTATCTGCATCAATCTAGATTCCTACCAACAGTGTGATAGGTTTCCCTTTTCTTTACATTCTCTCCAGCATTTATTATTTGCAACTTTTTAATGATGGCCATTCTGACCAGTGTGATGTGATACCTCACTGTAGTTTAGATTGAATTTCTTTAATAATTAGCAATTATTGAGCATCTAGTGCAAGTGAAGAGTGAAAAAGTTGACTTAAAGCTCAACATTCAGAAAACGAAGATCATGGCATCTGGTCCCATCACTTCACGGCAAATAGATGGGGAAACAATGGATACAGTGTCAGACTTTATTTTGGGGGGCTCCAAAATCACTGCAGATGGTGACTGCAACCATGAAATTAAAAGACGTTTACTCCTTGGAAAAAAAGTTATGACCAACCTAGATAGCATATTCAAAAGCAGAGACATTACTTTGCCAACAAAGGTTCATCTAGTCAAGGCTATGGTTTTTCCTGTGGTCATGTATGGATGTGAGAGTTGGACTGTGAAGAAAGCTAAGCACCAAAGAATTGATGCTTTTGAACTGTGGTGTTGGAGAAGACTCTTGAGAGTCTCTTGGACTGCAAGGAGATCCAACCAGTCCATTCTGAAGGAGATCAGCCCTGGGATTTCTTTGGAAGGAATGATGCTAAAGCTGAAACTCCAGTACTTTGGCCACCTCATGCGAAGAGTTGACTCATTGGAAAAGACACTGATGCTGGGAGGGATTGGGGTCAGGAGGAGAAGGGGACAACAGAGGATGAGATGGCTGGATGGCATCACTGACTCGATGGACGTGAGTCTGAGTGAACTCCGGGAGTTGGTGATAGACAAGGAGGCCTGGCGTGCTGCTATTCATGGGGTCGCAAAGAGTCGGACATGAATGAGTGACTGAACTGAACTGAACTGAGCATCTTTTCATGTGCCTGTTAGCCATCTGTAGGTCTTCTGTGGAGAAACATCTATTTAGATCTATTTCCCACTTTTTGACTGGTTTTTTGTTTTGTTTTGTTTTGTTTGATATTGAGCTGCATGGGCTGTTTGTAAATTTTGGAGATTAATCCCTTGTTGTTTGCATTGTGTGCAAATATTTCCTCCCAGTCTATAGAAATAATTAGGTCCCTTTTGTTTTTGTTTTTTTGTTGTTGTTTTTGTTATTTTGTTTTGTTTTTCTTTTCATTACTCTAGGAGGTGGATCCAAAAGCATATTGATGTGATTATGTCAAAGAGTGTCCTTCCTGTGTTTTCCTCTAAGAGCTTTATAGTATCTGGTCTTACATTTATGGCTTTAATCCATTTTGAGTTTATTTTTGTGTATTGTGTTAGAGAATGTTCTAAATTTATTTTATTTTATTTTACATGTAGCTGTGTAGTATTCCCAGCACCACTTATTGAAGAAGCTATCTTTACTTCATTGTCTACTCTTGCCTCCTTTGTCATAGATTAATTGACCATAGATATGTGAATTTATTTCTGAGCTTTCTATCCTGCTCCTGGAATGTGAAGTCAAGTGGGCCTTAGGAATCATCACTACAAACAAAGCTAGTGGAGGTGATGGAATTCCAGTTGAGCTATTTCAAAATCTGTGATGATGTTGTGAAAGTGCTGCAATCAATATGCCAGCAAATTTGGAAAAGTCAGCAGTGGCAACAGGACGGGAAAAGGTCAGTTTTCATCCAATCCCAAAGAAAAGCAATGCCAAAGAATGCTCAAACTACCGCACAGTTCCATTCATCTCATACGCCAGTTAAGTGATGCTCAAAATTCTCCAAGCCAGGGTTCAGCAATACGTGAACTGTGAACTTGCAGATGTTCAAGCTGGTTTTAGGAAAGGCAGAGGCATCAGAGATCAAATTGCCAACATCCACTGGATCATCAAAAAAGCATCTATTTTTGCTTTATTGACTATGCCAAGGCCTTTGTGTGGATCACAATAAACTGTGGAAAATTCTGAAAGAGATGAGAATACCAGACCTTCTGACCTGCCTCTTGAGAAACCTGTATACAGGTCAGGAAGCAACAGTTAGAACTGGACATGGAACAACAGACTGGTTCCAAATGGCAAAAGGATTACATCAAGGGTATATATTGTCACCCTACTTATTTAACTTCTATGCAGAATACATCATGAGAAATGCTGGGCTGGAAAAAGTTATGGAATATGGAATATGGAATATGGAAACAATATGGAATCAAGATTGCCAGGAGAAAAATCAATAACCTCAGATATGCAGATGAAACCACCCTTATGACAGAAAATGAAGAAGAACTAAAGAGCCTCTTGGTGAAAGTGAAAGAGGAGAGTGTAAACATTTGGCTTAAAGCTCAGCATTCAGAAAACTAAGATCAGGGCATCTGGTTCCATCACTTCATGGCAAACAGATGGGGAAACAGTGTCAGACTTTATTTTTCTGGGCTTCAAAATCACTGCAGATGGTGACTGCAGCCATGAAATTAAAAGATGCTTACTCCTTGGGAGGAAAGTTATGACCAACCTAGACTGCATATTAAAAGGCAGAGACATTACTTTGCCAACAAAAGTCCACCTAGTCAAGGCTATGTTTTTTCCAGTAGTCATGTATGGATGTGAGAGTTGGACTATAAAGAAAGCTGAGCGCCGAAGAATTGATGTTTTTGAACTGTGGTGTTGGAGAAGACTCTTGAGAGTCCCTTGGACTGCAAGGAGATCCAACCAGTCCATCCTAAAGGAGATCAGTCCTGGGTGTTTATTGGAAGGACTGATGTTGAAGCTGAAACTCCAATACTTTGGTCACCTGATGCAAAGAGCTGACTCATTTGAAAAGACCCCAATTCTGGGAAAGATTGAAGGTAGGAAGACAAGGGGATGACAGAGGATGAGATGGTTGGATGGCATCACCGACTCAATGGACATGGGTTTGGGTGGACTTGGGGAGTTGGTGATGGACACAGAGGCCTGGCGTGCTGTGGTTCATGGGGTCGCAAAGAGTCGGACACAACTGAGTGACTGAAATGAACTGAACTGAACTGATCCTGCTGCACTGATCCATATTTCTGTTTTTGCGCCAGTACCCCACTGTTTTGATGACTGTACTTTATAGTATAGTGTGAAGTCAAGGAGCCTGATTCCTCCAGCTCCATTTTTCTTTCTCATGATTGCTTTGGCTCTTTTAGGTCTTTTGTGTTTCCTTACAAATTACTTTTTTTGTTCTAGTTGTGTGAAAAATGCCATTGGTAATTTGATAGGAACTGAATTGAATGTGTGGATTACCTTGGGCAGTATAGCCATTTTGGCAATATTGATGGTTCCAATCCAAGAAAATGATATATTTTCATCTCTTTGTGTCATCTCTGGTCTCTCTCATCAGCATTTTATAGTTTTTAGAGTGTAGATCTTTTGTCTTCTAGGTAGGTTTATTCCTTAATACTTCATTCTTGGTGATGCAATGTTAAAATGTGATTTTTTAAAAATTTTCCTTTCTAATCTTTTGTTGTTAGTGTATAGAAATGTAACAGATTTCTGTGTATTAATTTTCTTTCCTGAAACTTTACCAAAATCACTGATGAGCTCTAGTAGTTTTCTGGTGGAAACTTTAGGACTCTCCTATGTATAGTGGGATTCTCTCTATATAAAAAGGCCACATATGACAAACCCACAGCTAACATCATACCCAATGCTGAAAAGCTGAAAGTGTGTCCTCTATGATCAGGAATAAGACAAGGCTGTCCATTCTTGCCACTTTTATTCAACATAGTTTTAGAAGTCCTAGCCATAGCAATCAGATAAGAAAAAGAAATAAAAGGGATCCAAATTAGAAAAGAAGTAAAACTGCCACTGTTTGCAGATGAAATGGTACTATACATAAATGCTTTAACAGTAAAGAAGACATGTCTAAAATCAGTGAGCTTCCACATTTAGAAGCTCATTTCAAAAACCACAATCAGCTTTGAATCTCAGAACCCAAATCCTATTAGAGCACCTATTATACCCACTGGATAGAGAAAGGACAACAAAATCCCTCTCATATACTCAATAAATGAGTAACAACATGTTAAAGTAAATGAGTAAAACTAATGCTAAGAAAAAAATGGAAAATTAATTTACTTCTGATGAGATATAAATGATAGGCCAATCTAAATGACTATAAACATAAATCCTATTTTTTTAGAAGGAGTGCAGATGTATATGAAATATACAATTAAAATTAAAAAAGAAAGGCAAATGGCAGGATTCTTTTCTCTTTTTATTGTTGAATAATATTCCATTGTGTGTATACACCACATCATAGAGGATATAATGCAAAGTGAAATAAGCCAGACTGAGAAAGACATGTATTGCATGATCTCACTTAAATGTGGAATCTAAAGCAGTCAAATTTGTAGAAGCACAGAATAGAATGTGGGGAAGGGGAAATGGAGAGTTGATGGTCAAAAGATACAAAGTTTCAGTTATTCAAGATTAAGTTCCAAAGAACTTAAATAAAGGTACTCACAGTAGTATACAGTATAGTCCTTGTAGCTTATATTACTGTATTGTATACTTAAATTTTTTTAAAGGGTAAACCTCATATTATATATCATAATGATGATAATAATAATAATAGTAACAACAATAATAGGGGCAGAAAGAAACTTTAGGAATTTATAGATATGTCTATGTCCTTGATGGAGGTGATGGCCTCAACTGTGTATACTTATTCCCACACTTATCAAGTTGTAAACATTTTATACATCAATTATACTTCAATGAAATGGTTTAAATTTTTAAAATTATAGACTAGACAGAACAAGAGTGGTTAGGGAATTTAAAGGTAGTAGTCAATTAGAATCAAGATAAAAACTGAGAATGTATAAAAGAAAACAATTCATGGGGACTAGCTTGAGAAGTTCCCAGATACATTTAACAAGAAACCCTATTTGTTTTGAAAACAGGAAATGGCAGAGAAGTAAAAATATTCTGAAGGGTAATGACTAAACATTTTAAAAAACCCAAATGGAAACATAATGAAATTTCACTAAGTAGAAAATATAACAAATAACTCCATATCTGCTCAATATAGAGTAAAACTAAAGAATATAAAGAGAATGGGTTAGTAGCTACTTGAAAGAAAAACAGATTATCAGAAAAGGAATGACAGTGAGACAAATAGCAGATGTCCCACACTATAAGAAAAGAAGAAGAAAATGAAAGAATATTTTCAGTGTCTTGAGGAAGTATGTTAAACATGGCACAGCTTAATCACTGTTTAATAACTGGGCAAAATAAACACATTTTCAGACATACCAAATTAAATATATTTCAGTACTTTAAAAAATGTCAGAATAGAAGGTGTGTGATGCACTAAAAGCAAAGAAACAAACAAACAATAACAAAAAAAAAGCAAAGAGCTTGCATTAGTCACTGATAGTAAACAAATATATAAGTAAATAAACACATTTATTTTTGTTGTTTTTAGCAGGCAACACTAAAACTTTAGACAATAAAAATAAGCATGAGGGAGTTCAGTTAGTATTTTTTAATGGTAGTTTTTTTCTTTATTATGAAGAAGGGAAAGATATGTTGGGAATCTGTAAACTTTTGTCCAAAAAATTCAGTGAAATATGTTAAAAATTTAAGGCAAGAAGAGAAACTCAAGCTGTTATTCTAAATTATGAAAAGGAAAAAGTTACTAAAGAAAAACTTTAAAGCTTCAGAAGGAGCCAATGGTTTTCAGAAAAAGATGACAAAGGCAAAGAAAAAGCAAGTATAAATAAGACAGAAAGATAAATTACAGAATATGAGAAAATATTTATAAATTTTATCTAATAAAAGACATATCCTTTAATATTAAAAAAAAGCCCTTAAAACCAATAATAAAAAGATACCCAACTTAGAAAGAGCCAAAGATGTGAATTATTTACTGAAGAAAATACACAAATGACAAATAATCACATGATAAGATGCTCAACATTAAAGGAAAAAGCAGATTATACTGAAATTATTTTTATGCATGTACTGGTTCACAAAGAAAATTCAAGAGCATATGTAGGCTAGCAAATGTAAATAATAAAAGTTAAGGGACATTGTTCTTATGTTTCAGTATTCTGTTTGTTCACGTGGTGTTCTACTTTCTGAAGACTTTGTTTAGCTCAATTTATATTCCACCCATTTACTGAAATATTAAATTTTGTATATATTTTTCATAGTTTTTAAGAGTTGTTTCTTATATTATTATGTTACATTTTTCTTAGAATTCAGATCTTGTTTATGGTTGCAACATCATTTGAGAATATCACTGATTATTTTCTTTGGTTTCATTGATCTCACTCTGAGCAACTATTATAACAATTAGTATTATTGTTTGTATCCTTTTCATGTTGAAACTATGCCTCAAATTCTTTGTGAAACTTTTCTGGCTTTTTTCATTTGCAAATAAACCAATAAATAAACATAAGGTGAGGCTTGTCAGTTTGTGGGCTTTAGCATAAACAAATAAGTCAGCATGTTTACCATGAGACCCCTCAGTTCAGCAAGTGAAGATCTTTTCTCTCATGATGTTCCTTCAGGCACACACCCTCCAATTTCCTGTCGATATGGGTGTTCAGGGTGTGCAAGAAAGCAACACTTCTGTGCTGTCATCCAGAGAGCAGAGTGAGACTGAAAGCCACACAATTCAGAATAAAAAGAGTCATTCAATCCTGCTGCTTTCATCTCCTCCCTTTGGCCCTGCTCTCTGCTACGCATTAGTTTCCTCAGATACAGCTCTTTCCATTCAAGTTTTCCTCAGGAGAAAAGTAGGAAACAACATAGCAATGCCATTAAGACAATGGAGACAGACGGCTTGGGTTTGAATCCATTGCACCATTACTTACTGGTTGAAACTGAGCAGTGTAACCTTTCTGGGTCTCGATTTCCTTATCTGTAAGGGAATAATGTTAGTACTCTTAAGTACTTATAAAAATGAAATTTTGTTTTTTGTTCAGTTCAGTTCAGTCACTCATTTGTGTCTGACTTTGCGACCCCAAGAACCGCAGCACGCCAGGCCTCCCTGTCCATCACCAACTCCTGGAGTTCACCCAAACTCATGCCCGTTGAGTCAGTGATGCCATCCAACCATCTCATCCTCTGTGATCCCCTTTTCCTCCTGCCTTCAATCTTTCCCAGCATCAGGGTCTTTTCAAATGAGTCAGCTCTTCTCATCAGGTGGCCAAAGTATTGGAGTTTCAGCTTCAACATCAGTCCTTCCAATGAACACTTATTTTTTGTAGAGCACCAAGAATAGTGCCTATCACACAGTGGGTGGTATATAAGTACCATAGTAAGTGCTGTACAAGTAACCATTAATACTCTTAGACAAACTTTCAACCATCCCCCACTTTTTTGGCTCATATAGCAGACCTGTCTCTCAAAGGCAGGGAGTGCTGCCATGACAGAGCTTATGGAGATGCATATTTTCATTGGTTTTCTCAGGGCTGGTATTTATTCACCTGATCCACACTTGGAATAAATTTATTGGTTAAGACCCAGGGTGCACAAATTGTTAACTATTTTTAATATGATTCTTAGGTAAACTCCTCTTCAGACTCTTAAGTTGTAGAGTGTTTTCTGGTGTGTGGGAGGGTTTCTAGACTCAGTTACCAGTTCTCCACCTAATTTTGTCATCCAGAACTTTATGGAAGTATTTTTGTCTGTAATTGTTCTCTCCCTCATTCTCACTGGGGATCAGTACAATTTTTGTTCATACGTTTTCGAGTTAGTAGTAATGTTTCAATTTAATAGTAGTGATTAAATCAGAAATGTGATTAAATCAGAAATCAGTATGCTTTTTCCTTGCTCTACAAAAGCTCTTCAACATCTAGTAGAAGCAATAATATCTGTTTGTTCAGACATATGTGGTATGTGTGCAGTCACATGTATGTATTTATAGGTTTTATGTCAACTGCTAAGTCTTAGGAGTTCCATCAGTGAGGCACATCAGGGATGAGTAGACAGTAGTGATGGGTTCACTGGACTCCGAATCTCTTCCCCTCTCCTCAGATAGAAGTGCTTCTTTTAAAATGGGTTTTATATATCACTTTCCACTTAAGAGTATATTTGAAGAAAAAGTTATTTGAGGAAATCACCAGTTTTAACCTTTTTGGTTAAATAGTAAAAACATAAAAGAACACAAATAATATAAAAATACTATTTTAACTAAAGAGAGTAAAGGAACATTTCCTGAGGACAGAGAAAATATATCTATATCTATATATCTATATCTATATCTATATCTATATCTATATCTATATCTATATCGATATAGATATATAAAGTTCATCCTTGTGAGAAATACACTGAGGGCCCACAAGAATGCACACTACTTACTTTGTGTAACTGGATAGTTGGATGAAAACAAATTCAAACTTATCACTCCATAATGGTTGATATTTCAGGGCAAATAAACAAAACATGGAATGACCAATCCATAAAAGAGCCAGAATCTAAGGGAGGAGAAGGTTAGGTTTTTCCTATCTTCAAAATAGACAAGAAGACCAAAAGGCCATTTAAATATTGTCACCCTGCTTATTTAACTTATATGCAGAGTACATCATGAGAAACGCTGGGCTGGAAGAAACACAAACTGGAATCAAGATTGCCGGGAGAAATATCAATAACCTCAGATATGCAGACACACCACCCTTATGGCAGAAAGTGAAGAGGAACTGAGGAGCCTCTTGATGAAGGTGAAGGAGGAGAGTGAAAAAGTTGGCTTAAAGCTCAACATTCAGAAAACTAAGATCATGGCATCTGGTCCCATCACTTCATGGGAAATAGATGGGGAAACAGTGGAAACAGTGTCAGACTTTATTTCTGGGGGCTTCAAAATCACTGCAGATGGTGACTGCAGCCATGAAATTAAAAGATGCTTACTCCTTGGAAGGAAAGTTATGACCAACCTAGATACCATATTTAAAAGCAGAGATATTACTTTGATTGGGGGCAGGAGGAGAAGGGGACGACAGAGGATGAGATGGCTGGATGACATCACCAACTCGATGGACATGGGTTTGGGTAGACTCTGGGAGTTGGTGATGGACAGAGAGGCCTGGCGTGCTACAATTCATGGGGTCGCAAAGAGTCAGACACGACTGAGCAACTGAACTGAACTGAGTCTATCTTCTTAGTAAAACTTTTTATTAAAAACCTCTGGCAGCCAGTTTGGGGAATGTTACATGGCACAGTGGATAGTGGTACACATAAAGAAAAAAGAAAGATAGATTTAGGTACTAAAATTTATGTTGGCAAAGAAAAGGAGAATACTCATGCTGGTCTTGGCACGCTCTGAGAAATGCACAGAGCTCGGGACACTCAGCACTGTGCAAATATCTAACAGAATCTCAGACTTTTCAAGGATTAGGAACTGTTTCTTCTACTCTGTCAGCAAAAATGAAATAGCTGCTTAGCACACATGATCAGTAGATATTATTAAAAGACTTAAAATACAAGTTTTTATTCCACTCTCTCCCTGAAAATATTGAGTCAGCATTGAATAGCAATGTGAACAGGTCAGCAGGTATGCCTTAGATTTTAATGGATTCATTTGTGAGAGAAAACTGCACAGTGTCTGAAATTAGTTTAGCATATAACTATCCTTTTCCTCTGAATTCCCCAGAGGAAAAGGAAGAGTAATCAATACCTTGGACCTGCAGGACCTAATTAGACACAAATTTTAAAAGACCTTACTCATGTTTTATCATGTGGTTGCTTCTATCACACTTTATTAAGGGTAAAGGAAAGACATATCACAGGTGCAATGTGATGTCACTGTTGCTAATATATTTGCTACCTGTTTTTTGTAGTTTAAAAAGAAAACATGGAAATTTACATGGCAGGGGAAAGTAAGATTATCAGTGAAGGTTTTATTTTAGGGAAATGTTTTTCAAATTAGATTTCACAACTCAGAAGTAGATCATGACATCAATTTAGTGGCTTGCAACTAGAGTTTTTTTTTAATAAAATAGAATTAAACTGAGTCAAGTCAAGAAGGATCTAGAATAGAAATACCTTTCAAATGTATGGATTTAGTATTATTTCTTCAAACTTGTATTTCAGTTGTTAGCATTGGTGAATGTGTATATTGCATCAGAATGTAAAATGTGCCTTGAATCATAGTGAAAGTTGTGTGACCAACACTCTTGAGGTATAATTGCCCCTGAAAAAAGTAGAGCTGAGGTTGTTGTTCAGTTGCTAAGTCGTGTCTGACTCTTTACGACCCCCTGGACTGCAGCCTGCCAGTCTTCTCTGTCCATGGGATTTCCCAGGCAAGGATACTGGAGTGGGTTGCACTTTCTTCTCCAAAGGATCTCCCCAACCCAGGGATTGAACCCATGTTTCTTCCATTGGCAGGTATTGGCATGGGGATTCTTTACTGCTGAGTCACCAGGGAAGCCAAAGCTGAGGTGGATTAGCAAAAATTATAAACCAATTCATGTCTAGACCTCTGAAGGACTGATGCTGAAGCTGAAACTCCAATACTTTGGCCACCTGATGCAAAGAACTGATTCATTTTAAAAGACCCTGATGCTGGGAAAAATTGAAGGCGGGAGGAGAAAGGGATGACAGAGGATGAGATGGTTGGATGGCATCACCAACTCAATGAACATGAGTTTGAGTAAGCTCCAGGAATTGGTGATGGACTGGGAGGCCTGGCATGCTGCAGTCTGTGTGGTCACAAAGAGTTGGATGTGACTGAACAACTGAACTGACTGACTGACTGATGTCTAGACCTCTGAAACAACAACATGATCATAATGAGAAAAAACAGCAAAGCCTTCTTTCCTAAAATGAGTAGAAAATTTTACACTATAATGTAATACCCACAAAAACAAAGTTAATTACTTCCGATAGCTTTTTCCAAAGAGAAAAAAAAAAAAACACATCCATGATTTTCCAAAAGCTTTCTGGGAAATTGCAAAGATATTTTTATATGGAATAGATACTTTATTTTTTAAATTGTATTTCTTTCTAAATTTAGAGTTTTATTTTGGGAATGCAAAATCAAAACACTTTTGCAGATTTGTTCAGTTTTAGAATTGTGAGTGAGAAACTATTTGATTACCTATTTCATCAAATTGATAGTAAAACCCTTAAAAATAAACATAACATGTAATACTATTGAAAAGTATCTTAGAACTTGATGCTTTGTATCTTAGTGCTTTAACACTATTGTAAAATATCTTTACGCTATTGTAAAGAACTTAGAATCTTAGTTCCTTGTGTGTTTTTTTTTTTCCTTTTTTGACAATTAAGGACATATTAACAATGAAATGAAAATTTTTCTATAGGAAACAGAATTTTTTCATCTAGGTAGACGACACAGATGACAACTATCCATATGATAGATTAGGCTGCAATCAGTATACCAAGAAAGCCAGTTCATCAAAAATTAGTCAAATGTTGCTAAAATCTTAATATATTCCATGACTTACTTGCATACTGAGGTCTTCTGAACTAAGGCAAATGCAATTCACTTCCAAATTGCTCTCCATTGTTTTCTTTTGTACTCTGGAACAGATTGATATTTCACTTTAGTGATTCTCACTGGCTCTGCTAGATCAGAACTATTATAACATTATTATTTGCCTTTTTCACTCTTATTTTCAGGACTGGATAGTGAAAGCTCCCAGAGACTACATAATAAATGGTCTCTCAGAAGACTGAACTCAGAAGCAGACATAAAAACTCAGCTGTCTTCTATCAAGTAAGACATTTAAGATATTTGCAAAAATACCACTCTGATCATATGTAACTTTTGCTTTGGAAAAAAGTTGTTTCTTCAGAAAAACTGAAAATTTACCTTGTTTACATGAAATGAGTTCACCTTGGTTACTTTCAAATGAATTGATAAATATTTATTTTAAACTTTTAAAGTTTAATTTTGATAGTATAATTTTGATAGTTGTAATTTACACTGTGGGCTTCCCCAGGGGTTCAGCGGTAAAGGCTCCTCCTGCAATGCAGGAGACATGGATTCAATCCCTGGGTCGGGAAGATTCTCTGGAGAAGGAAATGGCAATCCACTCCAGTATTCCTCTCTGGGAAATCCCATGGACAGAGGAGCCTGGTGGTTCTAGCAGGCTACAGTCCATGGGGTCACTAGAGTTGAACACAGTTGAGTTACTGGACAACAACAATAACAGTTTACACACTAACTGACGTAAAAGAAAGCTTTGAGAGATACTCAGTAATATTTAACAGTGTGAAGGAGGCCAAAACAGACCAAAACATTTGGAAATTGCTGCTTTAGGGGGAAAGTTCTCTTTTCCTTTGAAAGAAAAAAAAAAGGAGAAGAAGGAAAAGGCATGCACAGTTGAATTTCTCTGTTATGAATGCTCCTGTCTCAGCTGTCCATATCAGTATAACTTCTACCCAGAGTCACTGAAGTCTGTTTCACAGAGAAAACTAGAGGTTGGTAATTGAGAACTATTTATCAAATACAAGTATTTTAATAATTATGTAGCTCACGAAAACCACACACTTTCTATACCCACACACATTCTTTATACACTTCTTTAAAGTGGCAAAAAATGAATGTATTCAAGTAATATGACCCAAGAAATAGCCTCCCTATAGAATATAAAAATAAGAATCAACAGTATATTACCTTAAAACTACTCTTAGTAATAAGTGTTTGGTATTCTATCTTTCTTAGATAGCATCTGGATATCCAATCTTATTTGTTGTTTTTAGGGAGATGATTTTAAAGAAAGATTTGCCCTGGCAAATCCAATAAACAAATTAAGGGAAATGTGAATTAACAAATAAGAAACTAATAATGATAACAACAGATTAGAACTTTTTGTTTTTCTGATGCTATTTTGTGATACTCTTTCCTCCAAACATTAAAAAACTATATAAATTTAACAATATAGTAGGAAATGTGAATTACCATAGTTTTCCTAACAGAAAGAAAACCTGAAAAGATCAGTGAGTAAGGAAAAAATTAAGAACTAACAAAATTTTCCCTTATATTTTGGAAGCCAGGTATAGAGGGAGTTAAAATGAGCTAGCTAAAATTCTTATGCTCCTATGTTCTGCTTTTATAAAAACTCAGAATTTTTGATAATTTAAAATATCAGAGAACTAGTTTGCTTCTGGCAACAAATAGTTACTGGATACTATCAGAAATAGCTCCTGGTGAAAATTAATGGAGAGAACACAGGATATAGCTTTGTGTCTAACTTGGGGCTCTTGACTGAATAACAAAGCATTACCAGTGAGGTTCACTACAGTGTTAACTTCAGTCTTGCAGTGTATTTTACTTGCCTGGACCTTTTTTCATCATACAAAGTAAAAAAATCTTTACCTTGGCTAATATTAAAGTCTGTCTTATACTAATAATACCATCTCCTTATGTCCATGCATGCTCAGTTGCTCAGTTGTGTCCAACTTTTGCTATTTCATGGACTGCAGCCCATCAAACTCTGTCCATGTGAGTTTTGTTTTTTTGGTTTATATGATAGAAGTACATTAACTCCTTAAAGTAGGCATGAGAGCCCGATTGGTCTTATGTATCCATTACCATTTAAAAAAAAAGATTTTTCTTTTTTATTATGGTTTGCTCCTTCCAGATTGAACTTTCTGCTTCCTTATTTTATAAAAACTAATATCATATATCGGAGAAGGCAATGGCACCCCACTCCAGTACTCTTGCCTGGAAAATCCCTTGGATGGATGAGCCTGGAAGGCTGCAGTCCACAGGGCTTCCCAGGTGGCTTAGTGGTAAAGGATCCACCTAGCAGTGCAGGAAACACATGTTTGATCCCTGGGTCAGAAAGAGCCCCTGGAGAAGGAAATGGCAACCCATTCCAGTATTCTTACCTGGAAAATCCCATTGACAGAGGAGCCTGGAAGACTGGAAGGCTCCATGGGCTCTGGACGTGACTTAACTAAACGGACTTCCCTAATAGCTCAGTTGGTAAAGAATCCACCTGCAACACAGGAGACCCCAGTTCGATTCCTGGGTCAGGAAGATCCACTGGAGAAGGGATAGAAAACAACAACAACAATATCATATATTATCAACCTTTGATAGTATTTCTATCTCTGCTATGAATTTATGAATGCTGCTAATTAATTCTCAACCTGAATTTGGCAAGGTCAGTAAATAGCATGACAGATTATAAACATCTGCATTGAAAGTCCAAAACCTTTGAAATAAAGTGTTTAGTTTTCACTTGATGCAAATCTTAACAAATAAAAACCCTAGGCTATTTACACAAGTGACATGTCTCAGAACAAATTGATGGCATGTGTATGATAAACTGTTTGTATGCATAAAAGTTCCTGATATTTACTGGAATTAGGTACAGCAGATGTCACATTAACATTTGGCAAGAAAAAGCCCATATGAATGATTGGAGGAAGTAAATAGTCTACAGGGTTTTAATAGAATGTGTATACATACCAGAGACTTCAGAAACCTATTAAATATTGACCTATATAAACTGACATTGTTGGCCAAAGTATAAATCAGTGATTCATAGAGGTGGGGCTTTTCTTCTCTTTTGTAAATCCTAGAAATATGTTCTTCACCAAAAACACATCAAGCAATATTTGTTAGTGATTTGTAGGAAATGTTAGGAAAATAATAAGAGAAATACCCAAACAACAATCTTCATTAAATATCTGATAGTAAAAGACACCCTAATAAATATAAGCACTTCATTCTCACTCTCATTAGACAATTTAAAATTTACTGAGAATATTTATTTGAATATCTACAAATTCATTTGCTTAAGGTAAGTTTGTGTCAACATTTGGATCACACAAAGGTTAGATTAGATGCAGAATGATAATTTAGTAGTTGAAAAAAATGTGAAATATGAACTAGAGAAAATAGAGGCTTATATCAAATCCCAGTGCTATCTAGTTGAGCATGCTTGAATAAACCCTTACTATTTGATATCCATTTAGTTATAAAATTGCTACCTTACAGATTTTAACTTATTTTTAAAGAGTCAAATTGCTTATGTGATAATTACCTGTAACAATTAGAGTAAAATGTATATCAATAATGATTGTGGATATATGGAACTGGGAGAGAAAATAGGGACAAACTGACTATAGAATATTGCACTGAAATTTTGGATTCTGTCCTGTCTTGAAAAATGGATATGAGTCATTGGTAAAGTACAAAATAAACATGGTGTAGACCACCTTCTTCAACTCCTTGAGATAGCAACCGTATATGTAAACAATACTTTCCCCATTAACTGCAGCTCATTTGCCAGAGTTGAAATCTGAGAGAAGAAAATCAAACCACTTGCCTCAATACAGACCCTTCTGGTGAGCTGGCAGAAAAGTTAAGCTGAGCCAATATGAGTTTGAGCAAACTCTGAGAGATAGTGAAGGACAGGGAAGCCTGGCGTGCTGTGGTTCATGGGATTGCAAAGAGCTGGACATGACTGAGTAACTGAACAACAACCATGCTTAGGGAATGTGAGCTAAAAGTCCAGAGGTTACTGTTGGGAGTAGGAAATCGGACCAAGCAGCAAAAATATTATGTAAATTCTATACTCCCAGCTTTGTTAGATAATGAGCAAGGTACATAATCAAAGGAAATGAGGAAGAGAAAGCAAAGAAATATTTCATACAGAAGAAGACAAACAAGTAACCTATAGGAGAAAAAGAAATCTCATACATTGCAGGTGGAAATATAACATAATAAACCTGTTTTGAAAAACTGGCAGTTTCTGCTCATCCTGAATATTTGCCTCCCCTACAAGCCAGAAGTTTCACTGTTGATATATTCACAGAAGAAAAGAGTACCTCTGACCATCAAAACATGTACAAAAGGTTCATAGTGTCTTTATTTAAAGTAGTTAAAACTAGATGCCCATCAAGAAGAAAATGGTATATGAATTATGATATATTGATACAACAAAATGCTGCACAGAAATAAAGAGTGAACTACTAGTATGCACAAAAGTGTAGATAAAATCATAGATATTATGTTCAAACAATCTGGACACATAAAAGTATGCATTCCATATGATTCTATTTATATTTACCTCAAAAACAAAGTTAATCAATGATTATAACAGTCAGAATTGTAATCATGTCATAGGGGATATGGTCTAGGGACAGACAAAAAAGTGTCTAATGGAGTGCTAAAGGTATTCTAGATATTCTCTGGATGGTGATTTACAGGGGTGTACATATGTCAAAAATTGTAATTATTAACATTCAAGGTTAGAGTACTTTATGCATCAGTTGAAAAGGGAGAATTCTGCTTTCTATAATGGCAATTAGACAACTTAATCCAATCCTCTCTTTGATAATAACTGGAAAAACTGGAAAAAATATAATTAACACCTACTTGAATGTATGGGTGAGCTAACAAGCCCATGAAGAATTCAGGGGCCAATATCCAAGAGCTAAAGGAAACTAAGAGATGTGATCTCAACAACTGGGATTTCTTTTTCCCTAGTTGTATCTGCCCATTCAGATATAAGCTAATATCAGTTAATAGCTTATTATTCACAAATAATAATAGCCTCAAAATAGCTAAGATTTTGGAGACAGCTGAAAGTGTGAGTTACTGAACTGAGTTTTGTCAGACTAAGCAGACAAAAACTGGAGTTCAGGATTCAGGTGTCAATAGACATAGAACTATGGACTTGGAAGCCCAAAACAGAGTGAGAGAGTGAGAATCAAGATTTATAAATGTAATTACCAGTCAGTTTCCCCAATTGAATAACTACAGAAAGCAGCAATTTTGAAGAACCCTTTGATGTAAAACAGAAAATTTTCAAAGTAGTCAGAATGACCATGGAAGGCAGAACATATTTGAGCATCTTCAAGCACACAGCAGATCCAAGAACCAGTGAGGGTAAACACAAATCTTAGCTCTGTGTATGTTAAAAATGAACAATGTTTCCATCAGCACTCATTAAGAATTTCACAAGGATTTAAAGAGAACACCAGCTTTTCTATGTATACATTCTTCCAGATGTGGTGGGTGGAAAAGTATTTCGAAGTGATCTGGTAGCTTTTTTAGGAGATATAGGGTTCTCCTCTAACATAAACAACTGATATGACATAGCCAGGCTTCAGACTAAATTCTTAATGGTTACAGTAGTATCTGGCTCAAGGCTAGGCTGCCTTTTTCCTCTGCTCACTTTGGAAGTAACATATTCTATGTTATATTCAACTAAGAGTTAAAAGGTGAAAGCAATAATGGAAAAAAAAATTGGTCATCTAGAACTAAGCATGGGAGGAAGGCATTGCAATAGAACTCAGATAAATCACAACCACGCTCTTTTCTAGCATAAATGTACTCAAAATGTTAACTAATTTTTAGAATTGTTAAGGCTATGTTGATTTTAAAATAGAGCCACTTAAAAGCACAAATAACAATCATGAAATAAAGCAAGGTAAATTTATTTCTTTATCTCATCATGCACTGCAGCCTTAAAGTACCTAATGAGAGTTCCTTGAGAGGATTTATTTTAAGGGTAAACTAGGGAGAGTGAAGCCTAAATATCACAAGAAAAAGAGACATTAAAAATTCTAAGAGCTAACTTTTCTGATAAGTTATAGAAGATATAGTCTGTTTTATTATATTGAGACTTACAAGTTAAAAATCTCAACTCCTATGTCTCATTTTCACCTTTTCTGTGTTTCCATGAGGAATATCTGGCATATAGTCTCATTAATATAGTAATGGATTGATGTGGAAGAATGGAATTTTGCATCGTCCATTACTGTTAATGGCAACATTGAGGGAGGGCATTTTCTACATCCAATGGTGTCAGCTTATTTACTTCTTGGAAGACATGATTTCTAGTGTTTATGTAGGAAGCAAGATTCTTTGAAAAAATGATGTTATCAAATGAATGTTAAAATTCGTTCCACAGTCAACCATTAGATTTCTCCCAATGCTCCAAGTCAAAATTAATCACTGTGTGCCCTACAGCATTTTGGTCATACTTCTCTCAGGGAAATTTTTGGTCTAACTATTATAGCTTCTCATGAACATAATAACTATCTCACTCACTGGATTATAACCTACATAAAAGTAGGAATGAATCTTTTCTACCACCTGGCAGTAAATACCTGAAATAAATACTTTTGAATGAATGAAAAATAAGTTTAATAAGAATTGTGTCATATTTTACAAGTCCCTATGGGGGAAAATGCAATAGTGTTATAGAATCTGTCTTACCATCCTAACATATGCATCTATGTAGAGCATGAAGGGATTCAGTACACATTGGAATTAGGAGAAGATATTGACCCTCAGAGACATGTAAAAAAGTTGATGTAAAACTGGAATATTAAATATCAGATCATGAATCTTGTTTTCCCTAAGTGAATATGAATGAAACCACACAGGGAATATAACAGAAACATTAAACATAATGATGTTGAGGAAAAAGAGCATATGAAATAAAGTCATGGGTAATTACTTTAGACTGGGAGCTATGTAGTTTTTTTCTAACTGAAAATCTGTAAATGAGTACCCAGGGGAGAAAACTTTGGAGTCATGGGATAGATAACTGCTAGAGGGCCTAGAACCCATGAATAAATCAATCACCAGGATTTGAACCAATGTGATCATAATTCAGCACCGAAAGAATAAATCTGACTTTCCCTGAGAAACGGGACTAAGAGAACGAAAGGGAGCAAAATAAGATAATGCATATGGATGAGCCTGTAGCCTCCATTGCCTCTTAGGATGTCTCTAAATCACAAGGACCATCAAAAAAATAATAATAATAATAAAAGTAAAATAAAATTCTATTGTTTCCTCAATACAGTACAGTATGGTGATTAGGGACCAAGAAATTGGGCAGGGAATCCCAAAGCATGAGTTGAGCGTTCTAGCCTTCTTTTACAGGCGCATATAGATAGAAATATTTATCTATATAAATATTATAGAAATATTTATATCTATAGAAATATTTGCTGCACTCAATATGCCGGCAAATTTGGAAAACTCAGCAGTGGCCACAGGACTGGAAAAGGTCAGTTTTCATTCCAATCCCAAAGAAAGGCAATGCCAAAGAATGCTCAAACTACCGTACAATTGCACTCATCTCACAGGCTAGTACGGAGAAGGCAATGGCACCCCACTCCAGTACTCTTGCCTGGAAAATCCCATGGATGGAGGAGCCTGGTGGACTGCAGTCCATGGGGTTGCTAAGAGTCGGACACGACTGAGCGACTTCATTTTCACTTTTCGCTTTAATGCATTGGAGAAGGAAATGGCATCCCACTCCAGTGTTCTTGCCTGGAGAATCCCAGGGACGGCGGAGCCTGGTGGGCTGCCATCTGTGGGGTTGCACAGAGTCGGACATGACTGAAGCGACTTAGCAGCAGCAGCAGCACACGCTAGTAAAGTAATGCTCAAAATTCTCCAAGCCAGGCTTCAACAATACGTGAACTGTGAACTTCCAGATGTTCAAGCTGGTTTTAGAAAAGGCAGAGGAACCAGAGACCAAATTGCCAACATCTGCTGGATCATCAAAAAAGCAAGAGAGTTCCAGAAAAACATCTATTTCTGCTTTATTGACTATGGCAAAGCCTTTGATTGTGTGGATCACAATAAACTGTGGAAAATTCTGAAAGAGATGGGAATATGAGACCACCTGACCTGCCTGTTGATAAATTTGTATGCAGGTCAGGAAGCAACAGTTAGAACTGGACATGGAACAACAGACTGCTTCCAAATAGGAAAAGGAGTACGTCAAGGCTATATACTGTCACCCTGCTTATTTAACTTATATGCAGAGTACATCATGAGAAGCACTGGACTGGAAGAAGCACAAGCTGGAATCAAGATTGCCGGGAGAAATATCAATAACCTCAGATATGCAGATGACACCACCCTTATGGCAGAAAGTGAAGAGGAACTAAAAAGCCTCTTGAGGAAGGTGAAAGAGGAGAGTGAAAAAGTTGGCTTAAAACTCAACATTCAGAAAACGAAGATCATGGCATCTGGTCCCATCACTTCATGGCAAATAGATGGGGAAACAGTGGAAACAGTGTCAGACTTCATTTTAGGGGGCTCAAAAATCACTGCAGATGGTGACTGCAGCCATGAAATTAAAAGACACTTACTCCTTGGAAGGAAAGTTATGACCAACCTAGATAGCATATTCAAAAGCAGAGATATTACTTGGCCAACAAATTTTCGTCTAGTCAAGGCTATGGTTTTTCCTGTGGTCATGTATGGATGTGAGAGTTGGACTGTGAAGAAAGCTGAGTGCCAAAGAATTGATGCTTTTGAATCGTGGTGTTGGAGAAGACTCTTGAGAGTCCCTTGGACTGCAAGGAGATTCAACCAGTCCATTCTGAAGGAGATCAGCCCTGGGATTTCTTTGGAAGGAATGATGCTAAAGCTGAAACTCCAGTACTTTGGCCACCTCATGCGAAGAGTTGACTCATTGGAAAAGACTCTGATGCTGGGAGGGATTGGGGGCAGTAGGAGAAGTGGATGACAGAGGATGAGGTGCCTGGATGGCATCAGTGACTCTATGGACGTGAGTCTGAGTGAACTCCAGGTGTTGGTGATGGACAGGGAGGCCTGGTGTGCTGCGATTCATGGGGTCGCAAAGAGTCGGACACGACTGAGCGACTGAACTGAAATGATAGATAGAAAATCAAGGCCCGTTTGCTATGATGATCACGTGGAATCCTTGTCTGTTGCATAAATGGGTATGGTGTGGCCTGTAAATTTGTGTTGACATTACCCACTACTTTTTAGAAGAACAAATGATTAATAATATCCTCATTAACCAGCCCAATTAAGAAGTGATCTTTCAAGTTTGGAGGTAGAACTTTTATTAGTGCATAAGATTTGAAAACTTTTTCACACAATTAATTCTTGCAGTGCTTTCATTTCTAGAAAGCATTTACACTTGACCAATGAGATCTCTCTGAGAATATGGAAGTAAAGTTAATAATATGAACATAAGAACTTCCCTAGTGGCCCAGTGGCTAAGATGCCATACTCCCAATGCAGGGGGCCAGGGTTCAATCCCTGATCAGAGAACGAGATCCCACATGGCACAACTGAGACCCTGCACAGCCAAAAACAAACAAGCAAAAAACAAAACAAAACAAAATTATATGAATACATAAACTCAAAACAGTCATTCAAAACACAACTATGCAAAGTATACCTCAAAAGATAATTGCCCTAAATTGAGCTAACGTTGATAGCAAAATTAGATTGTGATGGAAGGTGGGTAGAAGTGAGCACTGATAATGTAAGTAAGGAACAGTTATCAAGGAAAACTTTTTCTCCGTCCATTCTGCTTCTAAAGTCCTTTGCTAATATCCAGAGCAACTTCTAAATCATTACAGTTATGAGATGGGCGTAATGGATATCAAGTCAGATGTCATTAAATCAAACATCTAAAATGGGAAAGCCTGATTTCACTTGACAAACATGTCTTCTTTGATCCACACAGTTTTAAAAATTGAACTTAGGTTTATAAAATAGGATTTTTCACCTAAGTCTAAATTTTGGGCTTCTCTTGAAAAAATCAGACTGGAAATATTGGGACAGCATTTTGCACGATATAACCCTTTTGGGGTTTTTTTTGGCCACAGTATGGACTTGTGGGATCTTAGTTCCCCAACCAGGGATTGAACCCAGGCCCTTGGCAGTGAAAGTACAGGTCCTAACCACTGGACCATTAAGGAAGTCTCCATTTTCTTTCACATAATAATTTGACACAACTATTTCTTTGAAATAATTCTTAAGAGTTATTTGCAGAGTAGCTGACTTTTTAAATGGGGGATCCAGTTTCCAGTTTGCAAGTTCCATTATTTATGCACAAAGTAAACTCCATTCATTTACATTATCTGCTTGGCCCATTAGACAATGAACTGCAAATTCCTTGAACCAATCTGAACTCCTAGAGACTTGTGCAGTTTCTATGAAAAAGGACAAACTACCAGCAATTTGATTTCCATTTAAAATTTGATTTTAATTCAGGTGTATAATGGAGAGTTACTATGTTGACAGTGTAAAATCATTGATGACAATAATCCTAAGGGTAATAATTACTCTTCTAATAATAAATTCTCATTTTGCATAGCTGTGGATTGAGTTTTATGGCAATTAGATTCTGCTATCAATCACTCTACTAATAGGGGCACAGCTAGTTCAAATAAACAATTTCACCATTAAGTACAAATGTATCCCTTGCTACTTCTTTGACCCCATTTCTTAAGAGAGTGAGGGAGTGGCATTATACCCATTCTGACATTCTGTGATCAGTAGCATCCTGATAATGTTATTTTCTCAAACTTCTCAGAATTAACAAAATGTTCCAAATCTCTATGTTCTCCCCAAATTAAACATCTGCATATAAATAAACAAATAAATAAAATAAATCTACATGCCAGAAAAATAGAGCCATACACTTGTGGAGTTTTCTCTGGTGAAACTCCCAGGAGGGGTTGAACTCCCAGAAGGTGGGAGTTCAATCCTTGGGTTAGGAAGGTCCCCTAGAGTAGGAAATGGCAACCCACTCCAGTATTCTTGCCTGGAAAATTCCATGGACAGAGGATCCTGGCAGGTTACAGTCCATAGGGTTGCCTGTGGAGTCGGACATGTCTGAGCACACAAGCACACAAACACTTGTAGAATGTTAAGGAAGGTGATCCAAGGTAATGTAGAAAAGCAATTAATTGGACAGGAGGAGAGAATTGTGTAATCTTTGAGAATCTTCATTATGAGGATGAGTCCTCAGAGAACTAAGGCATTGCTTAAATGCTAAGATCTAGATTCTGTATCAATTATATTAAATGGCTCCAAATGATCAAAGTAAAACATGACACTGTATCCCAGATATCATGGTTTTGCTTCAGAACCAGAACTGCAAGAATGCAACAGAACAAAAATATACAAATATTTTAAAAAGTAATGAATGTGTTCATCACAACTTGAATACAGAAGAACCCATTCAATTTATACCTGAAATATTTATGCTAAGATACTTACTAAATATAATTGCTTTAGGGAAATATTTTCACTTAGATCCTATAAATGGTTATCTGGTTTATTTTTTTAAGTTTCTATGCTAAGTGTTACTGCATTGCATTTATTTATGATCAATCTCAAATGGCTTCCCTGGTAGCTCAGATGGTAAAGAATCTGTCTGCAATGTATGAGACCCGAGTTCTATCCCTGGGTTGGGAAGAACCCCTGGAGAAGGGAATGGCTACCCACTCCAGTATTCTTGCCTGGAAAATTCCACGGACAGAGGGGCCTGGCAGGCTACAGTCCATGGACTCACAAAGAGCCAGAGACAACTGAACGACTAACACTTTCACTTTCATGATCACCCTTAACACACACTACACCGTTGATATGTTCCGTTATTTAAAAAATTCATCCTTACCTTTTATTTTTTTTTAATTTTATTTTTAAACTTTACAAAATTGTATTAGTTTTACCAAATATCGAAATGAATCCACCATACCTTTTAAACTGAGTAAGCCACACAGCCTATTGCACACAGCAGTCTTCCACGGAATTTTGTCTTGTTCAAGGGAGCAGCTGCTTTCTATACCACATTACCCTTCTTGCTTGTCAAACATGATTCCACAAGGTGGAAGGCATCTGGCTCAGAAGTCACGAATCTACAGTTTGACAAAATCCAAATAAGTGAAGTGAGAGCACCTAAAGCCAGGCTGTTACCAAAACATACGATAGTGCTAGAACAGTCCGGTCAGATTCTCTTTGGAATGTGAAACAGAAGTAGAAGCAGAGAATTATTAACTGAAAAAAAATGTTGAAAAAGGATGCAGAGATGCAATGAGACAGCAAGGACCAGGAGGGCCTATGTGCAAAGAGTAATTTTAACTAATTTTGTACTTGTTTCTTCATTTATAGAAAAATGAATGTGATAACAATATACATACTTTATGGATCACTTTTTGGTAATTGATGAGATGATACTTGTAGAGCTGGAAGCAAAGAGTCTGGCACATTTTAAGTGCTCATAAAAGTTAAGTGCTGCTCATATCACATTACAGTATAAAAATCATTTAACTCCCTGACTCTACCACTAGGCTCTGAGCTTTTAAAGAGCAGGTACTGTCTTATTCGTCTTTGTATCCTCAGTTACTAGTACAGCACCTGACACAGTGCTTGGCATGTTGCGGGCACTTCAGCAAATGTTAATTAGATAAGTGAAGTAAACATTTTCTCCCCCTTTTCCCATTTTCCTCTTTTCCCTTTAGACCTACCCATACATCTCATCATATTTGAGGAACCTGGGAAAACCGGTATATTCAAAAAACAAACTGAAGTTCAGTTTAGCTTTTAGATCATATAAGAATCAACCTTTGACTGATTTTCTATACTACAATTGCATATACTTCAAGTAGCCCCAACCAGATCTTACAATTAATACTCATAGCCTGGGGGACAGATGCGGAGTGTAGACAAGGCCTGGTCTTAATGAAATGAGAAAGAATAATCACTACCTATCAGCTAGATTCCCAATAAAGAAAAAGCAGAACACAAAATTTCAGAATTTTAGGACTATAAATATCTTTAGAGTTCATTTGGTTCATGATTTTGACTTTATAGATGAAGAAACTAAGACCTGAATAAGAGAAATAATTTACAAGACATCACAGAACTTGAGACTGAAATATGTGACCCCTGATGGCTATAATGATCCTTCCTCTGTCCCACACTGCAAAACAGTACATTATGCATGTTCTTTATTTAGACTATTATAATAGTAGGACAAAGTGTAAATTCATGGCCTTAGATTTTACTTTGTTAGAGGTGAGCAGCTGCCTAGTATATCCTTTGGGAGAAAATTATCCCAGCATTAATGATGCTGTCTTTTATCATTGTCTGTAAATGTACTAAAATATTTATTAATGAATATCACAGATGTCAACCAGAATGGAAAACTAATAGCTTATATTGCTTCAATTTATTTGATTTACGCATATTGTCAGAAACAACCTTTATGGAGGAACATATAATAATTAAGCACTTGTCAGAATGGCTAAATGTCACTATAAAATAAACTAGCAGTGCAAGTCTTGGGAAAATTTTGATGTCACTAGTCCTGGAAGGGAAGCTTTTGAAGCACCATATTTGCAAAATGTAGCCAGTGTGGCAGGTTAATAGAGTCAACAGATTTCACATATGGAGATAAGGCTAATGGACTAGGCAAAAATACAAGCTAGTTTTTGGAAATAATTAACTAAATTTTAGGAGCAATATGGATAAAAACGGATACTTTAGTGAAGGGTCCAAACCATAGTTAAATGATAGTTTTTGTTTCTATCCCCCTTTGTGTTCCTTTTCCTTTTTTTTTCCTTTGTTTTTCAAGAACCCCAAGAATTATCTAACCATCTGTGACTTTATGCATTCTCTTTCCTTTCTCCATCTCACAACCAACCTATTAGAGGATCATTAATTTTATAAAAGAAAAATATTTCTTTGTAACATTTTTTAAATCATTTTATCACTTACGTCATGTTTTAGCCCATTTGAAAGCTTTACTCAAAGAGAGTCAGTAGTTAATCTTCTCTAGTTCTAGGGCTACTCATGAATTTTCAGAGATATTGCTTCTTAGATGGAACATGCCAGAGATAAAAATTCTGGAAATTTCCTGTAGATAATGATGTGATGCTGCTATGTTTCACATTATAATTAATCATTTATTTTTAAATTCATGAGGATACAATGTTTTATTCTCTCCTTATTATGTAACTCTGTAAAAGTAAATTAACAGGTGAGTTAAAAGGGATTCTGCTTCTAACCATGGTGGAGTCACCAGCAGTTATTACTCCTTCCACAAACAACTATAAAATTGGACAAAATATATGAGGCAATGGCTTCTAAACACCTGACAACAAATACGGCAGAATAGTAACCCTTGAGGAGGGAAACATATGAAGTAAACCCCAAGTGTACCCTCTGTTTCTGTATGAGGTAATTTTTCAAACTATGACCCTGGGAGTTAAGCCCAACAAAAATCTTGCATATCGCTGAAGTTACAGAGTCTAAAATAGTTGAAAGTTTCAGGGCATGAAGTCATAGATGAGGGACCTGCAGGAGTTTGCAAGTTGCAAGAAAGACAAGTCTGAATGGGTTATTTCTAAATATTCATGGCCATTGGCTGGGTTGCCTACATACAGAGTTCAGCTCCAAGATGCCTATCACAGAACTCCCTGTAGGTTCACAGTTGTAGGTCTGTGAAAAAAATGGAGACACCTGAGGTTGTGGGTTCTGAGAGATATTGAGGATACAGTCTAGTCATAGTGAAATAACCTCACAGAAAACATCAGGCTTCAGTGGAGACTGAA
The DNA here is from genome assembly GCF_029378745.1 of Bos indicus. Lineage (NCBI taxonomy): Eukaryota > Metazoa > Chordata > Mammalia > Artiodactyla > Bovidae > Bos > Bos indicus. The sequence goes on from NC_091767.1 coordinate 93,419,399, forward strand.
GAAAGGACATACTGTAAAAATAAGTACCGTATGTTAAATGACCATAAGACTGAGGATAAAACTGGAAAAAAAAAAAAACTGTCATGATAAAGAATAAAACCAAACCTGCCAGATCAAGAGCAATTTATTAGTCTGCCAGAAAAATCCAACACCTATTTAAATAAGTAAACATAACCTAAACTCACAGTATATTATTTATAATATCCAGTGTACAATAAAAAATTAATAGACAAACAAGCAAAATGAGGTAACAATTAGGGAAAACACTAGTCAACAATAACTGATCCTATTATGATTCCAGAAGTTATCATTATCAGAAAATAACTTTACACCAGCATTTATAAATATGTTCACGTATTTTAAAGAAAAAAGAAAGATACAATGTGGATAGGGTACATCACATTAGAAATGGAAACACTACAAGATAAAATGGAAATTTGAGTACAGTGCAGTATCTATAAACCAACATTTATAATAGTATTGAATATAAAATAATGTTTTTCTGCTGAGATCGTAACTTTAAAAAAGCATATTTATGGCTCTATCTTCTAAACTTATACTGATATCCTAGCCATTATATTAAGAAAAGTAAAAATAATTATAAAAATTATGAATAAAGAAGTAAAATTATCTTTTTAGCAGATGTCATGGTCATTTACATAGAAAATCTGAGGAATAGAAACTAAAATCTTACTAGAAGATGTCACTTCAAAAAGATCAGAAGATACTATGTTGTTGTTAAGTCACTAAATCCTGTCTGACTCTTTGCAACCACATAGACTACAGTATACCAAGATTTTCTGTCTTCCACTATCTCCCAGAGTTTGCTCAAATTCATGTCCATTGAGTCAGTGATGTCATCCAACAATCTCATCCTCTGCCAGCCCTTTCTCCTACCCTCAATCTTTCCCAGCATCAGGGTCTTTTCCAATGAGTTAGCTCTTTGCATCAGGTGGCCAAAGTATTGGAACTTCAGCTTCAGCATCAGTCCTTCCAATGAATATTCAGGACTGATTTCCTTTAGGATTGACTGATTTGATCTCCTTGCTGTCCAAGGGACTCTCAAGAGTCTTCCCCAACACCACAGTTCAAAATCATCAATTTTTCGGTGCTCAGCCTTCTTTATGATCCAACTCTCATCTGTACATAACTACTGGAAAAACCATAGTTTGACTATATGGACCTTTATCAGCAAAGTGATGTCTCTGCTTTTTAGTACTCTGTATAGTTTTTTCATAGCTCTCCTTCCAAAGAGCAAGTGTCTTTTAATTTCGTGGCTGCAGTTACAGTCTGCAGTGATCTAGAAACCTAACTAAATAAAATCTGTCACTGCTTCCACTTTTTCCTCTTCTTTTGGCTGTGAAGTGATGGGCCCAGATGCCATGATCTTAGTTTTTTGAATGCTGAGTTTCAAGCCAGCTTTTTTGCTCTCCTCTTTCACCCTAATCAAGAGGCTGCTTAGTTCCTCTTACCATTCTGTCATTAGAGTGGAATTATCTGCATATTGGAGATTGTTGATATTTCTCCTGACAATCTTGACTCCAGCTTGGGATTCAACCTACCCAGCATTTCACATGATGTATTCTGCATAGAAATTAAATAAGCAGGTGATAACATACAGCTTTGTTATACTCCTTTCCCAATTTTGAACCAGTCCATTGTTCGATATCCAGTTCTAGCTGTTGCTTCTTGACCCGCATACAAGTTTCTTAGGAGACAGATAAGTTGGTCTGATATTCCCATCTCTTTAAGAATTTTCCACAGTTTGTTGTGATTCACAGAGTCAAAGGCTTTAGCTTAGTCAATGAAGCAGAACTCAATGTTTTTCTGTAACTGACTTGCTTTCTCTATGATCCAATGAATGTTGGCAATTTGATCTCTGGATCCTCTCCCTTTTCTAAACCCAGTTTGTACATCTAGAATTTCTTTCTTCATATACTGCTAAAGCCTAGTTTGAAGGATTTTTAGCATAATCTTACTATCATGTGAAATGATAGTAATTATGCAATAGTTTGAACATTCTTTGGAATTACCCTTCTTTGGGATTGGAATGAAAACTGACCTTTTTCAGTTCTGTGGCCACTGCTGAGTTTTCCACGTTTGCTGGCATATTGAGTGCAGTACTTTTAACAGCACACCTTTTAGGATTTTAAATAGCTCAGCTAGAATTCTATCACCTCCCACTAGCTTTGTTTGTAGTATTGCTTCCTAAGATCCACTTGGATATCACACACCAGGATATCCAGCTCTAGGTGAGTGATCACACCACTGTTGTTATATGGATCATTAAGACACTTTTGTATAGTTCTTCTTTGTATTCTTATAAAGATTAGATGTATTTCTATATTTTTAACAATTAGTAATTGAAATTTAAATAGTTGATATCTTTTATAGCAACATCTAAGAGCATGAAATATATGATAATAATAACAAAACATGCACAATTCCTATTCACTGAAACTACAGAAATTCTGAGAGAGATTTAAAAAGACTTAAAGCAATGTGGAGATGCACCATGCTTAGAGAATTAAAAGACAATATTGTTAAAATACAAATTCTTCAAAAATGAAATACCCTCCCAAACAAAATTTCAGTATATTTTTTGAAGAAATTCATAAATTAATTCTAAAATATATATGGAAGTTCAAAATGAATGCAACTTCTACCCTTACTATAAGGCTGCAGATGTCTATACAGTGTGGTATTGGCATTAGTATAGACAAATGTATCAATGGATAAAAATAACAAAGTAGACTCTACATGTAGGCTCAACTGGCTTCTATTACTCATATTTTAAAAAAATTATTGAAATGTAATTGCTTTACAATGTTGTATTAGTTTCTTGCAACATTGTTAATCAGCCATATGTATACATATATCCCCTCCCTCTTGATCCTCCCACTCGCCCATTCCACCCCTCTAGGTCATCACAGAACATTGAGCTGAGCTCCCTGTGCTATACAGCAGCTTCCTACTAGCTTTTTAATAATTTTGATATTTTGATGTTTTCAAAAAATAATATAAATAACCATTTAAGCAGAATTTAACAAAATTAACTTTTAGAATAAAGAAAATTTAACCTTCGAATAGGGGTATTCTTATAAAATTTTCAATTTTCCTCCTCAACATTAGTTTATAAAAGTCAACTCTTTAAAATCTCTAAAAGCAATAAAGAATCTTAAGTATCTAAGTACCCATTTCAAAGCTCACTTAATGGAGTTTACATAGAGATTATAAGCAGTGTGATATGGAAAAATAAAGCAGCATCAAGTGTGGCACTATATATAAAATTGGGTAAGTCACATATCAACTAGAGATTTAGATCAAGTCAAAACACTGTGCTTGCTCATAAATTCCATCATAAGAAGTAAAAAATAACTCAGTTTGGGTCAATTCTGATGTAAAATTCCAAAGCAAGCTAAACTTTTCTAATATGGAATATCAATACCTGGAACATAACTCCAGGAACGAGTCTCCACTAAGATAGCATCTAAAAATCTAATTCTACTCTCCAGAAAAAAATAAAGTATCCCAGTGTGATGAGGAGTCCTATCGGATATTCATCACCACCCAATGCTTAATACAACGGTCTGAAGAGAGCATGTTTTCCCTACACTAGCATGCTGTTTATACCTACTACCAGGTAAAGCTGTAGGCTTACTGCTCGGTGCTGCAAGTAGCTTCTGGTCCAGTGCTAGAGCAGAGTTCTTTTCATGCAATATAGGAAACAAGGTTACACTGTCTACTCCATATATAACTTTTGCTTGTGTATTGAAATGAGGGCATCCCTGTCCGCTAATTGTGCTTATTCCTTCATTTAAATTTTAAAGGAAATTCGAGCTCAACATGACTTCCTGGAGATGGTATATTTAGAATCAGAAACAGGCCCTCTCCAAGGGAAAACTGAAGGTAACTGGAGTCCTCTGACCAAGTACTTTGCCAATTTAGGGGCACTAAATGCAGCTGAGTTGTGGGCTAATTAAATTTTAGCACGTTATAGCTTATGAGAAAGTGCATAAAGCCCTGCACAGTGAAGCAATTAGATGAAGCAGCCAAGAACAAAACCCAGATCGTAAGATATGGACTATATTCATCCAGTGTGGCTGAGTCATTTCCTGAAGGCTATCTTCTTTCTACTCTGGAGCCCATACAGTGAAATTTTATTTTCATTATGTAGTCTTTAGGTATATAATTTCCATTTCTTTTTTTTTAATAAATTCTATTTATTTGATGAAGCTTTCTACTTTCAAATGTGTTGCAAGAGAATTTTAAACTGATTTTTGAGCCATTTTTATGATGGCTGCTTCAAAATTCCAAATATGAAATAGTTCAAACATGAAATAGTTCCAACATCTGATTCATTATGATGTTGGTGTCTGTTGATGGTCTTCTCTCATTCAAGTTGTGCTTTGTTTTCTGGAAATTTTGGATATTATGCTATGAGATTTTGGATACATGAGAAATAAAAATGCCTATAAAAATAAATTTTACACAGAAGCTTATAGCAACTTCATTTATACTAGTCCAAAAATGAAAATCACAAAATGTTTCCCATCATGATAAGGAATATCAAACATGGTATATTCATGTAGTGGAAAAATGATTAGCAATAAATAAAAATACAAGTGAGTTACAGACACATCCTGTAACATGGATGCATCACAAAAACACTACTTTGAGTGAAAAATGGTACAAAAGAGTACCTATGGTATGTGTCATTTATATAAAGTTCAAGAACAAGATAAGCTGTTACATATGGTAGTAGGAATCAGAAACATGGCTGACTATGTGGACGAGAGTTGACTAAATATGGGCACAGAGGATCTTTCTGAAGTGATGAAAATATTATAAATTCTTATGGGGATTCAAACTACTTGAATATACATTTGTCAAAACTCATTAACTTGTATGCTTAAGTTTTACTCATTTCATTGCAGGTAAATTTTCCCTCAATGAAAAAAGCTTCAAAAATATATAAAAATAATAAACAACTGATATATTAGGGAAACTATTTCATTGAAAATCTTATGCAAAGGAATTACTTTGTAGTCTTTGGAAGCATTATGTCAATTCCTCCTTTTCTTAGCATAGTTTGTTCCCCTCCCCCGCCCCCCCTCATAGCATCAATATCAGAAAACTGATAACAAGTGATCAAAGAAAAACATGATGCTGTCTGTCTCCTACTAGTGACCCCTGTTTGCATCCATCTCTGTATTTTCCCATATATTCTTTAAGAAATACATACTATTATATTGCTGAGGAGATCATAGACATTGCATTATATAGGCAACAGTAATGCAAGCTCATTTTGATGATTAAATTAAAAATTCAGTGTAATGAATAAATTGCTGCTGCTGCTGCTGCTGCTAAGTCGCTTCAGTCGTGTCTGACTCTGTGCGACCCCATAGACGGCAGCCCACCAGGCTCCCCGTCCCTGGGATTCTCCAGGCAAGGACACTGGAGTGGGTTGCCATTTCCTTCTCCAGTGCATGAAAGGGAAAAGAGAAAGTGAAGTCGCTCAGTCGTGTCCGACTTTAGCGACCCCATGGACTGCAGCCTACCAGGCTCCTCCCCCCATGGGATTTTCCATGCAAAAGTACTGGAGTGGGGTGCCATTGCCTTCTCCAAATGAATAAATTAGGTAGATACAAATAGGCAACTAAAGGCAATAGAGTCCCTAGGCCAAACTGCAGTCTTTGTAAGATGTTTAAGTTAGTACTGCACAGAGAATATTTACATGTATAAAGGAAGAATATATCACAAAAAGACAGAAAAAAATATGGTTCACCTTACTTCTACTAAATGGCTGTTTTGTTTTGTTTTTTTCCTGCCTGGGTGAACAATACCAGTCAGAAATATAACAAGGAGCATACCAGTTGTTGGTGTGTCTGTCAGGCCACCTCAAAAATCCTTTAGCTATTCTAGAATGATTCTTTAGCTATTCTAGAATGATTGTCACTCTATTCTGTGTCCCAGTCTTAATCATCTAAGGTGGAGGTCAAAAGGCAGATTTCAGACCTTCCACTTATTAACACAGTAGGTTATGTTCCTAGCTATTAACCTCAAACATTAGCATTTATTGTTAATCTTATCCAATTTCAAGAAATAAATTGCCTTTCTACAGAAGGAAAATAGAACACTTATGATCAAAACATCTTGGGCAACTTTCTACAATGCAATTGCAATAGTTATGTATAGTGATAAATCCTATATAAAGCCAGTCACTATAATAAATCCAGATATGGGAGATATTATTGCTGTCATAATCACAGAATTAAGAGGTAAAATGTACATTGAGTTATCTAAAGAAAATCATCCATGTGTAACTAACAGCAACTGTTCAAACCCGTATGCTGCTAAAACCTTTAAATAGCTTACTGGTCTTTAGACAAACATACTTTTTGTTTTGATGATTATTTTTTCAGTAAGGCTGAAAATTTACACCATTTTCAAAATCAGGTACACAAATGACCAGAATTGGTAAAGCTTATACTGCAGAGCAAACCAAGAAATACTTCATTAAACTTAAAATAGACCAGGGAAGAATAGAGATAAGGAAGCAGAACTAGACTTTCATCCTCATGCTGACTGCATAAAGACCTATGTGGAAAAGATGTAACCTGATTGTCTCAGTGAGCGCATTTTGTGTAAATTCTGTGGGTATCCCAGGCTTACTCAACATGTTACCTGTCATGCAAAGAATGTTTTGTGGGCCCTGGAATTATACCAGATTTGTTATAATCTGGTAATGTGCCATTTAACATGGAAAGCTTCAGTAGAAATGAGCAGTTATTTGAAGACTGATTGGGTGACCTTAATAACAGCAAATCTCTTTGATCTGAAGCTAGTACACTTTCCAGCGGTAATTCTGTTTCTTCTGCATGGAGACCTCAGTCCTAGATCCTAAGAAATAAACATTGAAATAATGATAGAATTGTTTATTGTTGGAGTTTTGGCACCTTCAATGCTGTCACTCTACTACATAATCATCAGAGAGGGCCACGCAAGCTTGAATGGTGGGAAGGCAGATTGGTTTTAAAGAAGAAAAGTGATCATTCTGCATAGTTGGTTAGAAGAAGGAAAAATAATTTTTTTTTCCTTTATCATATCCCAATCCTTTCACAAAAGCATTATTTTTAAATATGCTTGCTATTTTTGTATAACATTGCTAATGTCAAAGCTTTAAACTTTATATATATCTGTATACATATATATATAAATGTTCCCTTCTCCTGGGGGTCTTCCCAACCCAGGGATTGAAGCCGAGTGTTCTGCATTGCAGGAAGATTCTTTACGATCTGAGTCACTAGAGAAGCCAATAAATATATATAGAGAGAGATAGATAAACACTTAGATAAGCAAAAAAACAGACAAAAAAAGAAAAATTGAACAAGTAAATAAGTGCAGTTTGCATTTGGAAGGTCTTTCCTGTACATCACATATAAGAGTGATATCCCTAATTGTATTAGTAGTAGTGTTTCAGCTAAAGAATGTGTTCGTGGCCATCCCTAGTAAGTACGCTGACACTGACATGGCCAATGTTAGTGTGTCTATGTTGGACATAGGTCTTACTTTAGTAAGACCTACTAAATGAGTAAGGTCAGTGTAATGATGTCTTCTAGACACTGCATCATATAATCCTAATTTCATAGATAACTTTCATTATCTGTTTTTCTCAAGTAGTTTATTATCTGCCATTTACAGTAGAGAAGACACTTGAATTTTCACTATGAATTCTCATAGTCATACTCAAAAGATTTCTCTCACATAAACACTCATTAAATATTTGTGAAGAGAAAGCATTGACAATGTTCAGTCAGTTTTGGAGAAGAATGGTGTGTGGATGAATAAGGAGAAATCCAGATAGAATATCTGTTTCTATGCTCCCTAACCTTTAACCACTCATAACTGCCTAACTATAGCTCATTTATATTATTATAGGTAACATAGCTTGCCCCTCTTCCTCACTAATTACAAATTACAAAATCTTTGGATGTCTTTAAAGATTTTCCAGTCCAGGGGGACTGCATTGGTGGAGGACATCACTGTCTGTTAAACCTGGATTTAATGAGAAATCTAGTGAAATGGTGTTATTTTAGAGTAAGTTCTTCTTCCCAAACTCTCTCCATAATCTGTCATGTAAAAGTCTGATTTTTCTGGAAAAGCAGAACAGAGAATAACTACTTAAACCATAGTAAATTCTATAGGTTAATGCCATCCTGTGGGATAACTGAGGACAACTAGCTGATCTTCCCTAACAAAAACCTTTGTTTATAATAATAATGTTTGCTCAGTTTAGTTCAGTTTAGTCGTTTAGTCATGTCTGACTCTTTGTGACCCCATGAACTGCAGCACGCCAGGCTTCCCTGTCCATCACCAACTCCCAGAGCTTGTTCAAACTCATGTCCATCAGTTGGTGATGCCATCCATCCATCTCACCCTCTGTTGTCCCCTGTTCCTCCTGCCTTCAATCTTTCCTAGCATCAGGGCTTTTTCCAATGAGTCAGTTCTTTGCATCAGATGGCCAAAGTATTGGAGCTTCAGCATCAGTCCTTCCAATGAATATTCAGAACTGATATCCTTTAGGATTGACTGGTTAGATCTCCTTGCAGTCCAAGGGACTCTCAAGAGTTTTCTCTAATACCACAGTTCAAAAGCATAAGTTCTTCAGCACTCAGCTATCTTTATGGTCCAACTCTCACATACATATGTGACTACTGGAAAAACCATAGCTTTGACTAGATGGACCTCTGTCGGCAAAGTAATGTCTCTGCTTTTTAATATGCTGTCTAGGTTGGTCGTAACTTTGCTTCCAAGGAGCAAGTGTCTTTTAATTTCATGGCTGTAGTCAACATCTGCAGTGATTTTAGAGCCCAAGAAAATAAACTCTGTGACTGTTTCCATTGTTTCCCCATCTATTTGCCATGAAGTGATGGGACTGGTTGTCATGTTATTTTTTTGAATATTGAGCTTTAAGCCAAATTTTTCACTCTCCTCTTTCACTTTCATCAAGAGGCTCTTTAGTTCTTCATTTTCTGCCATAAGGATGGTGTCATCTGCATATCGGAGGTTATTGATGTTTCTCCTGGCAGTCTTGATTCCAGCTTGTGCTTCAGCCAGCCTGGCATTTCACATGATGTACTTGGCATATAAGTTAAATAAGCAGGGTGACAATATACAGCCTTGATGTACTCCTTTCCCAATTTGGAACTATTCCATTGTTCCATGTCCAGTTCTAGCTGTTGCTTCTTGACCTGCATACAGATTTCTCAGATGGCAGGTAAGGTGGTCTGGTATTCCCATCTCTTGAAGAATTTTTGGCAGTTTGTTGTGATTCACACAGTCAAAGGCTTTAGCATAGTCGATGATGCAGAAGTAGTTGTTTTTCTGGAATTCTCTTGCTTTTTCGATGATCCAGAGGATGTTGACAATTTGATCTGTGGTCCCTCTGCCTTTTCTAAATCCAGCTTGAACCTCTGGAAGTTCTAGGTTCAAGTACTTTTGAAGCCTGGCTTGGAGAATTTTGAGCATTACTTTGCTAGCATGGGAGATGAATGCAATTGTGTGGTAGTTTGAACATTCTTTGGCATTGCCTTTCTTTGGGATTGGAATGAAATAATGGTTGTAGCACTGTATTAAAACTTCAGAAAACCAATTGTACACACATATATATTGTATATGAATTATATCATATATTGCATACACATACCTATATACATATAAAATGTTTACATTTATATTTTAAGTGATATTTGATTGCAGCTTTTAATAGTTTCATAATGGCTTTTGAGGAAAGTAAAAATTTTACCAAATTAAACATACATACCAATACTGAAAAACACCAATTTTCAAGAATGGAGTCTTATAATCAAAGTAGTTTCTTATTGTTGCATCATTGAACATGATGGGAATATAGGTTGAATGGCCATCTCAAACAGAAACTTATAGGATCTGAAATTAATAAACTCTTGAAACATAGTAAATCTTCATGAGCAAATAGAAACAGCATACCACCAAGTATCCACCAACAGATGAGTGGACAAAATATATGATGAAGTATTACTCAGCCACACTTTTGCCGTTTGCAGCAATGTGGAGAGACCTAGAGTGGATGGACTTTTTGCTTACCGAAATACGTCAGACAGAGACATCTGCTGTATGCATCACTTCTCTGTGGAATCTAAAAAATGAAAACAAATGTGTATAGCAGAACTGAAACAGATGTACAGATATAGAAAACAAACTAGTGGTGAACAGTAGAGAAAGGGTAGAGGAGAAGGAGAAAATAGAAAAGTAGGAATATGGGATTAAGAGATATAAACTATGAGTAAAATAGATAAGCAACAATAATACATTGTTTAGCACAGGAAAATATAGGCGTTAGTTTCTATTAACTTTTAAAAGAGTATACTCCATAAAAATACTGAATCACTATTATATATACCTGCAATTAATATTTTAACTCAACTGTACTTCAGTAAGGGGCCTTCACTGATAATTCAGTTGGTAAAGAATCTGCTTGCAATGCGGCAGACCTGGGTTTGACCCCTGGGTTGGGAAGATCCCCTGGAGAAGAGAAAGGCTACCCACTCCAGTATTCTGGCCTGGTCACAAAGAGTTGGACACCACTGAGCAACTTTCACTTTCATTTTTCATACATCAATAAAAAATAGAATAATAAAAAAAAGCATACCCATTAGCAGTCACTCCTCATTCCTCCCTTCCCCCAACATCTGAAAATCACTAATCTACTTCTGTCCCTATAGCTTTTTTTTTTTTTTAATCTATTCTTCAGTTTATATATGTCTGAGTTCTTTCCACTTTTTGGCTATTATGAATAATGCTCCTGTGAATATTTGTGCACAAATTTTTCTATGAACATATATTTTTTGTTTTTATTGGGTATATACTGAGGAGTAGAATCGCAGTGTCATGGTAAGTCTAAATCTCAGCTTAAATTTTTGAGAAACTGCTGAACTTTTCTCCAAAGTGTTCAAAACACTTTACAATGCTGCCAGCAATATGTGTGTATGTGTGCTAAGTCACTTCAGCTGTGACTAGCAATATGAGGACTCCAATTTTGCCACATCAAATCAACACTTGTAAAAAAAAAAAAAAATCAACACTTGTTATTGTTTCTTTCTGAATATTTAAAATTTGTAGCCATCCTTGTGAGTATGAAGTGACATCTCATTGTCATTTTGATTTATATTTGTCCCAGTGAATGTCTAGCATTTTTTCATAAGCTTATTGGCTATTTTATATATTATTTAGAGAAATAGTATATTTGATCATGTTGTCTGTTATTTTCAGTTGTAAGTGTTCTCTCTATATTTTTGATGCAAGTCCTTAATCAGATATATAACTGTCAAATATTTTCTTCCAGTCAATGTGTTGTCTTTTTTACTTTCTTGAGTGTGATTTAAAACACAGAATTTTTAATCTGATGACAGATGGGTAAATGAAGATGCAGCTAGAATATGGTCCACTTGTGAGCAAGCATGAATAATGAAAGTAGTTGATACAAAATCTGGCTGAGAAAGGCCTACTCTCACACTTGTTCCTTTAATCATCTCAATGTGGCATATTGTATATCTGTGCCACTAGCTTGAAGCAATGTTTAATCCATTCACCATCTTCTGTCACCTCTATAACATCGCCTAGTAATTGACAATGTCATGTTTGACACTTTTTATATAGCTAGCTTCTGGAAATAATATGTTTAAAATAAAGAAATGTATATATTCTCAGAAATTTCAAGACAACACCTTCATTGACTGATGCTGGGATCCAAGTACAAGGATTTACTTAGTTCTTCTTAAAAAAATCACAAAAGTTAACTATTTACTTCTAGGAGGGCATAATAGGACATAGGCCAACTCCTAATTCTATATAATGTAAAAATTAAAGTATTAACATTCCTCTTAGTAAATGCTTCCAGAGTTCAACACCATGTCTGGTAGAAAGTAGACTTTCATCAGTAATTGTTCTATGATTGTATACGCATTCATTAGTCTATAAGTAGTTGTGGGAATCTTGGATAATATGGTTTTGAGCCTCCCCCTGAAATTTTCATTAGGACTATATTGAGCATGCTTTAAAATTTTTAAATTTATAGCTTTACAAAAATCTAATGAAAACCTAAGGGTCCAGCAAGAGAGAACTTTCAAAGTATAATATATACCACAGTGAAAAACAGCATAAATTTCTAACCACTCCATGTTTGTTTACTTTAAAACATACTTATGAAAGTTTGTGAAACCAATAATAAAAATACAAAAATGCTAGAAAAACCATGAGAAAAAATTTAAGTAACCTTAGAATGATAAGCCTTTTTTGAAATACTACATAAAACTTGGAAACCTTAAATTCTATTACATAAAAATTCAATAATTTATGCAAAAAATAGAATAACTCCATAGAAAAGCCCAACACAAGCATTTCAAAAACAAAAATTACAAATTGGGGAAAATATTTTCAAATTTTGTTAGAAATGGGTAATTTTTCAGCTATGTAAATAGCTTCTTCATATCAGCAAGACACAAACAACTAACAAAAAAAAAAAGGCAAAATAAGTGTTAAGTTCAAGGAAGAGAATATTCAAATGCATCTTTTCAGGGAGGAAAACAGTTTCTCCTTAATCTTCTAGGTTCTTGGCTATGTTGACCTGAAACAAATAGACTGCCAGATATTTCTCCAGCAAGGATGGGTTTATTTGGGATCAACAGAGAATTGCAATTTGGGGTCTGCAACCATGGCAAGCTACACGCAAGTTGCCACATGTTAAGGGAAAGAGAACACTTTTATATAAGGGAAAAGAAAGATAGGAAGGTTATAGCAAAGAGCCTATGGCTTTCATTGTCTTTGCCAGGAAAGAAGGGTCTTTCTTCCTCCTGCTGGGTTCCACTATTGTCACGGAGTGTGAGAGCTCCCTCTTCTGGTCTCACAACTCTATTAGAGATTTCTGTTTATTAATTTTTTACATTTCCTCCTTTTGATCAAGATCTTTTCCTGAAAATATCACTGATCAAGGGTCAAGTTTTCTAGTTTCAGTGACTTTTTGTCTCTCAGTGTCAGGAAGGACATTTCCTGGGTGTAATGTCTTACATCACAGACGAAGTGCACAGATTGGAGAACTACTGAGGTCATTTGCAAGTAGCAAGGAGGGATGCGAGGAAGAACTCTTGGGCACTTTTGATCTAAATTCATATGTTATTAATATCAAAGACATTTAAGGTCGTCTGGAATGTATGTCATCACCAAAGTTTTGGCAAAAAACTTCCAACAGGCCTGGTCTGGATACCTTGGGGATGTCATCAGATGTGGCCTGCTTCAATTCTAGAAAATCTTTACTTTCAGGTCACTGGTGTGCAAGGTATGGTACTCTCTTTAAATATGTCATGTAATTCATGTAATTCAAGGGTTTATTTCTTGGAGTTTGGCAGCACAAGGTTTGGTTGCTGCTGCTGCTGCTGCTAAGTCGCTTCAGTCGTGTCCGACTCTGTGTGACCCCATAGATAGTAGCCCACCAGGCTTCCCCATCCCAAGGTTTCTCCAGGCAAGAACACTACCAGTACTTAATAGGGGCCTTTTCAGTGAGGTTTAAGAGAGTTCTTCTTGAGGTACCTTTTCCAATAAACAAAACTTTAGGTTGCAATCTGTGGTACTTAAAATCTTTATCACCTGTGAAAAGATGACCCTACCAAAAGATGTTTATTTGTAGAAACAATTAGGCCTTTGGAATATTGGAGTATCTCTTCCTTTTTCAGTTGTGGGTCAAAAGATGCAGAAGTCTAGTGCATTGGGCATTCTGTGACTGTCTCAAAGGGTGAACCTGAGATTTAGAAAAATGGACTTTTGGCTTTGGGCCAAAATATTTGAACAAATGCTTTTGGTCAAAATATTTGGAGGGTGTCTACAAGTTTGCTGGTTGATTTTTTTTTTTTAATTGGAGTATAGTTGATGTACAATGTTGTGTTAGTTTTTGCTGTATAATATTGTGAATCAACCATATCAAGAAAAAAAGTATGTATGAGTCAAAGCAAAAACAACACCCAGTTGTGGATGGGACTGGTGATAGAAGCAAGGTCCGATGCTGTAAAAAGCAATATTGCATAGGAACCTGGAATGTTAGATCCATGAATCAAGGCAAATTGCAAGTGGTCAAACAGGAGATGGCAAGAGTGAAAATCAACATTCTAGGAATCAGCGAACTAAGATGGACTGGAATGGGTGAATTTAATTCAGATGACCATTGTATCTACTACTGTAGGCAGGAGTCCCTTAGAAGAAATGGAGTAGCCATCATAGTCAACAAAAGAGTCCAAAATGCAGTACTTGGATGCAATCTCAAAAATGACAGAATGATATCTGTTCGTTTCCAAGGTAAACCATTCAATATCACAATAATCCAAGTCTATGCCCTGACCAGTAATGCTGAAGAAGCTGAAATTGAACAGTTCTATGAAGACCTACAAGACCTTCTAGAACTAACACGCCAAAAAGGTGTCCTTTTCATTATAGGGGACTGGAATGCAAAAGTAGGAAATCAAAAACACCTGGAGTAACAGGCAAATTTGGCCTTAGAGTACAGAATGAAGCAGGCCAAACGCTAATAGAGTTCTGCGAAGATAATGCACTGGTCGAAACAAGCACCCACTTCCAACAACACAAGAGAAGACTCTACACATGAACATCACCAGATGGCCAACATCAAAATCATATTGATTATATTCTTTGCAGCCAAAGATGGAGAAACTATACAGTCAGCAAAAACAAGACTGGGAGCTGACTGTGGCTCAGATCACGAACTCCTTATTGCCAAATTGAGACTTAATTGAAGAAAGTAGGGAAAACCACTAGACCATTCAGGTATGACCTAAATCAAATCCCTTATGATTATACAGTGGAAGTGAGAAATAGATTTAAGGGACTAGATCTGATAGACAGAGTCCCTGATGAACTATGGACAGAAGTTCATGACATTGTACAGGAGACAGGAGTCCATCTTTCTAAATCTCAGCTGCTGAAAAGAAGAGAAGCAAAAAGCAAAGGAGAAAAGGAAAGATATACCCACAAGAATATAGAGTTCCAAAGAATAGCAAGGAGAAATAAGAAAGCCTTCCTCAGTGATCAGTATGAAGAAATAGAGGAAAACAATAGAATGGGAAAGACTAGAAATCTCTTCAAGAAAATTAGAGATACCAAGGGAACATTTCATGTAAAGATAGGCTCAATAAAGGACAGAAATGGTATGGACCTAACAGAAGCAGTAGATATTAAGAAGAGGTGGCAAGAACACACAGAAAAATTGTACAAAAAACATCTTCACAACCCAGATAATCATGATGGTGTGATCTCACACTCACCTAGAGCCATACATCCTGGAATGTGAAGTCAAGTGGGCCTTATGAAGCATCATTACAAACAAAGCTAGTGGAGGTGATGGAATTCCAGTTGAGCTATTTCAAATCCTGAAAGATGATGCTGTGAAAGTGTTGCACTCAATATGCCAGCAAATTTGGAAAACTCAGCAGTGGCCACAGGACTGGAAAAGGTCAGTTTTCATTCCAATCCCAAAGAAAGGCAATGCCAAAGAATGCTCAATGCCAGTCCAGGTTTGATGCACGATACTGGATGCTTGGGGCTAGTGCACTGGGAAGACCCAGAGGGATGGTATGGGGAGGGAGGAGGGAGGAGGGTTCAGGATGGCGAACACATGTATACCTGTGGTGGATTCATTTTGATATTTGGCAAAACTAATACATTTATGTAAAGATTAAAAATAAAAAATAAAAGAATGCTCAAACTACCACACAATTGCATCCATCTCACATGCTAGTAAAATAATGCTCAAAATTCTCCAAGCCAGGCTTCAGCAATATATGAACCATAAACTTCCAGATGTTTTAGAAAAGGCAGAGGAACCAGAGGTCAAATCTAACATCTCCTGGATCATCAAAAAAGCAAGACATTTCCAGAAAAACATCTATTTCTGCTTTACTGACTATGCCAAAGCCTTTGACTGTGTGGATCACAATAAACTGTGGAAAATTCTGAAAGAGATGGGAATACCAGACCACTTGACCTGCCTCTTGAGAAACCTGTATGCAGATCAAGAAGCAAGAGTTAGAACTGGACATGGAACAACAGCGTGGTTCCAAATAGGAAAAGGAGTACGTCAAGGCTGTATATTGTCACCCTGCTTATTTAACTTATATACAGAATACATCATAAGAAATGCTGGGCTGGATGAAGTACAAGCTGGAAACAAGATTGCCGGTAGAAATATTAATAACTTCAGATATACAGATGACACCACCCTTATGGCAGAAAGTGAAGAAGAACTAAAGAGCCTTTTGATGAAAGTGGAAGAAGAGAGTGAAAAAGTTGGCTTAAAGCTCAGCATTCAGAAAACTAAGATCATGGCATCTGGTCCTATCACTTCATGGCAAATAGATGGGGAAACAGTGGGAACGTGGCTGACTTTATTTTTCTAGGCTCCAAAATCACTGCAGATGGTGACTGCAGCCATGAAATTAAAAGACATTTACTCCTTGGAGGGAAAGTTATGATCAATCTACACAGCATATTAAAAAGCTGAGACATTACTTTGTCAACAAAGGTCCATCTAGTCAAGGCTATGGTTTTTCCAGTAGTCATGTATGGATGTGAGAGGTGGACTATAAATAAAACTGAGCACCAAACAACTGATGCTTTTGAACTGTGGTGTTGGGAAGACTCTTGAGAGTCCTTTGGACTGCCAGGAGATCCAACAAGTCCATCCTAAAGGAGATCAGTCCTGGGTGTTCATTGGAAGGACTGAGGCTAAAGCTGAAACTCCAATACTTTGGCCATCTGATGTGAAAAGTTGACTCATTTGAAAAGACCCTGATGCTAGGAAAGATTGAGGGCAGAAGGAGAAAGGGACTAGAGAGGATGAGATGGTTGGATGGCATTACCGACCCAGTGAACATGAATTTGGGTAAACTCTGGGAGTTGGTTTTGAACAGGGAGGCCTTGTGTGCTGCTGTTCATGGGGTCGCAAAGATTCAGACACGACTGAGCGACTGAACTGAAGTGCTGTATGAGTCTTAATACTAAAATTATTGCATTTGATTAAACTAGTGGGTTAAGTATGGTAAGCACAGTGAAAGTATTGAGAATCGGCCAAATAACACAGACTTCTTGAAGCACCTGGTCAGTAAAATTATTTCTTCAATTACTATAACAATCAATGAAGATCAAGTGGAGGTTCTCCAGGTAGGGTCAATCTTTTCCTAAGAAAACTTTAGCCACAGAAGAGGCAATACCTGTCTTTCAGGGAAGTCATCAGCACAGTGTGAAAACATGAACACTCTGTCTAAAACATATCTATATCTAATAGAAGAGAAGGTTGTGTGAAATCCATTTTCTAGACCTCAAGTGGTCCATTAGGCAGTTTAAGCCTAGGAGCAGTATGATCAGGCTTCCCTGACTTGTACTCAGGATAAGTGAGGTGGGCACTCTTTGTGGTATTATTAATGTTTTTCACCAATATTAAGGAATGAATGCAATCATTTTGTAGACCAGTGGCTTAAGGCATGTGCTTTAGAGTCTCTGATATGACCGGGTCATCATTTGGTCCAAACCAGAACTTTCTCTTTTCATTAAACCAACAACTACTGAATTTCCAATGATTTTTTTTTTCTCCTTTTCTGAGATCAGTTGTTGGGCTTCCTTAGCCAGTTTTTCTACATTATCATTTGACGAAGCATCCCTTTGAACCATGACAGAGGTTTAATGGCTGTTGGTCCCTTTAAGAGTGGCATTTCATGCAGAACTATCAACAAGGTGATTTCTTTTAGTTTTCAAAAGGTCAAATTCAGAATGCCCTGAAATCTTAATAATAGCTAGAGTGTCAGGTAAAAGTATTTATTTCAGTAATTCCTGAACATATGGGCCAGTTTAATTTTATTTCCACCGGAAGTAAGGATGCCACATTACTTCCAAAATATTTCAAAATCATGAGCTATGCCAAAATTTAATATCAGTAAAAATACTTGAAGTCTTGACCTTGGCTAAAGTACAAACCTTTGTCAAAGTGTATAATTCAGCCTGTAAGGCTGTGAAGCCATAGGTTAAGATGTTGCCTCAACAATGTCAATAGAACATGTAATCACACATCCAAGCAATATTTGGCATTGCCTTCCTTTAATTAAGAACCATCAGTGAATAATGAGATATCAGCCTTACCCAGTGGAGTTTCCTATTGATCACCCTGTGGTCAGGAGGTCATTGTCAGTGTTAAACACTCATGAGGTACTTTGTTTGTAATAGAGGGGAGAAGGATATCTGGGTTAAAGTTATTACAACTTAAGAGTTATGTGAACTTCATAGCGGGTAAGGCAACTGGCTGAGAAATATTGAATGTGATGAGAAATCAAGTGAATTTCTAATGCATGAGGTAAAAAGTGGTTAACAGGGATCCCAGAACAATTTTCTCAGTGACCTTTCACCAAAAGGGCACTGGCCATAATGGCTCTAAGACAAGTGGGGTATTTCATGCCTCAGGGTCCAGTTGCTGGCCTTAATACCCTATGGCAGGTATCAGGGAATTTCCTGTGTTTTGCGGTTAGTACCCCAAGAACATTTCTTTCCTTTTCATGTACAGAAAGTAAAATAGGGACTCTGATAATTGGGATGCCCGAGGGTTTCCTTGATGGTTCAACAGGCAAAGAATCTGTCTGCCAATGTAGGAGATATGGGTTCAATCCCTGGGTCAGGAAGCTCCCTTGGAGAAGGAAATTGCAACCCAGCTCAGTATTCTTGCCTGACAGATCTTATGGACAGAGAAGCCCAGCAGGGTATAGCCTTTGTGGTCACAGAGTTGGACACTACTGAGCAACTGACACAAGGGCAGGTGGATTCATCAGAATAAGACTTTGAAGGCTATGTTATCTGGTTCTCCCTATAAAATTGGGTTGGGGTTGTTATTGTTGAGTAAAATGTATAGAGGCCTGGCCATAAGAGAGAAATTTGGAATCCAGTTTTGACAATAAACAATTAGCCTGAGAAAGCTTTGAAGTTGTTTCTTAGCTTTGGGTTTTGGGAAACTTAGGACATCATAAAGTCTACCCGGATCTAGGTCTTAGATAGTTAGAATAGGAAAAAGGAGTCCATCATGGCGATGGCTAAAAGACAAACAAGGGAAAAGCCCGCAAAAATAGAACAAAGAAAAGTCCAAGGACCAGAGTGAGGACCTCAGGTAAAAAAAAAAAAAAAAAAAAACAGCCCTCCTGGCTAGCCCAATTACATAGGGCAGGCTCAAGGGGAGGAGGAAAAACATATAAAAAGAGGAGCCAAAATCTGGGTGCTTCTCTTCCTTTCTCATCTTTTGGGTCAGCCTGCCCTTACAGCTTGAGGATGTATTTTCCTTTGCTTGCCAATAAAATTGAGCTATAACACTGGCCCGCAGTCACTTCAAATTTTTGCTGCGGCAAGACAGAACTGAGGAAATTACACACTCTCCCAACCTAGGCGTAGCCCTGGTTCTGATATCAGGTGCCCTAAATATCTAATCTGGGTTAGTAAAAATTGCAATTTTTCTTTGGTGATCTTATGCCCCTTTAAGGCTGCTGTTTTCCTGAGGAGGTTTGATTAAGAAGAAGACAAAAAGGAAATTATCCACATTTGCAACAATGTAGAAACCCTAGGGAACTTTTTATCTTCTAGATCAGCCTTCAGGATTTGTGAAAAATAAGGCCTTTCTGTATAACCCTGAGACATTACTGTCCAGGTAAGTGTTTCCTAAGGGAAGCCAAAAGGGTATTGGCTAGCTTCATCAACTATAGTACCAAATAATGTACTGAGTAAATCAATTACAGTAAATAATTTACTTCCAGTGGGAATGGATGTTAGTAATGTGTGATGGTTAGGAACAAAAGATGTCCGGGGATAACAGTGTTGTTTATTGTCATGGACAAACCTCTGCCATCAGTCATTAGGTTTTCTTATTGCTAAAATGGAAGTGATACAGGGGCTGGTATAAGAAATAATGAGGCCTTGAGCTTTGCACTCTTCTATTGTGGATTTTCTTCTCTGAAAGGCTTCTTTGCTTATACCATACTGATGAATTCTAAGAAGAGATTTTGAGAGGTCTCTTAGAATTTTGATGGGAGTTACTCTGTGAATTTCATCAATATCAGTGGGAGATTTTGTCTGTAAAGAAGGTGGTAGATGATTCCATAAGGACAAATCATCAATATTTCCAGAATCTGCTCTAGTACTCTCAGAGATGGAACAAATAAAAGGTGTCAAAGGTCATTTAATTTACTTGGTAGATTACTTTTATATTGTCAGTTTCTAGAATTTTATCCCCCCTTTGGGAGAAATTCCAGCATGATACTTCTCTGAGAAGACTCAGCCTAATAAATGGATGGGAGAGAGGAACTGAGGAGAAAAGCATGTGTGTCTTTCAAAGGGCCTGACTTAAAAGGAATAGATTCAGAGACAGAAACTTCTGAGGTACATTAGGCATCCCTACTGTTTGAACTGTTTTAGGAGAAGGCAATGGCACCCCACTCCAGTACTTTTGCCTAGAAAATCCCATGGATGGAGGAACCTAGCGGGCTGCAGTCCATGGGGTCGCTAAGAGTCAGACCTGACTGAGCGACTTCACTTTCCCTTTTCACTTTCATGCATTGGAGAAGGAAATGGCAACCCACTCCAGTGTTCTTGCCTGGAGAATCCCAGGGATGGGGGAGCCTGGTGGGCTGCCGTCTATGGGGTCCCACTGAGTCGGACACGACTGAAGCGACTTAGCAGCAGCAGCAGCAGCACTGCAAGGCTGGGGCTATTTTATAGTAGTGACACTGAGCATGAAGAATGTGACTCTAGTGTCACTAGGACTAGAAAAGTTTCATCCTTAATATTGATAAGTGTTTCTCTAAGCCAATTAAGAGGGAGGATTGAAAAGATTCCCTGTAGGTCCTAGGAGCCCTGTCACTGAGAATTAGAAGGACTTTGGAAAGACTGATTAGAGGGCAGAAGTTGCCTAAAGTGGTGTTCTGGCTCTCTGCAGTGATAACGGAAACTAGGAGGATTTGGGTTTCATTTAGAAGACTTTATTTGCAGGAGTTTTATTTGAAGATAATGCTGAGGTGACTCATCTGCAGTGTGAGAGAGCTGGTTTGCCAGACTGACTAAATCTGGAGCAGACACAGCTTCCCATTCCATGCTAGTTCTTTTTACTAGAAGATAAATGTCTCAGTTCAGCTGTTCAGGTGGAATCGACATCTTAAGGAACATCAGAATTTTCTTTAAAAATAATCAGAAGTTGATTTTTATAATCATGATCAGGTTTGTCAGATGTTTGCATGCAAGTCTGAAATTTCTTCCAATCAACTGACTTTGAAAAGTCCCTAGGAATTATTCAGTCAAGTTGGCTGTATTGCCTGAGACTGATCATACAGTAAAATAGTGGGCTGGTCTCCTGCTTGTAATTCTAGAGACCATTAAGGACTTTCCCAATTAGTGGTTTTCACTCAGTGCTGAGTCTACCCTTAGGTACCAGCATATGAACTAGCTGATACCCATAAGAGAAACCGAGTTGAAAAATTTGAATGACTCCATTAAATTCCTCACCAAACCTTAAGGCTCTTCAGTTGCTATGGGAAAATCTTTGACTATGGGTCACAGTTTAATCCAGAGAGTATAAGAAATTAAGTTTAGAGCCTCTTGATTCTCAGATAGCTTAGTTTTAAAGTGACAGGTTCTGACAATTCAGAGGAAACGGCTGTGGGGAGCATTTTGGAGCAAAGGAGGAGCTTGGCAGTAGAAGCTGAATGGAGAAACTGAAGGCCTAGTGGAGATGTAAGCTACATAGAAGAGAAGGAGGAAAATGGAACAGAAAGCAGAATCTGGCTACAAAAAGCCACAGAAGACAAGATGGCAACAGAGGCAGGGCCTGAGGCTTCAGAAGCCATTTTATCTTTCTTCAATCATTTTATATAATTTTAAAATCTTTGCAGAGAAGCAATTTTATACTGCTGGTAACACTGGGAAGTTTCAAAATATCAATCAAAATAAGCATTTCACTCAGTTTTGAAAATATTTGAGCTGTTTTAGTCCAATTTGGTTTTAAGGAAATTAGTTTGGGAAATACAAAATTTCCCCATAATGGCCACTGATATTCTAAATAACCTTTGGTCAGGTTGGTCCATTTAGTTAGAAGCATGAGAGAGAAACTTGATTTTTAAACTTAAAATCAAATCTGCCAGAGACGCTATGGGGGGTAGCCTCAAAATACTCAGATAATGGGATTTTACTTTTGAGGGATATTTTTACTGGAGTAAAGAACAATTTTCAAACACCTTAAATGGTTTACAGCCCAAATAGCTCAGTTCAAACAACTTGCAAGTCAATCCCAACCAGTCTTCAGAGGACTGCTCGGTCCCAGAGGAGCCAAGCCAAAGATGTTTTCTAGCCAGTCTCCAGAGGACAGCTCTTCCAAAGAAATCAGCTGAATGCTGAAAAACCCAACACTGTTTCAAAGAAACAACCTGTGATCCTGGAGGAATGGATTGAGGTTAGCCAGCTTCAGTAAAAGTGTCTGACCTCAAAACCAGACCAAAGTGCCAAATGAATACTCACATACAGAACAAGGCCTTAACCAACAGATGAAACCTTTAAATAGATCCCAAATAAAGCCTAGAGAGCTTCAAATACAGGAAGGGCATGATCTCAGACCCAGAAGACATACTTTCAAACACCAGGGTTAGTGAGAAAGCAGTGAACAACAATAATCTCTATTGTGGGTACCTCACCTATTTTGCTCAACAGCCTTGAAGCTTCTCTAGTCCCTGTGCAGGCCACCAAAATGTTGATTTAAAACAAACAGACTGCCAGATATTTCTTCAGAAAAAAAACTTTAATTTTGAATCAACAGAGAATTTGGGGTCTGCAAACATGGCAAGCTACATACAAGCCCCTGCACCGCAAGGGAAGGAGAGCACTTTTATGGAAGGAAGAGGAAATTGTGAGGGCTGCAGTCTACAAAGAGCCCTTGGTTTTTCATTGGCCCAGTTCTTGCAACAAAAGAAAAGGAGTCTGTCTTCTTCCTCTTGGGCTCTGCTTTCATCACTGTGCATGGGATCTCCCCTCTCTGGTCTCCCAACTGTATCTAGTTGAGGTTTTGTTTATTAATAAATTGTTGTTTATAACTGAGACCTCCACTCCTGTAATAAAAGACAGATTAGCAGGAGAAAAACAGACAGAAGTTTAATTATATGCATATCCCCTGTGTACATGAATGAATATCCCCTGTGTACTTAGGAAAACTGAGCAACTCCCAGAAATGGTCTGAACCACCACCTTACACACCGCCTCCAGCTAAAGACAAAAGGTGTTGGTAGGAGGAGCCAGTTATGGGAGGTTATCAAGAAAATCACAGTCAGCAAGGCTATGTGTTATTAGGCAGATATGTCTTTGGCTTCTCCATTGATAAGTTTCTAAAGACTTAGTCATTCTTCTCGGTACAGAGAGGGATATACCCACACAAATGGAGTTTTTCCTTATAAATACAAGTTTCTCTTACAAAAGGGTAACTTTTAATCGATTTTCAGAACTTCTCATGGGTCTGGACTTTCATAAAAATAACCAACCCCAAATAATCTTATGCCAAAGAGGCATTTTGAAGGGTACAAATTCTGCTCTCCTTCAATCCTGTTGTTGCTGCTGTTTAATTGCTAAGTTGTATCCAATCTGTGACCCCATGAACTGCCAGGCTTCCCTGTCCTTTACTATCTCCCAGAGTTTGCTCAAATTCATATCCATTGAGCAAGTGATGCCATCCAATCATCTCATCCTCTGTTGTCCCCTTCTCCTCCTACCTTCAATCTTTCCCAGGATCAGCGTCTTTTCCAATGAGTCAGTTCTTCACAACAGGTGGCCGAAGTATTGGAGCTTCAGCTTTAACACCAGTCCTTCCAATGATTAGTCAGGGTTGATTTCCTTTAGGATTGACTGGTTTTATCTCCTTGCTATCCAAGGGACTTTGAAGAGTCTCCTCCAGTACCACAGTTCAAAAACATCAATCTTAAACATGATTAAAAAAAAGTTTATTCTTATTCATATTAGAAGAAATGCAAATAAAAACTACACTGAGATGCAATTTTTCAGGTTGGCAAAAGTACATTAATGTATTAGAGTGCGGAGAAACAGAAATTCTCTGAAGATCAGTGAAAGTATATAAATTGTTAAACATTTATAGAAAAAAATATCTATTAAGATGATAAGTATATATACCATTTTACCTAACAATTTTGTTTCTAATTTTCTTTTATTCTACCGATATTTTCAGCTATGTAAGAAATTACATATGTATAAGATTTATATTGCAGAATTTATTATAATAATAAAAGAATAGAAGCAATATAAATATTTATTAATAGAGGATTACTTAAATTATTGTACATATATCCATACAATGAAAATCAGTGTAGCCATTAAAAAGATTGAGGAAGTACTTCATTAAAAACAAACTCTCTAAGATATATTGGTGAGTGAAAGAAAATCAAGGCAGAGGACAGTATGTATGATATGCTGACTTTGTATATAAGTGTATTAGGGAAAGAATACATATATGTCTAACCACAGAATACCACTGAGAGCAAATTTAAGATATTGTAATATTGGTTGTCTCTAAGGGAGATAAAATGTGTGGCTGACAAAAGAGATTTTAATATTAAACCATATGAGTGTATTATATTTAAAAGTAAGTAAATAAGATTTATCTGAAGTAAAAGTTTACACAAGATTATATAATTTCAATTTTTTCTCAATGTAAGTTGAGATGCCTAGAGTTGATACCAGTACCAAAAAACATTCCTAATATCCATATATTTGTTGCCAGATACCATCCTACAATAAAATGCAAATAGTTTTGCTTAGGGAAAAAAGCCAATTCTAGGACTGGACCAGGGAAAATAAAAGGTGAGTGTAGGTCATAGGTCATCTTGTAGTACCAGAAGTGCTAAAAAACAAAATAAAACAAAAACCTGAGACATATTAAAGGAACACAGGATCAAACCTGGAAGAGCATCTAATGGCCAAAACTGGAATTTGTGCAATAAGTAATGTAATATTGGATTATACCACAAAATGTAAAATAATATCCATGAATCTTTGCTGGCATAAAAAAAATGACTAAATAAATAAATGGAGCAGAAATTAGTCTTCCTTACATAAGAATTCCAAAATAATATATGCAGAAATTCACTCCTCCAGGAGTGGAACTTAAATACTACACTTACCCTAAGGGTGGGCTAGACTTCCAAAAGGTGGCTGTCTTCCAAAAGAACAGAATAAAGAGAGAAGAAATAACAACTTTCAGTGGAGAAACCTAACAAACACAGATACTTGATTCAACCAAGTCATGAAGATTGACATCATCATTTTAGTCACATCAATATATACTCCCCTATCATGTAATAGAAGAACACTACATCTCTGAGTTGTTGTTGTTGTTGTTATTCTTTTTCCTCCAAATTCTTAACCCAAGTCTAATCATGAGAAAAATATCGGGAAAATACAAACTAGGGGACATTCAAAATGGTAACCCACTCCAGTACTCTTGCCTGGAAAATCCCATGGATGGAGGGGCCTGGTGGGCTGCAGTCCATGGGGTCGCTAGAAGTCAGACACGACTGAGTGACTTCACTTTATTTTTTCACTTTCATGCATTGGAGAAGGCAATGGCAACCCACTCCAGTGTTCTTGCCTGGAGAATCCCAGGGACAGGGGAGCCTGATGGGTTGCCGTCCATGGGGTCACACAGAGTCAGACATGACTGAAGCTACTTAGAAGCAGCAGCAGCAATCTTGAATACTGTGAAGGTCACAAAAACTAGGGAAGAGAGAAACTCTCATAGACTAGAGGAGACTGGGAAAATGTAACATGGTATCTGAATTGGATCCTAAAACATAAAGTGTACACTAATCTGGTACCATACAAATAATGTCCGGAATTCAGTTAGTAGTAATCCCTCAATTCTGGTCATTTCAACTGGAAAAAAGATGCTCAGAGGCTTCCGTTTATATATTTCAAAGGTTATTTCCTAGTCACAGTTGTGCCTGGACAAAACCAGGGAAAAGACTCTGGTATTAGTCTTCTGTTCTCATTGTTCTCCTTTCCTCCACCATTTCCACCATTTCTCCCATACTGGTCTCTGTGACTCATTCCCTTACATGAGATGATGAGAAATAAGGACAGCATTGTTCAGAGGCACAGTTCAGGGACTATGAATAAAAAATGTGTGGAGAAAAAAATAATTTATCCTGATCAAATGTAGTGAAACTTGATCAGTTTGTTCACCATTGGCTCTTTCTCTGGAACATCCATTCATAGGTAGATTTTCATTCATAGATAGATGTGTTAATGCATGAGAAAGCAGGAAAATGGCCAAAATGTACTTTTAAGAAGAAGATTACACCCACAACCATTTCTATAGGAATATATAGGTAAAGGGAGTAACAATATACTTTCAAATAGATAAATACAAAGTCTAAACCAGAAAGCCAATTCTATAAAGGAATTTATATTTTAAAAAATTTAATTTTCTTCAAAGAGAATTAGTGAACTACTGAAAATTCTACATTAGGTTTATGTATACAAAACATATATCCAGTGCGCTCAATCTGCTATTAGAGATAAACCTAATGAAATTTTCATTTGAAGCTGTGCTTTATTATGCTTGAAGTAAAATAATTTCTTCAACTGTTAATGTTCCATCTATGAAAAAGTGAACTAAAATACCTCAATCTACTGATATCTTTTATGTAATCTTTTCCTTGCATTATTTTTTATGTCTTTAAAAGCTTAATTACAGCCAGCTTAACACAACCAAACTATACATATGAAACTTTGGCAATATGTTTGTTTACATCAAATAACTTGGTCTTATTTGTGACTACTACTGTAATACAGCTATAAACACTTGCATAAATAGAATTTGTATTTCTGATAAATTAGTTATATGCATATACAGTCACTAAACTTCCATTTTTATGGATAAATAGCATGTTAAAAGGGGAAATTTTTTTCTCTTTTTCTCAGGATTTCTACTCTAAAATTCAGTCATGGTTGATAAGATGGTAACGAATACAAATTGTTTTTTTTTTTTTTTTCTCTTCTGAAAAGAAACTTTCAAGCTGCCTTAGACAGCCTTGTGAGTTAATGGATATATGAAACAGAGAAAGAAGGGTAAAAAAAACAAAATGCAAAACAATCTGTGATAAGCTGACAGCTGTTGGCTGGCTTGGCAACCAACAGCCAGGACAATTTCACAGAATATCAACAACATCAGATATTTTGTTCACTTCAGTTTAGTTCAGTTACTCAATTGTGTCCAACTCTTTGTGACCCCATGAACTACAGTACACCAGGCTTCCCTGTCCATCACCAACTCCAGAGCTTACTCAAACTAATGTCCATTGATCAGTGATGCCATCCAACCATCTCATCCTCTGTCGTCCCCTTCTCCTCCCACCTTCAATCTTTCCCAGAATCAGGGTCTTTTCCAATGAGTCAGTTCTTCACATCAGGTGGCCAGAGTATTGGAGTTTCAGCTTCAGCATCAGTCCTTCCAGTGATTATTCAGGACTGATTTCCTTTAGGATGGACTGGTTGGATCTCCTTGCTGTCCAAGGGACTCCCAAGAGTCTTTTCCAACACCACAGTTCAAAAGCATCAATTATTCCATGCTCAGCTTTCTTTATATTCCAACTCTCACATCCATACATGACTGCTGGAAAAGCCAAAGCTTTGACTAGATGGAACTTTATTGACAAAGTAATGTCTCTGCTTTTTAATATTTTGTCTAGGTTGGTCATAACTTTTCTTCCAAGGAGCAAGTGTCTTTTAATTTCATGGCTGCAATCACCATCTGCAGTGATTTTCTAACCTCCCCCCCCCCCCGAAAAAAAGTCTGTCACTGTTTCCATTGTTTCCGCATCTATTTGCCATGAAGTGATGGGACCAGAAGCCATGATCTTAGTTTTCTGAATGTTGAGTTTTAAGCCAACTTTTTCAGTCTCCTCTTTCACTTTCATCAAGAGGCTCTTTAGTTCTTCTTCACTTTCTGCCATAGGGTGGTGTCATCTGCATATCTGAGGTTATTGATATTTGTCCTGGCAATCTTGATTCCAGCTTGTGCTTCTTCCAGCCCAGCGTTTCTCATGATGTACTCTGCATATAAGTTAAATAAGCCCGGCGACAATATACAGCTTTGATGTACTCCTTTCCAGATTTGGAAGCAGTCTGTTGTTCCATGTCCAGTTCTAACTGTTGCTTCTTGACCTGCATGCAGATTTCTCAGGATTTTGTTATTTTGTGGTTATTTTGTGACCCTAGTGAAACAAACATAAACGACGACACTGTGCAACCACACTCTTCTTTAAAACTAATGTGAGTGACTAACGCTTCTTTACCAATGACAGCCCTGCTTTATATCTCCCACCTCCTAAATTTAAATTAGTAAGATATCCAGTGACCAAATAGCCTCCTTTTTGAAACTCTAATAAAAAACAGATACTAAATCACCCAGTGTAAACCCAAACCCTGTACAAGACCATCCAAGTTTCATTTCACTAGGATTATTATTATTCCTGTAGGATACAGTTTTCCTTGCTACAGCAAGTTAGTAAACCTAAACATGTTTTACTAAAAACCTGCTTTTGGTGGTCTTTGGGCACCAAGCTTTAATAAAACAAATGTAAAAGCTGTGGCAGAAAGTATTAGTAGGCAGAAAGTCTTGTTGTTGTTTGGTGGGATGGGGTGAATTGTTAGGTAATGTTTGTGCATGTTGACAATGGTGGGAAGAAAGGAACAAAGTTATTTGCAATGAATGAAGAAAAGTAAAAGACTGATAGGCTCTGGTTTTGCTAGTCTTGGCTCTATTTTTCTTACCTGTATTGTCCTAATCTTCATATGGCCCTATTTCCAATATTGCTCCTTCCTTCTCCTTCACTGTGATTGAAAAACAAAAAGAATTGCATCAGCACTGTTGGCTGTTGTTAGGTCCTTTAATAACACCATTCTTTCTACCATCTAATTCTGAACCAGTTTAGAAATACACACAGAAGTAAGACAGATCAGTATCAGAATAGGAGTTCTATTACTGATAAAGGATAGATTAGAGACAATGACTAAAGGACATGAGCACATTGGCTTACTAATACTCTCTTCTCACTCTCCCAGCCTACACCTTGGGACATCTTAACTGAGGAAAAGTTTTGTTTTCAGGGCAGACATAAACAACTACTGAGGATTTCTTCTGTGTACTGGTGCAAAATTTTAAATTGAGGAAGAGAGATCAGATTCCCAGTGCTTATAAATAGTCTCCACTCAGTTAGGAAATATGCACCATTGGTATCACCCAATAATCTAAGAACTCATTCCAAAATTACTTTAGTAGAGTTTCAAGCACATGGGAAATATGTGTAGTATATTATAGTATACCCCCTAAAACTCCCCAGTGATTTTTCATCTAATCCATTAAGTTTATTCATGAAACCTGTGATATACATGACTGTGGCTATCTTCCTTAGGAAGGATAAGGAAAGCCTTGTTTCCACCTTCTTGTAACCACTTCTACAATATCAAGCATATGCTAACTCCAATGTCATGCTATATGTAAAGCTGAAAATTCAGTCCCAACTCTTATGTCTGGACACAAAGATATCAGGGACTCTTCAGCGAAATAAAATCACAATGTACTCCAATAATAAAATACAACAGCATCAAGATATCCTTCATTCATGCTTAGTCACTTCAGTTGTGTCTGACATTTTGTGACCCTATGGACTGTAACCTGCCAGGCTCCTCTTTTCATGGGATTCTCCAGGAAAGAATACTGAAGTAGGTTGTCATACCCTTCTCCAGTGGATCTTCCCAACCCAGGAATTGAACCTACGTCTCTTATGTCTCCAGCAGTGGCAGGCAGGTTTTTTAACATAGTGCCACCTGGGAAGCTCAAGATATCCTAAAGTTGCATATAAACGCCTCTCATTAATTAAGTTTCTGGAAGAACTTAAATTCAAATATAATTCCTCTGTGGTTAAGTACACAGATTCTGAAGTAGACTGCCTAACTTCAAATCTCTTATACTAACTAGTATAAGAACTAGTATTTTATAAAGTTAACTTATAAGTTAACTTATAAAGTTAACTAACCTCTGTTTGCTTCAGTTTTCTCATACAACAAATGGGAATAATAATAAGATTATTTACTCACAGACTTGTCATGAGAATTAAATGAATTAATATTTATAAAGCTTTTAAAGATATCTCTGGAAGATAAGAAACGGTTTATAAAAATCAATTATTATTTATCATTGTGGGTGGATACTCAGGTGCTCAGCCGTGTCTGACTCTTTGCAACTGCCTCTCTGTCCATGGGTTTCTCCAGGCAAGAATACTGGAGTGTTGTCATTGCCTCCTCCAGAGGATCTTCCCAACCCAGGGATCAAGCCTTCATCCCCTGTGACTCTTGCATTGGCAAGTAGATTCTCTACACTGAACCACTTGGGAAACCCATTTGTCATTGTACTTGTAATTTAAAGTCAACAATGTATATTTAAGGAGAAAATAATAACTCCTTCTTCCACCCTCCTCCTAATTTCTTACTCAGCTAACTCAGTGTCAGCTAACATGGTTTTCAGTCTTCAGATGCTTGAGGAGACCCATTTAGTGGTCTCACCCTAGACATTTTTATTAGGAAGGCTTTTGCTTCCTAATAAATAGGGTTTTAGTACCTTTGCAGTTAACTCATTAGGACCAAAGTCTCTGCTGTGCCTCACACTTGTTGCCAGCTTTTTTAAACTATAATTTATAAACAGCAAAACACAGATTTTAACTGTATAGTTTGATGAGTCTTGTAGCCACCACCACAACCATGAAATGGTCATTTCCATTGCTCCAAAAAGTGCCTCCATGCCTCTTCTTAGTCAGTATCTTCTGCCCAACTTCTGGCTCCTGGCAGCTGCCAATTTTCTTTCTATCATTATAGTTTTGCCTATTCTAGAATTTTATATAAATGGAAGCATTGTATAGTATTTCTCCTGGGCTTATTTCACTTAGCAGAATGCTTTTGGGATTTGTCCACTTTGTTGCACTTCTCATTGGTTCATTTCTTCTTATTATTAACTAGTAACTCATTATATGGATGCACTGATCTTTTTCACATCATTGAAAAGGCAAATGATAGACTTTCTTAGGCAACTGGGATAATAGGACAAAGATATTGAAAAATCCTGTCTGGTTGTTCTGGGAGCTGAGGGAATCAGTATCTAGGCGTACCCATAACCTGTAACCCTCTTGTGAAGACAAATGCCTTGTCCGTAGTGTCTACATTTCTGCCTGCATCCAATACACTCTAGTCCTGTACTGTACGCCTGTCTCCTATTAATACTGCTTATTCAAAAGCATTCTGCATCAGCACCTCACTGAACTGATTACAGATGCCTCCAAATAACCTTTTTTTCTACAGACACAGTTCCATCTGTCAGGAATTCCCTCCCCTCCATTGTCAATCTATCAAACTCCTTCCTGCACATCCTTTACAGCTCAGCTGAGATATCATGTTTCCTGCCCCATCTTTCCTGATCTCTCTAAATAGAATTAATTACTTCTTTCTTGATGTCCTCAAAGCACCATGTATATAACTCTACTATATCACTTTTAATAACAATTTATGACCAATAAATCAGGTACATCTCTACTATGGAAAAAGTGTTGTTCAAATTTGTTTCCCCAACTGTAAGTTCAGTGATCAACAACAAACTGGATAGTCAATAAATGTTTGTTTAATGAAAGAAAGAAATGAAAGTGCCCTCCTGTTGATACACATTCACCATAAATAATGTAAGTGCACGAATACAACTCATTGCTCTAATTGCCTGGAAATCTACTTCTTTGCACCCTACTGGTTTTTTGGTAGGACAGAGAAATCTGTTAATGCTCTGATAAATCTTGCTGAATTTTAAGAAAACAACTGCTATCCACTGAAAAGTGCAGTTAATTATTCCCAGTGCATAGAAGCTCCTGTGACATGACTAGCAAAAACTTCCTGGCCCGTTAGACAGGAAGGATGCATTTTCGTAATTAAAATGTGACCCATGCTGTCTCCTGCTGCCAGACTTCCTTGAGTAGTCACTAGAGATGAAATTCTAATTATGACATTTGAAGAAATAAAATTCTCTAGGGAAAGCAGCCTCTAAAGACAGACTGTGTGTTGACAGCTGTTGTGGAAATTACTTATTTTAACCTTTGCCATAAAAATTGTAAAACTGATCCAGCTCCTTCTCTGTGGCAGACATTTGGTGAGATGAATTTGTAGGTGTGTTTAGGGGATTAGCCTAAAGCCAAGACAGCATCATTTTGTAACAGAAGTTTCATTAAAGTTTCTTAAATTTCAGTGAACTTCTGTTCAGGAAGTCCTTTTAAATTCTGATGAGCTGACATTTGAATGTTTCTGTAGCAGATGGCTATCAGCTAAAGAAGTACACAATATTTTATTCTCACTAGATAAAACCAAATTTGAAGTATATGGTATATGGTAGATTTTTAAAAATTCAAACCTTAGAAGCTTGGGTTACAGATTTCATATATTAAAAATTGAGAAATTCAAACTGACTAGGACTTAGAATCAAGTTTCCAGGTATAATGGTTTTTTCGCTTCAAACATGCCAACAGAAGCAAGATTCTTCAAGAAACCTATATTATAGCCATTTATAACATATCTAAAAATATCACATTTAATCAAATGCTATTTATTAATTGTCTACATAATAATGGCACAATAAACTGACAGTAGATGTAACTATCAATTGTTGTTTGGTCGCTAAGTCATATCTGACTCTTTGAGACTCCATGGACTGTAGCATGCCAGGCTTCCCTATCCTTCAGTTCAGTTTAGTTCAGTCACTCAGTCATGTCCAACTCTTTGCAATCCCATGGACTGCAGCACGCCAGGCCTCCCTGTCCATCACCAACTCCCGGAGTTTACCCAAACTTATGCCCACTGAGTCAGTTATGCCATCCAATCATCTCATCCTCTGTCTTCCCCTTCACCTCCTGCCTTCAATCTTTCCCAGCATCAGAGTCTTTTCCAATGAGTCAGCTCTTTACATCAGGTGGCCAAAGCTTTGGAGTTTCAGCTTCAACATCAGTCCTTCCAATGAACATTCAAGACTGATTTCCTTTAGAATAGATTTTTTGGATCTCCTTGCAGTCCAAGGGACTCTCAAGAGTCTTCTCCAACACCACAGTTCAAAATCATCAATTCTTCGACTCTCAGCTTTCTTCACAATCCAACTCTCACAACCATACATGACTACTGGAAAAACCATAGCCTTGACTAGGCGGACCTTTGTTGGCAAAGTAATGCCTCTGCTTTTTAATATGCAGTCTAGGTTGGTCATAACTTTTCTTTCAAGGAATAAGCGTCTTTTAATTTCATGGCTGCAATCACCATCTGCAGTGATTTTGGAGCCCCCACAAAAAACAAAGTCTGCCACTGTTTCCACTGTTTCTCCATCTATTTGCTATGAAGTGATAGGATTCCATGATCTTAGTTTTCTGAATGTTGAGCTTTAAGCCAACTTTTTCACTCTCCTCTTTCACTTTCATCAAGAGGCTCTTTAGTTCTTCTTCACTTTCTGCCTTAAGGGTGGTGTCATCTGCATATCTGAGATATGCTTTCACTATCTACCAAAGTTTGCTCAAATTCATGTCCACTGAGTCAGTGATACTATCTAACCATCTCATCCTCTGCCACCCTCTTCTCCTTTTGCCTTCAATCTTTCCTTCAATCTTTCCTTCTTGCCTTCAATCTTTCAATATAGAAGCATTATTCTTCTATAAATCTCTATTCAAGGATATCTTCCTTAAAATAGATTGCTAGTCCATGCTGAGTGTTCTACATTCTGAAAAAGATTTAGAAAAATTTGTCAGGGTGCCTGACCTACAGGGATTTCAAAACCCTGGTGGAAAGATAGAGTTAATATACACAAGAATCACATATACCTAAAACAAAAAAGAAACATTTTTTTTAAATGCTTTGCCAAATCTTGGTATTTATGGATGATGACTCAGGATGAAGATTTTAAGTTCTTTACCCAAAGATATATCTAATTAGTAGCAAGGATTAAGAAGTGTTTCTTTCTATTAGTTCTTCTCATCATGTTATAATGCTATATGTATACTGTTGATTCTGCTTTTCTGACTGAACTTGGACTGGTACAGAATCTCAGCTTTTATAACAGCATGGCCTATACTTCTCCTAAAAATGCCTTTTTTTTTTTCATTTTATTGTGTTTTACCAATAAAGGCTAGACTTGAATATACTAAAGAACTTAAAGCTCTCCCTTTCAAAATGAACTTCTCACCAAAATAGAGAGCCAAGATGCCTCATAAGCATCTGCCTTGCTCAACTGTATTATCATCAACCACTAGTAAATAACTCCAGACAAGTAAAGTGCTAGCTGTTTCAGAGCCTGATGAATAGCTTTATGGGCCCCTTCTCAGAGCTGTCATCATTCTGACAGTTTGATTGAATACAGCTCTTGCAGCACACCGAGGGGAGCTGCCCACAAAGGGTGCCACATGCTTCTCAGTGCTTCTGGTGTTTCCAGGACAACACTGCAGTAAGAGACAGCAACCTGTGACTCTAAGGGTGAAGAAAATTCTAATGCAGAATAGAATGTAAATTTTCTATAAAAGATTCACATATCAAAAGTCATCTCTTCACCCAACATGCATATCCCTATAGAATTAGATCACATCCATCCTCTAATCTAATCACCAAATAGTTATTCAGGAATGTTTCAACACATTCCAGTGAAGCAATTAAAAATTTAAGAAGGGGAGTAAGTCATTAAACAGCAGCTTCCTTTCAATTGAAAAGGTTATCTGTCAATCTTGGCTTGTTTTTTCTCTGCCTCTGTATCAGGTCTTCATCATTCAACCTACTGGTGCCCCCACTTGCCCACAGACTCTTTCCTGCTGTGGTTTCTGTGCCATCCCTGACATATGCAAGAAGATCAGTACCCTCAGCCTCCCACCATCCCTTTCCTGGTCTGGTCTGTTGTAGCTTGGATCAAACACCCACTGAGAGTCAGAATTCAATCTGCCAGCCAAGGTCGCTGGTTTACTATCCTGCTCTTTAGATATCATCACTAGCTATGAAATTTAGGGTGAGTGTCCCCACAGGAAACTCCTAAGATCTTATTTGCCCTCTGAGTCAAAGCAGTATTCCTTTTGTTACTTTAATTATAAGGCTAACGTTCTGTCCTAGTCCTTTCTCATAAGTTCAAGCTAAGTACTCTATGCTGAATAATTTCCAGCTAAATACTGTCTACTGCTCTAGTAACCCTGTCTCAGATTATATGCTCTGCCTTCCCAGGCACATACATTTCCAAGATGCTGTCCAATCCAGTAGTCCAGCCTCCAAGCTGGGTCCTGGTGAGAATGAACTCATGCATGTAAGCTTCTAAAATCTCAAGTGCTGAGCCCACCTTTATTCTCTGCTACAGTGCTTTCACCTACCAGCACTGTACGTGCTGGATTTGGACTTGAGAATTTTATGACAATTTAGACATTTATAATCAGATAAATAATTCCTCCAATCCTCTATTTCTGTGTTGCTGTGCACTCATGTTTTGAGTTGACTCAAACCATGACTTCATTTTACAAATGAAGAGTTAAACTACTTTTAAAAGGCATAGGCAGAATACCAATATGCAAGAAATCTACAATTTTAGATTGGTGTAATTTATATTCAGCACTATATCTCCCTTTTTTGACTATCTATGCACAATGCTAAGATCCACATATGACAGAGGAGACATCCAAAGAGCCTATTAATATACAAAGCTCATACTTTCCAATCCATAGCAACCTAAAGTATAAACAGGGGCATGTTACCAAAACTATTTCTCTGGTTTCATCACCATCCTTTCCACTGGAATCTAATCTACACTCAAATACTTACCTTGCGGTCCAGGAAGTCCCCAGTAATATTCTCATTTACTACAGTAGCATGTACTATTTTCCTCTTCCTCTTATCTAGGTCACCATGGTGCTATGCCTTGTTAATAATGATTCAAAAGGCCTGAGCCCTATTACTGATGTCTTCTGGCATCACTGATACCAATGCCAACAAAAGTTCTAGATGTTTGTCTTGGGGTAGCCAATAATAGACATTAAGATATGTGCGTTGACTATAAGTGTCACAACCTGTTTTGTGCTTACTCTAGTCGGTCTTATGTAGGTCATCAATTTTTTATTTTGGAAACACTCTCTTCTGCAAAGAAATGCCCCACCCCCAGAACTAAACATGAGTTCTGAAAGATTACACTTTCTTAAAAAGCATCCCTATCTCCCCATCCTCCCTCTGCATGATAAGCTTGGTGCTGGGTACAGCGCAAGTGAGCTCTCTACCTGGATTTTACAATTTGACACTAAATTAAGCAAGGGTCAGCTTTTCCCAAGAAGTAGTTCATGAGGCGCCAAAGAGTTCAACAGCATATTGTCTGTCATGTGGAATGTTTCCAATTGAAGCAGGAGAGAATGATGTCATAATAGAGAACAAGGTGGAGAGGAAAGATCCAGAGAGATCTTTGGCCTCATTAAACTTAAGTGTTGTACCCAATGTGCAGCTTCATTTCTACCTTTCTTGTAATTACTTGATTCTACTCTGAGATCTTTGATTAAGTTTCCTGTGATAATTCAAATTGGGTTTGTTTCTCATTTGTCAAAAAAGAAAAGAAGAAAAGAAAGAAAGGCATGAAGGAAGGAAGAGGGAAGGAAGAGGAAGGGGAAAGGAGAGAGGCAGAAGGGTAGGAGAGAGGAAGACTGAAGGGAGAAATATGCAAAGGGTTCCATGTTTCTGCTGAGGAGGCATTACTGCCTGTCAGTATCAGCTCTGACCCCTTGTTGCTAAATGTAAAACACACAGATATCTGAACTATGGGCTCTGCCTACTGAATTTAATTACTGAGGGCTTGGTATCATTACCGTTTAATAGTAGGCTCCCATTTTGCCGCAACTTTTTTCCCTAAATATTCTCACTCAGGCATTTTAATCCTCACCCTAGGTTTTATCATGTATCCATGCAAGGTGTGACATATTCAGAAGCATGTACTGTATTTTCTGCCATCCAAAACTGGCTCAGTGACTCAGACCAAATTTTTCTTCCTCCATTCTCTCTTACCTGCCTCTCAGAAAGCTTTTCAGCTTCTAATAAAAACCCCTAGAACCTCTATTCTGTCAATAAAAGCTGGGTTATCTGATCAGCAGTATAGAACTACATGGAATAGAATAAACTCAGGTAGGGCTTCACAGAAGAGGTGGTAGTGGAGATAGCTCATGAAGAATGAATTTGATTTTGTGGCCACAAATAAAATCTGTGATTTACTAGTTGAGGAAGAAAAAAGTTAAAAATGTGTACATTCCTTCAATGTGTGTCAGAATTGTTCCCTCAAAGAACAAAGAAATATATTTTAAAACTGGCAAACTAGACAAAATTCAATAAAACTTCTTGCATCATTTTATTCACTTTGAGGTTTGTCCTAGTTTTGCAAAAATAAGTTTTGCCAGGAAAAATAATAACAAAATAAAACTCTCAATTGTCTGATTTTGGCTAAACCTGTAGGTTTTATTAGCATTATAGATTTCCTGTAACTTTCTCTGCATACACAGTTTCACTGCATCTTTATTTCATTTCTTAGAGCAGAAAGTGGAATATAGATCAGTCTATAACTCCAGAAATGGATGGACAAGTGAAAATAATCTATCACTGTGTCTTTCTGTGAATGAAACATTTATATAAAACAGGCAAAGCCTTGGAAAGAAATGTGCAAATTGTGTCAGTTCACAAATGCATTGTGAAAGATACATCCAATGTTATTTAGGGAAAACAATCAAGAAATGGAAGTAAGAGGATTTCATTTTTACATCTGAGTGTAGGTAATTATAATTCAATGGTGCTATCACTCACCTAGAGCCAGACATCCTGGAATGTGAAGTCAAGTGGGCCTTAGAAAGCATCACTACAAACAAAGCTAGTGGAGGTGATGGAATTCCAGTTGAGCTATTTCAAATCTTGAAAGATGATGCTGTGAAAGTGCTGCACTCAATATGCCAGCAAATTTGGAAAACTCAGCAGTGGCCACAGGACTGGAAAAGGTCAGTTTTCATTCCAATCCCAAAGAAAGGCAATGCCAAAGAATGCTCAAAATGTCGCACAATTGCACTCATTTCACACTCCAGCAAAGTAATGCTCAAAATTCTCCAAGCCAGGCTTCAGCAATACGTGAACCGTGAACTTCCAGATGTTCAAGCTGGTTTTAGAAAAGGCGGAGGAACCAGAGATCAAATTGCTAACATTTACTGGATCATCAAAAAAGCAAGAGAGTTCCAGAAAAACATCTACTTCTGTTTTATCGACTGTGCCAAAGACTTTGACTGTGTGGATCACAGTAAATTGTGGAAAATTCTGAAAGAGATGGGAATATCAGACCACCTGACCTGCCTCATGAGAAATCTATATGCAGGTCAGTAAGCAACAGTTAGAACTGGACATGGAACAACAGACTGGTTCCAAATAGGAAAAGGAGTACATCAAGGCTGTATATTGTCACCCTGCTTATTTAACTTATATGCAGAGTACATCATGAGAAACATTGGGCTGGAAGAAGCACAAGCTGGAATCAAGATTTCCGGGAGAAATATCAATAACCTCAGGTATGCAGATGACACCACCCTTATGGCAGAAAGTGAAGAGGAACTAAAAGCCTCTTATTGAAAGAGAAAGAGGAGACTGAAAAGGCTGGCTGAAAGCTCAATATTCAGAAAACTAAGATCATGGCATCTGGTACTATAACTTTATGGCAAATAGATGGGGAAACAGTGGAAACAGTGGCTGACTTTATTTTGGGGGGCTCCAAAATCACTGCAGATGGTGACTGCAGCCATGAAATTAAAAGACTCTTACTCCTTGGAAGGAAAGTTATGACCAACCTAGACAGCATATTAAAAAGCAGAGACATTACTTTGTCAACAAAGGTCCATCTAGTCAAGGCTATAGTTTTTCCAGTAGTCATGTATGGATATGAGAGTTGGACTATAAAGAAAGCTGAGCACCAAAGAATTGATGCCTTTGAACTGTGGTGTTGGGGAAGACTCTTGAGAGTCCCTTGGACTGCAAGGAGATCCAACCAGTCCATCCTAAAGGAGATCAGTCCTGGGTGTTCATTGGAAGGACTGATATTAAATCTGAAACTCCAACACTTTGGCCATCTGATGCGAATGGCTGACTCATTGGAAAAGACCCTGATGCTGGGAAAGATTGAAGTTGGGAGAGAAGGGGACAACAGAGGATGAGATGGTTGGATGGCATCACTGACTCAATGGACATTAGTTTGTGTAAAATCCTGGAGTTGGTGATGGACAGGGAGGCCTTGTGTGCTGCAGTTCATGGGGTCGCAAAGAGTCGGATGTGACTGAGTGACTGAACTGAACTGAACTGAATTATAATCAGTCATCGCTCCAAAATCTCTGCATTCTTACTTGATTTCATCCGATATTCTAAATGTTTTTTCTTGTTTTTCCCTAATGGAAGTCTTAAAACCATGTTAATGCCATAAAACAGATAGAAATTAAGGTATATCCTGCTTCCTTTGTTTAAAAAAAAAAAAAACTCTAATGGAATTCCCTCCTTTAAATGGGATCAGGCTCCTCCTCCTTCGAATGGCATATACAGCCCTTTTCAAAGCTGGGCCTGTCTTCATTTTCAGTTTTTTGTCCGCTTTCAGTTCCTCAGTGCACCTTTTATATTTCATAGTTTGCACTTTCTCTGTGTTTTATTTTTATGCCCCAGAATGCCTTTCCATTTAGTTCTCCATCTCCACTTTCCCTCCAGAAAATCCTGGGTTATCCTTCAGACCCCATTCATCCATTACTTCTTCTGCACCATCTTCCTGATGTCCTCCCCCCAGGAAGTAAAGTGTAACAGCCATTCTATGTTCTCACTGCTTGTGCATCACACTCTCTATTAAAGAATTCATGAAACTGCCTGTGGACATCTCTCAATCATTAGCCTTTACATGTCTCAAGGTTGAAACCATGTCCTCCATTCCATCAACTCTAAACATTTCTAACCCTTGTTTCAACGTTGGAAATATTCTCAAAACTTCTGGTGTGTTAAGATCAACCTGTCCTTATTATTTTAAATAAATTGGTTCAATCTCTGCCCTACCTGAAAAAGGAAAGTCAGCATCTCCCTGGAAGGACTTTTGTGGTCAGGGTGGAGCATGTCTGTTTTCTTAGGATCTCTTTTTCTGATACTCTCTTTCTGTTGAGTTTGCCATCTCTTTTCTATCTTTCTCTTCCAGTTCAAGCAACCCAATTGCAGCACTACACCCTACTGGGCCCTGCTCTGACCACTTTATTCCCCAAAGCATACTGTTTCAGAACTATGTGCAGTCACTTCACCAAATAATTGGGGGAAAGAATACTATATGGCATCAAATGTTAACATTTGAATATTTTATAAAACTAATTCACAGTTCCTGGATCATTCCCACTACTTCCATAGAAATTCCACCAATCATCCTTTCTAGTGAGGTCCAACCTCCTGCCTTAACGTTGTATGCCCTTTCTTTCTTGATCATTTCCTATCATTCTGCTGTCACAATTGTCACCAAGGTATTTTATGAAACAAAAATCTCTATCTAGTTATTCTAAAATCATCTTCCATATGATTTTATTACCCCAATAACACATGTTATGAGTATCTAATTATCAGACACTGTGCTAGGCTCAAGGAACGCCATAGTAAATAAAATGATACACATCACAATGACTTGATAACCTTGTAAAGTCCTGTTCATTTTTGATAATTATAGTAACTGGCATATAGTAGAAGTATAGTAAAAGGCAGTATAGGAAATAAGAAATGGGATCCTCTTTTCATATGGTTAAAATTAATATGGATTTTATCTGGAATCATATGAAATATAACTGAAGGCAAAATAGTGTGGTTAATAAACTTCACAAATCTCATCCTAACATGTAATTCACTGATTCTTTTATTCACCAATCCTCCTAGACAAAAATGCAACCTCATGAATATACAGTAGCTTCAGAATTAGAGATATTTTCAGTAGTGAATTATACATTAATACAATGGAACTACAGAAAAGAATATCTTTGAGAAGCATTTTAAACATCTTATTAACCAATTAACTGAAATCATTTTAAAAATTATTTTTTGAGATTAAAGGCATAGATAAACCTGCCTCATAAGAAGATCATGAAAGATGGCCATATAAAGCTTAATCTGATATTTATATTATCTAATAATATGTAAATCATTACTTGAAAGCCTTTATATTTTTGAAAAAAAGACCTTATTGAAAATGAATTGCATATTAAATAAGCTGAATGGGTTTAGGAAATTTAATAATTTCAGATATGGTTATATCTTTGAGAAACGACATGTAACTTTCCATTTTGTATATTTCATGAGTTTTCATTATTACTGTCATCATACTAATTGGCTTTTTAGTAGCTGGCACTCTTTATAATAATTCGGGATTTTTACTCAAAACTGCAGGTATGCTTTGTCCTTGCTGTTTTTGATCACCGAAGGAATATGGCATCAAGCTTTCCTAACTCTCCTTTATCTGAAATGTTATCACAGGACACAGGCATCAACCTACAAAAAAATTAATGAAACTTAAACCTCAGGCCCCCTCAGATAAAGGAGTCCTTTGAGAGTCCTGGTATTGGGTTCATATGGTCACATATTTTTTTTCAAATTTTATAAAAGGGGAATATTCTATTTATAACTACAGATAATAATTTCAGTCCAAATGCTATTTCTTTCCATCCTAACCTCCCTGTATGTGGAATAACTAGAAAATTCTAGAGTTTAGCCAAAAGAAGTTGAACCAGAGATGTATTTAGCTGACTTTGTTGGTATATATGTAAATCAGAGCCACTTCTATTTATAGTTAAGGTATTACTAGCTGTTTGGTATTGAAATGGATACCAGAAATACTCTTAATGTGCCAGCTAAATCAGGTTGTATCATGAAGATCCAGGATAAGAGTAGTATTATAATGTGAATAAAACCTGTGACTTATACCCAGCATCAGAGTGCATGGGAGTGAAGAAGGAAAGATGGACTTAAATGTGTGGAGCACCTGCACAGCGGGGAGGTAAATTGTTGTGGTTTTGTTTTTGTTTTTGTTTTTAATGTGTCAGGCAATTTTTCATAGATGATGTATAATCTTCCTTAGGCAAACTATGTATGATGTACTCATTTCTATGTTTGGTACAAGCATATACCCAATGGGCAATAGGATGATAGCACCAAGCTGGCCTCTTCATTGCTGGTTACAGCAACTGGTCAATAAATATTTGTTATAGGAAGAACAAGAGTCGTCAAATTAGTTAATCTCAGAAGAGATAGTCAAGGACCTCCTAGCATAGTGAATAAATTCCGAGATTTGACTGCCAGTTTTGTCGTCTGACTTAAGAGTGAGAAGTTGGCAGACAAGAATTATAATAAAGAAGATGCTCAACATCATTCATTATCAGAGAAATGCCAATCAAAACCACTATGAGGTACCATTTCACGCCAGTCAGAATGGCTGCGATCCAAAAGTCTACAAGCAATAAATGCTGGAGAGGGTGTGGAGAAAAGGGAACTCTCTTACACTGTTGGTGGGAATGCAAACTAGTACAGCCACTATGGAGAACAGTGTGGAGATTCCTTAAAAAACTGGAAATAGAACTGCCTTATGATCCAGGAATCCCACTGCTGGGCATACAAACTGAGGAAACCAGAAGGGAAAGAGACACGTGTACCCCAATGTTCATCGCAGCACTGTTTATAATAGCCAGGACATGGAAGCAACCTATACGCCCATCAGCAGATGAATGGATAAGCAAGCTGTGGTACATATACACAATGGAGTATTACTCAGCCATTAAAAAGAAGACATTTGAATCAGTTCTAATGAGGTGGATGAAACTGGAACCTATCATACAGAGTGAAGTAAGCCAGAAAGAAAAACACCAAATACAGTATACTAACGCATATATATGGAATTTAGAAAGATGGTAACAATAACCCTGTGTACGAGACAGCAAAAGAGACACTGATGTATAGATCAGTCTTATGGACTCTGTGGGAGAGGGAGAGGGTGGGGAGATTTGGGAGAATGGCATTGAAACATGTATAATATCATGTATGAAACGAGTCGCCAGTCCAGGTTCGATGCACGATACTGGATGCTTGGGGCTGGTGCACTGGGACGACCCAGAGGGAGGGTATGGGGAGGGAGGAGGGAGGAGGGTTCAGGATGGGGAACACAGGTATACCTGTGGCAGATTCATTTCGATATTTAGCAAAACTAGTACAATTGTAAAGTTTAAAAATAAAATAAAATTAAAAGAAAAAAAGAAGTTCAAAAGAGAATGTTCTGAATTATGGACTCAGTAACATGTTATGGAGGACAATATTTGGGGGCACATGGGCCTTCCAGCAAATGCCCCCTCATACTTAAGGTTATCTCCAGAA
This sequence comes from Bos indicus, assembly GCF_029378745.1. Lineage (NCBI taxonomy): Eukaryota > Metazoa > Chordata > Mammalia > Artiodactyla > Bovidae > Bos > Bos indicus. Next base: position 93,463,025 of record NC_091767.1, read on the forward strand.
AAGATATGATTTTCCAGAATCTTTTAGCTAGCTATAATATGAGGTCTATGATAAGGGATCAATTCCCTTGTAGCTCAGTTGGTGAAAAATCTGCTTGCAATGCAGGAAACCCTGGCACAATTCCTGGGTCGGGAAGATCCCCTGAAGAAGGGATAGGCTACCCACTCCAATATTCTGGCCTGGAGAATTCCATGGACTGTACAGTTGATGGGATAACAAAGAGTCAGACACAACTGAGTGATTTTCACTTACTTCAGTTCAGTTCAGTTCAGTTCAGTCACTCAGTCATGTCCAACTCTTTACGACCTCATGAATTGCAGCACACCAGGCCTCCCTGTCCATCACCAACTCCCGGAGTTCAATCAAACTCACGTCCATTGAGTCAGTGATGCCATCCAGCCATCTCATCCTCTGTCGTCCCCTTCTCCTCCTGCCCCCAATCCCTCCCAGCATCAGAGTCTTTTCCAATGAGTCAACTCTTCATATGAGGTGGCCAAAGTATTGGAGTTTCAGCTTTAGCATCAGTCCTTCCAAAGAACACCCAGGACTGATCTCCTTTAGAACGGACTGGCTGAATCTCCTTGCAGTCCAAGGGACTCTCAAGAGTCTTCTTCAACACCACAGTTCAAAAGCATCAGTTCTTTGGCACTCAGCTTTCTTCACAATCCAACTCTCTCCTTTTCCTACTTGGAATCAGTCTGTTTTTCCATGTCCAGTTCTAACTGTTGCTTCCTGACCTGCATACAGGTTTCTCATGAGGCAGGTCAAGTGGTCTGGTATTCCTGTCTCTTTCAGAAATTCCCACAGTTTATTGTGTTACACATAAGTAAATATGTGTCTAGTAAATCTTATTTTGCATACTGTGGTACTTTGTGTCCTGACTGCTGACAGTGCAGTACTTTGCTTGGTACATGCCCTTTTAGGAAAAGAAAAAATAAAGTTCAACAGTTAGGCCATAAATTCAAAATTAATAGAAAAATGAATTATTCATTCATATTTATAACCTTCATATAAGTATCTGGCCTTTGCCATCATAGCTGTTTTTCTTATGTGAATTAATAATGGATAAGAGCCTATTTGCTTTCAAATGCTAGAACCTTTTTGCATGGAATTTTTTAACTCTAAATTTTAAAAAAATATTAATAAGGCTGGTGTACCATACACCACTTCTGATACCCTCAGGCTGTAAGATCACAGAACTTTCATTGTTAATGCCATTAGGCTGCAACATTACTAACCTTTGAAAGGGAGATAACAATTAGTATCAGTGCAGTCTTCCTTCTGACTAGAAGTGGTCACTGAGCATCAGATAAAAGGAATATACATTTATATAAATATAAAATGCTCTGAAAGTTACTTGCTGTTCAGTTGCTAAGTCGTGTCCAACTTTGCAACTCCATGAACTGAAGCACGCCAGACTTCCCTGTCCTTCACTATCTCTCGGAGTTTGCACAAACTCACATCCTTTGAGTCCGTGATGCCATCCAACCATCTCATCCTCTGTCACCCTCTTCCCCTGCCCTCAGTCTTTCCCAGTATCAGGGTTTTTTCCACTTAGCTGGTTCTTCACATCAGGTGACCAAAGTCTTGGAGCTTCAGCTTCAGCATTAGTCCTTCCAATGAATAGACGAGGTTGATTTCCTTTAGTATTGACTGGTTTGATCTCCTTTCTTTCCAAGGCACTCTCAAGAGTCTTCCCCAGCACCACAGATTGAAAGCATCAATTCTTTGGTGCTCAGCCTTTTGTATGGCCCAACTTTCACATCTTACATGACTTCTGGAAAAATCAGAGCTTTGACTATATGGACATTTGTAGGCAAAATAATGTCTCTACTTTTTAATATGCTGTCTAGGTTTGTCATAGATTTCTTCCAAGGAGCAAGTGTCTTTTAATTTCATGGATGCTGTCACTGTCTGCAATGATTTTGGAGCCCAAGAAAATGGAATTTGTTACTGTTTCCACTCCCCCCCCTCTTTGCCAATGAAAACAAAAATAAGCAATTTTAGGATCATTATGTTTATGCTTTATAATGGAGAGCTTTATAGAGTTAAAATTAACTGCTCATGATTCCTTAGAGCCTTATCTTTGAGAATTCAGTTATTTTAAAATATTAAATAGTTATTTTTTTAATTTAAATTTGTTTATTTTAATTGGAGGCTAATTACAATATTGTATTGGTTTTGCCATACATCAACTTGATATTTCTTTTTGACTCTTAATTTCAATCTCTGTGTGTCTTTACATTTAAGCATGTAATTTCTGGGCTTCCCAGGTGGTGCTAGTGGTAGAGAACCCTCCTGCCAATGAAAGAGACATCAGAGACGCAGGTTCAATCCCTGAGTCAGGAAGATACCCTGGAGAGGGCATGGCAACCCACTCCAGTGGAGAATCCCACTGACACAGGAGCCTGGTGGGCTATGGTCTATAGAGTCACAAAGAGTCAGACATGACTGAAGCAACTTAGCACCCACATATAACTTCTAAACCATGTATATCAGTCCTTGCTGGGTTTATTTTTCCTTTATACTCATATCTGCCTGCTAATCATAGTAATTAGTCCATTTACACTTATGTAATTATAGATATGAATAGATATGATTATATTTATGTTTCCCCCATTATAATAATTGTTTTCTGTTTTTACTGTTTTTGCTCCTTTGTGATTCATTTCCAACTTTCTTTCAAGTTAATTGAATTTTTTAAGATTCCCTTTTATCTTTTCATTCTTTGCCATACCTCTTGGCATTAATTTTTAGTGATTTCTTTCTATAATGTTTCCCAAGATAATTAGAGTTAACATTAGATCTCTTCATATAAAATTAAAGAACCTTGAAATCACCCACTTTGTCCTATGGTTTCTGTATGTATTACATCTATATATGTCACTAAACTGTACAAAAAAGATCTTCACGACCCAGATAATCACGATGGTGTGATCACTGACCTAGAGCCAGACATCCTGGAATGTGAAGTCAAGTGGGCCTTAGAAAGCATCACTATGAACAAAGCTAGTGGAGGTGATGGAATTCCAGTTGAGCTATTTAAAATCCTGAAAGATGATGCTGTGAAAGTGCTGCACTCAATATGCCAGCAAATTTGAAAAACTCAGCAGTGGCCACAGGACTGGAAAAGGTCAGTTTTCATTCCAATCCCAAAGAAAGGCAATGCCAAAGAATGCTCAAACTACCAAACAATTGCACTCATATCACACGCTAGTAAATTAATGCTCAAAATTCTCCAAGCCAGACTTCAGCAATACGTGAACTGTGAACTTCCAGTTGTTAAAGCTGGTTTTAGAAAAGGCAGAGGAACCAGAGACCAAATTGCCAACAACTGTTGGATCATCAAAAAAGCAAGAGAGGTCCAGAAAAACATCTACTTCTGCTTTATTGACTATGCCAAAGCCTTTGATTGTGTGGATCACAATAAACTGTGGAAAATTCTGAAAGAGATAGGAATACCAGACCACCTGACCTGCCTCTTGAGAAATTTGTATGCAAGTCAGGAAGCAACAGTTAGAACTGGACATGGAACAACAGACTGCTTTCAAATAGGAAAAGGAGTTCATCAAGGCTGTAAATTGTCACCCTGTTTATTTAACTTATATGCAGAGTACATCATGAGAAACGCTGGACTGGAAGAAACACAAGCTGGAATCAAGATTGCTGGGAGAAATATCAATAACCTCAGATATTCAGATAACACCACCACTATGGCAGAAAGTGAAGAGGAACTAAAAAGCCTCTTGAAAGTGAAAGAGGAGAGTGAAAAAGTTGACTTAAAACTCAACATTCAGAAAATGAAGATCATGGCATCTGGTCCCATCACTTCATGGGAAATAGTTGGGAAAACAGTGGAAACAGTGTCAGACTTTATTTTTTTGGGCTCCAAAATCACTGCAGATGGTGACTGCAGCCATGAAATTAAAAGACACTTACTCCTTGGAAGGAAAGTTATGACCAACCTAGATAGCATATTCAAAAGCAGAGACATTACTTTGCCAACAAAGGTCCGTCTAGTCAAGGCTATGGTTTTTCCAGTGGTCATGTATGGATGTGAGAGTAGGACTGTGAAGAAGGCTGAGCACTGAAGAATTGATGCTTTTGAACTGTGGTGTTGGAGAAGACTCTTGAGAGTCCCTTGGACTGCAAGGAGATCCAACCAGTCCATTCTGAAGGAGATCAGCCCTGGGAATTCTTTGGAAGGACTGATGCTGAAGCTGAAACTCTAGTACTTTGGCCACCTCATGCGAAGAGTTGATTCATTGGAAAAAACTCTGATGCTGGGAGGGATTGGGGGCAGGAGGAGAAAGGGACAACAGAGGATGAGATGGCTGGATGGCATCACTGACTCCATGGACGTGAGTCTGAGTGAACTCTGGGAGTTGGTGATGGATAGGAAGGCCTGGCGTGCAATTCATGGGGTCGCAAAGAGTTGGACAAGACTGAGCGACTGAACTGAACTGAAACACATAGTATGTTAAAATGTTTTAAATAATCATATGTATTTTAATTTAATAAATAGAAATATAGCCTTTTTATGTTAACTCATATATTTACCATTTATGTTACTGTTCCTTCCTGAAGAGAAAATTTCTGTCTGGTATCATTTCCAACAGCTTGAAAAACTTTCTTTAGCAATTCTTATCAAGCAGATCTGATGATAGCAAGTTGTGTTAATTTTAATTTTTCTGAATTTTTTTTTATTTTACATTTATTCTTGAAAGATATTTTGCAAAATATACAATTCTGTCTTCTGGCTGCAATTGTTTCCAATTACAGGTTAGAAGTCATATTTATTGTTATCTCCCTATATGTAAGATCTGCTCTCTAGATTCTGGAGAAGGCAATGGCAACCCACTCCAGTACTCTTGCCTGGAAAATCCCATGGACAGAGGAGCCTGGTAGGCTACAGTCCATGGGGTTGCGAAGAGTCTGACAGGACTGAGACTTCACTTTCACTTTTCACTTTCATGCATTGGAGAAGGAAATGGCAACCCACTCCAGTATTCTTGCCTGGAGAATCCCAAAGACAGGGGAGCCTGGTGGGGTGCCGTCTATGGGGTCGCATAGTCGGACATGACTGAAGTGACTTGCAGCAGCAGCAGCAGCAGCAGCTCTCTAGATTTTGTGTTTATCTGGTTTTTAGCAATCTGTCTTTCATGCACCCGGGTGTAGTTTTCTTTGTCTTTGTGCTACTCATGGTTTAATGTTTATATGAAACCTGTGAATGAATATTTTGCTTTAGCTAGGAAAATTTTGACCATTATTTTTTTTAATATTTTCCCAGTTCTCTCTCTTTTCTATTTCTAGGGCTTCAATTATATGTATGTTTGACATTTGATATTTGTCCCACAAATCACTGAAAATTCACTCTTTTCCCAATCTTTTGCTTTTTCGTATTGAGTTTGTATAATCTCCATTGATTTATCTTCAACTTCATTGACTTTTTCTTCTGTAATCTCCAATCTTATTTTAAGACCTCAATTTACTTTTATTTTTTTCAAGCATTGCTTTTTAGGTCTAGAATTTCAGTTTGGTTTTATTTATGGTTTCTATTTCTGTGTTGAGATTGTTTGCATTTTCACTCATTACAAGTATATTTTCCTTTACGTTCTTAAATGTAGTTATAAGAGCTGATCTTAAATCTTTATATCCTAGTTCCAATATCCTATGTCACATAAAGTTTGGTTTCCATTGACTGACTTTACTTTTGAATATAGGTCATAATTTTTCATTTCTGTTTAAATTGTTGTTTTACCAGCATCATTTATTGATTAAATTATTATTTCTCTAATAGGGGAACATATATTATTATAGCATAAATTTGCAGCTATAACAAGGTTCCCCATAGGTCTGTAATTACCAGAAAAACCTGGTACTAATGTATTTTTATATTTTTAAAGTAAGAAAATTACATCAATCAGAAAACAAGATTTGCATTCAGTTCTCTGAGAATTCATTTTAGAATATTTGAGATCTAGTTCATTTGCTTAATCTCTTATGGAAACCCTTTCATTCCTTTGACCATTGGACCTAAATCTCAAAGCATTTGAAAGATTTATTTTCTCTTCAGCACTGACTTCAGTCTTTTGTTTTCATACTTGAATGATATTTTCTGTTCAATTCCAAATTGACATTATTTTTATAAGTACATTTACAACTTCTAAGACAATGCAGGGTTTAGGGGAGAGAGGAGGCAAAGACGGAGGTTAACTTGGTGCTATACTTTTTATGGAAAGAAAATCCTACTGTGTGTCTCTCATTTTATATATAAGTAAACTTAAACTGTTAGCTCTGATTGTGATGCTAACCGATTCAACTCATAGAAAGCTCACTATATTTGAGGTATTCCTCTAAACATATTCATTAACTCATTTAAAATTTTCAACAACTGTGTGAAGTTGATACTATTATTATCATCTTATTATCATCTCGCTTTTGAAATGGAGGTTTAAAAATATTAAATAATGTGGAGAAACAAAGATTTGAAATGAAGTAGTATGAATCACTACTCTGTCTTTACTTAACTGCCAAGACAAGGAAAAGGAGGAAGTAGAGGAGGAGGAAATTGTTCAAAGTAGGAACAGAACTGCAGCATTAGTCTTTATGCTATGTACTTTATCGTGCCCAAATGCTTCCCTAAGCTGCAAAACACTCCACGTGCAGCACAGAGATGGCTGATGACAAAAAGTTTAGCAAGACCATGAATGTGGCTATGTGGTTCAAACAAGATAAATCCCTATACTAGAGATTGAACCTCATAAACTATTAAAATCAGTAACTCATTCTACTTGCTATGAAACCTCCCTTAGCAAGCAAAATTCTAAATGTAATTATCTCTTCTCTATAATGATTAAGAAGAGTAAAAAAGTGTAACTTTCTAACTAAAAACCTAAATTTTATATCACAAAATAACAACTACTTATATAAATATTTTATAGTTGTGTATATTTGTATGTGTGTATTAAGTCGCTTCAGTTATGTCTGACTCTTCACAATTCTGTGGACCATATCCTGCCAGGCTCCTCTGTCCATGGGATTCTCCAGTCCAGAAGATCTCAGGGATCTTCCCAACCCATGGATCAAACCCACATCTCTCATGTCTCCTGCATTTACAGGTGAGTTCTTTACCGCCAGTGCCACCTGGGAAGCCCCATGTATGTAAACAGATTTGACTAAAACATTCATTCAGTGTTTCAATGAAAAAACATCATAGAGGTCCTATAGTAATTTGGGAAGGAAAAAGTATAACAAAAACTGGGCTATCTTTAATCCATAAATAAAGGGATATGATATTTATGCACAATTTAAACAGTTTTTCTCTAATATGTTGATGAAATTAACATGTATTATGCAATTGTATAATCAAAGACTTAAAAGAGCAAAGGAAATTTCTTCTATAAAAGAATGTTACTTATTTTTTGACATGATATATTTTTTCTCCAAAGTTGTTGAAAATTTGTAATACCATATTACTGGGCTGCACCATATGGCATTGTGTTTGTTTATATGCATGAAATTGAAATTGTTAAAAAAACTCATTTTATCTTTAATTCTAGACTTGCTCCTGGTCAAATATATACTAAGATATACATATTTCTTGGAACAGAACAGATAGTATATCTCCCTGATGATTAAACTTGTTTTTTTTTTATTCCACAAGTATTAATTATCTATGCAAAGAGTTGATTTTCCTGTAAAAATATGTTTACAGTTTCGCACATTTATGCTTCCCTACAGAAATATTCAGTGTGAACTTTGGTTAATCTGAGAGAAATAAAGTAGTTGAATTTCCCTACTTACGAACACTTCAGGAAGGTCAGTTTTTCCTGTCTATCTCAGAACACCTCTATAGAAATTTAATAATGACTCATTGGAAAAGACCCTGATGCTGGGAGGGATTGGGGGCAGGAGCAGAAGGGGACGAGAGAGGATGAGATGGCTGGATGGCATCACTGACTCGATGAAGGTGAGTCTGAGTGAACTCCAGGAGTTGGTGCTGGACAGGGAGGCCTGGCGTGCTGCGATTATGGGGTCACAAAGAGTCAGACATGACTGAGCGACTGAACTGAACTGAACTGAATTGAGTCCAGAAAAAAAATCTAAAACAACTGATAAATTGCTATTCCTTTAAGGCAATCAACAACTAAATCTTGGAAAGTAAAAACAAATTTTGATTTAATTTATTGTGAAATTCATACATATGTTAGATACAGGCCAGACCAATGTTTTTAAGTGTCTATTTGGAGAACGCATATAGAAATTGTCCAAATCAGTGAAAATATATTAACTTTGACCAACTAATTTTTATCAATTAGATATTATTAAACATAGTCAAAATGTATTATAGATCAGTCTAATTTACAAAAACACTGTGAAAGACAGTGCTATTCATGAGAACATTAAAGAGTTTTTGAGTAAGATGCTGAGGTACTCTTTTCTCTTCTGATTTCCAATGTACTAGGATTTGCTATTTTAATGCAGAAGAAAACCTTAGGGCCTTTTGGTATTTGAGTGAACTTTAAATACTAAATCTATTCTGGCATTGCTGAGCCAGTCTGTTCAACCTGCATTCTCAAAGCCATATCTTCATTGGAACAGTGAAAAACTAAAATATATGATTAAAAACTGAAAGCTCTGCTACTGCCCTCCTTCACATTTATTAATGTAATGTTAAATTCAAACCTCTAAATTTGTAATTTGCCTGATTAAATAGAGAATGTCTTAAGATTTGCAGTGCTTATGAGAAGATTTGAAAAACCAATTACTTTAACACAGTTACCAAGATATGTGTTCATATTACTTAAGAAATTAATTTATTTTCCAGCCTTCTAAACTATATGCTTTTAAAAATTGAGATATAATTGATCCAAAGTATTCTGTTAGTTTCAGCTGTACGACATACTGATTCGATATTTGTACGTATTGCAAAACAATCACCACAGTACATCAGTCACCACACAGAGATTTTTTTTTCTTATGAGAACTTCTAAGATTTACTCTCAGCAATATTAAAATATACAATACAGATTTTCCCTGCTCCCTTCAATGAAGTTATGTCTAACATCTGTAACAGATTATTTAAACTAAAAAAAAAAAAGTTAATAATTGTATTCCTTCTTCACTCATTTCTTCCATCCCTCCTCTGTCACCTCTGACAACAACCAGTCTGTCCTCTAAATCTATGAACTGGCTTCTGTGGGATTTTTGTGGTTATTATTGTTTGTTTCTTAGCTTCCAGGTATAAGAGAGATTATACAGTATTTACCTTTCCCTGATTTATTTCCCTTGACATAATGCTCTCAAAGTCCATCCATGTTGCTGCAAATGGCAAGACTATATTCTTTTTTATGGCTGAATAATTTTTTGTAATTGATCTGTGTGTGTGTGTGTGTGTGTAGTCTTAACTAGTGGCTCAGTGGTAAAGAATCCGCTTGCAATGTGGGAGACGCAGATTTGATCCCCAGGTGAGGAAGATCCCCTAGAGAAGGAAATGGCAACACACTCCAGTATTCTTGCCTGGAAAATTACATGGATGAAGAGGCGAACATGACTCAGCATGCATGCATTGTAGTGGCTGCACCAGATTAGATGGCTACTAATAGACGCTACTAATAGCGTCTGCCTACAATGCGGGAGACCCAGGTTCGATCCCTGGGTTGGGAAGATCCCTGGAGAAGGAAATGGCAACCCACACCAGTATTCTCGCCTGGAGAATCCCATGGACAGAGAAGCCTGGTGGGCTACAGTGCATGAGGTCGCAAAGAGTCGGACACAACTGAGCGACTTCACTTACTTGCTTAATAGTGCACAAGCATCCCTTTTTCTCCACATACCTATCAACACTTGCTTTTTCTTGTTTTATTTTATAACAGCCATTCTAACAGGTGTGAAGTGATATCTCATCATAGTTTTCATTAATGATGATGATTAATAATGTAGGGTAATAAGTCTTTTCATGTACGTGTTGGCCATCTCTATGATGTCTTCTTTAGAAAAATACCTACTCAGATCTGTCCATTTGTTAATTGGATTGCTTGTTTGTTATTTAGTGTTGTATTGTATTGTCAGTTGTATGATTTGCAAATATTTTCTCCTAATCAGTAGGCTGGCTCTTCTCTTTGTTGATGGTTTCCTTTGCTGTGTAGAAACTTTTTGGTATGCTGCAATCCTACATTTCTTTTTACTTTAGTTGCTGTTATTTTTTATTTCAAATTTAAAAAATCTGAAATTTTATTTCAGTTTTATGGTTTCATGTATAAATATTCAAACCTTCAATCCATTTTAAGTTAGTTTCTTGTATGGGGCCAGACTGTGGTACAGTTTAATTCTTTTGCATGTGGCTGTCCAGTTTTCCCGAAGCCATTATTGAAGAGACTCTCCTTTCCCCATTGTTTATTCTTGACTCCTTTGTCATAAATTAATTGGCCATATAGATGTGAATTTATTTCTGGCCTCTCTAATCTGTTCCATTGATTAGTGTCTGTTTTTATGCCAATGTCATACTGTTTTAATTAGCATGTTGTTCAGTCACTCAGTTGTGTCCAACACTTTGCAGCTCCATGGATTGTAGCATGCCAGGCTTCCCTGTCCTTCACTATCACCTGGAGTTTGCTCAGACTCATGTCTATTGAGTTGATGGTGACATCCAACCATCTCATTGTATGTCACTCCCTTCTCCTCCTGCCCTCAATCTTTCCCAGCATCAAGGTCTTTTCCAATGAGTCAGCTCTTTGCATCTGGTAGCTAAAGTATTGGAGCTTTAGCTTCAGCATCAGCCCTTTCAATGAGTAGTTAGGGCTGATTCCCTTTAGGATTGATTGGTTTAATCTTGCAGTCCAAGGGACTTAAGGAGATCAAACAGTCTCAACAATCTTCTCTAGTACCACAGATTGAAAACACCAATTCTTTGACATTCAGCCTTCATTGTGGTCCAAACTCTCATATCTATATGTGACTACTGGAAAAACCATAGCTTTGGCTAGATGGACCTTTGTCAGCAAAATGATGTCTCTGCTTTTTAATATGCTGTCTAGATTTGCCATAGCTTTTCTTCCAAGGAGCAAGTGTCTTTTAACTTCATGGCTGCAGTCACCATCTTCAGTGATTTTGGAGTCCAAGAAAATAAAGCCTGCCACTGTTTCCATTGTTTCCCCATCTATTTGCATAAAGTAATAGGACCAGATGCTATGTAATATAATTTGAAATCAATGAATATGATACCTCCAGCTTTGTTGTTCTTTCTCAAGATCATTTGGATTATCTGGGGGTTTTTTGTGTTTCCATATAAATTTTAAGATATTTGTTCCATTTCTTTGAAAAAAACCATTGGAGTTTTGATAGGAATTATGTTGTACCTCCTTTATATGGCTTTGGATGGTGCATGCATGCATGCTAAGTCACTTCATTCACGTCCAACTCTGGCTTTGGGTAGTATGGACATTTTTGTAATATTGATTATTCCAATCCATGAACACCAACATCTGTCCTTTTATTTGTCTCCTAATGTCTTATAGTTTTCAATATACAGATGTTGGTTAAATTTATTTTTATGTATTTTATTCTTTTTGAAGGAATTGTAAATGGGATTTTTAAAATATTTCCCTTCTGATAGTTCACCATTTGTATATAGAAATGCAAGAGGGTTTTGTGTATTGACTTTGTATCCTGCAATTTTACTGAATTAATTTATTAGTTCCAACAGTTTTGATAGAGTTTTTAGGTTTTAAAATGTATAAATAAATGACATCTGCAAGTAGGGACAATTTTACTTTTTTTTTTCCAATTTGGATATCTTTTCTTTCTTTTTCTTACCTTATTGCTCTGGCTAGGACATTTAATACAATGTTGAATAGAAGTGGAAAGAGTGATTCAATACCACTTATCAGGTTCAAACTACACATGAAGCACCTCTACTTTGGGACCTGCACCTCAGAATTGAGCCCCAAATCACATAACTTGAAAATGAGCAGAGCTTTCATTCCAAGATCAACAATATTGTAGTGATCTGGGAGACAGTTCTTAAGGGCTCACATGTTCAGACTTGTCCATCCAAATTCCGTTTCAGAGATAGTCCATTGTACCTAAACTTCAAATGAAGAAGACTCATTTGCATGTATTACAGTGGCAGCCTAAAGGGCAAGCATCTCATTTAACACACACATCTAGGAGCCTGCTAAATGGAGGCTCTCCATCTCCACTCTCTCTCCATTCTCCCTTTGCCCTCCTCCAGTACACCAGTATCTGTCAGAAGGAATCTTTCAGGTTCATCTTGAACCTTGATCTTTGCAGCTGCTATCCAAGGGATGCCTCTTGAATGCCTGCTTCTCAATACCAGAGGAGCATGGATTCTGTTCCCATGTGACTATAGTGATAGATGTCACCCAAAAAGGAGCTTGTACCTTTGTCTGTTGTTGTCGATGTTAAGTCACTAAGTCATGTCTGACTCTTTATGACCCCATGGACTGCAGTGGGACAAGTTCCCCTGTCCTTCACTATCTCCTCGAGTTCGCTCAGATTTATGATGTCCATTGAGTCAGTGATGCTATCTAACCATCTCATCCTCTGCCACCCCCTTTTCCTTTTGCCTTCAGTCTTTCCCAGCATCAGAGTCTTTGCCAAAGACTTGGCTTTTCCCATCCAGTTGCCAAAGTATTGGCGCTTCAGTATCACTCCTCCCAGTGAACATTCAGGCTTGATTTCCTTTAGAATTGACTGGTTTGATCAGTAACTCAGTGAAACTATGAGCCATGCCATGCAGGGCCACTTAAGATGGTCAGGTTGTATTGAAGAGTTCTGATAAAACGTGAGGGAATGGCAAACCACTCCAGTACTCTTGCTGCAAGAACCCCATGAACAAACAGTACCTTTTTCTGGTACCTCAATTTTTAGTTACTACCAGGGGACACCTCTGTGTTGCCTGATGGCCATGGCTAGCATGTCTTACACTCATGAGTTCTAAGTGCCTGGAGAATCCCAGGGACAGCGGGGCCTGGTGGGCTGCTGTCTATGGGGTCACACAGAGTCGGACACGACTGAAGCGACTTAGCAGCATTATAATCAATAGACCCAGGGATCGAACCTGGGTCTCCTGCATTGCAGGCAGATTATTAACTGTCTGAGCCACCAAGGAAGTCCATAATCAATAGAGAAGAGTTTTTAAACAGCTACCCCCAGGTACAGCAAGAGGTAACGATTTGAGGAGATATATCTTTCTGTGAAGGAGGCCGAATAGCTAATCATTATGACTATAGCCTACGGGAAAGCTGCTAAATAAAGATACATCTAGAGATGAATATAATTCTTTCCAGAGATCTAGGAGGGTGGGTAGTATCTTCAGCCTCTCCCTCTGCCATATTCCAGCACGCCAGTGTCTCCTGGAGGGGAGCTTTACATGTGGTGCTACCCTGGTTTTTACATCTGGCTCCCCAGTATTTTCAGATGTTGACCAGGGGACACCCCTTGGTCACCTGGCTCTGTTGACCAGGAAGGCTTGCACCCCTGGATCCTATGGAACCCCGGCAGTTGGAGAGACAGACCCTGGCAGGCTGCCACTCCCACAGCATTTTGCAGACAGCAGATGAAACACATCCCTCATTCTGTCTGTGAAGGAGTCCTCTTGACTTGTTCTGATGCTTCAGTAGGAGGGACAGATTTCAGGTTTGGGACAAATCTAATGGACTACAGAGCTGCTTTCAAGAAAGGTAGGCTGTGGATGCCATCCTGATCCTTGTTCCAACTTGCTGGTGTCTCCCAAAAAAGAGCTATATACTCATCTGGAACCTGTTTTTGCAAGTACCACCCAAGGAATAATGCCAGATTCCCTGGCCAACAGGGCTTATGTTTGTGGGTGTACAGGACTGTATATATTTGCATAGGTCTAAAAACTGCTTCCTGAGGGTCTGGCTTCCAAGCAGCCTGAATCTAGGTACTGAGATTCTCCCCTTAAGAACACAGGCAGGTCTTGACATATTTTCAACTACTGGGAGTTATTAACAATATAATAGGCTGGACAAGCACAAAGATTTGAGAGATGACAAAGAGTTGGGGCAGGGATAAATGACAAGTTTCATCTACTATAATACAGTATTATTAATTATAGTCACTCTGTTGTACACTATATCCTCAGGGCTTAATTATTTTCTGACTAGAAATTTGTACCTTTTGACCACCTTTATATACTTTATATACCATATATTTTGCATGCAAGTTATATTTGCCAATCAATCAACTTGTCTTAAATATTTATTTCTTCATTGTAAGGCCAATATTCACACATCAGTAGAAATACTACCAGGAAATAAGTAATACTGACATTCATATATGTATATACAATTATTAAAGCCAAATTTTTAATCAAATGATTAAATCAATTTGAAACATTCCCATGATAACTAATAAATGATCGTTAGAAGTGGTAGTATTCAGGAAAAAAATACAGTTAAATCGATGTATTCATACTCTGTTCATGTCAGTATGAATTATTAGGATACTTCCAAAAGGGATATGATAAATATGTAGCAAAAAGCAAAGATTTTCATGAGTTTCTCTGTGCTAATTCCACATTAGGAATTTTCTGCTATGGGAATAATTTGACAAAAGCAAGAACGTATGTGCCCAAAGAATATTCAATACAGTGTCATCTATAATAGAATAAATGTTCAGCAATAGGAAAAGCTAATGGGATATTACACACCTATGAAAAATGATGATCATAAAAACAAAGAGGAGACAACTGTTTGTAATACAATTTCAAGTTGCAGAAAAGAAACCATATATTGTAATTTATGCTTGCTATCAACTACATAAAATAAGCTGGTTGCAAATAACAAGAGGAGATTAATAAGCAAAAATGAATTCTATTAGGATGGAAAGAGTCATGAGTAATTGCCTCTTTTTTTCTCATTTCATTTTATTAGTAGTAACAATGGTGATCATAGCAATGAAAGTGAAAACAGCAATAATATATCCAAGGTGGAAAAACCACATCATATTTGGAAAGCTGAAATAGTTTTAAAGATTTTTTTTTAATAGACTTTATTTTTTAGAGCAGTTTTAGGTTGACAGCAAGACTAAGCAGAAAGTATAGAGAGTTTTCATATACCTATACCCTCTGCCCCCTCACATGCACAGCCACCCCTAGTATCAACATTCCCTACCAGAGTAGTACATTTATTATAATCTATGAACCTACACTAACACATCCTTATCACCCAAAGTCCATAGTGTACATTAGAGTTCACTCTTGGTGCTGTATATTCGATGAATTTTGGCAACTGTATAATAACATATTTCTACCACTATAACATTATACAGAATAGTCTCACTGCCCCTCACATTAAGTGTTCTTCATATTCAGTCCTCTTCCCATCCCCCCTTTAAGTTCTTGTTGCTGTTGTTCAGCTGCTAAGTCATGTCCAAATCTGTGACCCCATGAACTGTGAGAAGCCAGGCTTCCCTGTCCTTAACTGTGTCCCAGAGTTTGCTCAAACTCATGTCCATTGAGTCAGTGATGCCATCCAACCATGTCATTCTCTGTTGCCCTCTTCTCCTCCTGACCTCAGTCATTCCCAGAATCAAGAGTGAGGAAATGAGTCAGCTCTTCGTATCAGCTGGCCAAAGTATTGGAGCCTTTGGTGTTATATCTAAAAGTCATTGCCAAACCCAAGGTCATACATATTTTCTACCATGTTATCATATAGGCATTTGAAGCCTATGGATAATTACGAGTTAATTTCTGTGATGGGTGTAATGTGTATGTCTGGATTCATTTTTTGTGTGTTATGTCCAGTTGTTCTGGCACGGTTTATTGAAAAGATTATCTTTGCTCCATTGCATTACCTTTGTTCCTTTGTCAAAGATCAGTTGACTATATTTATGTAGGTCTGTTTCTGGACTCTATTCTTTCCAATGGTAAATTTGTGTATTCTTTGCCAGTACCATTACTGGTAAAGATTACTATAGCTTTACAATGATTCTTAAAGGCAGATTGTGTCAGTCCTCCAACTTTATTCTTCTCCATCAATATTGTGTTGGCTATTCTGTATTTTTTGTCTCCCCATGAAAAGCTTAGAATCAGTTGGTTGATGTTCATAGAGTAACTTACTGTGATTTCCACTGGAATTTCATTGAATCTATAGATCAATTAGGGGCTTCCCTAGTGTCACTGATGGTAAAGAATCTACCTGCAATGCAAGAGACCTGGGTTCAGTCCATGGGGTTTCAAAGAATCAGACATGACTGAATGACTAACACTTCACTTTTAGATCAATTTGGGAAGAACTGACATCATTACCTATTGAGTCTTCTTATCCACGAGCATGAAATATCTATCCATTCATTAGTTGTTATTGATTTCTTTCATTTGAATTTTGTAGTTTTCCTCATTTTGTACATATGACGGTGACTGCAGCCATGAAATTAAAAGATGCTTATTCCTTGAAAGGAAAGTTATGACCAACCTAGATAGCATATTCAAAAGCAGAGACATTACTTGGCCAACAAAGCTTCGTCTAGTCAAGGCTATGGTTTTTCCTGTGGTCATGTATGGATGTGAGAGTTGGACTGTGAAGAAGGCTGAGTGCCGAAGAATTATGCTTTTGAACTGTGGTGTTGGAGAAGACTCTTGAGAGTCCCTTGGACTGCAAGGAGATCCAACCAGTCCATTCTGAAGGAGATCAGCCCTAGGATTTCTTTGGAAGGACTGATGCTGAAGCTGAAACTCCAGTACTTTGGCCACCTCATGTGAAGAGTTGACTCATTGGAAAAGACTCTGATGCTGGGAGGGATTGGGGGCAAGAGGAGAAGGGGACGACAGAGGATGAGATGGCTGGATGGCATCACTGACTCGATGGACGTGAGTCTCAGTGAACTCCGGGAGTTGGTGATGGACAGGGAGGCCTGGCGTGCTGCGATTCATGGGGTCGCAAAGAGTCGGACACGACTGAGCAACTGATCTGATCTGATCTGATCTGAGGTACAGATAGGCTCACTGATAAATTATATTAAAAAAAGATACTTAAGAAAATAATTATACCAACTCTCTACAATCTCTTACAGAAGACAGACATTGAGAATACTTCCTGAGTCATTCCTAGAGGACAGCATTACCCTAATGCTAAAACCAGACAAAGACATTACAAAAAAACTACAGACCAATATCTCTCATGAACATACATGCAGACATCTTCAAAAAATATCAGCAGAATGAATCCAATAAGGTATGCTGCTGCTGTTAAGTCACTTTAGTCATGTCCGACTCTGTGCGACCTCATAGACGGCAGCCCACAAGGCTCCCCCGTCCCTGGGATTCTCCAGGCAAGAACACTGGAGTGGGTTGCCATTTCCTTCTCCAACGCATGAAAGTGAAAAGTGAAAGTGAAGTCGCTCAGTTGTGTCCAACTCTTAGCGACCCCATGGACTGCAGCCTACCAGGCTCCTCCATCCATGGGATTTTCCAGGCAAGAGTACTGGAGTTGGGTGCCATCGCCTTATCCGTCAATAAAGTATAACAAGAATTATATACCATGTCTAAGTCTGATTTATCCCAGATATGCAAATCTATTTCAACACTTAAATTCATATACCCCTCAACCAATAAGAAAAATTAATGATCATATCAGTAGATGCAGAAAAAGATTTTTACAAACTTCAACAGTATGATTAAAAACTCACAGTAAGCTAGGAATAGGGGGAAATTTCCTTAACTTGATAAAGAATATCTACAAGTATCTTCATCATATGAAAGATATGAGAAACTTGCATAATTCCCTATAAGATCAGGAAGAAGGTGACGAAGTCCCCTCTCACCAGTACTTTTCAACATTGTATTACAAGTTCTATAAAATGCATAAGAAAAGAAAAGAAAAGAAAAAGTATACAAATTGAGAAGAAAGAAATAAAACTATCTTTGCAGATAACATGATCATTTATGTAGAAAATCCCAAAGAATAAACAAAAAAAGTCCTAGAACTAATAAGCAATTGTAGCAATGTTGTAGGGCATTCACAGTAGTCATTATGGACATGAGAGTTGGACTATAAAGAAAGCTGATATATGGCAAAACCAATACAATATTGTAAAGTTAAAAAATAATAATAATA
The DNA here is from genome assembly GCF_029378745.1 of Bos indicus. Lineage (NCBI taxonomy): Eukaryota > Metazoa > Chordata > Mammalia > Artiodactyla > Bovidae > Bos > Bos indicus. Next base: position 93,481,129 of record NC_091767.1, read on the forward strand.
ATAATAAAAGGAAGCTGAGCACCAAAGAACTGATGTTTTTGAACTATGGTGTTGGAGAAGACTCTTGAGAGTCCCTTGGACTGAAAAGAGATCCAACCAGTCGATCCTAAAGGAAATCAGTCCTGAATATTCATTGGAAGGACTAATGGTGAAGCTGAAACTCCAATACTTACGCCACCTGATGCAAGGAACTGACTCATCTGAAAAGACCCTGATGCTGGGGAAGATTGGAGGCAGGAGGAGAAGGGCACGACAGAGGATGAGATGATTGGATGGCATCATCGACTTGATGGACATGAGTTTGAGTGAGCTCCTAGAGATGGTGATGGACAGTGAAGCCTGGTGTGCTGCAGTCCATGGGGTGGCAAATAGTTGGACACGACTGAGTGACTGAACTGAACTGGAGGGTATGAAGTTAACATACAAAAGCCAAATACTTTGCCTGTACCAGCAATGAAAAAGTACAATTTGAAATGAAAAACACAATATCACTGACAGCAGCACTCTAAACAATGAAATACTTAAGTATCAGATCAGATCAGATCAGTTGCTCAGTCGTGTCCGACTCTTTGCGACCCCATGAATCGCAGCACGCCAGGCCTCCCTGTCCATCACCAACTCCCGGAGTTCACTGAGACTCACGTCCATCGAGTCAGTGATGCCATCCAGCCATCTCATCCTCTGTCGTCCCCTTCTCCTCTTGCCCCCAATCCCTCCCAGCATCAGAGTCTTTTCCAATGAGTCAACTCTTCACATGAGGTGGCCAAAGTACTGGAGTTTCAGCTTCAGCATCAGTCCTTCCAAAGAAATCCTAGGGCTGATCTCCTTCAGAATGGACTGGTTGGATCTCCTTGCAGTCCAAGGGACTCTCAAGAGTCTTCTCCAACACCACAGTTCAAAAGCATAATTCTTCGGCACTCAGCCTTCTTCACAGTCGAACTCTCACATCCATACATGACCACAGGAAAAACCATAGCCTTGACTAGACGAAGCTTTGTTGGCCAAGTAATGTCTCTGCTTTTGAATATGCTATCTAGGTTGGTCATAACTTTCCTTCCAAGGAGTAAGCGTCTTTAATTTCATGGCTGCAGTCACCATCTGTAGTGATTTTGGAGCCCAGAAAAATAAAGTCTGACACTGTTTCCACTGTTTCCCCATCTATTTCCCATGAAGTGATGGGACCAGATGCCATGATCTTCGTTTTCTGAATGTTGAGCTTTAAGACAACTTTTTCACTCTCCACTTTCACTTTCATCAAGAGGCTTTTGAGTTCCTCTTCACTTTCTGCCATAAGGGTGGTGTCTTCTGCATATCTGAGGTTATTGATATTTCTCCCAGCAATCTTGATTCCAGCTTGTGTTTCTTCCAGTCCAGCGTTTCTCATAATGTACTCTGCATATAAGTTAAATAAGCAGGGTGACAATATATAGCCTTGACGTACTCCTTTTCATATTTGGAACCAGTCTGTTGTTCCATGTCCAGTTCTAACTGTTGCTTCCTGACCTGAATACAAATTTCTCAAGAGGCAGGTCAGGTGGTGTGGTATTCCTATCTCTTTCAGAATTTTCCAGAGTTTATTGTGATCCACACAGTCAAAGGCTTTGGCATAGTCAATAAAGCAGAAGTAGATGTTTTTCTGGACCTCTCTTGCTTTTTTGATGATCCAGCAGATGTTGGCAATTTGGTCTCTGGTTCCTCTGCCTTTTCTAAAACCAGCTTTAACAACTGGAAGTTCACAGTTCACGTATTGCTGAAGTCTGGCTTGGAGAATTTTGAGCATTACTTTACTAGCGTGTGATATGAGTGCAATTGTGTGGTAGTTTGAGCATTCTTTGGCATGGCCTTTATTTGGGACTGGAATGAAAACTGACCTTTTCCAGTCCTGTGGCCACTGCTGAGTTTTCCAAATTTGCTGGCATATTGAGTGCAGCACTTTCACAGCATCATCTTTCAGGATTTGGAATAGCTCAACTGGAATTCTATCACCTCCACTAGCTTTGTTCGTAGTGATGCTTTCTAAGGCCCACTTGACTTCACATTCCAGGATGTCTGGCTCTAGGTCAGTGATCACACCATCATGATTATTTCGGTCATGAAGATCTTTTTTGTACAGTTATTCTGTGTATTCTTTCCATGTCTTCTTAATATCTTCTGCTTCTGTTAGATCCATACCGTACCTAGTGCTTTCTATTTTATAAAGTCATCAGTTATTGATTTGATTAGTTCATAGATATAGGTCTATTCAGAATGTCTATCTCTTCTAGTGTGAGTTTTAGTTGCTTTTGTCTTTAAAGGAATTGGTCTGTTTATCTAGATAATCAAAGGTATAAAGCTATTGAAAGCTTTCCCATTCTTAAAAATGGGTTGTTCATTTTCTTACTGTTGAGTTTAAGAGTTCTTTTTATATTTTGGTGACAGTCTTTTACTTTTAAGCACATTAAAACAGATACAAGCATGTCTCTTTTGTTAAAGCATCCTATAAGTTAACCTGTGACAGGATGTATTCACTATGATTATCAGATAAAGTAGTTGCCCATAGTGGAATTCCCTGGTTGTCCAGTGGTTTGTGTTCTGTGCTTCCATGGTGGGGAGCAAGGGTTCAACCTCTGGTCAGGGCACTCAGATCACTGTACTCTCTGAAGTGGCCAAATAAATAAATAATTGCCTACAGAAAGGGAGAAGTTAGAAGACATGGGTTATCAATACCAGTTTTAACGTAATTTAGTTGGTGATTTTTCATAAGTCATTTACATCTGAATCCCATATGTGTGTGAGTTCAGCTGATGACAATGGTCATGCTAACCCACAAATTTAATGTAAGTTACAATATGCAGAAGACCAGGTTTTGATCCTTGGGTTGGGAAGTTCCCCTGGAGCAGGAAATGGCAACCTAGTCCAGTATTCTTGCCTGAAGAATTCCACAGACAGAGAAGCCTGGCAGGCTTTAGGGGTCACAAAGAGTCAGATGTGACTGAATAACTAACACTCCTCTGTAGTGAAAAAAAGTTTATGGGATTTAATATTTGACAAATGATATGTGAGCATTGCTTTCTAAGTCTCTCCTAGTTTGCCACACTGCACACTGAGATGGTTACAATGGCTGTATATCTGTCAAGGGTGAAACTCTGATAGATGTTACAAAACCAGTATAGGGTTTAAAGTTTCTTATATCCCTGGCCACACATGTCTGAAATCTCAAAACAATAATTTTATATTGTTAAAAAATTTTAGTGTTTAAAGTCAGTTTTCTACTATTAAGATTAAGCGAAAGTATAATTTCTTTAAAAACCAATAATATATTAATATACTGGCTGCTGCTGCTGCTGCTAAGTCGTTTCAGTCGTGTCCAACTCTGTGTGACCCCATAGACAGCAGCCCACCAGGATCCCCCATCCCTGGGAGATTCCAGGCAAGAATACTGGAGTGGGTTGCCATTTCCTTCTCCAGTGTATGAAAGTGAAAAGTGAAAGTGAAGTCGCTCAGTCGTGTCCGACTCCTAGCAACCCCATGGACTGCAACCTACCAGGCTCCTCCATCCATGGGATTTTCCAGGCAAGAGTACTGGAGTGGGGTGCCATTGCCTTCTCTGGATATACTGGCTATAGGTTATATAATAATGAATAAATAATGATTCAGACTTAAAGAAAGTAGGGAAAACCACTAGACCATTCAGGTATGACCTAAATCAAATTCCTTACAATTATACAGTGGAAGTGAGAAATATATTCAAGGGATTAGATCTGCTAGAGTGCCTAAAGAACTATGGATGGAGGTTTGTGACATTGTACAGGAGGCAGGGATCAAGACCATCCCCAAGAGAAAGAAATGTAAAAAGGCAAAATGGTTGTCTGAGGAGGACTTACAATTAGCTGAGAAAAGAAGAGAAGCAAAAGGCAAAGGAGAAAAGGAAAGATATGCCATTTCAATGCAGAGTTCCAAAGAATAGCAGTGAGAGATTAAAAAAAGCCTTCCTCAGTGATCATTGCAAAGAAAGAGAGGAAAACCATAGACTGGGAAAGACTAGAGATCTCTTCAAGAAAATTAGAGATTCCAAGGGAAATTTTCATGCAAAGATGGGCACAATAAAGGACAGAAATGGTATGGACCTAACAGAAGCAGAAGATATTAAGAAGAGGTGGCAAGAACACACAGAAGAACTATACAAAAAATCTTCAAGACCCAGATAATCACAATGGCATGATCACTCACCTAGAACCAGACATCCTGGAATGCAATGTTGAGTGGGCCTTAGGAAGAAGCATCAGTACGCACAAAGCTAATGGAGATGATGGAATTCCAGTTGAACTATTTCAAATCCTAAAGGATGATGCTATGAAAGTGCTGCACTCAATCCAAAACTCAGCAGTGGCCACAGGACTGGAAAAGGTCAGTTTTCATTCAAATCCCAAAGAAAGGCAATGCCAAAGAATGCTTGAACTACTACACAATTGCACTCATCTCACATACTAGTAAAGTAATGCTGAAAATTGTCCAAGCAAGGCTTCAGCAATACATGAACCGTGAACTTCCAGATGTTCAAGCTGGATTTAGAAAAGGCAGAGGAACCAGAGATCAAATCACCAGCCTCCACTGGATCACCAAAAAAGCAAGAGAGTTCCAAGAAAAACATCTCTTCTGCTTGGTTGATTATACCAAAGCCTTTGACTGTGTAGATCACAACAAACTGTGGGAAATTATTCAAGAATTGGGAATACCAGACCACCTGAACTGCCTCCTGAGAAATCCGTATGCAGGTCAAAAAGCAAGAGTTAGAACTGGACATGGAACAACAGACTACTTCCAAATTGGGAAAGGGGGATGTCAAAGCTGTATATTGTCACTCTGCTTATTTAACTTATATGCAGAGTACATCATGAGAAATGCTGGGCTGAATGAAGCACAAGCTGGAATCAAGATTGCCAGGAGAAATATCAGTAACCTCAGATATGCAGATGACACCACCCTTATGGCAGAAAGCATAGAAGAACTAAAGACACTCTTGTTGAAAGTGAAAGAAGAGAGTGAAAAAATTGGCTTAAAACTCAACATTCAGAAAACTAAGATCATGGCATCTGGTCCCATCAGTTCAGTTCAGTTCAGTTCAGTCACTCAGTTGTGTCCAACTCTTTGAGACCCCCTGGACTGCAGCACACAAGGCCCCTCTGTCCATCACCAACTCTCGGAGTTTACTCAAACTCATGTCCATTGAATTGGTGATCCCATCCAATCACCTCATCCTCTGTCATCTGCTTCTCTTCCTGCCTTCAGTTTTTCCCAGCATCACGGTCTTTTCCAGTGAGTCAGTTTTTTGCATCAGGTAGCCAAACTATTGGAGCTTCAGCAACAGTCTTTCCAATGAATATTCAGGACTGATTTCCTTTAGGATAGACTGGTTTGACTGCCTGCCAAAGGACTCTCAATAGTCTTCTACCACACCACAGTTCAAAAGCATCAATTCTTTGATTCTCAACTTTCTTTATGGTCCAACTCTCACATCCATACATGACTACTGGGAAAACCATAGCCTTTATTAGATGGACCTTTGTTGGCAAAGTAATGTCTCTGCTTTTTAATATGCCATCTAGGTTGGTCATAACTTTTTTCCCAAGGAGTAAGCATCTTTTAATTTCATGTTTTAAGTTAACTTGTCCCATCACATCATGACAAGTAGATGGGGAAACAATGGAAACAGTTACAGACTTTATCTTTTGGGGCTGAAAATCAATGCAGATGGTGACTGTAGCCATGAAATTAAAAGATACTTGCTCCTTGGAAGAAAAGTTATGACCAACCTAGGTAGCGTATTAAAAAGCATTACTTTGCCAACAAAAGTCCGTCTAGTCAGAGCTATGGTTTTCTTTTTTTTTTTTAATTTTATTTTATTTTTAAACTTTACATAATTGTATTAGTTTTGCCAAATATCGAAATGAATCTGCCACAGGTACACATGTGTTCCCCATCCTGAACCCTCCTCCCTCCTCCCTCCCCATACCATCCCTCTGGGTTGTCCCAGTGCACTAGCCCCAAGCATCCAGTATTGTGCATCGAACCTGGACTGGCAACTCGTTTCATACATGATATTTTACATGTTTCAATGCCATTCTCCCAAATCTTCCCACCCTCTCCCTCTCCCACAGAGTCCATAAGACTGTTCTATACATCAGTGTCTCTTTTGCTGTCTCGTACACAGGGTTATTGTTACCATCTTTCTAAATTCCATATATATGAGTTAGTATACTGTATTGGTGTTTTTCCTTCTGGCTTACTTCACTCTGTATAATAGGCTCCAGTTTCATCCACCTCATTAGGACTGATTCAAATGTATTCTTTTTAATGGCTGAGTAATACTCCATTGTGTATATGTACCACAGCTTTCTTATCCATTCATCTGCTGATGGACATCTAGGTTCCAGTAGTCATGTATGGATGTAAGAGTTGGACTATAAATAAAGCTGAGCACCAAAGAACTGATGTTTTTGAACTGTGGTGTTGGAGAAGACTCTGGCAAGTCCCTTGGACTGCAAGAAGATCCAGCCAGTCCATCCTAAGGGAAATCAGTCCTGCATATTCATTGGAAGGACTGATGCTGAAGTTGAAACTGCAATACTTTGGCTACCTGATGTGAAGAACTAACTCATTTGAAAAGACCCTGATGCTGGGAAAGATTGAAGGTGGTAGGAGAAGGGGACAACTGTAGATGAGATGGTTGGATGGCACCAATGACTCAATGGACATGAGTTTGAGTAAGCTCCGGGATTTGGTAATGGACAAGGAAGCCTGGCGTGCTGCAATCCATGAGTTCACAGAGAGTCAGACACGACTGAGCCACTGAACTGAACTGAATGATAAATAATGAATTATCACATATAACAACTGTTTACTACTATGTAATGGAGACCAGTGTGAGAGCAAGTTGATCACTAGTCTAGTTCATAGTGCATAAAAAGGATTGATAACAACAGACTGGGCAGATCTTAATGAATCACATATAAAAGTTTTAATACAAGTAAATATAAAATTTTTAATAAAATAAGTCTTGGATAAAATATTGCCATTTAGAGTTAATATTAAATCAAGTCCTTATTTTAAATTCAGTCTAATTAACTAATTAATGTAGCCTAACATGTATGTGATTTATCCTGGATCATGGGCACTTGAAAAACAGTGCATTCTACTCTTCTGGATGAACAGCTCTTAAGTCAATTTGGATCAACTTTTCTGGCATCACTGGTATGTTCCATTGTCCTGTATGTCTGTTTTTATGCCAGAACCATGTTGTTTTTATTACAAATGCTTTGTAGTATATTTTGAAATCAGGTAGTGTAACATCTCAAGCTTTACTATTTTTGTTCAAAAGTACTTTGGCTATTCAGCATTTAGAGTTTCCATAAAAATTTTAGGATTTTTTTTTATTTGTGAAGTATAAATAGATAATATTTTAATGAGATAGAGGAGATTTAGTATTTTAATAAAGATGTCACCTCTCCAGATTGGTCTATAAAGTTAAGACATTTCCAATTAGACACCTATGGACATGACTGAATGACTGAACTGAACTGAACATGTTGATTCTAATTTTTTGTGGAAATGTAAAGATCCAAGAATAGCTATGACTATTTAGTGAATAATGTTAGAATCTCTTAGGATTGTGTTTTTTTCTATTTTTGTGAAACCCTGGTTCCTTAAGATCACTTTCACTTCCAATATTCAGCAACTGCAATTTTTATCCCAGTGCCCGTAGAATAAGAGAGTTAGGCAGCCATTAAGCAGTGTCAAAGACTCTAGGAACATGAAAAACCAGCTTCTTTGCCAATGCCGACATCCTTAAGACACAATAGGCACAATGCCAAGGCTCCTTGATAATTTTAGGACTCTGCAAAAATAGTATAATTTTACTTTAAACTCAGAAGAATAGCATTAATATAATTATATAAATATGTAATAGTAAATCTGGCTTAGACTGTATTCATCTGTCTACTATTGCAGCCATAAAATATAAATTTTAAAAATTTTTAGTAGAGAAAAAGATTTATGGTTGCAAAAGTACCTAGGGCTCGAGAAAGTCATCATGTGACTTTGTTCTTTACCCTGGGTCCTGAAAATCTCCAAAGAATAAATTTTAATGTAAAGTTTTACCATAGGTTTTCACACTAAAGCTATACTCTAGACACCTCTCCTTCCCCATATTTTTTACTGTTCTGTTTCCTTCACATCCTTACCAGTTTCCCAGTCCACTTCTGACAAACTGTAAGGTAACACTCTTCAGAAAGAAAAATCAAATGGAAAAACTTGCTCTAAAAGATAGCAATAAAGATAAATATAGACAAAAGGCTAGTAAGGAAGAAAAAAAAAGAGTCCAGAGACTGTCTAACATATATGTGGCTATGTTTTTTAATAAAGAAGGCACTCAGAGCAGTGAGTCTATTTAATGAATATTGGTAGAAATATTGGACTTTCCCAGGTGACTCCATGGTAAAGAATCCATCTGCCTATGCAAGAGAAGCAGGTATCTAATACCTCAAGAACACAACTTAAAAATTATATTCAAGAACACCAAGGCTTTCCTCAAGGAGAATAACAATGTGTGGAATTTGTGCTAGCAAGTATCAAGACTTTAATTAGACTGTAGTGAGTAAGGCACTATTGAGTAGGCCTAGGGAAAATAAATAGACCACAAGATGAGACCAGAAACACACTCATGCACATTTGAAAATATAAAGTATAATATAGCTGGCACTGCAAATCAGTAGCAAACATATGTGATATTCAATGTGTTGTTATAATTTAGTAATTACAATGTGAAAAATGAAGTAGAATTATTGCTTCATGCCAGATACGAAGATAATATTTTTAAAACTTATGATAAAAAAATAGGAGAGATGTTATGACTAGTATAGAGAAGAATTATAAATAAGTATAATAATTATCAATAAGTATAAACAATAATTAAAATTTGACTATAGTAACAAAAACTTCCTATTCATAAATGAATACAACAGAAGTAATGTAAGAAAGGCAAATCTCAAAGTAAGAGCCAAAAATTACAACTATTATTACTGATAGAATTGTGGCCAATACATATTTGAGAATATTAAAAGCCATAACCCAATCATCACATTCCTTTTCTTTTTATGGTCAATATTTAAATTTAATCCTTTTTGAAACCACATAAATTAGTTATCTCTATTGTTTTATAAACTAATTTTTGTTAGATTTTATTAACTCATGTAAGAAAATATATCAAAAGGAAAAAAATCAATAAAGTTATTTGAAAAAGAGAAAGTGGGATCAAGAATGTAAAAATGTATATATATATTATGAGTGAAACTTCAATTCAGATCTGTTGCTCAGTCATGTCCGACTCTTTGCGACCCCATGAATCACAGCATGCCAGGCCTCCCTGTCCATCACCAACTCCCGGAGTTCACTCAGACTCACGTCCATCGAGTCAGTGATGCCATCCAGCCATCTCATCCTCTGTCGTCCCCTTCTCCTCCTGCCCTCAATCCCTCCCAGCATCAGAGTCTTTTCTAATGAGTCAGTCTTTTCCATGAGGTGGCCAAAGTACTGGAGTTTCAGCTTGAGCATCATTCCTTCCAAAGAAATCCCAGGGCTGATCTCCTTTAGAATGGACTGGTTGGATTTCCTTGCAGTCCAAGGGACTTTCAAGAGTCTTCTCCAACACCACAGTTCAAAAGCATCAATTCTTTGGCACTCAGCTTTCTTCACAGTCCAACTCTCACATCTATACATGACCACAGGAAAAACCATAGCCTTGACTAGATGAACCTTTGTTGGCAAAGTAATGTCTCTGCTTTTGAATATGCTATCTAGGTTGGTCGGGTAGACATAAAATATCATTATACTCATTTCACTGGTAAAATGTTTGCTATACCAAGAAGTGAAATTTTGATGCACTGAAGACTCTGATATACTGCTAGTAAATCTTTATATTATAAATCACTTTGGAAAACTCTTTGACATTACCTAGTAAAGTTGAAACTGCACATATTAAATGAGATTTCAATTGTAGGTATATTCCCTTGAGAAATCCCTTCATATTTACCAACAAGGCATGCATTGAGATATTTACTATAACAAAACACAGAAACATATCCACAGACAGGAGACAAAAATTGTGGTAGATTTATATAATAGAATAGGATACACCATTTAAGATGAAAATACCTAAACTCTATCTCAACATGGATAAATTCACAAATAGAATGTTAAATAATATTTTTTTCTAAAAATCAAACATAGAAGGATGTACCAATTTCCTTGACTGAACACCAGCTTCCTTAATGGAAAATAGACATAATAATACCTACCTAATAGAGTTACTGATGGAGAGGGCAATGGCACCCGACTCCAGTACTCTTGCCTGGAAAATCCATGGACAGAGAAGCCTGGTAGGCTGCAGTCCATGGAGTCGTTAGGAGTCGGACACGACTGAGAGACTTCACTTTCACTTTTCACTTTCATGCATTGGAGAAGGAAATGGCAACCCACTCCAGTGTTCTTGCCTGGAGAATCCCAGGGATGGGGGAGCCTGGTGGGCTGCCGTCTCTGGGGTCGCACCGAGTCGGACACGACTGAAGTGACTTAGCAGCAGCAGCAGCAGAGTTACTGAGAGTAAACGAGACTTTATGAAAGGACAATATGTCCTTTCAAAGGTTATATGTTTTAACTTCATATTTTCAAGATCTAAAAATATGAGACCTATTTCTATTTAAAGTAATTTATAAAATTGTATTGAAGAAATGTAACAACTTTAAAGTTACTTAGAAGCATCTTCTCATAAATATGATTGATATGATATTTAAAAAATTTTTTATTTTGACATTAACACAACTCTCTCAGTACTTATATTTTTCAAATAAATAAGTGTGCTTGAAAGAAATAAAACCATGTTTTCTTTGGCAATGTAACAAATATCAAACTTTTTACTTATCCATGTAGATCTACTCTTCTTTTAGTTCAAATTTTGTCTCATATGTTATGACATAATCAGAAAATTATTATGTGCATATCATCATAGTTTATAAAATTTTACTTGATATATAGAAAGGTCTCTATTTAACAATATAAAGATTCGGAGAGAAAGAGCAGGCATTCATCCTCCTGGGATTATTGATGGAAAATATTGCACACATTGGAATGACCTCAGGAATTTTACTTTTGGAAACATAAACAGAGATATATGTACCACTGGAACCATAAAAGTAATACACATAGCAATTCCAAATATTTTTCCTTTATTTAAAAGAAGTTATGTTACACTGCTCATAAAAAACACCCTCTTCCAACAACACAAGAGAAGACTCTACACATGGACATCATCAGATGACCAACACCAAAATCAGATTGATTATATTCTTTGCAGCCAAAGATGGAGAAGCTCTATACAGTCAGCAAAAACAAGATTGGGAGCTGACTTGTGGCTCAGATCATGAACTCCTGATTTACAAATTCAGACTTAAATTGAAGAAAATGAGGAAAACCACTAGACCATTCAGATATGACCTAAATCAAATCCCTTACAATTATACAGTGGAAGTGAGGAATAGATTTAAGGTACTGGATCTGATGGACAGAGTGCCTGATGAACTATGGACAGAGGTTCATGACATTATAGAGGACACAGGGAGCAAGACCACCCCTAAGAAAAAGAAATGCAAAAAGGCAAAGTGGCTGTCTGAGGAGGCCTTACAAATAGCTGTGAAAAGAAGAGAAGCAAAAAGCAAAGAAGAAAAGGAAAGATATACCCATTTGAATGCAGACTTCCAAAGAATAGCAAGGAGCAATAAGAAAGCCTTTCTCAGCAATCAATACAAAGGAATAGAGGGAAACAAGAGAATGGGAAAAACTAGAGATCTCTTAAAAAAAAAAATAATTAGAGATACCAAGGGAAAATTTGGAGAAGGCAATGGCACCCCACTCCAGTACTTTTGCCTAGAAAATCCCATGGATGGAGGAGCCCAGTAGGCTGCAGTCCATGGGGTCGCTAAGAGTCGGACATGACTGAGCGACTTCACTTTCACTTTTCACTTTCATGCATTGGAGAAGGAAATGGCAACCCACTCCAGTGTTCTTGCCTGGAGAATTCCAGGGACGGGGAAGCCTGGTGGGCTGCCGTCTGTGGGGTTGCACAGAGTCGGACACGACAGAAGGGACTTAGCAGCAGTAGAAGGGAAAATTTCCTGCAAAGATGAGCTCAATAAAGGACAGAAATGGTATGGACCTAACAGAAACAGATGATATTAAGAAGAGGTGGCAAGAATACACAGAAGAACTGTACAAAAAAGGTCTTCATGACCCAGATAAACACAATGGCATGATCACTCACCTAGAGCCAGACATCCTGGAATGTGAAATCAAATGGGCCTTAGGAAGCATCAGTATGAACAAAACTAGTGGAGGTGATGGAATTCCAGTTGAGCTATTTCAAATCCTAAAAGATGATGCTGTGAAAGTGCTGCACTCAATTGTCAGCAAATTTGGAAAACTCAGCAGTGACCACAGGACTGGAAAAGATCAGTTTTCATTGCAATCCCAAAGAAAGGTAATGCCAAAGAATGCTCAAGCTACTGCACAATTGCACTCATCTCACACACTAGTAAAGTAATGCTCAAAATTCTCCAAGCAAGGCTTCAGCAATATGTGAACCGTGAACTTCCAGATGATCAAGAAGGTTTTAGAAAATGCAGAGGAACCAGAGATCAAATTGCCAATATCCAGTGGATCATCGATAAAGCAAGAGAGTTCCAGAAAAACATCTACTTCTGCTTTATTGACTATGCCAAAGCCTTTGACTGTGTGGATCACAATAAACTCTGGAAAATTCTGAAAGAGACGGGAATATCAGACCACCTGACCTGCCTCTTGAGAAACCTGCATGAAGGTCAGGAAGCAACAGTTAGAACTGGACATGGAACAACAGACTGGTTCCAAATACAAAAAGGAGTACATCAAGGCTGTATATTGTCACCCTGCTTATTTAACTTATATGCAGAGTACATCATGAGAAACGCTGGGCTGGAAGAAGCACGAGCTGGAATCAAGATTGCTGGAAGAAATATCAATAACCTCAGATATGCAGATGACACCACCCTTATGGCAGAAAGGGAAGAACTACAGAGCCTCTTGATGAAAGTGAAAGAGGAGAGTGAAAATGTTGGTTTAAAGCTCAACATTCAGAAAACGAAGATCATGGCATCCGGTCCCATCACTTCATGGCAAATAGATGGGGAAATGGTGGAAACAGTGGCTGACTTATTATTTTGGGGGGCTCAAAAATCACTGGAGATGGTGATTGTAGCCATGTAGTTAAAAGACAGTCCTTGGAAGGAAAGTAATAACCAACCTAGATAACATATTAAAAAGCAGAGACATTACTTTGTCAACAAAGGTCCATTTAGTCAAGGCTATGGTTTTTCCAGTAGTCATGTATGGATGTGAGAGTTGGACTATAAAGAAAGCTGAGCACCAAAGAATTGATGCCTTTGAACTGTGGTGTTGGAGAAGACTCTTGAGAGTCCCTTGGACTGCAAGGATATCCAACCAGTCCATTCTGAAGGAGATCAGCCCTGGGTCTTCAATGGAAAGACTGATGTTGAAGCTGAAACTCCAATACTTTGGCCACCTGATGTGAAGGGCTGACTCATTTGAAAAGACCCTGATGTTAGGGAAGGTAGAAGGCAGGAGGAGAGGGGACAACAGAGGATGAGGTGGTTGGATGTCATCACTGACCTAATGGACATGAGTTTGTGTAAAATCCGGGAGTTGGTGATGGACAGGGAGGCCTGGCGTGCTGTGATTCATGGGGTCGCAAACAGTCAGACACAACTGAGCAACTTAACTGAACTGAACTATGTTGTTGTTTCCAATTACACACATGATGCCTACAGAGGTAATATTCCAGAGAAGTTAAGGACATGGACTTTGCAATTAGAGAGACTTGCATTTAATTCTGACTCTATTCTCAAAAATAGAATGACTTTGAACTAGTTAACTTAGAAGTTTCTGACTGGAATACAATGCTGTGGGCGGAGAGGGAGAGTGGAGCCCCAAGCACATCACTGGTTTTAAGGCAATGTTAGATGTTTTTTTTTTTTAATTAAAGAAATAGTCTATCTAATACTAGGAGTTATTTCTTTTTACTTTTCTTTCCAAGTTATTTAAAATAAACAAAAACATAAGAGTTTACCCATTTTCCTACCTTCTGCCTCCCATAACCACCAATCAGTTCTTTGTATCTATAAGATTGGTTATTTATTTATTTATATATATTCTACAGTTCATTGTGATCCACACAGTCAAAGGCTTTGACATAGTAAATAAAGCAGAAATACATGTGTTTCTGGAACTCTTTTGCTTTTTTCGATGATTCAGTGGATGTTGGCAGTTTGATCTCTGGTTCCTCTGCCTTTTCTAAAACCAGCTTGAACATCAGGAAGTTCACGGCTCACGTATTGCTGAAGCCTGGCTTGGAGAATTTTGAGCATTACTTTACTAGCGTGTGAGATGAATGCAACTGTGCAGTACTTTGAGCATTCTTTGGCATTACCTTTCTTTGGGATTGGAATGAAAACTAACCTTTTCCAGTCCTGTGGCCACTGCTGAGTTTTCCAAATTTGCTGGCATATTGAGTGCAGCACTTTCACAGCATCATCTTTCAGGATTTGAAAGATGAAAAGCATCATCTTCTAGGATTAGCTCAACTGGAATTCCATCACCTCCACTAGCTTTGTTCATAGTGATGCTTTCTAAGGCCCCCTTGACTTCACATTCCAGGATGTCTGGCTCTAGGTCAGTGATCACACCATCGTGATTATATGGGTCATGAAGATCTTTTTTGTACAGTTCTTCTGTGTATTCTTGCCACCTCTTCTTAATATCTTCTGCTTCTGTTAGGTCCATACCATTTCTGTCCTTTATTGAGGCCATCTTTGCATGAAATGTTCCCTTGGTATCTCTAAGTTTCTTGAAGAGATCTCTAGTCTTTCCTGTTCTGTTGTATTATTCTATTTCTTTGCATTAATAGCTGAGGAAGACTTTCTTATCTCTCCTTGCTATTCTTTGGAACTCTGCATTCAGATGCTTATATCTTTCCTTTTCTCCTTTGCTTTTAAGAGATGGGGATACCAGACCACCTGACCTGCCTCTTGAGAAACCTATATGCAGGTCAGGAAGCAACAATTAGAACTGGACATGGAACAACAGACTGGTTCCAAATAGGAAAAGGAGTACATCAAGGCTGTATATTGTCACCCTGCTTATTTAACTTATATGCAGAGTACATCATGAGAAACACTGGGCTAGAAGAAGCACAGGCTGGAATCAAGATTGCCAAGAGAAATATCAATAACCTCAAATATGCAGATGACACCACCCTTATGGCAGAAAGTGAAGAGGAGCTAAAGAGCCTCTTGATGAAAGTGAAAGAGGAGAATGAAAAGGTTGGCTTAAAGCTCAACATTCAGAAAATGAAGATCATGGCATCTGGTCCCTTATCTTCCTGGGAAATAGATGGGGAAACAGTGGAAGTGGTGTCAGACTTTATTTTTTGGGGCTCCAAAATCACTGCAGATGGTGATTGCAGCCATGAAATTAAAAGACTCTTACTCCTTGGAAGGAAAGTTATGACCAACCTAGATAACATATTAAAAAGCAGAGATATTACTTTGCCAAAAAAGTTCCAGCTATGGTTTTTCCTGTGGTCGTGTATGGATGTGAGAGTTGGACTGTGCAGAAGGCTGAGTGCAGAGGAATGATACTTTTGAACTGTGGTGTTGGAGAAGACTCTTGAGAGTCCCTTGGACTGCAAGGAGATCCAACCAGTCCATTCTGAAGGAGATCAGTCCTGGGTGTTCACTGGAAGGACTGATGCTGAAGCTGAAACTCCAATACTTTGGCCACCTCACGCGAAGAGTTGACTCATTGGAAAATACTCAAGCTGGGAGGAATTGAGGGCAGGAGGAGAAGGGGATAACAGAGGATGTGATGGCTGGATGGCATCACTGACTCGATGGACATGAGTCTGTGTAAACCCTTGGAGATGGTGATGGACAGGGAGGCCTGATGTGCTGCAACTCATGGGGTTGCAAAGAGTCAGACACGACTGAGTGACTGAACTGATATATATTTCACATAACAGGAGAGATCATAGAATATTTGTCTTTCTCAGTCTGGCATATTTCATTTAGCATAAGGCCTTCTAGGTTCATCCATGTTGTCAGAAATAGCAAGATTACATACTATGTTATGGCTGAATAATATTTCATTATATATATATATATATATATATGTATACTTAATTTTCATTACCCAATTGTCCATTGACAGACACATAGGTTGTTTCCATATCTTCAGGTCAGTTCAGTTAAGTTCAGTTGCTCAGTTTTGTCCGACTCTTTATGACCCCATGAATTGCAGCACGCCAGGTCTCCCTGTCGATCACCAAGTCCCAGAGTTCACTCACTCACATCCATCCAGTCAGTGATGCCATCCAGCCATCTCATCCTCTGTCATCCCCTTTTCCTCCTGCCCCCAATCCTTCCCAGCATCAGAGTCTTTTCCAATGAGTCAACTCTTCGCATGAGGTGGCCAAAATACTGGAGTTTCAGCTTCAGCATCATTCCCTCCAAAGAACACCCAGGACTGATATCCTTTAGAATGGACCAGTTGGATCTCCTTGCAGTCCAAGGGACTCTCAAGAGTCTTCTCCAACACCACAGTTCAAACGCATCAATTCTGCGACGCTCAGCTTTCTTCACAGTCCAACTCTCACATCCATACATGACTACTAGAAAAACCATAGCCTTGACTAGACGGACCTTTGTTGGCAAAGTAATGCCTCTGCTTTTGAATATGCTATCTAGGTTGATCATAACTTTCCTTCCAAGGAGTAAGCATCTTTTAATTTCATGGCTGTAATCACCATCTGCAGTTGGCTACTGTAAATAATGCTGCAATGAACATGGGTTGCACATATATTTTCAAGTTACTGCTTTTGTTTTCTTTGGATAAATACCCAGAAGAGGAATTACTGAATCATAAGGTAGTTTGTCTGCTTGTTTCCTTACATCTAAAGTAGTCGGCAGTATATAGATACTTGTTTACTTTTTAATCCATTTTTGTACAATATGCATTTGGTGGTATAATGTAGTCCATTTACAGTTAATTATCGATAGGCATGTATTTATTTCTGCTTTGTTAAGTTTGGGGGGGGGTGCTGTGTTAGTAGTTCTTCTCTATTACTTTCTTCTTTTGCTCTGTTCCTTTGTCCCTGGATGACGTCTTTTAATTGTATGTCCATATTTCTTTCTCCTTTCTTTTGTTTATATAGTATAGGTTTTGCTTTGTGGTTACCATGAGGCTCATATATAACAACTTATATCTACAGCAGTATGTTTTAAACAACTTAATTTTGATCCCATTGTAAAGTTCCAAATTATTGCTTTCACCTCAATAGCTATTTCTAATGACACATTTACTAGGCATAAGTCACTGTTCTAAGCAATTTTTGTCCATTATCTTTCTACCTCTTGAGGCAAAAACCATAAAAGAAAGCTACAGTTATCATCTGTATGTTACAAATAAAAAGGTTTTAGATAATATTGTTATATAAAAAACTAATTGAAATAGTTTTCTCTCCCAAACATAATTATTGATTAGTATTTCAAAGTAGCTTTTTCAAAACTGTTTTCACTAAATATTTTCATGTGTACTAAAATAATTTCATGTGGACTAAAACATTTTCATGTGTACATGTTTCATGTGTATTTTCATCTTAATGTTAAGATTCTTCTAAACACTGAAATTTTAAAGTAATTCTTTTAAAGTACTTAGATTTCTTAATGTTGGCCATTTATGTTTTTTTTTAATATTTTAGTCTCTAGTAATAATGTTGCAATGACCATCTTTGTGAATAAAGTCTTATCTTTAACTCTATCAGATATTACCCTTAGGATAATTAATGAGAAGAGTTATCTTTTTCATATTTTAAGACTTTTGATTCAAATGGGTATTTATTATCTGGAAAGTTTGTACCAACATATAATATTAATGTATGTGTATTAAAATGTATATAGATTTATATGGAAATAGATTTATAATTTTAAATTTGCTCAGTATATTTGTAATTTTTATTTTTTGAGATGAAATTTGTAGACAGAAGCCAATCTGGGATATGTGAATGAAAATCTCAGAAATCACTGCTAGCATAATCCTACAGAAAATATGCTTTCAACTCTCCATTGGGAAAAGAAGCACAGAATCAAATGAAAGTTATCCTTTAATAGATTAGGGAAGTAATTGCCCCAAACAAATAAACAAAAAGTGCCTACGCTAATGAAAAAGACAGATGCTAGTTAACAAGATGAGTCTTTGAATCGAAGACTAATGTTTTAAGGCTTTAAGAAACAGATGACTAGAAAATATGACTCCTTTTTCAGGGCTGTCAGGGTGAAAGTCCTTATAAATAATCATTTTCTCTTTGGAGAGTTAGAAACCAAGGATTACTTTGAAAGTGAAAGTGAAAGTCGATCAGCTGTGTCCGATTCTTTGTCACCCTATGGACTATACATTCCATGGTATTCTCTAGGCCAAAATACTGGAGTGGGCAGCCTTTCCCTTCTCCAGGGGATCTTCCCAACCCAGGAATCAAACCCAGGTCTCCTGCATTGCAGGCGGATTCTTTAGCAGCTGAGTCACAAGGGAAGTCCAAGAATACTGGAGGAGGTAGCCTATCCCTTCTCCAGCAGCCATCTTCCTGACCCAGGAATGGAAGCTGGGTCTCCTGTATTGCAGGCGGATTCTTTACCAACTGAGCTATCAGGGAAGCCAAATAAAAGTCACTGAAACAGTGAGAAGGTTATTGATAATAGGAAATGACCAAAATAATAAAGCTCATTTTTGAGGAAAATGTTTAAGCATCAAGAAAATTGAATAACAAAAGAATAATTAATTAATCTAGAGAATAAACATTAAGAGCCAGCAAAGGTTATAACTACACCTGAAGCAACACTATATTTTATTTCTTCAGTACACTAAATATTTTTTGATTACTTAATAGATGCTGAGCAGTGAATTAGACCATAAGAAATAAAGCATATTTTTGATACTGTCCTTCTACTATAAATGTTGAGAGTCTATTTTGGGAGTAAGCAAGTAAGACAATTATAACACCATGTAATACTTCTTTAGTAATTATAAAAATGCATGAATTCAAAGAGATACTTTTCTCTAAATGGTCAATTAACAAAATTGAGTGAGTTGACTGTTATTTTATGATAATAGCCAATATTGTCAAAAGTGTTTATATAAACACTCGATTACTGGTGACACTGTAAAGTAGACAGCACCTCTCTAAAGCAAAATTCGACCCTATAGAGAAAGGTGAAAGCCCTGAGATTCCACCTTCCTTTCAAGCTAAAATTTCAGCCTACAAAATGTTTGTGGAGGTCCGCAGAAGATAAGAGATTCCTGTAGCCATAGTATCCTTATTTGCTTTGGCTTCCTTAGTGGCTCAGACTGTAAAGAATCTGCCTGCAATGTGGGAAATCTAGGCTCGATCCCTGCGTTGTGAAGATCCTCTGGAGAAGGGAGCAGCAACCCACTCCAGTATTCTTGCCTGGAGAATTTCATGGACAGAGGAGCCTGGCAGGCTACAGTCTATGGGGTCACAAAGAGTTGGACATGACTGAAAGACTAACACATCCAGTGTAGGGCCCCAAACCCCAGTCTCCACAGAGGGACATGAAGAATGCCAGGTGATACATGCATATATGTATGTGTGTGTGGTGCGTGTGTGTGTGTGTGTTAGTCACAGTCATGTCTGACTCTTTGTGACCCCATGGATTGAAGCCCACCATGTTCCTCTGTCTGTGGGATTCTCCAGGCAGGAATATTGGAGTGGACTGCCATTCCCTTCTCCATGATGGAATGCAATACAACCCAAACTTAATTCAGTTCAGTTCAGTTCAGTTCAGTCACTCAGTCGTGTCCGACTCTTTGCGACCCCATGAATCGCAGCACGCCAGTCCTTCCTGTCCATCACCAACTCCCAGAGTTCACTCAAATTCACGTCCATCGAGTCAGTGATGCCATCCAGCCATCTCATCCTCTGTCGTCCCCTTCTCCTCCTGCCCCCAATCCCTCCCAGCATCAGAGTCTTTTCCAATGAGTCAACTCTTCACATGAGGTAGCCAAAGTATTGGAGTTTCAGCTTCAGCATCAGTCCTTCCAATGAACACCCAGGACTGATCTCCTTTAGAATGGACTGGTTGGATCTCTTTGCAGTCCAAGGGACTTTCAAGAGTCTTCTCCAGCACCACAGTTCAAAAGCATCAATTCCTCGGCACTCAGCCTTCTCCACAGTCCAACTCTCACATCCATACATGATCACTGGAAAAACCATAGCCTTGACTAGATGGACCTTTGTTGGCAAAGTAATGCCTCTGCTTTTGAATATGTTATCTAGGTTGGTCATAACTTTCCTTCCAAGGAGTAAGCATCTTTTAATTTCACGGCTGCAATCACCATCTGCAGTGAATTTGGAGCCCCCCCCCCAAAAAAAAATGTCTGACACTGCTTCCACTGTTTCCCCATCTATTTCCCATGAAGTGATGGGACCAGATGCCATGATCTTAGTTTTCTACTTTATGCTAAATAGTAAGCTTGCCTATCCATTGCTTTGGAGGAAAACTTTAACTCTATCTTCCAAAATTATTTGCTATGTAAACATCTATGAAAAAATGGTTTGTAATGAAGACAGAAATGACTCTGCTTATAAAATGTAGAAAATGATACCCTATATATCAGTCAGCTAGTCAATTCAGTCACTCAGTTGTGTCTAACTCTTTGTGACCCATGAATCGCAGCATGCCAGGCCCCCCTGTCCATCACCAACTCCCGGAGTTTAGGTGTTAAAAAAATATCTAGTATTACACAAAGAATGGGACTGTTAAATCAGAATCAAGTAAATAAATATCTTGATATGGAGATAACAATCTCAAGTATAGAAGTAATTTCAAGGAACAGGATATCAAGGAGAGTTTTGATACCACCAATAAAGTCCCTCAGCTCCTTTCTTGGCACATTATGGCTCTGAAAATAGTGTATATTTATATCACAGGGGCTTTCCTTAGTTCAGCTGGTAAAGAATCCACCTGTGATGCAGGAGACTCCAGTTCGTTTCCTGAGTCAGGAAGTTCCCCTGGAGAAGTTCCCTGGAGAAGTTCCAGTATGCTTTTCCTTTCATGGTGACTCAAAGAGTAAAGAATCCACCTGCAATGTAGGAGACCTGTGTTCAATCCCTGCGGCAGGAAGATTCCCTGGAGGAGGGCATGGCAATCCACTCCAGTATTCTTGCGTGGCAACTCCCCATGGACAGAGGAGCCTGGCGGGTTACATTCCATAGGGTTGTAGAGAGTCAGACATAACTGAGTGACTGGCCACAGCATAGCACATATCACTTACAAAGAAAGGAACTCTTTTAGTAATTTCATACTCATTTAGTCACTTAATTTCATACTATCTAAATGGTGTATATAGCATATACTATCTATTCCCTACAGCTAGAGGCTTATTTACCATAAACAATTCTAGACAGTTGGGTATATCCTACTAAAAATATTCCATAATAAAGACTCCTCTGCTAGTAAATGCTA
This sequence comes from Bos indicus, assembly GCF_029378745.1. NCBI lineage: Eukaryota > Metazoa > Chordata > Mammalia > Artiodactyla > Bovidae > Bos > Bos indicus. Next base: position 93,502,803 of record NC_091767.1, read on the forward strand.
TCAATGGATTTGTTAGCAGGTATGCATGTAAACATGCATGCTGAGTCGCTTCAGTCCGGTCTGACTCTTGGTGATTCTATGCACCATAGCCTGCCAGGCTCCTCTGTCCATTGGAATCTCCAGGTAGGAACACTGGAGTGGGTTGCCATGCCCTCCTCCAGGGGATCTTCCCAACCCAGGGATAGAACCTGAATCTCTCATGTCTCTTGCATTCACAAGAGGGTTCTTTACCACTAGCGTCACCTAGGAAGCCTCAGCAAAATACTAGCATATTTATTAAGAGGTGAGGTTGGTGCTCTTATTTAACTTCCTGTCAACTCAATTGCCTTATCAATAAATTAAGAAAAGAACACCAATCGTATATGTTTATTCAGAGAATTAAATCTATTAATACATGTAAATTGGAATAGTATCTCTCATATAGTAAAAATCTATCTTACTTAACATAGTATGATGAAACAAAATCTGTTTTATGAAAATGTTTAAGAACTTTGGTATATCCACATAATAAAATGTGGATAATAAATATCCACATGATAAAATAATTCAATCTTCCTTTTAGTTTTTGAGAAATATTTAATACAATAGGAAACTCTCATAACATATGGTTAAATAAAGTTAGTTCTGTTCAGTCGCTTACTCATGCCCGACTCTTTGCGACCCCATAGACTGCAGCAGGCCAGGCTTCCCTGTCCATCACCAACTCCCAGAGCTTGCTCAAACTCATGTCCATCGAGTTGGTGATGCCATCCAACCATTTCATCCTCTGTTGTCCCCTTCTCCTCCTGCCTTCAATCTTTCCCAGCATCAGGGTCTTTTCCAATGAGTCAGTTCTTCGCATCAGGTAGCCAAAGCATTGGAGCTCCAGCTTTAGCATCAGTCCTTCCAATAAATATTTAGGACTGATTTCCTTTAGGATTGATTTGTTGGGTCTCCTTGCTGTTGAAGGGACTCTCAAGAGTCTTCTCCAGTACCATAGTTCAAAAACATCAATTCTTCAGCGCTCAGCTTTCTTTCTTTTCCAACTCTCACATCCATACATGACTACTGGAAAAACCACAGCTTTGACTAGACGGACCTTTGTCAGCAAAGTAATGTCTCTGCTTGACATAAAAATACATTCTTATATTTGCTTTGTGTGTGTGTCCGACCCTTTGCAACTCTATGGACTGTAGCCCACTAGCATCCTCTGTCCATGGAATTTTCCAGGCAAGAATGCTGGGGTACGTTGCCATTTCCTTCTCCAGGGGAATCTTTCCAACTCAGGAATCATTGTACCTCCTGCATTGGCTGGTAGGTTCTTTACCACTGTGCCCACCTGGAAAGCTCAATATCAATTTTACAAAATTAATAAAATAAATGCACACAAAATAATAAAAGAAAAATCCCCCAATATTAGTATGCATTAAGACTAGAATATTATTTTAATACATTTTAATATTCCCCACATTTTACACAATAAGAATTTATATTTTAAAAAGGATTAGACCCACAGCACTTTAATCATGGGAAGATTTAACACTTAAATAAAATGAGGTTTTTAAAATAACTCTCTGTAGATTTCATGTGTGTAGTATATGAATGTGATGAACCCAAATTGATTCAACTTCTATTCCAAATCCTTTGATACTAGTTCTTTTGACTTTTAGGAAGAATTTGCGTAAAATGAAAAAAAAATTTTTTTGCATCATCTTATTGTGACACTTCTACTTTTAAAATTTTCTTTTTATCCTACAAAACCAATAACTTGTTTATCTCTCTATTTATAATGCTACCAATATATTGGATTCTAAATCATGTCTCCCATATGATAGAGAGACTTTGTTTATTTAATCTAGGGAGATGTTTAATTGTAGATTATCTTGACCTTCCAGCAGGAATTTTGTGTGCTGTAGTAGATGAACTTTGAAGCTAGAATTGTGTAAAAAACTTGATGCTCCATATTAATTATTGTTAATGTCATGCAAACGAGCTTGATTATAAAATCAATGTTAATAACATAGACTATATCAGTTGATTATTTGACTGACTGTGTTTTCCTAACTAAAGTGAATTATTGTCTTACTTGGAACTGGAGGAATTTTAGGAATTGTCTCATTTATGGAGAATTTAGGGCAACCTACCATGAGATTAAATTCAAGTCCAAAAAATGATTTCTTTCTTTTACACTGCACATTGCTTTTCCTTTATGAATCTGGGTGTAAGAGTTAAGGAGAACAATCTTCTCAGATGTTGGAAGACTGTATTTTTTTCATTCTTGGGTGTTAAGTATCTGAGTAAACTTTTCTGCTTCTTCCAAACAGATTCCGAAGACCCACCTTTACTCATTTTACAGATGTGGAAACTGATGTCTAGGGTTAGACTGGTGGGTGCTTAAAACAAAATCGCTAATTAGACATAGAACTGGGTCAAAGGCCAAAGTTTTGACATCCAAGTCTGTGTTATTCTTAGTAAACTAAACCAGTTCTTTTTAAAGCACTATCTGTCAAAAAAAAAAAAGTGCTATTTGAATCAACTAATAGTAGATATGCACACAAGGCTCTTTTTCTGGGGAAGTCACCTGGAATAAGATAGGCAAGTGTAAATATTAAAAAGAAACAGACCTGTTTTCATGTAAATGGAAAATCCAAAGCAGGAGTCCCTCTGTGAAAATGAGTCACAGTAGTATGTAAGACCAGGAATTTGAAATACTGTAATGCTAAAAGCTCAGATGGACTGGAATGTCATCCATGGCACACTGCATACTGAGTCTGTAAGAACCAATATAAATTCCCAGACTGTATAAAAGGTGAAGTAGAGGTGGTTGACTTGATCAGCTTTACCTCAGATTACAGCTGAGTTTAGAGATGCAGGGTAACCAGTGACACTTAAATTGTAAAACTGGGAAAGGCAAAGGATGTCGATGCACCATTAACAAGGAGAAGAATAAAAAATAATTTTTTGAACAAGCTGACTCTTTTGCATTTAAGGGTTTTTCCAAGGATTCTGTTAATTAGTGAGGAATATTCCAATACATGCATATAATTTTTCTGTAGTTCATTAATAATACTGATCACTAGGGCTTCAGAAGATTCTGATAGGCTATTCACTTGGCCTGAATAGCAAAATCTATGAAATGGCATTGCCTAAGGGCTTTTACAGAGAAAAATTTAAAACATAGCCAGCTGCCAGATGGAAGATGTGCTTGCAGAGCTCAGAAAACTGCTGCAGAGCAAACACTGCTGAACAATAGCAACTGGGGCCAGCCTTGGCACTAGATATCTATTTGCAGTCATTCATAAAACTTTAATGTTTAGACGCTAAACAGAGCACAGAAGAGATATTGCTATGGTCTTCTAAGTGTTAGTGCTGGATTAAGACCTATATAGTCAGAGTTATGAAAAACACAACAGCATAAGCAGCTATAATGATGTAAGAGAATATGATTGCTGCTGTGGTTTCATCTAGGAGGATAGCATTTATAAAAATACAAATTACTTCATATAACTTATATGTGATCTATATGGGATCATACCACAGCATCATGCTATCAGGTTTTACTGTGATATATACTACTCTCATTGACCAGGTTTATGGACACAGTCTCAGAAATTATCTTTCCTCCAGGTATCACTATGTAAGAATATAGGACCTTGGTTTGTTCTTAATTTGCCTAATTACCATGCATTATTCTATGTTATGAAGGGTTATTTCTGAAGTGAATTTATGCAGATGCTTTGTGTGATATGGGAGATATAAAAAGAATGTCTCCAAAATAAGAAATGTTGAAGAGGAGCACAGAAGCTGGAGTCAAACAAGGAAAAGTGTTTAACTCTCTGTACTTCATTGTTTTTTTGATCTGTAAAAACTGATAATATGTAGTTCACATAGTTGATGGGATAACTTAATTAAACACTATAAAAGAAGGCTCTGATTATAGTCTGGTTTATGGCAGAGTGACAGTCATGACAAAGGATATTTGACTGTAGCTAACAGTTCCTCTTATGACCTAGAAATATAAACTATGAGGAAAGAATGATGGCCTCTCCACCAGAATACCCACAGAGGGAAGTACTCCACCCTCTACCCCATATCACCATATCACCAGCATATCTTGACATATCTTGACATTAGTTATGACTTATTTAACCCCATTTGGGAATGATCTATGCACACCATCAGGCTAAACCCCAACTAGTACATACACTATCCAAAACTGTATTAATATTTTGCTTCCGTCCCTGGTGGCTCAGATGGTAAAGAACCTGCTTGCAATGTGGGAGACCTGGATTTGATCCCTGTGTCAGGAAGATCCCGTGGAGAAGGAAATGGCTACCCACTCAAGTATTCTTGCCTGGAGAATACCATGAACAGAGGAGCCTGGTGGACTACAGTCCATGGAGTTGCAAAAAATGTCATATACAGCTGAGCGACTAACACACTCTTAGAAAGTGGAATTGGAAATAGTTCCCAGCAGTTATCAGTGCCTGATGATGGGTTTCTAGAAGTGTTCAAAACCCCAGGTGCCTGTGAGAACATCATGCTGAAACTTCTTGACCTACACCAATGTTGTACAGTATCTCTGATTGACTAACTACAGACTAAACTCCCTCTGATAGGCTGGGGATACTAATTCTCTGGCCTTAGCTTGTGGTCATCACTCATCTTTCTCACCAGTGTCCCCTCTGTTGTTCTCAAATTCATAAGGTGATACAAAATGTCTGCCCTGTTTAGAACAGAATTTTTTGGAACTGATGTGTACCTTGCTTAGATCTGAGTTTATGATACTGGATTCACATTCACTGCCATGCACTCCGTCCTCACTTTATGCCTGCATCCTGTCTTAGCTGCATTCTCAAATCCACATAAACTGGTTCCAGCTCACATACATCTAGTTACTAGCTTTCAGTTCTTGGAAGAACTCCTCATGTTAATAATGCAGCCAGGGTCCACAGTTTAAGACACTCTTGGTTGCTTTGTAATGGCTCATTTAGCATGAATTTCTGCAGTGGGGGAAGCTGTGGCATCTACTTCTTACGAAGTAGTTTGCTTAGGTTAACAAACTGGTTTTCCACTGAGATTAATTTCTTTGCTTCTATCATATGCTCCATATTCAACAAATAAAAGATTTTAAATGAACAGAACCGCAGTGGTCTCCACAGGTAAACAAGAATTCACCCTGAATTCTGTAAGAAGGAATAGGGTACTTTATAATACAATGGCTTAGGAAGAATATGAGAACATGTATACTTGAGCCAATGAAGAATGAACGAATGACTGTCCTGTATCCACAAAAATAAAAGGCCCAGAAGTGAAATGTTATTCTGCATTATAGAAAATTATTTCAGAATAATTTTTTTTTCAGAATTGTTTATATCTGTTCATGCCATTTAGACTTCTTAACAAAACCTTTTGTGCCACACACTCCTCACCTGCATAAATTTACTCATTAGAAGCATCCAAATTATGCATCATTAGGCAGATGACACTTTTAGAGTTTAAACACTTAAAGGGTTATTTTAAAATAACTAGCAATATTTTTAAGATATTCTATTATAGGGGAAAAGAACTAGAAAAGAGGTAAATATCTCAATTTTCTAAAAAGATAGTAGATAGTTTCCTGTAGTATGGACCTTTGTGACCCTATGGACTATACAGTCTATGGAATTCTCCAGGCCAGAATACTAGAATGGGTAGCCTTTCCCTTCTCCGGGGGATCTTCCCAACCCAGGGATGGAACCCAGGTCTCCTGCATTGCAGGCACATTCTTTACCATCTGAGCCACCAGCGAAACCCAAGAATCCTGGAGTAGTATGGACCTAAATAGATATATATTAGTAATAATGAAACAAAAACTACTACATAAATTGGGTAGGAAAAGTCAAAAATAATTAGCCTCAACTAATTGTTGAATAAACTAGTAATATTAATTATAGCTCATTTTGTGTCTCATTCTGGGGGTCCCCAGCTGGTCTAGTCCCAAACACTACTGGGTGGGAAGAGCTAACTCTGCAAAGGAGGAGTATGCCTTCTCTGCAAAAGAAGCCTTCTTTGAGTGACGTCATCAATCATGTCCTTGTATTTATTCCCTAATACCCTGATTATTCTCATTGTCTTTCTTCTTGTCTATATTTGTAGCTGAAATAATGCTGCCTGAGAACAACAAGTCACAACCTATTTCCATGATGAAAAAAACAGGGAGGAAAAAAGGTAATTAATCATATTTTTGTCTTTTTCCTTATTCCTCTTTGTCATTACATACTTCCTATAATGATTTCCATCTTCTTTTCTTGTTTCTTTTGTCTTCATTTTCTTCTCTGTATACCTAATCCTCTTCTTGATCATTTCCTTTTAATCGTCTTCATTGATATTTCTTTTGTCTTTTTCCATTTCTTTTCTTTTCCTCCTAAATAACTGCAAAAGTACATATCAGTCATTAACAAACTTGGAGCAATTATTCAGTAGTCATAAATCAAGATAATCAAAGCCCACTAAGGATATTTTAAAGTCTTTGTGAATAACACTATCAGCTCCCTTACAAAGACTACCAAAGAAATCTGTTAACCCAACAGAGCTCATTAAACTTATTGAAGCAAGGGAGATCACCACCTTAATAGTTTCAATAATGTCTAAAAAAGGAGAAATTTGGAAAGGTTTTGGCCTTTGGAGTCTGAGCTAAAGTAATTTAAGGAAATTAATTGGGGCTGGGAAAAGTTTCTGACATATCATTTAAAATTGTTGCAACAGCAGCGATTGTAGCAAGTCTAGATTATCAAACTGTTGCTCAAATAAGCAAGATGTATGTCTAGGTTAATGAACTGTTGTCCAAATTATTCACTCAGATATAGTTTGGTCTATATCTGTTTGTCCAAACTATCACTCAGATAGTTTGGTCTGTAAAGATTTATTCAAGCAAAATATGAAATTATTTACTGATTTGTAAGTTTATCTTTCTGGTTAAAAATTTCCTGAGCAAACAATTCAATCATATTGACACGGGTGGTCTCAGTTGTTAGTTTCAATAGTTAAATTATGCGGGAGCAGTGATCTTAGTTTTTACACAAGGAATGACCTTTTTACACAAAGAGTCTGGATTTCAGAAAAGTATTGAGTAAAGACTCCTATGATATACTCTGCAAAGGAAGTAAAATACAGGCTGGACAGTTTTCATTCATGGAGGGTCTAGGACTCTGGGAGTATTTGGGAATAGACACATACTTAGTCACACTGTAGCATCCAACCCTTTCCAACCCTTTAGACTGTAGCCTGCCAGGATCCTCTGTCTGTGGTATTTTCCATGTAAGAATAGTTGCCATTTTCTCCTCCAGGGGATTTTTCAAACTCGGGGATGAAACCCATGTCTCCTGTGTCCTTGTATTGCTGGCAGATGTTTACTACTGAGCCATTGGGGAAGCCTCAGGAATATGTACAGGGACTGCTATTTGCATTTAGAGAGTAGAGTCAAGGGATGGTAAATGAACTGCAATACGCAAAGCAATCCCACACAACAAAGAACTGTGGAAGCTGAAATACCAGTAAAGCCATGTTAAAAGCGAGCCTGGTAGGCTGCAGTCCATGGGGTTGCTAAGAGTTGGACACGACTGAGCGACTTCACTTTCACTTTTCACTTTCATGCATTGGAGAAGGAAATGGCAGCCCACTCCAGTGTTCTTGCCTGGAGAATCCCAGGGAAAGGGGAGCCTGGTGGGCTGCCATCTATGGAGTCGCACAGGGTTGGACACGACTGAAGCGACTTAGCAGCAGCAGCCGCAGAAGACAACAACTTGTCATTTTACATTAGTCCTCTCCATTAACATGCTAGCAAATACTGTATTTTTTTCAGCATTCCAAAAAAGACATTAATGAAGAATGAGGAGAAATGAAATAAAGTTGGAAAGGATAGCTGCTATTGCAGGTGACATAATCAACACTGAAAATTTTCTCAAAGAATAAAAGGAATGTAAAACTTAACAGAGATAACATATGAAATCAGTATGTGTGCGAAGTCACTTCAGTCACGTCCGACTCTTTGCAGCCCTGTGGACTGCAGCCCGCCAGGATCCTCTGCTCTTGGGATTCTCCAGGCAAGAATACTGGAGTGGGTTGCCATGCCCTCCTCCAGGGAGTCTTCCCATAGATCCTGTATAAACCCATCAAAATGAAATTAAATCAGCTTCTAAAGACCACCCTTAGAAGCAGTTTAAGCAAAGATTTTAAGATTTTGGCAGATTTTAAAATTAGTATGACCTAACAATTTGGTGGAAATTGGATTAATTTATAAGAAAAACAAAACAGTACCAATTTCAAAGCATGTTAGAATTGTATTAGATTATGTACATTATATTTTATGATAGATATTAGCAAAACTAGATAAAACCAGGAGAAGATAACCAAGATGATGAAGGATATAATAAAGGGTGTGGAGACTACAGCGTATCTACACTGTATGAGAAATTACTGAAGCAATCAAAGGTTTTTAGCTTGGTGATTAGAGAAACAGAAACTAAGAATAAATTGTTTTGTTCAATAGTGTGTTAAGAACTATCATCCTAAAAGAAAGGTTTGACGTTATTCTTGAGTCTTGAGACTCAGGGCATGGTCCGCCTGCCAGCAGTACTGGCATCGCCTGGGAGCTCCTTAGAAATTCAGAATCTCAGGTCTCATTCTAGATTCATTAAACCAGACTCTGTGTTTTAACAGGATCCCCAGGTGATTCTTTGTGTCTGAGGAGTAGTTAGAGAAGTGTTTCCGGAACTGATCTCTGAGCAAAAGTCATTTGATGTGTGTAATAAAATGCAGATCCCTGAGACCAAATTCAGACTTTGTGGTTTAGAATTTTCTGGGGGAAAAGGTCAGGTAATTTACAGTTTTAGCAAGTGTACCAGGTGATATTAATCACACAAATTTAGGAAATTCTGTTCATATGCACAGAACTAGATCTAGAAAGACTATAAAAATCAGATAGATTTTGACTACAGTCTCTAAAATTTTTATCCTACAGTAAGTATAAGCTGCTTTGGGAAGTAATAAGCTCTGGTCATAGAGCTATTTATAAGCAAAGGCTGACTATCTGTCAGAAATGACATCGAAGGATTTGTTCTCCATGGGAGGTAGAACTCAATGAGTCTGTTTCCTTCCTAAGACAATATGTAGATTTTTCTAAATCCAGCTGTGATTTCTCAAACCAATTTGTAGAGACACACTTACTAATAAAGCCGAGAGGCAAATCCAAGAATAAAAAAAAAAAAAGAATTGACCCCCATTTCTGTAGTGCATTCCCACTGCTGTCTTTCATGAGCATTTACTGGTAATTCATCTAAACTGTGATCCCAGTGGCACTAGGAACTGAGAATAGATCCACGGGTTCCAGGAAGTAATTAAGGGTTTTTCTACTGAGCTCAGCTTGAATTAACTTCAAGGAGTCTTGCAGCTGCCTAGATTTTCCACACCAAGTCATGTCATGGTGCATAATTTGATGCTGTAATTTATTCACAGTTAATTTTTATTAAATGAAGCCCAGTGGCAGTTTTACCGTAATAAGGAAAGATAGTACTACTTGTTTTATTGCCAGAAAAATGTTCACTGAGGTGAAAAATCAAGACTCACCTATAATCTGTTAATACACAGGTAATTGTTATGCGGAGTTCTCAAACTGAGCAGCTACAAGAGTTCTCAAATTGAACCACTATGAAATTCCACTCTTATTTCTCTTTTACTGCTCTGGTTATTTGAAGATTAGATTCAATTAGAGTTTTGTCCTTCTGTTTCAAATTCTAGCACCAAGTTATACCATTCACTCAGAATTTTGCAGCAGTTAACAAAATCAGACAGCGTCATTCCATTCAGTCATGCCTTCTCTCTTTTTGTTTTAATGTATGAAAGCTATTATAGAGCTATGGAATAAGGAAGGAAAGTGAAGCAAAGGGGAGAGGATCTGACAGGTGTGAAAATTGGCTTTACCAGTCTAAAGTGCAGACTGTAAATGCATAACTCATCACTCCATGACAGTATGCATCACTTGTGTAAGTATGAGATTTGTGTTGGAGGTTTGGCTATGATTTGATAGAAGTATAAAAAGGGGAGAGGAATTATATGAGATGCTGTAGTGTTTAAACAAACTCATTTGCTGATAACTTTTTGCTTTTTAAGGAACAGTCTTTTTCTCAAGTTTGAATCTAAGGAGTAACACTTGATCCTGTCTCAATGTGTGGTGTTACCACTCATCAAACATTTTATGCTAGAAATTTCAAAATGATGCTCTGGGCTTCTTCTTCCCCACTCTAGATTCAGTTTTTCATCAAGTCCTCATTATTTCACCTATTAAAATGCCCTTTAAAATAGTACATCTCCTTCATTATTTTAACACATTTCTGAGCACCAGGTATGTGTTGGACAGAGTTTCACACTAAAAGCTAAAAAGTGAACCAATCAAGGTCCCCACTAATCACCTAGCCCCCAAATTATACAGCAAGCCTTTATTTCATCTCCCCCAGTTAAATCTCATTCCTTTCCTCAAGAAATTAATTTCTACCAGGATGATCTTTATGAAAGATCTCACTCTGATGAAGTCTCAATGATTCCCAACTGACTGGGAAAAAGAATTTCCCAGCATGAATATTCATGAAAATCACCTGAATTCTTTTGAAAGTAAGGGAAATATAGAAAAACAGTGGAGGAAAGAAGGGAGAGTTTTACTCAGGGTGCTATAACAAATTGCTATAAGAAATTACCAGAAACTGCTTGGCTTAAAAGACAAATAATTGTTCTCACAGTTCTGGAGACTGATCCAAGACTGAGTTCAATATCAAGGTGCTGGCAGATTTGGTTCCTAGGGAGGGACTAGATTTTCAGGTGGCCATCTTCTCCTTGTGTCCTTACATGGCAAACAGTGAGAGAAGCAAGCTCTCTCTTCTTAGAAGGGCACTAATCCCATCATGAGTACTATCTCCCAAAAGGCCCCATCTCCAGAAAATGTCACACTGGGGATTAGGCTTCAACATATAAATTTGATGGGTGGGGGAGAGACATAAACATGCAGTCTATAACAGAAAAGAAGAAAGGAAGGGAGAAAGAAAATCACCAGGCCTCTTCCCTTGTCTGTTCTTATTTTGTAGGTTTGGATTGGGGCCAAGAAAGTTGACTTTTTATCAGGATCCTTGGAATTCTTATGGTCAGGCAAATTTAGGGAACAATTAAGAATACAGCCAAAATATATACTTGGACATTCAAAATTTCCAGTCTGCCCTGACCTGCCATCCGCATAGTACTTCACATTCTTTAAGGTACTTGATCTTCCAGTCCTGTTATTCATAGTCTTGTCAGCAAACACAAATAACTGTGAGGCTCTGTAAATAACCCACATACTGAGGTCTTACCCCTGTATCCCTGGGGTACATGATTCTGTAGATCTGGTATGTAGCCCACAAACAACCTAATAGGTAATTCTGATCACAAGATTGAAACCTGCTGCTCTAACCACATCACATTAGGCTACCAGTCTTCACTCAAATAGCTAGTCCCTTTCTTCTCACTGTGATGATAATATTTATTCTCGATGGGATACTCTATTTTTCTCCTTTTTCTAACCTGGGAAACTAATTTTCCAAAACCACTTTAAATTGTCTCCTCCTCTTTGAAGACTTTCGTTTCCCCTTCCTCAGTCCACAAGAGATTCCCTCTTTTGAGTTTTCATAATTTGCTCACATTGCCGGCCTGTTAGCGCATGGTCTCATGTCTATTAGAATAAGATGATCTCTTCTATTAGACTCAGAACCCTCCTTCTAGAGATGATGGCAGTTCTTCCTCATAGCCCATGTATACTAGCAAGGTATCTAGAAAAGAGATGGAAAGTAGAATGGAAGGAAGTTATTCTGGATTATTAGAAAACTTGGCCTTTTTGTCTACTCCCTGAAGCTTCACACAAACAAAGAAGCAAAAAAAAAAAAAACAACTTGAAAGCAAAGATAATATTACTTCTCAGCCAGGATTAGTGACTCAGTGCTAAGCAGCAATCATCAACATAAAATCATAGGATATACTGAGATGTTTATTTAAAGTATAGGTTTTGTTATTGGGCAGATGCAAATTAGACAAAATTCCAGTATCTGCTGTGTGAAAAAAGAAACAACAATTACTGCATGAAACTCTTTTTCAGCAACATTTTAAAGCCAAGCATGCAAATTTTAAAGGCAAATCGTCAGAAGTCTTGGAGTTAAAAAGAGAATTGTCTTGACTAGGAGCAAAACAGTAAAAAGAACCATCAAACAAGCAAATGAAAAATTGTCTGATACTGCCTTCAAGATCAGTTTCAAAGCTATCTAGGAAAAAAATTTTCTCATATTTAGAAGTACATTTAGAAAAGTGCTGTGCTGAAGATATGGCCAAATCTATTTGAGTCAAAAAGGGGAAACCAAATAGTTTTCTTAAAGATCTCACCAGCCAACATTTTTTAATATATGTTTTAAACATAAGGACAATTTGTTAAGAGACTGAAGTAAACCTATTTATTTATATAACTGCTTGAAAGACTATACCATAATGATTTGGCTATTTTACTGGTTGGAAAACTAAGCAATCGAATAGTACTTATTAGGGAAGTCATTATTGTAAAGACATTTTCCACAATTTGAGTGAGTTTTCTAGTAAAAAATGAGTTCTAAATTATACGTAGAAATTTCCTGGGTGAATGTAAGATTATTTATGATTTTTTATTTTTCTGTGAGCCAAGAGTTGTCCCAGAACACCAGGTGTCAGCAACACAGCCTAAAACTAGCCCTGTTGTTCCCTCACTTCTTATCGTAAGCATCTTAAAGGCCTCTGCACACTAAATAAGGGAAACACACAGACCGTCAGGTATAAATAATTTAACAATTTTTAATGTAAATCTAAGTACTTTTGTTCCTTTCTCATACATCTGTTCCCCTTAAGGCCCACTCAAATAATTAGTGCTATGATAGCAGCAGTCAACACTGAATAGTAACTACTACTGATAATAATTACTACTACTACTAACTCCATGAGAGTGGGTATTATACTAGAGGTACGCAATACTTCGGAGAAAGAAACAGCAACCCACTCCAGTATTCTTGCCTGGAGAATGCTGTGGATAGAGGAGCCTGGTGGGCTGCTGTCTATGTGGTCGCACAGAGTCGGACACGACTGAAGCGACTTGCAGGAGCAGCAGCATGCAATACTCCATGGGCTTCCCAGGTGGCGCTATTGGTAAAGAATCTGCCTGCCAAAGCCGCAAGTATAAGAGAGGTGGGTTTGATCTCTGTCCGGAAGATCCCCTGGAGAAGCAAATAGCAACCCACGCCAGTATTCCTGCCTAGAGAATCGCATGGACAGAGGAGCCTGGCAGGCTACAATCCACAGGGTCGCAGAGTCCGACAGGACTGAATTGACAGCACGCATGCAATAGTAGCATGTGGTCAATGTTATCACAGGAAGACTTAACTCTGAAGGGTGCTAATGAGGGAAGACACAAAAGTGTTTAGTTTATGTGTATGCTTGTATACCTGTGGCGGATTCATTTCGATGTTGGGCAAAACTAATACAATATTGTAAAGTTTAAAAATAAAATAAAATTTAAAAAAAAATAAAAGGTATTAGGTAATTTGTATTCTAAAAGTGTCTAGATCCAAATTTTAATTCATAAGGATGAGGTTAACCTCTCCTTTCCCACCCCCACCCAGTCAAGCGAATTCTTTGACACCAACCCAAAGATAGTGTCACATTCCACAGGTTAAGGTTTCAGTCCTACAAGATTGCCCTCCCTCCCTTGCTTTTCATGTCAGTTATAAGTCCAGGATATTACCTATACTTCTGACCAACTGGCTACAAATTAGAGATTCCCAAGTCTCCCTTGTTGGGTTCAATTAATTTGCTCAAGTGGCTCACAGAGATCAGGAGACCCATTTACTCACTAGATTGCTGGTTTATTACAAAAGGATATAATTCATAAACAGTCAGATGAAAGACGCTTCAAGCAGTGGGTAGAAAAAGGGCATGGAGCTTCCATATTCTCTCTGAGTGTACCACTCTCCCCAAATCTCCAAGTGTTCGCCAACCCAGAAGCCCTCCAAACCCTTTTCCTTGGGAGTTTTGTGGAGGGTTCTTTAGTGATAGTGAAGTCCCTCAGTCATGTCCAGTTCTTTGCGACCCCATGGACAGTAGCCAACTAAGCTCCTCCGTCCATGGGATTTTCCAGGCAAGAATACTGGAGTGGGTTGCCATTTCCTTCTCCAGGGGGGTCTTCCCAACCCAGGGATCGAACCTAGATCTCCCTCATTGTAGGCAGACACTTTACCATCTGAGCCACTAGCGGAGGGTTCCTTACATAGGCATAATTGATTAAGCCATTGGCCTTTGGCCCTTGAATTTGACCTCCAGCCTCTCTTCCCTCCCCAGAAATTGGGGGTGGGGTGGAGAGGACTAAAAGTTCCAACCCTCTAATACGTGTTGGTTCCCCTGGCAATCAGACCTTTTCCCCTGTCCTTAGGTTACCTAAAGACTTTCCAGAAGTCACCTTATTACCGTAACAAAAGACACCTTTATTGCTCTTATCACAGGAAATTTCAAGGATTTTAAGAACAGTGAGAAATATATATTGGTCATCTGAATAACCAATATAGATTTCTTATAAATCACAATATCAAAAATTCATACAGGTTTTGTTTAGTTTTGTTTTGGGATGTTTTCTTTTTTTTTTTTTTTTTGGTTGTGTTTTGTGTGTTTACTTGTGTATAGGAGTCTTAAGAAAATGAGGGAGCTCAGCATTGACATGACTCTGAGCACTTTCCCTTGTTGTGGAGTTGAATAAGCATGTGTTTTGGAACACTAGGGACCTGGTATTTCTATCAGGTTCTTTTATTTTCAGTATAAGCCTATTTTCCTCTTTAAGCCAATGTGCCAAGGGACGTTTGAGCAATTGAATGCACAGGCTTTGGTGACTCTTTGGCCATTTGCCACATAACTCCTCTTTCAACTATAAAACTACACTACAAACATGTAACTAGAAGAACATCATACCCAAGGTTTGGGCAATTCCATTTCAAAAAATAATTTATGTAATTAACAATAAGGAAAAAACCAAAACATAAGATATTGTACAGTTCTGTATCCAAGAAACTTTCTAATTTAGTATTTCTATTAGAGACTAGAGGGAGCCTGACTCTCAGTACCACAACTAAGAAAAGTTGCAAATTAGCTTGCCTGTAGACAAATCTTTTTTTTAGGTGTGTGTGGGGTGTGTGTGGTGGCGGTGGGGGGGCTTCCCTGGTGGTTCAGATGGTAAAGAATCTGTCTCCAGTGTGGGAGACCTGGGTTCAATCCCTGAGTTGGGAAGAACCCCTGAAGAAGGGAATGGCAACCCACTTCAGTATCCTTGCTTGGAGAATTCTCTGTACAGAGGAGCCTGGAGGGCTATAGTCCATGGGGTCACAAAGAGTCAGCTGTGACTGAGTAAAGAAAACACTTTTTAAAGCAGAAGTCTTCACTGCTCATATGTAATATCTGATTTTAATATATTAGGTGTGCCTGCGTACATGCTCAGTCACTTCAGTTGTGTCCAGTTCTTTGTGATCCTATGGGCTTACTGTAGCCCAACAGGTTCCTCCATCCATGGGATTCTCTAGGCAAGAACACTAGAGTGGGCTGCCATGCCCTTATGCAGGGGATCTTCCCAATCCAGGGATCAAACCCACATCTCTTAAGCCCATAGTTTTTGACAAATTCATTTGATTAATGTCTATCTCTGGAATTCTGAATCTTCTCTCACTATTTTTTTTAATGAACCATTTAATTCATTCAGTATTTAGCAAAAATAGTTTACTCTCCTGTGAACATGCTGTTTATGCTACTAGGCTATTATTTATTTGAAGGCATGTATTTGAAGGCATGTGTATGCCGTTGACTCTTGAACAACACAAGTTTGAAATGCACATGTCTACTTTTACATGGATTTTTTTTTTTCAAAGGATATGTACCACAGTACTACATGATCCACAGTTGGTTGAATTTGCAGACACAGAATGGCATATGCTAAGGACCAATTATAAAGTTATACTTGGATTTCATGTTAACTGTTCAGGGTCCCTAAACCCTCTGTTGTCAAGGACCAACCATATATACATATATACAGTTTTATAATCTCCCAGCAGAGGACTCACAGAATGGCTGTGCCAATAAATTTCGGTGAATGAATAGATGAAACAGAAAAAACATTAGTGAAAGAAATGTCTAAAATATTGGTGAGTTAATGATACATATGAGAAAGTTATTAGATATCAGAGAATGACCCCAGTCCCTGAATGGTTGGAGCTGCAGAGAAAGACTGTCCAAAGAGGCCTTCTGATCGCCAGCTACCAGAGGCTTTAAAAAAGACTGATAGGGCCATAACTCTTGTGGCGGAGGCAGTCCGTGTACCTGAACGTTTGGTGCCTACTGAGTACCTTCAAGTCAAGCAGCTGTGCCACCTTCATGCTCAACTCTCACTGGGGCAGAGCTGCCACAGGCTAAATAAGTTTTGCATCTATGCACACAGGGTTGATTCAGTAGTGTCCGACTGTTTGCGATCCTGTAGACTGTGGCCTGCCAGGCTTCTCTATCAGAGAGGGGGTTCTCCAGGCAAGAATACTGGAGCGTATTGGCCAATACCAGTTGCCATACCCTTCTGGAGCACCATACTTCCTTCTGCCTTAGCTGCCGAACGCCCTGAGTACCTGGTGCTGCTAGAACCCCTGTGACCCAAGCAGCTGCACCACCTCAACACCTGGGCCACACTGGGGCAAACCCAAGCCCTTCAGGGCAGCCACAGGAGCAAAACCTCAGTGGATGACCCACATGTAGCAGTGGAAATAAAACCACAATTGGAATCCATGAGCAGTGTGGCTAAGGAAGAAGACCCAAAACCTTCCCATCAGCTGTACAAGCTGCAGATTAAATCCGTATGATCAACTAGGCAGACTCTGTCTGTGAAATATATAAAAGGTCATTGAAAGCTCCCACAAAAGAAAATGCACTAGTTCTGATAGCTGTGGACATTGGAGGCAAGAACACACAGGAGTAGGGCCAGATTAGAATCTGAGCTGCCCCCACAGCAGGTCCAGAGATCAGCACAGTGTTGGAGGGCATCCTAGGGAGGTAAGCTGGACTGTGACTGCCAGCAAGGAAAACTCTGACAGCAGGGACTCAAGAAAAACATTTGCTATTACTTTTTGACTTGTTCTGTAGATTCTTTTGAATATTTTTTCTTTTCTTTTTTTTTCTCCACCCCCCCCACCCACTGTTGTAGTTTTTTTATTTTATTGGCACTAAGAAATCCAATTAAGCATTTGAGAATTTTTTCTTCCCCCCCTCAGTCACATTTCTTATTGTTGTCATAAAACTTTGCCTCTAGATTGGGCTTTTGAAGTTCTGTGGAGTTTTCCTTTTTTTTTTTTATTTTAAATTTTAATTTTTAAAAACTATTATTATTTTTTCTACATTTATTCCTTTGTTTGCTTTTCCTACTGTTATTTTCCCCTTGCAGTTAATCTTTAACTTATATAAATCTTCTTTATCTACCTCTATTTAACTTTTTCTATTCTTTGCTTTATCTAAGCTTTATCTATGCTTATCTATTCTTTCTTTCTTTTATTTTATCACCTTTCTTCTCAACATATTTGTTAGTTTTACTTTCATTGCTTCATTCCCCAATTGGTACTTTGCTTTAGTTTTGTTTTCTAGTTTGTGCTTTAGTTAGTGTTCTTCTTAACCAGTAAATATAATTTTTGATTTCCTTTATTCCCGTTATTCAGTCAATCTCCTGTACTTTATTTTTGTTGGATTGTTTTCACTTTGTTCATGGGTGTTTATGTATATGTGTATATTCCATTATTTTGATAATTATTTGCCTGATTTTTTAACTGTGATTTGTCTGGGGTTCATCTTTGGTTTCACATTTTTAGATATTTGTTTTAATCTCACTTAATGCCATAACAAATCATTTGTGGAATCTTCGTTCCTGACTTGATATCAAGCCCTGATCCTTTGGTGTGGGAGCACTGATTCCAAGACCCTAGACTACCAGAGAACTAACCCTCAGTTCAGCTCAGTCCCTCAGTCGTGTCTGACTCCTTGCGACCCCATGAATCACAGAATGCCAGGCCTCCCTGTCCATCACCAACTCCCAGAGTTTACCCAAACTCATGTCTATCAAGTTGGTGAAGCCATCCAGCCATCTCATCCTCTGTCGTCCCCTTCTCCTCCTTCCCCCAATCCCTCCCAACATCAGGGTCTTTTCCAATGAGTCAACTCCTCTCATCAGGTGGCCTGATTGGAGTTTCAGCTTTAGCATCAGTCCTTCCAATGAACACCCAGGGCTGATCTCCTTTAGGATGGACTCATTGGATCTT
Source organism: Bos indicus (assembly GCF_029378745.1). Taxonomy (NCBI): domain Eukaryota; kingdom Metazoa; phylum Chordata; class Mammalia; order Artiodactyla; family Bovidae; genus Bos; species Bos indicus. The sequence goes on from NC_091767.1 coordinate 93,521,177, forward strand.
CTTGCAGTCCAAGGGACTCTCAAGAGTCTTCTCCAACACCACAGTTCAAAAGCATCAATTCTGCAGCACTCAGCTTTCTTCACAGTCCAACTCTCACATCCATACATTACCATTGGAAAAACCATAGCCTTGACTAGACAGACCTTTGTTGGCAAAGTAATGTCTCTGCTTTTGAATATGCTATCTAGGTTGGTCATAACTTTCCTTCCAAGGAGTAAGCATCTTTTGATTTCATGGCTGCAATCACCATCTGCAGTGATTTTGGAGACCCCCAAAGTAAACTCTGACACTGTTTCTACTGTTTCTCCATCTATTTCCCCTGAAGTGATGGGACCAGATGCCATGATGTTAGTTTTCTGAATGTTGAGCTTTAAGCCAACATTTTCATTCTCCTCTTTCACTTTCATCAAGAGGTTTTTTAGTTCTTCTTCACTTTCTGCCATAAGGGTGGTGTCATCTGCATATCTGAGGTTATTGATATTTCTCCTGACAATCTTGATTCCAGCTTGTACTTCTTCCAGCCCAGCGATTCTCATGATGTACTCGCATATAAGTTAAATAAGCAGGGTGACAATATACAGCCTTGACGAACTCCTTTTCCTGTTTGGAACAAGTCTGTTGTTCCATGTCCAGTTCTGTTGCTTCATGACCTGCATACAGATTTCTCAAGAGGCAGGTCAGATGGTCTGGTATTCCTGTCTCTTTCAGAATTTTCCACAGTTTATTGTGATCCACACATCAAAAGCTTTGCCATAGTCAATAAAGCAGAAGTAGATGTTTTTCTGGTACTCTCTTGCTTTTTCAATGATCCAGCAGATATTGGCAATTTGATCTCTGGTTCCTCTGCCTTTTCTAAAACCAGCTTGGGAAGTTCACAGTTCACGTATTGCTGAAGACTGGCTTGCAGAATTTTGAGCATTATTTTGCTAGCATGTGAGATGAGTGCAATTGTGTGGCAGATTGAGCATTCTTTGGCATTGCCTTTCTTTGGGATTAGAATGAAAACTGACCTTTTCCAGTCCTGTGGCCACTGCTGAGTTTTCCAAATTTGCTGGCATATTGAGTGCACAACTTTCACAGCATCATCTTTTAGGATTTGAAATAGCTCATCTGAAATTCCATCACCTCCACTAGCTTTGTTTGTAGTGATGCTTCTTAAGGCCCACTTGACTTCACATTCCAGGATGTCTGACTCTAGGTGAGTGGTCACACCATTGTGATTATCTGGGTCATGAAGATCTTTTTTGTACAGTTCTTCTGTGTATTCTTTCCACCTCTTATTAATATCTTCTGCTTCTGTTAGATCCATACTATTTATGTCCTTTATTGAGCCCATCTTTGCATGAAATGTTTCCTTGGTATCTCTAATTTTCTTGAATAGATCCCTAGTCTTTTTCATTCTATTGTTTTCCTCTATTTCTTTGCACTTATCACTGAGGAAGGCTTTCTTATCTCTCCTTGCTATTCCTTGGAACTCTGCATTCAAGTAGATATATCTTTCCTTGTCTCCTTTGCTTTTCACTTCTTTTCTTTTCACAGCTATTTGTAAGACCTCCTCAGACGGCCATTTTGCTTTTTTACATTTCTTTTACTTGGGTTGGTCTCAATCCCTGTCCTGTATCATGTCATGAATCTCCATCCATAGTTCATTAGGCACTCTGTCTCTCAGATCTAGTCACTAAATCTGTTTCTCACTTCCACTGTATAATTGTTAGGGATTTGATTTAGGTCATACATGAATGGTCTAGTGGTGATCCCCACTTTCTTCAATTTAAGTCTGAATTTGGCTTAAGGAATGGCTAAATGGATACAAAGACAAGAGCCATATATATACTGTCTCCAAGAAACCCACTTCAGACCTCAAGTCACATTTAGACTGAAAGTGAGAGGATGCAAAAATATATTCCTTGCAAATCGGAAGTGAAAGAAAGCTGGAGTAGCAATCCTCATATCAGACAAAATAGACAAAATAAAGATTACAAAAGATAAGAAAGGACACTATATAATGATCAAGGGATCAATCCAAGAGGAAGGCATAACAATTTTAAATATCTATGCACCCAACATAGGAGCACCTCAATACATAAAACAAACACTAACAGACATAAAAGGAGAAATTGACAGTAACACAATAATAGTAGAAGACTTTAACATCCCACTCGCACCAATGGACAGATCATCAAAACAGAAAATTAATAAGAAAACACAAGTCTTAAATGATACATTAGATGAGAATGGATCTCACTGATATCTTGAGGACAATCCATCCAAATGCAGAAGAATACACCTTCTTCTCAAGTGCACATGGAACATTCTCCAGGATAGACCACATCTTGGATCACAAAACAAATTTCAGTAAATTTAAGAAAATTGATATTGTATCAAGCATCTTCTCTGACCACAATGCTGTGAGACTAGATATCAATTACAAGGGAAAAAGTCTAAGAAGCATAAACACATATATATGAAATTATTATAATACAAGTAAACATTTTTGTTAATTATGCAGTGTTTTTTTTCAAATGGAAAAAGTGACCCAGACAAGTTTAGATTATAATTTTATAGAACTTTTCAACTAATAAATCATCTTTTAGAATTAGTAAGTGCATATCTGTTACATAGAGATTCCACATGTAATACTATAGATATTTTATCATGATATTATATATTCTATAAAAATGTTAGATAAATGTCATTTGAAGTTCATAAAACCTTTTCAGAGAGCTAAGTCAGAAATATTATATTTACAGGTCAGAAAATTAGTGTTAAAGAAGTCAAATTACTTGCTCACCCATGCAGGACCAAGATTCAAGCATGGATCCTGTCTCTACTCATGTGAGAAGCAGCAGCTTCCCTGGCCATCAGTTTGCAGAGATCTTATAAGAAGTATGTGTGAGTAAAACAGCATTTGCTGCTGCTGCTGCTGCTGCTAAGTCGCTTCAGTCGTGTCCAACTCTGTGTGACCCCATAGATGTCAACCCACCAGGCTCTCCTGCCCCTGGGATTCTCCAGGCAAGAACACTGGAGTGGGTTGCCATTTCCTTCTCCAATGCATGAAAGTGAAAAAGTGAAAGTGGAGTCACTCAGTTGTGTCCAACTCTTAGCTACTCCATGGACTGCAGCCTACCAGGCTCCTCCATCCATGGGATTTTCCAGGCAAGAATACTGGAGTGGGGTGCCATTGCCTTCTCCGGAAACAGCATTTAGGTCTGGCTTTCACCCAGGCCTCTTCCCGGGTGTGCTTGCTTGACTTGCCGATGTCTCCATGGCTTCCTAATCCACTGAGGGACCCAGTTCTCACCCTCTTAGCATACCCATTTATATGCTGTCCTCCCAAGCTTCAATCCCAGCCCTGAATTGGTTATACCAATCCTCTTGCTTCCAACTGGGAAAAGTAATCAGACATTCTCCTGAGATGCTGGCATCCTGGACTGAGATTGGGATCAGGCGTAGCATATTTAAGATCGGTCCAGAGACTGAGTTGTTTGCTGTTCCAGGGTGGAATTCTGGTACTGAACCTAGCCGGCTGCCCTTTGAGTTTAGACACCAGAGAGAAAAGCAAGGATCCCACTGGCCCATCTGTGCTATTCTGAGAATCTCAGGAAAGGGTGTGACCCTACTTAGCTTCCCTCTGCAGAAACAGAAGCATGGACTTCAAGGCACTGGTCCACTGTCCATCAGGAACACAAGCCATGTAGGTGCTATTCTCCTGTAACCTGCAAGTGACAGATACCATCCTGGCTTCCTACCTCCCCAAGGACAGTCTTGCCTGATAAAATGTTTTAAAACAGAGTCACAATGTTTGTTAAGAAGGTAGAATCATTATGAAAAATAACAACTAGTTTTTTCTTCAATGCCCGCACTCAAGGGCTTTGCCCTACCACTGAATCAGTGCCTCCCTACCTCCTCCCAACATCATGGACCTCAACCCAGAAGGCTTCTTTGTACCTTGCTCTCAGGATCAGAGACACCTACCCCTAAAGTCAGGTCCTGGGAGCCTCAGCAGCAGTGGGCTTACATGTTACAACCCCCCTTTAAAAACAAAATTGTAAAGTTAAAAAATAAAATACAATTTTTAAAAAATTGTCTCACTTTATCCTTAAAAACCTGTGATGTATTTTCAGTACAAAGTTAGAATTTTTAAGATTTCACAGATGAGAAAATAGCTCCAGAAAAATTGAATGTCATAAAACTAGTCTTAAGTCAGAGCCTGAACTTTTATGTAGACAGTCTTGATTTTCAGCTCTGGGGCAGGGGAAGGTGAGTAGGGGCCAGGGATTACCTAGAATGGAGCCACGAGCTGATGCTCTGATCCTTACCAGCTTCGGCAGTGACAAACACTGAGAAGGCCTTTATTGTCATAGGAATTAAAGTGCAGTAATGCTGAATTAAAGGTGACCCACTGGTTAAGGGTAGGAAGCACCAAGACAGCATTTGGATAATTTTTAATCCTGGTTATTTTAGTCCTGGTGGACTAAAATAATGGAACCACACAGGGAGCAACCACAGATCAAAGGGCTTCAGAACCAGGATATACTGGAGAAATTTTGGTTTTCCTTCGAACAGCCTTCTCTCTTAGGAAAAACTCCCAAACATTTTATGACAGGATTTTTGCAGAAAGTGGAGTGTACTGAAAGTTCAGCCTAATTACCCAAAACCTGACTCCCAAACGTGACTTCCACGGTCTTTGCGCTCTGTCTCTGCTCACCTCTCTACTTCTTCTTTCACCTTCAGCTCTGCCCTGCAGTACCAACTGTCTGCAGCTCCACAAAAGGCTGTGTTCTCTCTTCTTTCGGGTTCATGCTCAAACTTTCACTTCTGTCTGGAGTATCTTTTTCTATTCTTCTTTTCTTATGTCTTCTTTCATAAGCTTAACCACTATTGTATTTGGAAAACTTTTCTGAATTCTTTGTGTGTTTCTCTCATTATACACTGTACTGTAACCCTCTGTAATGACATCAGTCACTCAAAGGAAAGCTCCAGAACAGAGATCATTTCCAATTGCTGAGAATGTGTCTGGCATATAGGATGCACTCCAAAAATATTAATTCACTTAATGTTGAATTCTTGCTGTGAAAGGGAATTTTAACTCCAGAATTATCTACACTTGTAAGAATCAGAATAGCTGCAAGTAGGGGCTTCCCTGGTGACTCAGATGGTAAAGAATTGAGACCTGTGTATACCTGTGGAGGATTCATGTTGATATATGGCAAAACCAATACAATATTGTAAAATTAAAAAACAAAATGAAATTTAAAAAAAAAAGAATCGAGACGTGGGTTCGATCCCTGGGTTGGGAAGATTCCCTAGAGGAGGACATGGCAACCCACTCCAGTATTCTTCCCTGGAAAATCCCATGAAGAGATGAGCCTGGTAGGCTACAGTCCATGGGGTCACAAAGAGTCAGACACAACTGAATGACCAAGAACACAGATATAGAAACAGAGGGATAGAACGATAATAGCTGGCAAATTAAGTCAGAGTTAATTTGGAGTGGCCTCTGTGCTGGATATTCTGTTTGCTCCTTTCCTGATCTACACTCCACCTTCACCAGAGTTCCAGGAGACTAGACCTTGGGGACCACCATTCCATGTTCACTTACCATCTGACTTGATATTGCGTTCTGCCAGTGGATGCAGCAGATGGAGATTATGAGACAGAAGGAATGGTTGATAAATTGAAACATTTGTTTTCTTGATTCCCTACTTTTCAGGCTGAATCCCAGCCATTTGAATACCAAAGTGACCATCCCTTCAGCTGCATCTCTCTCCCAGTTCAGGACTAGAGGCTAATACTTTACCGTCAAATGTGAATTCCTCCTTACCCTTCCCCACACACAGCTTTGTAAATTATTTCTTTTCAGTGAGTCATCTTCCAACAAGGACTCTAATCCATAGAGCCTGACATTTTGTGAGTTTTGGACTTAATTCTGCAGGAAGTGAAAGCCAAAAGCTTTTAGAATATAAAGATATCCTTACAGCTCAAATATTAGCAGAAGAAAACCTATTGCACTACAGGTTCTTCAGAAACAGAGCCTTTGCCTTATTCAATGTTGTAACCAATGACTAGAAGAAAAGTATGGCATACATAGCCTACAATACTCACTCATTAAATAAGTAACTTCAAAGACAATTGATTAAATCTATGTAGCCTAGAGCTTGAATTATAATCAAAGGCAAAAGATAATGCACTTTCTTAAACAGCCCCTAGTAGTAACAAAACAGGTAGATTTCAGAGAAATTCTATAAACTAAAAGTAGGCAATCTAAATGAGTACTTTCTTGAGAGAGCAGATCCTAAAAAGGACCTCTTCCCATGTAGATGTTGTGCTCGCTCTTATACAGCTATCTTTCTGTGTCCACAGCTAATTCCTTCTCGGTGATTAACCACACTGGGGCAGTGCTGCAGTGAGCAATTATTGCTCTACAATCCATGAGGATAGATCTGGCATTGAAGGCAACATTGTCAGCAAGGCACCACTTACTTCATCCTGCAGACATCACTCTGATATCAAAACATGGTTGAATTCGATAAACTTTCCAAGTATAGAGCCTGTAAGGGTATTTTTAGAATCAGAAGGCCTGCAAGATAAGTACAAGATGCCAAACAGAACTGAGGAAGTGAGGGGAAAAGTAAGGAGGAGAAATTAAACAAAGAGAAACATGCTTGATTTCCTGAGCAAGTTCTTCTACTTCCCCCTTGTGGCCAAATTTTTCTAGAACAAGGATTATTTTTTCCTTCAAGATAAAAAATTTATTATTTAGATCAGATTATAACAACGGAGCTTGCTTGTTGGAAAAAGAATGAAAAATTCACTGGAGTGGATAGGTAGAATACCATGTGGAAATGTGGAAATTCTGCAACTGAATTTTATAAATGAATTAATGTTTCTACAAAAGCTTAACCAAGAACAAAGAGATTCACCCAAGGGTTTGACTGGTACAGAGAAACTCTCCATAGAAACTCGTGTAATTATCATGATAACTCTTTACAGTAAATATAATTGTCCATGAATTAGTAATCTAAGAGTGGATAAGAAAACTTTCACATATTTGGTACCGACTGTGTTCTACTGCATTTAAGAATTCTGCATACACTCATTTAATTTTTAAAATAGAATTAGATTAGAATAGCAATTTTTTAAATTGAACTTCCCAAGGTAACACAGTTTGTACAACACAGAGATGAAACTTTAACCTATTTGAATGGCAACTGCTTCCATATTTCCTCTATTCCATGCTGTCTCATTATATTCTTTTTGCATGCCCTTTTTAACTTTTTACCAGTATTTTTTAAAACTAGACTTGCACACCTCCTGTAGGGACTCCTGTGATCTCTAGGAAATTCTCCTACCTTTACACTGCTCTATGTATTTATATTTGCCAGAGATGAGCTAAAGACTCTCCTCTTGACCTAATGCATTAATTGCAGATTCATGTTAATAATTAGCACAAAAATCAAAATTAGAAAATGCACTTTGTTCTCTTCAACCCCTCTTCCTAGAAGTAGGGAACACTCTATGAAGATAATAGTGCAGCCTTATTTTCTTTAAACTAATAGTAGACACATTTAGATTCAATAAACAGAGTTATCAAATTTTCTAAGTTCAAAATAGAATAACAGAGAGGTGCAAAACTTGTGAATTACTGAGTTGGGGGTATATTTGAAAAAAACTACAAAATCACATATAGTTATTAAAAACATTATATATTAATAATAAAGATGGGATAGAGGAAGGTATTATCTACAGTTTATCTCTTTTATCTGCACCAGAGAATCTTAATTCTCTTTTTCTAGGACTTCTGGTTGTGTTTACCAAATTATCTCATAATCTTTAAATGATACCTAGATCCCCTGGAGGAGGGCATGGCAACCCACTCCAGTATTCTTGCCTGGAGAACCCCAATGGGCAGGGGAGTCTGGCAGGCTACAGTCCATGGGGTTGCAAAGAATCAGACACAACTGATCAACTAAGCACAGAACATATATTAATTAGCGTTTTAAAAATGTTATTCAGTGTATTGGAGGAGTTGTTATGGGCTAGGTGGGTGGTAATAAAAGACATGGGAAAAATGATTATCAAATTTCAAATATTTATTCCTTTATTTCTTTAGTGCAAAAGATCAGCCAGTAATGAATAAGAGCCCAATTCTGCTTGGGTTTCCTTCCTGGCTTGACAACTCACAAAACTGTGACCTTGAGCAAGTTATGTATCCTAAGCCTCTGATCCCACATTTGTAGTGATGACAACAAAAACCTATTGTGAGGATGCTCAAATAAATGAGTAATGCCCTTAAGCACTTTAGTATAAGGAAGTTTCAATTGATCTTTGCTGTTTGTATTTGAGCCTGAAAATTACTTCACCCAAAATTTACCTTTGGGTTACCTGGCTAACAGTGGTTATACCATGGCTAGGATCAAAGACAGGAATGCTCTGGATAGCAGTATTCCTTTGGCAGTTCCTCTAATGAGACTCCACTTCATACTTTTAAAGCTTGATAATATGTCTTGAATTTATATAGCCATTACATGTTTTCAGATGCAGTTCTATACATTTTCTTATTTGGTTTGGCAACCAACACTTCAGCTCCATGGCTGCTGTACTGTTTCTGTGGCCAGTCCTGCCCCTGAACTGTTTAGCTTTGATTAAATCCTCCCAGGAAGACCAGTATGAGAGCATCCACATTACCCAGTTCATGAGGTTGTAACCTAAACTGGGATTTGGAAAATCCCAGCATCTCCCTGACCTTTGCCTCTAAACATGTATTTGCTAAATACTTGCTGGACTATGAGATAACCTCCAAGAAGTAGCAAATTATATATTTGATACTAATATTCATTATGTAAATTAATACAATGAATTTATATAAAATATACTAATATAGCATTTGTCTAAGTAGAAAAGCAAAGGGACATAAAGAAAAGAAAAAACAATCTTTTTCTTGGTGACAGTAGATAGATCCTGTTGACATTTTAATGCATTTTGTTTTACTACTTTTCTATGAATATTTATGGGTCTGCTTTCTTTTCAACAAGGAGATTAAAACATATAGAGAGTTTTATATCAATAAGTAAAAATGTAGGTATCTTGTTAGAGTCTTCTCAGACAGTGAATGTGATTATCTTAAGTTGCAAATTCGAATATAAATTGGTCTTACAAACGTTGGACTTCCCTAGTGGCTTGCTGGTAAAGAATCCACCTGCAATGAGGGAGACCTAGTTTGATCCCTGGATTGGGAATATACCCTGGAGAAGGGAACGGCTACACACTCCAATATTGCTGGAGAATTCCATGAACTGTATATAGTCCATGGGGCCACAAAGAGTTGGACACGACTGAGTGACTTTCACTTTCTTTCTTTACAAATGATGATAGTACTGAAAAACCTCCTACCCTCCCAGCATCAGCACTATGGGGACCAAAGCATAGTTATGTTAGTTTTCTCCCCTGTGTCCTCCAGGATTTTTGTCATGTATTGCTGACTGTAAAAAATTTGTCTTTCTGAGACTACACTTGAGCTCTTTGAGGACAGGATCTACGGGTGCTTTATCTTGGGGAGACAACTCAATATAATAGTTAAGAGAGAATTCTGAAGAGTAAGATGCTTAAGGCTTCCTGGCTGGCTCAGTGGTAAAGAATCTGCCTAAAATGCAAGAGATGAGGGTTCAATCCCTGGGTTGGGAAGATCCCCTGCAGTAGGAAATGGCATCCCACTCCAGTATTGCCTGGAAAATTCCATGGACAGAGGAGCCTGGAGGGTTATAGTCCATGGAATTGCAAGAGTCAGACACAACTTAGCAACTCAACCACCACCACCACCAAGATTGCTTAGGTTGGTTTGTTAACTCAGCTAGCTATTTGACATTTGGAGAATGACTCAGCTTCTTTGTTGTAAAAACAGAACTCCAAACTCCAAAGTAAAGTGAGATAATCTACATGTGAAGAAGTTAGAGAGACCCAGTAAATGTTCAGTAAACATTATGTTGTAAAGTCAGAATCTGTTGTTGAACGTACTGTGGAGAAGGTTCCAAAAAAGTACGGGGTCAAATATTGTCAGCGCAAGCAATAATTATGAAGTTGACGTCCAAAGAGTCTGTCTATTCCTGGCACTGACTAGTTGTGGGATTTTGAACAAGTCAGCATCTCTGGGTTTTGGCATTCTCCTCTGTAACATGGGAACAATGAGCATTTTTAAAAATCAAACTATAACAAGAGTTTTATAAAGATATTATGCTTGAATACAGTGAATAGATTTTCCTAGGATGAATTCCAGAAGTGATACTAATGAATCAGAGATTAGAAATGGTTTTGAACTGCGGGGGCTACATTTTACTTCTGCCCTTTCCAGAAGGGCTGTGCCAATTAGCAAATTCAGTAGCATTGTACTGGAGTTCATATTTAATCTCACAAAAAAGAGGACTGTTGTTTTTTAAATAATTTTGCCAGTTTGATATTTTCTTTAGTTCTTGCCATTTTAATAGATGCTGTTTTCTTGTTGCTGTTGTTACTGTTGAGGTTCAGCTTTTCAGATTTTTACAGATGTATTGACATTTTTTATTTTTGACTTGTTCATGCACTTTTTCTTTATATCCTTTGTCCATTTTTCTATAGACCATTCAACGTTTCCTTGTCAATATGTAACATCTCATGACATGTTATTATGTTGACACAATGTTATATGTTATATCATTTCTTTGTTGGCAATACTGACATAAAAAATGATTACAAAATAGAACAGAGAAAAACACTAAACCATAAAGCTCTTAACCAATATTAGCTTTAAAACAATAATCTCAAAACCCCAAGGACAACCCAAATTTAGACTTCTAAAACTCATATCTATTAGTCCTTATATCCTATAGAGTTTATAGCCTTCTATTTATAAACATTATCTCATTAGGAAAATCCAAAACTTCTGGGGCACCCATGAAAAAAAAGTGTGAAAATGAGCTTTAAAACTATAAAATTTTAAAGTTATCACATTGCTTAAAAATAGCCTGTTTTTTCAGTTAGAAGCTTGAGTTCTCACTGATTAAAGTTTAGAACCTCTTAAAAGATTTAATGAACCAAAACAGTTGTTCTAATATTAAACATTCTCTCAGTAAATCTCAAAGAGGTTTAGCATTGAACCAGAATAACCTTTTTTTTTCCTTTCTCTCAGTTCAGACAACCATTTATTTTAATGCACATTAAAATGTTTTGAAACATTTTGGCAAAAAAGAATGGGTTTTCTTTTTGCTCAGGGTTACACTGTGGTGTTGGAAAAGACTCTTGAGAGTCCCTTGGACTGCAAGGAGATCCAACCAGCCCATTCTGAATGAGATCAACCCTGGGATTTCTTTGGAACGAATGATGCTAAAGCCGAAACTCTAGTACTTTGGCCACCTCATGTGAAGAGTTGACTCATTGGAAAAGACTCTGATGCTGGGAGGGATTGGGGGCAAGAGGAGAAGAGGATGACAGAGGATGAGATGGCTGGATGGCATCACTGACTCGATAGACGTGAGTCTGAATGAACTCCGGGAGTTGGTGATGGACAGGGAGGCCTGGTGTGCTGCAATTCATGGGGTCGCAAAGAGTCAGACACGACTGAGCAACTGAACTAAACTGAACTGAACCCTTTCCTCCCCAAAATACCCAAACCAAAAAACCCTTAACTTATAAAGATAACACTTGGCTTTTATTTCTTAAAAGGAACCACTTAGTAATTGAGTTTCTACTCCTGGAAAAAGCTTCTCTCTGTTAATGGATTTTTTGTAGTCTTCAGTTCAGTGCTATTATATTAGTAAGAGTTACATTTGCCTTCCTTTTTCTGTTGCCAGATCACCTGTGTTTGTTTATGATTTCATGAAGTAATGTTGCCTTGAGAAGAAGTATTGGTTTTTTGTATTCCTAGAGCCAGCACAGGACTTGTTCCATTACAGATATAAAGTAATATTTTATTGAATTGAGTAATGGTAAAGACACATACAATATCCAAGGTGTGAATTTACCTTCTGCCTTCCATAATCTTCTGATTATGGGCAGAAAATAAAACAATTTTTAAAATATTTAGCCAAAATTTTCCAAACTGAGATTCCATGGAGCAGTATCACAGGAGATTTGTATAGGTCTCCACATACTCAGGGAAAAGAAAATTAAGTATTTGGAGAACATTGCCTATTCCAGGAGATGCATAGTACATTCATTCACCTATGAAGCCTCTGAAGAGACAGTGCAGCAAAAGGAAAGAGATTAATTCCATCCACACCTCTTTCAGTTTCTAACCTAGAAAGACAGGTTCTCTGATTGGTTTATTTTAAAAGTTGCCTCATGAAAGAACAGAGAGCTATAAAGTAAGAGTCAAAAGAAGTATAGGCTAAGAAGCAAAATGAACTCATTAAATTAATAAAAATGTATAATACAAAGAACCCCAAATTCAAGAACAAAATTTCAACCTTCAATGAGATGCAATAAGTAGTCGAATTGACTTGCAGAAAAAAAAATTAGTAATATGGAGAATAAATTATATAAACGAGATGCAAGGTAAAAAGACAGAGATAAACTTGATGAGAGTTTATGATAAACATTTTGGGCAGAATCACAGATTCAGGCTATGAATTAAATATGCTTCTCCTGAAAACGCAATAAGATTAATAGCAAAGGCAAGACCAAGATATAATTCAAACACTTCTAGGGGAAAATGAAGTAGAAATTACACATTAAATGACTTACCAGGCTATGTGAAAAACATGTAAGATAAATCACACCCAGATTTAGTCTGGGCTCTGGCATATTTTAACTCCTTATTTTAGAAATGTACAAACATACACAAAAATAAAGTAAACAATAAAATTAAACTTCATGTTTCCATTATCCAGCTTTAGAGATTATAAACATTATATTAGTACATTTTTTATTTTCACTGTATCCACTTTTTTCCTTTTGAAGGAAATATTCCATATTTTTTGTCCTTTTGTCCCTACATATTCAATGCACATCTTTAATAAATGAGTATACTTTTTATATAACTATCATAATATTATCACATCTAGCAATGTTAATAGTAAAGTCCATTTTCTTTTGGCCAGATCACAAAAATACATGGAGGTTAGGCAACCATCTAACTGTGACAGTTAAAATATCTTACCTTTGAAAAAAACAAAACAAAGAAAATACCTTGTGTACACATTCTTGACACCCATCTTAAAAGTATTGGAAGGAACAATGAAGATGAGGGTCCCTGCAGCCCACGCTTCTTTAGCCTCATGGTAAATTCATCCTTGTCTGGAATCTCTGTGTCACTCTGTAGCACCCTGTTAAGAGGTGGCAAGATTCCACAGGGTGTATCATTGTTCCAAGAGAAGTGGAGAACAGAAAATGTGTCTTGTTGCTGCTTTTTTCTCAGTATCTAAGATGGTGAAAAGTGAAAGTGTTAGTCACTCAGTCATGTCTGACTTTTTGCAATCCCATGAACTGATCTAAGATAGTACTTCATACTAAAAGATACTTATTAAATGAATGAACCCCCACCCCACCTCCGTGACTCAACAAAGATTTCTTTGCCTCAGTTACCTCAGAACTACTGGATCTGAAGCAATGAGGCTGGAAGGAATAAGGAATTTCTCAGTAATAACCAGTAAGCACCAAATCATAAAAGAAGACAAGAGCCTGCTCCAGTTCTTTGGCACAGCACAGAACCCAGATACTTTAACACTAGAAAAATTAAGCCCAAATCATGAATCAGACTGAATTTCTTCTGGCTGGCAAAGCAGAACAAGGACTTAAATTCTGATTTTTCAGATTAAGAGGAAACACATATTCATTTTTCTTCTCAGTTGAGGATTCATGCTAACGTTCCTAACTTCTTTTATATTGAGTGCTTCAATTGTGTTAGGCACTGTCCCATATATTATTCCATTTACTGTTGTAGTCACCTTATGATTCTGGTACATAGGGGTTGGAGACTCAGGTTTTGGTCTCAGACAGACCTAATTTCAAATACTGCCTCTTCCATTTATCAGTGTTTGACCTAAGGAAAGATTTGGGTTCCCCAGGTGATGCAGTGGTAAAGAATGTGAGACCTGCCAGTGCAGGAGACATAAAAGATGCGGATTGTATCCCTGCATCAGGAAGATCCCCTGGGGGAGGAAATGGCAATCCACTCCAGTATTCATGTCTGGAGAATCCCATGAACAGAACAGAGGAACTTGGTGGGCTGCAGTCCATAGGGCCACAAAGAATCAGATCCAACTTAGACACACACACAAGGGAAGATTTATAGTAGCCATAATGACCAGCTTCCTAATTTTCAAAATATGAATATTGCTACTATCTATATCAGTGACATATTACTGATGAAGGTGAAATAAGATGTCACATAGTAAATTTCAAAATATATTAGCTAAAGTTATCAAATATGTATATACAGAGAAAAAATATATATAGAGAGAAAAGAATTTACTAAGGATATAGAGGTAGTAAGTATACAGAAAAATTAAGCACAAGCTTTTTGGTCTGACAGCTAGTTCTCTTTCCATAGTCATTAAAAATAACTCCAGTTTAACAGTTGCCATCTTTTAAGATATCTAAACACTGCCAGTATTTGATATTTCTAACTTTCTGAATTTTTAAGGATCCTATTATTTTATCATCTTTCCAAATATAACCACTCAGATAAATTTAATCACAGATTAAATTTTTAAAGTCCTGCCTCATCCAAATGTTGAATATTTTCATTCTGCTGCTTTTTCTAATTGCTGTAGGAGGTAAAATAAAATTATTGTGAATAGATTTTCTGGAAATTAATCCTCGAGAGAGGACCTGTTCAACAATGTTTTTCATGGTCAATATATGCTGTCGTACTTCATTTTTCCATGAAGCAATCACCACATTGGTTTCTGGCTCACCTTACCCTTCCCAAATCAGATTTCAAAAAAGATTAAACTGAAATGATCTGTTTTGAACATTTTATTTCAACACCCAAGTAGGCTGATGTTTCTTAATAGATTAGGTAGAAGTTTTAATGTATCTTCATAAAAGAGATTGCCTTCAAGTTAACTACACTTTCAGAATACTTCTTAGGCTTTTTAACAATCCTCATAGTTTATCTAGTGAAACAGCTGGCTAAGAGTTGCAAACCTGTTTGCTAAGAAAATGATCAAATCCACTAAAGTATTTAATAGCAAGTAGTTGGTTCCTATGAACCACATTCAAGCATTCTTGAGAGTTCTCAAGAATTTAAAGTACCTTAAAATGTGCATGCTTACCTGAACTAGCATGGTGCCCATTACAAGTTTCTTTCAATACACAAATGATTCCACAAGGGATCCTAGCAGGCAGTATGGAATCAGAGGTCATATTCCAAATGTCATATGTCAATATTTAGATAAAGGGAGTCTATGTTCCCAGTAACATTTTTACACATAAATTATTAAGTTCTACTCTAAACCACAGGAAATGTATCAAATGTTAACTAGATAACCTCCTTTCAGATCCTATTTGCCCATCAGAGTCTCTAAGCTTTCTCTTCAAATCCTTAAAATATGATAATTCAGTCTCCCCTGATTCTCTTTTAATTTTCTGCATGCATCTTGAGGTCTATCAGATTTTTCTTGTTTATTTGCTTGGTCCCCCTTCACCTGAAATTAAACTCCATGAAAAAGCAGGAAATCTGTATGTTTTACAATTGCTTTTTGTGTCACACTTAAAACACTGCTTGATACTTAGAGGGTGCTTAATAAATGTTAAATGCATGAACCTGTAAGTATGATAATCTGACTCTCCTTAAATGTCTGTTGCATAGGTTAGCTGCTCTAGTAAATCATTAACATAGAGATTGTGCCTACTTTGGTAATAATTGACTTTCAAAATAAGTTATTTTGCTGAAAATAAACCTGCTGTTAAAAGATAAACTGAGGCATATTAAAAATTTAAGAGATCATTGCGTGTATAGTCATTTTGATTGGCAGTGCAAAGCCAGAAGCAGTTAGGAGTGCTCCATCTATTAACATAAGAGCGAGGGTAGAGATGTACACAGTACAGAAGCAAAGAAATGAAATTATTTGATTGGCTATAATCACAAGTATTTGGCTACTTGTGACTTGGTTTCCATAGCATCTTGATTTCATAATCTTGAGCTATTTACAGACCTAGATTTTGGCTTGCTTATTTAGGCCATCGTGACATTAGAGCCACATTAGTCCAATGGCCTCTTTGTTTAATTAATTTAACACTGTCATTAAAAATAAATTATAATAGCAATCTTTTCTATGTGGAATGTAGGAATATGAGCTAGACAGTTTCAGAGTCACAATAAAAATATTTTTCTGAAAGGAATTTCAATAATGGTGTTTTTATAAGTTAAACTACTGATATTCAATTTAGGTATCTCAGATTAAATTTTCTCAGGGTGAAATGAAGTCTAGATATGCAAAGACTTTTAGGCAGTGTAAAGGGTTTAGGTTTTCTGCCTGCATTTGAAGAATCTTGCATAGGAAAAAAAAAAACAGTACGCTTTTGCATTTTTTAAATAAGTCCATCATGGATTCACCATGATTGAAGAAGGAAGAGTAAGTATATAAGAGCCTAGATTGAAAATTTAATGATGAAGCAAAAGTGAGAGATGATGGCAGGTTTGTTCTGCTTCTGTGCTTACCAAGCCTGCCAGATTTTGATTTGCCTGCTGATGTAATGAAGACATTCAAGAAATGTTTGTATAAGAATGCTACTGTCTTTAAAATGTCTCTTTTCTTTTTAAATTAATATGTTCAAATTCTGATTTATTCATCAGTTTGACTAATCTAATTACTGTGACTCTACCTGTGTTGAAAATTAAAATTCATGTTTATAGGATTGTAAAACTGATGATCACATCCTGGACATTGAAAAATTCACCAGGGTAACTGTGAACTTCCAGATGTTCAAGCTGGTTTTAGAATAGGCAGGGGAACCAGAGATCAAACTGCCAACACCCGCTGGATCATGGAAAAAGCAAGAGAGTTCCAGAAAAACATCTATTTCTGCTTTATTGACTATGCCAAAGCCTTTGACTGTGTGGATCACAATAAACTGGAAAATTCTGAAAGAGACAGGAATACAAGACCACCTGACCTGCCTCTTGAGAAATCTGTATGCAGGTCAGGAAGCAACAGTTAGAACTGGACATGGAACAACAGACTGGTTCCAAATTGGAAAAGGAGTATGTCAAGGCTGTATACTGTCACCCCGCTTATTTAACTTATATGCAGAGTACATCATGAGAAATGCTGGGCTGGATGAAGCACAAGCTGGAATCATGATTGCCAGGAGAAATATCAATAACCTCAGATATGCAGATGACACCACCCTTATGGCAGAAAGTAAAGAACTAACGATCTTGCCTCTTGATGAAAGTGAAAGAGGAGAGTGAAAAAGTTGGCTTAAAGCTCAACATTCAGAAAACTAAGATCATGCTTTCTGGCCCCTTCACTTCAAGGCAAATAGATGTGTGAAAACAGTGGCAGACTTCATTCTTTTGGGCTCCAAAATCACTGCAGATGGTGATTGCAGCCATGAAATTAAAAGATGCTTACTCCTTGGAAGGAAAGTTATGACCAACCTAGACAGCATATTAAAAAGCAGAGACATTACTTTGCCAACAAATGTCCATCTAGTTAAGGCTATGGTTTTTCCAGTAGTCATGTATGGATGTGAGAAAGCTGAGAGTCGAAGAATTGATGCTTTTGAACTGTGGTGTTGGAGAAGACTCTTGAGAGTCCCTTGGACTGCAAGGAAATCCAACCAGTCCACTCTAAAGGAAATCAGTCTTGAATATTTGTTGGAAGGACTCATGCTGAAGCTGAAACCCCAATACTTTGACCACCTGATGTGAAGAGCTGACTCAGGAAAAAACCCTGATGCTGGGAAAGATTGAAGGTGGGAGGAGAAGGGGATGACAGAGGATGAGATGGTTGGATGGCATCACCAACTCAATGGACATGAGTTGTAGTAAACTCCAGTAGTTGGTGATGGACAGGGAGGCCTAACATGCTTCAGTCCATGGGGTCACAAAGAGTCGGACATGACTGAACAACTAAACTGAACTGAACTGAATGAGAATGGAACCTTATGAAGACTTGTGGGACATCCCAAGCTCCATAAGTGTGTGAGCCAATTCCTTATGATAAATTATATATATATACATATATATATATATGTATATATGTGTGTGTGTGTGTGTGTGTGTGTTCCATCACTCAGTTGTGTCCAACTCTTGGTGACCCCAGGAACTATGGGCCACCAAGTTCCTCTGTCCATGGGATTCTCCAGACAAGAATACTAGAGTGGGTTGTCATTTCATACAAACACACACACACACATACGTATATGTATGTAATCCCCTATTGGTTCTATTTCTCTGGAGAACCCTGATTAATACACCATTTTACATTTGGATATTTGGATATGTGTGCACCAGGACCCAGGATAAAGGAGCAGTGACCCCACAAGAGACTGACCCAGACTTGCCCATGAGTGTCTAGGAGTCTCTGGTGGAGGCGTGGGTCGGTGGTGGCCTTCTGCAGGGCTAGGGACACAGTGTAGCAGTGTGTGCATGGGACCTTTTGAAGGAGGTCACCATTATCTTCATTACCTCCACCAGAGTTTGGCCTTAGGTCAAATAACAGGGAGGGAACACAGCCCTGTGCATCAACAGAAAATTATATTAAAGATTTACTGAGAATGGCCCCACCCATCAGAACAAGACCCAGTTTCCCCCTCAGTCAGTCTCTTCCATCAGGAAGCTCCCATAAGCCACTTATTCTTCTCCATCAGAGGGCAGGTAGACTAAAAGCCACACTCACAGAAAACTAACCAATCTGATCACATGGACCACAGCCTTGTCTAACTCAGTGAAACTATGAGCCATGCCATGTAGGGACACCCAAGACAGGCAGGTCATGGTGGAGAGTTCTGTCAAAATGTGGTCTACTGGAGAAGGGCATGGCAAACCACTTTAGTATTCTTGCCTTGAGATCCCCATGAACAGTATGAAAATGCAAAAAGATAGGACAAAGAATTATGAACCCCCCAGGTCGGTAGGTGCCCAATATGCTACTAGAGATCAGTGGAGAAATAACTCCAGAAAGAATGAAGAGATGGAACCAAAGCAAAAACAAAACGCATTTGTGGATGTGACTGGTGATGGAAGTAATGTCCAATGCTATAAAGAGCAATATTGCATAAGAACCTGGAATGTTATGTCCATGAATCAAAGAAAAATGGAAGTGGTCAAATAGGAGATGGCAAGAGTGAATATTGACATTTTAGGAATCAGCTAACTAAAATGGACTGGAATGGTGAATTTAACTCAGATGACCATTATATCTACTACTGTGGGCAAGAATCCCTTAGAAGAAATGGAGTAGCCATCATAGTCAACAAAAGAGTATGAAATGCAGTACTTGGATCCAATCTCAAAAACAACAGAATGATCTCACTTCATTTCCAAGGCAAAATATCAATATCACAGTAATCCAAGTCTATGCGCTGACCAATAATGCTGAAGAAGCTGAAGTTGAATGGTTATATGAAGACCTACAAGACTTTTTAGAACTAATACCCAAAAAACATGTCCTTTTCGTTATAGGGGACTGGAATGAAAAAGTATGAAGTCAAGAAACACCTGGAGTAACAGGCAAATTTGGCCTTGGAGTACAGAATGAAGCAGAGCAAAGGCTAATAGAGATTTGCCAAGATAATGCACTGGTCATAGCAAACACTCTCTTTTTTTTTTAATTTAATTTTATTTTTAAACTTTACAATATTGTATTAGTTTTGCCAAATATCGAAATGAATCCAGCACAGGTATACCTGTGTTCCCCCAGAGGGAGGGTATAGGGAGGTAGGAGGGAGGAGGGTTCAGGATGGGGAACACAGCAAACACTCTCTTCCAACAACACAAGAGAAGACTCCACACATGGACATCACCAGATGGTCAATACTGAAATCACCCTGATTGTATTCTTTGCAGCCAAAGATGGAAAAGCCTTATACAGTCAGCAAACACAAGACTGGGAGCTTACTGTGGCTCAGAACATTAACTCCTGATTGCCAAATTCAGACTTAAATGGAAGAAAGTAGGGAAAAGCACTAGACTATTCAGGTATGACCTAAATCAAATCCCTTACAATTATACACTGAAAGTGGGAAATAGATTCAAGAGATTAGATCTGATAGAGTGCCTGAAGAACTATGGAAGGTGGTTTATGACATTGTATAGGAGGCAAGGATCAAGACCATCCCCAAGAAAAAGAAATGCAAAAAGACAAAATGGTTGTCTAGGGGGCATTACAGATATCTATGAAAAGAAGAGAAGTGAAAAGCAAAGGAGAAAAGGAAAGACATACCCATTTGAATGCAGAGTTCCAAAGAACAGCAAGGAGAGATAAGAAAGCCTTCTTCAGTGATCAATGCAAAGTAATAGAGAAAAACAACAGAATGGGAAAGACTAGAGATCTCTTCAAGAAAGTTAGAGATACCAAGGGAACATTTCATGCAAAGATGGGCACAATAAAAGACAGAAATGGTATGGACCTAATAGAAGCAGAAGATATTTAAGCAGAGGTGGCAAGAATACATAGAACTGTACAAAAAAACATCTTCATGACCCAGATAATCACTCTGTGATCATTCACCTAGAGCCAGATATCCTGAAATGCGAAGTTGACTGGGCCTTTGGAAGAATCACTATGAACAAAGCTAGTGGAGGTGATTGAATTCCAGCTGAGCTATTTCAAATCCTAAAAGATGATGCTGTGAAAGTGCTGCACTCAATATGCCAGCAAATTTGGAAAACTCAGCAGTGGCCACAGGACTGGAAAAGGTCAGTTTTCATTTCAATCCCAAATAAAGCAATGCCAAAGAATGCTCAAACTACCACACAATTCCACTCATCATCCCTGGGTCAGGAAGATCCCCTGGAGAAGGAAATGGCAACCCACCCCAGTATTCTTGCCTGGAAAATCCTATGGACAGAGGAGCCTGGTAGGTTACAATCCACAGGGTCACAAAGAGTCGGACACAACTGAGCAACTTCACTCACTCACTCAGTCACACACTAGCAAAGTAATGCTCAAAATTATCCAAGCCAGACTTCACCAGTATGTGAACCATGAAATTCCAGATGTTCAAGCTGGTTTTAGAAAAGGCAGAGGAACCAGAGATCAAATTGCCAACATCCCTTGGATCATTGAAAAAGCAAGAGAGTTCCAGAAAAACATCTACTTCTGCCTTATTGGCTACATCAATGCCTTTGACTGTGTGGATTACAATAAACTGTGGAAAATTCTGAAAGTGATGGGAATACCATGTCATCTGACCTGCCTCCTTAGAAATCTGTATGCAGGTCAAGAAGCAACAGTTAGAACTGGACATAGAATAGCAGACTGGTTCCAAACCGGGAAAGCAGTACATCAAGGTTGTATATTATCACCCTGCTTATTTAACTTATATGCAGAGTACATCATGAGAAACGCTGGGCCGGACAAAGCACAAGCTGGAATCAAGATTGCTGGTAGAAATATCAATAACCTCAGATATGCACATAACACCACCTTTATGGCAGAAAATGAAGAAGAACTAAAGAGCCTCTTGATGAAAGTGAAAGCGGAGAGTGAAAAAGTTGGCTTAAAGCTCAACATTCAGAAAACTAAGATTGTGCTATCCAGTCCCATCAGTTCAGTTCAGTTCAGTCGCTCAGTCATGTCCGACTCTTTGCAACCCCATGAATCACAGCACGCCAGGCCTCTCTGTCCATCACCAACTCCCGGAGTTCACTCAGACTCACGTCCATCGACATCCAGCCATCTCATCCTCTGTCATCCCCTTCTCCTCCTGCCCTCAATCCCTCCCAGCATCAGAGTCTTTTCCAATGAGTCAAGTCTTCTCATGAGGTGGCCAAAGTACTGGAGTTTCAGCTTTAGCATCATTCCTTCCAAAGAAATCCCAGGGCTGATCTTCAGAATGGACTTGTTGGATCTCCAAGGGACTCTCAGTCTTCTCCAGCACCACAGTTCAAAAGCATCAATTCTTCGGCGCTCAGCTTTCTTCACAGTCCAACTCTCACATCCATACATGACCACTGGAAAAACCATAGCCTTGACTAGACAGACCTTTGTTGGCAAAGTAATGTCTCTGCTTTTGAATATGCTATCTAGGTTGGTCATAACTTTTCTTCCAAGGAGTAAGTGTCTTTTAATTTCATGGCTGTAGTCACCATCTGCAGTCCCATCACTTCATGGCAAATAGGTGGGAAACAATGGAAACAGTGATAGACTTCATTCTTTTGCGCTCCAAAATCACTTCAGATGGTGACTGTAGCCATGAAATTAAAAGTGTTTGCTCCTTGGGAAAAAAGTTATGACCAAACTAGACAGCATATTGAAAAGCAGAGACATTACTTGCCAACAAAGGTCCATATAGTCAAAGCTATGGTTTTTCCAGTAGTCATGTATGGATGTGAGAGTTGGACTGTAAAGAAAGCTGAGCGCTGAAAAATTGGTGCTTTTGAACCATGGTGTTGGAGAAGACTTTTGAGAGTCCCTTGGACAGCTACAATATCCAACCAGTCCATCCTAAAGGAGATCATTCCTGAATACTCATTGGAAGGACCGATTTTGAAGCTGAAACTCCAACACTTTGGCCACCTGATGTGAAAAACTACTTATTTGAAAAGACCCTGCCGGGAAAGATTGAAGGCAGGAGGAGAAGAGGATGAGATGGTTGGATGGCATCACTGACTCAGTGCACATGATTTTGAGTAAACTCTGGCAGTTGATGATGGATGGGGTGGCCTAACACGCTGCAGTCCGTGGGATCACAAAGAGTTGAACATGACTAAACTGAACTGAACATTTGGATATTATAAAGAGTGCTGCTCTGAACATTCCTATGTATGTCTGTGATCAGAAGCTTCCCCACATTCTTGGTGTAGAATCTCTAGGAGTGAATTTCTGAGTAAAAGAGTATGAATATGTTCAGTTTCATTATGCAGGTTTAAACCCTCTTCAATCCATTTACACACTTATCGCTAGTGAATGTGAATTCCCATTGCTGCACATCCTTGCTAACACAAGGCATTGTCATTTTATTGAAGTATTTCTGATTACACTGTGGTAGGATCCAGATCTTAGAGGTTTTAATTTTCATTTCTTATGGACCTTCTTTTGTTCTTTACACAGTGTTCATTGCTTCTTCATTCCTTTGCAGATAGAGATAATCCTTCCCCCCAGCTTTATTTTAAGGCTTTCTCTCAGGGTTAGAAGTGCTTTCACAGATACTTTACCAATGAATTTCTTTCACTTTCACTTTTCATTCCTCTTGTGATACCATCCCTTAATTGGATACTGACTTTAAGCCTTTCTCACTTTTCATTTTCACACACTGGAGAAGGAAATGGCAACCCACTCCAGTGTTCTTGCCTGGAGAATCCCAGGGACGGGGGAGCCTGGTGGGCTGCCGTCTCTGGGGTCGCACAGATTCGGACACGACTGAAGCGACTTAGCAGCAGCAGTGATTAATCAATATACACCATGGAGAGAAAACATACTTCAATGCTTAGGGTGGACCCTCCCCTGGAATTCCTGTTAACAGCTTCTTTGAATGGATCTCTCTTCATTTAAGACATGTCCTCTTTCATCAGGGCAATAAGGAAGACCAGGAAGTAATCTTCATAATTAAATACACAGAACTCATGAAATTCCCTCCGCAGCTCCACTGGTTCCAGCCTAGTATATCTGTTTCTTTAGAAACGTGTAGCTAGTACTTCTTACACAATGATTACCTTATTTCAGCTTATTACTTTCTACTGTTTCAGTGGTGTGGTTTTTTAAAGTGTATCATTTAACATTGAAAATGGTATTATTTAACTATTTAACCTGCTTTATTTTTATCCAAAGCACTTATTGCTATCATACTATATACTATTTATTTTGATTATTGTAAACATCATTTGTAGAGTATAAGCATATGGAGAGAGTTTTCCATCTGTTTTTCCTACTGATATATCAAAAGCATTTACAGTTGCAGTAATAATATTTACTGTAATAATAACAAAATGAACACTTTAAAACAAATGATCTGATTGTTCAAAAAATCTAAGCTGGAGTTCTAGAATGTAGGGCTAGGATAGAATAGACTGGTACAGATGTAGGCTGTATCACCTGGAGGCAGAAATCACCTAAAAGACAGCTTTTAGGAATGAAGCTAAAGTGAAGATGTCAGATTAACTATAAATCTGAGAGGCCAGGCAAAGAATTGTGCTTTCATTCTCTCAGATCACTTGTTTTGAGAGAAGACAATCTCCCTGTTGTGAGGTCATGCAAAAATTCCCAAGGAGAGGTTCATGTGGTGAGGAACTTAAATCTCCTACCAACAGCCACATGAATGAGCCACCTTGGAAGCAGATCCTCCAGACACAAATAACACCCCTGGTCAATATCTCAACTGAAATTTCATGACAGACCCTGAGCTGAAACTACCCAGCTAAGCAGTGCCTGTATTCCTAACTCACAAAAATGGGAGAAAATAAATACGAATTGCTTTAAGCTACTAAATTTGGGGATAGTTTGTTATGCAGTAATGAATATCTATTTAACCTGCTTTATTTTTATCCAAAGCACCTATTGCTATCATACTATGTATTATTCATTTTGATTATTATAAACTTATCATTTGTAGAGTATAAGCATATGGAGAGAGAATTCCATCTGTTTTTCCTGCTGATATATCATCAGCACTTACAATTACAGTAATACTATTTATAGTAATAATAACATAATGGACATTTATTTGATAAACAATATGTCCACGAAGCATCTAAGTAGTAATTTCAAGTATGCAATTGGATACACAAATCCAGAGTTACTGGAGGAAGCTGTGGCCTGGGTAAAGATTTGGGAGTCATAAGCACACTGAGAAATGTTCTTGAAAATGAATGATGCCACCTGGCACTATAGTTACAAAAAAAAGAGTGTTGCAGGTCACACTTCTATAGTACTCCAACAATTAGCAAAAAAAAGATGGCAAAAGTACTGAAAAAGAGCAGACAATGGTAAAGGGAGAAAATGATCAATTATCAGAAAGTGACAACAAAGAATAAAAAGAAAACAGTATTTATAGAATGCCTACTATTTACCAATCTGGGCACTTTAAATACTTTGCCACATCCAGTTTTCAAAATAACTCTGTGCATGCTGTTGCTCAGTCGTGTCCAACGCTTTGAGACCCATGGACTGTAGCCCACCAGGCTCCTCTGTCCATGAGATTTCCCAGGCAAGAATACTGGAATGGGTTGCCATGCCCTCCTCCAGGGGATCTTCCCGACACAGGGATCGAACCCACATCTCTTGCATCTCCTGCATTAGCAGGCGGCTTCTTTACCACTAGCACCAATAGGTAGGTTTTATTACTCACAATTTGTAGGAGAAAACCACTTAGAGGCTAAGTACTTGCCCTTGGTCACATTTCCAAGAAGTGGTGGGACTAAGAGTTGAATCTAGATCAGAATATCATGTCTTTCCACTAAGTCATTCCTGAGATAGGTGCTTAATATCTATGTATTCTGAATATGTGATGTTGCTTTGTTATCCTTGAACAATCATATTGATTTTTTTTTCATTTACTATGATACAATCACATATAGAAAAGTACCAGGCAGCAAAATGTGAAATGTTATACCTCAAGAAATATCAGATTTCCCAGAGAAACACATTGAAGACAGTAGATACTTGACTTTCTCACTTACCTTGGCACATTCTGTGACTTAACCTGCATGCTGGAGTTCACCTGAGTAAACATCATAAATTTTATTTGGTGAAGGAGGAAGCCCTAGTCATAAGTAATGATTATATCGCACTAAAAGTGTAGTCAAGCATGATGTTTCTTGGATGACTAGCAACTGAAATTATTAATCATTTAATTGATGAATTCACTTCAGAGAAACTTGTGAACAGAGCTCACGCAAATATTGTCCTGAAGGTTTCAATTCATTTTCTCTAATAGAAGAAAAGCAAACCATTATTTGTCATCATAATAAAAACATATCATATTCCAAGATGTCAGTAACAGCAAGGTAGACTTTTAATATAAAATGCTGTGATATTATCAACAAAGCAATTTTCAACCACGCATACTGCAAATGCCCGTGCATGAGTGATTTTAAAGTGGATTACAGAATGACTAAATATGTTAGAAATATCTCTGCAGCATCCTCAAAATTCATATGCTTATCCCTGAAGCCATTCTTGAGCTCATCTACATGCCCTAATCCAATTTCCCAAGGCACTCAGATATGCCTCTATTTTGAAAACACTACATATATGCATAGTACATATGTAAAATGGGAGAAAGCATTAAATATTGTAGTTTTTTAAGTCTCTGCTTAAAATATATATAATACTTATTGTAAATATATAGGTGCTTTACATATACATATTTATGTGCATAATGTTAAAGTCCTACATTATATTTCTGACCTAATTTATTTCTGAAAGAGCCTCCTAATGAGTTTCTAGTCATATTGCCCTCAAATGTACCAAGTGCAGGGCTGCCAAAATTTGTTTTCATAAATGCAAATATGCCCATTCCACTCTGTCTACTCAAAACCCTTCAACACTTGCCTTTTGACTCCAGGATAAAATTCAAGTCTCTGATGTGGCATAAACCCTTCATTACGCATCCCCTGCTTTGTGTTCCAGCTGTATCTCTCATTACTTCACTCTACCTTGAACTTTATGCTTCAACAGTTTCACACTGCTAACAATTTTCTACTCAAACAACCCTGTGCATTTACTCATGCTTCTTTCTCTACCTCAAGCAACTTCTAATTATCTTCCCTGAGCTGACATTTGCTTACCCTTTAACATTCAACTCAGGCTTCACGGCATCCTGGAATCCTTCCTGAGCTCTCCAGACCTGGTTGCAGCCAAATACAGTTTGCACATTCTCCCCACTTTATTTTAGTGCTGTTGTAACTATTTATTTAGGCATTTGTATCCCTTACTAGAAATTGACCTCCCAGAGCTCATGATAATTTTTTTTTCTCTATATCCCCTGCCTAGTGTTAGAAGTTTGAGATATAGTTTTGGTGCTGGAATACAAATACTTACTATCCCTCCCTTTAGAAGTTTCTGCCAATAGAGCCAAATATAAAAGTAGTAGTACCATGATAGGTAATGAGGAATAAGCTTTGTTAGTGTAAGGTAATTTTTTTAAAAAATATAAATTTATTTATTTTAATTGGAGGTTAATTACTTTACAATATTGTATTGGTTTTGCCATACATCAACATGAATCTGCCACAGGTATACACATGTTCCCCATTCCAAATCCCCCTGTCACCTCCCTCTCCGTACCATCCCTCTGGGTCGTCCCAGTGCACCAGCCCCAAGCAACCAGTATCATGCATCGAACTTGGACTGGCGATTTCTTTCATATATGATATTATACATGTTTCAATGCCATTCTCCCAAATCTTCCCACCCTCTCCCTCTCCCACAGAGTCCAAAAGACTCTTCTATACATCTGTGTCTCTTTTGCTGTCTCGCATACAGGGTTATTGTTACTATCTTTCTAAATTCCATATATATGCGTTAGTATACTGTATTGGTGTTTTTCTTTCTGGCTTACTTCACTCTGTATAATAGGCTCCAGTTTCATCCACCTCATTAGGACTGATTCAAATGTATTCTTTTTAATGGCTGAGTAATACTCCATTGTGCATATGTACCACAGCTTTCTTATCCATTCATCTGCTGATGGACATCTAGGTTGCTTCCATGTCCTGGCTATTATAAGCAGTGCTGCAATGAGCATTGGGGTACATGTGTCTCTTTCAATTCTGGTTTCCATGGTGTGTATGCCCAGCAGTGGGATTGCTGGGTCATAAGGCAGTTCTATTTCCAGTTTTTTAAGGAATCTCCACACTGTTCTCCATAGTGGCTGTACTAGTTTTTTTTTTTTATTCTTCCAGGTACAAGTATCTTCTGATAAACGCTGTTGATGTGAAAGGATTTATTAAGCCTTGAAGAACATATGGCAGGCACTCCCTTTGCTCAGTTTCTCTGAACCTGCGTCATTGCTGACTTTCTTGTCTCTGTGGATGAGGGTGGAACCTACTTTATCTACTTAGCCACTGTCAGAACACAGGGAACCACATGAAAGCTGGGTCTGCTGAAGTAAGCCTTGCCAGGTACTCTAGCCACATAGATTCACAGACTACAAGAGAGGAAGTAGAACTTGAGACCCTATATTTTGCATATAGTTAACCCCTCCCTCCAGTTGAAGGAGTCTCAGTGAATGTCTCAGGCTATGAACAGTCTAGTAATTCTTGTCCCTTGCAAAGGCGCTAGAAAGATGGTTAGACAAAGTGATGACATATATTCTTTCTTGCTTCTTCTTCTATAATTCCTTATTTTTATGCTCCCTACTAATAATACATCATTATATTTGTGTAACAATTTGCAATATTCAAGATTTCACATTATATCATATGCTCTGCCGTGCCATGCTAAGTTGCTTCAGTCGTGTCCCACTCTTTGCGACCCTATGGACCATAGCCCGCCAGCATCCTCTGTCCATGGGATTCTCCCAGCAAGAATGCTGGAGTGGGTTGCTGTGTCCTCCTCCAGGGGATCTTCCCAATCCAGGGATTGAATCCATGTCTCTTAAGTCTCTTGCATTGGCAGGTGGGTTCTTACCACTAGTACCACCTGGGAAGCCCCATTATATCATATAATCTTCAACAAAACTCAGTTGAATTTTGTTGAAGACATTAAGCATTAATATCTCCTTTTACAGGTAATAAATTTGAGGATGATAAATGTAAAATAATTAACCCTGGTTGTATAGAGCTAATGAGTTGCAGAACCGGGAATGTTCCCAGGTCTTCTGAATGTGAAACTGTATTTTCAACCTGTTAATTTGCAACAAAGCATACTTGCAATGACTGTCACAGGTGGTGCTCAACTCTGGTCACAGTAGGTTAAACATAGAGTGTTTAAACATACAGTGTTCCCAAATTTCAGATGGCCATCCCTGGTGCCATTTTTGAGCCTCTCCAGATAACTGGTTCTAGGGGCCTGAGGAACTTTATGCCTCTGTTTTGAAAGCTCCTCATATGCATAGTACACATATGGAAGAAAAAAGAATGTAAATGAAAGAAGTCGTCTCTTGAGGCTCTTTATTTATGAACGCATTTAAGTCAAGAATCCCATGTGTAGCCTAATCATTTCAACATAGAAGTCAGACAAGTTCCTGTCAGTCTGTAAGTCTAAAAGTTTGGATCTAAAATGTTATTTACAGGAAAGGCTGAGAATTCCTTTAATAATAATCTCACAAGAGGGATATCTCAGTTTCCTAAGGACTAAAATTTCACTAGGGAATTTCCCCCTGAGAAAAGAGAAAGTGCAAACAGGTTTGGAGTTGAAGGAGAAGAAGGCTTGTCCGCTTTGGCTGAGCTTGGAATTTGGCTTCAGGAGAGAAGGAAAAGTAGGACTTGGGACTTCCTTCGTGTTGTTAATTCTAGGCCACCAGGACGTAAAAGAAGTCAGAAACACAGAGCAGAGACTGTCATGAACAAAAGCTCTAGCTGAAGTGAGAAACTTCCCACACCAGTGGTATTACAGGGAACTGAGTTAGCAAACCTGATGGTGGACATTAAGGACCTTCTTCATTTGATAAGAACCCCCTCAAAATTCAAGAGTGAACAGCTTAGACAGTCAGTGAAATGTGTAATGATCATTTGATATATTTTCACCAAAATGAGTAGAATATATTTTTAACTGTCATTTAAAAGGAGTTGTTACATGTACTGGGAAATATGTTTTGTGGAACGTCTAATTCTATGATATACTGTAGACATAAGTAAAAGAACAATAAGAAAAGATCTTTGATATCCTCCACCTCAGGTTTTTGACATTCAGATCTGCATGGTCCTCATTTTGACATAAAAGTATGTTTAAGCTCTTGGGAAGCAGGTAGGCCCACTGAAAAAATCATCAGCTGACAGTCTCCTAACCTAATTACAAGACTGTGTCTCCCCTGGAAGTCTGTGTCTGTCATCAAATATTCACCCCCCTTTTTTTGCCAAGGTGTGCTTTCTGCTTTTTTTTCAACCTATTGATAGAGATGTTTAATAATTTATAGCAAAAAAATCTTTAAAATCATAAATTTATATAAAACAAATGGAAAGCATTAGAGATAAGAATTAAAATTTACATTAAATCGACAAACTAGGAATTAGAGATGCTAGAAGAACCAACCAAATAGTCATGTGTTTTGTTTTGTTTTGTTTTGTTTTCTATAGGATAAACTATCACCTGCCTATCAGGGAAAAATAAGTCAGTTGAAAAAAGTATAAAATTTGTGAGTCATGGGAATGTAGGGGAAAGAAAGGGAGTTGATGGAAGTTTGACAGGGTTATACAGAAATCTTGTATTTAAATTTAAATATTGTATTAATGCTATATAGACTTTTCTACAGCTCCAAAATTCTTTGCTAAAAAGATATGTGACAGGATTGCATCCCATAGTAATCTTATGGATCTGTTTTCTCCTGTTCTTTCCTAATGGATCATTGAATGACATTCTTTCTCCTCCAGCATACTCCAAAACAAAAATAAATGTTCAAAACTCACAGGCTTACATGGAGGGTTGTCTTTTCCCCCACAGAAACTATATAAGGTTAGGCCTCACAGACAGCAGAGAGGAGGAAAAAATGTAATTTAAACAGGGAGAAGAGATTCATTAAAAAAAAAAAAATGAGGGGAAATGAGTGGGAAGAAGAAGAAATGTCTATAGCAGAGTTTGCTAAGTAGGGTTCTCTGGAATCCTAGGATTCTGCAAGATGTCAGTAGGGGTTCCTTGAAAGTCTGTGATCAAAGGATTTCATTTTTACAGGACTTTTTACATTGAATAGACTCTAACAGGTCTGTGATAATACTTTGAGACTCTGGATATCAATGTCAACTCAGACCCTGCATCTGATAACCTTCAAAATGTCTGTATATCACTACATCTTTGCAATCAGTCACCTGAGTAAATGGCCCTAAGTATCTTTGGGGAGAACATTATAGTCTATACCTGCCATGGTTTTGCATGGTTCTTTCTCCTGGCGTTTTTACTGCCCATTCAATTATAATGTTCTGAGTCTGAAAACTGAATCATGTTGAGAATCTTTGCAAAGAATGTGACTTGCAATAAGGAGGCCCACCTACAATCTTGCAAATGCATATTTATTTTCTTTTGTTTATGTGTGTGTGTGTGTATATATATATATATATATATATATATATATATATATGTATGTATTAAGCAACACATGTGTTGACTGCTAACCTATATTATCACTATACTGCTACTGCTGCTAAGTCACTTCAGTCGTGTCCAACTCTGTGCGACCCCATAGATGGCAGCCCACTAGGCTCCTCTGTCCCTGGGATTCTCCAGGCAAGAATACTGGAGTGGGTTGCCATTTCCTTCTCCAATATTATCACTATAGATACTGTATTCTATTAATCATCCTCCTCCAAATAGGAAAAGGAGTATGTCAAGGCTATATATTGTCACCTTGTTTATTTAACTTTCATGTGGAGTACATCATGAGAAACAATGGGCTGGAAGAAGCACAAGTTGGAATCAAGATTGCCAGAAGAAATATCAATAACCTCAGATATGCAGATGACACGACCCTTATGGCAGACAGTGAAGAAGACCTAAAGAGCCTCTTGATGAAAGTGAAAGAGGAGAGTGGAAAAGTTGGCTTAAAGCTCAACATTCAGGACACCAAGATCATGGTATCCGGCCCCATCACTTCATGGCAAATAGGGGGGGAAACAGTGAAAACAGTGGTTGACTTTATTTTGTGAGGCTCCAAAATCACTGCAGATGGTGACTGCAGCCATGAAATTAAAAGATGCTTACTCCTTGGAAGGAAAGTTATAACCAACATAGACAACATATTGAAAAGCAGAGACATTACTTTGCCAACAAAGGTCCATCTAGTCAAGGCTATGGTTTTTCCAGTAGTCAAGTATGGATGTGAGAGTCGGACTGTAAAGAAAGCTGAGTGCCAAAGAATTGATGCTTTTGAACTGTGGTGTTGGAGAAGACTCTTGAGAGTCCCTTAAACTGCAAAGAGATCCAACCAGTCCATCCTAAAGGAGATCAGTCCTGGGTGTTCATTGGAAGGACTGATGTTGAAGCCGAAACTCCAATACTTTGATCCCCTGATGCAAAGAGCTGACTCATTTGAAAAGACCCTGATGTTGGGAAAGATTGAAGGCAGGAGGAGAAGGTGATGACAGAGGATGAGATGGCTGGATGGCATCACTGACTCAATGGAACTGAGTTTAAGTTGGTGATGGACAGGGAGGCCTGGCTTGCTGCAGTCCATGGAGTTGCAAAGAGTAGGACATGACTGAGCGATTGAACTGAACTGAATTAAACTTCCATGGCTGTTCTTTTGAATTTATCAGTTATTACAGTAATTGCAGTCTTCTTGCTGCAGCTTTGGGACCTACTCAACCCCATTATTATTAACTAGCCAAGCTTGTGACCAGTGAATAGGGATGGTGGTGCCCATCCATCCAGTGCATTCCTAAAGACCTTGGTGAAGGGTTTGTTCCCTAAAGTTTCCCACTGAAACCTCTGGTATAACTTGTAGCCTTGCATAATTTTTCTATATCAACTTGTCCACATCACTGAGCCTTTTAATCCCTTTCAGCACTATTGGTCCCACAGGCTTTCAACTGGTTTCCTAGAAAACAACTTTTCTGAAGTAATAGACAATCAGAGGGATATTTTCACTATAAAAAAAAAAATTACGTTCCATAACTTAACTGTCTTTCTGTTGCTTTGCTGCTGTTGAAAATAATCAGTATAAACCATAAATTGCGTAGATTAAAAGTGAATTACTCTAGAATTTCTTGTTGTTCAGTTGCTAAGTCATGTCCAGTTCGTTGGGCCTCCATGAACTGCAGGATGCCAGGCTTCACTATCTCTCTGAGTTTGCTCAAACTCATGTCCATTGAGTCAATGATGCCATCCAACCATCTAATCTTCTGTTGCCTCCCTCTCTTCCTATACTCAATCTTTCCCACCATCAGGGTCTTTTCCAATGAGTTGGTTCTTCACCTCAGGTGGTCAAAGTACTAGAGCTGCAGCTTCAGCATCAGTCCTTACAATGAATCAGTTCAGTTCAGTCACTCACTCATGTGCAGCTCTTTGCAACCCCATGGACTGCAGCATGCCAGGCCTTCCTGTCCATCACCCACTCCCAGAGTTTGCTAAAACTCATATCCATTGAGTTGGTGATGGCATCCAACCATCTCATCCTCTATCATCCCCTTCTCCCACCTTCAATCTTTCCCAGCATCAGGGTCTCTTCAAATGAGTCAGTATTTCACATCATTTGGCCAAAGTATTGGAGTTTCAGCTTCAGCATTAGTCCTTCCAATGAATATTTCAGACTTATTTCCTTTAGGATGGACTGGTTTGATCTCCTTGCAGTCCAAGGGACTCTCAAGAGTCTTCTCCAACACCACAGTTCAAAAGCATAAATTCCTTGGTGCTCAGATTTCTTTATAGTCCGACTCTCACATCCATACATGACTACCAGAAAAACCATAACCTTGACTAGATGGACATTTTTTTGGCAAAGTAATGTCTCTGCTTTCTAATATTCTGTCTAGATTGGTCATCACTTTTCTTCCAAGAAGCAAGCATCTTTTAATTTCATGGCTGCAGTCACCATCTGCAGTGATTTTGAAGACCATAACAATAAAGTCTGTCACTATTTCCATTATTTTCCCATATATTTGCTATGAACTGATGGGACCAGATGCCATGATCTTAGTTTTCTGAATTTTAAGTTTTAAGCCAACATTTTCACTCTCCTCTTTCACTTTCAAGAGGCTCTTTAATTCTTCTCTTTCTGCCATAAGGGTGGTGTTATCTGCATATCTGAGGTTATTGATATTTCTCCCGGCAATCTTGATCCCGGCTTGTGCTTTGTCCAGCCCAGCGTTTCTCATGATGTACTCTGCATATAAGTTAAATAAGCAGGGTGACAATATACAGCCTTGATGTATTCCTTTACCAATTTGGAACCAGTCTGTTGTTCCATGTCCAGCTCTAACTGTTGCTTCTTGACCTGCATATGGATTTCTCAAGAAGCAGGTCAGGTGGTCTGGTATTCCCATCTCTTTCAGAATTTTCCACAGTTTATTGTGATCCACACAGTCGAAGGCCTTGGCCTAGTCAATAAAGCAGAATTTTTTTTTCTGGAACTCTTTTGTTTTTTCGATGATCCAGCGGATGTTGGTAATTTGATCTGTGGTTCCTCTGCCTTTTCTAAATCCAGCTTGAACATCTGGAAGTTCATGGTTCACGTACTGTTGAAGCCTTGCTTGGAGAATTTTGAGTATTACTTTGCTAGTGTGAGATGAGTGCAATTGTGAGGTACTTTGTGCATTCTTTGGCATTGCCTTTCTTTGGGATTGGAATGAAAACGGACCTTTTCCAGTCCTGTGGCCACTGCTGAGTTTTCCAAATTTACTGGCATATTGAATGCAGCACTTTCACAGCATCATATTTTAGGATTTGAAATAGCTCAGCTGAAATTCCATCACCTCCACTAGCTTTGTTTATACTGATGCTTCCTAAGGCCCACTTGACTTCACATTCTAGGGTGTCTGGCTCTAGGTGAGTGAGCACACCATCATAGTTACCTGGGTCATGAAGATCTTTTTTGTATAGTTCTTCTGTGTATTCTTACCACCTCTTCTTAATATCTTCTGCTTTTGTTAGATCCATAACATTTCTGTCCTTTGTTTGCCCATCTTTGCATGAAATATTCCCTTGGTATCTCTAATTTTCTTGAAGAGATCTCTAGTCTTTTCCATTCTATTGTTTTCCTCTATTTCTTTGTACTGATGACTGAGGAAGGCTTTCTTATTTCTCCTTGCTATTCTTTGGAACTCTGCATTCAAGTGGGTATATCTTTCCTTTCTCCATTGCCTTTCACTTCTCTTTTCACAACTATTTGTAAGGCCTCCTCAGACAACCATTTTGCCTTTTTGCATTTCTTTTTCTTGGGGATGTTCTTGATCCCTGCCTCCTGTGCAATGTCACAAACCTCCATTCACAGTATTTCAGGCATTCTGTCTCTCAGATCTAATCCCTTGAATCTATTTCTCATTTCCACTGTATAATTGTAAGGGATTTGATTTAGGTTATACCTGAATGTTCTAGTGGTTTTCCCTACTTTCTTCACTTTATATCTGAATTTTGCAATCAGGATTTCATGATCTGAGCCACCATCAGCTCCCGGTCTTGTTTTTGCTGACTGTATAGAGCTTCTCCATCTTTGGCTGCAAAGAATATAATCCATCTGATTTCGGTGTTGACCATCTGGTGATGTCCATGTGTAGAGTCTTCCCTTATGTTGTTGGAAAAGGGTGTTTGCTATGACCAGTGTGTTCTCTTGGCAAAACTCTATTAGCTTCACAATGAATAGTCAGGGTTGATTTCCTTTAGGATTAACTGGTCTTGTCTTCTTACTGTCTAAGGAACTCTCAAAAGTCTTCTCCAGCACCACAGCTTGAAAGCATCAACTCTTCAGTGCTCAGCCTTATCCATGACCCAAATCTCACTTCTGTACGTAACTACTGGAAAAAAACCATAGCTTTGACTACATGGACTTTTGTCAGCCAAGTAATGTCTCTGCTTTGTTGTATGCTGTCTAGGTTGGTCATACCTTTTCTTCCAAGAAGCAAGCATCTTTTAATGTTGTGGCTGCAGTCACTGTTGCAGTGATTTTGGAGCACAAAAAAATAAAATCTGTCACTGTTTCTACTTTTTCTCCATTTATTTGCCTTGAAGTGATGGTACTAGATGCCATGATCTTAGTTTCTTATAAGTTGAGTTCTAAGCCAACTTTTTCACTCTCCTCTTTTACCTTCATCAAGAGGCTCTTTAGTTCCTCTTTGCTTTCTGCCCTTAGGGTGGTGTCATCTGCATAGCTGAGGTTATTGATATTTCCCCTGGCAATCTTGATTCCAACTTGTGCTTCATCCAGCCTAGCATTTCTCATGTTGTACTCACATATAAGTTAAATAAGCAAGATGACAAAATACAGCCTTGATGCATTCCTTTCCCAATTTTGAACCAGTCCATTGTTCCATGTCTGGTTCTAACTGTTGATTCCTATCCTGCATACAGGTTTCTCAGGAGGCAGATCAGGTGGTCTGGTATTCCCATCTCTTTAAGAATTTTCCACAATTTGTTGTGATACACACAGTCAAAGGCTTCCTAGTAGTCAATGAAACACAAGTAGATAGCATTTTTGCAATTCCCTTGCTTTTTCTATGATCCAGTGGAGGTTGGCAATTTGATCTCTGGTTCCTCTCCTTTTTCTACATCCAGATTTTACACCTGGAATTTCTCAGTTCACATACTGCTAAAGCCTACTCTGAAGGATTTTGAGCATAATCTTGCTAGTATGTGAAATGAGTGCAATTGTACAGTAATTTGAGCATTCTTTGGCATTGCTTTTCTTTTGGATTGAAATGAAAACTGACATTTTCTAGTCCTATGACCACTGCTGAGTTTTCCAAATTTGCTGACATATTGTGTTGCACTTTAACAGCATCATAGTTTAGGATTTGAAATAGCTCAATTGGAATTCCATCACCTCCACTGGCTTTGTTTGCAGTAATGCTAAGACCCACTTGACTTCACACTCCAGGACGTCCAGCTCTAGGTGAGTGACCACACCATTGTGGTTACCTGGTCATTAAGACCTTTTTTTGTACAGTTCTTCTGTGTATTTTGCCATCTCTTCTTAAATCTCTCCTGTTTCTGTTAGATCTTTGCTGTTTCTGTCATTTATTGTAACCATCATTGCATGAAATTTCCCCTTGGTATCTCCAGTTTTCTTAAAGAGATCTGTAGTCTTTCCCATTCTATTGTTTTACTCTATTTCTTTGCGCTTTTCAATTAAGAAGGCTTTCTTATCTCTCCTTTCTGTTCTCTGGAACTCTGCATTCAGTCGGGTATATCTTTCCCATTCTCCTTTGCCTTTTGCTTCTCTTCTTTTCTTGGCTGTTTGTAAGGCATCTTCAGACAACAACTTTGCCTTCCTGAATTTCATGTTCTTTGGATGATTTTGGTCACCACCTTCTGTACAATGTTATGAACCTCTGTCCATAGTTCTTCAGGTACTCTGTCTACCAGATATAGTCCCTTGAATCTATTTGTCACCCCCACTGTATAATCATAAGGGATTTGATTTAGGTCATACCTGAATGGCCTAGTGTTTTTCCCTATTTTCCTCAATTTGAGCCTGAATTTTGCAATAAGGAACTGATTGATGATCTAAGCCACAGTCAGTTCCAGATCTTTTTTTTTTTTTTTTTTTGCTGACTGTATAGAGCTTCTCCATCTTCAATTGTGAAGAATATAATCATTCTGATGTAACTATTTTTGTTAAGCCTCATTAATTATTATACCCCTTAAAATATTTTGTAAGTTTTGTTTTATTTTTTTTTTTTTTACCAACAAGTCCAATGGTCCAATGTGGCAATTTTTGAAGACAGAATGGAAGAGGAAAGAACATTCTAGAGTTAGATTTATAAACAATTCCCACATATTTAGTAATGAAGGATTATGATCTTGGTTATTTCGCTGCACTAGTACATCAAGGAAGACAAAAAGAGACAGAAAGATTCCTTTTACTACATGGGATTTTTATATAAATATTGATTTATCCCTGGATTTTACATGGACTAGTAATACAAGTTGTATTGATGCATTGTGTGTTATCTGTGGCATGCACGTTAAAATGCATCAATGCCTCCAAAAAACTTGGAAAGACACCTAGCTAAAAATCACATCCATTTGACAAGAAAAGGTGCTAATTATTTTAAACATCTGTTGGAATGTCAAAATAAAGTAAAGCTTTTGTCAATAAAAGGTCACATTCAGTGAAAAGTCTCAAAATCATGTCACTAAGCAACAAAATACATTGCCTAGAAGAAAAAAAGTTAAATAGTTGGTGAGAAACTAAAAATGCCAGCATATACTGAGTAAAATAAGGTTCAGTAGGAGAAATTGAAAATGTTCCACTCTTGAAAATATATGTCAAAACAATGATGGCATGTCACATAATATTGAATAGGTTTTATGTTATGAACTGAAAAGCAAAAGCTTTTCTATCCAGGCTGATGAGAGAAAAGGACCTCACCAATAAATGTACTTACACTATAGCACGTGTAAGATGGGTGACTATTGGAGGAGTTCAAGAAAGATTTCACTTCCACAATAAGTTGCCCAAGGTAACAAAGGTCAAAATGCATTCAATGTTTTCTTTTCATAGTTGGAAAAAAAAAATAAAGATGTATCTTGGAGAGATTACATTGGCATTTGTCCTGATGGTGCTCCACTCATGGTTGGCTCCATGGGAGAGTTCATCTCTAATTTTTTTGAAAAAAAAAAAAGAATATGCTAACGTTGTCTCAGCACACTGATTTCTGCACGGAGAGGTGTTGATGAGATGGATTGCATTCTGCTTAATGCTGCAGAAATCAAGCTTTGTTAAGCAAAAGCCA
The DNA here is from genome assembly GCF_029378745.1 of Bos indicus. NCBI lineage: Eukaryota > Metazoa > Chordata > Mammalia > Artiodactyla > Bovidae > Bos > Bos indicus. Next base: position 93,559,800 of record NC_091767.1, read on the forward strand.
GTTTACTTGAGAGTGTTTTTAAAACTGTAAAAACCTAGGGAAAGGCATGTAAATTTCCTCTAAATGCAGACATCTGTTGGCTTAGCAGAGAAGAGTTCTCAATATGGTGTTTAAACTAAAATATATATTGTAGGGATGTTAGTACTTTAAAACATAGCTGCTGATTTTGCTGAGTGCTTTAAAGAAGAGGAATGATACAGAAACTAGCCTATTTAAGAGAGATTTTGCTTCACATGAACTCATTAAACACAAGTGAAAGATTTTTAGATGTAAAAGGAAGCTGAATTTTTGCAGAGGGTGGAAATTTCATGTGATAGGAAAAAAAAAAACACATTTTTGTAATGTTGCCACTGCTTTTGGTGTTGAAAATGTAGGAAGGGAATCAAGTTATATTGAAAATGCAGGGGGAGGGAAATGAGCATTTTTTCCTTCCTGTGTCACGTATGTTTGATTAAATATGCCTCTTTCTCTGAAACTTCTGCTCAACCTGAGAACTTGACTTTGAGAAGAAATAATAGCTTTATGAGCTGCAAACTGATCTGATACTCAAGATGATATTTGTTCACTTGGTTTAGACAAGTTCTAGATTTCTGTGAATAAAAAGCGCCCAGCCATTCATTGGAAAGCAATGAACACCATGCAGAAGTTCTCAAATCTTGGTGGTTGATCCAGCTTTTCCATTTAGCAGTCATTACAAAGACAGAAATTATCTTATTTATATTGAAAAGAAAATTTTTGTGTGCTTAAGTTTCATCCAGAATTAAGAATTTGTACAGTAAAGAATGAAACACAGATTCCACATTTAAAGGTAAAAGTATTCTTTAGCTCTAGTTTCAAAAGCAGCACTTCCATGTATATATGAGCCTATAAAAGAGAATAAGAAACCAATATATACATATATATAATAATTTTACAGCTGCTACAGTTATAATAGAGTTAAGATTAAAATTGACATAATCACATATCACTTGGTTTTAAAAATCTATCAAAGCCTTGCATGAAATTGTATTTAGGTTATATATTTTATATTATCTTGCCTTATGGTTTTAGTAACTGTACTGTACTCAACCCTGTCAATAAATTTTCATGTTGTAATTCACATTGCTAAAATCAGCATGTTTATTTAAATTAAATATACCAAGCCTTACCTTTAGAAAATTAAATCTTACTTTGACTTAAACCAGTTGCTCAGTGCAGTTCAGTTCAGTCGTTCAATCATGTCCGACTCTTTGCGACCCCATGAATCGCAGCATGCCAGGCCTCCCTGCCCATCACCAACTCCCGGAGTTCACTCAGACTCACGTCCATTGAGTCAGTGGTTCAGCACAGGCAAACTACAGCCCACAGGCCAAATCCAGTTTGCGTGAAAACATGTTTTCACAAACACAGCCGTGTGTTTTAAACACAGCCATGTCCATTTCTTTATGTATCATCCAAAGCTGTTTTTCCTCAGCTGTCTTTCTACAACAGCAGAATTGAATAGTTGTACAGAAACCATTAGATTTGCAAAATCTAAAGTATCTACCATCTAGCCCTTTACAGGATGATTTGGCCCTTTTTTTAACAGAAACTCACTTTGTTTGCCTTACGAGTTTTAAAATGTTTGAAAAATAAAGACAAATCTAAGCTAGTCTTAAAAATCTAGTTGAATTTTTTTTCCCAAGAAGTTGGACTGTAACATTATTCTTGGTTTAAATAGAGAAAAGCCTGATCAGCAGCTTGTATAATGGAAATTTGTGCAAAGACTTTTAAACCTACTTAAGATTTTTAAAAATCAAGCACAAAATTTAAGAAAAAGTTTCTTTATCAATATTACTGATTTGCATAGAGTTTATTTCCTTTGTGGGGAAGCAGAACTACAAAAAATAGGCTAATAATTTGGTCAAATAAATAGATCCACAGAAAAATATCATTCTCTATTTAAGAGAACATTGGCAATTATTGCAGGATTATTTCATTTACTTACCGGTAATCCCAAGGCACCATGAACTACTGCTATAATAGTTTTTATGCAGAGGTTCCCTGACATCCAGTATTATTTCATTGGTTCTCCTAGGGTAGGAAGATTGAGAAAGGCTGCTCCAGAGATTGTGGAAATAGTGTTGAAAAGACCCAGAGAATCAGCTGTCAGTGACCAGGATCCCCTCTCATCATCCTCAAATCATCACTGATGGACAGCCAGTCCTTCAGCTACAAGGCAAGCTTCCCTTTTACAAGAGCAGAAACTGTGGACCCAGGAGACAGACATGCATGGAGATAAAGGTAGGAAGAAAGAACCTCACCATCCCACCATAACAAATCTGATAGAAGCACTTGAAAATGTCACTAAGGGCAGTATTTTTAAGGGGAGTTCATCTCTCCCGTTACAGAAAGGAAAGATCATTCCCCAGATTATGAAGTATAATGAAACAGAGTCCAAATGCTAATTTCTACCTCTTACCTCCCTAAGTGTAAGGATAAGATGAAACACAGAGATAAAAAGTAAGAGTGCTGAGAAGTGTGGAAAGGTAAAGTGAGATGAGAGGTTTCCAGAGCTTCCCCCGAGACTGACCACATGGGTGGGTCATTTGTAATTTAGGACTGAATAGAATCATAGTGTATCACTATTTTCTTAAACGGGATAGGGAGCAACCAGAAATTCCACCAGTTCTAACTCAGTCATTAGGTCTTAATGGCTTAACTTGTCATGGCTGATACCAGCCAAGTCCTTGTCATCAAACAAATTACAAATACTTAGCTATGGACTAACTTCACATTGGAGCATATTTGCTTCCTCTGTTCCACTTGAGACTCTAAACAAGTTTCTTTGGAAAAAAAGAATAGAGAAAACAATAAGAGAGAGATAGAGAGTTGGTAAATTTTAGAAACAGATCCCAGATTTTTAATGATGCCAAGAAGAGACAGCATGTAATTTGTAAAGTACCCACAGGGCCCTAAAACATGATTAGTCAAACACATAGAAAACATTTTCAAACCTTTTCTTAATTGTAACAGATGGTTGAGCAATAAATTTCTATTTCAAGTTGAAGGATGTTTTGCAAATGTATCTGGCTGGAGCCGAGACTGGTCAGGGTAGTATTTCATTGTTCGAGGAAGATGAAGTCTGTTCTAGTGAGCAATTAGAATTGCTCCCACTAGCTGCCTGAGTGGAATTATTATTAAAGCTGCAACTCTTAGTCTAATAAAATTTCAGACCTACACGGAATAAGTCTTCCATAGTCTTCTGATTTTACAGATAAAAAATTTAAAAATAAATAAATAAAACACTAAAATCTAGACAGGATAAGTGATATCCCCCAAACCATAAAGCCCATTAATTGCAGAGCTGGAATCCAAAATTGAAACACACAGTTTTTATTCAAGTCCTGTTTCCACTCGTCATTACATATCTGATGCCACCAGTAATAATGAATCTCAGAAAGACTTGAAACTTGTCATATGTCACATAGCTAGTGTGTACAAAATTGGGTACACATCCAAGTCTTCTCATTTCAGGTTGTAGGATTTTTGCACCAGATTCTACAGTGCTGTGCTTAGTCGTGCAGTTGTGTCTGACCCTTTGCGACCCCGTGGACTGTAGCCCACCACGCTCCTGTGTCCATGGGGATTCTCCAGGCAAGAATACTGGAGTAGGTTCCATGCCCTTCTCCAGGGGATCTTCCCAATCCAGTAATTGAAGCAGGGTCTCCTGCACTGTAGGCAGATTCTTTACCAGCTGAGCTACCAGGGAAGCTCTATTATCAGCTAATCATCCATAAAATGGACATGTTAACACCAAAGTTCTAAAGTTGATATGTTTTATATAAGAATGTATATAAAATACCTAGCACTGTGCTTCTCATATACTTAATAATCCATAGATGCTAATTGGCCCTATTTTCCTCTATGTCCACATCAAAATATTCATATTCCTTAGGATATGCATTGCTAAAGTTCCATTACTTGGAAATGGGGGGAAGAAATATTTCTACTCTCTACAAACCACATTATCTATCTGCTCAGATCTTCAAGTCAATGGTGTGGACTGGCATAGGAAGGAGGAGTAAACAGGAGAGTGAAAAGGGTGTATCTAAAGAAATTGCACCTGCTCACAAGTGAATGGGAAAAACAGAAAATATATAGGTTAATTCTAGGATCAACTATTGCAGCCCCTCTCATTACTTATAATTTATGATAAGGCTTTCTGCTGGAAAGTCTTTCAAACACCAACTGTACCACCAAGCCTTCTAAGGGAAACTTATTTCATGCCCTCACTCAGCTCACTCATGAATCCAGAAGAAATACGGGGCTCTCATCCTGCAGTCAGATGTGAAGGCTCATGGGGAAAGAAAATGGCAATACAAAGCCAGGTGGACTGGGTCCTGCTGGCAAGAAGGTTAAAAGTGGCTCTTATTCTGCTTACTCTGAGCTTGAGTGCCTTTGACCTGTTACTGCTTTGCATCAGAAAGCCAAATGACCTCAGAATCCTAACTCAATCAAGGATTGAGTTGCTGTTATTGTGCCCATTTTATGGATGAGTGACTGACTGTCCAACCCAGAGATTTATATATTGCACAAATTCACACAGCTTGCAAGTGACAAAATCTGCAAGGGCATGTTTTCAAGAAAAGGAAGTCCAGACTAGGTCATCAGAGCAAGGATCACAGAGAAAAGTCCAGGAACTAGAATCAAACCACCCAGAAACATGTGGCAACCATTGCCTGAAAAGGGCTTTCACTTCTCTAAGGATGCTAGAGGTAAGAACCAACATGAAAAATGCCAGTGACACTGGCAAAATACAGGTCAAGCAGACCCTAAGCAGAGATCCCCTCTTAGGCATTTAGAATATCGGCCTTTGCCCAAGTTGTTTACTCTTCCTGGATCACTCCCAACTCTTCTGAAGTGATCTGAAATATAAATACAAATATTAATGATACTGAAGAAGTCTATATTTTTCCACTGAGGAAAAAATGCTGAGGTACTTTTAGTTAACATGCATAGAGATCATCTGGATATATCAGATTGATACCAAAACTTCCTGACTTAAAACAACATGAGCTCTCTTATGATTCTGTACATCAGGATGCAGACACGGGTCTACAATCAAGATGTCTACAGAACTGCATTCTCTCTGGAGGCTCTCAGGGATAATCTGTTTCCTTACCTTTTCTCGTTGCTAGGGGCTACCACCATCCCTTTGCCTTATTGTCTCTTCGTCCATCTTCAAAAACATCACTCTAACCTATGCTTCCATCATCACATCTCCTTTCTCTGAGTTTGATTTTATTGTTTTCCTATTCATAAGTAGCCTCATGATTACACTGAACCCAGCTGAGTAATTCAGGATAATCTCCCAAGTCAAAATCCTTGCCTAACAACATCTGGAAAGCCCCTTTTACTCTAAGATAGCATATTCACAGGTTCTAGAGATTAGGACATAGACATCTTTGAGGAGTGTTATTCTATCTACCAAACACTTATTCATTTTTTTGGTGATATGAAGTTTTAAAAAACCTATTCCTCTGTTTGTATTTACCTCTCATAGCACCTTTCTTCTTATAGTCCATGTTAGAAATCCCAAAACCAGCAGTGACTCCTCTCTCTCTTTTCTTCCCACATCCAGACTCTAAACGATCTCAAATTTTTTCTCTCTATCACATCTCTGTCCTTAATTCCAGTTCTTTTTACATATAGCCTGGACTTTTTTCAAAAGCACCCAAACTCATCCTCATGCCAACAATTTCTCCCTGCTCCAATCAATTTTGCAAAGTTTTTCCAGTATTATGACAACACATAATTGTAGGTCAGTTTAAGGACTGCAAAAGCCACTCATCATCTAACAGGGTAAAGTCCATACACCTCAATATGGCAATCTTACTGCAAACTTCTTCTCTTTCCAGTTCCCTTTGTTCTACTTACACACCAGCCTCACAGAACTTCTATTTCCCAAAGAAGTCTGTGAGCATTTGAGAACACTTTGATTTTACTCATTGTATTGCTGGGTGCCCTTGGTCTTTTTCTCTAACTAATGAGATCCAAATCAGCCTTTTCATACACCCACCAAGATATGAACCACATGCACCTTGTCAGTATCTCTGAGAATCTTTTCTCTAAATGCTGTACCCTGCCAAAGTACTCATTCTCATGTATAAACACAATACCTAGTTATCTTTAATATTGCATTTATGACACTGCATTTAATTAGTTTATATTTGTATCATTGTACGTCAGTTCTTGAACTAAAAGCCATTGAAAAAGGTGGAGATGGAGCCTCATTTTTGTTTCTGATCCAGTGCTTAATACAGGTCTGGATCAAGTAGGTGCTCAAAAACTTTTTGTTCTGAGTAAAGCTGGGACTCAGGCTGGTTCTTTGCAGAACAGTGGATTGGGAAAACCTGAAAATCATTTTGCTAGTTTTGATATGCATTTTCGGTTTTATTTGGAATGAATTGTAATACAGAAAAAGAGAATGGGGTTTGTTATTTTCACTTTTTTCTTTTTGTACTGATTATTGGGGAGATAAGATGAGGAAATGGAAGATAAGATACACCTGTTTTGATCCAGCCTAAGAGATAATTTGTCCTGGGTAGAAAGAGCAACAATGGGAAGACACTAAAGGGATCATAAAAAGGGATAATATAAAACTTTGAGAAAGAAATGCTAATTTAGAGGTCTTTACGGCAGAATTTCACAGAGGTAGGTGCAAAGTAATTGTCCTACCCTACCCCAGCCTGCGGGATAAGAGGGTTTAGATGGTGACCCGTGAAAAAATCTCTATTTTGACCAAATAACAGAGGAGGACATGGCTCCCAGCAAAAGTTCAACTTACAGGAAGTCCCCGCAGTCATACAGGAGCAGAGGGTCTTCCCTTAAGTGGCTTTTGGACATCAGATTTTTGGCAAATATGTAAGAGCAGAAGAATATCAAATGATTTATTCAGAGATCATATAAACTCTCTTTTGGGGATTCCCAGAAATAATTATGTCTACTGGGGAAGTTGAGGTTCTGCCACCATAAAAATTACAGCTAATAGTTATGGAAAACTGAGTGTTAAAAGTCATGTAACCTCATACTTATCCAAACCTGGTAAGGCCTAAGGTCATGCAGATTAAATGAAAAATGTAAAGAATGACTGAATAGTAAATGTATGATGAAATTAAAGTCAGTGTTTTTTTCACTTTTAGCAAAATGAAGATTTTATTTACAGTACCAAGTCTATCCTTAGTAGGCAGTTATGAACTTACATCATTGAATGTCTGTTTCAGATAGGAGTTATTTTAAAAGTTTAATTCAATGGATGGCACACATTCTAGGTTTCATTCCTGAGACTGTCATCCTTACCTAAAATCAACTGGGTCTTTTATAACATCATACAGCAGTTTTTTCATCTGTGGATCAATAGTATCAATGAACTCCAGTTTATCCATTATATAGCATAAAGGAAAGATAGATATGTAATGTTATTTCTTAAGAAGACATGGTGAAAATATCTGTATCAGACAAAGCATGATGATCTACTTAGCCTTGCTGTTAACTGAGGGAAGAAACAAAACAGTTTGGAATTATGTAAATGAAACATTAATATAGTGTATCTATTCTGTTGTGTAACTGTCTATGAGATGCTAAGTTGAAATATTGTCTAACATTTTGCCAGTAGGGGGAAAAAAATAACAGCAGATGGGCCAAGCAGAAGGCAGAGCCAAATAATTTTGTATTCTTTCAGTGTAGTTTTTTTGTTTGTTTGTTTTTTCAGTTTCATTATAGATAGAACTGTGATAGATAATCCTACATCAGAAAACATGGATCAGATATTCTCATAATTATATCACACATGTGTTTCTTTTAGGGCTACTTTTGCAAGTAGGATAGTATAATTAAGATTTGTTCTAGGAGGGATGAGTAAAATTAGGTATTCATGAGGAATGCAAGAATTATGTAAGGACAATAAAAATAGAGAGGCTTCTACCAGGAAATTTCACACTGTGATGTGAGTGTCATGTGCTTGATGTTAACTGATTCTACCCATGAAGATGCTTATTAGTTATCATGCACCAGCTCTGATCTTGTTCAATTTGTCATCAGGAGCTAAGTGGTATAACAGCAAAGGCAACAGATGTTGGGGATGTCAAGCCAAATTATTGGAAACTCAGCCAATAATTTCCCCTCAAAAGTAACTAGTTTGACTTTATAATCTCCTGAATTCATTTCTTTCATAAGCAATCTATGGATTTGCATTGTTGAATTGGAATGCCATCTGTTTCCTGGACACAGATAACTTTGGTTCTTGCCCCACATGATAAGTCCACCCATCACAGTCCAACTAGCATTCTCTTATTATTGTAAATCACTTCTTCAAAATACAACATTCTCAATCAGGATCATAATTGGAAAACAGATAACATTCCCCCAGGAAATTTGCATATTTTAGCAGGTCCATGTCAAATCCAAAAGCTTTGAATTGCATATTGTCCAGCATGTTTTAAAATGTGTTTATTATGATAGAGAAGTATGTTTATAAAATGTCTCTGTAAGCATTTATACTGAGACACAATATTACTGATGAAAGTTAGTTTTATTTAAACAATAACACCTTATACTGGATTACTATCTGCAAAATATGTATTAATTCACATTGATTATAACAACCCTGTGATCATTATTCAAAATTTATAGGGAAGGAAATCAAGACCTTCAGACTTTAATTTATTTATCAATTCTTATGGAGAGCTTTCTGAGTGTTGTATAAGAGAGGTATCAAGGATATGGCTATGAATAAAACACACATGGATTTTTGTCCTCATGAGTCTTAAATCTAATAGCAGAGATAGGGATGAATATGATCTGTTAGTAAGTATCACAAATTCTGGAAGAAAATAAAATGTTGCAATCAGAGATCACAGCAGGATAGTTTAATTTAGATAAGAATTTCAGGAAATCTTCCTCTGAAAAAGAGACATTGAAACTGAAACCACAGAGATCATTGGGTACCTGAGGGGAAAAAAAAAAAAAGGAAGAATGGACTAGGCAGAGATTTAGAAAGGTTTTAGATGGGAAAGTGGTTTGCCAGGCCCTCCTCCCACTGGCACATAAATATAAAATGCCCTCGCTGAGACTAGAAGTTGTCTGCTGATTTTTATTCTATTTGTACTATTTCCATTCACTTTTTTTTGGTGCTTTCTTCACTGAAGATAGAAATGAGGTGTTCACATAGGATCGCAGATGTACAGGTGAATAGATGCTGCTATGAAAACAAACAGAGCAAACAATAGAGCAGCTCATTGCTTTAAGTTTGTTACCTGATAATGCATTTGTTGTCTTTGTTTTCTTTTGTTCAGTGGAGAACTTAAGTTGGCCATTTGATGATGCATTGACGAATAAGCTTGTTTTCCTGCCAAATTAATCATTATGGGTATAACGGTTACTATTTTGGGGGCTCCAAAATCACTGCAGATGGTGATTACAGCCATGAAATTAAAAGATGTTTACTCCTTGAAAGGAAAGTTATGACCAACCTAGACAGCATATTAAAAATCAGAGACATTACTTTGCCAACAAAGGTCTGTCTAGTCAAGGCTATGGTTTTTCCAGTAGTCATGTATGGATGTGAGATTTGTTGGACTGCGAAGAAATCTGAGTGCCAAAGAATTGATGCTTTTGAACTGTGGTGTTGGAGAAGCCTCATGAGAATCCCTTGGACTGCAAGGAGATCCAACCAGTCCATTCTGAAGGAGATTAGTCCTGGGTGTTCATTGGAAGGACTGATGTTGACGCTGAAACTCCAATGTTTTGGCCACCTGACGCAAAGAGCTGACTCATTTGAAAAGACCCTGATGCTGGGAAAGATTGAGGACAGGAGGAGAAGGGGATGGCAGAGGATGAGATGGTTGGATGGCATCACTGACTCAATGGACATGAGTTTGAGTAAACTCTGGGAGTTGATGATGGACAGGGAGGCCTGGCGTGCTGCAATTCATGGGGTTGCAAAGAGTCAGACACAACTGAGTGACTGAACTGAACTGAACTCAACATGAGCAGATTTGTGTCACTGTTACTCTGGGCCAAATAGTTAATTTCCTTGGGGACAAGTTCCTTCACCTTTCAGAAGAGAAGGCTGAAAGAGATTTCTAAGAGGTCTTTACCAATTGCTCCTGGCAGTTACCTGCCAACCACAAAGGGAATCAGCCGTAAGATACAAACCTTAATGAAATTATTGAACCTTTGTATTAGTCAATATCAAAGCTGGTTCTACCTCTCCGCTTTCAGTAATAAAAATTTTAAAGGCATTTCTAAGCTGATTGAAGTGGATTTTTCAATTTGCAGATGAAATAATTCATGTGTTCTTATTTTCTGTTTTAACATAAAGTATTGCTATATTGTGTGTGTTCTAGTGTATTCTGGACTTACTAATACAAGTATCAGAGTTATCTTTTTTGAGACCTTAAGAGTGTAAAATTTTATGTTGGGCAAAGATGAATGAGGTGTGGTCTTTTCGCTGGAGGAGCATACAAATATAAAAGGGACTAAATGAAATATATAAATACCAGTTATATAAAATAGAATATGCATGTATTATGAACAAAAAATATAGGCAATACCTGGTAATCTTACTTATATCTTATTTCTCCCCTTTCATGTTTTTGTTGTTGTTTATATTATTTAATAAGTCAAATCCATATCTTAATTGAGCCTGAAGATATTTTGGCAAGAAAGTTATTTTGTTTTCATTGTACATAAAATATTTGGATTCTCAAAACTGAGATATTTAGTTTCTTCTCCTTCTTCCCCTTCCCCCTCCCCCTCCCTCTATCCTTCTCCTCCTTCTCCTTCTTCTTCTATGCATTGTAATTCTCTTCTCTACATGGGTTGAATAGTGTCCTCCAAAAATTTATGTACACTCATAACCTCAGAATGTAACTTTATTTGGAAATAGGAAGTTTGCAGGTATGATCAAGGTAAGGAATAAGGAAATCTAACAGTATTAGGGTAGGCCTTAAATCCAATGAGAGTGTCCTTGTATGAGATAGAAAAGGACACAGAAATACACAGACAGGAAAATGCAGAATCAGTTTCCAGAGGTCAAGGCTAGAGTTCTGTGTCTATAAGCAAAAGAACACTAGAAGCTGGAAGAAGCAAGGAAGGATTCTCCTCTAGAGCCTTCCTAGGGATGTGGCCCTGCTGGCCCTCAGATTGTGGGCTTCCAGACTTCAGAACTATGAGAGAATAAATTTCTGTTGCTTAATCCACCAAGTTTATAGTAATATGTTATGAAGGCCTAGAAAATGAATACAACAACTTTCCATTCTGTTTCATGTTACAATTTAGTTTTATGGAAAATTCTGAAAGAGATGGGAATACCAGAACACCTGATCTGCCTCTTGAGAAATTTGTATGCAGGTCAAGAAGCAACAGTTAGAACTGGACATGAAACAACAGACTGGTTCCAAATAGGAAAAGCAGTTCGTCAAGGCTGTATATTGTCACCCTGTTTATTTAACTTATGCAGAGTACATCATGAGAAACGCTGGACTGGAAGAAACACAAGCTGGAATCAAGATTGCTGGGAGAAATATCAATAACCTCAGATATGCAGATGACACCACACTTATGGCAGAAGGTGAAGAGGAACTAAAAAGCCTCTTGATGAAAGTGAAAGAGGAGAGTGAAAAAGTTGGCTTAAAGCTCAACATTCAGAAAACGAAGATCATGGCATCTGGTCCCACCACTTCATGGGAAATAGATGGGGAAACAGTGGAAACAGTGTCAGACTTTATATTTCTGGGCTCCAAAATCACTACAGATGGTGACTGCAGCCATGAAATTAAAAGACGCTTACTCCTTGGAAGGAAAGTTATGACCAACCTAGACAGCATATTCAAAAGCAGAGACATTACCTTGCCAACAAAGGTTCGTCTAGTCAAGGCTATGGTTTTTCCTGTGGTCATGTATGGATGTGAGACTTGGACTGTGAAGAAGGCTGAGCACCAAAAAATTGATGCTTTTGAACTGTGGTGTTGGAGAAGACTCTTGAGAGTCCCTTGGACTGCAAGGAGATCCAACCAGTCCATTCTGAAGGAGATCAGCCCTGGGATTTCTTTGGAAGGAATGATGCTAAAGCTGAAACTCCAGTACTTTGGCCACCTCATTCGAAGAGTTGACTCATTGGAAAAGACTCTGATGCTGGGAGGGTTAGGGGGCAGGAGGAGAAGGGGACAACAAAGGATGAGATGGCTGGATGGCATCACTGACTCGATGGACATGAGTCTGGGTGAACTCCTCGAGTTGGTGATGGACAGGGAGGCCTGGCGTGCTGCGATTCATGGGGTCACAAAGAGTTGAACACGACTGAGCAACTGATCTGATCTGATCTGATCTGATCTGATGCTTTGGGATATGAGAAGGCTCTATGATCACCTTAGACAAGGTGCTTTTAAAAAGCTTGACTTCTCCCTGCTTGAATGACCACTACTATGCAGATGATGATCCTCTATAGAGAATGTAACAGTTGCCAGAGTAAATGAGTTGGCTGAGGTAGTCAGAAAACAACAGGAGGGACTGAGGTATGTCTGTCTGAGGGGTGACAGTTGATTTTCTATTACATACTGGATATTTTATCTATTATATTAGGAGACTGTGATCTTAGTTAACTCTTTTATCTTAGCAGGCAGTTGCCCTATCTAACACACAAGTCCTGGCCTATTTGTGTAGGTTGTAGTTCCACTAACCACAAAATTCTCAGAGGCTCTACAGTGTGATTTTGGTTGGCTTGGTTGATTTGGTGCCTCAGGATTGCTCACTGGTCCCTTCTGTCACTCTCAGAAGAAAAAGAGCTTCCTCTGGTGCCTCTGTGAAAAAAAGTGAAAGTTGCTCAGTCGTGTCCGACTCTTTGCGACCCCATGGACTATGCAGTCCATGGAATTCTCTAGGCCAGAATACTGGAGTGGGTAGCCTTTCCCTTCTCCAGGGGATCTTCCAAACCCAGGGATCAAACCCAGGTCTCCTGCATTGCAGGCAGGTTCTTTACCAGCTGAGCCACCAGAGAAACCCAAGAACACTGGAGTGGGTAGCCTAGGCCTTCTCCAGCATATCTTCCCAACCCAGGAATGAAACCAGGGTTTCCTGCATTGTAGGAAGACTCTTTACCAACTGAGCTATCATCGAAGTCTCTAGGTTTGGAGAAAAGATCAGAGGTCCACAGAGCATTCTCATGGCAGCCACTGTCAGCAGGATCTCCATCACCAGTGCCCCCTGGATGCTCCCACATCTCTCACTGGGGGAGAGGAATCTCAGTCCTGGGATGAAGAGACTTATTTGTTCAGCCACCGGTTGTGTCAAAACTCCTGGCCAGTGCCACCCAGCTGCTGGTATCTCTGGGTGGGAGAAGAGAGTCTCAGGCCCAGTGAGAAAGTCCCTGGCCACTTATTTTCAGCAGGGATCCCAGTGGATTCATTGTCTGTGGATGCTGCCTGTTCTACTGATATTGTCCTCTGGAATCATCAGTCTGAGTGGGGAATGAGCCTAGATGGGCTGTCTTCTGTTGCCAATTGAGGGTAGGAAATGCCAGGCATGACATGCCTCCTTCAGCTAAATGGGAGTCCTAAGAGGCCCTGCAGCTCTGTTCCTCTGGTCATAGATTCCCTAACCAACTTGCCTTCCTCTTATCGCTTTTCAGATTTCTCTTTTTGTTGCCTCTTGCAGCATTTCCACCCACTCCAGTGTTCTTGCCTGGAGAATCCCAGGGATGGCGGAGCCTGGTGGGCTACTGTCTATGGGGTCACACAGAGTCGGACATGACTGGACGCAGCAGCAGCAGCATTTCCAGATTTATAGTTGTTCTTAGTGGAGAGAAATAGGCAGAAATTTTCTGGTTTTTAGCCTTTTAGACCTTAAGCTTCCACTTTCCTCAGACGGAAACAGCAAGAAAGGTATCAAATCCCCAGTCTTTAATTTAAACAAACACTACTATCACAAAAATTAATGGTTAAGTCAGAAGGGAAATATGGGACAATGATGATTGAGATATTATTTCTCATTTAAGAAAAAATAAGTTTTAATGAAAATCTCTCTGGGCTGTGGGTGAAAGTTGAGTTGAAGACTAGCCAGTTATGGCACTGAAGATCGTTTCCAAGATGGAGCCCTGAATGCACTTCCAGCTAGTGGTATGAGAAAGGGTACCGGATTATGAGAGAGGGTACAGGAGCCCTAAAAGATGTGGTGACTCAATAATAGAGAATTATATAAGCCCCTTTAAATATAAGTAATTATAATAAAGCTGAGACCCTGTGAAACCATAGCAGGAGTTCCCCATGTCACCCCAAGTAGACACGGTAGGACTGGTTGTCTGGAACTTAAGGGCTTGAAGTGCCTAAAGCAACCCCAGTAATTTCTCACGGCCTCAGCCCTCCTCCAGCCCTCCCCCAGGCCTCAGAGACAGAAGAGAAGTTAACTGCAGGGAGAGAGTCTTAGACCCTCTATCCTATGACAGAGGTTTCCCAGATACAGAGTGTTCAACCCAACTGCAAACATGGACATATGGACTGATACTAGATGAAGAGATGATAATGGCCAAAGGCCAGTTGGAACTCTGCATTTCACTGGATATGGGTCTGTATTTCATGTTAACTTCTCATGTCCTGATGCTATATAGCCACCTCTTCCTATACCTAACATTCTCCCTGCATTGAGATACGTGTTCAGTCACTTCAGTTGTGTTCAACTCTTTGTGATCCCATGGACTGTAGCCCACCAGGCTCCTTATCCATAGGATTCTTCAGGCAAGAATACTGAAGTGGGAAAGACTAGAGATCTGTTCAAGAAAATTAGAGATACCAAGGGAACATTTCATGCAAAGATGGGCTCAATAAAGGACAGAAATGCCATGGACCTAACAGAAGCAGAAGATATTAAGAAGAGGTGGCAAGAATACACGGAAGAACTGTACAAAAAACAGCTTCACGTCCAAGATAATCATGATGGTGTGATCACTGACCTAGAGCCAGACATTCTGGAATGTGAAGTCAAGTGGGCCTTAGAAAGCATCACTACGAACAAAGCTAGTGGAGGTGATGGAATTCCAGTTGAACTATTTCAAATCCTGAAAGATGATGCTGTGAAAGTGCTGCACTCAATATGCCAGCAAATTTGGAAAACTCAGCAGTGGCCACAGGACTGCAAAAGGTCAGTTTTCATTCCAATCCCAAAGAAAGGCAATGCCAAAGAATGCTCAAACTATCACACAATTGCACTCATCTCACACGCTAGCAAAGTAATGCTCAAAATTCTCCAAGCCAGGTTTCAGCAATACATGAACAGTGAACTTCCAGATGTTCAAGCTGGTTTCAGAAAAGGCAGAGGAACCAGAGATCAAATTGCCAACATCTGCTGGATCATAGGAAAAGCAAGAGAGTTCCAGAAAACTTCTATTTCTGCTTTATTGACTATGCCAAAGCCTTTGTGAGGATCACAATAAACTGTGGAAAATTCTGAAAGAGATGGGAATACTAGACCACCTGACCTGCCTCTTGAGAAACCTATATGCAGGTCAGGAAGCAACAGTTAGAACTGGACATGGAACAACAGACTGGTTCCAAATAGGAAAAGGAGTACGTCAAGGCTGTATATTTCACCCTGCTTATTTAACTTATATGCAGAGTACATCATGAGAAACACTGGACTGGAAGAAGCACAAGTTGGAACCAAGATTGCCGGGAGAAATATCAATAACCTCAGATATACAGATGACACCACCCTTAAGGCAGAAAGTTTCATCACCCTCTTGATGAAAGTGAAAGAGGAGAGTGAAAAAGTTGGCTTAAAGCTCAACATCCAGAAAACTAAGATCATGGCATCTGGTCCCATCACTTCATGGCAGATAGATGGGGAAACAGTGGGAACAGTGTTAGACTTTATTTTGGGGGGCTCCAAAATCACTGCAGATGGTGATTGCATCCATGAAATTAAAAGATGCTTACTCCTTGGAAGGAAAGTTATGACCAACCTAGACAGCTTATTAAAAAGCAGAGATATTACTTGGCCAACAAAGGTCCATCTAGTCAAGGCTATGGTTTTTCCAGTGGTCATGTATGGGTGTGAGAGTTGGACTGTGAAGAAAGCTGAGTGCTGCAGAATTGATGCTTTTAAACTGTGGTGTTGGAGAAGACTCTTGAGAGTCCCTTGGACTGCAAGGAGATCCAACCAGTCCATTCTAAAGGAGATCAGTCCTGGGTGTTCATTGGAAGGACTGATGCTAAAGCTGAAACTCCAGTACATTGGCCACCTCATGTGAAGAGTTGACTCATTGGAAAAGACTCTGATGCTTGGAGGGATTGGGGGCAAGAGGAGAAGGGGACGACAGAGGATGAGATGGCTGGATGGCATCTCCAACTCGATGGTCATGAGTTTGAGTTAACTCTAGGAGTTGGTGATGGACAGGGAGGCCTGGTATGCTGCAATTCATGGGGATGCAAAGAGTCGGACACAACTGAGCAACTGAACTGAACTGAGCTGATACATAGTAGATTTTCTAAAATGAAAAAGTAGAAACACCCTAAACATTCAAATATAGAGGAATAATCAAGTAAATTATGAAATTGTTAGTTATCAGTTATTAAAACTCAGAACTTCAAAAAAATATTTAAACCACTCAGGTTACATAAATCTGGCAATATTGTAGAATGTTCAACATAATATGCTCTGTAAAGCTGTGAACTGCTACTTTTCTGTGTGAGGATATATGCCTTCTTTATCTGGGTCAAGTATATTTACTCTTCATCAATACATAAAGTCACCTCTTCACTGATTATCAGTCAGAATGAATCAAAATCACTCTCCTTTGTGCTTCATCTCTGATTTGCACTTAGGTTTCATTACACTTGCAGCATTGTCTTATTTCTAATCTTGCTGTGTCTTCCTTATCTTGTATCAGGAACCACTAGCACTGGGATTATCCCATGTTAGCTATTCAGTCCTTGTCTGTTCAATGCATAAAAAAGAGACAGGGATCTGATTTTAGGTCACATATTCAATACAAGTTTCTTGGTTAATTGAGATGTTTATACCTTAAATGGGAATTGTCGATATCGATAAACACTTCTTAAGAAGAGACAAAGAAAAAGGAAAACAGACATTGATTTCAGAAGTGGTACACAAATTTATTGAACATTTATAAAATGAAAGCTTGAGAAAATGCCATGGAAGCTCTGAACATGGATTTGAAGGAGGGTATCTTTCCTTCTTGTATTCTGTCAAGAGTTCAATTGATTAATTATAGAGTTGTCACACCAGAAATTTATCTTAAATTGGAACTGCTCTTATCTGCCAGTTATTTGATTAGCGTTAAAGTCACAAGCCTGCATTTCACTTGAATTATTTTTCCTTTGTAATTTTCTGGAGGGGAGAAAATTAGTCAAAACAAACAAACAAAAAAAAATTGTGTAAAGAGACAATTCATTAAAACTCCAAGTTCCATTTATTCCTGTCATTTATCAGGAATTCAAATTAGGCTTTCATTAATATTTCACCTCAAAACTCTAATTATCAGACTGTATCCTGACTAATACAATAAACATAATCTGAGATTTAGTTCTTATTCTCAATATGTAGTCCTTTTATCTATTCTAAACTCATGTGTTGATTGCTAGTTTAAGTTTCTGCTACTAATGGATCTCCTTTACAAAATCTTGAGTATCTCAGTATTTTTTACAGTTATACTAAAGAACTTTATGAAGTTCTTGCACTAGTCAGGATTGAGGAATTCTATAAATTGGGTTTCTAGAAGGTTGACAAAACAATAAGGGTTAACAAACTCTCACTCCTCCATTGCACCAAAATTCATGTCATAAAAATAGTCTGCTCAATTGTAACTAACTAATTGTGTGAACCAGCCATGTTTTAGAACCTTCAGGAGAAATCTGAAGTAGAACAACCACTAACCGAGGACATTTAGAGCTAGAATTCATTTCTGCTTCACCTTATGCCTTTCCACTTCCATCTGCTAAATTATACTTCAGAATTACCAAAAAGCAACATCTTCATTTGAACACAATTCTAGCCAACTCCTGGCAGACAACCTATGGCTGTCTTGCTAAATGTTTTGTTTTTGAACTTGTCAGCTCTGAATTGTGTTGCCTCTTAGGTTCCTGTTGCCTCCATGGAAGTAATATTGATAGAATCATAGATGGGACTTCAGCCATTAGTTAACTTGGCATTTCTCAGTAAGAATAATATCACCAGGAAACATTTTAGAAATTTAGGGTTAATTTTTGTGTTGCCATTACTGGGGATCTGACTGGTATTTTGTAGGTGGGAGTCAGAGGTGCTGGATGCCCTACAATGTGTGGGTCAGCTGTGAAAAATGAAAACATCGCTCATCATCTGTCACTTGCAAATATCCTTTAAAGCAGTGGGTCCCCACCCTTTTTGGCACCAGGGGCCAATTTCACGGAAGACAGATTTTTTACAGAACAGGGTAAGGGATAAGGGGATGGTTTCAGGATGATTCAAGCGCATTGCATTTATTGGGCACTTCATTTCTATTATTATTACAACAGCTCCACCTCAGATCATCAGGCGTTAGATCCTGGAGGTTGCAGACCCATGCTTTAGAGATCAGTGGTTCTCAAACACTGTTATTGTTGTTCAGTTGCTCAGTCATATCCGACACTTTACAATCTCATGGACTGCAGTGCTCCTGGCTTCCCCATTCTTCACCATCTCCTGGAGCTTGCTCAAACTCATGTCCACTGAGTCGGTGATGCCATCCAACCATCTTGTCCTCTGTCATCCCATTCTCCTCCTGCATTCAGGCTTTCCCAGATCAGGGTCTTTTCCAATAAGTTGGCTCTTTGCATCAAGTGGCCAAACATTTGAGCTTCAGCTTCAACATCAGCCCTTCAATGAATGTTTAGGGTTAATTTCCTTTAGGATTCACTGATTTGATCTCCTTGCAGTCCAAGAGACTCTCAAGAGTCTTCTCCAACACCACAGTTCAAAAGTATCAATTCTTTGGCACTCTGCCTTCTTTATGGTCCAACTCACACACCTTACATGACTACTGGAAAAAGCATAGCTTTGCCTGTACAGACCTTTGTCAGCAAAGTAATGCCTCTGCTTTTTAATACACTGTCTAGGTTTGTCATAGCTTTTCTTCCAAGAAGCAAGCATCTTTTGACTTCATGCCTGCAGTCACCATTCACAGTGATTTTGGAGTCCAAAAAAATAAAGTGTGTCACTGTTTCCATTGTTTCCCCATCTATTTACCATGAAGTGATTGGACCAGATATCATGATCTTCGTTTTATAAATGCTGAGTTTTAAGCCAGCTTTTTCACTCTCTTCTATTACCTTTATCACGAGACTCTTTAGTTCCTTTTTATTTTCTGCCATAAGGGTGGTGTCATCTTCATATCTGAGGTTTTTGAAATCTCTCCTAGCAATCTTGATTCCAGTTTGTGCTTTATCCAGCCCAGCATTTTGATGATGTACTCTGCATGTAAGTTAAATAAGCAGGGTGACAATATGCAGCCTTGACGCATTCCTTTCCCAATTTTGAACCAGTCCGTTGTTTCATATTCCATTCTAACTGTTGCTTTTTGACCTGCATACAGGTTTCTCAGGATGCAGGTAAGGTGTTCTGGTATTCTCAACTCTTTAAGAATTTTCCACAGTTTGTTGTGATCAACACAGTCAAAGGCTTTAGCATAGTCAATGAAGCAGAAGTAGATGTTTTTCTGGAACTCTCTTTCTTTTTCTATGATCCAATGAATGTTGGCAATTTGAACTCTGGTTCTTCTGCCTTTTCTAAATCCATCTTGTACATCTGGAATTTCTCTATTCACACACTGTTGAAGCCTAGCTTGGAATATTTTGAATATGACCTTGCTAGCATGTGAAATGAGTGCAGTTGTACAGTACTTTGAACATTCTTTGGCATTGCCCTTCTTTAGTATTGGAATGAAAATTGACCTTTTCCACTCCTGTGGCCACTACTGAGTTTTCCAAATTTGCTGGTATAACTAGTGTAGCACTTTAACAGTATCATCTTTTAGGACTTTTTTAGGACTAGAAATAGCTCAGGTGGAATTCCATCACCTCCTGTCTTTGTTTGTAGTGATGCTTCCTTCCTAAGGCCCACTTGATTTCACACTCCAGGATTTCTGGCTCTAGGTGAGTGATCACACCATCATGATTATCTGGGTCATTTTTTTGTGAATACACATTCTTCTGTGTATTCTTGCCAGCTCTTCTTTATATCTTCTGTTTCTGTTAGGTCCATCCCATTTCTGTCCTTTATTGTGTCCATCTTTGCATGAAATGTTCCTTGATATTTCTAATTTTCTTGAAGAGATCTCTAGTCTTTTCCATTCTATTGTTGTCCTCTATTTCTCTGCATTGTTCATTTAGGAAGGCTTTCTTATCTCTCCAAACCTTAGCCTACATAAGAACGTTATCCTCAAAATCTTATCACCAAAAATTAGTCATTACCGGAGTCAGTGCCAGCACCAAATACTACACACCTCTACCTGGCTGCATTTACAGCTTTCACAAGTAAACATGTAACAGAAGAGATTTGAAACTTCTTTTAACATAGAACCAAATATTATTAAATTAGTAAAGAGATACAAAAATCAGAGACTTATATGCATTTCATTAATGTAAACTATTTCAAAATATTTATATATGCCGTATCACAGCAGAGATGTAAAAAGAATGTATTGAAATCATTAACTTGAGTATACTAGTTGGTTTTTAATCTTAACCTAATATTGTCCTCAGAGATCTGTCATGCATCTGTACGTCCTATATTATTGTTTATTTTTCCAGTCTGTTCGTTATGTCCACCACATGTCAAAATATATAGTTTCTAGGTCCTTTCAAGTATTAGAGGCCCAATGAAGGATTTCAAAATAGGGAATACTTTTTCTGTTAGTACCTTTATCCATACCATAAAATAAAGAATTATTTGGGTACTCACTAAAAAGATAAGGCCCATTTCATTTGCAATTATAAAACACACCCTCATTGTATTTATTTCTCCCTTTCTAATTTGCCTTGGCATGTTAACTTGTTTTCGGTTAACTTCGCTTCTCTCTTTTTTCTACCATGTACAGATAAGTCTGACCTGCTTTTACTGTCTAACTTATTTTTCTTATTTAAATGTGTACAGTTCTCTCTTACTTTTCTATATGTCTTCTATAAAATGGCTTCTGACTACCTGATAGATACCAGCTGTTTGGATAAATCCAAACATTTATTGTAAGCAAGTACAATTTTATAACCACCCCAATATGTCCTTCCGTAGAATCACACCTGAACATTTGCTGTTGAAATATATATGTTAATTTATTATAAGTTACTTTCTTAAATTTTATCTTTATTTAAAGATTTTTCAACCTGTTTTGCTGGTAATCATATATGTAGTAAGTTCTTTTATATATGAATTTCTTTTCAGGGATCAAGAGGGCATTAGAAATATTTGTTATAAAAGGAGATGTTGGCTGTGATAAAGCTGAGAACACTGACCTAGTTCAATCTCTCCTGTTATTTTTGTGAAAATGCAGGTTCGTAGTAAAAAGCAAATATATTTACGTGAAAACCCAAAGCTATATAAAATCTGAGTTTACCAATTTTAAATCCAATGATCCTACAACTAGAATAAAAACAATGTAGTTGTTTTGTCCTTTTCCTCTTTCATTGTAGAAGGTAAGAAGTTGAGTAAGAGATTTATGTAATTTCTGATCATGGATTATAACAGCTACTGAATTTTCTTCAGGGCTTCAGGTATTATATTTCTATGGAAAACTTTATGTGCTGATTTTCTCCATCTAAAACCTATAAATCCACAGGTTCTTGTTGAGCCAAAGAAATTGTGTTGTAGATGATCCTTTTTTTCATTATAGCATACCTTTGCTCTGCCTTCAAATGCTAAGAAATTGGTTCAGGCAACATTTTGAAAGGGATACACTTTCCGGGAAAAAGCACAGAAATGGAGGCAATCATCTTCAACTGACAGAAAAGTGTGGTGAACTCTGAAGGGCTGAGAACTTAATCAACACTGAATCAGACTAAGCGCAATGAACTACTAGATTATTAGATAGCAGCCTTCCAAAGGGCAATACTTACCATCCAGGAGCAGCCTGGGTGCTTTGAAAGCTTGGCTCAGCATTTATCATATATAAGCGCTCCCACTGCACACATCATTAATCGCCAACAGTTGGTCAAAAGTTTACTATCACAGGAGGCAATAATTGAATGTGTCTTTGTATATGACCTGGACAAATGAATCATTTTCAGCAGCTTATATATTTTAAACTTATTACCTTTGCCTTCCACAGAATCAGTGTCACTGTCTTAGTTTTATTGCTGTTATTGTTGTTGTTATTATTGTTTTATGGTTATAGCTTTTGTTGTTTGTAGTTTTATGTTGCTCTCTAAGCAACAGGGTCATTCTAAGAAAGAGTACCATGAAATTAGTGCAGGAAAAAGGCTTAATCATTCTAAGGAACCACAGAATTTTGTTTTCTTCTCTCTGATATTAAGAGAAGTGTAACACATGTAGGCTCTGCTTGCATCTTCTCTGCCAGAAAACTCAGAGCCCAATCTGGAATACAACTATAGGAAATAGCTGGGCCCTCATTGTAGCCATATCTACCTTTTGTTCTTCACTCCTCTAATTTTTTCCTCTTTTATTGTGATTTCATTGAATTAGTTATTTTTATTCTTGTTCAGTCACTCTGTGACCCCATGGAGTGCAGCACGCCAGGCATCCCTGTCCTTCATCATCTCCCAGAACTTGCTCAAACTCATGTCCATCGAGTCAGTGATGCCATCCAACCATCTCATCTTCTGTCACCTCTTTATCCTCCTGCCTTCACTCTTTCCCAATATCAGGGTCTTTTCTAGTGAGTCAGCTCTTCTCATCAAATGGCCAAAATATTGGAGCTTCAGCATCAATCCTTCCCTAGAATATTCAGTATTGATTTCCTTTAGGATTGAATGGTTTTATCTCCATGCTGTCCAAGGGACTCTCAAGAGTATTCTCCAACACTACAATTCAAAAGCATCAGTCCTTCAGTGCTCACCCTTCTTTATGGTCCAACTCTCACATCCATACATGACTACTGGAAAAACCATAGCTTTGACTATACAGACCTTTGTTGGCAAAGTAATGTCTCTGCTTTTTAATATTATTATTATTGAATTGTAATAATATTAAGTTATTACAAGTTAAATAATATTAAGCTATTATTGTAGTCTACGTTCAGTTCAGTCGCTCAGTCGTGTCTGACTCTGCGACCCCATGAATCACAGCACGCCAGGCCTCCCTGTCCATCACCAACTCCCAGAGTTCACTCAGACTCATGTCCATTGAGTCAGTGATGCCATCTAGCCATCTCATCCTCTGTCGTCCACTTCTCCTCCTGCCCCCAATCCCTCCCAGCATCAGAGTCTTTTCCAATGAGTCAACTCTTCACATGAGGTGGCCAAAGTACTGGAGTTTCAGCTTTAGCATCATTCCTTCCAAAGAAACCCCATGGCTGATCTCCTTCAGAATGGACTGGTTGGATCTCCTTGCAGTCCAAGGGACTCTCAAGAGTCTTCTCCAACACCACAGTTCAAAAGCATCAATTCTTCGGCATTCAGCTTTCTTCACAGTCCAACTCTCACATCCATACATGGCCACTGGAAAAACCACAGCCTTGACTAGACGGACCTTTGTTGGCAAAATAATGTCTTTGCTTTTCAATATGCTATCTAGGTTGGTCATAACTTTCTTCCAAGGAGTAAGCGTCTTTTAATTTCATGGCTGCAGTCACCATCTGCCATGATTTTGGAGCCCCAAAAAATAAAGTCTGACACTGTTTCCACTGTTTTCCCATCTATTTCCCATAAAGTGATGGGACCAGATGCCATGATCTTCGTTTTTTCTTTTTTTTTAAATAATATAAATGTGTGTTTAATAACTTCCTGCATATGTTGTGGTACACATCACACACACACATACACAGATGGAAGGCCATGACACATATTGCATTCCAAATGAATGAAGCAGACAAGTGGCACATAGTGGAGGAGACAGAACAGTGAGGATTATGGAGGCTGGACAGGCTTGACCAAGTATGTAGGAATTAAACCCGACACTGAGGAATGAGGCATCGCCAGTAATGAAAAGTCTAAGAGAGCTAGAAGTTCAGCCAAGTTGTGTCTGAATAGTATTTTCTTTTTTCTATGCAAAAATCTCCTCCCGAAGGGGCATGTGGAGGAATGGGCACAGCACATCCTAGAGAAAATACCAGGCTGTTCTGGTCCACAGGGTTAGTTTAGGTGAATAGTGGCACAGTTGTGGAGGTAGTGGGTTGCATTTTTTTTTAATTTTATTTTATTTTTAAACTTTACATAATTGTATTAGTTTTGCCAAATATCAAAATGAATCCACCACAGGTATACATGTGTTCCCCATCCTGAACCCTCCTCCCTCCTCCCTCCCCATACCATCCCTCTGGGTCGTCCCAGGGCACTAGCCCTAAATGTTGAGTTTTAAGCCAACTTTTTCATTCTCATCTTTCACTTTTATCAAGAGGCTTTTTAGTTCCTCTTCACTTTCTGCCATAAGGGTGGTGTCATCTGCATATCTGAGGTCATTGATGTTTCTCCTGGCAATCTTGATTCCAGCTTGTGCTTCTTCCAGCCCAGCGTTTCTCATGATGTACTCTGCATATAAGTTAAATAAGCAGGGTGACAATATATAGCCTTGACGTACTCCTTTTCCTATTTGGAACCAGTCTGTTATTCCATGTCCAGTTCTAACTGTTGCTTCCTGACCTGCATACAAATTTCTCAAGAGGCAGGTCAGGTGGTCTGGTATTCCCATCTCTTTCAGAATTTTCCACAGTTTATTGTGATCCACACAGTCAAAGGCTTTGGCATAGTCAATAAAGCAGAAATAGATGTTTTTATGGAACTCTCTTGCTTTATCAATGATCCAGGGGATGTTGGCAATTTGATCTCTGGTTCCTCTGCCTTTTCTAAAACCAGCTTGAACATCTGGAAGTTCACAGTTCAAGTATTGCTGAAGCCTGGCCTGGAGAATTTGAGCATTACTTTACTAGCGTGTGAGATGAGTGCAATTGTGTGGTAGTTTGAGCATTCTTTGGCATTGCCTTTCTTTGGGATTGGAATGAAAACTGACCTTTTCCAGTCCCATGGCCACTGCTGAGTTTTTCAAATTTGCTGGCATATTGAGTACAGCACTTTCACAGCATCATCTTTCAGGATTTGAAATAGCTCAACTGGAATTCCATCACCTCCACTAGCTTTGTTTGTAGTGATGCTTTCTAAGGCCCACTTGACCTCACATTCCAGGATATCTGGCTCTAGGTCAGTGATCACACACCATCGTGATTATCTTGGTCATGAAGATCTTTTTTGTACAGTTCTGTGTATTCCTGCCACCTCTTCTTAATATCTTCTGCTTCTGTTAGTCCATACCATTTCTGTCCTTTATCAAGACCATCTTTGCATGAAATGTTCCCTTGGTATCTCTAATTTTCTTGAAGAGGTCTCTAGTCTTTCCCATTCTGTTGTTTTTCCTCTATTTCTTTGCATTGATCATGACATTGTACAGTGGTCTACCTTAAATCCTCTATTAAAGGATATTGAGGATGGATGAATAGACTTGTGTAAATAAGATCATAACGCTTGTCTCATAGGCAACTATTTTGATTTCAATTATGTGAGAATTTGTTTCTCTTTCAAAAATTCTAGTTGCCTGGAACCAGGAAAAAAGATATGTTTTCTTAGGAAGAGTGAATACCCAAGAGTATTTGGTTGGAGCATTCAGTAAAGATAACTATGGAAGGAAACATTAGGTAACAGAATAGATTTTATATCTAATGAAAAATACTCTAGAATAAAATTATAATAAATTAACAGAAGTCTCAGTACTGAAATTTCATAACTCCTTTAGGGAAAACACAAAGGGTGTCATGAGAGAAAGGAAGAGGATTAGTAGTGGAACTGTCTTTGCAGAACATTCCAGACAGAGGATAAAGCTCTCAAGGTTAACGCACTTGAATAATAGACAAAATCAAGGTGGCAGAAATATAAGGCGCAAGAATAAAAGTAATAAAAGATTAAGTTAAAGACTCAGACACAGGGAGGGTTTAAACAAGGCAGTGGCATAATCTGATTTGTGTTTTAAAAATAGTACTTTGGCTTCCATGTATAGAGTAAACTCTGTATTGAGACAAGGAAGGTGGGCAAGAGAAGAAACATTTAGGAGTCAGTTGCAGCCCTCCAACTGAGAGAGCATGATGGTGAGGACTAAGGTGGTACCTACAAAGGTGGAGAGAGGGGGTTAGATTCTGGATGTCCTTTAAAGACAGAACTGACATATATCATGGGGACAGAATGAATATCATAGAATGTCTAAAAGTGATTCTCTGGTTTTTAGTAAGAATACCTGAATGGATTTTGTTATTTAATTTGATGGGAAGATGGAAGACATTGTGGGAATAGGGTAGGAAAAGTAGTGACTGGTTCTATTGGTGGTATACTAATACTGGTATGCCTAAGCAGAGATGCCAAGTAGTTCATTGGATAAGTAATCCTGAGGTTCACATAGGAAGTAAAGATATTCATTGTAGAGTCAATAGCGTGTACATGGTTTTTAAGGTCTTAGTAGTGAATGCTGTCACCTAATGAGAGAGTATAGAAAAAGAAAATTTAGAACAGAGTCCTGTCTTCTCCTCCTTTTATCCTTTTACTCCAAGAAGCAAGCTAAGGGAAAGAAAATATATAGAAATTCATCCCCCATTAGGTCCTGAGATTGTGACTGAGTGGGTTATAATTCCTCATCACTCACCTGTTAATTGAGTCAATGGTGGATGTGCTTGATAACTGGAGTTTAATCTTGTAAAATCTTATCTCATGGGGGGTTTTAGTTTTAATTTTGTTGTGGTTTTTGCTTTTGTATTTTTGCATTCCATTTCCTATTCATTTGAGCTGGGAAGTTACCCCAATTCCTAATTATAATTTTCCCATTATTACCATCATTGTCTTGGGACAAAATGAACAAAGATCATGGAGTCAGGAAAAAAAAAAAAAAAACAAAACAGCAGGACAAAGGTGTCACAACAATAGGAAGGAAATCCAAAGATAACAGGATTTTAATATGGGCTTTCAATATTTATAGAATATAGTCACCTATGCTTTTCCTATAGCAAATATTTGGGGTAGGGTTTTGACATGTTGGGCTTACCCAAGGGCTCAGTGGTAAAGAATTTGCCTGCACTGCAGGAGATGTGGGTTAAATCCCTGGGTCAGAAAGACCCCTGGAGAAGGCAACAGCAACCTGCTCCAGTATTCTTGCCTGGGAAATTCCATGGACAGAGGAGCCTGGTGAGCTACAATCCATAGTGTTGTAAAGAATTGGATATGACTGAGTGACTGAGCATGCACATATCTGACATGTCCCAATATCCCAGGCATCAAGTGGACACTGAAGATTGGGATAAGCCTTCAAAGAGCTTAGAAGTGAAGTGAAGTGAAGTGAAGTCGCTCAGTCGTTTCCAACTCTTTGTGACCTCATGGACTGTAGCCTATCAGGCTCCTCCATATATGGGATATTCCAGGCAAGAGTGCTGGAGTGGATTGCCATTTCCTTCTCCAGGGGATCTTCCCGACCCAGGAATTGAACCTGGGTCTCCTGCATTGCAGGCAGATGCTTTACCATCTGAGCCACATTGTGTTATAATGTGTTGTACTTTATCTTTCAGAATGGCAGACACTTTTTTTAAACCTCCATTTAACAGGTACAAAAATTAAGGCTAATCTGTCCTGTAACACATAAAAATTGGAATAATTAGTATAAAATTTTATAAATATCTAGGTTTAAGAGTTGAGTTATTAAGTGCTATCTACCTATCCACCTATCTATATCCTTAGTAGGCAGAATCTGGAGTTGTTTTATAGAATTAAACAGACTTCTCAATTACAAACTAAAATCTATAAGCATTTAGAAATAAGCCTGGAAGAATGAAGTACATCATACTTTCAATCTTTTCTAAATATAACAAAGAGTTTCATTTATGTCCTCAAAAAATGTTAAATGAGACTTTATACCAAATTAATTATTGAGGAAACAAAAAAGAACATTTTTTGAGAATTGAGAGACAGCATAAATTCCTGTTCTATAAAGAGGTCCCTGTACATTAGGTTTAATACATCACCTGACTGTGTGGTTGGAGTCATCTTTTAATAAAGATGCAAAACAGGAATCTGGGCTAGTTCTAGGATAATGGCTAAGTGTTCAGCAGGGATGGATGTTAAGTAATCTGGTTTATTACATTCTGTTTATTGCATTTTGAATACTTTAAAATGACAATTTAATGTTGCTGAAATCATAAGGAGTGTATTTTCTGCCAACCACTTTTTACTGAAAACCTGTGAGATATGACCAGAGATCAGAGGCTAAATCTTTATAACATTATGGAAACTAGAATGAATTTCTAAAAATGAAAAGGCAACTCTCAGCTGTAAAGAGTTTTATGTTTGTTTTTAACAGACATTTTACTCTCAAGCCATGACTCATATTTATATCTGAAGTTTCCCACTTCAGAACAGACCCTTGAGGCAGGAAGTTTTAAATCATAAACTTAAGAAAACATCAATTTGTTGCAACTTTTGAAATATAAGCTTTATGTGACCTTATTGATGATGCAGAAACACTGGTCAATCGTGAAACACTGACTTATTGGAAGATAAAAACCTTCAATAGAATATCATGGCCAAGAAAAAAATTTCAGGTAATGAGGTGTTTTTATATTTGTTTGTAGGAAAAAGAAGTATAAAATATTATATTTTCTGGCTTATAAGAATAAGAACAGGAAATATATAACCTGTATCTTTTAACTCTCACTGTAAACAAATAAATACATTACTTTATTGACATTTAATGGAATGAGGGGAAACAGAGGCAAAAGAAAAAGAGAGATGAGTTAAACAGGAGGATGAAGGTCGAAGCAGAGGAGAGAATTCAACTGAGAAGCAGGAAAGAGAGAGAGGAAAGAACCATGTACTTAAAACACAAAAGAATATAGTTATCCTTAGGATTAGGTTTTACTGAAGATAACAGAAAATGCCAAAATAACAGTGACTTATACAAAATAGATATTCATTTCTCTCCCACATAAAGCCTACAGGCAGGACAGCTCTAGCCACAGCCATCAGTGACTCGGGCTCATTTGGTCATATTGCCCTACCCACCATAATATGGTGCCATATAGTCCAAGATGGATGCTCACATGTTCTTCAACCAAGTCCATATTCTAACCACTCTTTGGGAGCATGGGATAAGGAAAAATGTACTTTCTTTCATTAGCTAGTTTCCCTGAAGTTGTACACTTTACTTAGTCATATGGCCAAACCTAGATGTAGATGTAAAGGAGTCCAAGAAATGTGAACATTATTTCAAGCTTAAAATTGGAGTTTCTGTTACTAAGGACAAAGAAGAGAATTATATTTCTATAGACAATTAATACTCAGTTTCCCCCAAACCCATCCTTTATTCATTTGTCTGGGATCACAAAAATTAGAGGGTTTTTTTGAAGCTATAAACAAAGTAATATTTTCCAGTTCTTGTGAAGAGTCAAAATTGTTCTGTTTCTATACTTCCCCATGACATTTTGAAATTTTTCTTCAAGTGTGGAAAGGAATTACTTGAAATTTTAAAATTTATTTTGAGGTTGTACATTATTTAGTTAATTTGCTATGCTCATATCCTTCATATTTTCTTCCTTACACAATTCCAATTTACAGTCCGAATCTAGTGATATCATTAGTTAAGGCATCCAAGTTTCATGTATTCTTTCAATAAAGGTCAATGATTAAATGTAATTAAATTGTTATTCCTTTGTAAGGCACTGCATGATAACTAAGGAGAATAAAATAACTAAGGAGAAAATGTCATTTTAAATCCATAAGCCCCTATTTAGAATTAAGGAGCTAATGCTATTCCTTCTATAGAGAATGACTCTAAAATAATATGTCAAAGAGAAAAATACACAAAAATTATATTTACTGTACGTAGTATTTACCAGTATTAAAATACATAATCACATTCTAACAAGTAGAATGCTACATGACTTCCAAGGCTGGATCTAAAAGTTGATATAGTTTCTACCTGGCGCTCTCTTTCTCCATGACATGAATGTTTGTAGCCCCGAGCTGCCCCATGAAAGTCCAAGTAGTCATGCCACCATATTGGAGAGACTATGAAGAGATTCTGCATGGACACAGAGCAAGACACCCAAGAAGCCTGTCTTGGTTGTGGTAGTGACACAGAGGCTTGACATAACCATCTGTTGTTTTTCCAGAAACAGGTATGATCTAAGATGGAACCATATATGACATTTTATTAAATCCACTCACTGGCTAGTTATTTTTGCTGATTAACCTGATTAAAATCTATTCAGTAATGATCTGAGATCCATCTCAGGAAAACTTGACATATAGGTCAAAAAGTGAAGACTTAAATGTCACAGGCAATATATGTTTCTTTAAAATAAAAATTTATAAAGAATTTTGTTCAATGAACAAAGACTTTTTGAGGCTTAATGCCTTAATTACTTAGCACAAAGTCCTACTCTCTTATGGAAGAGAAAGAAACATGACATACAGAGATTTAAATCCAGTGGAAATAATAACATGTAGTTCCAAAGGCCTTTCATAGATATGATTGTATTCAGACTCCACAGTAGTTCTCTATTTCTATGCTAGAGATGAACAAACTGATGTTCAGAGAAGCTAAGTGTATCTCTGTTCAAGCCCCACTTCCTCTGCAACCACCCTGGCTAAATCAAATCTCTCTTAATATGAGTGTTTATGATACCATGTTCCTCTCCTTCATAGTGCTTATAACATTTACAATTTTCATTCATTCATGTGATTCAGTTCAGTTCAGTTCAGTCGCTCAGTTGTGTCTGACTCTTTGCAACCCCATGAATCACAGCACGCCAGGCCTCCCTGTCCATCACCAACTCCCGGAGTTCACTCAAACTCATGTCCAAGGAGTTGGTGATGCCATCCAGCCATCTCATCCTCTGTCGTCCCCTTCTCCTCCTGCCCCCAATCCCTCCCAGCATCAGGGTCTTTTTCAATGAGTCAACTCTTTGCATGAGGTGGCCAAAGTATTGGAGTTTCAGCTTTAGCATCAGTCCTTCCAATGAACACCAAGGACTGATCTCCATCAGTCCAGGATGGACTGGTTGGATTTCCTTGCAGTCTAAGGGACTCTCAAGAGTCTTCTCCAACACCACAGTTCAAAAGCATCAATTCTTTGGCGCTCAGCTTTCTTCACAGTCCAATTCTCACATCCATACACGATCACTAGAAAAACCATAGCCTTGACTAGCCGGACCTTTGTTGGCAAAGTAATGTCTCTGCTTTTGAATATGCTATCTAGGTTGGTCATAACTTTCCTTCCAAGGAGTAAGTGTCTTTTAATTTCATGGCTGCAATCACCATCTGCAGTGATTTTGGAGCCCAAAAAAATAAAGTTTGACACTGTTTCCACTGTTTCCCCATCTATTTGCCATGAAGTGATGGGACCAGATGCCATGATCTTCGTTTTCTGAATGTTGAGTTTTAAGCCAACTTTTTTACTCTCTTCTTTCACTTTCATCGAGAGGCTTTTTAGTTCCTTTTCACTTTCTGCCATAAGGGTGGTGTCATCTGCATATCTGAGGTTATTGATATTTTTCCTGGCAATCTTGATTCCAGCTTGTGCTTCTTTTTAGTTAGATATTAAATTTCTTTTCTCCACAAGGTTGTACATTTCACTGGAGCATGAACTGTGTTTCTTTTGCTCACCATTGTAACCTCTAGCACCTCTCACAGTCTAGTTTAGTACAAGGATTCAATGATAGCTTATGAATAAATGAATGAAGTGATACTCTCCATTACTGATGAAATAACATCCAAAAAGCACCAAACCTTTAAAGTGAATATGGACTTCCAAATCTGTAGCTCTTCCCATGTTTAAAGTACTTTATCTCGGGTCTATACATGATCAGAAAAATCATGCAGTCTCATCAGACTTTTAAAATGCTCTCCCACTGAGCCAGAATTCAAAATTTTAAACTCAGTCATCCAAAAGAAACAGATAATCACTAATAAATAATAAAAGTAAAGGTTTGTTTCAAATAAATTTTTTCATTTATTCAATTATTTATATATTTATTTTCCAACAAATACTTTTTGTATCTCCTATGTATTTAAAACCACATGAAAGAGGAGAGTGAAAAAGTTGGCTTAAAACTCAACATTCAGAAAATGAAGATTATGGTATCTGGTCCCATC
This sequence comes from Bos indicus, assembly GCF_029378745.1. Lineage (NCBI taxonomy): Eukaryota > Metazoa > Chordata > Mammalia > Artiodactyla > Bovidae > Bos > Bos indicus. Next base: position 93,592,130 of record NC_091767.1, read on the forward strand.
ACTTCATGGGAAATAGATGGGGAAACATTGGAAACAGTGTCAGACTTTATTTTGGGGGGCTCCAAAATCACTGCAGATGGTGACTGCAGCCATGAAATTAAAGGACGCTTACTCCTTGGAAGAAAAGTTATGACCAACCTAGATAGCATATTCAAAAGCAGAGACATTACTTTGCCAACAAAGGTCCATCTAGTCAAGGCCATGGTTTCCAGTGGTCATGTATGGATGTGAGAGTTGGACTGTGAAGAAAGATGAGCACCAAAGAATTGGTGCTTTTGAACTGTGGTGTTGGAGAAGACTCTTGAGAGTCCCTTGGACTGCAAGGAAATCCAACCAGTCCATTCTGAAGGAGATCAGCCCTGGGTTTTCTTTGGAAGGAATGATGCTCAAGCTGAAACTCCAGTACTTTGGCCACCTCATGCAAAGAGTTGGCTCATTGGAAAAGACTCTGATGCTGGGAGGGATTGGGGGCAGGAGGAGAAGGGGACGACAGAGGATGAGATGGCTGGATGGCATCACTGACTCGATGGACATGAGTCTGAGTGAACTCCAGGAGTTGGTGATGGACAGGGAGGCCTGGCGTGCTGTGATTCATGTTGTCTCAAGGAGTCTGACACAACTGAGCGACTGAACTGAACTGAAGTGCTACAAAAAATATAAAATTAAGCATAATATGCAGTCCCTATCTCAGGGTTCTCATAATCAATATTAAGAGACTAGAAAAACATGTCACTTTTTAAAATGGAAGATGATAAGTAATGATTAGTTTCCAAGAGCAATGTGCAGGGAATTAGTCCTGCTAGGCGTCCATTAAAGACTGAAGTTGTTAGATGTAGTTTCATGAGAAAGGCCAAACAGAAGCAGAATAAATCATGAATTAATTGTGGAAACCTCACATATGTCTGAGGCAACTAATGGGTGGATGGCAGTGCAGCTTGGAGTGGGAATTAGGTGACAGTGATGGAGAGGTAGGCAACGGCCAGATCATGAAGACCCTTACGTTCTTATAATCTTGAAACCCATTGGAAGCCATGGCATAGTTTTCTAATTACTAAGTCATCTTGGAAATAATGTAGATGTTAGAATGGGATAGATTAGGGTAGCAATGACTTATAGGAAATAAACTATGTGTATTCTAGATAATATAGCTATGAAACGTCAGAATATAGAAGTTACAGTTCTTGAGAATTGGGTGATTTGAGTGAATCCATGAGGTGGCAGGAGTTGAGTATGTTGTAGAAATAGAGTATAAGTCCTAGGATTCTTGTTTTAGAGGTTGGAAAGAGATGCTGCCATTTATTTGGAAATAAAAAAATAATGGCAAAACATGTAAATTTATAGAGTGGATAAACCATTCAGTTTATATAGATAGATAGATAGATGAAACAAGGTAGTAGGGAAAATGCAGTGGTAGATATCCTTGTGGCAACTGAATTTTAAAACATAAACTAAAATAGAAAAAAATATAGATAGACCATATAAGCAAAAGGATTGATACAAAGTAGGGCAAGAAGAGTGAAAATAAAATTTGAACATCATCAACACATGGAAGGTATTCATTCAATGGAAACTTTAGAGTGTCATACAGGATCAGCACGTAGTTTGAGAAGATCAGAAAGATGAGGACAGAACTGAAAACTACCAAGGGTTATGGTTTGAACAGAACTAGAAGAGACTGAGAAGAATTGGCCCAAATATGTGAAGAAAAGCTGGTGAGACTAATGACACCCAAACTAAGGGAAGACAGAATGTGTGAAAGAGGAAATAGTTAACAGTGTCAGGTGCTGCTGTAAGTTCAAATAACATCAGAATGGAAAATAAAGAGGTTGAATTTGACAATTAGGAAAGTATTGGTAACCACTTTTAAAGCAGTTACAGTTGAGTGATGGATGCAGCAGGTAGATTTCAGTGGGTTGATATGGAATTGGCAGTGAGACAGCCAGTTCTTCAGTGAAAAAAGATTAATTTTCAAAAAGTTTGACTGTAAAGGCGAGGTGAGAAGTAAGCTATTGAGGACTGTGTGACAAAGGCAGGGGTCTTTTTGTTTTAATATGCCAGAACAGAGTGTGTGTATTTGCAGCAGAGATTGTGGTGAGCTGTGGGGAGGAGCTAACTGGAAGAAAGAAAACCATTGAATTAACAAGATCCGTAAAGAATTTGGAATGGATACAATCCAGATTACAGGTAGAGATATTTGTTTTGAGTAGAAAGACTGTGAAATTCAAGGAAAGTCACTGAATGTAGTACTCAATGTCATAAATCTGTTGGAGATAGCAGAGGAAATTCCTGCCTGGTGCTCTCAAAGTTCTCAGTAAAATTGAAGGTACGACAGAAAGGATTCAGCAGTAAGTAAAACAAGAAGGAAATGAATTGGTGGAAAAGAAGCACAGAGCTGTATAGAGTGGGTGGAATAAGGAGGTAGAGAAGATAAGGGTCTTCAATTTTGAATGTTGGCTGAGTTGATGTTAAAAATACCAGATACAGCATGGATCCTGTCAATTAGAGTGGACAGCCCTCAATTGAGATGTTGGAATTGGGTCCTAGAAACTCTCTGGGCTGAATTTTAACCCCTCCTTGTATCTTGAGGAGGTCCAGAGTAGCTTGGTTAGTTAAGCCAGTAGGCATTCGGGAGGCTTGAAATATTTATTTTTCAGATTATGTGCATTTATTTCATCAGTTTGACTGGTATGGTCATGGCTTCCACGGTAGTTCAAATGGTAAAGAATCTGCCTGCAATGCAGGAGACCCCAGTTCAATTCCTGGGTCAGGAAGATCCACTGGAAAAGGGATAGGCTACTCACTCCAGTATTCTTGGGCTCCCCTCATGGCTCAGCTTGTAAAGAATCTACCTGTAATGCAGGAGACCTGGATTTGATCCCTGTGTTGGGAAGATCCCCTGGCAAAAGGAACAGCTACCCACTCCAGTATTCTGGCCTGGAGAATACCATGGACTGTACAGTCCATGGGGTTACAAAGAGTCGGACACCACTGAGTGACTCACTTTCACTTTCACAACTGTACAATGGTCCCTTCATATCTGAGGGGTATTAATTCCAGGACTTTCAATGAATACTAAAGTTCTCAGATGTTCAGGTCCCTTATATAAAATGATGTAGCACAGGCAGCCCTCCACATCGCACAGGTTCTGCCTGCATGGGCAGAGGACCAGCTGTACAAACTGATTCAGTATCAGTCTTTGGTGTTGGCTAGGGGTAACAATGGAGAAGGCAATGGCACCCCACTCCAGTACTCTTGCCTGGGAAATCCCATGGACAGAGGGGCCTGGTAGGCTGCAGTCCATGGGGTCGCTAGGAGTCGGACACGACTGAGCAGCTTCACTTTCACTTTTCACTTTCATGCATTGGAGAAGGAAATGGCAACCCACTCCAATGTTCTTGCCTGGAGAATCCCAGGGATGGGGAGCCTGGTGGGCTGCCGTCTATGGGGTCACACAGAGTCGGATACAACTGAAGTGACTTAGCAGCAGCAGCAGCAGGGGTAACAAAGACAGTCAGGCTGCGTATTTTGGTTTTTACCTGTTTTTTATGCCAGTGGGCAAAGAGGCACCAAACCCCATTGGTGGACAGTGTTGGTCTAGAAAAATTGTTTACTTGCAGTTCACTGCAAGTAAACAAGATCTTTGGTCCAGGTCAAGTAAACAAGATCTTTTGGTCCAAAATTCAAGATCTTTGCTCCAGATTTCAAATAGACAGTTGGTGAGAAAGGGTTTGTTTTTTTTTTTTTCTTTTTAATTTTATGACTCACCAGAGTTTATTTCTGGAGGGAGAAGATTAGAATAATAAAGTAATAGTCATAAGCATAGGCTTTTCTTATCTACCACAACTCAACCAGACATTCCCATCATCATACTTTTGAAGTTGCTATTATCAATTATATCATCAGCACTGAAATTTGTATTTTCTTGCATCCTAGTCTAGGACAAATATATCATGACTTCTTAGCATATTTCTTCTGTACTTCCACTCCAACATTATTTGACTACGTCAAGTCTTTCAACATACTATCATTTTTTCATTTTTCACTCTCCCAACCCATGTCCTCACTTATTTCTTACTCAGTTTAGATGCCATGGCCCAGCATTAAATAATCCTCTTTCAAGTATCTGCATTTTTTCCTCCTTCTTTCCCTCTGAAGAACTTACAGTGTAAAACCCCTACTCCTGTTAATCATAATTTACTTGCTTCTTCCTCTGTTCTTGAGCAGCTACATGTAATGAGAAAAAAGGCACAATCATGTTAATTGTTGTACTTTAAATTCAAAATAAAAAGCCCATGGGGATTTTTACCATTGCTGGACAAACCTGCTGCTGCTGCTGCTAAGTCACTTCAGTCGTGTCCGACTCTGTGTGACCCCATAGACGGCAACCCACCAGGCTCCTCCATCCCTGGGATTCTCCAGGCAAGAGCACTGGAGTGGGTTGCCATTTCCTTCTCCAAAGCATGAAAGTGAAAAGTGAAAGTGAAGTCACTCAGTCGTGTCTGACCCTTAGCGACCCCATGGACTGCAGCCTACCAGGCTCCTCCATCCATGGGATTTTCCAGGCAAGAGTACTGGAGTGGGGTGCCATTGACCTACATTTCCCTAATTCATTTACTCTCCCACTCTACCATACTTCTCTTTCCCATGCTTCCTTCCCTCTTTGCTCAAGATTTCTTCTTCTCCCTTTCAACAGATGCCCTTACTTATCACTTCATTGATAATACAGCACGTACAGCAGAAACTGCATAGAGTTAAAATATCTTGGAAGGTTCCTCATTGGAGACTAAGACATCCTCTCATAAGAAGTCTAATAAAACCAGTTTTTCTCTCTGGCATTGAAACTTGCCTTAGTTTGGTATCAGAGAAAGTATATAGCCTATATTCACAGTCCATACTGTACCAAAAGATATGTCTTTAGATATAATCATCTTTTCTGTAGCTAGATACCCACTCAGTGAGAGTTATATGGGAAATGACCTCAGCTGACTCTTGCTCTGGAGCATAAGCTCAAAGAATGAAATGACAGGACAAATGTTTATACTATATAGATGTTAATTTCTAGAACTATTTAAACTCTTATATTTTGAAGTGTGGGAGCTACTGAGTGTGAGCTGTTAATTCACATTACATAACAGATGCATAATGTGGCCTCACTGAAAAATAAGATTCATTATCAATTTTTTGTTGAATTTGGTAATCTATTTAAAATGCTTAGCACAGTGACTGTCATACAGTAAACAATAAATGTTAGCTATTATTAGCAGTGTTAACATTCAAGAGTTTATGTTACACCCAGGTGGAAAAGACATATGAATTTGAAGATAAATGGTGATGAATGATAAATACTAAATAACAATTATGGGTGCATAGAACAAAGTGATCACCATCAGATGCTTCCTCAATGATTAGATGTGAAATGTTATGCATAAAAATACATGAGATTATAAGAAGAAATCTAGCAGGTGCAAACCTACAGCTCAGATAAGATACAGGACAGCACCGGAGATAATTTTCAGACCATTTCCAGAAAAAGAAGCTACAGAATCAAAGTTTACATGCATATGCTTTATGGTTTTCAAGAAATATTTACGTTCACTCTCTTTCTCATTTGATCTTCATGGAACTTAGTTAATAGAAAGACAGGTATTCCTATCTTCATTCTGCTAATGAAGAAACTGTTCATAAGAGAGTCTATGACTTGTGTAGCCTCCTTCCACTCAGTGGTAGGGCCAGAGCTACACGGTGGTCCTTCTGACTCTAAATCCAACACCTTAGCCATCGTGTTCTTCCTGTTTAGCCTTCAACAATAATTCAAAGAAAATAAATATGTTATGATGGTAAGTGTCAGGCTTAATATATTGCTTAAAGTGCTTTGTTGTGTTGACAAAGTCCATTTAAGAAGAACGAGAAAATCTTTGAAAGTTGTGCAACCACCAATACTGTTATCCCATTAACTAGACACACTGGTATCATCTTAATTCAAATATTTGTAAGCAGAAAAGATATGCTAATTTTTATTCACAATGCCTTTCCTATCCCATCTGGCACAAGCAATTTCCTTTTTGTGTGCCTTTAAACTGTGTTATAAAGAAATCAGTTTTACCCTGAGGGCTTTCACTATGAATCTCACAACTTTCATTCTGGTTATTTCTCAATTTCATCATCAGTAACAAATTGTTCTTGTGGGGGGGAATTGTGCTTGTCAATTTTTCTAGTTTAGCCCATCAGATTTCTCATTAGTTCTTGCCACTAACAAATGCCTTTGTTTTCTTTCCAAAATTGTCAGCAGCTATTATAATTGTCTTATCATAAAAACAGTTTATATTAGTATATAAGTATTAATTGGAAAATTAACCTTTTAAACTAGTTTATAATGAGAATTACTATGTTTACTGACAGTGGCAAACAAAAAGAGTCAGTTTGACTAAATATATGTTATTTTTTTTTTCTAATTTTATTTTATTTTTAAACTTTACATAATTGTATTAGTTTTGCCAAATATCAAAATGAATCCACCACAGGTATACATGTGTTCCCCATCCCGAACCCTCCTCCCTCCCCATACCATCCCTCTGGGCCGTCCCAGTGCACCAGCCCCAAGCATCCAGCATTGTGCATCGAACCTGGACTGGCAACTCGTTTCCTACATGATATTTTACATGTTTCATTGCCATTCTCCCAAATCTTCCCACCCTCTCCCTCTCCCACAGAGTCCATAAGACTGTTCTATACATCAGTGTCTCTTTTGCTGTCTCGTACACCGGGTTATTGTTACCATCTTTCTAAATTCCATATATATGCGTTAGTATACTGTATTTATGTTTTTCCTTCTGGCTTACTTCACTCTGTATAATAGGCTCCAGTTTCATCCACCTCATTAGAACTGATTCAAATGTATTCTTTTTAATGGCTGAGTAATACTCCATTGTGTATATGTACCACAGCTTTCTTATCCATTCATCTGCTGATGGGCATCTAGGTTGCTTCCATGTCTTGGCTATTATAAACAGTGCTGCGATGAACATTGGGGTACACGTGTCTCTTTCCCTTCTGGTTTCCTCAGTGTGTATGTGACTAAATATATGTTATTAATAATTAAAATATAAATATCTGTCTTCAATTATTCAATTACATATTTCTTGCAGTTTTCTTGATGACTTCAACAGTTGATTAGAAAAAGCTGCTGATGCATAGCTTCAGCTTCCTAAAAGTCAGTGTTATCACTTTTATTAACTCCTTATTGATTCATTACTCTAAGCTGGGCTCAGGTTTGTTATCAGGGACATGCAGGTAGACAAGATATAACTCCTGACTTAAAGAAGTCAGTCTAAAAATGTGACAATATCAACAACTACCAGTTAGTCAACATTTTCTGAGTAGTAAACAGAATTTCAGGTTTTTTTTACAAGGTACATAGCTATTTTTCCATTGAAATATCATATTAACCCTGGAAGGAAAACACATTGTAAATAATGTGAAATCCACAGAGCTCACTTATTAAAGGTTATATTCGACCTAGGGAGCGACAGGTAGATTTAGCTGTGAACCGTCTCTTGTCTCCTTCTCTCACTATGATGAGATAAGAGCTACAGTGCCGTGCAGCCACCATGCTACAGAAGCACAGAAGAATCGCTGTCTCACTTTTCTTGGCCAGTGCTGCTCAGAAAGACCTGTCCTCAAGTGTTAGTTAAAGGAAATCCCATACTCAATTGGCTCACCATTTTCCTAGCACTCACTGTCATTAGAACAAGCTGGGAGACAGTTGCCCACAGCATCCCTCTCCACAAATCAACAGGCATTACTGGGGCTTTAGGTCAAAGCTTCCAGACTTAATTCTGCTCTAAGCCCAGAGCCATGACCACTTGGCTCCCACTGCAGTATCATACCCAATTTTTAGTTCAGACAAACAAGCAGTTTTGAACCCTAACTCATGCGCCACTCTTCCTCACTGAGCCAGGAAGTTTGATAATAAATTAAATGTTAAAAATAAAGTTAATAAATGGAAGATTAATACATGATGTCCACCTTCAGAAATTCTAAAGCAGAATGCATTATAAGTTCATTTTTTATGAGGATGAAGAGTACAGTAGAATTTTTTTTTTTTTGAGAGAAGTGGCAGAAATGTTTATCTTTATTAGAAACGTCCAAAGACTAAACATTTGTCATTTTCTTTGGTCAAGTTCATCAGTTACCTTTCATGTGGTCAATCCAATGATCATTTCTTAATATTCTTCTTGCTCATTCTGTCAGTAGCATTTGGCACAGTTTATCACTTCCTCTTCCATATAACATCTTACTATCCTTCAAGCAGTGGTACACTGGATCCCATCTTGCAAAAGATAACTGTTAATTTTTTTGGAATTTTGCAAGCTTATTACTAAATAGTTCATAGCTTAAATTTGGCCAAGGTAAAAGTATTTACATTTGTTAAATATTTACCATCACACCACTGACTCCACGACATTACACTTTTAGTTCTTCGTCTGCTACTGCTACTGCTAAGTCACTTCAGTGGTATCCGACTCTGTGCGACCCCATAGGCTCACCAGCTCACCAGGCTGCCCCATCCCTGGGATTCTCCAGGCAAGAACACTGGAGTGGGTTGCTGTTTCCTTCTCCAATGCATGAAAGTGAAAAGTGAAAGTGAAGTTGCTTAGTCGTGTCTGACTCTTAGCAATCCCATGGACTGCAGCCCACCTGGCTCCTCCATCCATGGGATTTTCCAGGCAAGAGTACTGGAGTGGGATGCCATTGCCTTCTCTGAGTTCTTCGCCTACCTTGCAACATTTTCCTGATCCTTCAACCAGTGACCCAGTGCTATCAGTTCTTGGACGTGCTCTCTCTCTCTCTCTCTCTTTTTTTTTTTTAGCTATGCTCACTCTCCAGTGGATCTCATCCAGGTCCATAGTTGTTAATGATTACAAAACTTATATCTATTTTTTGTTGACTACAGAATGTTCATCTCTAACTTTGACTGTTCTGCAGAATCTCAAATTCCATCTATCCACTGGCATCTTCACTCCAGTGTCTAACCAAGCCTTCCAAACTTTTATTCCAGAAGCAAAGTATGCCAAAGTGAAAGTGAAAGTTGTTCAATCATGTTCAACTCTTTGTGACCCCATGGAGTATACAGTCCAAGAATTCTCTAGGCTAGAATACTGGAGTGGGTAGCCTTTCCCTTCTCCAGAGAATTTTCCCAGCCCAGAGATCTAACCCAGGTCTCCCACATTGCAGGCAGATTCTTTACCACTGAGCCACAAGGGAAGCCCAAGAATACTGGAGTGGGTACCCTACCCTTCTCCAGGGGATCTTCCCGACCCAGGAATCAAACCAGGATCTCCTGCATTACAGGCGGATTCTTTAACAGCTGAGCTACTAAGGAAGCCAAACTCTCCCTCAAATATGCTTCTCATGAGTCCTTCCCTGGCCAAAATCTTGGCATGATCTTGACTCTTTTCTTGATCTTATACCCTGTACCTATTCCATCAGCAACTCTTTCTACTTTCAAAATACACTCTGAATCTACTGCTCACCAGCTCCCCAGCTGTTTCCCTAGTTGAAAGTACTATAATTTCTTAAAAAAAAAAAAAAATTCAGTAGCCTCCTAACTAGTATCCCTATTCCAACCTTGCCAGCCAACAATCTATTCTCCACTCCTCAGCATTAACTCCCATGGCTTTCTATTTCATTCAGTGCAAAATCTAAAGTGATCCCAATCATATCCAATGTGAACTCTGGCTATCTATCTAACCTTGTTAACCAGTCACTGGCCTCTCTTTCCTTAGAATCTAGACACATTCATCTCTTTACTATTCCTCTATGTTCTAAGAATCTTTAAGAGCCTTTGCTTTTCTATCAGGCTACAATATTCATTGCTAGGATGTCTGCAGGGTTCATTTCCTTCAGTTCTTTACTCAGACGTCACCTTATCAGAAAAGACTGGCATGATCACCCCCAAATACTTTTATTTTCCTTTTATAGTCTTTATCATAGTGTGCCTTAATATTACATTTATGTATTTAGTGTGATTCCCTCCTTTGGAATTTAAGCTCCAAGAAGGAAGAGACTTGGACTGCTTTGCTTACTGCTGATTCTTCAGCTTTTAGAACCATGCCTTGCACTTAGCAATATTTACTTAGTCAATAATGACTAAAATGCTTTTTGTGTAGTTGTTTACTTTTGTTGGGATATAAGCTCCAGCTCCATGAAAGGCTACCAAAAGATTATATACCTAATAAATTCTCAGAAGCTATTGATAAACCCCTTGATATTCTTACCCAATTTTCCCAACAGAACCAAACTCAACATGTCAAAAATGAATTCATCATTCTATCCACTGGAACAGCAGGTATGGTCCAGAACTGTTCAGGAAGACTGTGGTCACTGTAACTTTCACAGCGACTTTTGGTTGCCTACTCAATAATCATGCCTCCTTTCTTCTTTCTGAAAGAAAAACTTTTTTTTTTTTTTTTCCTGGCATTCACTCCTCCTCAACATGTTTTCAGTTCAGTTCAGTTCAGTCACTCAGTCGTATCTGACTCTTTGCGACCCCGTGAATTGCAGCACGCCAGGCCTCCCTGTCCATCACCATCTCCTGGAGTTCACTCAGACTCACGGCCATCGAGTCAGTGATACCATCCAGCCATCTCATCCTCTGTCGTCCCCTTCTCCTCCTGCCCCCAATCCCTCCCAGCATCAGAGTCTTTTCCAATGAGTCAACTCTTTGCATGAGGTGGCCAAAGTACTGGAGTTTCAGCTTCAGCATTATTCCCTCCAAAGAAATCCCAGGGCTGATCTCCTTCAGAATGGACTGGTTGGATCTCCTTGCAGTCCAAGGGACTCTCAAGAGTCTTCTCCAACACCACAGTTCAAAAGCATCATTCTTCAGCGCTCAGCTTTCTTCACAGTCCAACTCTCACATCTATACATGACCACAGGAAAAACCATAGCCTTGACTAGATGGACCTTTGTTGGCAAAGTAATGTCTCTGCTTTTGAATATGCTATCTAGGTTGGTCATAATTTTTCTCCCAAGGAGTAAGCATGTTTTAGATGATACAAATTAAGTTATCTTAGCCCACATGATTTGTCAGTAATTGATTTGAAAGAAACATGTGATCTACTTTTAGCCTGTGAAATGTGAGAGGTAGTCTGTTCAGGGAAGGAGATTTCTGAAAGATGTGTCTATACACATATAAAGACAGTTCTTCTTCCTCTGATGGGTTATGTCTTACCTGTATTTGATGCCTGAAATTACAGTAGGTGACTTGTGATCACAAGATAGCTGGCAGAGGACAAAGCTGATATCCTAGCTTTAGCAAAGAGAAAAATGAAAAGAACTTGGCTCTTTGATAATATTGGTGAGATACTTAATTAACCAAACCCAGGATACCCGGAATACAAAAGCAGAGTATTTTTCTGCTTATGTGAGATAACAAATTTTCCTTATTGTTTAAATGAATTAAGGCAGAGTTTTCAGTTACTTGCTGTTGAAAGCATTCCCATTTGATGCCAGCTAAATAGAAATCTTTCTTTCTGGCTTTCGAGATTCTTCACCTTATGTCTGTGTCCTCCCCCATCTATATCCTGTTTCAATACACTTCTTTGGGATACATTCTTTGATTCCCCATGACCATATCTTTGTATAGGCTGCCCCTCATTCCAGAAACACTCTCTGTTCATTTGTGCATATAAAAATCTTCAGGGCCCACTCATCTCAGAATATATCTCTTCTGAAAGATTTCCTGATTTCGGAAATAAACCTTATCCTTCACTGTTTTGAATCTATGTTGTCATAATGAGGTCCTACTTCTCTCATGACATAGATTTGATCCCATTCTATAGTATTATATACAATTCTAAATCTTACCCATACACTTACTCTTCTCTGTATGCTTTAAACACCTGACTACCTTAGTCAAACGGAATATGACTTGCCATCTGGTTCTACAAAGATTAAGTTATTAACCACTGTAGGCACTGACCTACAATACAAAATAAGGCCCTCAGATAGTTAGATATATTTCAGGAGAAATTTTTATGAACCCAGATTCTTGCTTCTCAACTTACAGCTCTTACATTGTATTTTTTTTCTTTTGACATTTCACAGAATTTTGCATATGCAGGAAATATTTCTTAAATTGAAGTCCTGAAAATATTTATCTCCAGTTATAATAAGTTAAATAATGTATTTAACTTATTTTTAACTTAATTTGAAAGGCACCACACTTAAATCATTATCTTGTGCTCAAATCACTATTTAAAAATAAAGAATAGTAAAAAAAAATGGGTATTTAATGATCAACATATTTTGTTTTGTTTTTTTTCTTTTTTGATTGGCAAGTACATGCTACAGATAATGCAATACTTATTTTTCACACATCTGCCATAGCTAACCAGTTGGCCAAAGTAACTGTCTTATTGGCAGTGTATTTCTGCAATATATAGCAGATGCTTTAAAGAAATATAGGGAAGCTTGCCATATATGATGGCAAATTCTTCACTGAATTAAAAGTAATAGAGGGAAATATAGAAACATCTATCAGTTTATAGTTAAACTTTTTTTGGGGGGGAGTATCTTTTTATTTTTTTTAATTGTTTTAAAAAATTTATTTTAATTGGTGGCTAATTACTTTACAATATTGTATTGGTTTTGCCATACATCAACATGAATCTGCCACAGGTGTACACGTGTTCCCCATCCTGAACCCCCCTCCCACCTCCTTCCCCATACCATCCTTCTGGGTCATCCCAGTGTACAAGCCCCAAGCATCCTGTATCATGCATTGAACCTGGACTGGCAATTCATTTCATATATGATATTATACATGTTTCAATGCCATTCTCCCAGATCATCCCACCCTCGCCCTCTCCCACAGAGTCCAAAAGACTGTTCTATACATCTGTGTCTCTTTTGCTGTCTCGCATACATGGTTATCATTACCATCTATCTAAATTCCATATATATGCGTTAGTATACTGTATTGGTATTTTTCTTTCTGGCTTATTTCACTCTGTATAATAGGCTCCAGTTTCATCCACCTCATTAGAACTGATTCAAATGTATTCTTTTTAATGGCTGAGTAATACTCCATTGTGCATACGTACCACAGCTTTCTTATCCATTCATCTGCTGATGGGCATCTAGGTTGCTTCCATGTCCTGACTATTATAAACAGTGCTGTGATGAACATTGGGGTACACATGTCTCTTTCAATTCTGGTTTCTTCAGTGTGTATGCCCAGTAGTGGGATAGTTGGGTCATAAGGCAGTTCTATTTCCAGTTTTTTAAGGAATCTCCACACTGTTCTCCATAGTGGCTGTTTGCATTCCCACCAACAGTGTAAGACAGTTCCCTTTTCTCCACACCCTGTCCAGCATTTATTGCTTGTAGACTTTTGGATAGCAGCCATTCTGACTGGTGTGAAATGGTACCTCATTGTGGTTTTGATTTGCATTTCTCTGATAATTAGTGATGTTGAGCATTCATGTGTTTGTTAGCCATCTGTATGTCTTTGAAGAAATGTCTGTTTAGTTCTTTGGCCCATTTTTTGATTGAGTTGTTTATTTTCCTGGAATTGAGCTTCAGGAGTTGCTTGTATATTTTTGAGATTTTGTATGGAAATCCAAAAAACTTCAAATAGCCAAAGCAATCTTGAGAAAGAAGAATGGAACTGGAGGAATCAACCTGCCTGACTTCAGGCTCTACTACAAAGCCACAGTCATCAAGACAGTATGGTACTAACACAAAGACAGAAATATAGATCAATGGAACAAAATAGAAAGCCCAGAGATAAACCCACGCACCTATGGACACCTTATCTTTGACAAAGGAGGCAAGGCTATACAATGGAGAAAAGACAATCTCTTTAACAAGTGGTGCTGGGAAAACTGGTCAACATCTTGTAAAAGAATGAAACTAGAATACTTTCTAACACCATACACAAAAATAAACTCAAAATGGATTAAAGATCTAAATGTAAGACCAGAAACTATACAACTCCTAGAGGAGAACATAGGCAAAACACTCTCCAACATAAATCACAGCAGGATCCTCTATGACCCACCTCCCAGAATATTGGAAGTAAAGCAAAAATAAACAAATGGGACCTAATTAAAAGCTTCTGCACAACAAAGGAAACTATAAGCAAGGTGAAAAGACAGCCTTCAGAATGGGAGAAAATAATAGCAAATGAAACAACTGACAAAGAACTAATCTCAAAAATATAGTTAAACTTCTTATTCAGATGAAATGCCTCTAGTTTAGCATATTTCAAACAGACTTGAGATTCTGTTCCTGTTTTGGTTTTTTATTTTAAAAAATTGAACTTAGCAAGAAAGTGAAAGGCAGGGAGAGGCAGGAAAGGACTTATGTTGATTGAGTGCCTAATGTATGCCACATTCTATGTTATGAACTTTGGGTATATTCTTTTATTTTAGCCCTAGAAAAATCATCTAAGGAAGATTATTTTAATTTCCAGTTTACCAAAGAGAAACTGGAAGCACAGAATTCTGCCCATGAATACAGTTATTACATGATAGAATGAGGATTTAGAACCCAGGTAATTGATATACTAGATATATTGGTAACTTAATAATATTTTGAACTAAAAGTCAAAAGCTGCATTTAATAATATAGAATTTTTAAGATGTAAATTGAGGAACTAACAAGTTAGGATTAATAGATGAGACAAATGCCCATAAATAATGCAATATAAAGAAAAATCCAATAAGACCATGAGGAATTCAGAACTGAAATGCTGAACTCTCTGAATTTACATATCCCTAAAGGAATTGGATGTGGATAGTTATTTACAAAATTAGTATTGTGCGCACAGTGAGAGAGTACTGAGAGGGAAGCAAGGCTGGGCAAAACACCAGGAAATGGTGTGTTAATAAACAGATACTATGGGCAACTGATGCTTAACCCCATTGGTAGGCTCTGAGGAATTGCTGTTAGCTAATGGGGGAGCTGCAGTACTTATTATCTACCCATTCCCATCCCTTGAAGTTTGAAGATTATCCCTCAGATCAGATCAGACCAGTGGCTCAGTCGTGTCCACCTCTTTGTGACCCCATGAATCGCAGCACACCAGGCCTCCTTGTCCATCACCAACTCCCAGAGTTCACTCAGACTCACAGCCATCAAGTCGGTGATGCCATCCAGCCATCTCATCCTCTGTCGTCCCCTTCTCCTCTTGCCCCCAATCCCTCCCAGCATCAGAGTTTTTCCCAATGAGTCAATTCTTCACATGAGGTGGCCAAAGTACTGGAATTTCAGCTTTAGCATCATTCCTTCCAAAGAAATCCCAGGGCTGATCTCCTTCAGAATGGACTGGTTGGATCTCCTTGCAGTCCAAGGGACTCTCAAGAGTCTTCTCCAACACCACAGTTCAAAAGCATCATTCTTCGGCGCTCAGCTTTCTTCACAGCCCAACTCTCACATCCATACATGACCACAGGAAAAACCATAGCCTTGACTAGACGAACCTTTGTTGGCAATGTCTCTGCTTTTGAATATGCTATCTAGGTTGGTCATAACTTTCCTTCCAAGGAGTAAACATCTTTTAATTTCATGGCTGCAGTCACCATCTGCAGTGATTTTGGAGCCCAGAAAAATAAAGTCTGACATTGTTTCCACTGTTTCCCCATATATTTCCCATGAAGTGATGGGACTAGATGCCATGATCTTCGTTTTCTGAATGTTGAGCTTTAAGCCAACTTTTTTACTCTCCACTTTCACTTTCATCAAGAGGCTTTTGAGTTCCTCTTCACTTTCTGCCATAAGGGTGGTGTCATCTGCATATCTGAGGTTATTGATATTTCTCCCGGCAATCTTGATTCCAGCTTGTGTTTCTTCCAGTCCAGCGTTTCTCATGATGTACTCTGCATGTAAGTTAAATAAGCAGGGTGACAATATACAGCCTTGATGTACTCCTTTTCCTATTTGGAATCAGTCTGTTGTTCCATGTCCAGTTCTAACTGTTGCTTCCTGAACTGCATACAAATTTCTCAAGAGGCAGATCAGGTGGTCTGGTATTCCCATCTCTTTAGGAATTTTTCACAATAAGTTTATTGTGATCCACATAGTCAAAGGCTTTGGCATAGTCAATAAAGAAGAAATAGATGCTTTTCTGGAACTCTATTGCTTTTTCAATGATCCAATGGATGTTGGCAATTTGATCTCTGGTTCCTCTGCCTTTTCTAAAACCAGCTTGAACATCTGGAAGTTCATGGTTCACATATTGCTGAAACCTGGCTTGGAGAATTTTGAGCATTACTTTGCTAGAGTGTGAGATGAGTGCAATTGTACCGTAGTTTGAGCATTCTTTGGCATTGCCTTTCTTTGAGATGAGAATGAAAACTGACCTTTTCCAGTCCTGTGGCCACTGCTGAGTTTTCCAAATTTGCTGGCATATTGAGTACAGCACTTTCACAGCATCATCTTTCAGGATTTGGAATAGCTTAACTGGAATTCTATCACCTCCACTAGCTTCGTTTGTAGTGATGCTTTCTAAGGCCCACTTGACTTCACATTCCAGGATGTCTGGCTCTAGGTCAGTGATCACACCATCGTGATTATCTGGGTCATGAAGATCTTTTTTGTACAGTTCTTCTGTGTATTCTTGCCATCTCTTCTTAATATCTTCTTCTTCTGTTAGGCCCATACCATTTCTGTCCTTTATTGAGCTCATCTTTGCATGAAATGTTCCTTTGATATCTCTGATTTTCTTGAAGAGATCTCTAGTCTTTCCCATTCTGTTGTTTTCCTCTATTTCTTTGCATTGATTGCTGAAGAAGGCTTTCTTATCTCTTCTTGCTATTCTTTGGAACTCTGCATTCAGATGTTTATATCTTTCCCTTTCTCCTTTGCTTTTTGCTTCTCTTCTTTTCACAGCTATTTGTAAGGCCTCCCCAGACAGCCATTTTTCGTTTTTGCATTTCTTTTCCATGGGGATGGTCTTGATCCCTGTCTCCTGTACAATGTCACGAAACTCATTCCATAGTTCATCAGGCACTCTATCAGATCTAGGCCCTTAAATCTATTTCTCACTTCCACTGTATAATCATAAGGGATTTGATTTAGGTCATACCTGAATGGTCTAGTGGTTTTCCCTACTTTCTTGAATTTAAGTCTGAATTTGGCAATAAGGAGTTCATGGTCTGAGCCACAGTCAGCTCCTGGTCTTGTTTTTTGCTGACTGTATAGAGCTTCTCCATCTTTGGCTGCAAAGAATATAATCAATCTGATTTCGGTGTTGACCATCTGGTGATGTCCATGTATAGAGTCTTCTCTTGTGTTGTTGGAAGAGGGTGTTTGTTATGACCAGTGCATTTTCTTGCCAAAACTCTGTTAGCCTTTGCCCTGCTTCATTCCGTATTCCAAGGTCAAATTTGCCTGTTATTCCAGGTGTTTCTTGACTCCCTTCTCTTGCATTTCAGTCCCCTATAATGAAAAGGACATCTTTTTTGGGTGTTAGTTCTAAAAGGTCTTGTAGGTCTTCATAGAACCGTTCAACTTCAGCTTCTTCAGCATTACTGGTTGGGGCATAGACTTGGATTACTGGGATATAGAATGGATTGCCTTGGAAACAAACAGAGATCATTCTGTCGTTTTTGAGATTGCATTCAAGTACTGCATTTTGGACTCTTTTGTTGACCATGATGGCTACTCCATTTCTTCTGAGGGATTCCTGCCCTCAGTAGTAGATATAATGGTCATCTGAGTTAAATTCACCCATTCCAGTCCATTTGAGTTCGCTGATTCCTAGAATGTCGACATTCACTCTTGCCATCTCTTGTTTGACCACTTCCAGTTTGCCTTGATTCATGGACCTGACATTCCAGGTTCCTATGCAATATTGCTCTTTACAGCATTGGACCTTGCTTCTATCACCAGTCACATCCACAACTGGGTATTGTTTTTGCTTTGGCTCCATCCCTTCACTCTTTCTGAAGTTATTTCTCCACTGATCTCCAGTAGCATATTGGGCACCTACTGACCTGGGGAGTTTCTCTTTCAGTATCCTATCATTTTGCCTTTTCATACTGATTATCCCTGGGAGGTGGTAAATCCCCAGGACTTTGGGGCTTGCTTGCACTCCAAGCACTCGCACTGGGTTAAGAACGTGCCTAAGTCCTAAGGCAGAGAAGCAGAGATGCAAGTACTTGAGATGGGAACCTGTCAGATGCATATGCACAGGCACAGGATATGTCTACAACTCAGGGGAGGTGAGGTGAGTAACACAGTCAGCCACATAGGGGGATACAAAGGAGAAATGTTGAAGACATACTAAGGAAATCAGGGCAGGCTTCACAAAGGAGATGTCATTTGAACAGGGCATTGAAGAATAATTAGAATCTAACTCAGCTAGGTCTGGCAAGAGGTAAGGAAGAAGAGCAGGAAGTAGAGTTGAGTTTTGTTCAGTTTCAGTCTATCCTGCCCACTCAGTTTAAAATTGCAACCCATCCTTCCCACCATTCTTTCCCACAATTCTGACCCCCTTTATTTGACTTCCCATTGCATTTATTAAAACAGTACATAATTCAATTATTTCTTATTTACTCTTTACTGTCCAAACTATCTGGAGGAGGGCACGGAAATCCACTTCAGTATTCTTGCCTAGAAAATTTCATGGACAGGGGAGCCTGGCAGGCTACAGTCAGTAGGATTGCAAAGAGTTGAACACAAGCTACTTAGCATGTATGCATGCATGTCCATACTATTCATCTCATTAGAATACAAGTTCAAGGAAGGCAGGAATGTTTGTTTGTCTTGTTCACAAATGTATCCTAAATATTTCGAACAATGCTCAGATCTTCAGAGTAGTTTTGATTTGTTAAATGAAAGAATGAACCTGATCGTTCAGCTCTTGAGTTAAGGGATGGCTATCCCTAAATTTACTGAAGATGGAGAATCTGAAAAGAGAAAAAAATATGAGAAAAGAATTAATGAATTCAGATTGGAACCCCATTGAATTGAAGGTACCTGGGAGACATCCCAGCCTTATTTCAGTACCCTGTGGAGGAGGAAGGGCAGGAATCGATGCTCAGTTGGCACTCTGTGTCTTTGCTATTTAGCTTGATATTCAACATCATACATTTGATACATCTTCAAGGATCTTTTTCCTCAGGAAATTATCTATATTTACAGCATTAATATACTCTGGCAGGCACAATAATCTCACATTTTTCTGGCATCATCTATCCTCAAGGGCCTCTAGGATTTTGTGCTAAAAAGTTATTTCTCTTATGATTTTGCCTTTACTTCTTTAAACTAAGAGCATCTATCACAGGAGCTGATTCTACTTGGCAGCCAGTTACTCAGTATTCCTCTTACCATCACTGCGAAACTCAGGGATCCGCTTTCCCTTGGACTCACTCCTCTGCTCTAATATATCACAGGATTCTCCTCTGACCCTACATCCTGGGTGGAACTTGGGGATGCCAAGTTTTTAGAGGTGAACTCTGTTCTCTGACTCTGTGTGTTAGTCAGTCTTACAATCAAGATTATTCTACCCAGTACTGACACGTTTTCTAGTTCTTGGGTGATCAGATATAAATAATAAAGGTTCAAGTGATAGCCAATGTCTGTTTCTGACATCTAAGTTTACACCTACTTTGCCCTGACAGTGAAATTTGCTTGTATGAATTACCATAATTTGGAAATATTCTTAATTGTGTTGAAGTTTATCTTCACTCTAATGATAAAGAAATGGTTTCTTAAGCAAATTAATAGAGAAAAAACCATTGTGAACAGAATGCTTAAACTTTATAACTAATTCAAAGATGAAATTACTTTCAAGCAAACTTGAATGCTTTAAAAGCATCATTTACATTTATATGTAATACCTATATGTAATAGACTAATTACAGTTGTTTTTCTTTATTCATTGAGCCTATTTCCCAAAGCGTTCTCTTAAACTGTGCTCTCATATTCTATCATCTAGCTTCCCTGATAGTAAAACGAGTAGTTTTTAAAAATATACAATACTTTAGATTCTTCCCTAAATCTGCTTCCACCCAATCAATGAGGTTTGCCAAAAGTGAATTCACCAGCCAAGAAGCAACATCCCCAAATTAAAATGTCTAAAGCCCAATGCTGTAAGCTTCAACATGAAGAAATTTCAAGTTTTATAGCCTTGTTTGAAAAGAACAAATAAGCACTGAGAGAATATTATTTAAGCCAGAGGCTAAGAGCTTCCTCATTGGCCATAGCACAGTGAGGGGACCCATAGCCATGTAAAGCAATCCTTTGGAGGAACCTTATGCCTTTAGAGATAAAGGAGCAAACAGAAGAATGACTTTCTTGAAGGGTCTCGTTGTCTGACTATTGGTATTTCCATTTCTTATTTCATACTGCAAACACTAATGTATTTTTGTCTTGATAATTACTGGTGCTGAAAGGCATCTCTTCTGAATATTGTGTGGCTGTGTTCCTCCCTCAAAATATGATTCTGTTTCAGTGAGAAATTTTCCTTACTTATCTACTTTGTATGAGATTGTTTGAATAAAGAACTTGAAAAAACATGTCTTTAGTTTTTGTCCTAGTAATTAGTGTGATGCCTTTAGTTTTTGTGTTTTAACTCTACAATGTAATTATATATGACATTACTCATTGGTGTATAGATTCACCGAATGAATTTTTCTACTAAAAATGGTTATTCATACTAATCTTTCTTTGCTCACATTTTTCTATTTATTCTACAAGGAAAATAGTTGCAAGCCAAAGACAGATGGGAAATAGAAGGGCATCTGTGGACAATCACTGACTGGCACCCTAGGGTGAAATTAGAGGAGGGCAAATGGGTCAGGCTTACACAAGGCTGAACAGCCGTGTCTATGCCAAAATTAGCTCCAGTATCTACTAAACACCTGAGGAAGGCAATTCATTTGATGATGCTTGGTTTAAACTCTCTTCTATGTTACACCCACCATTGAGACCCCCTACACTGACTGGCTCAGAGACTCTCTGGTTCTGTTTCTCTAGAAAAAAATTTCTTATTTCCTGCAGGATGTGGGGGCTTCCCAAGAGGCACTAATAGTAAAGATCCCACCTGCCAATGCAGGAGATATAAGAGATGTGGGTTTGAGCCCTGGGTAGGGAAAATCCCCTACCCAGGATCTACCCTACCCCATGCCCAGGAGTGCATAGCAACCCACTACAGTTTTCTAGCTTAGAGAATCCCATGGATGGAGGAGCCTGTTGGGCTACCGTCCATGGGGTCACAAACAGTCGGACAGGGGATGTAGAGGAAGGTTAGGTACCTGAAACACCACGGTCAGGTTGACACCCTAGAGTAGTAACTGGTCTTCATCAGTTCAGTTGAGTCACTCATTCATGTCTGACTCTTTGCAACCCCATGGACTACAGCACACCAGGCTTCCCTGTCCACCACCAACTCCCAGAGCTTGCTCAAACTCATGTCCATCGAGGTGGTGATGCCATCCAACCATCTCATCCTCTGTCATCCCCTCCACCTCCTGCCTTCAATCTTTCCCAGCATCAGGGTCTTTTCAAGTGAGTCAGTTCTTCACATAAGGTGGCCAATGTATTGGAGCTTCAGCTTCAGCATCACTCCTTCCAATGAATATTCAGGACTGATCTCCTTTAGGATGGACTAGTTGGATCTTTTTGCAGTCCAAGGGACTCTCAAGAGTCTTCTCCAACACCACAGTTCAAAAGCATCAGTTCTTCAGTGCTCAGCTTTATTTATGGTCCAACTCTCACATCCATACATGACTACTGGAAAAACCACAGCTTTGACTACACAGACCTTGGTCAGCAAAGTAATGTCTCTGCTTTTTAATATGCTGTCTAGGTTTGCACAGCTTTTCTTCCAAGGAGAAAGCATCTTTTAATTTCATTTAGTATTGCCCTTCTTGGGAATTGGGATGAAAATTGAGCTTTTCTAGTCCTTTTGCCACTACTGAGTCTTCCAAATTTGCTGGCATATTGAGTGCAGCACTCTGATAGCATCATCTCAGGATTTTCAATAGCTCTGCTGGAATTCCATCACCTCAACTAGCTTTGATGACAGCAGGGCTTCCTAAGGCCCACTTGACTTCATACTCCAGAATGTCTGGCTCCATGTGTGTGTGTTTCTGTACACGTATAGGAAAAATCAGAGACAGGAAAGGTGAGTGTGTAGTCAGGTGGAAAACAGTGAAGAGTTGGGATAACAAGCTAAGAAATTTGTTTTATCCTGGATAATATGATCATTGAGAGATTTTAAGCATGAGAGTTTCACAATTAATTTTACACTGTAAGTTTTCCACTGCAACAACAATTTGGATGGAGAGTAAATTGGAGAGGTCAAAACCAGAAGCACATAAGTCAAGTTGGAAACTATCTCTGTAATCCAGTCAATGAAATGCTATATTCACTAGCTAAAATCATCATAGGAATGGAGAAAAGATAATAAACTGAAGATATACTAGAATGTCAGATTATATATGAAATACTAATAAAAAGCAGGGTTCTAAATGACTCACTAATTCTGTGATAAGGAGGATAACTTCATTTTTATTTGTTTGAAAGTAAAGAATGGAAACACAGGATGGGGTTTGGTAAAGATAGGAGGTGGATTTTAGATATTCTGTCTCTGAGGTACCCACAAGTCTAACAAGTAAAAAGATATTCAATAGCAGTTGGATACATGGTAAACAGATTGGGCTTTTCAACACCCAAATAAATGATAAAAAGGAAAAAATTACATAAAGAATAATTTAGAAAAACTTCCAACATCTTTTAACCTCATTTATACCTATGATTTTACATGATATTTATAAACTAATGGTTCTGAATACATAACGGGCTCTAATCCTTATAATTCACCTGAGCTGAATCCCTGCTCAACTGTTTTCTAGGCAATAGTACCTTGACATCTAAAGACATACTAAGCCTTATCCTTTATTTATCCTGGTTAATAGATTGATCACTCCTTAGTTTCCAAGGTAGAAACCTCATTTCATTTCAACAACTCCTGTTCTCTGACTCATTGTATCAAATCAATTATCAATTCCTTTCAATATTAATCAAGTAAATATTTCTGGAACCCCTTCTACCCATTCTACCCTCACTGATAATTCCTCGGTTCGGACTCATATAACAACCTTCAGTCCATCTATTGCACTGGCCCAGAAGAGACATGATAATATCATGGTTCCAATATGGCTTTAGCATCAGATACCCACGGAGTACTCAAGGCAGTAAAGTGCCTCTATGCAGTGAGCATTCTGAAGTATCTAGGTTTAGATGCTAAAAAAATATATGTATTGAAAACCCAATAATTATGTTTGCAAAAAATATAGAGGCAGAGATATAGTAATGCATTCTTATGTTTAAATATGGGAAAGCACATGTATACATGTAGGGGTTTGATCTTAGCTCACCTAAATTGACATCAGTTAAGTTCAGTTCAGTTCAGTCGCCCAGTCGTGTCCGACTCTTTGCAACCCCATGAACTGAAACACACCAGGCCTCCCTGTCCATCACCAACTCCCGGAGTTCACCCAAACTCACGTCCATCGAGTCAGTGATCCCTTTTAGTCATCTCATCCTCTGTCATCCCCTTCTCCTCCTGCCCCCAATCCCTCCCAGCATCAGAGTCACAATTCATCTAATATCATGCAGCTTAAAGTCAGTCACAATGCACATAAATAATTTGATCTCTATGAGAAGGAAATGGCAACCATTCCAGTATTCTTGCCTGAAGAATCCCATGGACAGAGGAGCTTGGCGGGCTATAGTCCATAGGGTCACACAGAGTTGGACACAGCTGAAGGTACCTAGCATGCATCTGATTGGTCACTCATTTTGTGTTCATTTTAGAGGCATAATCTAACACGTTCTGACTATGTTTTCATATACAGCTACATCTGCCCATTTAATGGCAATACAATTATTTTTTTTAAGTAGTCAATGGTATCCAAAATAATAGACAGTTGGGGCCAAATGAAAAGGGAAGAGAATATCACAGCCTTTTAAAATGCAGGTTTCAAAATGCATCATCTCCATGGCACATCTGAATGTCAGCAGTCTGTATTATGGTTTCTTTACTTGGCCCTAAGCTAGATATCAATATCAGTTTCTCAATGATGTGTTATCTTTTTAATTATTTTACTTTCAGGTAAATTATTGAACATAGATATCCTTGCACGTAGACTGTAAATGGCAATAAACAACTAGGACATCAAAAAGCTTAAGTTACTTGTGGTAAGTAAGTTTACAGTACAACCCACCAAATGTCCATTACCCACATTTTTCTTCATAGACATTCCTTTGGAGTCTATTCTAGAATTCATGCTGATAATGAGTTTTTGAGCACTAATTTTATATGACACAGGGTCATATTTGAAACATTTTTATCAAAATAACTGGAGATGTAATCTTAAATACACTTCATCAATACAGCTGTCTTTAGTCTCTGGGGATAAATAGTGACAAATGAGGCTTAGTTTTTGACTTGTGTAGCTGCTGCTAAAACAAGAGTGGGTGTTTTAATGGAGCTCTTAAGTGGATAATAGGCATGCAGTGAGGTATGATAATGAGCTCTATGTATGGTTGCAGGATTATATTTTTCACTGTGTTTCTGCACAAGAAAGTGTTTGCAGTTTATAAAAGAATCAGAAGCCTATTTACATGGCCACTGGGATGTGTGCTAAATTTCCTTATGCATTTAAATATCCCTATTTTCACACCCACTACAACCATTATTTAGTTTGCAGATTCATTTAACTGTATAATGTGTTCTTATTAACTGCCAAAGAAATCATGTCAAATTAGGTGTGGATTTTTATTATGTTAAAAAAAAATTACACAGTAATGCAACACGCTCAAAATGTTTGAATCACAAATGGGTATGAGGAGAAAAAAAACTTTGGATAAAAATCTTTCATCCAAACCTTCACATTAATGAATTTGATGTTAATGTACTCCAATTACAGGAAAGCACTAGCTGTGATTTTGGGGACTGGTTTGATGAAACTACTAGAGAATCTAGATTCTCTAATTACTGAAATGTGATAGACCACAGAAATGACTACAAATGGGATACAGGGAGCCATGGAATCATGACAAAGCAGCAGAAACCCCTGCTTTTGCAAATCTCAATGTAGTTGGTGTAGAAGGAAGAGTAATCAAAGGTACAAGGAAAAGCTATGGTTCAGTTCAGTTCAGTTCAGTCGCTCAGTCCTGTCCGACTCTTTGCGACCCCATTAATGGCAGCATGCCAGGCCTCCCTGTCCATCACCATCTCCCGGAGTTCACTCAAACTCACGTCCATCAAGTCGGTGATGCCATCCAGCCATCTTATCCTCTGTCATCCCCTTTTCCTCCTGCCCCCAATCCCTCCCAGCCTCAGAGTCTTTTCCAATGAGTCAACTCTTTGCATGAGGTGGCCAAAATACTGGAGTTTCAGCTTTAGCATCATTCCTTCCAAAGAACACCCAGGGCTGATCTCCTTTAGAATGGACTGGTTGGATCTCCTTGCAGTCCAAGGGACTCTCAAGAGTCTTCTCCAACACCACAGTTCAAAAGCATCAATTCTTCGGCGCTCAGCTTTCTTCACAGTCCAACTCTCACATCCATACATGTTGGTACTCTGAAAATAACAAATTCTGATATCCTAATAAAATCAACAATTGATTTCCTGCAAATAAGATAATGTTAAAGCAAATAAAAAGGAATTTTATTAATATGATGCCTTATATTTCTGACTATATGTACCTACAGAGGGTGGGAATATGATTTGATAGGAACAGCATAGACTTTGGTGCAGACAAGTCTGGACTCCCATCCTACCTATGAAAATCTCTAGCTATAAAATGTGGGCAGATTATGTATCATCTTTATTGTTGGTTTTCTTCTTATTAAAGTTTGATGTGGGGGTGTACTTCTGATTCAGATGATGAGCTCAATTCCCTTTATGATCCTATAGAGTTAAGATATTCTGAAGTGAGTGAAGTGAAGTCGCTCAGTCATGTCTGACTCTTTGCGACCCCATGGACTGCAGCCTACCAGGCTCCTCCATCCATGGGATTTTCCAGGCAAGAGTACTGGAGTGGGGTGCCATCACCTTCTCTTGCCACACAACTAGATATGGTATTTATGTAATATATGCTTTTTAAAGCATTACTGGACTCACAAGAATTTTTTTTAAATTTAATATCCTTCCCTAATTTTTTTTAAATAGAACTAAAATCAAATGGTTTGGCCTTGACAATATCTGAATCAATCTTAGGCCCTTCCCTTTTCTTGAAAGATAGCACAAGTTCACAGACAAATAACTCTGTGGTCCAGTGGAGCAGGGTTTAAAAAGCCATCAATTTTCCTTCATTTCATTCTACATTCTCTGTCTTCTTTAGTACAAACTGGCAGTGTCTGCTGGTATCATTCCATCTTGATTCTTGCCCTCTGTTGAGATGGTTGATAGTATCCATGGTCATGTTGTTGTTTAGTCGCTGAGTTATGTCTGATACTTTTGCGACCCCATGGACTATAGCCGGCCAGCCTCCTCTGTCTACGGGATTTTCTAGAATACTAGAGTGGGTTGCCATTTCCTTCTTCAGGGCATCTTCCCCATCCAAGTATTGAACCCATGAATCCTACATCTCCTGCATTGGCAGGCGGATTCCTTACCATTGAGCCACTGGGAAGTGCATTCATGGTTCATACCCACACTTAATCCCCTTATCAAAAAGTCATTCAGACACACCCTAGATGTTCTTATTTCTTGTAATATGAGCAGGCCAAGAATTTTTGAAGTCTCCAAGTTCTGTTCTTTTTTGCTAAATGATTTCATTTTCCATTTATCACTCTTCTGTCATATTTTACTGTAAGTAGTGAGGAAGAACCAAGCCTTTCCTTCAATATTTTGCTTAGGAATCTCCTAGGCTAAAAGTCCAACTTCATTGCTTGTAAATGATATCCTCCAGAAAACATTAAAACACAAATATAATTCAGCCAAGTTCTTCACTGCCTTAGCAGGGATTGTCTTTTCTCCACTGCCAGGAATATATTCCTCATCTTGATCCAGTTCAGTTCAGTCACTCAGTCGTGTCTGACTCTTTACAACCCCATGGACTGCAGCATGCCAGGCTTCCCTGTCCTTCCATCTCCCAGAGCTTTCTCAAACTCATGTCCATCAAGTCAGTGATGCCATCCAACCACGTCATCCTCTGTTGTCCCCTTCTCCTCCCGCCTTCAATCTTCCCCAGCATCAGAGTCTTTTCTAATGAGTCAGCCCTTTGTATTAGGTGGCCAAAGTATTGGAACTTCAGAGTCAGCATCAGTCCTTTCAGTGAATATTCAGGACTGATTTCCTTTAGGATTGACTGGTTTGATCTCCTTGCAGTCCAAGGGACTCTCAAGAGTTGTCTCCAATGCCATAGTTGAAAGACCTCACCAGAATGGCCTCTACCATTCATATTTCTACCAACGTTCTGTACATCATTATTAATGCATTTTTTTTTGTTTTGTTTTTTTTGTTTTTCAGTGAATCTTTTAATTCCATTTAAATGTTATAACATTTATTTTTTTTTCTAATTTTATTTTATTTTTAAACTTTACATAATTGTATTAGTTTTGCCAAATATCAAAATGAATCCGCCACAGGTATACATGTGTTCCCCATTCCGAACCTTCCTCCCTCCTCCCTCCCCATACCATCCCTCTGGGCCGTCCCAGTGCACCAGCCCCAAGCATCCAGCATCGTGCATCGAACCTGGACTGGCAACTCGTTTCCTACATGATATTTTACATGTTTCATTGCCATTCTCCCAAATCTTCCCACCCTCTCCCTCTCCCACAGAGTCCATAAGACTGTTCTATACATCAGTGTCTCTTTTGCTGTCTCGTACACCGGGTTATTATTAATGCATTTTTAAAAGAAGATTAAACTTTGGCCAAGTTTAATTGGAAAAGACCCTGATGCTGGGAGGGATTGGAGGCAGGAGGAGAAGGGGACGACAGAGGATGAGATGGCTGGATGGCATCACCAAATCAATGCACATGAGTGTAGGTGAACTCCGGGAGATGGTGATGGACAGGGAGGCCTGGCGTGCTGGGATTCATGGGGTCGCAAAGAGTCGGACACAACTCAGCAACTGAACTGAACTGAAAGGAAGATTAGATCTTCCTCTACAGTTCTTTTCTTGTTCTGAGCCCTTACCAGATTGCCTTTAAAAGTCCCTTTACAGCAATGCTGAATTTTTCTGGTATGCACCTCAAAACTCTTGATCTAGTTCTAAAATCCACTTGCACATTTTTAGATATTTATTAGAGTGGAACTGTACTTCTTGATATAAATTTCTGTCTTAGCTCTGTCTCTCATTATGAGAGCTCCACACTCATGATCTCATTCAAAATTAACCACTCCCTAAAGGAAAGTGGAAAGTGAAGTCGCTCAGTCATGTCTGACTCTTTGCGACTCCATGGACTGTAGCCTACCAGGCTCCTCTGTCCATAGCATTTTCCAGGCAATAGTACTGGAGTGGATGGCCATTTCCTTCTCCAGCAGATCTTCCTGACCCAGGGATGGAACCCAGGTCTCCCACATTGTAGATAGACACTTTACCATCTGAGCCACCAGGGAAGTCCATACTCCCTAAAGGCTCCACCTTTAAATACCATCACATTGGGGATTAGGAATTCACCATATGAATTTGAGGTGGGGAGACAAACATTCAATCCATAGCATTGCCTTAGTACTCTACCATAAACTTTATTAAACTGTACTGTTATTGGCTGTTCATTTATCTGTTTTTTAAAATTAGACTTCATAACAAGATTTTTGCCATTTTTATGGTTGTATTCCATGCATCTAGCATAGTGGTTGTTGACTCCAAGTAAATATTTATTGAATTGCAGAGGGAATTAATATGTAGGAACAGGAGACATATCTCTCTTTTTTGTAATAGAATTTTTCAATATTTATTAATACTTCTCTGAAGGGTAGCGATTGAAATTTTATCATTTTACACATTTCCAATGAATTCATAGTTATTTTCATTAATTTATAGTTTTTTATACATTTCTTTTTTCTGAGAAGCAGAGAAAAGAGAGAAGTTAGTATTAGTGTATGCTGCTGCTAAGTCACTTCAGTTGTGTCCGACTCTGTGCGACCCCATAGACTTCAGCCCACCAAGCTCCCCGCCCCTGGGATTCTCCAGTAAAGAACACTGGAGTGGGTTGCCATTTCCTTCTCCAATTCATGAAAGTGAAAAGTGAAAGTGAAGTTGCTCAGTCCTGTCTGACCCTCAGCGACCCCATGGGCCACAGCCCACCAGGCTCCTCCATCCATGGGATTTTCCAGGCAAGAGTACTGGAGTGGGGTGCCATATTAGTGTATAGATAAACTCAAATCAGGTACTGTCTCTTTCAGAAGTTAGTGCTAGCATTTGGATCAAAACATCCTAAAAATCAGCATTTGGTGCATAAAAATGATTCCTTAAAATGATCAGTATTATTATGGTTCTTTCTGTGATGTGATAGAAAAAAAGAACTCTATATTTTTAATAAAGAATTGTATAACTTCATGGGAAATGTGAATAATATAATTAGCTAAAATCCATGCAAGTGTTATCATTGGGGAAAAAAGTATTCTCTTTTTTCAAAAATGACCCACAAGACATTGAAAACACCATTTTCCAGAATCCATGTTTTTCTTTTACCCCATCTAAGATGTATTGATGTGTTAAGGAACTGGCAAATAACAGTTTTATCATTCAATCTAAACTCTACCCAAAGCACACTACATAAATTCAAGTCTGTTATCCTCATAGCATTTATTTCAAATTGATGTCAGTTTACTGATTCAAGAACATTTAATTGAATTTGTTGAATAAAGGAGATGAAGCATTTCGGGGGAAATAGGAAATAACACTGATATTGATAAACTGTGGAGAATCAACTTATAGGTGCCTCCAAAGTATGACTTGGGAGTAATTAGTTCCATTTTATTAATTTCTAATTTTGTCTTCTGTTTGTAGCACAAGCAGAATTATACCAATAATGAAAGACATAAATAAAAATAAAATCTCTCCCACCTCACTAACAAATGCTTTGTTTTTACTTTTTATATTTTCTTGATCATAAGAAAACAAATTTTATGCATTTGAAAGCATAGTGTACACTTTAATTTTTTTTGTACTTGACAGTATGTTATAAACATTCTTATATGTTGCTATTCTTCACAACAATACATTTTAATGGGTAGTTTATAGTCTACAAATTGATACTGTGCTATTTACTGAACCATTTCTCAGTTTCAGATATTAAAGCTGCTTTCAGTTTTTCACTGTTATAATTAAGTTAGCAATGAGTACTATTGCATATGATTTTTCATTTTTCTTTCAAATAACATAGAGTCTCAACAATAGTAATAAGAGGTTCAAAAACTTTAAAATTTTCAAACTTTTTGCTATTTGGTTTTCTCAAAAAATGACGATTAATTCATCCTCAGGGCAATGTGCATTAGTGCTGTAGTTTCAACACAAACTTGCACAGATAAGCTAATTTACTAGTTGTAAAAAGATACATCATATGATTTTACTTCTTTAACAAATACTCACATTCAACTTTGTTCCCTATGTGATTATTGGTGTGTAGACTCGTGATCCCCTTCTAGATTGCAGCTCCCTAATATAAGGACTATTAAGACCATGACAAGGTTTTAAGGGGAGCTGATAATCCTCTGAAGAGAAAATGATCCTATCCCTCTTTTAGCCTCTTCCCAATTTCCTGGCTTATTCTTCAACTACGTCTGACAGGGATTTATATTATACTTTATTCTTACCACAAAATCACTAACTCAATATTTTCTGATGTTGAAACATAATACGTATCATTCTGCATTTCTTCTTATAGAGTAAGTAGGGATACTAATTAAGATGAGAAGGAGGAGAGGTGAAAACTCTGTAATTACAGAACAGCATAGGTGTTTCTATTTGACATATAATCTAAGAAATAATATAAATAAATATAAGGACCCCTGAATTTAAGAGTACCACTGAGTTTATTCATGACTGTGCCACCTTAAGATCACTATTTACTCTTTGATTCTAAGCGGACTTTTTAAATGTATTAAATTCTAATTTTGTAAAAAAATAAAAAAAAATAGCTACTTTATTTCAAGTGCTTATTATGTGCCAGATGTTTATATATGGGCTTCTGATAGGTCAGTTGGTAAAGAATCCACCTGCAAATGCAGGAGACACAGGTTTGATTCCTGGGTCAGGAAGATCCCTGGAGAAGGGATAGGCTAACCTCTCCAGTATTCTTGGGCTTCCCTGGTGGCTCAGCCAATAAAGAATCTGCCTGCAATGTGGGAGACCTGGATTTGACCCCTGTGTTGGGAAGATCCCTGGAGAAGGGAAAGGCTACCCACTCCAGTATTTTGGTCTGGAGAATTCCATGAACTGTGAGTTCATGGGATCACAAAGAGTCAGACATGACTGATCAACTTTCACTTATATCTAATTTTGCCAACAGTCCTATTAAATAAATGTCCATTATCTCTATTCTACGGATTAGGAAACTAGGAATCAGAGAAGTTAAGTATCCTGTCTGGATCTGTGTTGTAAATGGCTAAGGTGAATTTCACATGCCAATATTATCTCTCTCTAAAGCTATGATATTTCACTTATACTGAGTCATTTGAAAGGATAAGTATATTTTCTTCTTTAAACCTTAATTTTCTATTACAAAGTATACTTAAACATCAGTATATTTTAAGACATGAATCAGTTATAATCCATGTAATCAAAACTCAATGAATTACTATTTCTACTTAAAACCAAGAAATATTTCTTTCCATATAAATTTTCACCTGAATTTAAAAATTCCAGTATGCATTTTATAAAGGGCTTCCCTAGTGACTCACACAGTAAAGAATCTGCCTGCAATACAGGAGACCTGGGTTTGATCCCTGGGTCAGGAAGATCCCTGGAGAAGGAAATGGCTGCCCACTAGAGTGTTCTTATTTGGAGAATTCCATGAGAGCCTGGTGGACATGGGGCTCCAAATAGTTGCACACAACTGAGAGACTAACACACACATGAATAGAAAACACTTACAGGGCCTTATCTCCCAAAGCTCTGTTATGTTACAGGCTCTATGCCATTTTTGACCATGATTTTCACCTTCTTGCTTTTGTACCTTAGCCTACTACAGCAGCAGACTTCCAGCAGACTTCAACAGCAAACTTCTTTCCTTAACTATTAGGGGCCTAATCCAAAGGATATCTTCCTTATGACAAATTTATTAATTACTTGAGTCAAAGTAACTTCTACCTCTTTGGAATAGCTATATGACTTTGTTCTATTCTCTTCTACTTTAGTTTTTTTATTCCATACAAAGTATGGAAAGAACATGGGCTTTGAAGTTGCACAGATGTGATTCAGTACTCTTCCCTAGTCTAAATTAGGTCACGTTTCTAAAGATCAGAGTGCTAATTAACTACTGCAAGCTAAGTGCTTCAGTTGTGTCAGACTCTTGGTGACCCCATGGGCTGTAGCCCACCATGGGGTCCATGGAATTTTCCAGGCAAGAATACTGGAGTGGGTTGTCATTTCCTACTCCAGGGGATCTTCCCCACCCAGGGATAGAACCTGCATGTCTTATGTCTCCTGCACTGGCAGGAGGGTTCTTTACCGCTAGCACCACCTATTGCTGTGTAAAAAAATCAACCCAAAACTCGGTGTCTTAATAAGGATTTCTTCTTGCTCTTTAGTCATGAGTGAGCTACGTGGTTCTTCTGGTCTTGGCTCCACTTACTTATGTATCTTTAATGAGACTTGTATCAAGAAGGCAGCTTTACTGGTGTTGGCTGGGTTCTTTCATGTATTTGGTTTTTTTTTTTTTTCAAGACAAGTCTTTTTGAAACTTTATTTTTTTTTTCCTTTTATTTGTATTTGTTAGTTGGCAGGCAATAGATGATGTAGGGAAGTCTCAGTTAGGATAACTAGACTCTTTCCACATAATTTCTCACCCCCCATTAAGGTAGACTGAGCTTTCTCACATGGCAGAGACAGTGCCAAGAGAGAGAAAGTGAGTATCTTTGAGCCTAAGCTCAGAAATGACAGTCACTTCTATCATAGTCTGTTGGCCAAGAACTAATCATAATAGAAGTTCATATTCAAGTGGTGGGAAATAGAGTCCACCTCTTGAAGGGAGGAACTGCCCAAAACAGCATAATGGGAATACCTACATTTCAGAGCTCATAAAATATTTGAATAAATCCTTAGCAAATGCTTTAAATATATATTTATACTCAATACATGTTAAATTACATTTCTTTACACATCTCAGCCTAACAAATCCTGCACAAAGTAAGTCCACAAGAAATACCAAATGAATGGATTATAGAAACATATAATCTAGAAGACTTTCTGGAAAATAATTTTTTAATATTTTAATAAAATATGCAATTAAATAGATACATTATTGCCTCAAAATCATATTTAACTCAAATTATATACGATGTATAGCAAAATAAAAATTGATGCTAAAAGTCATGACAACTTTAACCATTTTCCTTCAAACTCCTATTTCCTAATTTATATTTTTATGTCATATAAAAAGTGGGAATTTTAAAAAGAGGTGTTTGATCATTTTCAATATATAATTTGTTCAGGACTATTATTTTTGACAATAGATTTTATTTTATGTGATCAAAATAGAGTATATAAATTCTGCATCACATGCTGGGAGAAAATCAGTATGGCTACACACTTCTCATGCCTCAAGGATTTTTACCATAAGAGAAATCTGCAGGAGCATAACGCCTTTGGACTTCACTGTCTCAATGTATCTTAGATAGACATGGTGAGGATGCATTCTCAAGAGTTTTACTTGCCGAAATAAAGCACACAACATGTTTAGTAGCCAAACAGATATGCTGACATTATTATACTTACAGTTTTATAAATAGAAGCCACCTTATCTTGTCAGAGAGCTTTGGAACAATAATCTGAAAAAAAAAGGCATTTCCAAGATAAAATTGAATATTTACATTTACATATGTAGTAAAATTCAGGATTGGGATTTGAATCATATGAAAATCAATAAAATTTCTCTCATTCAATAAGAAAATGTAATTTGCTATAATGAAATTTCTCTAATTAATCTTCTGATACAGATTCACATATTTCTATAGAACTCTGAGCAGGCACTTCAGTATTTCTAATGTTTTTGATTGGCTTTTTTCTTTTATAGTGTCAAAAGCAATTTTCATACATATAAGAAAAATGTCTAAGTTTGAATGTGCCATATACAATATTTAAGCTTTTAAAAGTATTGTTTCAAAGTTATGAAGTGGTTCAAAAAACACAGACAACAATGTAGAATAATATAAAAATCATGTGCCCAGCACCTAGCTTTATCATGTTCTCATAGTATTTCATATTTGCTTTGGAGTTTTCTCTAAAATCTTTCATTTTTCCATTACCTTCATTTCTTCCCACAGATAATCTACTCTCAATAACTCAGTGTGTTTATTTATAGTTAGGTTTTCTAATATTTCTATTTGTATTTATCTATAAACTATATGGCATCACCGACTTGATGCACGTGAGTTTGAGTGAACTCCGGGAGTTGGTGATGGACAGGGAGGCCTGGCGTGCTGCAATTCATAGGGTCGCAAAGAGTCGGACACGACTGAGGGACTGAACTGAACTGCACTGATAAACTATATACTACAATTTTGCAGAATTTTGAGCTATCTATCATGTTATAGGTATTATTTTTCAAATTGCTTTGTGATCTTTATCCATATTGATGTATGTGTTGCTCTGGTTTGTTTATTTTGACTGCGTTATTTTTGTAACATTCTGTTTTATGACTATATGACACTATTTATTCCCCTGTGGATGGATACTGCAATTGTTTCTTATTTTTCCCCTTTCAAACAATTCTGCCAGAAAGTCTAGGACATATCTCCTTTTGCACACATGGAAGAGTTTCTCTGCTAAAAACAAACAAACAAAAAAAAAAATGGTGCTGAATTGTAGGGAATATACTTCTTAGATATTACCAGTTCACAATTCATTTGCCATTGTTGAGAGTTCCCTTTCTCCAAATTTTTCTTTTAGTAATAAGTTATGTACTTTCTTGTTATCATAAAATGACATCTGCATTGTGTCTCTTGACTCAGACCTCAGTGTAGTACTCAACTATGGTAACTGCCAGACTCTTCATCAAGATCATGAATCCTGATTAAACCTACCAGTTCCTCTACCATGGATCAAAGCAAGGAAGATGTTTATTTTGTGAGAGGAAGAAATCAAGAATGTTAAGAATGGGACCTCTCTCTGTTCCCATATAAAAGGTATGTATGATTTGTTCAAGGCAGACTATATCCAGATGAATCCTCTGCAAATAAGCATACAGATCTCACAGGGCACAGTTCTTGGTATTTTGCAGTCTGGGAATCAGTAGTTAAGCATTCTTACCTGTCCACTCCCAAATTCTCCTAGGAAGGCTATATATTGAGAAGCTTATTTTGTCTTTGGAATGAGACACCTTTGGTATGTGTTGTGTTATACACCAGGAGCCTCCAAATTTTGCCCTCCTCCCTCCATTGCCTAGAAAGGAGGCTTTCTAGGAGAATTTGGGAGTGGAGAGGAAAGAATGCTTAACTACTGATAGTAGAGAGCTCACATCCACATGAGTACTGATAGTTTTGCTTCCTGTTCTAATTTTGATCTTCCAGGTAGCATCAGGTTTGTCTGATATTATAATGATATATTTCAATGATATATCATTATATTGATTAATTATATGTTAACCTCTTCAATTCCCAGTGGCCTTATTTATTCCAGGAGAAAAAACTGGGAATCAGGAAAGGAAAGTATTTTTTCCAGCACAGCCAGAAACTAGCAAACCATGGACTGTAAAACAGTGCTTCTGTTTAGAAAAGTGTTTCTTCTCTTATATCATTCTTCCAAAATGACTCCCTTTAATTTATGTTGTTTTTCCTCTGAGACTTTACTGGCATTTGCTAGACAAAACTGAATTTTGTAATGAGTTCCTAGAAATAATATTGTGTAAATATGAGCTTTAGACTCAATGTCATATAGGTCCTCTGCATCTTATATTCTATCCCCTTTTGAGTCTCACAGCCACAGAATTTCATAGCAGGGGGAGATCCTCAAAAGTTGGTTCAACTACTGACTTACAGATAAGACAAAGGCAAAAAATTAAACAAAGGGGTTGGTTTCCCAGTGTCACACTGCTAGCAAGTGGCAAAACCACTATCATACTTTTTCTAATTGTAACTGAAAAGGACAAAATAAAATTCAATGATAAAATTCTATCAATATCTGTTTCTCCAATCTAAGTATCCATCAGAAAAATTTATGACAGAGAAATAAAGGGGTGCCTTCTCCATGTATGAATTGCTTATACCTAGTCATGTATGGATGTGAGAGTTGGATTGTAAAGAAAGCTGAGCACCGAAGAATTGATGCTTTTGAACTGTGGTGTTGGAGAAGACTCTTGAGAGTCCCTTGGACTGCAAGGAGATCCAACCAGTCCATTCTGAAGGAGATCAGCCCTGGAATTTCTTTGGAAGGAATGATGCTAAAGCTGAAACTCCAATACTTTGGCCACCTCATTTGAAAAGTTGACTCATTGGAAAAGACTCTGATGCTTGGAGGGATGCGGGCAGGAGGAGAAGGGGACAACAGGATGAGATGGCTGGATGGCATCACCTACTTGATGGACGTGAGTTTGAGTGAACTCCAGGAGTTGGTGATAGACAGGGAGGCCTGGTGTGCTGCAGTTCATGGGGTCGCAAAGAGTTGGACACGACTGAGCAACTAAACTGAATTGAACTGAAACCATGGACAGAGGAGCCTGGTGGGCAACAGTCCATGGGTTCGTGAAGAGTTGGACACGATCAAGCAGACATCTACATGTCATACATTTTTAATTGAAGACAAAGCCAAATCTTTGGGTGTCCAACTTAGGCTGACTTAACACATTATAGTATGTCACAAGGTAAGCCACCCAACTGTGTTTTGCTCCCACTGCCTGTACCTGCTTTTCTCCTTTCACTTCCAACACTTCATTTTCACCCTGAAGGGAAAAAAACCCTAACCCTATTCCCAGACACGATTTGTTTCTCCTCTTGAATTAAGAATTCATTAATTGCTCACTAATAATTGACCTCTCCTATCTTTGTGACCCATTTTAGCTTGAACATATACTTGTCATAAACCTGAAGCTTTTTTTTTTTTGCACCTTTCCAAGCATATGTCTGTACCTTGGAATTATAGATGAATTCATCTTTCTTTCCTCAGTACATAGCAGATTAGGTGTTCTGTGACTATTTGTTAAGGAAGGAGAAAGAGAGAGAAGGAAGGAAAGAAGGATGGACGCTGATAAATTGAAGCCAAACTATGGTAAGGGACAATAGCATTTCAGCAAGAGAATTGTTTTTAAGAGTGAAAGGAATTGGTCTGAAATGAGATGGTTCCCTTTCAGTGTTAAGTTTTTATTTGTATCCATTCTAACCCAAGCTAGGATTGTGTATACATCCAGAGAGAATAAAAAGGGCTCTGTGTCAATTGAAAGGTCTGTTTCACTAGACTCAGTAATGATTTGGGACCCAAATAACTCTGCTGTGGAACACTTCTTTTTACAACTGAACATAACATACTTCACAAGTGCAGAGGTACTTGCATATTGGCAGCAGTAATACTGGCTCATGCCAGCATAGATCACTGGACACGGTGCTGTTAAAATAAGTGCAAAACAGTTTGGGAGCAGCAGCTAGGAAATCCCTATTATAGTAGCAACCTTGGCTGTGACATCAGGAAATCTTGAGAGTGGCTGGTTTTCAATAAATAGTGGTGATAAAAGATGGTCTGATTCTAAGGCCGGTGAGAGGTATCTCTGCTTAGAGCAGAGATGTGTCATCTTGGAGCAGCGTTTCTGTAGAATTTTTAAGGCTGGTGGTGGTGGAATCCTGAATTGGTTAACAGATATTAATTGACTAATTAAACTTTTTACAGATTCATCCATCATATATTTGCCTAGTGCCTTACCTCTATGTTAAGTCAGAGTCCTAAGTGTTTGTAAGTGCTGGACACACACTAGAGGACAAAACATATGGATTTTCTGATTTCATAGAACTGAAATTTTAGAAGGAGGAGATAGGAAATAAACAAGTAGATGAGTAAATAAGTAATTTAAGGTATTTGTATCTAGGATGGCTAACAAAGAAAGGAATCAAGAATGACATCTAGGTTTTAGAGAATGGTTATGCCATTTACTGAAATGTAGTCATTTAAAAATTTTTTTCATGAGAAAAACCAAGTGTTTTTTTTTTGAACAAGTAAAATTTATGCTGCCTTGATATTAATGGAAATGTTGATTAAGAGGTAGGACATAGGAGTCTGGAGCTTGGTGTCCAGCTGTGAGTTTCCACTGCAACAAGCATAGAATTAGGTATAGGAGCATTGATAGTGCAGCCTGGAACATTACATGTAGGCTGACAGCAAGGGGCTGCCTCGACTGGTTCATAATCCACATGTCCCTATCTCTTGGGTGTTCCCACATATGTCTGAGGATGGTTACTGTAAGAATAAAGGAGCTCGAGTTGTTGGAGGAGTGGGTGGGAGCTTGAAGCAAGTAAGATTTGGGTGCTCGTGTGGATGTGAGCTCATGGAAACTTACAAATTACTGAGGAATAGCATGCTCCCATAATAGAAATACACGCAGAATGCTATATAATTGTTTAGTGAAGTGTCCCAATGTGATTACTTGTTTTCACTGTATAATTCACAGTTAACATGTAGTAATGTCTACAGACTAGTGCTGTTAAATCAGTGGAGACAATGCGAATGGCAGGGTACTGGATTTGGAACAAAAGTGAGGTCATCTTCCTTCCGTGAAGATTGTGTTGCCTCAGCTGCTGCTAGTCCTGTTGGCAGGCAGTCCATGGGTGCCATCATCTTCAGAGATGGCTTCAGCTGCAGAGAACCACACGTCCCCAGTTCACACCCCTTCCCAGGGTGGCCCACACCCAGTGTGGAGAGTCCATGTAGGGAGCCCATGGAGAGAGCTATGCCTGAAGAAGCCCAACCTGCTCTCATACTGGATGTTAGAGACTTCCCAGCCCAGGCATCAGA
The DNA here is from genome assembly GCF_029378745.1 of Bos indicus. Classification (NCBI taxonomy): domain Eukaryota; kingdom Metazoa; phylum Chordata; class Mammalia; order Artiodactyla; family Bovidae; genus Bos; species Bos indicus. Next base: position 93,631,264 of record NC_091767.1, read on the forward strand.
CATGAGTCAAACCGCAGAGGTGACCCCAGCCCCAGCCATCACCTGATTGCCACTGCTTGAGAGACCCCAAGTATCACCCCTCAGGTGAGCAAAGAAATGAGTGCTATTATTTTAAGCCACTGTTTTAGGGCAGTTTGTTCATAGCTACAAATTATTGCTCTCATGATAAAATTATTTTAATTCTTTCAGCCTCAATCCCTCTATCTATGGTATGGGAGTAATTTTATTAAAACTCCCAGAACCTAACTCTTGAGCATATTGTGGAAATAACTTTAATAGTTATGTAAATTTGCTTTAGAGGCATTAGAGGAGCAATATATTATAATTATCAACATAAATCATCATTAACTTAGAAGGAATGTACAGAGTACCAAAAAAGCAGGGCTCCTAATTTCAAGGAGCAATGATATCACCTTTGAGTTCACAATCATTTATCCTAACCACACAAATATGGAAATTTTTAAATGTAAATTAAAGGGCCTGAACTGGTAGGGGGAAAACAGAAATCAAGAGTGTACTTAAAAGCAATAATATAACATATACTTTTGCTTATCTGTCCCTTTCGTATAGCCCAGATCAGCAGGGTATTTTCAAATACACGTACAGAAGGTCCATTCTAGCTTTAAACACAGAAATTCAGTATTTAACAATTCCCTCTTTTACACCCACTAAACACTGTCCACCCTTTCACATCCCCTCAACCCCCTATCCCTGCCATCTTCTCTTAATTCTCTTCTTCTGTATACTTTGAATTCCTATACATTGAAAGTCGCTCAGTCGTGTCTGACTCTTTGTGACCCTATGGGCTACACAGTCCATGGAATTCTCCAGGCCAGAATACTGGAGTGGGTAGCTTTTCCCTTCTCCAGGGGATCTTCCCAACTCAGGGATCAAACCTGGGTCTCTGGCATCGAAGGAAGATTCTTTACCAGCTGAGCCACAAGGGAAGCCCAAGAATACTGGAGTGGGTAGCTTGTCCCTTCTCCAGCAGATCTTCCCAATTCAGGAATCAAACCAGGGTCTCCTGTATTGCAGGCAGATTCTTTACCAACTGAGCCATCATGGAAGCCCTGTATCTCCAACTAAATATGTGTCTTTAAAGAAACAAATCCAGAGTTTTTTCCCTAAGAGTAACCATCACAGCACTTTGCAAATACTAGAAGATACTTAATACATATTTTCAGAATAGATAAAATAAAAGCAATAGCACAAATAAAGGATCAGTGATTACTTACTACTAAGATTCTTTTAAAGAAAGGAAGGAAAGTTATGACCAACCTAGATAGTATATTCAAAAGCTAGTCAAGGCTATGGTTTTTCCTGTGGTCATGTATGGATGTGAGAGTTGGACAGGGAGGTGTGGCGTGCTGCGATTCATGGGGTCGCAAAGAGTCGGACACGACTGAGAGACTGAACTGAACTGAACTGAACTGAAGATTTCTTTTTAATTGAAAATTCAACTACCAGTTTAACCTATTTCTTTTCCTTTTTGAGTTTCTAGACTCCAAGATCTTCCATTAGTCATTAATGAAGTCACTTCAGTTGTGTTCGACTTGTTGCAACCCTGTGGACTGTAACCCACCAGGCTCTTCTGTCCATGGGATTCTCCAGGCAAGAATACTGGAGTAGGTTGTCATTTCCTTTTTCAAAGGATATTTCCAACCCAGGGATCAAACCCAGGTCTCTCAAATCTTCTGTATTGGCGGATGGATTCTTTACCACTAGCACCACCTGGGAAACCCTGCCAAAGAGTTCAGTTCTCCCCTCTGACCCTGTGCCTTGCCAGGCACATTTTGATATTGCATTTCCTGAGCCCCTTGTGGAAACCGACTCCAGTGTTCTTACCTGAAGAATCCCATGGTCAGAGGAGCCTGGAGGGCTATATGGTCCATAGGGTCTCAAAGAGTTAGACACAACTGAAGTGACTTGGCTTACATAGCTTGCATGCATGCATCATAATAAATAGCTGTGGTGAATTGTGAGTATAGGTGGTATGTGTCACTTTTGATGAAGTATTTTAAATTCTGGTTCTTGTCCCTTCCAGAGCTCTTGTTCCCTCTAGCAGGGATCCACAGGATTCTAGGTCATGGCTGCTTCCTTACTGACTATGAAAAGCAGAAATGTCTCCTGCCTCTGCAATGGATATATAGCATGAACAAGAAATAAACCATTGTTGCTTTTAAGGCACTTGGTAATTCTTTTTCTTTTTTCCTACAGCATAACTTCCTGATATAGCCCTTCTGATAGAGTCCCTAATACTTGGTGACCAGAACCTATTGATGGGTTTGGCAAAATCTGAGAACAGAAGGCTCATAGCTCAGGTATGATTTCTCTCCTTTCCAGTTGTCAGTAGAATATAAATTGGTTTAGTAATTCAGCACTTAACTTGAGATGTCAACTTGTTACCATAGAGACCATGAATCAGCACTTCTAATCACTAAATCATATGTACACTTTAGGCTTTCCGAGCTCTACATTAGATTCTGTTAAAATACCTGGTATATGTGTGTGTGTTGATTGCTCAGTCATGTCCAATTATTTGCAACCCCATGGACTGTACCCCACCAGGCTCCTCTGTCCATGGGATTCTCCAGGCAAGAATACTGGACTGGATAGCCATTCCCTTCTCCAGAGTATCTTCCTGACCCGGGGATTGAATCCAGGTCTCCTACATTGCAGGCAGATTCTTTACCTTCTGAGCCACCAGGGAATTCCCCTAAAATAGCCTATCTGGTATTATCTTAGGTGGGTTCCCCAAAGAGTAGACTGAAACAGAGATTTGTGTGCAGAAAGTTTATTTGGGAGCGCTGTCCAGAACACCCGTGCCCTAGTGCAGAAAACAGAATTGGCCAGAGGGAGAAGCCACACTATGGTTCAGTCACAAGGCTTCAGCTGATGGCCTGAGAAGCTGTTGAGATGGCCCTTTATAGTTATCCTGGTTGAAGCAAAGGGGCTTTTGTGTCCCTGAACCAACCAGTCACTGGATATGGCCCAACATCAAAGGGGAGATTAACTTCAGCCGGACAGCTTCCTTCTGTGGAGAGCCATGCTAGGGAAGAGGCTCAGCTGTGAGCCATCTGCAACCAGCTCTCCTGGGAACTGGAGGATCCCATGCCTTGGTCCCAAAGGGGGATTCTGTGTGGTGTGGTTCAGCACCCATTATAAGAGGAGTATAAATTTCTAGTAAACTTATTGGAAGGCTGTACCAGGTAATCTTCTACACTTGGACTGCTGATTCCCTTCTCCACCTGTCAAAGGCAAATTTTTCCTTAAGGATCCAGCTCAAATACTATCTAGGAAAATCCTCCAAGTATGTACCTCTTGATTAAGTTCCCAACTTTTACTTTTTTCTTTTTGTGGACTCCCTGGGCACCTGCACCAATCCTATGTTACATACTTGCCTCATATGAGGAAAAGGTCCTTTAAGTGAATGACTGAGGTTGCTTCTCGAACAGGGCAGAGAGAAACTAAGGTGGAAGATGGTGGGGCAGGGGGAATAAGAGGGGGAATTCTGATGGGACACTCCACTCTAGTGCCGTGTGTTTTTTCTGGCACAGAGGACATTACACCTGTCCTCTTGGTGTAATCTTCTTGACCCATGCTGTGTCTTGTAAGCTATATTCTTCTCTCTTTTCACCATGTTGTATCCTTTCTCTAGTATTATTCTTAACATTCTAGTCAAGGATTATTTGAATATTCCATTCTTGACTTGACTTTATTTCAGAGACTTAAAAGGAGAACAGATCATTTTCATTCCCTCTCAGGCTTTCTGTTGCCATTGCCCACCCCAGACTCCATCCCCATACACAACTGAATCCTGAATAGTGGTTGTACTTACTGAAGTATTTCTTGGAGGGAGAGGGATATGTCAGAGAATAAAGGTCTGGGCTGTAAGAGTCTGTTATTTTCCAAGTAAAGATCTCTGCTACATAGCCAACCTCTGATAATCTGTTTGAATTTTCATTTCACCAGAAAGCAATTTCTTTATATTTTGAAGTCATTCATACATATATTTTATTTCCTCAATAGACTTATTTGAGATAAAGAGTAAATTTAAGAAAATCATTAGAAGCCTTAATTTCCCCATTTGAAAAATGTGTGGTTATAATTCTTCAAAAGCTCTTCTATGTGCAGAAGCTGCTGATTTTATGAGTCAGCCTAAAATGATAGGATGTCACAATTCTAGAAGAGTTGAGAATACCTTATCTCTGGTTTCCATATTAGTTTGCTGGCAGATATGCTGGCTACATCTTTTTGTTACTGTCAAGTAAAATAACTGCTCTGGAATAAAGGGCAAGAATAACACAAAGAAACTAAAAGAAAGAAATTTCACAACAGCCATCATCAGGAACTCAGGAGTGATTCGACTTAAAGCAGCTTGAAATTTTAAGAGAAAAGCTGAAGATGCAATCTGCCTTTTCATTTACTTTCTGTTTCTTCTTTAAACAAGCACACTTTATCTCCCCGAAGATTTTCCCCTAAAAAGAAAACACATTGCACAGCTTGACCTGTAATTTAAATCACAATCAAGCTTCCAGTTAGGATATGTCTTCATCATAAATCTGCCCTCAATTCCCCAGTGTATAGTTAAATTCCCTTATCCTCTTAAACAGCATGACCCCCATTTTAATTCCCCTAGACATAAAATGCTGAATTATAGCTTATTTGTGAGTTTCATGAATAAGACTAATTTGATTGCCATTTGCAGACAAATTCTCACCAGGTTATTACACTCCTAGATCTCATTAACTAATAAAAAATATAGCAAATAAAAATTATTCTAAATTAGTCTTCCAAGAAGAATTGCTGGCAACATTTCTTTGTACAAAAAGAAGATTCCACCAACCAACCCTAACAACAGCAGTTCTTCCTGTTATACCTGCTCAAGACGTTTACCTATACTAAATCCAATCTATTTTTTATGAATATTTACAAGTCCACCCTTTAGCCTGTTACAGCATTTACTCTAGTGGAACATTGCTACTTCCCTAAGAATTCATTCCCTGTGAGCAGTGTTTAAAATGCTTCAGCTTTCATTCTTGACCTAAGCCTGAGTACCCACTATAAGTCTAAGCATGACTGAGAATGCCCACGCATCTGGTGAAATAGGCCAGCTGGGGTTTCTATGACTTGAGGGCTTCAGCAGTCACATGGAAAGAACAATTATTTGAGGCATTGAGACTGATAGCTACTACTAAGGCAGAATAAGAGTGCTGTAAAAAGTTACGCTTTACAATCAATAAAATAAGAACTGATATCCACCACGGTATAAGCTCTGTAAGGCAGAAATTCTTGCTGTACTGCTCACTGATATTGTGAGCGCTCAAGCATTTGCTGAATAACTAGATGGACTTTCGTCCCAGTGCTACTCTAATCTTTAGTTCTATGATCCACCTTCTTTGTCTATAAAACAGAGATGATAATAATATGGAATTTTTGACTAACATAAAGTAACATAACAAAAGTATATTAGGATTTTTTTTTCAAGCAACTACCCACAGATTGGGAGAGGAGATGTTGAAATGGCAGAAAAGACTTGGTGACATGGTCTTCCTTGTCCAGTGACAAAGGATATAAATAGAACTTGATCTGGATTGCTGAAGACCCCCTGAACTCTACTGTGAATGTCCTATAAATGCTGATGTTTTGAAGGGAAATGCCCTCAAACTCTTACAAATATATTGATGTTACACTGCCCTGGTCTGTCCCTTAGGAGCCCAAGGGCAAGATCCCACCCTTATGAGAATGAGTGGGATTTGAGGAAAATGGAGTAGAGGAAGGGTGGAGACTGAAAGGTAATAAACCAGGGATTTTCTATCTGCCATGTACCGGATGTGCAACAGAAGTGGGGTGGAAGTCAGTATTTGGAAACCAGGTGGGAATGAGAAGGAAAAGAGATATTAATCAAGGTAATTTCTAAGTTTCTGTGCATGTTAGTGTTTGAGTATCACACAAATCTCTAGGAATTTAAGTAAGGGCAAAAATAACAATCAAACAACCACCAACACTCATTTGAAAAATCTGAAAAACAGAGAATGAGTGTTCTCTGATTTAGAAAAAACAACCACCTTAATAATCTTTACAGGTTTGTGTAATAGTTCATGCATTTGATAATCATTTATGAAGAACAACTCTGTGTCAAGAACCGCACTGGAGGCGAGGTTTACAGACCCTGATAAAGTAAGACCACTGACATCATGGTGCTCACAGTGGGGAGAGACAACTATATAAATGAATAAATAGAATACCATGTAACATAAGTCTGTGTGTTTAATAAAGGAGTGGGAAGGAAGAGTGTGATTATACCTGGACAGAAGCTAGAAATGTGGTTATATCTGAATTGTATTCTTTCGACCTGAAACTTCAGCTATTCCAGCATCACTAGAAGCTTGTTTTTATTTTACAGGTCAAAAGAGCAAGGACAAGGAAAAGTATATGGCTGAGAGCTCTGAGAAGCCAGCAGCCGTCAATGCTCATTCCATGGCAGATTCTTTATGAATGTCACAGTGGCCCCTGGTTGTAGTTGTTGTTCAGTTGCTCAGTCGTATCCAACTCTGTGACCCCATGGACTGCAGCACACCAGGCTTCCCTATGTTCACTACCTCCTGGAGGTTGCTCAAACTCATGTCCATTGAGTCAGTGATGCCATCCAATCATATCATCCTCTATCATCCCCTTCTGCTCCTGCCCTCAATCTTTCCCAGCATCAGGGTCTTCCCCAATGAGTCTGCTCTTAGAATCAGGTGGCCAAAGTACTGGAGCTCAGCATCAGTCCTTCCAATGAATATTCAGGGTTGTTTTCCTTTAAGATTGACTGGTTTGATCTCCTTGCTGTTCAAGGGACCCTCAAGAGTCTTCTCCAGCACCACCGTTTGAAAGCATCAATTTTTTGGTGCTCAGTCTTCATTATGGTCTAACTCTTACATCTGTACATGACTACTGGAAGAACTATAGCTTTGACTGTACAGACCTTTGTAGGCAAAGTGATATTTCTGCTTTATAATACTCTGTCTAGGTCTGTCATACCTTTTCTTCCAAGGAGCAAGTGTCTTTTAATTTCATGGCTACAGTCACCATCTGCAATGATTTGGGAGCCCAGGAAAATAAAATCTGCCACTGTTTCCATTTTTTCCTCATCTATTTGCCATGAAGTGATGGGGCCAAATGCCATGATCTTAGTTTTCTGAATGTTGAGTTTTAAGGCAGCGTTTTCACTTTCCTCTTTCACTTTCATCAAGAGGTTCTTTAGTTCTTCACTTTCTTCCATTAGGGAGGTGTCATCTGCATCTCTGAGATTATTGATATTTCTCCCAGCGATCTTGATTCCAGCTTGTGATTCATCCAGCCTGGCATTTTGCATGAAGTACTCTGTATACAAGATAAGTAAAAAAAGTGACAATATACAGCTTTGACCTATACCTTTCCCAATTTTGAACCAGTCCTTTGTTCCATGTCCAGTTCTAACTGTTGCTTCTTGACCTGAATACAGGTTTCTCAGGAAGCAGGTAAGGTGGTCTGGTATTCTCATCTTTTTAAGAATTTTCTACAGTTTGTTGTGATCCACACAGTCAAAGGCTTTAGCAGAAATAGATGTTTTTTTCTGGAATTCTCTTGCTTTTTCTGTGATCCAATGTATTTTGGCAATTTGATTTCTGGTTCCTCTGCTATTTCTAAATCCAGCTTCTACATCTGGAAGTTCTCAGTTCACGTACTATTGAGGCCTATCTTGAAGGATTTTGAGAATCACCTTCCTAGCATGTGAAATGAATGCAATTGTAGGGTAATCTGAACATTCTTTGGTGTTACCCTTCTTAGGGATTGGAATGAAAACTGACTTTTTCCAGTCCTGTGGCCACTGCTGAGTTTTCCAAATTTGCTGGCATAGTGATTGCAGCACTTAAGCAGCATCTTCTTTTAGCATTTGAAATAGGTGGTTGCTGGTGGCATTACACAAATAGAACCTGCTAGCTGGTGTAAAAAATTTTTCAATGTCAGATCAATGAAATAATCACCACCATTAACTTGTTGAATCTTATAATGTTGAATAGTTTAATGATTATGTTGTATATTTCAATATTTTCCAAGTCCTTTGACTTTTTAAATCTATTCTTTTCCTTTACCTTAATCAGAAAGCAGCAGATAAATCTCCCAAATTTATTCATATTCAAACAATATTGTGCTAGGTACTGAGGAATGTCAGAAGGTATGTCACAGTAGGAATACAGGTTAGAAGTAAAGTCTAGATAAAGGGTTAAGGGATTACATAAGAACCTGAAAATAATTCTCCCAGAAATGGATCAAATTCAGGGTTTCAAATATATGTAGAAATACACATGGAAGTAGATATGGAGAGGGGATAAGTTCAGCATGTGCAAAGACGTAAAAACGTAGAAGAGAACATCATTATTTCAAAATAGACAACAAATTTTTCAAAATGGCACATAAAATGTTCCATAATCTGGCTTCAGCTCAGTTCAGTCTCTCAGTCATGTCCAACTCTTTGCTACCCCATGAATCACAGCATGCCAGGCCTCCCTGTCAATCACCAACTCCAGAGTTCACTCAAACTCATGTCCATCGAGTTGGTGATGCCATCCAGCCATCTCATTCTCTGTCGTCCCCTTCTCCTCCTGCCCTCAATCCCTCCCAGCATCAGTGAGTCAACTCTTCTCATGAGGTGGCCAAAGTATTGGAGTTTCAGCTTTAGCATCAGTCCTTCCAATGAACACCCAGGACTGATCTCCTTTATGATGGACTGGTTGGATCTCCTTGCAGTCCAAGGGACTCTCAAGAGTCTTCTCCAACACCACAGTTCAAAAGCATCAATTCTTCGGTGCTCAGCTTTCTTCACAGTCCAACTCTTACATCCATACATGATCACTGGAAAAACCATAGCTTTGACTAGATGGACCTTTGTTGGCAAAGTAATATCTCTGCTTTTGAATATGCTATCTAGGTTGGTCATAACTTTCCTTCCAAGGAGTAAGCATCTTTTAATTTCATGGCTGCAGTCACCATCTGCAATGATTTTGGAGCCCAAAAAAATAAAGTCTGACACTGATTCCACTGTTGTCCCATCTATTTCCCATGATGTGATGGGACCAGATGCCATGATCTTTGTTTTCTGAATGATGAGCTTTAAGCCAACTTTTTCACTCTCCTCTTTCACTTTAATCAAGAGGCTTTTTAGTTCCTCTTCACTTTCTGCCATAAGGGTGGTGTCATCTGCATATCTGAGGTTATTGATATTTCTCCCAGCACTCTTGATTCCAGCTTGCTTCTTCCAGCCTGTGCTTCTTCCAGCCCAGTGTTTCTCATGATGTACTCGGCATATAAGTTAAATAAGCAGGGTGACAGTATACAGCCTTGACGTACTCCATCCTACACTAAATCTTGCTACTTCTTGCCTCTTACAATTGTGTTTATCGTCCATGCCCTTGCTTGTGCAATCTATCATTTATAATGCCTTTCACTCTTCCTCTGGTTAATTTCTTTATGCATGTCATCTCTATTCATCTATGGATTCCTTAGGGACAGGCCCACATCTTATCCATGTTTGTATTCCAGAACATAGTAGATTCTTAGAATAAGGTAGGCATTCTGTAACAGCCTATTGAATTCATCTATTCATTTTAAAAGTTGACACTTTTTTTTGTCATTGGTTGGTGCTTGGTTTATAGTAGTGAACAACAAATGACAAGGTAATCTAAGGAAGAAGTTACAGGACTTGAGTCCTAGGAAAGTAGATGGAGAATAAATTACAAAAGGCCAGGCATGCCATCTTAGAGAGGTTAGAATTAATTCTATAGGCAATTTTCACCAAGAGTTTATACAGAGTAAAGAGATGTCATATTTCTGATATAGAAACATATATTTTGTAGGACATTTAGAAAGAGCAGAGACTGGTGGCTAGTAAGTATTGCTGAGGTAGAAATTTAAGTAGGAATTTGAATAATGTAACAGAGAGAGAAAACGCTGGTTACTGAAGGGGCAGATCTTGTGGAAAATATCTAAGAGTGATATCTAGTACGAACTGAGCTGGTAATAAAAGGAAACCAACTGAAAGACGGTCAAGCAGATGTGCGTGGACTTGAAGTAAAAAGTAGTAAGGGACCACTGTGAAGGGGAGAACGATGAAATGAGAACGGTATTTGAGAAAGGGGAGTGAATAATCCACCCCGTAAAGGAAGGGCTGTGGCAAAGCAGAAGAGCAATGAGATGAGTAGTTTTGGCTGGTAACCAGTGTGGAAGTCATAAAAGCCAAGGAGAACAGGAAACACTGAAATAAGAAATACAAAATAAGTACCAAGAGACTGGATTTTATGAGTAGTGCATGAAAATATTTTCTTAAGACCCGATACCAGACATCTTTCTCTGTTTTCTAGGAAAAGCTCATTTGAATGTGGAATTGAAAATCTGAAAGCAAGGTTCAGCAGGAGCAAAACAAAGATCACTGATGTGCTTCATGAAAGGTAAGTGGAAGGGCCTCCTCTAACCTAGTTGACTGAAATTCTCTTCATAAAGTCATAGAACTACTTAAAATATAACTATTGTCATACAAACCATATACTATGCACAGTAACAAAACCCAGAAAATTCAAAATGCCAGAAACAAACTGAAAATGTCAAGAGCAGGCACTGACAGGCAGCCTTCCAACATTTATTTTATACTTGGCTATAGTGCTCAGGGGGCTTCCCATGTGGCTTTCCCTGTGGCTCAGTGGTAAAAAATCATCTTCCTATTCAGGAGACACAAGAGGTGTGGGTTCAATCCCTGGGTTGGGAAGATCCCCTGGAGAAAAGAATGGCAACCCACTCCAGTATTCTTGCCTGGGAAATCCTATGATCAGAGGAGCCTGGTGGGTACAATCTATGGGGTCTCAAAAGTCAGACACAACTGAATGATTAAACAACAGCAATAGGGCTCAGGAGCCAGTGGCTGGGTTCTGAGGTACAAGCAGTAGCCCTTGAGCTTCAGTGAGCCAGAGGAGCTGGAACTAGGCCCTTATATGAAACCTGCAGCCTTAAGATCTGCCAGTCATTGCGATTGGAAAAGCTCCACATACTAGACTCTGGAAGAGGTAAGAAGGTTTGTTTTTTGTTTGGAGCTTTGCATAGGGGGATAAAACAAAAGCTACTTGTGATAAATTAAAACCACAGACCTGCAACAGACATGAATTTATGATATCTGTATAATTCAGGAACCACAAACTGAGAAACAATCATTTACAAATGTTCCCAGATCTTTAAGAGCCAAAGAACCCTGGCAGAAACAAATGTGTAAGTGCTCTGAAGGGACCCGTTCACAACTTGGGAGATAAGAGACTCCCATAAACCAAACAACCCCATCCAAGAACAGCACCACAGGAGGAAACAAATCACTATGAGTAAGAGTCAGCAACTGTTGCAGAGTTAGGAACTCAAAAGCTTGAAATAGTAGAAGTACCTAAAAAAGAAGATAAAGATATTTAACTTGACTAAGAAGGCAAAATAATAGAAATCAGAAGGAAAATACAAGCAGATTTCACAAGGAACCAAACAGAACGCGTAGTACTGAAGACAGTGTGCTCAGCTGAATCTGCCTCTGCGGCCCATGGACCGTAGCACACCAGGCTGCTCTGTCCATGGTATTTTCCAGGTGAGAATACTAGAGTGGGTCACCACCCTCTACTCCAGAGGATCTTCCCAACTCAGGGACTGAACCCGCATTTCTCTTGTCTCCTGCATTGGCAGGTGGATTCTTTACCACTGGCACCACTTGGGAAGCCCAATGAAAACAACATTGTCATTGAAATGAAAATAAATGTGTCTACGTGAAAGAATATAATCACCTCCTTTTTTAGTCTTCATTTTAAATTATGCTCAGCTGGCATTCTTTCCAAGCTTGCACATTGGTTTTATTTGGTGTATTCAAAATGTGCTGCTACTCAATACAACTTTGCAATATGAACTTCAGTTCTTCCCACTGAACCCAAAATTTAATCTCTCAACAAAATGAACCAAACTTTCATTATTTCTGCAATGAAGGTTAAAATTATCCCCGCCCCATTTCTGTCCTAAATTCCAGCAAAAGAGGATTGACTGTTACATAGAATTTTGTAGGACTCCAAAATTAGAAAAGTGAGGCTTTGGGAAGTGGGTCCCTCTCAATGCCCTGGAAGAGAAGATCAAGTCTTTTTCCTAGGTCCTGTTTTATTTATCGCTGGTACTACTGCCTTCTACATAAGGACAAAGACTCCACCTGCCCACCAGTGTTCAAGCTAATTTAGTTTTGGTTGTGCTGGGTCTTCATTGCTGCATGCCAGCCTTCTCTAGTTGCGGTGAGTGCGGGCTACTCTCTAGTTGTGGTGCATAGGCTTCTCATTGTGGTGGCTGCTCCTGTTGCAGGGCACAGGTCTACTGTGCGCAGGCTTCAGTAGTTGTTGCACATGGGCTCAGTAGTTGTGATGCATGGATTAGTCGCCCTATGGCATGAGGAATCTTCCAGGACCAGGGACCAAACCTGTATCCCCTGCATTGACAGGCAGATTCTTAACCACTGGACCATAGGGAAGTATTCAAATGCTTTTGATTCACGGTGATGAAACAAGAACAGTGCCCTATTTATACTGTATCTACCCTATACTCCATGGGCTTGAGTTTGAACAAACTCTGGGTTTGGAAAGACACGGAAGCCTGGCGTGCTGCAGTCCACAGGACTGCAAAGAGTTTGACACTATTTAGCAACTGAACAGGGAGAAGGCAATGGCACCCCACTCCAGTACTCTTGCTGGGAAAATCCCATGGACGGAGGAGCCTGGTAGGCTGCAGTCCATGGGGTTGCTAAGAGTCGGACAAGACTGCGCGCCTTCACTTTCACTTTTCACTTTCATGCATTGGAGGAGGAAATGGCAACCCACTCCAGTGTTCTTGCCTGGAGAATCCCAGGGACGGCGGGGCCTGGTGGGCTGCCATCTATGGGGTCGCACAGAGTCGGACATGGCTGAAGCGACTTAGCAGCAGCAGCAACTGAACAACAACCCTATAGTCTATCTTTACTTCCATTCCTAATCTCTCCACATTAGAGGGGTTTTAGTGGCTTCATGCCTTGGTGTTCACTTCTCTATGGTGATCTCAGGGGTCAGTTTTAACAGCAAGTTCATCTGTACTAACTGCAATTCGTTAGCGCTTTGGATATGCTCTAAGACTAAAACTGCTGTAGACCTCTCCTTCTATAGGCAATTTTCACTATAATAATTACTTTTAGTGGAAGTAGTTAGATATATCTATGTGTATAACTACCCAGAAGTCCTTACACAGCATAAGTGCATTTGTGTGTATTTTTTCATCCACTTGACTTAAAAAATATCAGCTGGTTATTAATTTATTAAAATAGTGCAAAGGGTAACAATGTCTGTCCTAACACTTACATTTTCACCCCAAAGAACTATTTATTTCACAACTTTATAAAATTCACATTTGGGTCTGTTGGCAAATTAAAATTCTTCATTCTCAAAGAGATGAAATGAGGAGGACACAGTTGAAAAGAAATGTATTTAAGACTGAAGAGAATCAATACAATGAAGAGCTGTGACGTACAGGGGATGAAGGAATCACCATAGACAAAGCTAAGTGTTAGTCATTCAGTAGTGTCCCACTCTTTGCAACCCCATGGACTGTAGCCTGCCACGCTCCTCTGTCCATGTGATTTCCCAGGCAAGAATACTGAAGTGGGTAGCCATTCCCTTCTCTAGGAAATCTTTCCAATCCAGGGATCAAACCCTGGTCTCCTGCCTTGCAGGGACATTCTTTACTATCTCAACCACTATGAAATAGCAACAAGGCAAAAATAACTGGGTGACTAAATGTTGTTAGGCCTGTAACGACTGACTAACCTAAGTGGGTGAGATAAGAGTAAATAATTTTTCTTATACAAACAGAAAATCCCCACAAAACTTTTAATTCTCCCAAGTAGAAAAGATTTTCAAATCAATGGTTCATTCTTGGTAGCCTGACTGGTGTCCAATACTGCAAAGTCAATAGAGGCCAAGAAAGCAACTTTAAATATATAACCTAAAATAGCATGCTGGCCGCATCATCTCTTTTACACATCACCTAGGGAAAGCACTATAGAGCACTATGAAGCTATGTCCTTCCTAACTCATTAGTATCAACATGCTTAACTGTGAGTAAACTGCCTGTTTTGTTTTTTTTTTTTAAGAAAAATACACACTGATAACAGCTTCTGTTATTACTAGCACTGGAGTCTGTACACGAAGAGAAGTAAACATACTAGCTCAGGAGCAAGACCGCGTGGAAACAAACCTCAGCTTCCCGGCTCACTACTTGGAATAAGTTGCTTAACCTGTGACTCAGTTTGCTCATTTGTAAAATGAGAACAGTAACACGGATTTCATAGGGTTGCTAAGATTTTAACAAGCGCCTGAAACGCAACCTGGCACCCGAAATCAATAAATATCAGCTGTTATAAGGTGTTTCCCCTAAAATTCTCTGAAATTGTTAGTTCTGCTATTGCTTATCATTCTACAGCTTTTCAGAAAAACGAGGGGAACTCCTATTCGTCCAGCCTCTACTATCAGCCCCACTCAACTTCTCCCGCGGGCGCTGCACAACTCTGGTGACAGCCTTATCGGCCCTTTGGGACAGGAAACCCGAGCCCGCCAGGGTCCTTCGCCGGCGAGGGGCGGAGCCAGAACGCGATCCACAGTCCTCAGAAGTTCGTTCGGCGCCGCCCCAGCCGCAACAAGGTGCAGCTTCCATTTAGAGGACCCTGGCCCAGCCCAGAGGGATTCTGAGGCAGAACGAGGAGACCGACACGAAGCCATCCTGCTTCCGGTACTTGGAGACCACAGAGGCCTGCCCCACTGAATCCCGCCGGGCCTGAGAGGAGGCGGGGCTTCCCGGGCGCGATGACGGCCAGACCCGGCCTGCGGCAGGGCGGGGCCGGCGAGCGCGAGGCCCCCAGGCTGAGGTGCGGGGCTGCCCGAGGTGTGCCGGATACCGAGCTCAACAATTGCCGCCAGCTTCTTTAGTCCTCAGGTCCGACCCGTCGCTTTTCCTGAGCCGCCCTCTTTTCGACCTTCTTTTCTATCTCTTTGTCCCTTTAACTGCTTGATGGAAGAGAAAAATGGAACTTTTAAGTCAGGCATCTCTGAGGCACCAGCCAATGGAATAGGTAGTGGAGGTGGGGTCCTGTGCTCGCGCCGAAATTCAAAGGCAAAAATAGTTCCGCTTCGGTGCCGCGCGCGGGGCAAATGTAGGAGTAGCTTTGGTGGCTTTCGCCTCTTAGCGCCCGAAGCTGGGCAAGACTGGCGCACTCTCTGCCCTAGTGACTAGGAAGAGCTTCGGCTGCGCCTCAAGCCCAGGCGACCTGACGCAGCGGCGAGGCAGGTGCGTGCGCGCGGCCGGTTGGGCCTAGCCGGGCATTCTTGGCGGGAAATGGGCGTCGGGGGCTAGGGAGCAGAGTAGCAAGGAACTTCAGAGTAAATTTAGTCCTAAAGGGATTCGTAGCAGAATGACTAGTTCCTGTCCAGCCTTGGAGTAGGGCGAGCAAGGGTTGACAGAAAGGCCTGGTGGGGTGAGGGAAGAGCCTGACTAAAAGCAAAAACCTTCAGCTGTTTATCTGGGGTATATCTACTGATGCTTAAACACTTACAGACCACCCGCCCATCCCGCGCCTTCGAGTCAGGCAGCATTCCGGCATACAACGGTGAACGTAGAAGAGCTATGGAAGATTACATTATGATAAGTTGGGTAGAGCAATAAATAAGTACTGATTAGTGTCAGCTGTAAGTCCGTGAAGGAAAAAGCAGAGGGAGGGAATGGGTAGAGGGTATTTTTTTATATACGAGAGTATGTGACTTTTGAGTAAAGACGTGAGTGATATAAAGGAGAGTGAGCCATATCAGTGTCCGGGATAAGTGCATTCTCGGCAAAGGGGATGCGATGGTAAATGATCAGTAATCTGTTAGCTGGAGTATGATAACGGTGGAAGATTATAAGCCTGGTGAAGTACGTGGTTGGCTTCCAGGTTCAATTAACTTCTGCGTATGTGCGTGCTGAGTCACTTTAGTCGTGTCTGACTCTTGGCGACCCCATGGACTGTAGCTCACTAGGGTCCTCTGTCCATGGGATTCTCCAGGAAAGAACCCTGGAGTGGGTTGCCCTGCCCTCCTCCAGGGGATCTTCCCGACCTAGGGATGGAACCCACATCTCCCGTGGCTCCTGCATTGCAAGAGATTTCCTTTATCGCTGAGCCACCGGGAAGCCCAGTTAACTTCTAAATAGAGGCTAATTCTTGTATATTTTTAAGTTAAAGAAAGATACCTTTACATCAGAGGAAATAGCTTAGCAAGTGGCTGTTTTATTTCTATTGCGCTGTCATTCTTATGGTCTAGTCTATATATTATGATTCCAGTTTTACATACCACTTATGCGTTGTTTTTCTGTTTTGTACAGAACTGCTTTGTGGCTTGATTTCTAGCAGACCTGTCCAAGTCAGTAGTGAAAATGCACATTAAGTCAGTCATTCTTGAGGGATTCAAGTCCTATGCTCAGAGGACTGAAGTCAATGGCTTTGACCCTCTGTTCAATGCTATCACTGGTTTAAATGGTAGTGGAAAATCCAACATATTGGACTCCATCTGCTTTTTGCTGGGCATCTCCAACCTGTCTCAGGTAAAGTGTAAACTTTCTGATTTATGTGAATTTAAGTTTGAGGAACCTCAAGGGAATTTTTGCACTTGGAGAGTACCAGTATTACCAATATTCTCTTCATTTGCATTTTTATGTGAATTATCTTCTACCTCACTGCAGTCCTTTAAAGGTAGGTATTATTACTCCATATTTTAGGTGAGAACGTAGAAACTTAGAGTTGCTTAAGGTTAATCCTCTAAAGATGTTTGAAGCAACACTGAAACTCACACATTCTCATTCCAGAGTTTGTATACTTTCCACCTGCACCCACCCTCATTATAATGTCTTTTTAGGATCTACTATTGGAATTGAATGGATAGTGAAATTTTTAGACACTGTCTTGCCATAAATTTTTCAAATGAGCTCTGTTAAGAAATGAGTAGAAAACAGTTTAGCTCAGGATTAAAAAAGTCCTATGGAGAGAGAGGCCCATTTCAGGTCGATGTCCATTTTCTTTGCTTTCCTTGTCTATGAATACCACTACCTGTTCTTGACTTATTAATGGATACTACATGGGTGGTTTTCCAACAGCAAGAAAGCTATTTTTAGTGCTATTTTGTGCAGTACTGAGTTTTGTAACTGATAAACTTTTCCTTTATTTTAGGTTCGGGCTTCTAACTTACAAGATTTAGTTTACAAAAACGGGCAAGCTGGTATTACAAAAGCCTTGGTGTCAATCACCTTTGATAATTCTGACAAAAAGCAGAGTCCTTTAGGATTTGAGGTTCATGATGAAATTACAGTAACAAGGCAGGTGAGTGACTACTAAATATTTGGTTACCTAAAAACTTGTCTCGTGCATTTTGGCAATACGATTACTGGAAAATTGATAAGCAAAACTGATGGATCAAATACTGACTAGATTCCTTAAGAATATCTTGTTTTGCTTAAGCAAATTCCACCATTTACCAAGTGGATTGAAAGGGATGTGAAATCCATCCGTACAAACACTCAGCCACACTTATTTAAACCATAAACCATGCACTTGAGTCTCTCTCTGTGCTGGGACACCTGTAGTTCTTGGGATTTCACTGTTTTCTGAGGTAACCCATTTTATGTTTGGAAATTAGAAAGTTAGTCTTATAAATTGAGCCATACCATAGTGTTTTTTTCAAGTTTTACGCATAAATCCTAGTTATCTTGAGAGCACCAAGAGAACATGTAATTTATTCTTTATTTCAGTATATCTGTGTTCTTCTGTAAATCTGTTTTCTAAGCTAAATTCTCTAGGTCTTTCAATTGATATTTAGTTGTTTCTAGGTCTTCCACTTGTCTCATCACATGGAATGCAAATTTGCTCCAGTTTTATTTATACATGCACACATACACACATACATATTTTAATGGTTGGCACTTCAAATTGCATGTACCAGAACTGGTCTGGCTGGGACAGGATTAAGCAGAATTGTCACTTCTTTCATTTTAAGTACTCTACTTCTATTTTTCTCAATATGATGTTGAAGAGTTCATGATATATTATGAACTCATATCCGATTTACTTAAAATCACTCTTAAGTTGTTCATGTTATTACTTAGCCATATACTGCCATTTCTGCATCTAAGCAGGTTCTTGAAATCAGTGGAGGACCTTAACATTTGTCCCTTAAAATCTTTTTATCTTATTATAATCAGACCGTGTTTTCAGTTTGTCAGTTTTATCTTTAAAAATTCTGTTAATTCTCATTTACTCTTCATCTTAGCATTATGTAGCTTATAGATTTCCATCTCTATGTTAATGAAAACTCTGGTTGAAAAAAAAAAAAAAAGATTGACTAGATTGGGACAAAATCCTGTTCTCTGTCTTTAAACATCTATCGAATAATTACCTTTCAGGATTTTAAGAAAATCTGCTGCTAGTCTACTCAAAATTCCTGTCTTCTTGTGGTCCATATGACTGTTTCTTCACCAGAATTTTGTTATAAAAACTTCCTCGAATTTCTTTAGGATATATTAGGATTGTTGTTCAAATATTAAGAACTGATCTACTATCCTAATACTGTCAGGAAAAGAAGTGAATTCATATTTATTTAATATTTATTAAGTGCTTGATGTGTGCTGGGCATTCTCAAATGCATTGGGAAATACAGATAGAAAGAATGAGAAACAAATCTTGTCTTTAAGGACCTCAGCAAATGGATGAGGCAGTCATACCTCCAAAATGACGATGTACATGCTGTGGTAGACAGAACAAGCTGATATCTAGTATAAGTTGTTCTTATTAAACCCATGCTGCAGTTCCATGATTATTCTTTTTCTTTCAAATATTCATAAGGCTTATCTTTTATTAATCATTTTAGAGTCTTAACAAGAATTGTTACTAAAACTGTGTGTCTTTTGTTTTTGGTATTTGACTCCTTTGGAAATCAAAAAGTGGAGGAAGATGGGTCAGCCTCTGAGTATGGAAAGTTGTAGAAGAGGGTGATCAGGGATAGAAGCTACATTCTATACATCCTTGGAAACATAAAGGTGGAAGGCACCTTAAAGACCTAGTCCACTGCATGGGAGGTTAGGAGGCCCTAGATTAGAAGCCAGTCTCACATTGTTTTTGACCATGTTATACTTTCTTCACTATTTATCCTAGATTCGTTTGATTTATCATTAGTTGGAAAAAAACAAAAGATAATGTATTTGGGAATTTATCATCTTGGCTCAAGATATTTGTGTTCATTTATGTCTTTTAAAATTATTTCCTTTGCAGGTAGTTATTGGTGGCAGAAATAAATATTTAATCAATGGAGTAAATGCAAACAATACCAGAGTATACGATCTCTTCTGTTCTGTTGGCCTTAATGTTAACAACCCTCACTTTCTCATCATGCAGGTATTTTGTTTGTGGACTTTATATCTTTCATAATAGTTTTGGCATCTTTTTTTAACTTACAAGAGAAATACATCTCTTTGGATTTTTCATTTTTTAATTTGCTGTTAGGCTGATGTTTGGGCACCTGTTAATAAATGTGGGTTAGTTATTTGTACTTACGTGTTCTGGTATATTGCATACATTTGAATTTTGAAGAATATCTGGAATTAATTTTCTTTGACTTATCTTGGAGGGCCATTGTTCTAAAAAGTCAAGAGATGTTCAGTAATTATGCCAACATTTATGTACATGCTTACCCATTTTAGAGTTGGAGACTTACACGTCATTCCCTGTCTCAGAAATAACAGTCTTGAGTTGTCTTTGTATTATTTATGTACCATATCACTAGTAAGAAAGTAGCAAAACTCTAGAATTATAAGCTACCCTTGTTCTCAAATCTTAAAAAAGAAACATCTTTTCATGTAGGTGGGAGAAATAACTGCCCAAAGATTGGTGTATTAGGATATAACAGCTTTAGTACAGATAAACATGTATGCCTTTAGGTTATTCTTTCTGAATTTATTGTTATTACAGTAAGTTTGTCATTTTATTTTCAGGGCCGAATTACCAAAGTGATGAATATGAAACCTCCAGAGGTAAGAGCACTCTTTAAGCACCGTAAAAATAGTAATTGTAGATATTGCCTTAATGTTTTAGGTAATCAATTTTTAAACATAATTTTTCCATTATTAAAATTTTGGGGAACATTTATTTAAGAATGATTAGTGGAGAAAATAATTTTGTTTTTTAATATTTGACACCATGCCCTAGTTTTTTTAAGTGATATGATGTAAACTTTCAGAGCCTTAGTTTCCTCATCCATAATCTGAAGTCCATAACCTTTACCTCAAAATCTGTTCTGAGAATTAAATCAGAATCTTTAAAAGAAGCAAAAGGAAAGTCCTAGGACCTTGTTAAGCAGTTGTTTTTTTTTTTTTTAATTGAGATATAATTGATAAAGTAGTTTCAGGTGTACACCAAAAAGATTTGATATATATACAATATTCAGTATATGTGTATATCACAAAATGATCACCACAGTTTAGTCAACATTGATCACTGTATCAATGTGATACATTGATGTGATCATCTTTCAGAATTTTTTTTGAAGATGAGAACTTTTAAATTATACTCTCTACAATTTTCAAATATGCAGTTAAGTATTATCAACTGTAGTCACCATGCCATACATCACATCCCCAGGACCTTTTATTTTATAACTGGCACTTTTAACGTTTGCTCACCACCTATCCCCCACCTCTGTCAGATTAGAAAACTAATCTGTTTTCTGTATCTATGAGTTCAGTTTTGGGTTTTTTTTTTTTTTTTAAGATCCTACTTGTAAGTGAAATTATACTGTATTATCTTTCTGTCAGACTTATTTCACTTAGCATAATGCCCGTGTGTTCTATCCATGCTGTTGCAAATGGCAGGATTTCCTTTTTGTATGTGTAAATAACATTCGATTTAATTTATATATATATATATATATATATATTATATTCTTTATCCATTCATCCATCAGCAGACACTTAGGTTGATTCCATGTTTTTACTGTAACAAATGATGTTGCAGTTAACACGGAAGTGCAGAAAGCTTTTCAAATTAGTGTCTTTGGTTCCGTCAGATAAATGTCCTGAAGTGGAATTATTGGATCATATGGTAGTTCTATTTTGAATTTTTTGAGGAACCTCCATGCTATTTCCCATAATGGATACATCAGTTTACAGTCCCACAGACAGCATACAAGTTTTCCCTTTTCTCCACATATTCACCAGTCTGTTATTTTTTATCTTTTTGATAAAAGCCACTCCAACAGGTGATGTCTCATTGTGGCTTTGATTTGTATTTGCCTGATTTGTATTTGTGGATGGTTTCCTTTCCTATGCAGAAGCTTTTTAGTTTGATGTAGTCCTGCTTGTTTATTTTTGGTTTATTTTGCTTTTGGTATCAAATCCAAAAAAAAAATCATCACTAACACAGATGTCGGGAGCTTACCACTTACTTTTTTTCTAGGAGTTTTACGTGCCCATACAGTATTAAAAGAAATTTTGGTTCTAAAGTAGCTTTTCTCAGCTGGTGTTCCATGTCAGAGTTAAACCCTATGGGAAGAGATTTGAGTGAAATTAATTCATTAGATATAATGGATTGCTTAAGACATTAAGACTTTGTTTTGGAGCCCCCTTGAGAAGAGTTGCTATGAAGGAATAAATGTTTTGTATCAGAACAAAGGCTCTTTTGGTATTTTTATCTATGGAGAAGAACTAAAAAGACGACTGATAATTGATGATATTAGTCTGGTTTAACCACAGGTCACACTTACTTTCTTCAGATAACATCTTAAGGGAAACTTCTCATTCAAAATCTGCCCAATATATGGAAATCAAACTGGTTTTCAGAGAAATAATCCTCTTGAGGTAGGGATTGATAGTGATTAGAAGCTTCTGATAAAGGAATGCTAAAAAATTATCCTTATAAAATAGTAATTAGTGTTTGCCTTTTTCAGTGTACTCACGTGAATTACTTCTCAATGACACTGAGATACTTTCAGTCCTCAGCAGATGAACAAAGAGAGGAACAGGGAAAACTAAATTACTTGCCCAAGTTCTCAAAGTATCTGCCACAGTTGGAATGGAAATGTTAGGCCATGCTTCATCCTTGTAGGAACAAAACAGCTAAAGTCTCACTTGGAACAGGTTTAAGTAGAAATTTATAAATTGAAATATTAGTTAGCTTTTACTTTCTTATATTTGGAGGAAAAGAGAAAGAAGGAATGAAAGGTTGTTGCTGAATGAAAAAAGGCGGCTGGGATTCTTGGCCTCCAGAGGAGAATTCAATCCGGGGCGAGAGACGAGGCTTGATCGCTCAGAGCTTTGTGTGATAAAGTTTTATTAAGGTGTAAAGGAGATAGAGAAAGCTTCTGACATAGGCATCAGAAGGGGGCAGAAAGAGTACCCCACTTCTAGTCTTCAGCTGGATGTTATATAGACACTAGCAGTCTGTTAATGAAAGAAAGGAATGTCTTAAAACTCAGAATGGCACCAAGCCCCTCACCCATAAGATGCATTTTGGGATAATCTTGGCACCAAGTGGTTCATCCTGGGCCATAAAATGATTAACTTGAATCTTGCAGAAGGACAGATTGCCATACAAATAGTTACATTTACATAGGTTAGGGAAATAATATCTGAGTATAACATACTGGTTTGTCAAGTAGGTTCTGAGCCAAGAGGCGGAACCGACTTGGGGTAAGTGTATAGTACATTAGCATAGCTTAAGACAAACATTTCCATAAGAAAAATGCATTGGTTATCTCAAGGTTTGAAACTAGTTAACTTCAGGTGAAACCAGGTGTCATTATGACAACACAGTATTTTAAGAGAAACCTTTTAAATTTGTATAGAGAAGGAAAACAATATCGATAGTTTGTTTCCTCTTGCCAATTAAGAG
Organism: Bos indicus; assembly: GCF_029378745.1. Taxonomy (NCBI): domain Eukaryota; kingdom Metazoa; phylum Chordata; class Mammalia; order Artiodactyla; family Bovidae; genus Bos; species Bos indicus. The sequence goes on from NC_091767.1 coordinate 93,654,269, forward strand.
AGATGACACTTGCAGGCTATTTCCTCCCTTGGGAGACCCCTGGCCTTTCTGCCTATTACCCTCTCAGGAATTACTGGCTTCAGTTTTCAAAGATATGTACTCTAGAAACTCAGTGTAGCATAAAGTTTGATTTTAGAATTGGAGTGAAGGCCAGAAATATTTGTTAAGTCTTAGGGTTATAGGTAATACGTACATTTTTTTTATGTACTTAAATGTTATGGTCCTTAACTATTTTGTTGAGTTGCTTCATGACGTTAAGGCCTTAAGTAATATCCTAATGTAAATTCCAATGAGACTCACTGGCTTTGATTCTTAAAACATTAATGCAATCATCTTTCCAGATTTTGTCCATGATAGAAGAAGCAGCTGGAACCAGGATGTATGAATACAAAAAACAAAATGCTCAGAGGACTATAGAAAAAAAGGAGGCTAAGCTGAGAGAAATTAAGACGGTAATTAAATTTATATAAAATATTTTTAGGAAAGAGAGTACTTTTCTTTTATTAGAGTTTCTCTGTTGTAAAAGAGGGAAATTTTACCACACCTATCTTCTCCCCAGCCTTTGTTCAGTTTTCTTTAGTCTTCTCCCTTTTAAATTTCTTTAATGGTACTTCACATACTCAAAAATAGTTTTTCCTTTATTTTCCAGATACTTGAAGAAGAAATTACTCCAACCATTCAAAAATTAAAAGAGGTGTGTATTGTATATTTGAGGACAGCCAGCTAGGATGTCTCTCAAAATTGGCGATGCATCCATGATGATACACATGGGGGCGACAGCTGTACCACTCCTCAGAAATGTTTCTTGGAGATGAGATAAGGAGTTAGAGTTGATAGTCCATGCTCAACCTTCTGCTTATAGACGACAATGCACTTCATACCTGTTAAGTCATAATGGTTTTAGAGATTGACTGTCATAATCTCAGAAAACAACATGCCAGATTTTCATTCTTTGTTGAAGACAAGTATAAATCTAAATTTTCCTGGATAGTTAGAATTGAGTGGAATAAATATTTCTTAAAGGTATGGCATTCTTAGAAACTCTTGGTAGAATGAGTAACTTCTAGGGTAAGAGGGGCTCTCACTAAAATTACTGCTGTCAAGGCAGTTAGTAGACAATAGGTATTGAAACAGATGACTGTTTTCTCTATAATCTTTGTACTTCTGACATCATATCACTGTTTCAGTGAAAGTATTTTAAATCATGTATTTAGAAATTTCTTAAATGTTCATTAAAATTTGATACTTCTCAAGCTCTCTTCTGAATCTATAGAGTAGCATAGATGTAATTGGAAAAACTGAAAAATTGTGAACTTGAAGGTTCTGCTTTTGTATCTATGATTTAATAGAAAAACACTAGATCACGAGTTTAAACCTAAGTGTCATATTTGATTTTGCCAAATTCTGTATTTGATACTATGAAGAGCTCATTTAATCACCCTGAATTTGTTTCTTCATCTGCAGATTAGGAATTTTCATTGTTAACTTTGTCCTAGTAGGTCCCAGTGGGAATCAAGTTTAGTAATATGTGAGCAAATATTTATAAATAGTTATATGAATGAATGTAGAGTGGGCATCTTGGTAATAGTACCACAAACTACATTTAATAGTGTATCATTCATGGTTTTATAATTTTATAGACTTATTCCCACAAGTCTATGAATCTTATGTCCATATTTCTTTGTTAATCCCAACTGTGTGGTTATATTTGAGAAGAAATAGCCACAGAGAATTCATTAAGATGACATTACTATCTAAAAAGCCACAGTTCTAATGTTGTTTGAAGTTTCCTAAAATTAACAGTCCATAATTACTCAAATTTAAGACAAAATCCATTATGTTTATTGTGTAATGGGAAATTTTTTATGTATTGCTGTATTTAAATTCTTTCCAAATTTATTTAAAAATATTAATGTAGAGTTATACTTTATTGGTGATTTCTCTTTTAGGAAAGATCTTCCTACTTGGAGTACCAAAAGCTCTTGAGAGAAATAGAACATCTGAGTCGTTTATATATAGCTTATCAGTTTTTGCTGGCTGAAGATACTAAAGAACGCTCAGCTGAGGCATTAAAAGAAATGCAGGATAAAATTAAGAAGCTTCAAGAAGAAGTGTCTGAGAATGATAAAAAAATAAAAGCACTTAGTCATGAAATAGAAGAGTTGGAAAAAAGAAAAGATAAGGTCAGACGTGTAAGAATAATAATAAACTGAAAAATATTAAATAATGTAACTATTTTGGGTATACTGGGCATTGTGTTCTGAATTGAAAAAAATTTATTTTACTGTATGATAATGATATAGTTTCAATTCAGTTCAGTTGTGTCCGATTCTTTGAGACCCCATGGACTGCAGCACACCAGGCCTCCCTATCCATCACCAACACCTGGAGTTGACTCAGATTCATGTCCATCGAGTTGGTGATGCCATCTAATCATCTCATACTCTGTCGTCCCCTTCTCCTCCCGCCTTCAGTCTTTCCCAGCATCAGGGTCTTTTCAAATGAGTCCGTTCTTCAAATCAGTTGGCCAAAGTATTGGAGTTTCAGCATCAGTCCTTCCAGTGAATATTCAGGACTGAATTACTTTAGGGTGGACTACTTGGATCTCCTTGCAGTCCAAGGGACTCTCAAGAGTTTATTCAAAAGCATCAATTCTTTGGTGCTCAGCTTTCTTTATAGTCCAACACACATCCATAAATGACTCCTGGAAAAACCATTGCTTTGACTAGATGGACCTTTGTTGGCAAAGTAATGTCTCTGCTTTTGAATATGCTATCTAGGTTGGTCATAACTTTTCTTCCAAGGAGCAAGCATCTTTTAGTTTCATGGCTGCAATCACCATCTGCAGTGATTTTGGAGCCCAAAAGAATAAAGTCTGTCACTGTTTGCATTGTTTCCCCATCTGTTTGCCATGAAGTGATGGGACCAGATGCCATGATCTTAGTTTTCTGAATGTTGGGTTTTATTTTTCACTCTCCTCTTTCACTTTCATCAAGAGGCTCTTTAGTTCTTCTTCACTTTCTGCCATAAAGGATTGTGTCACCTGCATATCTGAGGTTATTGATATTTCTCCTGGCAGTCTTGATTCCAGCTTGTGCTTCATCCACCCCGGAATTTCTCATGATGTACTCTGCATAGACGTTAAATAAGCAGGGTGACAATAAACATGCTTGATGTATTCCGTTTCCTATTTGGAACCAGTCTATTGTTCCATGACCTGTTCCAACTGTTGCTTCTTGACCTACATACAGATTTCTCAAGAGGCAGATCAGGTTGTCTGGTATTCCAAACTCTCAGAATTTTCCACAGTTTGTTGTGATCCACATAGTCAAGGACTATGGCATAGTCATAAAAGCAGAAATAGATGTTTTTCTGGAACTCTCTTGCTTTTTTGATGATCCAGTGGATGTTGGCAATTCGATATTTGGTTCCTTTGCCTTTTCTAAATCCAACTTGAACATTGGGAATTTCACAGTTCACGTACTGTTGAAGGCTGTCTTGGAGAATTTTGAGTATTTGCTAGTGTGTGCTGCTGCTGCTGCTGCTGCTAAGTCGCTTCAGTTGTGTCCGACTCTTCGCGACCCCATGGACTGCAGCCTACCAGGCTCCTCCGTCCATGGGATTTTCCAGGCAAGAGTACTGGAGTGGGGTGCCATTGCCTTCTCCAACTAGCATGTGAGATGAGTGCAATTGTGTGGTAGTTTGAGCATTTTTTGGCATTGCCGTTCTTTGGGATTGGAATGAAAATTGACCTTTCCAGTCCTGTGGCCATTGCTGAGTTTTCCAAATTTGTTGGCATATTGAGTGAAGCACTGTCACAGCATCATCTTTTAGGATTTGAAATAGCTCAACTGGAATTCCATCACTTCCGCTAGCTTTGTTAGTAGTGATGCTTCCTAAGGCCCAGTTGACTTCACATTCCAGATGTCTGACTCTAGGTGAGTGATCACACCATCGTGATTATCTGGATCTTGAATATCTTTTTCGTATAGTTCTTCTGTGTATTCTTGCCATCTCTTCTTAATATCTTCTGCTTCTGTTAGGTCCATACCATTTCTGTCCTTTATTGTGCCTATTTTTGTATGAAAAGTTCCCTTGGTATATCTAGTTTTCTTGAAGAGATCTCTAGTCTTTCCCATTCTTTTGTTTTCCTCTATTTCTTTGCATTGATCACTGAGGAAGGCTTTCTTATCTCTTCTTGCTATTTGGAACTCTGTATTCAAATGAGTATATCTTTCATTTCTCCTTTGCTTTTTGCTTCTCGTCTTTTCACAGCTATTTGTAAGGCCTCCTGAGACAACTTTTGTGCCTTTTTGCTTTTCTTTTCCATGAGGATGGTCTTGATCCCTGCCTCCTGTGCAATGTCACAAACCTCTATCCATAGTTCTTCAGGCACTCTGTCCATCAGATTTAATCCTTTGACTCTCTTTCTCACTTCCACTATATAATCATAAGGGATTTGATTTAGGTCATACCTGAATGGTCTAGTGGTTTTCCTTACTTTCTTCAATTTAGGTCTGAGTTTGACAATCAGGAGTTCATGATCTGAGCCACAGTCAGCTCCTGGTCTTGTTTTTGCTGTCTGTATAGAGCTTCTCCATCTTTGGCTGCAAAGAATATGATCAATCTGCTTCGGTATTAACTGTCTGGTGATGTCCATGTGTAGAGTCCATAGTTTATTAAAAATAAATACATATAAATTATACACTAACAAATTTTTAAGTACATGATTGAATTGGGTGCATTTGATTATAGGAAGTTGGAGGTATACTTCGATCTTTAGAAGATGCTCTTACAGAAGCTCAGCGAGTTAATACTAAATCTCAAAGTGCCTTTGATTTCAAGAAGAAAAATCTGGCGAGTGAAGAGAACAAACGCAAAGAACTGGAGAAAAATATGGTAGAGGTAAGCAAATGAGAAGTGTAATTTAATTCTAGTAATATACATTCCTCCATTCTGTTAATATTTATTACGTGCCTGCTGTGGACCCAGGGTAATTGTTTAGGCTAGGATGTAGCAACTGACAAAATGACAATAATGAACAAAATGCCTTGTGTGTCTTCATTCCAGTGAGGAAAATGATGATAAAATAAGTGAAATATGAAGTATGTTATATAGTGGTAACTGATGAGGAGAAAAAAAGCAGTGGATAGGGTTAGTATTGGGCAGGGAGGTACAATTTGGAATTTTCAATTGGGTAAACATTAAAGGTCTCATTGGGAGGCTTCTATTTCATTAGAGACCTGAAGGTGGTCAGAGAAGGGTGTAGATAGATTGGGAGGCTGTGGGGGGAGATGTTCCAGACAAAAGAGCAGCAGCAGCTCCAAGTGCCTAAGGTATTGGAAAAGCAGAGAGAAGTAAAGCTGGTTGCTACTGAGTAGTAGAGATGGGGTGTAGGATCACGTGTGGTTTTGCAAAATATGTGAAGGACTTTGCTGTTTATTCTGAGTGGCATGGGAAGCTGCTGGAGTTGGTTGAGCCCAAGGGTGACATTTTAATATTTTAGTAGTACTATTCTTGCTGTTTTGAGGATAAATTAAAGGGAAGAAGTAGAGAAACCAGGTAGTAATTGGTAGTGCCAGTGATAGTCCTTGGGTAGATGCAATAGAAGGTAGAATATTAGAGAAGTTGTGGGATTTTATGTGTACTTTAAGGGTAGGCCAACAGATATACCCAGCAGATTTTTTTTAAATTATAGTTCATTGGTTTAAAATGTTGTTTTCTGCTGTACAGCAAAGTGACTCAGTTATACATGTATTTTCTTTTTTTTATTTTCTTTTCCATTATGGTTTATCACAGGATATTGAATGTAGTTCCCTTTGTCATACAGTAAGACCTTATTGTTTATCCATCCTATACATAATAATTTGTACCTGCTAATCCCAAACTCCAAGTCCTTCCCTCCCCTTCCCACCCTTCCCCTTGAAAACAAGTCTGTTCTCTGTGTCTGTGAGTCTTTCTATTTTGTAGATAAGTTCATTTGTATCATATTTTCGATTCCACATATAAGTGATATCATGATGTTTGTCTTTCTCTTTCTGACTGACTTCACTCAGTATGATAACCTCTAGGTCCATTCCTTGGTATCCATTGGTCCAATGGCAGTTTTTCATTCTTTTTAATGTCTGAGTAATATTCCAGTGTGTGGGTATAACATCTTTATCGGTTCATCTGTCGATGGACATTTAGGTTGCTTCCATGTCTTTGCTACTATAAATAGTGCCCAGCAGATTGGTGTTTGAATATGAAAGAGGACTGAAGGATAACTCCAGAGTTCTGTTGTTGACAGTTTGAAATATGGTTACCATTTGTTGAATGGTGAATAATAGGCTTGAGGAGCTAGTTAGACATCTAAGTAGAGATATTGATTTGATAGTTGAAAATACGAACTTTGAATCCAGGTTAGAAATGCAAATCAAAATACATATTTTAGCATGCACCAGGGCTAATGGTCAGACTTCTTTATATATACTCATTTCTTTAGTGATCCCATCTATCCGTGTACCCCTCAGTACCATCTACATGTTGATGCCTTTCAAACCTATAATCAACCTTGACTCCTTCTTTGAAAGACTCATTTGTCCAGCTATTTAATTGACATGTTTATATGGATGACTTTAAAAAATCTAAAACTTAACATATCCAAAATAGAACTCCTAAATTTTCCTCACCTACCCAAACCTAACTGAGCTACTGAATTTTCCTCATGTAAGTAATGATGCTGTTCACTCCAGAACCTGTAGTCCTGAATTTTCTTCTTTCTCCCAACCCTGTGGTATCTAATTCTTCGACAGATTTTGTTGATTTTAAAAGTATATCCAGAATATCCAGATATATGTGTATATCCAGAATACAGCCACCTTTCACTCCTCACGTGGTTCATGCCATCACCTCCCAGGAAGGTACTCAGTAGTATCCTCATTAGCTGCCTTTTTTTACTTACTGTGTTCCAGCCACAGTTCCTCTAATACCCAAGCATATTCCTCAGAGCTTGGCAAGTGTACCATGCCCCTAGTATTTGCACGGTCACACCTTTTGTTTCATTTAGGTTTCTGCTCAAAATGTCATCACAAAAAGGCCTTTTCTCATTATTCTTAAAATAGTAGTTCCATCATTTTTTGCTTTATGTGTTTACTATGTTTTCCACCTTAAAAATGTAGGCTCCTGAGGACCCTGTGTCTTTAATATCTAGAATAATGCCTGGTCCATGGTAAATATCTAAGAAATACCCAGTGCATCATGAATTAAGTGAGCCAAATTTCTGATCACTTTCATGTAAATATGACTAGATTTTTTTTTTCTTTTAGTGCTGGTATCTTATATAGCATTAGATATTTGGTTATTAGAATTTAAGTGAGAGTGTTAGTCTTTCAGTTGTTCCATCTCTTTGTGATCCAAGGGACTGTAGCCTGCTAAGGCTCTGTCCATGGAATTCTCCAGGCAAGAAGACTGGAGTGGGTTACCATTTTCTTCTCCAGAGGATCTTCCTGACCCAGGGATCAAACCGGGGTCTCCTGCATTGCAGGCAGATTCTTTACTTACTGTATGAACCACCAGGGAAGCTGTTCCCATAATAATTTAATACTTAAATTTTATGGCCTTTAATAGTTTATAAAAGCAGTTTCATATACATGCTCTTAATCCTAAAATTTCTTTTATTCTTGGGGTAGAGTGGATATTATTTCAATATTATAGTTTTAGAAAGTGATTTTTAGTTGTTTCAAGTGGTTTGTTTAAATTTGCAATAATATTTTAACTCATTCTCTCTCAGATTTGACTATAACATGGAATGAAGGTATTTCTATTAGGATAAGAGGTACATTTATCCTAAAAACTGAGAAATTTCAAAATGGGAATAAAATATTTAAAATTATGGTTAAATTACCATGTTCACTTCAAATTGGTATGAAATTTGATGACATTAAAGGTATGTATATTTCACTGGTTTTCTAAAATATAATAACTTTCCAATTTCAAACTCTTCCTAAAGGATTCTAAAACTTTAGCAGCAAAGGAAAAAGAGGTTAAAAAAATAACAGATGGACTAAGTGCCCTTCAAGAAGCAAGTAATAAAGATGCTGAAGCTTTGGCCGTTGCACAGCAGCACTTTAATGCTGTTTCCGCTGGTCTGTCCAGTAATGAAGATGGAGCAGAAGCAACTCTTGCTGGTCAGATGATGGCCTGTAAAAATGAAATAAGTAAAACTCAGACAGAAGCCAAACAGGTAAGTACAGACAGTAAGAACTATGTGATTGCAGTTTTTATTTCTTTATTATTATTTGATTTTTTGTGAAGCTCCTTCACACTACGCTTTGGCAGTTGTTAAACAAAATGTTGAAAATATTCAGATAACTATCAACTATTACATTCTGCTGCTGCTTAGCACCTAAAACAATGAAATTCAATATACTGATCTCTACCTATTGACAATATCAGTATAAGATGCCATAAAACATAAAATACCTTTATAGATTAATTGAAATTTTAAGTGCAATAAATGCTCTGTTCTGTTTTCAGCATTGTATGGAATACTTGAGGTTAACGTATTTGTTTTCATCTTTTTGGTATTTTATTGACATTATAAAGTTGAAGTTTTAAGTTTTAATAGGAAAACAAAAACATCTTCATTTATATGCCTGCCACAGTTAAAACTATAGCATTTTAGTGTCATACTTATAGCATATACATTTTTCTGTCAGTTTAGCATCCTTTTTCTGTATACTTTTATTCCTCATCAATACAGTTAAGTGCACAGTTGGACAGCATAAATATTATATAAGTGCAAATATGCATACCTAAGTGAAAAAGAAGGAAGTGATTTCTAGCTTTTTATTTTGCTTTTAATTTGATCAGTTCAGTTCAGTAGCTCATTCGTGTCCGACTCTTTACGACCCCATGAACTGCAGCACTCCAGGCCGCCCTGTCCATCACCAACTCCCGGAGTTCACTCAAACTCACGTCTATCAAGTTGGTGATGCCATCCAGCCATCTCATCCTCTGTTATCCCCTTCTCCTCCTGCCCCCAATCCCTCCCAGCATCAGAGTCTTTTCCAGTGAATCACCTCTTCGCATGAGGTGGCCAAAGTATTGGAGTTTCAGCTTCAGCTACACTCCCTCCAAAGAACACCCAGGACTGATCTCCTTTAGAATGGACTGGTTGGATCTCCTTGCAGTCCAAGGGACTCTCAGTCTTCTCCAACACCACAGTTCAAAAGCATCAATTCTTCGGCACTCAGCTTTCTTTATAGTGCAACTCTCACATCCATACATGACCACTGGAAAAACCATAGCCTTGACTAGACGGACCTTTGTTGGCAAAGTAATGTCTCTGCTTTTGAATATGCTATCTAGGTTGGTCATAACTTTCCTTCCAAGGAGTAAGCGTCTTTTAATTTCATGGCTGCAGTCACCATCTGCAGTAATTTTGGAGCCCCCCAAAATAAAGTCTGACACTGCTTCCACAGTTTCCCCATCTATTTCCCATAAAGTGATGGAACCAGATGCCATGATCTTAGTTTTCTGAATGTTGAGCTTTAAGCCAACTTTTTCACTCTCCACTTTCACTTTCATCAATAGGCTTTTTAGTTCCTCTTCACTTTCTGCCATAAGGGTGGTGTCATCAGCTAATGACAGTTCTTTGATATTAATCTTTGAGCTCATTGATGTTAGTTTTATAAATATTAAAAATATAGACTTAAATTATAAGATATTTAATATTTGAGCATATATACATTTATATTCTGAGTAGTATTTTGAGGAGAATACATTGGGAAATGATTCCCTGTTGATATACTGATCCAAGTAGTCAGTTAAATTTTCAAGGCTGATGTCTCTTAAAACAATCTAAATATGTGGCTGTTTTATCACTAGCGCTATCTGCCTCGTATAGCCTGTTATATGTTTTTCTGTTACAGGCTCAGATGAAGTTGAAACATGCCCAACAAGAATTAAAGACTAAACAAACAGAAATTAAGAAGATGGATAGTGGCTATAGGAAGGATCAAGAAGCATTAGAAGCTGTGAAAAAACTTAAAGAAAAACTTGAAACTGAAATGAAAAGGCTAAATTATGAAGGTTTGCCTTTAAAGACATGATGTTAAATCATTAGGAAGTAGTGATTATTAATAGAAACTTAAAGGAAATAGCAAGTAGGAAATTTTTTTCACCTCATTAATGTTAATGTGAATTAGTATAAAAATTATTTATAAATATAATCAGAAAAATACCAGAGTATAAAACAGTCCTTTGAATTGAAAGGATGAAAATGGTTTTATGTGTTGAAAATATGTCTACTTGACACTTAATATAAATTCAAATGTTAAGTATGCTTTTCTTTAATATTATCAGGAGTTTGCATTTTACTTTTAGAAATGCTTTGGAAATAGAGATTACTAATATTTTCCTTAAAACAGTAGAATATTTGAGTTTTTAAAACTTGGTTTCAATTTACTTACGGCTTACTGTTCAGAAAACAAGGAGGAAAGCCTTCTGGAAAGGCGAAGGCAGCTATCTCGTGATATCAGTAGACTGAAAGAAACAGAAGAAGCTCTCTTGGCCAGATTTCCCAATCTTCGATTTGCCTATAGGTAAGAGTTAAATCTTGAAATTGAACATGGTAGTAACTAGGATATATTTTTGTGTAAAAGTTACCGTAAGCTGCTTTTCCTTAATTGTTTTTTCTTTTTTCCTTAAATCTTTATTGAATGTTTCAGAGTTGTAGACAAGGGAAATTCTTGTGAAATTTAAGGTTACTAATGCCACTAATGTCAAAACCAAAATGAGTGGAATTTAATCTTACCCCAAAAAGTTTCTTTAAGGTTATTTTATCATTAATGTTAAATAGCTGTGTTAACATTTTATAATTTGTTTTATTAATGCTATATGGTTTTTTTCTTGGAATACTTAATATATGTATTACAAAGATTAGAACATTAAAGTTATTTTTGTTACCTTGAAAACATTATGTATACTGAAAGATCTTTTGATTTTAAAACAATAGTCTTTTAAGGGTACAATAGAATACTGTATACATACTTTAAAAAACCAGGGTACGTTACTGTATAAAAGCTTTATTACTAAAGACTATTAGCTGACAATGCAAGTTTGCCACAGAACTTCAATTTGTAAAAAACAAAATGACAACGGAAAACATCAATATTTGTGAAACACAATAAAAGATGTGTCTGTAGCTGGACAGTCATGAGACATTTGAAATCTTTTAATTTTGTTAAAACTACTGATTATTGTGCTTTCAATTTAATGTATTGTCAGAAAGACCTCTTGACTAGTAAAATACAACTTTTTCTATTTTCTTGTCTAAGATTAATTTTTGTCCACTTTTCTGTTTTAGGGATCCAGAGAAGAACTGGAATAGAAATTGTGTGAAAGGACTTGTAGCTTCACTGATCAGTGTAAAAGATAGTTCTGCAACCACTGCTTTAGAATTAGTGGCCGGAGACCGACTCTACAATGTTGTAGTAGACACAGAGGTAAACTGATTTTAATTAAAGAAAACAAATAATTGCTGTTAAAACTATAATAGCTGCTAGCTTGAAAAATCATGTGCTCTTAGAAGAATTGGGTACTTTATTGACGTTTTAAACTTCTTCTAAGACTAAATGTTGGGCTTCCCTGATGGCTCAGCTGGTAAAGAATCTGCCTACAATGTGGGAGACCTGGGTTTGATCCCTGGGTTGGGAAGATTCTCTGGAGAAGGGAACGGCTACTCACTCCAGTATCCTGGCCTGGAGAATTCCATGGACTGTATATAGTCCATGGGGTCACAAAGAGTTGGACATGACTGAGCGACTTCACTTAAGGCTAAATGTTTATCTTTACAGGGTAAAATGATAGAGTTAATGATCTTTTATATTACATTTTATTAACATTATTCCACTCCAGAGTCCAGAATGCACATATCTATCTTAGAATTTTGATTGTTCGGGATAGTAGGCACTGAGCGTATTTATAAATTCCTAAACTTGTACTGTTAACCTTTAAATGTTTTTTGTTGTCATTAATATATTTTTCATTTATAATACACGATGTTTTAGGTTACTGGAAAAAAGCTACTAGAAAAGGGGGAATTGAAGCGTCGATACACTATAATTCCACTCAATAAAATTTCATCCAGATGTATTGCTCCAGAAACTCTGAGGATTGCTCAGAATCTTGTAAGTCTTTTTTGTATGCTTTGTCTGCATCTTACTGGTTTTTTTGTTGTTTTTTTTTTAATTATAGGACATTAACTATCCTCTGAAGTAAATTGGGATTTCAATCATATATCAAACCACAAAATTTTATTGTGTTACCATGCTTTAAAAAGTTAAGATACCAAAGAGAATAAAATCAGCTTTTGTGAAATTAGATGGAAAGAGAATAGAAATGTTGGAAGACTAAAATTCCCTTTGATATTTTAAAGTTGTATTAGAATGTCTTCTTTAAAAGATTTTTATTGGACTATAGTTGGATTAAATGTGTTTTAGGTATACTGCTAAATGATTCAATTATATATACATGTGTATATCCATTATTATTCAGATTTTTTTCCCATATAGATTATTACAGAATATTGAGTAGAGTTCCTTGTGCTATACAGTAGGTCCTTCTTAGTTATTTGTTTTATTTTTGTGTGTTATGTGTGTTAAGTCACTTTAATCATGCCTGACTCTTTGTGACCCTATGGACTGTAGCCTTCTAGGCTTCTCTGGCCCTGGGATTCTCCAGGTAAGAATACTGGAGTGGGTTGCCATGGCCTCCTCCAGGATCTTCCTGACCCAGGGATGGAAGCTTGTCTCTTATGCCTTCTGCATTGGCAGGTTGATTCTTTGCCACTAGGGCCACCTGGGCAGTAGAGTTTCCTGTGCTATGCAGTAGGAGGTCCTTGTTGGTTATCTGTTTTATTTATAGTAGTGTATAAATGTTTACCCCAATCTCCTAATTTATTACTTCCCCTACATTTCCCCTTTGGTAGCCATAAATATGATTTTTGAAATCTGTGAGTCTGTTTTATAAATAAGTTCATTTGTATCAACTGAATTCTCTTAGCATTTGCTTGTCTGTAAAGCTTTTGCTTTCTCTGTTGAATCTGAATGAGATCCTTCTGTGTAGAGTAATCTCTTGGTTGTGGGTTTTTCTCTTTCATCACCAGGGCTTGTGGCTCAACTGGTAAAGAATCACCTGCAACGTGGGAGACCTGGGTTCCATCCCTGGGTTGGGAAGATCCCCTGGAGAAGGGAATAGCTACCCATTCCAGTTTTCTGGCCTGGAGAATTCCATGGACTGTATAGTCCATGGAGTTGCAAAGAGTTGGACATGACTGAGCGACTCACTTTCACATTAAATATTAAACTTTTGATTTCTGATTAATGAGAATTATAGAACTTATAGAGGAATATAGGAATTCTGCAGGTTTTTTTCATGCCACGCACACTAAACCAGCTATAGTGATAACCGTTATGGAACGTAATCTGTCAGTCTTGCAGAGATGCTTCTCTACTAGAGTTCTTCTAGATTACCCATCAACCTGTGAACATACAAAGCAGGTAGCCAGGATATGTAGTCAGCTGCTGGGCTAGATCTAAAGTAGTATGGTTTCTAGTGAATAGATGAGTGCAAGGAAATATATTTAAAAGGCTACTGTGGTTGTATAATATTTGGTAAGAACATGAAACCAGTTTTAACTTTCAGTAGTGATATCAGTATTTGAGCAGGTATTCTAAGTTCATGAGTTGAAAAAACAATTCTATGAAACCTGAAACTGCATGTATAATTAAGATAATAAATGGATATTCAGTAAATTTCTGAAATTGAGAAGCCTTCAATGAAAATTATTTACTGTCAGGAGAAGAAAGATGAGTATAAAGTAAATAGGTGGTAATTTTGGTTAGTACTTCTTTTACTTAGAGTCTAGAAGGAAGTTATTCTCGTCTTAGGTCAAGTTCCAGTGTTAGAAGTAAGTTGGGGTTTTAAGTAACAACAAAAGTACTTTTACTCAGATCCCTTAGCCACACGCACTGAATGGTAACTGCTGTGTCAGAGGACATTGCTGAACATATGTTGCAGAGAGCTGCTTTCATTATGATTTCTGCTACTACTACACTCCATGAAGTATATTCAGTTCAGTCGCTCATTCGTGTCCTACTCTTTGCAACCCCATGAATTGCAGCACGCCAGGCCTCCCTGTCCATCACCAACTCCCGGAGTTCACTCAAACTCATGTCCATTGAGTCAGTGAAGCCATATTAGGTTGTTTTAAAAATGTAGGCTGAGGTAGATGTTATAAACAAAGGGTGAGAAAAGACAGTTGGATCAAAATAAAAGATTGAGAGATTTTTTAAATTACTTGTTTACTCTCAATTACTGTTTTCGTTTCTGTAACTGGAAGGTAGTTGCTCTAGCATGTTTTATTTGAATGGAAAAGTATTCACTTTGGGACAACCAAGTTGATAGTTGAAGGAAAACATGTAATTGTGTAACTGTGTTGATCTAGAAATTGTACTTTAAGAAAGTGTGTTCACAAATAATCCACTTTGAATTTAGAAACTTGATAGTGGCTTCTACTTGATTGAAACTCATGACTGGTATTTTTAGCTAAATGTTTTACTTAGATTTTTCAGTGTTTAAACTTGAATTTTTTTTCCTAAAAGTGAGTTTTCTATAGCATTTTAGAAAATTCAAAAGGCGTTGTAGTGCTGGGTATATATATTAAGTTACTGTTAGTATTTATACTAACAGTTGTGGGCATTATTAGTATTTTATAAAATAGTATTTGAAAGGAAAGGAGTAATATGTATTATGACATATGTTTTCCCACAGGTTGGCCCTAATAATGTTCATGTGGCTCTTTCCCTGGTTGAATACAAACCAGAACTTCAGAAAGCAATGGAATTTGTCTTTGGAATGACATTTGTTTGTGACAATATGGATAATGCAAAAAAAGTAGCTTTTGATAAAAGGATAATGACTAGAACTGTAACTCTAGGAGGCGATGTGTTTGATCCTCATGGGACGTTGAGTGGAGGTAGGATTTATATCATTTTGTCCTCCTACTCCCTTGTTCTAAATAGGATGGGGACTTTTTTTTTAATAGGAAATATTGGGGTTGGAATAATTCAGTGTTTTATTCCTAATCAAAGGATTGACTTTTCATTTGTGACAGTTACTTATTATTAATTGAGAAATTATACACTGTCATCATCCAGATGGAGCTCTAGTCTAGTAACCAGTACTATAGCTTTTCTTGCTCATCTTAAGTCTATTCTTGTTCTCTCTTTTTTGCCTTGTTAAGATATTCTAGTCACTGGGAAACGAAGTAGTTTTATTCAGTGCAATTGTAGCTTGACCACCAGTTTTCCTTTAGGAAACATGTTAACTTATGATATGTGTATATGCTACTGCTCCTGTCAAAAGTAAAGCAAAACTTTAAATCTGCCCTTGAGATGGTGCCTTAAGAAAGGAATTCTTAAGTAGTGACCATGTATTTCCTGTCCTAATATTTGTGATACTGTTTCCATATCCATGTCGAGTGACCATGTAATAAATAACAAATACTGAACAGTACTTACTGTGTACTAGGCAGTGTTGTAAGCCTGTACTGTCCAATACAGTAGCTACTAGCCACATGTGACTTACCATTTAAATAAGGTAATTAAAATTAAATAGAATAATTTATTTAATTGCACTAGGCATATTTCAAGGGCTCAGTAACCACAGTATTTAGTGGGTAATTGGATAGTGCACATATGGAACATTTCTATCATTCTATAAAGCCCTCTCCTAAGGACTTTAATTAGTTCATTTAATCTTTATAGCAACCTTGAGGTAGACATTACTATCTTTTCTATATGTTTGTAGAAACTAAAGTATAAAACAGTTAAGAATTTGCTGATAAGTGGCAGAGCCAGGGGTCAGAGTTTAAACAGATAGCCTGATTTCACAGTTTGTGCTTTTAACCAAATCAAGAGACTTGGATGCCTCTTGAGTTAGGAAGTATCTTAATTTCTTTCTAGTCCAAGAAAACAGTAGCCAATGTAATGAGCTTCATGATCAAGTTCCCCAGTGTACATAATGACTAGTATCTACAGTTGGAAGATAGAAACCAAATATTTTAAAATATCTAGATTAGAAGGAACATTTTAGATTTCACTGAATTATATGTTCCTGAAATTCCTCCTTAAGTGATGGCAGATATGTAACCCCATGTCATATAAGCAAAGTGTTCATAATAGCATTATTGATTGACTTCACTTTCTTCCATCAAACCTGGAGTTTTCTTAACAGCTTAACACTTCAGCCTGTTACTGCCAGACAGTTATAAAGCATGTAAGGTAAAACCAGTTTACTATGCTATGTCGAGTTTAGACCACATTACAATATGGTAATAAATAGCTCCCAAATCTTAGTGGCTTACAGATTTATTCTATAATTATGCTACATCATGTTACTTGTCTCTGCTCCATGTTATTCTCATTATGGGACTTAGGCTGACTGAAAAATAAATCTTTTTTTTTGAACATACTTTACACATGGGAAAGGGAAAACAAGTGGTAAATTACGTGCTGCCTCTTAAAGCTTACTTTCAGAAGAGGCAGATTTCCCACTTCATCTGCTAGAGCAAAGCACATGGCTAAGCCTGATTTTAGTAGATCAGAAAATGGTCCTGAGAGGAATCCACCCAGTGAGTAAAGAAAGTGAAGTCGCTCAGTCGTGTCCGACTCTTTGCGACCCCATGGACTGTAGCCTATCAGGCTCCTCCATCCATGGGATTTTCCAGGCAAGAGTGCTGGAGTGGATTGCCATTTCCTTCTCCAGGGGATCTTCCTGACCCAGAAATCGAATCCGGGTCTCCTACATTGCAGGCAGACGCTTTACCGTCTGAGCCACCAGGGAAGCTTACCAGTGAGCAAAGGCAATGATTATTTTGAATAAATAATCCATCACATACAGAGTATTTGTTATCACATATGTATGCCCTAAGATTCAAATGATAAAATGGATTTTGTACCTTCATAAACCACTAAAGATTGGCTGTTGAATTATTTCAAGTGTAAATCTCTTAGAAAACTGTATTGTTTCCTAAATATGTGGCAACTCAGTGTTGAAGGCCTGTTTTAATTTGCCTATGTCAGGTGCTCGATCCCAGGCAGCTTCCATTTTAATGAAGTTTCAAGAACTCAAAGATGTTCAAGATGAGCTCAGAACCAAGGATAATGAGCTACGGGCTCTAGAAGAGGAATTAGCCAATCTTAAAAACACTGCTGAAAAGTAAGACTTTGGTTGGATTAAGCTGTTATTAAAATTTTTTTTTGGTCAAAAATCTGCATTTGCATGGTAGAAGATTAAAAAAACTAATATTTAAAGAAATACTTAACAACTTAAATAATAACCTTAGTATTGAATAAGTTGTGAATTGATAACAGTTTTTTTTTTTTTAAATATAAGTGATGTCTTTGTTTTACGAAATTATGGAAAGTTAATTAAAAGGAAGAAAGAAAAATCAGCCAAATATTCCTATTTTTCTACTGAGATATATACTCTGTTAACATTCTTTGGGGATTAGTGGGGAAACACACAGATACTCTGAAGGTTGATGCCAGAGGACACTTGAGTCCTTGATTTGAAATGATGTCATATGCGGTAGCACTGATTGGGTGTCTACACTAAGTTTTGCAGCCTTATGGCTGTCCTATACATGTTGAAGCTAGTTAGGTTGCCTGTGTCTTAAACAAGTTTATGTCAAAAGTCACTGCTAAAATTAAAGTGTTTACTTCCAGTGTTTTTTCTTTGTGGGTGTGGATATAGGTGTGTGTGTAAACTGTTCAACATTACTTCTGTTTGTGTATGATACATATTTATGTATGATGAAATATATGTATGCCACATTTTTTTTTTCATAATTGGGTTCATGCTATTCAATGTAACCCTTTTTGTCTCCTAACATTATTTACTATTGCATGCCTCATGTGCCAAGTACTCTTCAAAGAACTGGGAATATAGCAGTGAATCAAATAGATAAATCTCTTCCTTTATCTTACCTCCATATGTGGAGTTGGGGCAATAGACAATATAAAAAGTTAAATTGGTAAAAGGTATGTTAGATAATGCTAAGTTCTAAGAATAAAAATGTAAAATAGGAAAGAAGTGTTGAAAGTTTATATGGGGTGGGCAGGGAAAGCCTTACTGAGAAGATGACTTGAATAAACACCTGAACGATGTTGAGTGGACTCACTATGTGGTTATCTAGAAGAGTCCTTACGTGCTTTAAAAACTTCAGGAGTATAAATGCCACAAACTTAACAAAGTACAGTATTTGAGAGTTTAATTGTAATTTTTTTTTAATTCCTCTGAAGATGGCAAGTGGCAGATGAGATAAATTTAAACAATTTATTTAGAATTCACAATACTGAATAAAGGTAAGAGAAAATAAAAGATAAAAACTTAAATTTTTTTTGAGGGGTAAACTTTTGGCATTTATCTTCTGAAATTATCAAAGCTTAGAATAGTACCAAGACTTTTTTGGGACACAGTATATATGTGGAAAAGATTATTTACACTAAGTCACAGTGGCCATTCCACGATGTAAATTGTATCAAAATGCCCACTTTCAAACATTATATACATGTAAAGCCTGCCTTTTACCTTCATTGACATATGACATTAATCATAAAATGAAAGAACTTTCTCTGAGAAAGAGACAAAAAGATGTTTCTGAAATGTGGAAGCTCTGTCAAGGGAATGAATTACAGACTCAGTTGTAGTCACATTTGGCTTGGAACTGTTAAGTTTGTTGAGCAGTACTAGGTCGTTTATTCTGCAGAGTTGTTTTGTAAACTAATTGTGGCCCTGAGGTCCAGGAAGAAAAGTAGATTTTGAAAAATGAAAGTGGAAGGGTCACCTAAAGCCATTCTTTCATAGACCATATCAGGAAAATATGTTGCCTTTTTAAAAAAATTTCTTTACATTTTTAAATGAGTTGAAAAATGACTGAGTTAAAATCCTGTCTTTTTAATTGCTGTCAAGCAGTCTCAGACAAGAATACTCAAGGGAGTATTTATAAGTTGCTTGTTTTTTGCCCTCAAACCTTGTGATTTTCTAGTTACAAGCAACTTTTGAATTTACTATAATTTAAAATTTCACTGCAGCTGAATTAGCAAAATACCTTCCAAAGCCTTAATTTGAAGCTGCCAGAACTGGGGGACAATTACAGGATCTGCAAAAAAAAGTGTTTGGTGAATGTTTAAGTTTAGTACTGTGTCATTTTAAACCACCAGTCTCCTTACAAAATGGAGGGAATGATGTTATTTTTTAAAACATTTTAAACTGGGGATTGAGCTAACCAAATTTTTGAAATTTTATATAATTGTTATATATTCTATTTTTGTGATGGGGGCTATTATGGAGTTTTTCTTTTAGATAAGGATCAGTGAGAAGGATTATTTTTAAGATAACTTATTTATTCAGAGATTATTAATATTTTCTAAAATTAAGAATATTTCTGTGGATAGTTAACTATTGGTCTTGGTCATTTAGAGTATTTACCTTCAGTAACCAAGTCAAACTTGAGTTTACATTGATGCTTCAGAAGTGTGAAAGTCATCAAAATGAGTCTTGTAACCAGTGGCATCTTACATTATGTTGTATGAGTTTGTTTTAGGTAAGAGCTTGTTTAAATGCATGTCTCAAACATCAGAAAAATTATCATTTATTATAAACTTCTCTTCCTTAAGGTATCGCCACCTAAAACAGCAGTGGGAGATGAAAGCTGAGGAGGTAGATTTATTACAAACCAAGCTTCAGCAAAGCTCGTATCACAAGCAACAGGAAGAATTAGATGCTCTTAAAAAAATCATTGGTAAGATTTTGTTCTAATCTGTTTCAACTGATAACCATACTTTAGGTATTTGAAGCTCTCATGTTTATTGTATATTTTAATTATATGTAATAATTTTCTGTTAATTTGTGCTTTTTTATTGGGTTGCTCATAGCTTGTTTTTATTGTTCTCATGTACCACATTATAAATACCTTGTTATATGCTTGTCTTTTGGTTTTGTTTATGTTTATAGTATTTTTGTTATATGTGTATAACTATCTCTGTCCCTAATTTTAGGAACCTATCTTAACACCTTTAATCAGAATTTAATTGTATGTGGTAGTTTTAAATTTCTCTTATTCCTTAGGACTATTCACAGACCTATTTTACCCCACTAATATTTTTATTCTTTTTTTTCTCTTCTTTTATAAAATTTAAAATGTATTCATTTCATTCACCTTTCCCACCCACTGCCTCTAGCAACCACCAATCTTTGTATCTGTGACCTAAGATATTTAAGATTCAACATATAAGTGAGATCATATGGTATTTATCTTTCTTTGACTTATTTCACTTCATGTAATGCCTTCAAGGTCCATCCATGTTATTGCAAATGGTAGGATTTCCTTCTTTTTTTATGGTTGAATAGTATGCCGTGGTGTGTTTATGCCACAGTTTCTTTACCTATTCATCCCTTAGTGGACTCAGGTTGTTTCCATGTCTTGGGTGTTGTAAATAATGAAGCAGTGAACACCACCTGTCTTTTGATAGCCAGTATAACAGTTGAGGTGATCGCTGTTTGTGGTTTTGATTTGAATTTCCCTTATGATTAATGTTGAGTATCTTTTCATTTACCTCTCGGCCGTTTGTACATCTTCTGTGGAAAATGTGTATTCAGGTCCTCTATTTTTTGATTTGATTGGTTTTCTTTCCTGTTGAATCATATGAGTTCTTAATAAGGTTTAGATATTAACCCCTTATCAGATAGATGATTTACAAATGCTTTCTCCTGTTCACTAGGTTGCCTTTTGGTTTGTTGATTTGTTTTGGTGTGCAGAAGCTTTTTGGTTTGATGTGGTCCCCCTTGTTCACTTTTGCTTTTGTTGCCTTTGCTTTTGGTGTCAAATTCAAAAAATTATCAAAACCTATGTTATGGAGCTTACTACCTGTTTTCTTCTAGGAGTTTCATGATTTCAGGTTTTACCTTCAAGTCTTTAATCCATTTTGACTTAATTTTTTTATGTGGTGTTAGAAAGTGGTCTGGTTTCATTCTTTTCTGACTGTCCAGCTTCCTTGCAACATTTACTGAAGAGACTGTCTTTTCCGCATAATATATTCTTGACTCCTTTGTCATAAATTAATTGATCATGTATGCATGGGCTTTGTTTTGGGGTTCTTTTATTCAGTAGTTCCATTGATCCTTGTGTCTGTTTTCAGTAGAGTGCCACTAACTCTACTGCTTTAATTACTCTAGCTTTGTAATATAGTTTGAAATCAGGGAGTATGGTGCCTCCAGTTTTGTTGTTCTTTTTCAAGATTGCTTTGACTGTTCAGGGTCTTTTGTGGTTCCATACAAATTTTCCGATTTTTCTTTCTATTCCTATGAAATATGACATTGAAATTTTGATAGGATCTGACTTGAATCTGTAGCTTGCATTGGGTAATATGGACATTTTAACTATCCTTCCAATCTGTGAACAGAGAATATTTTTCCATTTGTTTCTGTCTTCAGTTTCTTTCATCAGTGTTTCATAGTTTTCAGTGTACATATCTTTCACCTCCTTGGTTAAATTTATTCTTAGGTATTTTCTTTTTGATACAATTGTGAATGGGATTGTTTTCTGTATAGAAACAACAGATTTTTGTAATTGATTTTGTATTCTGCAGCTTTGTTGACTTTGCTTATTATTTCTAACATCTTTTGATGGAGTCTTTACAGTTTTCTATTTATGATAGGGTTTTCTGTTTATGCCATCTACAAATAGTGAGAGTTTTACTTCTTTCTTTCCTGTTTGGATGCCCTTCTTTTCCTTGCCCTGTTGCTGTAGCACTTCCAACAGTGTGTTGAATAAAAGTGGTGTGGGCATCCTTATCTTTTTTTGGTCTTAGAGGAAATGCTTTCAGCTTTTTACCATTGAGTATGATGTTAGCTGGAGAAGGCAATGGCAACCCACTCCAGTACTCTTGCCTGGAAAATCCCATGGACGGAGAAGCCTGGTGGGCTGCAGTCCATGGGGTTGCTAAGAGTTGGACACGACTGAGCAACTTCACTTTCACTTTTCACCTTCATGCATTGGAGAAGGAAATGGCAACCCACTCCAGTGTTCTTGCCTGGAGAATCCCAGGGACAGGGGAGTCTGGTGGGTTGCCATCTGTGGGGTCGCACAGAGTTAGACAGGACTGAAGAAACTTAGCAGCAGCAGCAGCTGCAGCATGATGTTAGCTGTGAGCTTGTTATGTGTATAGCCTTATTCTCTCTATACTCACTTTATTGTGTTTTTATCATAAATGTTGGATTTTCTCAAGTGCTTTTTCTGCTGTTTAGATGACCATGACTTTTATCCTGAATTTGTTAATATAGTGTGTCATATTCACTAATTGGCAGATGTTAAACCATCATTGTATCCCTGGAGTAAATCCCACCTAGTCATGGTGTATTATTGAATTCGGTTTGCTGATGTTTTGTTGAGGATTTTTGCATTTATGTTCATCAGGGATGATAGCCTGTGATTTTTTTTGCTTGTGGTGTCCTTGTCTGATTTTAATATCAGGATGATGATGGCTTCACAAAATGCATTTGGAAGAATTTTCTTTTTGTTTGCTTTTTGGAAGAATTTGAAAAGGAAAGATTGGTATTAATTCTTTAAATGTTTGGTTTAATTCAACTGGACTTTTGTTTGTTGGGAGGTTTTTGATTCCTTATTAAGTTTCCATATTACTAATTACTAATCATGATTTAATCTTGATAGGTTGTCTTTTTCTAGGGATTTATTTCTTATGGGTTGTCTGATTTGTTGGTGTGAAATTTTTCATAGTTAACCTTTTATGATTCCTTATATTTCTGTGGTATCAGTTGTAGTATCTTTTATTTCTGATTTTGAGTCTTTTTTTCCCCTTAGGTCTAGCTGGAAGGTTGTTGGTTTTAAAGAACCAGATTTTAATTTCATGGATTTTTTTTTTTTTCTATTTCTTTTTGGCCTCAATTTCATTTATTTCCACACTGATCTTTATTATTTTCTTCCTTCTACTAACTTTGGGTTTTGTTTTTTCTTCTTTTTGATGCAGTTCTAAATGGGACTGTTTAGTATATAGAAACACAACAGATTTTTGGTGTAAAGTTGTTTGAGATTTTTCTTGTTTCTTTAGGTAGGCATTTGTTGCTATGAACTTCACTCCTAGAACTGATTTTGCTACATCTAATGTACATTTGGTTTGTTGTATTTCTGTTTATCTTTGTGTTGGGTATTTTTTTTTTATTTCTCTTTTGATTTCTAGAATGATATTCTACAATGAAAACTAGTATAGGAAATTGCATAATCATGGCTTTCAAGGTTATGTTTGTACTTAGTCCTAACACTTAACAGTGTATGTTGATTGTGACCATAACATGCTCATTCTATCTTACTTTATTTTTTAATTTATAAATTCAGAGGTCATATGTTTCCTATGCTTTGTCCTATGTATATTCTCACAATATTTCTCTACTTTAGTAAGAGTTTCCTTGAATAAAAATAAGTGAGCAAGGAACACTAAGTTAAGCTTTTTTATGGGGTTAATTAAAAGTGTTCTTATAACTAAAATAAAAGTACCATAGTTCTGTGCTCAGTTCTGGTTTTAGAAGCTTATGGTATATAAAATGGTCTGTGATCTTTTTATAAGTTAAATTGTAGGTAAAGTTTATGTTATTCAATTTCATGTGATTGGAAATAATTTCTTTACAGAATTTAGATAATTCAAGTATGGCTCTAAGATATGACCTGTGTTTTCAACATACTATTTCTAGAATAAGGTTAGAACAGTTAATTTTTTTTTTTAACTCTTGCCTCCAACTTTCTATACCTTTTCTTCTCTTAAAAGTTGAATTTGTAAGCCCTTACCTATAACTGTTACTAGTTGGAAGATCTCATTTAGTTGTATTTGCCTGCTTTATGATGCAGAGGAAAGTGAGGAGACCTTAAAAAACACCAAAGAAATTCAGAAAAAAGCTGAAGAAAAATATGAGGTGTTGGAGAATAAAATGAAAAATGCTGAAGCTGAAAGAGAGAGAGAACTGAAGGATGCACAGAAAAAACTAGATTGTGCCAAAACTAAAGCAGATGCTTCTAGCAAAAAAATGAAAGAAAAACAACAGGTAATTTTTTTTTAATAGAATTAATCTTTTAACATCAGCATAGAACTGAAGGGTGGTAGAGCACCATTGGTTGATTTGTCCTTCATCGATATTTGTCGTAAATCGAAAAGTGAGAGATAAGATTGCTTGATAAAGGCTTGATTTTGATAATGTTTCATTCAGGAGTAGACCAAAGCTTGTATCATGTAAGCCAAGCTGTGTCATATCAGAGACTCACTGTTGACATTTCTGTTTGGTGATCATCTGTTTGAACAGACACTGTGAAAGAATAATGATGACAAAGCATGTTAAATTTGCAGTGTTATTCAATTGTAGACTATTATGGATAGTTTCAAGGCTGGAATTTGAACCTGTGTTTTACTGTTTACAAAGAAGGCTACATGCCCAGTCGCTATTCCATACAATTTCACTTAAATCTAACTTTCTTTCACAGTTCTTTTTAAACCCACCTTATGATTCTACTATTAAATATTTAGCTTTACACAAAGCATTTTGTAAAGAACTAAAGGCTATAATGGGAAAGAAGAGAAACTAATTTTTTTTGTCATTAAATAATTGTTTTAAAAAAGGATTTTACCTCCTAATTTATCTGCTATATAGAATTCTGTATTATTTTTCCCTATAGGAATAAAAGGATGAAATAGTTTACGCAAAGTTCTTTGAACCCATAAAAATTGTATGTACATTTTTTAATATAGAAAAATAAATTTCTTTTCCCCTTTCTTCTTTGGAAGCAGCTTACATGTTTTCAGTAGTTGAGTAAGCCATGGTCCTTACTTGCTGAAGTGAAGTCGCTCAGTCGTGTCCGACTCTTTGCGACTCCATGGACTGTAGCCTACCAGGCTCCTCCATCCATGGGATTTTCCAGGCAAGAATACTGGAGTGGATTGCCATTTCCTTCTCCAGGGGAACTTCCCGACCCAGAAATTGAACCCAGGTCTCCTGTATTGTAGGCAGATGCTTTACTGTCTGAGCCACAGTAGTTGGTATGTTGAATGCCCAGATGCTCTGTTTTTTTATAGGAAGTTGAAGCTATCACCCTGGAGCTGGAGGAGCTCAGGAGAGAGCATGCATCCTATGAACAACAGCTTGAAGCTGTAAAGGAAGCTATCATATCCTACGAGGGTCAGATTGCAGTGATGGCCTCTGAGGTGGCTAAAAATGAGGTAAGAGTGATTTAACCACATTAGAGAAATACAAATGTAAATCTCCTTCTGAAATGGTAGCTTAAAGATGTTTGACTTCAAAGGTCTCAGTCTCTTCACCCTTGTCATGATGAGAGGGAAAATGATGATCACCGATCAGAAAGAGTCCTGAAATAATATCACTAATTGTTTTAGTCCACTAGGTCTACTAGAAAATGAAAACACCCAGTAATTTGACCTGGCAGAGTTTAAATAAAAATTATTAACTATAACAGGAATTTGGGATGATGTACAATTGATTGCTAAGGGCTAGAGAAAACTCTAAAGAATATATGAACAGCAGCTACAAGGAGCAGTCACTACCTATAAGCTGAAGCAGTGCACCCCCAGAAGGAATAAATCTGGAAAAGAGCCCCATTCTACCTGCAAGGCTGAGAACTACATGTAGTTGGAGAACACATGATTGTGGCCCTCTGGTGGTGGGGTTTGATGTAGTAGGGAAACCATGCGGAGGAAAGTGCTGCACAGGACATCTGGGAAAACAGCTTTTGGGGACGCCAGGGGGACTGGCCACAGGGAGGTGCCCAGCCTGGGGACAGGCTGAAAAGACTGCTGCTGGTTATGCCATGTAAGTGACAACTTTGCCTTTGAGAAAAGCACATCAGAAGCAAGAAGTAAAGCCCCTTCCTTCTCCAGTGTCCCTACAGCATCCTTTACTGATGAGGCTTCATACTGTTAAACTCGGCAAGGAAGAGTTGTTCCCATCTCAGAAGTAGGCAGTAAAGGGTGGATTTGGGGTGTGAGGGTTTCATGTTGTGAAGATATTTCTATTTCCTACAAATATTAGAAATGCTCCCTCATGAATACTGGATACCTTCTTGACCCATTTTTTGATTTTGACCTCGAATTCTGTTTCATTATTTCTACTCCTAGTTTTTAAAACTCAGATATAATTGGCATAACATTTATATTAGTTTCAGGTGTACAATGTAATGGTTCACATTTTAATATATTGTGAAATGATCACCCCAATAACTCTGGTAACCATATATGATTACAGATTTTTTTCTTGCGATGAGAACTTTTTAAGATGTGCTGTCTTAGCAACTTTGAAATATATAGTCGTAGTACCTACTGTCACTATGCCCTACAAAGTCTAACCACCTTTGGTTTTTGATACAACTTTTTTTTTTTGTAAGTTTTCTGTTCTGTATATACTTTTTGTAGGTCATGTTAACTAAAATGTAACAGCTTCTAACGGGAGTTCCATCCATTTAGCTACAATATAGTAAAGTGTGTTTTTGCCTTTTGTCCTCTACTTTTACATTTCCTGTTACATTTTTTCCTTGACATGATTGTTTTAATTGTTGTAGTGTGCATTGTTTTAGAAAGTAGTTCTTTTTTCTCTTCATTCTATTTGTGGTTAAACTCAAGGGTTTTTTTTAATTTTTAACACATTATCAAATCAATAGCAGAACAATTTTTTAACTATATTTTTGAAGATCAGGGTTCAAAATGCTTTTCAGCTTTGTGTTTTGTATTGCTGATTACCTTTTCTACAGTTTCTTTTTTGCCTTCTTACTTGCCTTATCATTCCTCCATATCTTTTACCATCTTTCATGGACATCATCTTGTGGAATTTTTTTTTAAAAAATAGATGTCATATTTTTAAAGAGAAATGTGGAAGTAAAATAAGCCCCTTCTTCCTTGATTTAAATAATGATAAAATCAAAGCATATACATATTTCGATAAAGAGAATATCTATTTCTCTATGGAAAACTATAAAATGTATCTCTAAGTTTGTAAACGTTGTTCTTTTAGTCTCTATATTTTAAATTGTTTCTATTTGCCCTCTTAGGGAGCCAAGAAGATAAATTGCCTTCAAATTAATTGTGTTCAAACAAAACTAAAAACTTTGGCTCAATCTGAAGTGATAGATATCCTTGTTTTTCTCTTAACCATTGTAGATTGAAATAATTATACCTGTGACACAGCATCTTCAATCTTTAGGTGTGAGAGAATCTTCTTCATAAACATGTTTTTGTCATGCGTTTTTGTTTTGGATTTTTTAGATGAATGCTGTGGTTTAACTTCCTCCTGCAAAGGACCTTTTATGACACAAACATAAAGAAATTACTTATGTCATGTTCAATAACTTAACCATAATGTCAGGTATTGTTTATTGCTCAAAGTTATCTTGTTTTCTAATGAGTATGCCTTAAAGAATTCCTAAATTTTTACTGATGCTGGTCATCACTTCAAGATACCTGTTCTTCCTCAGAGTCTTTTAGCAAGTTGTTCTACTCTTTGTTTTCCCCTACCTAAATCTGAGTTGAGCTAGGTTCTTTTTTTCAGATGTTTATGTGAGTTTGTGACCATATCTTTACCAGAAAGACCTTCAAGATCTAGCAAAGAACTTTGAGGGGGAAGAGGTGAGAGTTGGTAGACTAAATCCCAGCTGTAATTTTCACTTGAGAGGGAAACCGATGGTAGTAAAAGAGTGAGAAGTTTTTCTTTGTGCCACAGATCTGTTTCTTCAAAAAGGTTTCTCTTCCTCTTCCATATCTCTGTTTTAACCCCTGTGCTAGAACCAAACACTGTGACCTTTTGTTGCACTGTCAGAGGCCTTATGGCTTACTTCTATAGAAGGGAAAGGAACCAATGCCAGCTTACCTTACTTCCACCCCCTTTCTTTGCCTTCATAATAAATGGCATTTGGGGTGTCTGTCATATTATTTTGTAACCACTACCAGAATCCCACTCTTTTGAGAGAGACCTTACAGGGCAAATCCCAGTAACCCCTCCTCCACCTGCTGCTGCTGCTGCTAAGTCGCTTCAGTCATGTCCGACTCTGCACCTAAGGTGATCCCAATTATACTGTGTCACAGGGACTTTGTTGCTTCCAGCATGAACAATGCATCTCATCCCTTTTTTTCCTAGTGGTAATACAAGTTTTATTTGTAAATGTGTTAGTCATGTTCATGGAGATATAAAGTGTAGAAGGTTAGATGACACATTGCCATCTTGTCTAGAAGTCTGTTGGATGATCTTTCAGTAAACGAAAAAATGTCTCCGTCTTACCTTGCTGTATGTTGTCTTGTAATTCTTCATTTCAGGAGTTAGTAAATAAAGCTCAAGAAGAGGTAAGCAAGCAAAAAGAAGTGATAACAGCCCAAGACAACATAATTAAAGCTAAATATGCAGAAATAGCACAACACAAGGAGCAAAACAATGAATCTCAGCTTAAAATTAAGGAACTGGACCATAACATCAGCAAACATAAGCGGGAAGCTGAAGATGCTGCTGCAAAGGCATGTTTGTATTGTTCATTTTTATTCTTAATCACATTTTTGCCTCTGGGTTTTTGAAATGTTCTGGTAAAATGCTCAGTGAAGAACTTACTGTAAATGGCAGAACTACTGTGTAACAATTTTGAGGCATACAACTATGACTGCTTCTCAGCAGTCACCAAATGGCAAAAATGTTTTATTTTTATATTTAATTTCAGGGGCTTTATTCTCATCTCCAATATGTTTGAGTGGTCTCCCATGGAAATGACTTTTTTTAATCCCCAGTTGTTCATAGAACTAATTGCTAATGTATTAATAGTAGTAATATATATTCTTTACCTAATTGTAAATTGAATTTAGGGAACTCACAGAGAAATATACACAAGGAACTTCTGAAAGTAAGGACTTAGTTGGTTTAGGATATCCTTATGAGGATGAGTATAGTCAGTGTTTGAAGTCTCATTTGAAATCTGACATTTTGCCTAGTAGTGTCTTGGAAGTTATCCCACAGTTTTTTGGTCATTCTTAATTAAAATTTCTTTCATGTATCTCAGTAACCTAAGTACTTTAAAGAAAATACATAGTTCTGCAGGAATTCGTTGCTTAGTTAAGGAGGCTTCATTTATGTGGTTTTAATAATTCACTCATCTTGTTTTCTTACTGGTCTATAACAGTTTGGAGCCTTTTAAATCTTCTTTAGCATCATAAAAGTACAAGAGATTTAATTTCAAAAAGATGAGAACATACAAAACAGTCTTCCACCCTTTTCTGCAAGAGCCATGAGTGCCTGTTCAGGTTCATTACTTTGTTTAAAAAGCCTTTTTTTAATGACCACATGATAATATCCTAATATTTTATTAGTATTGATTTCCCATTTGCCTAGTAGCCTAGTATTAGTGAATTCACTGAACTATTACCAATGCTAATATTACTGTTAATAGGTTTTTTTTAAACACAATTGAAAATACTAGTATTGGTGGTTGCTAGGGGATTCTATTTACAGTTAAGTGAAGAGGGTAGAAAGAGTGACTTGCAAGCAGAACTGCTAAAAAGTCAAGTATTCTTTAAAATACATAGTTTATCAAATATTTATTGTATACTTATACCAGGCACTAAAGGTGCAAGAATGAGCAACATGCCACAGAATGTGTTCATGGAGCTCACAGATGGGCAGGAAAAAAAGATAGACTAGAAATGACCATATTACTTTGGAGTCTGGTGGTGTGATTGTACTCATGGAATTAATAAGGATGATTGACAAGGATTAGCTTTCAGCAGTCAATACCAATCTTAAACAGTTAGAGTAGAAGAAAGTCTTCCTTAAGCACTATAATTAAAAATCCTTAATGGTTATATTATATGAGTATTTGACTGTGCCTCGTCAAAGAGGGTAGCGAGGGGATGGAGTCAATATTTAAGATAATGTTTTACTTAGGTTATAATTTCAAGAATTATTAGGTACCAGTCACAATTAGGCTTTCATGATTTTACAGTATCTATGACTTAAATATTCATATAAGACTAAACTTTCACAAGTTGTTTTTTTGAAGTAATACATTGAATTTGGTAAAATCTGGAGCCTCATCTCATTATAATGGCAATGTTTACACACACACACACACACACACACACACACTTCTTAACTATTTCTCTTGAGTTCACATTTATTTTGATGCTTAAGTAATATCTTTTTCTGTTTCTATTTTTTTTAGCCTATCCTCTAGATAAAAATATTCATACTTATAGGTTCACAGTCAACAATGAGTCTCATTTTTTTTCAAATGAGTCATTGTGAGATTTTTCTCAAAAATGTTTGTAAAAATTAGTAAATATTTAAGAAACTAATTTTTAAATATAGGTTTGTGAGCAGTGATATCATTCTGTTATCATCTTGTGGCTAGGTATCCAAAATGTTGAAAGACTATGACTGGATTACTGTAGAAAAACACCTCTTTGGGCAACCCAATAGCACCTATGATTTCAAAGCTAACAATCCAAAAGAAGCTGGTGAGAGACTTCAGAAGTTGCAAGAAATGAAGGAGAAACTAGGAAGAAATGTCAACATGAGAGCCATGAATGTACTGACTGAAGCTGAAGAACGTGTAAGTCACTTTGCTATGACTATGGCCACTTTAAAACATGAGTAGCCTTGATGGTTTTTATGACCCCTGGTGTGTGTGTGCTCAGTCTGCGGCCCATGGACTGTAGCCCGCTAGGCTCCTCTGTCCTTGGGATTCTCCAGGCAAGAATACTGGAGTGGGTTGCCATTCCTGTCTCCAGCAGATATGACCCCTGAGACAATTATTAGAGTCAGCCTAATAATTTAGACTTAAATTTTAGATTTAAAATCTTTGTTTTATGCTTTCGAAACTTTGTTTTGTGTTTTCCTTTTCTTCTTTTTTAGTTATTTCTTTTCTTATTTCATTCTTTTTGTTTCATCAGTTACATGTTCTGTTGTGCTTAAATGACTTTTCCACTGGCCTTTCCTTTTGCTGTGAATGTCTTCAGCCCCTTTCTTATTTTTGGTTTAAATAAAAACACTTTCGATCTTGTTAACTCCTCACATTTTTATCATTTCTTTCACTTGTCTTTTTGAAAGGCTTTGAAGAAGACTACAGGATTTCCCCACTATCCAAAAAGTAGGGCATTCCTTTGAAACCCTTCCTATGCCGAAATGGTATAAAGCAAAGAAGCAATTACCATAGGGCCCATCTTGCTAACAGATGCACAGAGCAAACTGAGATAAAGCACAGATGCTCACAGATACAGTTCAGAGCTCTCGGAGGAGGCTTGCTGCTGAGATGCTCAGTGTTGTTCCCAGGAGGAGCCTGATGGTGCCACTCTCACTGCTTAGGGTGTGTGCTGCTTCTGTAAGAAACGGCTCACTGCAGAACACATGCTGAACATTATTTGTGCTTTTTACCTTTTCTTGCAAAAGTAGTGATATAAAATGAACTTTGGAAAAGTGAGGGAATACCTGTCTGTTCTAACCAGTGTCTTCCTTTGATTACAGTGTATTGCAAGAACCATTACATAAGTAAACGACTAAAATTGTTATATACATTAACACTGTTTTACTAATCTGTAAATCCGGCAGCATCTTCTCTGTTTTAATGCTCTCAGTTACTTGATGGTGTTATCCATCTCCCTAACCTTTTACAGTCTGCATGTCACTAGAAAAACCCAAAGGGGAAAGCAGTTCTATTCTTTATGGCCCCACAGGAAATAGCAATCTGAGTAATTTTATATTTTGCCCTGTATCTTCTTTAATTCTGTAAAACTGAATTTGCATAACAGTTAATGAGAGTGCTGTAAAAGTGAGTACCTATGAGCTCCATCACTTTTAACAAATTTTTTGGTAATGGGTTTCTTAAAGCTCTTACTGACATTAGTATCTACAAAGAATCTATATTATGTTAGATACTAAACAGATTAATAATGCACATACTGTAATCTTTCTGTTAAATATTCCTGCTGGTTTTCGTTTCTCCATTAAATCTTTGCAATATATGGCACCTTCGTGGAAGGGAAATATTTTGTCTGAATTTGAGCTGCTTAACATCGTGAAATTTGTTTCCTTATACTTGTTTGCTTTTATTATATAATAATAACTTGAGCTAGTTTTTTGTTGTTTTTTTTTCCTAATTTTACCAACTCCCATCTCCATATCAGAGAGGAAGGGCCTGTATTGTTGATCAGTGGTTCACCTTTTGTTTTTTTGTTATTGTATTTTGGGTCACCCCATGTAAGAAAATATATGGAATTATGCAAGGAACAGGATAAAAGTGTGACCAAGCTCCTAAAACCTTTTCTCTGCAAAGGAGAGGGGCAGCAAGGAAACTAGCAAGACTGGCTGGAGTTTTTCAGGGAGAATATGAAGCCACCTTGAAATGCGAGGCTGTGAGGAGAAATAAGTTAAAAGGGTTTTTAGAAAGTTCTGCTGCTCCTCATGATTTGATTATCCCTCTGTAGTCTCCCTCAAATTTTTTTTTCAATAAATTTCTTCATTAACCAGAGAAGGCCACTCTGAGAATGAGATGTTGGAGTGGAAACTTGAAGCGCCAGTTAATGTCTGAAGTAGAGGAAGAACAGTGCAGGGGCCACAGGGCTATGGTGAGCTTATGTTCAGGAAACTGCAAATAAGACCATATGGCTGGAGCCTGGGGAGGAGTGTGTCACCAAAAGTTCAGAGATAAACAGGAGCCAAATTATTAGGACTTTATACATCGTGGTGAAGAGTTAAAAAGATTAAAACCTTTATGTGCTAACTTACTAACCTTGCATGCAAGGCTACTTTTGAGTTTACATGACAAATACTCCTTTTTTTGCCTTGGCTACTGGGTAGATAAGGGACTATAAGTGGAGTTAAAATGTTTCAAGAGTTTGTGCTATAAATTCTCAGCTGTAGTAATTGAATTTTACATATAGATGTGTTTACTTTCCTCAGTGGCTTACGTTGTAACTCAGTGTAGTGTATCTTTTTGGTAAGAAGGAGTTGTATGTATTGCATATAAAAATAGTAAAATCTCTTTATTCTTGACTGAATCCTAAAATACAAATTTTTTGGTTTTCTCAATGAAGTCTGCTTTTTATCTTACTAGTATAATGACTTGATGAAGAAGAAGAGAATTGTGGAAAACGACAAATCCAAAATCCTGGCAACTATAGAAGACCTTGACCAGAAGAAAAACCAAGCCATAAATATTGCTTGGCAAAAGGTATTTGAACCCCAAAATATTATCGTTTATTCTGTATGAGGCAAAGATGGAAGATGACATCATGTTAATAGCGTTGTACTCTAAGATAAATTTGAAGCAACAGCTTTGTGTTTGAATGAGGCACATGCTCATACCTTAAAACCTTGTAGACTTTTTAAAGCATTTTGTCCTTTTGGACTTAACTGCTGCTACTGCCATTATGGTCTCATCGTCTGCTTGTTTGGTTCTTATACTACATGAAGTTAACTTTGTAGATTTCTCTCCATCACTTGCTAATTCTGGGTTACCTTTAAAGGGGACAGTATTTGCCCTCTTTCTCATGAGATCATAGGTTCTAATATTGGACAGTATTCTAAGGTTTCTTCCAAATATCTGCCATACCCTTACTCATCCTCTGCTTAAAACTGGAAGCATTGTTTCACATTGCAAAAGTGCGAATTGTTGGAATGCTTCTCCAAAGGACCCCTTCAGTTGTAACCTCTGTCAAATATTAGTGCTAAGAATATTTCTATAGCAAGATTGTATTCCACTCACAAGTTATTGTGTTTCAGAATTCATAAGTATTATACATTCTTAGGTTTTTTAGCACATCATTTTTATAATGTTAGATTTATAATTATAAAATTATTTTTATGTAAGTATAATAATTTATTAACAGACCATTTGCTCTTGTTTTACATGAATTATCTTAAAATAATTCCATAATTTTGATGATTATTATCTCTATTTTATAAATGAAGAAACTAAAGCTTAGAAAGTTGAAATTAGCCTAAGATCATAATAGTCAAAAGGTAGGAAAACTGGAATTCTCTTTTCCTAAATTAGAATTTAAGTTAAAATTACCTTTTGTTGCTCTTTAGGAATTAGAACTGGTTAATTGGGAAGTCAGTATTTCCAGGATTCATATTCAACAAAATCCCAAATAACCATTTTGGTTCTGTTCTATGACAACTTCAGCAGATTTCAAGGTTCCTTACTGTTATTTCTACTTCTTTGGCTGCATAGATTTGTCTCCGTTAGCATAATCCTTAGCTTCTTCTGTAAAGTTTTCCTACCATAACAAAAGACTGCTAGTTAAAAGCTTTCATAGATACTGTGTTGTTTGGCACTTTAGTAAGCCTGGGCCTCTAGGATAAACTGGGCACTTTACCACTTTTTCTCTTTTTAATTTTGCAGGAACTTTATTTTTGATAATGGCAGAATCTTTTTCATTTGGATTATTTTTCCTGCTCTACAACTTATTTTCAGTGTTCCATCTCCCTGTAGTATTTCTGTCATTTAAAAAATGCTTGTACAACATTTGGATTTAACACTAGATCTGAGATTCTGTCTCTTGGTTTCGCCATGATTCCTGGATTTAATTCGAGTACAAATTTATATTTTAAACTGATTTTTCTTCAGTCTCCAAAGTTCTCCCGAACCAAGTAAATTTACTGA
Organism: Bos indicus; assembly: GCF_029378745.1. NCBI lineage: Eukaryota > Metazoa > Chordata > Mammalia > Artiodactyla > Bovidae > Bos > Bos indicus. Next base: position 93,689,022 of record NC_091767.1, read on the forward strand.
GTGCTTATTATATATGTCAGACACTATTCTTATATTAATTTTCCTATTTAATTCTCAACAGTAACCTAATGAGATAGGTATTATTATCAGCATTCCATACTTCCTTATGGCTTTAAGTGTACTTCCTTCACAACACCAGAGTATTTTAGAAACTGGTTTTATTTTTGTTTCCTTCTTAACCTGATTGGATTTTCAATATTCAACTTATTTCCTGTCTATGATAGGGCTGTATTCTTCTCTACCTGTTACCCGATAAGATTCTTTTTTCCCTTTTGAATAATCCACATGGGATCCCATGGTCATCTTTTGGATTTATTAGCATTCCACTGTCTTAATTTGAGCTGTCTTTCTCCTGTCTGGTCAAAAAATTTCAGGTGTTTATAGACACTATGTTATCTTCCATCTTTCCCCCATAAAAAGTGGACCTCTCCCCATTGTAATGAACCTTGTGTAGCTCTGGAAGTCTATCCTAGATAAAACTAGAATCTACTTTCTCTGTGTAGGCTATTAGCATGTATGCAGTTGTTCTTAAAATATGTGTTCCTTAGCAAATTTTTATTTAGGAGACTGTTTAAGTCTAGGAGATTTCCTTATTACTACGGATATTCATAAAATATATACTTGCATTTGAATTTTATACTTGAATAGAGAACTTGGCTGTCATATATCTTTGTTGGGGGGGGTGTGCATGCATGTATACACTCAATTTTGTCTGGTGAACCTCTAAGATTATTAGTCATGTCTGAAGACAGATGGCTGAATTCTCAAATGTGTATGCACAGAAATTACTCAGTTACAGCCTAGAATATTGGTCCTAAATCTCTGTGTAATCTCCTGCTGCAACTTTATGGGGATAGGCCAAATAGCTTCTTCAGCTTTTTTCTTTTGGGGCTCAGTCCTGTTCCTGTCCCTTGAAGATCTGTGAAAAGTATAGAAAAGAACCATTGAACACCTTTAACAGATCTGTTTTGATTTCTTGCCTCTTTTTCTCCTAGACTTCACTCTGATCTTAAGCTTTTAAAGTTAGCTAATAATGACAGGCTTGTCTTACCATATCAGTCAACAGAAAACAAATTATACCAAAAAAAGTTTTTGTTTTTCTCCACCAGCTGAAAATTCAATCTCCTATATTATCCAATTGTGTGTCTCTGAGGATTCCTGCAACCATGGCCGCCTGTTGTATCAAACGTCATCTTAGTGTTAGAGGTACAGCCTGTAGTTTCCCCTCAAAGTTTGAGCAAGCTCAGTAAATGATTTCTGTGAAGAGACACATAAATTTATCACAGCCTTATACTCTTGTCGCAACCACTGGGCTCTAATGTTGCGATGTTGTATTGCTAGCAGCTATAGACAATACATGAATGAATGGGCATGACCAGATTTGTCATATGGACCATAATTTGCCAACCTCAAAACAAGAGTAACAGATAACAAAATTTCACCTGCTTGTTTACAAATACACATGTCATTTGATTTTTCTTGGAAAACCTTCTATGATATAAATCATTTTTTTCATCCAGGTGAACAAGGACTTTGGATCTATTTTTTCTACTCTTTTGCCTGGTGCTAATGCTATGCTTGCACCACCAGAAGGGCAGACTGTGTTGGATGGTCTGGAGTTTAAGGTTGCCTTAGGAAATACTTGGAAAGAAAACCTAACTGAACTTAGTGGTGGTCAGAGGTGAGTGAGTGTTCCCTTTGAAATAATTCCTCTTATTTTATTATAATCCATCAACTCTCTGCCTCCCAATTTTATTTCAGATTTGCTTTTCTATATTTGCATGTGAAATTTAAGGAGCCTAATCTGTGAGACTATGAATTCTGATTAGAACACTTGACTAAAATGATAGGCAACAAAGTAGAAATAAGGATTAGCATCTAGGAAACTAGACCAAATACATGAGAAACAATTATTTTCAGATACTGGAAAATGAATGATCCAGGAGTATGATCCTGAGAGGAAAGAAACAAAATGCTGAGTCCAGTGTTTACCCTAGCTTTCTCCCTAGGAGTAATTCTTGACTGCAGATGCAGGGAGGGAAACACACACAAAGACCATTAGTCTTACTAAATGAAGGAAACATTAGAATTTGGGGAGGTCCCAGGGAAATACATCACGGCATTACGTTTGCACCGTCCCTAAAGTGAAGGCTATTCTAGACACACCTTAGCAAAGGTTAATTGCAGGCCCAACACTATTTAAAGACAGACCACAAAGTTGAGACTGTAAACAACATAATCACAGTGTTCAGCATCTAATAAACACTACTAGGCAGAAATCAAGAAAATGTGATTTATAACTTAGAGGAGAAACAGCCCCAGAAGTGACAGATGATAAAACTAGCAGACAGGAAGTTAAAGAGAGTTACATTAAGTATTTCTAAAGATTACAAGGTGAGAGAAATGGAAACTATTAAAGAAGATGCCAGTGAAACTTCTAGAGATTTTTTAAAAAACAAACCTGAAAGGAAAAGTTCTCTGCCTGAGATTGATAACAAATTCAGCCTTAAAAGGAACATGAGTGAATTTGAAAACATAGCAATAAACTATTAAAGTTAAACTTAGAAAGAGCTTCAGTGACCTGTGGGGCGATATTGAGTACTCGGACATACATATTATTGGAATTTCAAAGAGAGGAAGAGGTAAAACAAGATACTTGAAGAAATAACAGCCCAGATTTTCCAGATTTGATGAGTTCTGTAAATCCACATACTTGATTTCTGTGAACCCCAGGTAGTATAAGGGATGGCCAGATGTTAAAGAATCTGCCTGTAATGCAGGAGAGCTGGGTTGATCACTGGGTCAGGAAAATCCCTTGGAAAAGGAATGGCTACCCACTGCAGTATTCTTGCTTGGAGAATTCCATGGACAGAGGAGCCTGGCGGGTTGCAGTCCATGGGGGTGGCAAAGAATCAGATACCACTGAGCAACTAACACTTAACACTTTGCTTTCACACGTAGGATAAATGTATGTACTCGCTTCCTACACATACAATAACACAGCAAAGCATGTTATACATAGTTGCTGAAAACCAGCATTAGGAGAAAAAAAAATCCTAAAAGCAGCCAGAGGTAAAAAGGCACATTAAATGCCAAGAAACAAAGATAAGAATGACTTTAGACTTCTTGTCAAAAACTATGCAAGCCAGAAGTCTGGAACAACATCTATAAAGTGCTAAAAGAAAAACGTGATAACCTAGAATTCTGTATATAGAAACATTTTCATATTGAAGGCAGTATATGTTTTCAGAAAAACAAAAGGTGGAAGCATTTAATTCCAGTAGAGCTCTATAAATTAAAGGAAGTTCTCTGGTGAAAGAAAAATAGTACCAAATGGAAACTTGGGTCTACATGACAATTAAGAGTACTGGAAATAATATGTTCTGGACTTCAGGAAAGTTTCTTCAGCCTTACACAGTGATTCAGACAGCATACTGAGAGAAACTTTAAAAGATCATTTGGCCTCACTCCTTACCTGCAGAGAGCCAAATGATTAAAAGCCCCTGAGAGAAAATTATGAATATTCATATAATTGAAGATGTGTATTAATTTTGTATTTTCCCCCTGCAGGATTTACAGTCCATACTACTTGATTGTTTTCATGTGCTCTTTGCTGTCATGGAACTCTCCTCCTTTGGATGTAGAAAATACTAAGATCTGTTCATTTTTATTATGAGATCTTTTGTCATTTTTGTGAATAGAATAGCAGTCCACTCTATTTTTCACTATTGATAAAATTCCTAAATGTTCTAAGAGTCAAAAAAGACAGCTTCTGCTTCCTGGTCAATCATAATTGAATTCCACAGTATAGATCCCAACATCTTTAATTGTTTTTGCTAAAGTCCTCGAAAAACTTTTTGAGGAAAATAGAGAATATTTGCTTATTTTCTTACTGGAACCTAAAAATTATTTCCATAATTAAGACAATATAAACTTATTTTCAGATATACCACAGTCTAGCATAGTAGTTTAACTCTTGGTGAGCCCTTTTTTTTTCTTCCTAAATGAATAAGTTGAAAGCTCAGTGCCTTAAATATTCGGCACAGAGAAAGCCATTGAAAAGTAGTTTTAGGTCGCTTTAATGACCGTAGCTACCCTGTTCAGCTTGCTTTTTATTGTACTGTTTCATTCCTTTCCTTTGCTAGAAAATTTTGTTTCACCTTCCTAGACCCCTCTTCTTCTACACAAATTTTTCCCCCACTTACATGTTTCTTAATAAATACCCTATTGGAATACAGTAAGCATTAGACTGTTTACTCTAGTGCTGCATGCTAGAAGATATTTGAAGTTATAGAGTTAAGTGTGTTATAGCTGTTACTGTAATTTTAATTCTATTTTTAAATAATTATAAATGTCTTACAGTAAATAAAGATTTTTTTAATGAAATGTTTAAGAAAAAAATATTATGAGAAGTATTATATTTCTTCATACCAGATTAGAACAAAATCCGTTACAATTAAAAGGGATATAAAAGAACTGAAAAAGAGTTTTGGGGAAGGAAAGGAAAAACTATTAACACTAATATGATGTCTCTTAAGATTAGATGCTAAATTTAACATTCTAGTTATCTGACAAGAAAGAAGAACATATAACTTCTATTCAAAATAACACTCATTGAAGTGAGGGAAGAATGGAAAGCTAAACTATTTTAATACAGCAAAAGTTTTCAAGTTTGAAACTTAAGATTCTTTTTTCTATAACTATCTTCCAGCTAAATCAGCACTCTTCATAATAATAGGGTAGCAGATTTGCTTCAGCGCTTTGGCAAAAAGTGGTAAAATCAAGTTTTGATGGTATTTCTTTTGGCCTTCTTTTTTCAGGTCTTTAGTGGCTCTGTCATTAATCCTGTCCATGCTCCTTTTCAAACCTGCCCCAATCTACATCCTGGATGAGGTCGATGCAGCCCTGGATCTTTCTCATACTCAGAATATTGGACATATGCTACGTACTCATTTCACACATTCTCAGGTAAGAACCAAAAAGAGCCTCAGAATAGTTCTAGGATTTGTTTTTCTAAAACTATTCTTTAGTAATGGTCAGTATATATAAGGAATTTAGGATTGAAGAATACCAAGGTGTTGTATATCTCTTTAAATATATAATTCTATTCATATGGTTCCAGAAGGAAAGAGGCTTTCATCTCTTATTAAAGAAAGAGCCTGGAATTACAATAGCAGGTTATAGCATGAAGAGGAATCTATTTTTTTTTTTTTGTCACTTGAAATTATTTAGGTTAATTATTTTCTCTAGCTAGCTGAGAGAAGATGCACAATCAAAACAAGACTGTTTCAAAGATGTACCTGGAAAATATATCAGAAATGTGTCATGTGTTGCTTGATGGATACTCTTCATTCCTCCTAAAATGCAGAGAAAAACCCTTGAAGCTAAAAACAGTTTTTTATTGAACTGTTGCTGTAGTAACTAGGGCTACCATATAGATAAAGCATTGAACAGCTCTGGGGGGCTTCTGTTACAGTCATCATAGATTGTGTATTTATTATGGCAGGTTTTTAGCAGATAACAGTGGCATTTAGAGCTAGCCAGTTGATAGCCGATAAGACAGTTGATACTAACTGGAGAAGATAGCAACAAGCAGTCAACCAGCAGGAAATAGTAACTTGGGTAATGAAGCACTCACAGTAAAATTAAGCGACTCCTAAAACTGCATATGGAAAGAATTCATTTAGGTGCCTAATAATAACTATTTATTATGTGCATTTGCTTGGAGCCCAGCATTTAAAGAGATAGCAAAATCAAATTTTTTCCAAATGATTCTTAACCGCAGTACAAAAACAGCGAACGAACTTCAAGGATGCTACAAATTTTTCTGTTTTCCTTTTTCCCTTAAGTTCATTGTGGTATCCCTAAAAGAAGGTATGTTCAACAACGCAAACGTCCTTTTCAAAACCAAGTTTGTGGATGGTGTTTCTACAGTAGCCAGATTTACTCAGTGTCAAAACGGAAAAGTTCCAAAGGAAAACGAATCCAAGTCAAAAAGACCCAAATGATCACACATGAAGTTAAAAGTAAAGATTCACTCCTTCACCTTGACCTGTTTTTTAAATATACACTTTATAAGAACTTGGGATTCATGTTGTTTGTATAAAAATGTAATATTGTTACCTAACCCATTTTCTCTTCCTTATATAATCACTTATAACTGAGCATAAATTCCTCTTTTCTGAATCAGTGTTAACTATGGTCCAATTACTGTAATTGTGATTTCATGTATGTCACCAAGTGTTTTTTCTTACACAAGTCTTTTCTATACTAGGGAGCCTGAGATACATAGTTGGTGGTAAATTTTGTATGTAAGAGCAAAATTACCAAGAAGCAGATGAAATTAAATTACAGAATAAATATAGCTGATAATCAGCTTTTAATAGCTAATTCCTAAGGTAATATTAGTGTTTTCTGTTGCTAATAATGTCGTTCAGGTAAGGAAGAATCAAGTAGCAAGTAGCTGGACCAACAGAGGGAACACAAAGAAAGCTGTTAGGCATGCCCTGAGCTATTTGTGTTTAGTTCCTTGAGGACAGTGCCAGGTCTCTGATTTAGACTCAAATAGAAAGCAGATCTTAAGAAGATTCCTGTTATTTTAATGATGTTTGAATACCATATTATGCTTAGTAATTGGTCTGTGCAGTCTTCTTTTTTTTTTTTGATCTTTATGAGTATTTTAATAAGAGCTTAGGACAAAGGTATCCTCTGCCTGCTGCTCTCTGCTGCAGGTTTATCTGAAGTCTCCTAATATGGTCAGAGATTTTGTTAGCCTTTTCATAATTCAATCAATAACAGTCTGTTGGTGAGTGAGAATATAGGAGCCAGCAGACTAAACCAAATTAATCTTTTTCTTTTAGTCATATACATATGTAAATAGATTCATCTGTTTTACCAAAAGGACTTAAAATTTCATGACTATTTCTTAGTGTCCTGTTTTCCAATTCAAAACCATGAATTTCCTTTTAAGATTTCAAAAGATGGCGCTAACAATCAGCATAAGAATACTATTGATAAGATTCTTCATATCTCTTAGTTTATCTCTAGAACTATGTATTCCAAACTCCAAATCTTGAAAGTTCTGACGTGATTTAACCTGACCTCAGGTATGTTATTTTGGCCCCACATTTCTTCTTACTACTTGAGTTTTTCTTCCTTTTTGGTATCCTTTTCCTAGTATATGCTCATACTTCCTGGCCTTGGGTTTAATATTTCTCATCCTTCATCCTCATACATAGCTGAGGATGTCAGGTAACACCCAGGTAACTGATACTGTGGGGCACATTGGAAAGATTGAATATGGAATTAGTTCTGTCCTCTGTTGGAGGAGGAGACAAAGCTATAAATGCTGAGTTACAGGAAGGTCCAGTATTGTATACAGTAGACGTAAGTATGGTGGTGGTGATGGTTTAGTCACTAAGTTGTGTCCAACTCTTGTGACCCCACAAACTGTAGCCCGTCAATTTCATGAGATTTCTTTCCAAATGTATTGCAAATTGTTTGCCAGAAAGAATTAATTCACACTGTTAATATAGTATACCTGTTGACTTCAACCTGGTCGGCAGTGGCTATTAATTATAATGATTCTAATTTACTAGTTACAAAATGGTGTTTAATTTCTATATTAATTATAATTTTGTAAGTAATTAGTAGGATTGACTATTCTACCATATGTGCTAATTTTATTTCCTCTGCCAACAAATTTTCTATTTGTTTGCTTTTCCAGTTTTTATCTATGTGTATAGTCTTGCTTTGTGATGGAAATCCTCTAATATATTAAACTTTTGTGAGTAATGTTGTCATTATTCTTTCATTAGAGGGAACACATTAAGGGGAATGGGAACATTTGTTTCACAGTAATATAAGTAACTAGTATTTGAGCTTTTTCTATACATCAGACACTATTCATTCATGTTTTCACACTTAATTCTCATAATAGTCCAGTGAGGGAAATACTGTTATCATTAGCAGTATATAGAGGAAACTCAATTGAGCCGTGAGGTTAAGAAACTTGCCCACTGTGTTAATACAGTTAGTGACTAGCAGAGCCAAAATACAGATCTTACTGTTAGTCTCTATTTATACACTACCTCTCTGATAGCTTGAATATCTGCATTTGTTATACATAGTAGATTTACGAGATGTCTGGATGACTAATATATACCATGTGAAACTTAGGGGAAAACCTCAAACGTTTGAAGAAAGGATTCCTTGCATTTTTGTTATTGGAGTTTCAGGTATGCTAACAGCAAATTTCAAAGCAACGATGATAGAATCCCTCTTCTACAATATATGGTGGAGTAATTTAACCGGCCAGCCCTCCCACAGTCATGTCATTTGCAAATTAAGGAAGTTGCCTCTTTTTTAATCTGTTACCTGTTTTATTCTCCTGCCTTATTTCACTGGCTTGAACTTTCAGCTCCATGTTGCGTGTAAGAGTGATGTGAGCTGGCATATTTGCCTTTTTCTCAGAATTAGGAAATAGAGGGTAAAAAAATCAATAATTTATAAGAGAAAAATAAGAGAAAAATTGATGAAAACAACATTTGTTTCTCAAAAGAGCAACAGAATCAGTAGATCTCTAATTAGAGCAACCAAATAAACCAGAGAAACTACCAATCACTAATACCAGGAATGAAAGAAGAGTTGCCACTATGGATCTTAAATAAGGGTACAAATTATGAACATTTTTATGTCAGTAAATTTGACAACTTAGGACAAAATGGGAAAATTAGGAAAATAAAAATCACGAACTGCCACAAGAAGAGACAAAATCTGAAGAGCCTCAAATACTATGAGTACAGTTGAAGTTATTGTCTTCCCACAAAGAAAACTCTAGTCCCATATAGTTTCTCTTACAAATGTTTCCATTCAAGGAAGAAATACCACCAGTCATCATTACACAAAATTTTTCAGAAAATGGAGAGGGAAGAAATATTTCCAACTTATTTCATGAGGTCAGCCTTGTTCTGATATTAGAACTAGACCAAGACATTACAAAACAAGAAAATTACAGGACAATGGTCCTCATGAACAAAAATCCTGAAAATATTAGCAAACAGTCTAACATCTATAAAAAATAAGTCATTTTCAGACTTTTTCAACAGATGGAGCTGACATATATGGAAAACAAGCACTCACCCTTTACAACATACATGAAAAATAACTAAAAATGAGTCATGGACCTAAAAGTAATATTCACAACACTTCTAGAAAACAATTTTAATGGTCACAGATTAAGCAAAGATTTCCTAAGACAAAAAACAAGCCATTAAAAAAACATTAAATTGAAAATCTCTTCAAAAGACAGGAAAACAAAAACCACAGATTAGAGAAATCATTTGCAGTGTACTGTGCTCAGTCGCTCAGTGTGTTCGACTCTGCAACCCCGCGGACTGTAGCCCGCCAGGCTCCTCTGTCCGTGGGGATTCTCCAGGCAAGAATACTGGAATGAGTTGCTGTGCCCTCCTCCAAGGGATCTTTTCAACCCAGGGATCAAACTTGTGTTTCCTGCATGGCAGGCAGATTCTTTACCAGCTGAGCTACCCGGGAAGCCCTTGTAATGTACAGTTAACAGAATCACATGCAAAATGAAGAAAGAACTTGTTATTCACATGTCCAGTATTTGCATGAATGGTGCAAAATGGTAGGTGAAACTGCTGTCACTTTAGTTTAAATCAAGGCCACGTGGTATAAGTAGTACCAACTGCATTCACTACCATGCATTTGAATTTTTTTACATGGCATTTTGAGTGTATTTAATGAAGCTGTAAGAGTTATTTTATATATCAACTTCCTGAGTACATGTCTAATAATCTCAATGATTAAATGTGAATTATGTATAAAGCACTTATGTTGCATACCAAAACATGATGGTTATTTTGCAGAAATTATTTCATTTTTGTGAAGAAACTTTTTTCATGGAATTCCATTTTTACTTGAAAAGATAAGACAAACTGTTTATTAAGTCTATGGCATTTGTTAGACATTTCTCAAAATGAACAAAGTGAGCCTGTCACAAGAACCTAACATACATGTTGCAAATAATTGTAGCTTTGAAATGAAAATTAGAATATTGGCTACCGTGTATTCCTCATTGTGAGCCTGATATCAGTTCAATTACTAAGACTTTTCTGATAACACTGGTGGCAAAGTTAACATGGGGTTTTTAAGAATATTGCACTATGAAATGTATTAGCATTTTGAAGATTTGTGTAACTCAATGAATGGTATTTTTCAGTGACCAATATGTCCACGTTAAAAAATCATGGATGGGTAAAATAGCCATTCTAATTATAGGAAAGACTGGTGATCTTAATATTACAAGGTAGAACTTTTGGTTTCAGATTCCACATTGCAACTGCCTTAAGAAGCTGTCACTTTTTGTTGTTGGTATCAAGAAAGAATATCCACATTATCTAATATTCCTCCCGTTCCCAACTCCATGTTTATTCTCAACTCTAGACAGGAAACTTGAATAATTTGTTCAAAGTCATACAACTAGAAAGGCGTGGAGGCAGAATTTAGACTCACACTGTGTGGCCGAAGAGCCATATTCCTAGCCATTATGCTATAACAAACTGTGAGTTGGGTATACTTACTGCTTTGTACCTGGAGCTGAGAAAACATATTTTGCATTGGCAGGATTCTTATACTTGTCATGCATGGGTCAGAGCAAGGAGTGATATATTTAAATCCATCTTAGAGAACAGATTGCCGATTAGGTCTAAGGATCTAGTGAAATATTACGGTTACTAATCCCTAAAGCTATGATAGAATGGTAGGCAGAAGCTGTCCCTTTTCTTGTTAATCAGTTAAGGATCAGAGTTTTCTTCAGTGGCCTGAGAAAACACACAATTCTTTACAACTTTTATTATGCAGGTTATATAGGATGAGCTCTGTTTGTTGATGGTCATTAATTAAGCATCTAAAGTTCTATTAAACTTCAAGATTCACTCTTGTTCCATTCTGCATATTGGTCCTAGTGCACATTGCTACCCTATGTAAACATTTTGGCATTCTAAGCTCTCTAACGGAGAAGGCAATGGCACCCCACTCCAGTACTCTTGCCTGGAAAATCCCATGGATGGAGGAGCCTGGTGGGCTGCAGTCCACGGGGTCACTAAGAGTCAGACACGACTGAGCGACTTCACTTTCACTTTTCACTTTCATGCATTGGAGAAGGAAATGGCAACCCACTCCAGTGTTCTTGCCTGGAGAATCCCAGGAACGGGGGAGCCTGGTGGGCTGCCGTCTATGGGGTCGCGCAGAGTTGGACACGACTGAAGTGACTTAGCAGCAGCAAGCTCTCTAATCTCCCACTTAGAGGAGTTACAGCCTATCTTAAGCTAACTGCCTTTATGAAGGATCTCTACTCCACCCAGTCTGCAACAGTTGCCACTCCTGAACACCGCCCTCTTCATGTTTTGCTCATGCTCGTCTATGTGGAATAGTCACTACACCATCCTACCAACAGTGTACCCATTCCTCAAGATTCTGCTCAAAAGTCACCACCTTTCTTTTCTATTCCCATTCCCCTCAAATGGCATCCAAAAAAAAAAAAAAAAAAATCCAAAAGTGTAGTAATTGAACACAAGTCTTAGTTCTAGTAGATTATGAACAGCTGAGTGCATCTCTTTGGAGCTCATAACCTATTAATGTATTGATTGAAAAGATTATTTGCTAAATAAATGAATATCAGTCACTTCAGTCACTCAGTTGTTTCTGACTCTTTGCGACCCTATGAATTGCAGCACGCCAGGCCTCCCTGTCCATTACCAACTCCTGGAGTTCACTCAAACTCACGTCCATTGAGTCGGTGATGCCATCCAGCCATCTCATCCTCTGTCATCCCCTTCTCCTGCCCCCAATACCTCCCAGCATCAGAGTCTTTTCCAATGAGTCAACACTTCGCATGAGGTGGCCAAAGTATTGGAGTTCCAGCTTTAGCATCATTCCTTCCAAAGAACACCCAGGACTGATCTCCTTTAGAATGGACTGGTTGGATCTCCTTTCAGTCCAAGGGACTCTCAAGGGTCTTTTCCAACACCACAGTTCAAAAGCATCAATTCTCCAGCGCTCAGCTTTCTTCACAGTCCAACTCACATCCATACATGACTACTGGCAAAACCATAGCCTTGATGAGATGGACCTTTGTTGGCAAAATAATGTCTCTGCTTTTGAATATGCTATCTAGGTTGGTCATAACTTTCCTTCCAAATAAATGAGTATAAGGAATCATAAAAGTTAAAGATGGACCAGACCATGGTATTAATCATTACCACACTGTATGGATTATCAAACTAACTAGAATGAGATAGATTAACTCATATTCACTCTGAAAAGTTACTGTTAGATTTTGTCATGTAACCATGCAGGATTTTGTCATGTTACATGTAACCATGCAGGATTTTGTCATGTAACAATGAAGCCTCACAGCAAAATTTTATAAGTGAAAATTTCATGCTAGAGATTTTTCCTCCAAAGGAAAGAATTGATAATGTCAGTCCTTTTATTATCTATTACTTGCTATTCTGTTTCTGTAGGTGTGAAAAGTATATAAATTGTTTAAACCATTGTATTCCAAAGTTGAAAGGTTTTTATTTCATACCAACTTTAATCAAAAAGAATTTCAAATCTGTTAGTAACAGGTATAAAAGTTTGCTTTATTGCTAATTACTTAGTGTTAAAAATTCAAGGCAGATGTTAATTTGAAGAAAAAAGTCTAAAAGAGACTTTTATCCTTAGATTGCTTCCAGCTCAGCCTAAGGAGGCAGCTGTTAAGTACATCCTGATTACCTGTGCTTTTGGGGACTAGAAACAGCATGAGTAATTTATAAATAATTCCAGTGCATTAGCCATATCTTCCACTCCCTCTCTCAAGTAATTTCCACTAGGGCTAAATGGACCAAAAATGCACTCTGCTGCCAATCGATGGGCCATGCTCTTTCCTGGTGGGTTGCTATTGAAAAGGTTAGAAGGTGAAATGTAGATTCAGAATAAAGAGAGAAAAGGGAGGAGGAAAACAAGCATATATTGACTGCACATGGTTTCATCTCTTACGTATTTTAACAACAAAGTTCCTGTGATCAGTCTCAGGTGATAAAAACAGGCACAAAGAGAGAAGTTAATTTACCTCAATTACGGTGCCACAAAATCAGAATTTGAGAATGCCTTTACTTCCAAGGTTCATGATCTTTCAACTACACAACTGTTTCTAAAATATTATTTTAAAATATAAAATTATTTAAAAGAAAAACCTTTCCACACAAGACTTAAATATGAACATAACTTTGAGATGAACCCCTTTTGCCTTCCATTTTCATAAAACAGTAAAATAACAAAAAATACAAAATAAGCACAAACAACCACAAAACCAAGTTTAGCTCAATAACATCTAATTATGCAGGTAAAGGTGAAATAGTTACTGCTTAGGGTGAGACTGATGTTATCTGAAGAGCAGCATGTTAACATAAATCTTGTAATGAATCATATTCTCACACTTTCCTCACTCTTCACCACTATAAAACCTAGCAGAGAATGCTATAGTGTCATTTTCTCATCACCTACTAGGTGTCCATATTAAGAATACTTCCTTAATTTCATATCCTATTAAAATACCTCCAGTTCATGCTAAAGAGAATTACAGAAGTATTGGGTTGGACAAAAAGTTCGTTCAGGTTTTTCCCTAACGTGTTACAGGAAAATCCATTAAGGAAAAATTCAAATGAACTTTCTGGGCAACCCAATATAAATGAGATCACCATGCAATGCTTAATTAAGATGGAAATTGCTGAGATGAGCCCCAAATATGTCCTTATTTTTAAACTTACCAAAATAAAAGCACAAACATTTAACCAAGAAAGCATTACAGACCTGAGAATGTATCCCTAGAGATCTTCCAGTTGCAGTTTGAAAAAGACTGCAATCTAGTATATTGAAGACATACCTGCATAATTTGTACAGATGATCATTATTCTCTGACAAAGGCAAGGATCTTCTCACAGTAGCATTTTTTACTATCCACACCAGTGTTCCACTATATGTAGGATAAAGCTTCTCCACTCTGAATGGTAACAGTTTCAGAACACCCTTCCTGCCCGTTATTTTGAGATGAAGGAAATTGAGCCAGAATAACTTTGCTATTTGGGGTCTAATTTTTAATTTCTCAAAATCCTATAAAAATGTCAAATATAACCTATTTATTATGCCTTTTTCATAATGTGAAATTAATAATACCAAACTGTTAGGATAGAAAAATTAGAACATGGTACATGCTTAACCTTTTTTAAAATATACAAGGTACAGAAGAAAAAAAAAAACGTGTTAAACTGTATTCCCATTAGCATGTGGAGACAACATACGGAAACAACGTAGGTGTCTTGATGGATGAATGGATAAAGAAACCATCATACACACATACACTGAAATATTATTCAGCCATAAAAAGAAGGAAATCTTGCCATTTGCAATAATATGGATGGACTTTGAGGACCTTACACTAAGTGAAATAAGTCAAAGAGAGAGAGACAAATACCATATGATCTCACTTATACGTAGAATCTAAAACAAAACAGAAAATCTCCGCTCAAAGAGAACAAATTGGTGCTTTCCAGAGGTAAATGGGTGAAGAGGGTTGACAAGTGCAAACTTCAGTTACAAAATCAATCACGAGGATGTAATATACAGCATGGTGATTACAGTGAATCCCATATCAATATATTTGAAATTTGATAAGAGATCTTAAAAGTTACATAAGAAAATTGTGTAACTGTATGATGATGTTATACTAGGCTTACTGTGGTGGTCATTTTACAATATGTACAAATACGTTGTACAACTGAAACTGATGTTTTATGTTGTATAAGATGAAACTGTTTTGCCTCATTTTTAAAAAACTGAAGCTGGAAAGGTGGTCTAGGATTGGAATGAGGAAAGTCTGACTTTCAGCTGTCCTCAACAAATTGATTTGAATGGATTGAAGGGGAAAATGATGCTAGAAAATCTAATAAGATATCAAGAGAATAAAACTGAAACTTCCTCCTAAAATATATAAGGAAAATAGACAAAAACTATTCAAATGTGTTGCGACCCCATTTAGAAATTAGAAAATTTAGCACAAATCTAACAAGAGCAATGACCAGAGATATAATTAAAACGTTCCTGCATTTTAGGCAAAATTGTTGGAAAAGGAACCACACCTAATGCCGTCTAGGCTTTCTGATTTGCTTTTTATTACAAAGTCACCATCTATAGCTAGTTTATAGTTTGATAAATACAAACTCAAATTCATGGTGTGAAAACTGTCAATTCACTACCTTTTTAACTCCAGGCACATTAATGAAAACGCACTGTAACTTTTGGTCCCTTCTGCTGTCTAAACCACAGACATGATGACAAGCTTAACTCAGTAACCTGGGACAGAAATAAGGTTTGGCTTACATTAGGTGCTTAGGCCTTAGAGTCAGGGTAACAGAGCATCAAAATCAACAAGTCACTTTTTCTTTTCTCCCTGCCTCAGGCACTCTCCACTTTTTCCCTCCTGTCCCTACCTGCTCAAGTCTTCCTGACAAACCGAATTCTTCCATTTTTGCCTGGCCTTCTTTTAGTGTTTAATGGCATGCTTTTGCAGGTCTTTGCCAGAATTTCTACAGGACAGTTTTTCCCCCAATACTGTTTTTTCCCCCAAAGCCGTGTTCCCACTTCCCTCCCAGGTTCAGTCTCAGTGTCTAGAACTACAGCCCACACTATGCCTTTCATCAAGCTTTGCATCATCTGCATCTGCTTCCTTTGCATCATCTGCATCCTTCTGGGAAGGAAATCTGTACCTTTAGAATATTTTTAAGTACAAATAAACAAGCAATTGACTCATACATGCTTTCTTTCTCTAAAAGAACATCAAAAGTTTTTGAGAATAATGCCAACTAATCTAGTAATTGCAGAATCCCTTACATCATTGATGCTCTCCAACATGTCACAGGGAAAATTATCAAATAATCCAGATAAAAAGGCTTGTTGCACATTAAGTTTATAAATGTAGCAACTGCCACAATGGAAGAATTTCTCAGCACTGATTCTTCCAGGGTGATAACAAATTAACGGATTGGTGCAGGTTGTGACAGATTCCACTAAAATTGCCATTAACAGTCATGTTTTTAACATTTTCTTTCCTGAGAACACACGCTCAGAGATTTTCAGTTCTAGTTTTTAGCTTCTCACCCAAATTATCATTCTTAATACAAATTGCTGTTTGCACCTGAAAATACTCAATTACATCTGGTATTTTCTTATAGCAAGTATGTATTATTTAATGTTACAAGGTTTCAAAATGAGCTTATTAAAACCCACACCTTCTTTTTGGTCGATATGACTCAGAAAACAATGAATCAGCAGCAATTATTTGGAGAGAATGTGGCATCATTTCATAGATCACTTTTGTTAGAAAATATGGCAGGAGAAGTTATCTATTGAATATAATGTTTATCCACTGGATCATAGAAAAAACAAGGGAATTTAAAAAAAAATCTACTTCTGCTTTATTGTCTACTCTAAAGCCTAAGACTGTGTGTGGATCACAACAAACTGGAAAATTCCTCAAGAGATGGAAATACCAGACCAACTTCCCTGTCTCCTGAGAAACCTGTATGCTGGTCAAGAAGTAAACAGAACCAGACATGGAACAACGCAGTGTTTCCAAATTGGGAAAGGAGTACAACAAGGCTATATATTGTCACCCTGGTTATTTAAATTATATGTGGAGTGCTGTGCTTAGTCACTCAGTCATGTCTGACTCATTGAGACTCTATGGACTGTAGCCCACTAGGCTCCTCTGTCCATGGGGATTCTCCAGGCAGGAATAATGGAGTGGGTTACCATGTCCTCCTCCAGGGATCTTCCCAACCTAGGACTGAACCTAGGTCTCTCACATTGCAGGCAGATTCTTTACCATCTGAGCCACCAGGGGAGCCCTGGTGGGCTCTACATGTAGAGTACATCATGCAAAATGCTGAACTAGATGAAACAAGCTAGAATCAAAACAGGCAGAAGAAATATCAAAAACCTCAAATATGCAGATGGCATCACCCTTAAGGCAGGAAGTAAAGAGGAACTGAAGAGTCTCTTGATGAAGGTGAAAGAGGACAGTGAAAAAACTGGCTTAAAATTCAGCATTCAAAAAACTAAGATCATAGCTTCCAGTCCCATCACTTCATGGTAAATAGGTGGGTAAAAAGTGGAAACAATGACAGGCTTTATATTTCTTGGCTTTAAAATCACTGCAGACAGTGACAACAGCCATGAAATTAAAAGACATTTTCTCCTTGGAAGAAAAGCAATGACACACCTAGACAGCATATTAAAAAGCAGAGACATCACTTTGTTGACAAAGGTCCATCTAGTTAAAGCTATGGTTTCTCCAATAGTCATGTACAGATGTGAGAGTTAGACCATAAAGAAGGTTGAGCCCCGAAGAATTGATGCTTTCGAACTGTGGTGCTAAAGAAGACTCTTGAGAATCCCTTGGACAGCAAAGAGATCAAACCAGCCAATCCTAACAGAAACAAACCCTGAATATTCACTGGAAGGACTGATGCTGAAGCTCCAATATATTGGCCACCTGATGTGAAAAACTGACTCACTGGAAAAGACCCTAGTGCTGGAAAATATTGAGGATGAGATGAGGCTGAGAGGATGAGATGGTTGGATGGCATCATTGACTCGATGGACATGAGTTTGAGCAAACTCCAGGAGATAATGAAGGACAGGGAAGCCTGCCATGCTTCATTCCATGGGGTCACAAAGAATCGGTCATGACTTAGTGACTGAAAAACAACAACTTCTGCTATCTGCCATTTTCTAAGAAAGCAAAAATGCCCCAAACCACCTGTATCTTTTCTATTGTACATGCATATGAAACAGAATTAGAAAGCACTAACAGTAGTGTTCAGATCATGAACTCCTTATTACCAAATTCACACTGAAACTGAAGAAAGTAGGGAAAACCACTAGACCATTCAGGTATGACCTAAATCAAATCCCTTACGATTATACAGTGGAAGTGAGAAATAGATTTAAGGGACTAGATCTGATAGACAGAGTGCCTAATGAACTATGGACTGAGGTTCATGACACTGTACAGGAGACAGGGATCAAGACCATCCCCATGGAAAAGAAATGCAAAAAAGCAAAATGGCTGTCTGGGGAGGCCTTACAGCTGTGAAAAGAAGAGAAGTGAAAAGCAAAGGAGCAAAGGAAAGATATAAGCATCTGAATCTAGAGTTCCAAAGAATAGCAAGGAGAGATAAGAAAGCCTTCCTCAGTGATCAATGCAAAGAAATAGAGGAAAACAATAGAATGGGAAAGACTAGAGATCTCTTCAAGAAAATTAGAGATACCAAGGGAACATTTCATGCAAAGATGGGCTCAAAAAAGGACAGAAATGGTATGGACCTAACAGAAGCAGAAGATATTAATAAGAGGTGGCAAGAATACACAGAAGAACTGTACAAAAAACATCTTCACGACCCAGATAATCACGATGGTGTGATCACTGACCTAGAGCCAGACATCCTGGAATGTGAAGTCAAGTGGGCCTTAGAAAGCATCACTACGAACAAAGCTAGTGGAGGTGATGGAATTCCAGTTGAGCTATTTCAAATCTTAAAAGATGACGCTGTGAAAGTGCTGCACTCAATATGCCAGCAAATTTGGAAAACTCAGCAGTGGCCACAGGACTGGAAAAGGTCAGTTTTCATTCCAATCTTGAAGAAAGGCAATGCCAAAGAATGTTCAAACTACCACACAATTGCACTCATCTCACATGCTAGTAAAGTAATGCTCAAAATTCTCCAAGCCAGGCTTCAGCAGTACATGAACCGTGAACTTCCTGATGTTCACGCTGGTTTTAGAAAAGGCAGAAGAACCAGAGATCAAATTGCCAACATCTGCCGGATCATGGAAAAAGCAAGAGAGTTCCAGAAAAACATCTGTTTCTGCTTTATTGACTTATGCCAAAGCCTTTGACTGTGTGGATCACAATAAACTGTGGAAAATTCTGAAAGAGATAGGAATACTAGACCACCTGACCTGCCTCTTGAGAAACTTGTATGCAGGTCAGAAAGCAACAGTTAGAACTGGACATGGAACAACAGACTGGTTCCAAACAGTAAAAGGAGGACGTCAAGGCTGTATATTGTCATCCTGCTTATTTAACTTGTATCCAGAGTACATCATGAGAAACGCTGGACTGGAAGAAACACAAGCTGGAATCAAGACTGCTGGGAGAAATATCAATAACCTCAGATGACACCTAATGCAGATGACACCACCCTTATGGCAGAAAGTGAAGAGGAACTCAAAAGCCTCTTGATGAAAGTGAAAGTGGAGAGTGAAAAAGTTGGCTTAAAGCTCAACATTCAGAAAACAAAGATCATGGCATCCGGTCCCATCACTTCATGGCAAATAGATGGGGAAACAGTGGAAACAGTGTCAGACTTTATTTTTTGGGGAGGCTCTAAAATCACCACAGATGGTGACTGCAGCCATGAAATTAAAAGACACTTACTCCTTGGAAGGAAAGTTATGAGCAACCTAGATAGTATATGCAAAACTAGA
This sequence comes from Bos indicus, assembly GCF_029378745.1. NCBI lineage: Eukaryota > Metazoa > Chordata > Mammalia > Artiodactyla > Bovidae > Bos > Bos indicus. Next base: position 93,708,633 of record NC_091767.1, read on the forward strand.
GACATTACTTTGCCAACAAAGATCTGTCTAGTCAAGGCTATGGTTTTTCCAGTGGTCATGTATGGATTGAGAGTTGGACTGTGAAGAGGGCTGAGTGCCGAAAAATTGATGCTTTTGAACTGTGGTGTTGGAGAAGATTCTTGAGGGTCCCTTGGACTGCAAGGAGATCCAACCAGTCCATTCTGAAGGAGATCAGCCCTGGGATTTCTTTGGAAGGAATGATGCTAAAGCTGAAACTCCAGTACTTTGGCCACCTCATGCGAAGAGCTGACTCATTGGAAAAGACTCTGATGCTGGGAGGGATTGGGGGCAGGAGGAGAAGGGGACGACAGAGGATGAGATGGCTGGATGGCATCACTGACTTGATAGACGTGAGTCTGAGTGAACTCCGGGAGTTGGGAGTTGGTGATGGACAGGGAGGCCTGGCGTGCTGTGATTCATGGGGTCGCAAAGAGTCGGACACGACTGAGCGGCTGAACTGAACTGAACTGAACGGTAGTGCTGGACTTCTAGAACCATACTTGGATATTCCCTCATCCTCAAACTTTAAATTACATCATTAAACTTATTTTAACTATTTTTATTTATTCTATATTATAATAAAAATGGATGTGCAGGGGAGAAGGAACTCCATTTATATTTATATGTAAACATTAAACAGAAAATTAGCCCTCCGCCTCTCCACCCGCATTCCTGTTTCTAGAATAATGCCTTTAGACCATTTCTGTTTCAGTCTTTCTTTCCTAAATAATATTAGCAATTATCTTTCCTTTGTGTCAGTATCATAAAGTTTCAAGGTTTTATTTGAGCAGGTTTCTTTTTTATTTAGACGATATGGAAGTGACCTTTCCATTTAATTGGTTTGAGAAGAAATTCCGTCATACATTCTACTTTGTATTTGCATCCTCATTAAAATATTGTAATCTCCCTATCCGTGTTGTATAGTGGACTTCTCACAAGTAGACAAGGCAAATCAACTTTGTTCTAAGACAAGACTCAGAACTGAATGATATAATGTTAATTGGTTCACACTTATTCTTCTCTCACTGGTGATATACTTATTATATCACCTTATATTGTTTACAATAATATCAATCTTACTGTAAACATAGAACATTAGTGTGTCTCTATTTTTACAAAAGAATTCAAGGCAGTGTTTTGTGTCAAGTTTTCTGCTGCTTTGCATACTAAATGGCATAGCTTCTGTATACTTTGAACTCTGTTTAGACAATACAGAATTAAATTTTCCATGGTTCACTAACCTCCCTCCCTCCCCTCTGGGTAGAAAGAAAGAAAATTATATCATGAGAGAGGAACACACTCTCTAGGTCCCAGCATCTTGGAAAAGCTTTCTTGGTCAAAACACAAGCTTGCATTTTTCCTTATTTGTGATTGCTTCTAGGAGAATACTACATATGTGTACTTTTTTCTTACTATGTAAAATTCTGAAAGATACATAAAAGGTTTAGAAGCTATTGTGCAAAACATGAAATCACAGAGGATAGTGGTATTTAGGAGTGTTTTTATATTCAATTAACTCATCCATATTATTGATAAGTATATATATTATGTAGTATATTTCATGTTTTAGAAAGAATGAGGATAACATTGTTAAGAAGACTAGAAACAACCATAGTTTGTATCTGACCTGGATGCTGGAACACAAAGGAAATTATGTAAAGAAAGTTGATTCAGCTGAGAAGAAGACTAGTGAATAATATGTCATTTCCCTGCTTGAACTATCTGTGACTCAATTTCACAATCAGCCAAATGATCTGAGATGATCATACACATTTGTATAAATTTATTAACCATCCATCTGCAAATGAGAGTAAGACTCTAAGAGCAGTGAAAGTGTATATTGAGGATGTCCAATAAATACATATATATATGTCTAAGCCCCACTCCAGTATTCTTGCTTGGAGAATCCCATGGACTGAGGAGCCTCATAGGCTACAGTCCATGGGGTCACAAAGAGTCAGACACACTGAGTGACTAGGTAAAAAATATGTCCATGCACTAAGCTGTCAGACACTTCTAGTAGTTAAATTAACTCCCCCACCACCAAAATCACTTAACAGTATATTGTGTATAGCATGACTCTGCAACATAAAATATAAATAAAGTACTTACAATGTAGAGAAAATATACTTTAAAATATGCTAGAATAAAATTGTACTGAGAAGCAGACAAATAAAAAGAAACTATGAGATTAAAAAAATCTAATGATACTAAAAAACAAAATTAAAATTTACATTAAAAGTTGTTAAGGTCATTCTGAAAAGCCAAATCAATATTATGGAAAACAAGTGTACTCTTTTAGTTACTGGGGGGGTGGGGGAAAGGGCATAAAGAGAAAAGTAACTTAAAATAACAGTTTAGCCAAAGGGACCTAATACTCTTCCTAAAGAAATCACAAACAAGTTTTCCAGAAAATATAGATGTAAAGGACTTTGTAGTTTTCCTGAAGTACAAAAAGGCTTGAGCTTAAAAGGTCTGAGTGTTTAATGCTTAATGAAGAGAAAAACATCTAGGTAAAACACTATGTATGTAAGTAATACACAAATATATAATTTAAATGTAGGTAATATATAAACATATGTACTTCATTTATAAAGAATTGCATTGGTGAAGGAAAAAATCTCTGACTAGCCTTGATATCTCTTCACAATATTATAAATGAAAAGATATATTTGAATAGAATCTACATGGGGAAAAGTTGTAATAGATGAACTCTATGTTCAGTCAAATTGATAATCATTTGAGAAAGCAATTAAAATTGCATATAGTATTGTATATATTAAATACAATATATATATATTGTATTAATATATTCCAGTGGTGCCTAATTAAATGGTTTTCCTTCTTTCTGATTTTTTTTAATTGTTTGACAAATTACCTGAAAAGAATTCAAATTAGGTTAGGCTTACAAAGCACAGCTGTGTTCCATAAAATAAAGAAGGTATACAGCACAATAATGTTTACTACATTTCCACTAGAAGTGTACATTCTCATTATTAAGTGGTCACAAATCTGTATTTCATGCAAAATAAAATTTCTTTATAATCATAGTTTATTATAATTATAGTACTCTAAACTTATTGGGGCTCTAAATTTTATTAGAACTATTAAAATGAAATTAGAAACCATTTAGCTCCCAATTTACTGACATACTGTTAAAGAAAAAGTCAGCACCACAGGCCAGATTAACTCTATGTGTGCGTTTAAACATTAAGTGCATACTATTTAGACTGGTGCAATCTGAATTTTGGATCAAATTTCTATGCCAAGAATTTGGAGACGAATTGATCTAGCCTGACATAAACCACTCTGGTCTATTGCTAAGGTAATATTCAGAAATGCAGAAATAATGTGGACAGAAGTATAATTCAGATATCAATAGTCAGCAGTTTCTCGGGTTCAAAACGTTTGTAAATAACCATCATGTACAGTCACCCATTCAAACACAAGCAAATATATTCAGATTTCACCTTGCATTCACAGGTCATAGAATAGTTTGTGTGAGTTCTATTGGCCTTTGCAAATTCACATAGAGATGGAAAAGTTTTTACTACATCTGGTGTAACAAAAATTTTCTCTTTACAAAAATATGTAGTTCACTATTGAAAACACATATAAGACAATAAAAATCACAGTGGTATTACCCAGTTATAACCAATCCACATTGTCATGTATACATGTTTGGTATTTCTTTCTGTAAGTAAGGAATATATCCTTTCTTTTTTAAAAAGGTACATATTTTTACACTGTCTTCTTTAAAAACATATGAACAATTTGCAGAAATTTTCATGTGCTTTTACTATAAAATAAATTATGTGTATTACTTAATGGGCTTCTCTGGTGGCTCAGACTGTAAAGAATCTACCTGCAATGTGGGAGACCTAGGTTCTTCCCTGGATTGGGAAGATCCCCCTGGAGAAGCGCATGGCAACCCACTCCAGTATTCTTGCCTGGAGAATCCTCATGGACAGAGGATTCTGCAGCCTGGCGGGCTGCAGTCCATGGGGTTGCAAAGAGTTGGACACAACTGAGGGACTAAGCACAGCACAGCACATATTAATATATTCATCATAATTACAGTACCTATGTTTTTATATGACCTTGCAATACTTACATCTATATTACATGTATGTATGTATACATACATGCTATAACTATGATGGAATGCATTTATATTCAGATGGCAAATAGTTATGGAAATTGTTCATAATTTTGTGTAAAATGGAAGAGAATGTACAAAACTCATGTGCCTTTTAAAAGAGAAATTGTATATATACATACTTATTGTTGTTATCGTTCAGTCACTCAATCGTGTCCAACTCTTTGCAACCCCATGGACTGCAGCATGCCAGGCTTCCGTGTCCATCACTCTCTCCTGGAGTTTGCTCAAACTCATGTCTGTTGAGTCGATTATGCCATCCAACCATCTCAACCTCTGTTGTCCACTTCTCCTGCCCTCAATCTTTCTCAGCATCAGGTTCTTTTCCAGTGAGTTGGCTCTTCATACAGGGGGTGTGTAAATATTTGTATAAATATAAAAATAAAATAATAAAATAAAATATATATAAATATATATATATAATATATTAATATAAATATAATAAATAAAATAATAAAATAAAATATATATAAATATATAAATATATAAATATAAAAAATAAAAATAAAATAAATATAAAAATTTGTATAAAACAGAAAAACTGCTATTTTTAACCAGTCTAATAATTGTGGGTCTTCGATTATTTCCAGGTTTTGTTGTAAGTACCCTTGTGATGAATATCATTATAGCTAAATCTTTGCACACATCCTTATATATTTCTGGTTTTTCAATACCTGTTACACGTGCTAAATTGCTTCAGTCGTGTCCAACTCTTTGTGACCCCATGGACTGTAGCCCACCAGGCTGCTGCCCATGGGATTCTCCAGACAAGAATACTGGAGAGGGTTGTCATTCCCTTCTCCAGAACCTGTTAAATGACACATATCTAATAAGTGTTTATTAAATGAATAATTTTCAAAGCATTTATAAATCAAATTGCAAACATTCTAATTCTTCCTTTGTGGAGATTCCTTAAAAAACTGGAAATAGAACTGCCTTATGACCCAGCAATCCCACTACTGGGCATACACATTGAGGAAACCAGAATTGAAAGAGACACGTGTACCCCAATGTTCATCGCAGCACTGTTTATAATAGCCAGGACATGGAAGCAACCTAGATATCCATCAGCAGATGAATGGATAAGAAAGCTGTAGTACATATATACAATGGAGTATTACTCACCATTAAAAAGAATACATTTGAATCAGTTCTAATGAGGTGGATGAAACTGGAGCCTATTATACAGAATGGAGTAAGCCAGAAAGAAAAACACCAATACAGTATGCTGCTGCTAAGTCGCTTCAGTCGTGTCTGACTCTGTTCGACCCCAGAGACAGCAGCCCACCAGGCTCCGCCATCCCTGGGATTCTCCAGGCAAGAACACTGGAGTGGGTTGCCATTGCCTTCTCCAATGCATGAAGTGAAAAGTGAAAGTGAAGTCACTCAGTCGTGTCTGACTCTTCGCGACCCCATGGACTGCAGCCTACCAGGCTCCTCCATCCATGGGATTTTCCAGGCAAGAGTACTGGAGTGGGGTGCCATCACCTTCTCTGAATACAGTATACTAATGCATATATATGGAATTTAGAAAGATGATAATGATAACCCTGTATGCGAGACGGCAAAAGAAACACAGATGTATAGAAGTCTTTTGGACTCTGTGGGAGAGGGAGAGGGTGGGATGATTTGGGAGAATGGCATTGAAACATGTATAATATCATATATGAAATGAATCACCAGTCCAGATTCAATGCAGGATACAGGATGCTTGGGGCTGGTGCACTGTGATGACCCAGAGGGATGGTACGGGGAGGGAGGTGGGAGGGGGGTTCAGGATGGGGAACACATGTACACCCGTGGTGGATTCATGTTGATGTATGGCAGAACCAATACAATATTGTAAAGTAATTAGCCTCCAATTAAAATAAATAAATTTATATTTTAAAAAAAGGAACTTTCCAATACTGAAAATATGTTAAATGTGATAGTGAATTTTACTACTTAGATTTATGGTTGATCCCTGGATTGGGAAGATTCCCCTGGAGAAGGAAATGGTAACCCACTTCAGTGTTCTTGCTTAGAGAATCCCATGGACAGAGGAGCCTGGCGGGCTACAGTCCAGGGGGTTGCAAAGAGTCGGACACGACTAAGTGACTGAGCACACACAGATTTTTGCTATAGCCTTGCAATGTGATACTGTAACTGTGTTCTCTCCACCACACAACCGCCTCACTCCCAGGTGCATTTCTGCAGCCATAACATGATACACAAATTCATTCATGACCTGTCACTAACGCAACTCTTCTTCCTGATCAGCTCTTATTCTTCAAAGCCCCACGTAGGCATTACTTGCATTGTCATGGTTTTTTTCATGCTTCTAGGATTGTGATGGAGAAGGCAATGGCAACCCACTCCAGTACTCTTGCCTGGAAAGTCCCATGGATGGAGGAGCCTGGTAGGCTGCAGTCCATGGGGTCGCAAAGAGTCAGACACGACTGAGCTACTTCACTTTCACTTTTCACTTTCATGCATTGGAGAAGGAAATGGCAGCTCACTCCACCATTCTTGCCTGGAGAATCCCAAGGACGGAGGAGCCTGGTAGGCTGCCGTCTACGGGGTCGCACAGAGTGGGACACGGCTGAAGCGACTTGGCAACAGCAGCAGCAGGATTGTGAACATTCTTCTAGTATAACCCTTATGAGTCTGAACTGTATTTATATTTCTAAATTCCAAAATTAGATCACTAACTACTTGAATTCAAGAATATTTTTATCTATGCTTCCCTAGAACCTTAACACAATTTGTGAATAATCCATTTTTTTTGGTATGGGTTTAGAATAAAGAGAGTAACTACAATGCTTAACAAACTTCTAACCAGTTTTAGAACACATTTTTTTATCAGAGCGTTCAAACAGTATTGCATTTTAGATTAGAACTGGAAGTCACAAGAATTTGGTGCTGACAAAGTCCATTTTTGGCAAAGATAAACAAGACACCATGAATATTTTAGGTAGTTCACCTGTCTCTAGTTTCAAATAAAATGAATTCAAAATGTAGCTTCTGTAATATGATTTCACTTTTTCTTGGCTCAAATTCTGTGTTCTTCTTTGTGTGACTAGGGCATAAGCCCATAAACAAACAAGTGAAATCCCACAATATTTAGGAAATATGGCTCATAATAACCTCAAAGTGTCTTTAAAGGAAAAACAATTACATTCTTTCCACAGTGGTATAGTTTATGCAGATTAGGGTTATTCAGGGCACCATCTTGTCATGATATAACTTATCTGTAGACAACTTTTACTCTTGTCCTCCAGATTTATCACTTAAATGAGCTTTCCTGATCCATAAAAACTACTAGTAACCTTTTTATCCTCAGAATTTTCTCACCCCAGGCTACCAGGGACTCAGGTCAAATTGAACTTTAAATAACAATACTAAATATGTTTTATGGCCTGCCTCAACATCAGAGAGCAGAAACATTTATATTGTGTGTGAAAACACTTGACATGGCTATAAAAGGCTGCTGGTTTCGGCATATTGGGGTCAGTACAAGATAGGTGTTCAGGAGGGCACAGGAAGTGGGGCAGACAAACTGACCCTGAAAGGCTAATTTTTGAGAAGGAGATGGCATGCACAGTCCTTATTCTGTCACCTGCAGATGCCAATTAGTTGGGTATGGGCACAAAGGGAAATCCAGACATGACCGAACCTCTGGAGTCACAAGAGTGATATGGAAACTTATCATCAGAAAAGTACTGGGTAGCATTTTATAAAATTCATTGCAGGGTTTAACTAAAAGGCAAGACATCTCTGAGGGCTTTTCTAGCTTTTTGTCTTCTTTCTACACACACACACACACACACACCCTTCCAATGCCAAACAGAACAATTTATCCAACTTCTTGAGTATTTCTTATCAGTCCCCACCAACCGTGTAGATATTCTCGTCCCAAATGTTATTTCCTGTAAGATATAGAAATACTTTCTCCAAATTCTTGGTGTTTTGCGCAGAACCCTCTTTTTTTCATTTAAATTTTTAATAAAAAATTAATAAACACCTTATTAAGTATAACATAGTAAATAAGGGTACACAAGTTATGAGAGTATAGCTTAATCAGAGTAAACACATCAACCCAGCACTGGGGACTGTGTCAGCTCCTGGAAACCTGTTCAGGAGGGGAAACATTACTGGAAAGGGAGGTAGTTCTGGGCACACGACTTGCAGGTGCATTTATAGAACTCCATTCTCAGAAAGCAGAACACGGATGAATAGAAAAAAGAAAGAAACCTCAGGCCCAGGAACTGAGCTGAGGGAAGATTGAATAAGGAAGGTCATGACTCAGAGTCTAAGGCATGACAGACTTTATCACTGAACTACTAGGTATTCAGGCACAGCCTAGAGGAGCTACCCCATACCTGAGGTAAGGAGCAGAGGCTGTGCATTGCTGGAGCAGCCGTAAAGAGACACCCCACATCCAAGGTAAGAGAAACCCAAGTAAGATGGTAGGCACTGAGAGAGGGCATCAGAGGGCAGACAGACTGAAACCACAATCACAGACAATAAGCCAATCTGATCACACGGGCCACAGCCTTGTCTAACTCAGTGAAACTAAGCCATGCCATGTGGGGCCACTCAAGATGGACAGGTCATGGTGGAGAGGTCTGACAGAATGTGGTCCACTGGAGAAGGGAATGGCAAACCACTTCAGTATTCTTGCCTTGAGAACCCCATGAGCAGTATGAAAAGGCAAAAAAAAAAAAAAAAATGACACTGAAAGATGAACTCCCCAGGTCAGTAGGTGCCCAATATGCTATTGGAAATCAGTGGATAAATAACTCCAGAAAGAATGAAGGGATGGAGCCAAAGCAAAAACAACACCCAGTTGTGGATGTGACTGGTCATAGAAGCAAAGTTTGATGCTGTAAAGAGCAATATTGCATTGGAACCTGGAATGTTAGGTCCATGAATCAAGGCAAATTGTAAGTGGTCAAACAGGAGATGACAAGAGTGAACATCGACATTCTAGGAATCAGTGAACCAAGATGGACTGGAATGGGTGACTTTAACTCAGATGACCATTATGTCTACTACAGTGGGCAGGAATCCCTTAAAGAAATGGAGTAGCCATCATGGTCAACAAAAGAGTCCGAAATGCAATATTTGGATGCAGTCTCAAAAACGACAGAATGATTTCTGTTCATTTCCAAGGCAAACCATTCAGTATCATAGTAATCCAAGTCTATGCCCCAACAAGTAATGCTGAAGAAGCTGAAGTTGAACAGTTCTATGAAGACATACAAGACCTTCTAGAACTAACACCCAAAAAAGATGTCCTTTTCATTATAGGGGACTGGAATGCAAAAGTAGGAAGTCAAGAAACACCTGGAAGTGAAGTGACATGAAGTCGCTCAGTCATATCCGACTCTTTGCAACCCCATGGACTGTAGCCTACTACACTCCTCTGTCCATGGAATTTTCCAGGCAAGAGTACTGGAGTGGGTTGCCATTTCCTTCTACAGGGGATATTCCTGACCCAGGGATTGAACCCAGGTCTCCCACACTGTAGGCAGTCAGTTTACCCTCTGCACCACCAGGGAAGAGAAACACCTGGAATAATAGGCAAATTTGGCCTTGGAGTACAGAATGAAGCAGGGCAAAGGCTAATAGAGTTTTGCCAAGAGAATGCACTGGTCATAACAAACACCCTCTTCCAACAACACAAGAGAAGACTCTACACATGGACATCACCAGATGGTTGATACCAAAATTAGATTGATTATATTCTTTGCAGCCAAAGATGGAGAAGCTCTATACAGTTGGCAAAAACAAGACCAGAAGCTGACTGTGGCTCAGATCATGAGCTCCTTATTACCAAATTCAGACTTAAATTGAACAAAGTGGGGAAAACCACTAGACCATTCAGGTATGACCTAAATCAAATCCCTTATGATTATACAGTGGAAGTGAGAAATAGATTTAAAGGACTAGATCTGATAGACAGAGTGCCTGATGAACTATGGACAGAGGTTCATGATAATGTACAGGAGACAGGAATCAAGACCATCCTCAAGAAAAAGAAATGCAAAAAGGCAAAATGGCTGTTTGAGGAGGCCTTACAAATAGCTGTGAAAAGAAAGGAAGCAAAAAACAAAGGAGAAAAGGAAAGATATAAGCATGTGAATGCAGAGTTCCAAAGAATAGCAAGGAGAGATAAGAAAGCCTTCCTCAGCGATCAATGCAAAGAAATAGAGGAAAACAACAGAATGGGAAAGACTAGAGCTCTCTTCAAGAAAATTAGAGATACCAAGGGAACATTTCATGCAAAGATGGGCTCGATAAAGGACAGAAATGGTAGGGACATTGCAGAAGCAGAAGATATTAGGAAGAGGTGGCAAGAATACACAGAGGAACTATACAAAAAAGATCTTAGCGACCCAGATAATCACGATGGTGTGATCACTCACCTAGAGCCAGACATCTTGGAATGTGGAGTCAAGTGGGCCTTAGGAAGCATCACTAGGAACAAAGCTAGTAGAGGTGATGGAATTCCAGTTGAGCTATTTCAAATCCTGAAAGATGATGCTGTGAAAGTGCTGCACTCAATATGCCAGCAAATTTGGAAAACTCAGCAGTGGCCATAGGACTGGAAAAGTTCAGTTTTCATTCCAATCTCGAAGAAAGGCAATGCAAGAATACTGGAGTGGGTTGCCATTTCCTCCTTCAGGGGATTTTCCTGAATCAGGGATTGAACCCGTGTCTCCTACATTGCAGGTAGATTCTTTACAGCTGAGCTACTGGGCTTCCCCCCCGTGATTTGATATACATATATATTGCAAAATGGTTATTACAATAAGGTTAGTTAACACATCCATCATCTCACATAATTATCATTTGTGTTGTGTGTATGTGTGTGTGTATAGTGAGACCACTTAGTATCTGCTCTCTTAGCAGCTTTCAAATACACGATATTGTTAACTCTAGTCATCATGTTGGGCTTCCCTGGTAGCTCAGCTGGTAAAGAATCTGCCTGCAACTAAAGAGCCTCTTGATTAAAATGAAAGAGTAGAGAAGAAAAGCTGGCTTAAAACTAAACATTCAAAAAATAAAGATCATGGGCATCTGTTCCCATTACTCCACAGCAAATAGATGTGGAAACAATGGAAACAGTGGGAGACTTTATTTTCTTGGGCTCCAAAATCACTGCAGATGGTGACTGCAGCCATGAAATTAAAAGATCTTGTTCCTTGGAAGAAAAGCTATGACAAACCTAGACAGCATATTAAAAATCAGAGACATCACTTTGCTGACAAAGTCTGTCTAGTCAAAGCTATGGCTTTTCCAGTTGTCATGTATGGATGTGAGAGTTAAACCATAAAGAAAGCTGAGCACCAAAGAATTGATGCATTGGAACTGTGGCATTGGAAAAGACTCTTCAGAGTCCCTTGGACATCAAGGAGATCAAACCAGTCAATCCTACAGGAAATGAGTCCTGAATACTCAATGGAAGAACTGATGCTGAAGCACCATTACTATGGCCACCTGATGCAAAGAAGTGACTCATTGGAAAAGACCCTGATGCTGGGAAAGATTGAAGACAGGAGGAGAAGGGGATGACAGAGCATGAGATAGTTGGATGGCATCACCAACTCAATGGACATGGGTTTGAGTAAGCTCCGGGAGTTGGTGATGGACAGGGAAGTCTGGCGTGCTGCATTCCATGGGGTCACAAAGAGTTGGACACAACTGAGCAACTGAATTGAACTGATAATAGGAAATATGTATTTGGTCTTTGTCCCCATTCCTGGCACAGAGCTCCTAAACCCCTTTCAGCTAAGTGATGAGAAACTAAAGGTATCTTTTGTTATATTAATGAGATGACTTTTAGAAAGCCCCTAGGTAACCTAGGAGAAGGCAATGGCAACCCACTCCAGTACTCTTGCCTGGCGAATCCCATGGACAGAGGAGCCTGGTAGGCTGCAGTCCATGGGGTCGCTAGGAGTCGGACACGACTGAACAACTTCACTTTTACTTTTCACTTTCATGCATTGGAGAGGGAAATGGCAACCCACTCCAGTGTTCTTGCCTGGAGGATCCCAGGGATGGGAGCCTGGTGGGCTGCTGTCTATGGGATCGCACAGAGTTGGACACGACTGAAGCAACTTAGCAGCAGCAGCAGGTAACCTAAGGATAAGGGCTTCCAGGTGGCTCAGGGGTAAAGAATCTGCATCCTTGTATCAGGAAGATCCCCTGGAGAATGAAATCACAATGACTCCAGTATCCTTGCCTGAAAAGTCCCATGGACAGAGGAGCTGTACCCCATGGGGCTGCAAAGAGTTGGACAAGACTTAACTGACTGAAAGAACACCAACCAAAGGATGGGGAACTGGTTCCAAGGGAACCAAACTTGTGATGAGAGTGTTGGAACAGCCTCTCTGGGGAAGGGAGAAAGGCTGAAGACCGAGTTCAATCACCAAACAGTCATGTCTATGTAACTAAGCCTCCATAGAAACCCAGAAGGATGGATGTGGAAGAGCGTCCAGGCTGTTGAACAGAATGAGTATGAATGTAAGCTCTGTGCCCCTTTCACCCACACTTGGCCTTATGTAGCTCTTCATCTGGCTATTCATTTGTATCTTTTAATATCTTTTGTAATAAATCAGTAATCTAGTAAGTAAACTGGTTTCCTGAGTTCTGTGAGCTGCTCTGGCAAATTAATCAAATCCATGGAGGGGAGTCTTGGGAACCTCTGATTTCTAACAAATCAATCAGAAGCACTGGTAATGAATGACTTGACCCTGTAATTGGCCTCTGAAGTGTGGTCAGTCTTGCGACTAAGATTCCTTAACCTGTGGAATCTCATGCTATCTGCAGGGAGACAGTGTCAGAATTAAGTTAAATTTGTGGGACATTGGGTAAGTGTCTACAGAGAACTGAGTTAATTGGTTTGTGCTTGGAAAAAAATACTGACTTGAAGTAGCGCCACAGACTGGGCTCTAAGGCTGCCTGTTCAGGCTCCTGGGTCAGGTAGAGCCAGGGTTCATGTTCCATGGTGGGGGCGGGAGCAGGACTGCAAGATGGACTCTTCACTGCCTGGACTCTCTGACCAGGCTTCCTTCTTAGGCAGAGTAGAAGCACTACTCAGCAGTTTAAAATTCTTTGAATATGTAATATATTTTAATCCACATTCTCATTTCAAAGTCAATTATTTCTCACTACTCTCTCAGAGAATGGGCTTAATCTGCTCCCTCTCTCTGTATTTGTGTCTGTAGAACCCTTTGAGATGAGAAATCCGAGCTATATGGATTAAAACAAAGATGTGGAGAGAGAATAGATGTGACTGGGATTTCCCTATCTCACTGAAACATACGGAGGGAAACCATAATCAAGAGGGAGGCTTAAGCAAATCCTCCACGGAACTGTGCCCCACCCTGGAGTCCATGAGACTTGGTGGAGCTGCTCGGAATAGGTTTGCTTTCAGGACACACAGGATCATGAATTCCTCTGTTGTATGGCAGGCCTCTGACTCTCACTATTTTAATGAAAATGTAACAAAGAATAGAATTTGTGATTTTTGCTCAGTGTAATGATTGTATATTGTTCTGACAAGATTTGTATGTAAGAGAAAATGGGAGGTACTGAAGAAAAAGTAGATTACGCAGATACCATTCAACAGGACATTCTTCACATCTGATGTAATAAGTGGCAGTGCTTCTTTAGAAGGATGGTCTTCAAGTTAGGTCCCTTAAGTATACTGCCACAAGGTTGAGAGAAGCCAACCTTTGATATCCTGTTCTGAGTCTATCAAAACTGTTTCAGATTTTACTCCTGGCATTATATTTTATAGAAAGGGTGTGATCCTGCATGCATGCTAAGTTGCTTCAGTCATGTCCAACTCTGCAACCCCATGGACTGTAGCCTGCCAGGCTCCTCTGTCTATGGGATTCTCCAGGCAAGAATACTGGAACAGGTTGCAATTCCCTCCTCTAGGGGATCTTCCTGACCCAGGGATCAAACTCACATCTCTTATTGTCTTCTGCATTGGCACGTGGGCTCTTTACCCCTGTGCTTAGTTGCTCAGTCATGTCCAGTCCAGGTCTTAAAAAGGATGCTACTTAGCAATAAAAATTAGCCATGAAATATAACTCAAAAATTTAATTTACTACTTTATCATGTCAGAAATTCTGCTAAATGCTGAGAGCGCTAAGATGAATGAAAGACGATCCTTATCTGAAGGAATTTATAGTTTAGAGAGTTCTGATTTCTCCACAGATCTGTGTGTAGACACATTTTGTCTGCATTTTAATTTCCAGATCTTAGCCCAGTCCTTGGTACAGAGCTGGAGCTCAGGAAATATATGTTGAATGCATGATTTCCTTTGTACTCCTGAAAGTAGCTCACTTGTCCCTGTGACTCATTTTAGCTTTGTAATGTCATCAATATAAATCTTGTCATCATAGATCTCCTGAAAACAACTGGTAACTAGAAACTGACAGTAATGTTGTGTACCCAATACATTCTTCTAAATGGACAATGCATGAGGATTCTTTTAAGAGCACCTACATGATGTGGTCAGAGGCTTTATGTTTGGCGTAGCTGGGGACATCAAGAATAGCACAAATGTCATTTATTGACGGTGGGTGAGTTTGATAATGAGAAGCCATGGTGGTAGTATGGAGAAGCAATAATACATTATAACCATTAGTAACTAGAAATTACTACGCCTGTCCTTTTCACAGATGTTGTACCCTCATGGAATCCTACTAGCCATCATGTAAAATGATGGGTGCTATTACAATTGTATAGCAGAGAAGCTGCAGCACCAACAGATGAAGTAACTTGCTTTGAATGATTGTTAGTAAGAGGTAGAATACAGAAAACTTTTTTTTAAATAAATTTCATTATAAAGATTAAAATATTTATGAGAACTTGAAAACGTAGGAATTATAGGAGGTGTGGCAATTGTTAAAATTTAAACTGTTCCTTTTTATTATGAAAAGTATTCCATTTAGAATTAAGTGCATCATAAAGGGATAGTATTACAGTCAGTGCTCTTTCTTGTTATAATGCATCTAAAATTTTTAAAGTTGTGCATAGAGCAAGTAGATGCTATTATGTAATTTATTACAATATATAGATGTTAAAACCATTTTTGCTATAAAGCAATTTATTCTCAAAAGTGACTAAAATTCTTAACATTTAAGAAGTCATTTCACTGAGGAAGAAAAATAATATAGAAAAAATTAAAATATCTTCACTCTTTGTAGTAGAAATGTCAAACAATTCCATTTATTCATAAATAGGTCAAATGAATCATTTGTCAAACAAAACACCCAGTCCTTATTATGTCAAGGAGTAGTGAAATAATTTAATGCATGAGAAGAACTGAAACTACAGGATAATTCAAAATCCAACCAACTAAGTAAAAAGCATTTAATAAGAAAAAACTATTGAATCTTCCTTACAGTGAGGTTTTAGTTTTCTTAAATGTCGTGACCCTAATTTATCAGAATAGTAATGCCTTAGTCATTCTTTTGTGAGGTTCCCATTAATTTATTTCTAAATCTCAAGCTTCAATTTTTTGAGGTTTGAATTTTAATTAAGATGGAGTAAGTATAGCCTAAACCCCCAGGTAGCCCAGTGGTAAAGAATCTGCCTACAACACAGGAGATCTAAGAGATGCAGGTTCGATCCCTCGGTTGAAAAGATCCCCTGGAAAAGGAAATGGCAACCCACTCCAGTATTCTTGCCTGGAAAATTCCATGGACAGAGGAGGCTGGCGGGCTACAGTCCATGCATTCACAGTCAGACACGACTGAGCACACATGTGCATACACACACACACACACACACAAACTCACTCTGCCCTATTTCCCCCAAACTTACTATAAGTAAACAAGGCACTAACTGAGAACTTTCAAATGTATATAATAATAGCAAGTAGATTTAGGAAGGAAATAAAAACATGAAGAATAACTAATACAGCCATGAGTCACCTGTTCTGTTTTTTTCTCCCATGACTCCCATGATCTCAGGTTTTAAGACATCACAGATTTGTGGGTATGAACAGAAAAATTACCAAGAAATTCTCTCTTCTTTTCTGTCCAGAGAATGAGGAAAGAGAACCCTATTGAATAGTTGTAGAGGAAGCTCCAGTTTTGTTTCTTTTGTGGGGGTTGGGTTTGTGTTTACTGAGATAATATTGCTTTATAACATTATGTAAGTTTCATGTGTACATTATGTTTTGACTTCTATATAAACTAGCATGTTCGCCATCCAAAATTAAGTTGCTATTTGTCAACATATAGTTTTTCCCTTTCCCCATTTTGTCCTCAGCCCCTTCCCCTACTTAACCAGTACTCTGTTCTCTGTATCTATGTATTTGGTTTTTTTTTAATTATTTTAATTGGAGGCTAATTACTTTACAATATTGTGGTGGTTTTTGCCATACATTGACATGAGTCAGCCATGGGTTGGTTGTGTTTTGTTTACCGATTTGGGGTTTTGTTTATTTTTTATATTCCACATATCAGTGAAATCATACAGTATCTGTCTTTCTCTATATGACTTATATCACTTAGTATAATACCCTCAAGACCCATACATATTATTACAAATGGCAAGACTTCATCTTTTTATGCCTGAGTAGTATTCCATTGTGTGTGTGTGTGTGTGTGTGTGTGTGTGTGTACATAACTTCCTTATCCATTCATCCATTGATGGACACTTAGGTTATTTCTTTATCTTGGCTATTGTAAACAACACTGTGATGAACATAGGGGTGCATACCTCTTTTTGAAATAGTGTTTTCATTTTATTCAAATAAATACCCATGAATGGAATTGCTAGATTGTTTGGTAGTTCTATTACTTTTTTTTTTTTGAGGAAACTCCATGCTGTTTTCCACAGTGGTTGCATCAATTTACATTCTAACAACTATATATGAGGGTTCCTATTTTTCCACATTCTTACCAATGGTTGTTACTTCTTGACTTTTTAGTAACAGCATTCCCAGGAGTGTGGTTTTGATTTGTATAGGAAAGTCCAGGTTTTTTTTTTTTTTTTCAAAAACACAGCCCAAGCCTTATGCAAGCCCCAGTCAGGAAGCTGCATCTGCATAGCAAGGATAGGAGTAGTGGGCACTTGGGCCCTAAAACCATGAGATAAAATCCTGCCTTCTGACAAAAAGAACTCAGAAAAGAAGTCCCTGTAGTCCAAAGATTTCGGGGGAAATTCAGGCTATTGCTCTCTTTTTTTCTCTCACTTTAATGCTGAGGTATATTCAATAATAAGAAGCTTATAACAAAGTGTAAGTGTTAGTCGCTCAGTCGGGCCTGACTGTTTGTAACCCAATGGACTGCAGCCCACCAGGCTCCTGTGTCCATGAGATTTTCCAGGCAAGGATATTGGAGTGGGGTGCCATTTTCTTCTCCAGGAGTTTATGAGAAAACAGGACACTAAAACTTCAGCCCAATAGCCAGAGAGTCAGCAAATAGGACCTCTTGAAGTCAGAAAGTATGGGGGAAATCAGAGAGAGGAAGGATCTGTTGCAAGAGATCCCTAAACCTGGGCATAAAGCCACAGGCTTATCCTCTGGACTGCATAAGCTTGGTATTAACCTGAGATTTACTGTCACATTTCAGTTCAGTTCAGTTGCTCAGTTGTGCCTGACTCTTTGCAACCCCATGGACTGCAGCACCCCAGGCTTCCCTGTCTATCACCAACTCCCAGAGCCTACTCAAATTCATGTCCATTGCGTTGGTGATGCCATCCAACCATCTCATCCTCTGCCATCCCCTTCTCCTCCTGCCTTCAATCTTTCCCAGCATCAGGGTCTTTTCAAATGAGTCACTTCTTTGTATCAGGTAGCCTAAGTGCTGGAGTTTCAGCTTCAGCATCAGTCCTTCCAATGAATATTCAGGATTGATTACCTTTTTTTTTTTTTTTTAACAGCTTATATGTTGATTTATTGGCTTGTTGTGTGCTAAGCATTACAAGCTTGAACTCAGTAACAGAAGGAGATTGAAATTGCACAAAACTCTGACTTGTTTCCCATGACCAGTATAAAGTTAGAAATCAAATACAGGAAGAAAAATGGGAAAAACAAATACATGGGGGCTAAGTCACATGCTGCTTAAAAACCAGGATGTCAAAGTGGAAATCAGAAAATACTTGAGACAAATGAAAATAAAAACATACCTTTCCAAAATTTATGGGACACAGCAAAAGCAGATGTAAAAGGGAAGTTTATAAAAAACAGGCCTACCTCAAGCAACAAGAAAAAAACTCAGATAAACAACCTAACCATCAAGTAAAGAAATTAGAAAAAGAAAAAGAATCAAGAACCAAATTCAGCAGAAAGAAGGAAATAATAAAGATCAGTTCAGTCTCTCAGTCGTGTTCGACTCTTTGCAACCCTCTGAACTGCAGCACACCAGGCCTCCCTGTCCATCACCAACTCCCGGAGTCTGCCCAAACCCACGTCCATTGAGTCGGTGATGCCATCCAGCCATCTTATCCTTTAAGATTGACTTCTTGAATCTCCTTGCAGGCCAAAGGACTCTGAAGAGTCTTCTCCAACACCATAGTTCAAAAGCATCAAATCTTCGGTGCTCATCTTTCTTTAGAGTCCAATTCTTACATCCATACACAACTACTGGAAAAACCATAGCTTTGACTAGATGGACCTTTGAGGGTAGAGTAATATCCCTGCTTTTTAATATGCTGTCTAGGTTGCTCATAGCTTTTCTTCCAAGGAGCAAGCATATTTTAATTTCATGGCTGCAGTCACCATCTGCAGTGATTTTGGAGCCCAAGAATAAAGTCTGTCACTCTTTCGTTTGTTTCCCCATCTATTTGCCAGGAAGTGATGGGACACGACTGAGTGACTGATCTGATCTGATGGGACCAGATGCCATGATGTTAGTTTTCTGAATGTTGAGCCAACTTTTTCACTCTTCTCTTTCACTTTCATCAAGAGGCTCTTTAGTTCTCTTTCCCTTTCTGCCATAAGGGTGATGTCATCTGCATATCTGAGGTTATTGATATTTCACTCAGCAATCTTGATTCCAGCTTGTGCTTTATCCAGTCTGGCATTTTATATGATGTACTCTGCAGATAAGTTAAATAAGCAGGGTGACAGTATACAGCCTTGATGTACTCCTTTCCCAATTTGAAACCAGTCTGTTCCATGTTTAGTTCTAACTGTTGCTTCTTGACCTGCATACAGATTTCTCAGGAGGCAGGTCAGGTGGTCTGGTATTCCCAACTCTTGAAGAATCTTCCACAGTTTGTTGTGATCCACACAGTCAAAGGCTTTGGTGTAGTCAATAAAGCAAAAGGAGATGTTTTTTGGGAATTCTTTTGCTTTTTTGATGAGCCAACAGATGTTGGCAATTTGATCTCTGCTTCTTATGCCTTTTCTAAATGCAGCTTCAACATCTGGAAGTTCATGGTTCACATACTGTTGAAGCCTAGCTTGGAGAACTTTGAGCATTACTTTGCTAGCGTGTGAGGTGAGTGCAATAGTGTGGTAATTTGAGCATTCTTTGGCATTGCCTTTCTTTGGGATTGGAATGAAAACTGACCTTTTCCAGTCTTGTGGCCACTGCTGAGTTTTCCAAATAAGCTGGCATAATGAGTGGAGCACTTTAACAGCATCATCTTTTAGGATTTGAAAGAGCTCAACTGAATTCCATCACCTCCACTAGCTTCATGGTATGCTTCCTAAGGCCCACTTGACTTCACATTCCAGGATGTCTGGCTCTAGGTGAGTGATCACACCATCATAGTTACCTGGGTCATGAAGGTCTTTCTTATATAGTTCCTCTGTGTTTTCTTGCCACCTCTTAATATCTTCTGCTTCTGTTAGGTCCATATCATTTCTGTCCTTTATTGTGCTCATCTTTGCATGAAATGTTCCCTTGGTATCTCTGATTTTCTTGAAGAAATCTCTAGTCTTTCCCATTCTATTGTTTTCCTCTATCTTTGCATTGATCACTGAGGAAGACTTTCTTATCTCTCTTTGCTGTTTTTTGGAACTCTGCATTCAAATGGATATATCTTTCCTTTTCTCCTTTGCCTTTAGCTTCTCTTCTCTTCTCAGCTATTTGTAAGGCCTCCTCAGACAACCATTTTGCCTTTTTGCATTTCTCATTTTGGGGAGACGGTCTTGAATACTGCTTCCTGTACAATGTCATTGGAGAAGGCAATGGCAACCCACTCCAGTACTCTTGCCTGGAAAATCCCATGGACGGAGGAGCCTGGTGGGCTGCAGTCCATGGGGTCGCTAAGAGTCGGACAAGACTGAGCGACTTCACTCTCACTTTTCACTTTCCTGCATTGGAGAAGGAAATGGCAACCCACTCCAGTGTTTTTGCCTGGAAAATCCCATGGACGGAGGAGCCTCGTGGGCTGACGTCTATGGGGTCACACAGAGTCGGACATGACTGAAGTGACTTAGCAGCAGCAGCAGTACAATGTCACAAACCTCCATCCATAGTTCTTCAGACACTCTATCAGATCTAATCCCTTGAATCTACTTGTCACTTCCACTGTATAATCATAAGGGATTTGTTTTAGATCATATCTGAATGGTCTAGTGGTTTTCCCTACTTTCTTCACTTTTTTTTTCCCCCTCCTTGGGAACTAAGAATTTTTTTTTTAATTTTATTTTATTTTTAAACTTTACATAATTGTATTAGTTTTGCCAAATATCAAAATGAATCCGCCACAGGTATTTTTTTTTAATTTTATTTTATTTAACTTTACAATATTGTATTGGTTTTGCCATATATCAAAATGAATCTGCCACAGGTATACATGTGTTCCCCATCCTGAACCCTCCTCCCTCCTCCCTCCCCATACCATCCCTCTGGGTCCTCCCAGTGCACCAGCCCCAAGCATCCAGTATCGTGCATCAAACCTGGACTGGCGACTCGTTTTAATCTGGCAATAAAGAGTTCATGATCTGAGCCACAGTCAGCTCCTAGTCTTATTTTTGCTGATTGTGTAGAGCTTCTCCATCTTTGGCTGCAAAGAATATAACCAATCTGATTTTGGTATTGACAATCTAGGATGTTCATGTGTAGAGCCTTCTCTTGTGTTGTTGGGAGAGGGTGTTTGCTATGACCAGTGTATTCTCTTGCAAAACTCTATTAGCCATTGCCCTGCTTTGTTAGTATTGCAAGGCCAAATTTGCCTGTTACTCCAGGTAGCTCTTGACTTCCTCCTTTTTTTGCTGTCACACTATAGTTTAAATCAGGGTCCCCAACCTCCAGGATCTAATGCCTGATGATCTGAGGTGAAGCTGATGTAATAATAATAGAAATAAAATGCACAATAAATATAATGCACTTGAATCATCCCCAAACCATCGTCCACACTCCCTGTCCATGGAAAAATCATCTTCAATGAAACCAGTCCCTGTGCCAGAAATGTTGGGGACTGCTGGCTTAAAGCACTGGTGAGTTCCCAAACTGGCACAAAGAGCACTGTATAAACTCTGAAAACTAAATTGGCCTGTAAACTATAGCCCTCAAAAAACAGGTTAAGACTTGCATTGGAAACGAATGAGGTCAGCTGCTGCTAAAAGAAAATGCCAACAACATTCTCTGAAGAATTTAACAATCTCATAATATTCAAAAAGTTCTGTATACAATTGAAAAGTACTTGATATACAAGTACCTGTAAAATCTTAATAAAAATCACAGATGCTAGAAAATTCACAGATGCTAACCCTGAGATGACTCAGACACTGGAATTATCAAATAATATAAAGCAGAGATTGTAACCATGCCTCATGAAGTAATGGAAAATGTTCTTGAATGGGAAGATAGACGTTCTCAAGAAAGAAGTAGAAATTATAAAGAAGGAAATAAATGACAATTTTAGAACTGAAAAATACAATAATGGAATTAACAAAAAGCACATGTAGCTCACTTGCAAAATGGATATGACAGAGGAAAAAAATCAATTAACCTGAAGACAGAACAATTGAAAATTTCCAATCTGAAACTTTTTTCCAGATTGGATAATTAACATATATGTCATTGAAGTGCCAGAAAAATAGAAGGGAAAAATCAATGTAGAAAATATATTTTAAAAAACAATGGCTTAAATTTATTTTTAGGGCAACAATGAAGAAACAGACATAGAGAATAGACCTATGGACATAGAGAGAGGATAGGAGGGAGAAGGGGAGATGTCTGGAGAGAGAAACATAGAAATGTACAATACCATATGTAAAACAGATAGCCAGTGGGAATTTGCTGTATGACTCAGGAAACCCAAACATGGGTGCTGTGACAGGCTGAAGGGTGGGAAGTGGAGGCAGATGGGAGGGAGGGCCAGGAGGGAGGGGACATGTGTGTACCTATGGCTGAATCTCGTTGATGTATGACAGAAAACTACAAAATTATGTAAAGCAATTTTCCTTCAATTAAAAAAATTTAGACAGAGAAACAATGGCTTACATTTCCAAAATTTGGTTAGAGATATAATTAAACAGATAAAAAAATGTAGTGACATCTAACTAGAATACATGCAAAGAAAATTACATCTCAATACATCATAATCAAACTACTAAAAAATGAGGAAAAAAAATCTTAAAATCAGCCAGAGGAAAGCAACATATTACGTAAGGGGAAAGCCAACTCAAATGACCTTAGATTTCTCACCAGAAACCATGAGGGGTGTAAAACTGTGGGGAAATATCTTGGAATTTCAAAGAGAAAGCTATCTGCCCAGAATTTTTATCCAGTAAAATAGCCTTTAGAAATAAAGGAGAAATGAGGTCATGTCCCCTGGTGGCTCAGCTGGTAAAGAATCTGCCTGCAATGTGGGAGACCTGGGTTCAATCCCTGGGTTGGGAAGATCCCCTGGAGAAGGGAAGGGCAACCATTCCAGTATGCCAGCCTGGAGAATTCCATGGACCTCCACAGTTGTCACAATGAGTCAGACAGGACTGAACAACTTTCACTTTCACTTTGGGCTTCCCCAGTGGCTCAGTGGTAAAGAATCTACCTGCAGTGCAGGAGCCACAGGAAACACAGGTTTCATCCCCTGGTCTGGAAGGTCCCCTGGAGGAGGGCATGGTAATCCACTCCAGTATCTTTGCCTGGAGGAGCCCATGGACAGAGGAGCCTGGTGAGCTACACAACTGAACTGACTTAGAACACAAGATGAAATAAAGAGAATTTGCTTCCAGAAGACCTTTTCTAAAACAAAAAAGTTGTGTAGGCAGAAGAATGGTATCAGAAGGAAATTTGGAACTTCAGAAAGAGACACAGAACAGTAAATAGATAAGATATACAAAATAAACATATCTTCTTTAGTTCTTTAAAATATATATGACTATGGAAAGCAAAGCCTATAAAATTGTCTGATGGGGTTTTCGATTGATTTTCCTGATTAAATGTACGTATCTTCTCTAGAGCACCCCACTCCACCCCAACTTGTCAACCTACAAGCCTTTCTTAACCCTGGCCAAAGTACAAAATCTGCATATTGATAAATGAAATAGGAGCATGTTTTGTGTGGTACTGTACACTTGGTAGGTGGAATGAAAATGAGCTTTAATTGCATTTAAAACCTCAGTATGTTTTGAATCTCTTCCCCCAAGAATTGTAGAACTTATCAGTATTTCTGTTAGTAGAACTAATCAATATTAAGAAGCTAGATACTTTTTCATTGTTCCTTCTTACCTAGTCTTTCTTCTTTATTACTTTCTTCTTCATGTCCTATTCCCTCCCCCTACACTTCCTGTCATGTATAATGCATATGACAACTACAAAATAAAGGAGTAGGGTAAAGAGACCTACGTAGCCATAATGATTCTACATTTCACTTGAAGAGGTTAAAATATTAACTTTAAGTAGAGCTGAAAAATTTGGTGTATATATTGTAATCCCTGCAGTAGTCACTAACAAAATTGAAATAAAGGCATACAATAAAAATTCACATAGATAAATTAAAATACTCAAACATATTCAAATAATCCACAATAAATCAGGCAAGAAACAAAAAAATGAAAAACAGGAAGATGAAGAGAACAATAAAATTATGAGCTAAAATTGAAATGTATCAATAATTACATTTAATAAAATTGGTATAAGCACACCAAAAGATGAAGATTTTCAGATTAACAAAGAAGATTGAACTATATGTTAGGGTCATTGTATCCTAGGGGAAGGCAAATAGTCAAAAATTTTATGGAATAATGGGTAAAGAGTGTGAATTAAATTGCTACCTAGAAGTCTAAAGTGTCAACATGATCTATTAACATGGGGGCATATGGAACCCAGGTAATAAATGAAAAAAAAGGAGAACTGACTCAAAGGATTCACTGGGTACATGGATCCACCTAGTGGTCATTTTCTTTGTCCCAAATATAGTCAGAATAGACATCCTTGGTAATGTTACAACACCTACAAAGGATCCTTGGCATGTAGGGTAAAAAGGTGTTTTGGTGTGAATTCTAAGTAGGAAGTTTCTAATACTGTAAAACTCCCTTCCAACACAGCAAATCAAAAGTACTACCACATGCCTGGGACTGTTGGAAATTCATGCCACTCAACAATCACAGAATGCAGGGTCAATGATTCCAGTCAGTTCTACACCTTCTTCAGTAGCCTGGCCCCTTGTGATAACCAGATGGATGCTAGAAAATGGCATTAGACTATGGCAAACTCAACCAAGGAATAGCCCTAATTACAGCCACCATGCCATGTGTGACATCTTACCTTGAGTGTATTAAAACAGCCCCAGGTACACAGAATACAGCCATTGATTCATCAAATGTATTCTTTCCCATAACTATCAGATTAGGGGGTCAGAAATAGTTTGAATTCAGACAACTGTAAGGCAACAGTATATATTTAGAGTTTAGTCTAACTTCGTGGAAAACACCACGTTGAATCACTATCTGTATCAATGAGTACATGCTAGTGAGAGTGAGAAGTGGCTAAGATGTCAGAGGCCTTGTTAAGACCCCTGTGCTCCAGAGGATGAGAGATAAACCCTAAGGACTCAGGCATAGGTCACATTGGTAAAACTGTAGTGGTCACGGGCATTCTAGGGCATTTCATGCCAAGTAAAAGATAAATTATTGCCTCTCGCACATCCCAGTACAAAGAAAGAGATAGAATGACATGTAGGCTTCTTCAGATTCTAAAGGAATCAACAACTGGGAACACTGTATTGATGTGTACATCAAGTGACATGGAGGCTCTGAGTGAGACCCAAATAGGAAAAGTTCTGTAGGGAGACCAGGCTACGATGGAAATAGCCTTGCTACTTGAAACAAACCAGGCATACCCTGTGGCCTTACCAGCTGTGGGAAAATATGGCATTTGGAGTGTATGACAACCACCAATGGGACATTCACAACACAGAATCACGGAGCAAGGTCATACCATCTGCAGAGGCTTTAATAGCTTCTGAAAAACCATTCCCCCATGTGCCTTTGCAGAAATGAACCATCTAACCACGGGGTACCAAGTGCCCACACAGCCTCAATGGTGCATTATCTGCTCAGTTCTCTCAGATTCCCTAAGTTGTAAAGTCAGGTGGGGCCTGCAACCATCCTTTTTAAGATAAAAATGCTCTCTCAAGATTCAAGTCGGTTGTTACACAGGTAGCAGAGAGTTGTCGGCCACCACCATTACCTGGGGCCTCCCCCTCTGGCGCTTGCCTGCTGCATCTCAGGAAACCATGCAAAGTGGTTTCCCCACAACACCCTCCCCTGACCCAAAGGCCAGAGTCTCGCTGAGACAGCAGCTGTCCTGGGAGCCCCCGCAGAGAGAGAAGCACAAGGCTTCCTCCCAGTGTAGGTCAAGGGCAGGCACATCCGCGACCTGGTCACGGCAAACACCAGCACTGGCTGGGGAGTCCATCACCTTCTAGGCAAGCCCCAGCATACCGGTCAATTGCATTACAGGCTTAGCTCTAGCAGGTCAAACGCAGGAGCAGTCCAACAGCTCAGCACAGGGTTACAGTATCCTCAGGGCAATTTTTCCTCCCAGCAGCTGCAAGGTGTCAGGAATTCTCCCAGGAGGCTGCCTGCTGCCAGAGCCTTCTCCAGAACAGCCTCAGAGCCCCGATCTTTCTTTTGACTCAGCCCTGATGCCCACACCCTGTGATGGGGTGCTGGCTTCTTCGCCCATGCCCCTCTGTCAGGAAATGTTCCCCTCTTTTGAGTAGCCAAAGTGGCACCTGAGGACCAGACCCAGGTCCCGGTTGGGGCGTGGGGTGTGGAGCTTCCCAGGAAGACAAACTGGAGCCTTCACATGCGCTCTGTGGCTCAGGGTGGGTGCAAGGAATGAGCAGGGGCCCCGTTGGATGGGCAGGGAAAGGACGGGCTGGGCTGTGCTAGGTGCCTGGGAAGCTCTGACAACTGCAGAATCAAGCCTTAACTGCTGCCTCCGCCAGCTCACTCTTCCCAGAGGAAGCCGTGTCTTGCAGGATCTCAGGAGATATAATGGGGGCTGGGGGTAGGCATAGGAGTCCTGAATGAGAAACACCTGCGTGCTCTTGGTCCCAACAGCCCCTTTTCCCTGACTCCTTAAAGAGTCTGGTTCACAGGATCTGATGGAAGAGACGCATAGTGCAAAGGGGTCTGTGCTTGTGCCGAAGAATACGGATTTTTACTCACCATTGTTGATTGAATTGATATTGTTACTGACCTGGCATCTAGAATGAAGAGCGCTGGTCCTCTGGTGGGGAGACAATGAGGGTCAGCTGTGCCTCTGAGACCGGCTGCAGTATCTGAAGTTTGTTCCACTAACTTTCCTCCTCTGTAAAATTCATTTAAGAAGACAAGTCTGCTAGAATCCATGGAAGTTGTTCACAAATTGTTTATCAATAAATAGATTCAATTTGCACAGAGTGGACCTGGTGGACACTATAATGTGTCCCCCAGACCTCTCTTCAGTGCAGGACTTATGGCCCCAATTGTTGGGAGTGCTGCTGGCTGAAAGCCTTCAGCCATTAGCTCTTTCAGCAGCCTTGACCTCAGCTGCACAAGTGACCTTGTGCAAGGTTACCTCTCTGCCTTGGATCCACAACCAATGAATGACTGATAAATCTGTATGAAGAACTAACCATCTCGGTCCAACTCAGGACAACTCTGAAAGGATATTCGAATTTCAGAGCAACTTTCAGAGTAGGCTGAGGCTGTCACTGGTCCTAAATCTTTGCTTAACTTTTCTCTTCCCTCAATCCTATTTCCTATTTCTCCTGTCTACAGAGATTGTCCTCACCCTGGATAAGCATTCAGCAAACTAAATTCAGTCTTATAGTCACGTTCTGGAGAAACCCAACCCGTGACAAGACTTCACACTCAGTGTGGATTTTTCTCTTTTGCATTTGTTAATTTCTGTCATATTCTTTTAAAATTATTCTTGGGTAATTTCATGTCTGTGTCTTTTTAAGCTCCAGAACAGAGAAATTTAGCACTGAAGGAAACATTACTGGCCAGCCATCTACCTAGATTTTTTTCTTTTATACAATAATTTTTCCCTATAGTGTTCTCAACCCCAACTTATGTTTGGGTATTTCCAATGGTATGCAGAGTGGACAGTCATGCATAGCTCTAATATTTACAAAGTCTCCTATGATGAGTAGAAACTGGCTTCCTTGTGTCTTCTATTTGCCTTTGTTTTGTATATTAATCTACTTCCATATGACAGTTTTAATAAATGAAAGCACCTAGGATGTCCTCTGCTGAATTTTCTTGAGGCTAAATAAAACCATTTTCCTCAACCATTCCCCATATGTTTCAAGATCCTTCACCATCATATTCCACCTCTCTTATAAACTTGGTAAATTACCCATCCCTTAGCATACAGAACTCAATTTTTAAAAACTGTTCAGTCATTCCCCTTATGAAAAGCATCTTGTCCACAGTGGGTATTAAAATGCAAATGAACAATGAAGATTGACTGGAGAGATGATACATCAAGTTATTTAATCCTTTTCAAGTACTAATATATTTTAAAAGTATCCAAACCTTTTGATTTAATCTCTTCTTCCTCAAATATAATGGCTTGCTCATAAATGTTATGGTGAGAATTTTAATCCCTTTGTAGGCCTAATATAGTTTATTTATGGTATCACTACTCTGTGAAATGATTTGACAAATCAGAGGTGATTCAATTTTTCATTCTTTTAGTTAAATTGGGTGACTGATTTTTATTCTGATTGTCATCACTAATGACAGTGTGGGATTCAGCATTCTGTGTGTTGTGTCAAGGACAGCAAAAGGGTGAACTAACTGCCAATCTGACTGACATTTTATGCAAATGACATGATCCAGTATATCCCTTGTACATGGCTCATTGAAAATTGTAACTGTGCATTAAAAATTGTATACAAGCCATATTTTACATTGGCATCATGTGTTTTGTGGAGCAGGTAACACACAACAAGAAACAAACATCCTTAAATTGCTAAGGAATTTAGGCTGCTGGCTATTTTAACACACTCATTGTTTTTTTGTTTTTTTTTTTTTAGAATGAAAGGGTCCACTTCAATGAGAAATTATAATTATTGAATTCTGTTTTTAACTCTGAGTTCCATAGAGGGCTGCAGTCCACGTTATTCGATAACTTAAATGGCAATTTGCTTTGGAAACTATGATGATATGAGGCTTATGTCATTAGGAAGAAAAGCTCATTAAATTAATTCCCGGTTCATAATTTACTTTAGGAAATTATTAATGTTGAAAAGATTAGTTAGGAGAAAGATTGATGAGTTAAGTTTTCTCATGAAACACTGAGGTTGTAAAAAAAAAAAGGTAACTGATTTATCATTTTTATATTGTGTGTACTTCCTATCTTAATGAGAAAGTTGACATTTGGTTCACTCAGTTTTTATTATTTTATAGTTCCCTAAGAGAATAAGCTTTCTTAGTGTTTCCGTCTTTGCCGAGGAGATGTAGGGCATAGTGAATATCAGCATAGTCTTTAGAGTCAGACAGAAGTTTAAATCCCAGCTCTGTTGCCTATTAGCTATGTGACCTAGGTCCAGTTGTATTTTTACCTTTATCAGCCAAATTTTCTTCATCTGAAAAATGAAAATGGCAGCAATAATCATGTAATAATGTTGTGATCATTAAATAAGGTGGTACACTATGCACTCCAAGTGTTCTCAAATGGTAGCTACTGTCTTTATATTTCAGATGCAGCAAGGTTCAGGAGCTTTGGTGCAATTAATATTCTCTTCATATAAGAGAAAAATGACTCTAACACAGATGTTCCTTACAACTTAGAGAATAGTGAAAGGGGAAAAAATGAAGTATTCTGACTCCAAAGGCCATTTTTCCCACTTCTAACCTAAAACACAACAGAGTATCTTTCTTAAAGAAGATTTTTTAAACTCTTTAGTGAAAAATGCAGTATATTTTTCTATGGGACATCAGGGAGAAAAGCTGTTGGTAGATTACACTGTAAATCATAGACATGAAGTAATCTCAAATGAGAAGGAAAGAAAAAGATGTGCTAATTTCTTACTGTGTGCCAAACCCTGTGATATTTGTTTAAAAATCACCGTTAGCACTATCATACTTCTCATCATTAACCTAATTGTAATTACAGCTGCCATTTATTAAGGACCTATTACATAGGAAGTATTTTATATATACTTTTTAATTAAATCCCCACAAAGACCTTATAAGGTATGCATTACTTTGTCTAATTTATTGATAAGAAAAGCAAGGCCTAGACACAACTGAGCGACTTCACTTTCACTTTTCACTTTCATGCATTGGAGAACGAAACAGCAACCCACTCCAGTGGTCTTGCCTGGAGAATCCCAGGGACAGGGGAGCCTGGTGGGCTGCCGTCTATGGGGTCACACAGAGTGGGGCACGACTGAAGCAACTTAGCAGCAGCAGCAGCAGAAAGTTGAAGGAACTTGCCCCAAATCATATTGCTGGTGAATGTCAGTGCTAGAATTGGAACCCACTTAAAGCTATGGTTTTTCCAGTAGTCATGCATGGATGTGAGAGTTGGACCATAAAGAAAGCAGAGCACAGAAGAATTTATGCTTTTGAACTGTGGTGTTGGAGAAGACTCTTGAGAGTCCCTTGGACTGCAAGCAGATCAAATCAGTCAATCCTAAAGGAAATCAGTCCTGAATATTCATTGGAAGGACTGATGCTGAAGCTGAAGCTCCAACACTTTGGCCACCTGATGCGAAGAACCGACTCATTGGAAAAGACCCTGATGCTGGGAAAGATTGAAGGCAGGAGGAGAAGGGGACAACAGAGAGTGAGACAGTTGGATGGCATCACCAGTTCAATGGACATGAGTTTGAGCCAGCTCCAGGAGTTAGTGATGGACAGGGAGGCTTGGCATGCTGCAGTCCATGGGGTTGCAAATGTTTGGATATGACTGAGCAACTGAACTGAACTATCCAACAAGGACCAAGATTAAAGCCACAATTATTCTCTTTCAGTTTGCTTTCCTTTGGTTTGCATCAACACATAACATTTTGCATTGGCTCCTAAAGATATAACCATGTATATAACATTTCAGAAACCACAGGGAGGGACTGGGCAAGCCCCTATCTAACTTCCAACAGTTGTCAAGACCACCTCCATCATTTACAGCCTCCTTGAACTTTATTCATTGTCTGTGGTACCTCACTTACCAACCACATAAATGTGTTACACAAGCCTGCACTTAATACCTTTGTTCCTATAGCCCAGGGTTCCAAGTTGTCTTAATTATTGCTACAACCTCAGCTACTTCCAGGGAACCACCACTCTTGTTGAACATTCTGGCATTCTTAAAATGTTTTGTTAGCTAGCAAGGGCTTTTGACTAGACAGCACTTTCAGAAGCAATGTCTTATGATATTGGTGCCTGTTCCTCAAG
This sequence comes from Bos indicus, assembly GCF_029378745.1. NCBI lineage: Eukaryota > Metazoa > Chordata > Mammalia > Artiodactyla > Bovidae > Bos > Bos indicus. The sequence goes on from NC_091767.1 coordinate 93,739,631, forward strand.
TGGTAGTTCTACAACTGTCTTGGGTATTTTTCTCTTAAAATAAATCCTAGGCAAGATTTTCCAGAAATAAGACATTTCAAGCTGTTACATGTTTCATACAGGGGTTTCTTTAATGGAAACTCTCTAGAACTCACAGAATCAGATCCAACCTATAACTCAAAAGTCTAATAGGTCATTTCCTCCTTACCAAGGTGCCTTTTAAGTGAATTATAGAAATTTTGGTATGAAGTAAATATTGAAAGTAAAATATTGGCTTAAAAATGAAAGGTAACATTTTATAAATTTTAGGTACCAGTTAAATTTGGCCCCCAAAGAAATATTGGCATGAACTCTCAGTATGTATCTATTATATTAAATCTAAAATACTGCTATTCAAAATCAGAAATAATCAGAGGTACTAAGAGATACACAGGGATCTCAGAGAGGAAATTTTGTTGAAAGAAAACAATAGATCATAGGAATAATACCTCTTCAAGATGCAGATAATTGATCTAAAATACCTTAACCAGTTTCTTATCTGAGGCTCTGAGATCTCAGTTTTGAAAGATATTTTGTTGTGGATGATAAGAAGGAAACATTCCAGAAGCTTGAGTGAGTTAAAGGGAAAAAGCACTGACTGAGGCGATCAAGGTAAATGATGCATATATGATGCCCAGGGCAAGAATAGAGGGACCCAAGTTTTACCTAACAGATTAGCCAGTGAACTGGAAGGTTAGTTGAAGCATGTAGTGAGTCAAACCCAATTAGTTCCCAATTCATGACTATGACATGGAGGAACAGAAAGATCTGCTTGCCAATGGCTTCATTGGAAGCAGTTCAAGCTGAAGTGCATCAGGGCATTCTCAGAGTCTCTCTCTAAACCTCTATTACATTCTTACAGCTAAGCTGTGACTGGAATACTTACAGATACTTGGGGAGGAATGCTGTTTCATGGGCAAAGAGGAACTATGGAGGTTCAAGCTTGATTCATAATTTGAATGAAAAAAAGGTGAAAAGATAAGATCATGCAATTCTGTAACTTCAGGATATCTTCACATAAATAGCTATCCTGCTTTATGTAGTTAAGGTCATTGTAACCCAGAAAGCTTTATTCCATATCACAGGTTCACAGCTTGGATTGAAACCTGTCTTTTCATTCCTAAGGCTGTTCTCTTTATCACTACATGACCTTACCGGTCAAGAAAATGCCAGAAGAAATAGAAAAAAGACATTGTAAAGGAAAATGACAAACAGCTCACCGGACAAGCTGAAAACAATATCCTTTTGTTAGTTACTATTTTTGCTAGCATATTCTTACTTTAATAAATATTTGCCGTGAGCCAGACCTTTCTTATTTAATCCTCACAATATACCTGAGAAGTAGGGATTATTCCATTTTGAATAGACTGTAATGTACTTAATGTATTTAAAATGATGTAGTAATGACACTGTGGCCCCAAGAGGCCAGACAGCTTTGCTCAATAAGTTAAGGTAATTGCTAAGCCCCAATGTCTTTTGATAACAAGTCCAGTGTACTTGCCCTGAAGATTCAAAACTTAGGTTTTGTGGGTAAGCTATGACCTGGCTCCATTATACTGTTACCCCAGGAAGTATTGTAGGGAACATCATTTGAAATATCAATTCAGAGATTTTTATAAATTGAGGTAAGGATTTCAGACATTTGCACCCTGTCATCAACCAGTCACTGGGTGTCAGATATTCCCTTCGGCCAGGGAATATTCCCAGGAACATTAACACATGGAAACAACATTTCTGCATTTGCACTCTTTGAGAAGGCTCTTGAGAGTCCCTTGGACTGCAAGGAGATCCAACCAGTCCATTCTGAAGGAGATCAGCCCTGGGATTTCTTTGGAAGGAATGATGCTAAAGCTGAAACTCCAGTACTTTGGCCACCTCATGCGAAGAGTTGACTCATTGGAAAAGACTCTGATGCTGGGAGAGACTGGGGGCAGGAGGAGAAGGGGACGACAGAGGATGAGATGGCTGGATGGCATCACTGACTCCATGGACGTGAGTCTCAGTGAACTCCGGGAGTTGGTGTTGGACAGGGAGGCCTGGCGTGCTGCGATTCATGGGGTCGCAAAGAGTCGGACACGACTGAGCGACTGATCTGATCTGATCTGATCTGATCTGAGGGATTTTCGGGAATTCAAACTAAATCAGGGGGCTGATGATTTATAACTGTACAATACAGCCAATATGGATTACTAACCTGAATGGCTAAAGAAGGATTTTAGCAGATAGTTCAAGTGGAAAGTGACTTTTTCAAAGATCTGCTTGTTACAGCAGTTTGGATTAATGGCCCTTCTACTTTAGAAGAATACTTCTTAAATAAATGTTGGCTTGACAACACCCTTCTTCTGATTCTGGAGGGAAAACTTTTACATAAAAAGTGAAGTTATTTGAATCAGTCACTCAGTCCTGTTGATTGCCTGTTGACAAGGCCTACCCTCAGGTTAGAAATGAGAATTCTTATGTCTGATTAGTTATATTATAGAAACATTCAAATATATTTTAAAAACCTATTAAGAAGAAAATAAAAGATGTAATATTATGTTGAAATAAAAGCTGTTAATATTTTCTTCTAAAAATGTCATAATTTTATATAAACATTTTAAAGCAAACTTTGTACATATCCATATCCACTATTATTTCCTTAGGACAAATAACTAGAAGTAAAATTTGGAGGACATAGTTTATGCAGAAGTTTAACACTTCATATTTATCACAATACTGCTCTCCAGAATGCTGTGTCAACCAAATATACTATCAGCTCTTTCCATCAATGTATTAATGATGTAGGCTTTTCCATTTCTTCTGGGAAAAGCCTGGTAGCCCCTTTGTGGAAGAAGTAAATTGACTCTTAGGAGTAATGGAAACAAAAGGGCCTGAACTGGGGAGTATAAGGACTTTATTTGGGATCAGTGACAATTATCTGTGATACTGTACTTCAGGAGAAACTGAGACTGGAGATTTGGGAGGACAAAATGAGGATCGTTTGGTGAGCCACTCAACCTTACCTGGAGGACTGTGTGTGTGCATGTATGCACATAAATGTTGTCTACTCAAAACATGGAGGGTCTACTGACTTGAACAGAGATGCTCCTTTTCCTTTCCTAAGTTTAGAGCAAGAGATTATTGCAATATGTTATAATCTCCTGATAGAATGATTTTATATTTACTTATTGAACACCATGTGAAAAGATTGCTGTTCCAGATGTTAGATCCACCGGTATGAAAAAGAAACTCATATTCTTCTCTCCACTTTGTTATTAAACTGTTGTATGAGGAGTTGAATGCCATACATAGATGCCATTGCTTTGAATAGGGTAAGAGGATTGGGTGTGAATTTCTGGAAATGAACAGTATAGCTTGGATAAAAAGGCATAGAAAGAGTTCGAATGATTTTGGCTTTGAGCCAAGAGACTACAGATTGTATTAGATGGGCAGGGATGTTCCATTACTTAGGACAAGAAATTGGGGCACATCAGCTGAAGCAGGAGTATCTAGAAGTAAAGTAGGAGTGGTCTTCTCTATGAACTTTGCCAGTGGGGATGCAGAGAGTTTTGTGTTATATAGCTTATTTATAAGAAGAGTTTATGTCCTCAAAGAAGCTTTGAAAGACAGAGGTACAATAAATGCTGAAGAGGGTGTGGAGAAAAAGAAACCCTCTTACACTGTTGGTGGGAATGCAATCTAGTACAGCCACTATGGAGAACAGTGTGGAGATTCCTTAAAAAACTGGAAATAGAACTGCCATACGACACAGCAATCCCACTGCCGGGCATACACACCGAGGAAACCAGAATTGAAACAGACATGTGTACCCCAGTGTTCATTGCAGCACTGTTTATAATAGCCCAGACATGGAAGCAACCTAGATGTCCATCAGCAGACAAATAGATAAGAAAGCTGTGGTACATATACACAATGGAATATTACTCAGCTATTAAAACAAACGCATTTGAATCAGTTCTAATGAGGTGGACGAAACTGGAGCCTATTATACAGAGTGAAGTAAGTCAGAAAGAAAAACACCAATAGAGCATATTAACACATATATATGGAATTTAGAAAGATGGTATCAATACCCTGTATGCGAGACAGCAAAAGAGACACAGATATAAAGAACAGACTTTTGGACTCTTTGGGAGAAGGCAAGGGTGGGATGATTTGTGAGAACAGCATTGGAATATGTATATTACCATATGTGAAATAGATCACCAGTCCAAGTTCAATGCATGAAACAGGGCACGCAAAGCTGGTGCATTGGGACTACCCTGAGAGAGGGGATGGTGAGGGAGGTGAGTTCAGGATGGGGACACATGTACACCCATGGCTGATTCATGTCAATGTATGGCAAAAATCACTACAATGTTGTAAAGTAATTAGCCTCCAATTAAAATAAATAAGTTTTTAAAAAAGAAAGAAAGACAGAGGTGGTAAAGGGCATAATAAGTGGTAAGTATGATACCATGTCTGTCTTTAAAGTTTATGACTGTAGATGAGGAGGAGAGGGTGGATAGATAGCACCAAGAACCAACTGAATCAAAAGGCTAAAATGTTTGAATTTTATGTATTTAAAAATATATTTCTCTGATTATAAAAATAATGTAGATAACTATTAATATTTTGAAAAAACAAAGTATAAAGAAGATAATAAAAATGACCCCTAATATTACAAGCCTTTTGATTAAAATGCTTATATACACATATATTGTTAGTACATAACAATTATGCCTTTATATTCTAATTTGGAAATATGTAACTGGAGAGATAACAACTCAGATAATTACTGTCTTGATTTCACCAAAACTCTAGAGAATAAAGTTATTAATATCTTATTGACAGTCTCTGTGCCCTGTGATTCTCACAGAATTATTGGAGGTGTTATTCTCATTCTGAACTAAGAATTTTTTAATGTAAAATTCTTTGTTGTGGATTTGTTAACATGCAGTTGAGCACTGTCTAAAAAGAAGGTTTTTAAAAGGAACTTATTAAAGATGCATGCATAAAGTGAGTGGTTTACTGCAACATCTGCCTTCTTTTGTTTAGAATCATTTGCTAATTGGAAATTCAAGGTTAACACCTCTGGAGATAGAAAGGTAATTGATCTCATGTTAGACTAGGCTTGGCACAGTCGAGAGGTTTCTCTGACCGACTCTCATAAAGACTCCGTTAATCATTCCAGAGCTAATGCTGCTATTCTCTATTTTCCTGATATATAGTACACACATAAATAATGATAGTAAGAAGTTGATCTATTCAATATATATCCAGAATTTACAGCACTGTTATAAGTTGGTCTTCATTTTTTTTTTTTTGGAGACTAAACTTTGCAAGAGATGGTGTTTTCCTTTTGGTGGGAACCCAAGGAAGTTCAAGTCAAGTGTTTATCGCACCAGCAGCCCAAGCTACAAAGTTTTACCATCTGTAGCTGCACCATCTATCTGGAACATGCAGTTTCCTTGGTCATTATAGCAAGAGACGAGCACCTGGAAAAATGCGCTTGCTATTTTCACTGTTCCAGCCACCAGGGGACACACTTCTGTTCACCTTTTTGTTTCTTAATTGACCAGGCCTCACTGTAAGGTCCTCACCAGTAGCAAGGGAGTCAGGAAGTATAGAGCTTTGAATGCAATACCTGGTGAGCATACTGTCTCAGTGTATTTTCAACAGGATTTTGAGAGGTATTTTTAGAATGAGGTGGGGCAAAAATAATATAAGTATTGTCATTTTTGTATGTCAAAAAATGGTTAAATATCAGCAGTTTTATATAGTTCAGTCTAAAAAATAAGTAAATGTGTAGAGTCATAAGCACTTTACTGAGTTAACACTGTTGGAGAAGGCAATGGCACCCTACTCCAGTACTCTTGCCTGGAAAATCCCATGGACGGAGGAGCCTGGTGGGCTGCAGTCTATGGGGTCGCCAAGAGTCGGACATGACAGCAACTTCACTTTCACTTTCATTTTCATGCATTGGAGAAGGAAATGGCAAACCACTCCAGTGTTCTTGCCTGGAGAATCCCAGGGATGGGGAAGCCTGGTGGGCTGGCATCTATGGGGTCGCACAGAGTTGGACACGACTGAAGCGACTTAGCAGCAGCAGTATACCCTCAAAAAGAGTGTCTATTAGTAGGAGAGAGCCTGCAAATAACCATGATTCTATCAGAGAAGAGCTACAGTCGAGGTACATGCAAAGTGCAACAGCATTAGCGAAGGGTGACTAGTTATGTGACCACTTGTTAAGGGAGGTGTCAGCCGTTAATTGTTGATGGTCATCATGAGAAGCAGGTAATTTCTAAACAGAAGGAATGACACAAACAGGGAGACACAGAAATAGAGGGGGAAAAAGCCTTGTTTAGAAAAGTCCAGTAACATAGGAAAAGTAAAAGACAGGCCTGCTTGGAATAAAATCATAAATGAAGATGGCATGAGTCTGAGAGTCTGATGTTGTATGTCACACTAAGGAAATTTACTTTTTGCTTATGGCAATTGAAGCTACTGAAGGCCTGATATGATAGAATCAGAACTGTCTTTAGGGGATAAGGAAGGAATTAGATTGTACGAAATACTGGATGTTTTATAGTAGAGACTTTTTAGTTACTTTTGTGTTCCTTATCAAATGTACACATCCTTTAAACTTTATGCAATAAAATCTCCCAACCCTAAGGTAATCAATTATCATAAAAACTCGAGGCAAGAAAGGAGATTGATGGGTACAGTGTAGACCAGGTAGGTGTCTGGCTAATACTGAAGAGGAAAATGGCTGGTGAAAATATCTTCCATGGTCCTAGATTATAACCTGAACCTGGTATACTGGCATCTTCTAAGATTCTAGCTATATTAAAAAAGAAATGCTGTTTTGGAATATTAAGAGCTAGAAAGGACCTTAGAGGTTTCAGTCTAGATTTGTTTTCCATGTGAGAATTTTCTTTATATTTAACAAACTTGATCATGGCCATTGAGTCTTATGTTTGAGTAAGAGCCTTGAGAAACTAATTTATTCTCAAGACAGATCATTTCATTAAATAAAAGGAAAAGCATTTTGCTGTTGTTTGCCATTTCAAAGAGCAATGCTTGAAAAATGGGAAGAAAAAACAAAAAGAGAATCCGGCCAGCAATCCCAAACGGAACATTTTCAATTTCTTAAAATATCTATAATGATACATGACATACCATAATGGAAAAAATGTTATTTAAAACTATAAAATAATAATAACCACTCTGACCTTTTAATCTCTGTGTATTTAGGAGACAGTTTACATTGGCAAGAAAATAAATCTCCACATGCACTTCTTCTATGAAAAAGTTTAATAGGAAAAGTGAGAATGAAAGTGATATTTCAGTCTTCACCAGCTCAGAGTAGTGACACTACTGACCCTTTATGAGGGCTTGAGAGGCAGAGTCAGGAAGGGCCAACTGCCCCACATAATAAAGTGGGAAAGTCTTCATCCTTCACTGAAGTCTGCTGTACCAAAGCCAGTGTGATAGGCGATTTAGAGCCTTTCAGGAAAGTTCCTTCAACCTTGTAAAAATGTGGGAATCCTTCTCAGTGTCTGCAATAGTTTTGTTGTCATTTGTGATACGACTTACGTGTCAACTAAGATAACCTAACACTTGAGACTGAAATTAAAATGTCTCAAAATTAAAACTGCCTGTCACAGGATCACTTGATTATTGTCCAATGTCTGGAGCTTCAAAGTGGTATAGGGGAGCTGGGTATCTGTCCTCCAGAAGAACCCCTCACGTTATGGTCTGTAAAGATGTCTACTGTAATGGGAACGGATACAGTTTTCCCATCATGCATTCTCATATCACTCCCAAGGAGGTGAAGATTTGTTCTTATTAATGAGGGGTGGATAAAGGGGAAGAACAAAAAATCTTACTCTTTTAATTATGAAACACAGATATATGTACATTACATAAAAGACACACAGTACATCTGTGGTATTAAAATTTCATCAGAAAGCAATAAGGGGAAAAATATCTAAAATGACTTCTAAAGGCTCCTGATGGTTTTTCATGTACATAGACTATGACATGTATGGTGTCTCTTGATGTGCAATATGGTGGCTCAGGATGGGAAGGGAAGAGATCTATGACTACCTTGAGTCATGTTAGTTTCTGAGCATCTGCTTCCTTGAATTGAATAACTTTATAAATCATCCTCTGTGGCATGCATTTTTGTCCCCGTTTCTTCCAGTGTCACTCTAAATTTGAATGACATTCCCTTTCTAATCCCTTTAAAAGAGGTAGGAAAAACCTTTATAATTCTTCTAGCTGCTCCTTGGTTCATAAACATAAAGTCTATGGCATTTTGAAAACTGGATAAAAATAAAAAGATGTTGTATTCTTCATGTAGCCCTTCCTATTCTCCTTTTTAGAAGTGAGTTCTGCAGTATAGGGCAGGGAGCTCAGCTTGGGGTTCTGTGGTGACCTAGAGGGGTAAGATGGAAGAGAGTGGGAGGGAGGTTTAAGAGGGAGGGGATATATGTATACATATAGCTGATTCCCTGGTAGCTTAGCTGGTTAAGAAACTGCCTGCAGTCCAGGAGACTCCGGTTCGATTCCTGAGTCAGGAAGATCTTCTGGAGAAGGGATAGGCTACCCGCTCCAGTATTTCTGGGCTTCCCTGGTGGCTCAGCTGGTAAAGAATCTACCTGCAATGTGGGAGACCTGGGTTCGATTCCTGAGTTGGAAAGATCCCCTGGAGAAAGGAACGGCTACCCACTCCAGTATTCTGGCCTACAGTCCACAGAGTCCCAAAGAGTTGGACATGACTGAGCAACTTTCACTTTCACAGCTGATTCACTTTGTTGTATAGTAGAAACCAACACAAAATTGAACATCTATACCCAAAGAGAAATAAAAGAAGTGAGTTCTCTCATCCCTTTACACTCTAGAAATTATTTTTGCACCTCAAAAATTATATTCTTTAGATAAATTACTGCATATCTTTTCTTACTCTTCCTGCTATAGCCCAAAATTTCTAGTGTCAGAAACCACATTTTTTTCCATCATCATAGCCTCTTCCATGCCTTGTGTGATGTTTAACTAACACATCAATCAACTCCATATAAATCTGGGTGCAGGGAAGGTGGGTGGAATGGGGAGTAAAAGAAGCTTTTAATAATGGATTCTAAGACTAGTCAAAATTGAGATGAATAATAACTCATAAAAAAGGCTATATTAAAATGAAGCCATTCTATTAGGGAAGGGATAGTGTATATTTGTGATCAAAATGATTCAGGTCAACTTTAGCTATCAACTATAAGAGAGAAGATAACATGTAAAATAAGAAAAGTGAAGTATCAATTTGGTCTACCTGTATAATACCTACCCCATTTCAGTCCTTTGTCTATGTTGCTTCCCCCAAAGTCTGAAAGCTTCAGAACTCAATTATCATTTCTCCTTAGTGTAATTAATTTAAGCACATTCACAGAGTGTCTTATATGTTTCAGGCTATTTGTATGGCATGAGGAGTACACAGAAGTATAAGACACATCCCTAGCCTTAAGGAGGATCTCAGACAGGAAATGGCTTTGAACGTGGCTTTGAAAAACAGATTGGATAATTAGATCTGGAAAAGAAAGGGAAGAAAGGTATCTCAGGCCCAGGCAACAGCACATGGAAGTGCTCAGAGTCAGGCATGAATCACGTGCTCAGACACTAGATTGACACCATCGGTCTGAATCACAACAGAGACATGAGGAGGAAAGATGTTTGGAACTAAGCAAGGACTTGGCTCTGTTGGCTTCCTAAGAACTTGCCTTTTGTGTTTATTCCTGTGAATCTCTGCTTCCTCTGCCTTTCAGCTCTAATCTGTATGTTCCTTCATTTGTTTCCTAATCCTAATTAAGTGGCATTTGGTATCTCAGGGGATAAAAGCCATCTCTTTTTTATGGACTGAAAATTACTATGATTAATTAGCTTATATTTATAAAGAAAATGCATGCCTAATTACATCAAATATAGATCCTATTTAATCAATTAATTATTGAAGCAAACATTTTTGGGGGCATATACTTTGCATCTAGAATAGTTTAGTTGTTCAGCCTGTAGACTCTAATGGAACAGTTTATTTACCATCTCTAAATCTCACTTTTTAAAAAACTTAGAATGAGAGTAACAGTATTTATCTCACAAGATAGTTTTTAAAATTAAGTAATTTATATCACTCATTTGTGTTCACTGCTTTTCATTTTCTCTCATCTTTCCTTGCTCTGATCAATTCATTCTCTGTCCTTCTCTACCCTCTTCTGTGCTCTAAGGCTGATCCCTACACACTGCATCACCCAGACTCTCTGACTGGCTTATTTCTGATTGCTTCTGGCACTGATATGAGACAGGAAAAAAGGAGAAGTAGCTGGTTTTTCTTCAGTGCTTTCTCTCTGCTTAAATATCCTGGTTCTGACACATTATGGCAGTAGATTTGACCCTTCGCCTTCTGTCCCACAGCCCCTTCTCCGGGGGCTGTGCTCCTACTGAGCCCTGGCAACACTATTTTTCCTCTGGTCCTTCAGGCTGACGCATCATAATTAATGGCTTTTGCCCATTTCTACTCCTGGATGCTTCAGCACCCATTGTTGGTTCTCTTAACTTTGTCTAGTCTTCTGTAAATAGTCCCTTCATTAAAGATCCTGGAGTTGAAATCCTCTGAACTTTATTTCTGGAAAGGACCCTGATTGATGAGGTATGTTACCAATTGTGTGTGCCTCTGGCACCTAGTTTGTGTTCACTAAACATTAGCTCTTTTTATCTTCATTCATCCATTAGCTTTGTTTGTTGGCCTTTGCTTGCTAAATTCCATAAATGTTACTTAAATATATTGTTACCTCATTCTGTCTTAAGCATCCACATTACTTGGTACTTTGTGGATCAGAGACAGACATCCATCAGTCTGAGACTTAAGCCATGAAGGTAATGAACATTTCCATGGAGACCTTTCTCCTTCATCTTTCTGAACATGTTGAGAAATAGAATTTGAAAAGGGAAAAATATCAAAATTTTCTTTTGGTAAATAATAACTACCAGGCTTGCCACAGGGAGAAGCCAGGAGAGGGGAAAGGAATGAATATATGTAACCTGTAGGGCAAGTGGTTCCTTGCAGAAGCCAGTGACTCTGAGGACCTTCTCCCATTCAGTTAAGTCCTTCCTTCTATGGGGTGCATGAGTGAGGGGTAGAGGACAGAATATTTCTCCTAATGGTTTCAAGAGGATAGTCATTTCTATTTCATAGTCAGATGCAGGGATCATGGAGTGAGGAAGAAGGCTGGTTTTCCTATAATCAGGAATTGAAGGAAAATACTTTTAATATTAAATATTCAAAATGTCTCAATAAGAGAAAATACCTTCTCGAAATCTACGGAACTATACTCCAGTGAGTTGGCAGCCATCCAGACTGAGCTGGAAATTGCCTACTGCCACTGATGGAGATTTAAAATTTTACACCCTAGTGTTATGCCACAATCCTTCCTAGACACACAGGATGGGCTCCCCCACCACTCCTGCTTGCCTGTGACTCTGAGGCATTGTTGCTCAGCTACTTCATGCCCAAGTGCTTCATACATTCCTTTCAGAGTATCAAGGAAAGCAGATTCTTGGAGACTGTGTTCCACTCTGTGGCCAGGCTGGGAAAAGAAGCACAACTGTTGGTGATCACAGTGTTAAAGTGTTGCAGGAAGAGACTCTTATCTCTGAGGCAAAGAAGATGAAGGCATAACTTGGAAAAAGAAGTGGCCTCAAGCTCAAAACTGCAAAGTCTACAAGGCCATCTGATGCTCCTCCTTGAGAGCCTGAAGCTATGTTATACTCATGCCTCCCCTAGGTGAGAAAGCACATATTTCCAAATGCTAGAAGTGAGTTGGAATTCTTGAGGTTCCCTCTGACCTATATTTTATGATAATTCTTTCCAGAATCAATCCATTAATCACATTTCTACATTTTTATCAAATATATTACTGCAAGAGTGCACTGTTATATACCTTGTTTTTCATTTAACAATATTATATAGGAATCTCTCTCATTCTTTTAAACAATAGAATGGCCCTTTATAGAAAACCTATTCCTCTATTGATCATACTTAGCTTGTATTTAATTTTTGTTTTTATTCACTCAGTCAGCAAATTTTTATTGATTTGCTATTAAGTACCTAATTCCTGCTAGGTACTCTGGCTAATAACAAACAAAACAAATAAAAGTTTCAGCACTTCAAGAACTGAGATTCAAGTCAGAGCAACAGAAAAATAAAGTGAATCAATAACTAATGACATAATTACAAATTGTGTTAAATGTCATAAAGTTAACAAAGAGGGAAAGAGATAGAGAATAATAGATGGACCCATGTTAAATAAGGTACTCACAAGAGACTTCTGTGAAGAAGTAATATTTGAGATCCAAAGGACATGGAAGAATCCATTTGAAAAGTAGAGCAAAGAGCCTTTCAAGCAATGTGGTAGCATGTGCAAATGACCTGTGGCAGGAGTTTGACATGTTTAAAAGAAGAATGTCAGTGGTCTAGGGGATGCTGAGAGAGGCAGAGCGCTACTGCTGCTGCTGCTAAGTCACTTCAGCCGACTCTGTGAGACCCCAGAGACAGCAGCCCACCAGGTTCCCCCGTCCCTGGGATTCTCCAGGCAAGAACACTGGAGTGGGTTGCCATTTCCTTCTCCAATGCATGAAACTGAAAGCAGAGTGCTACAAGTAGCTCCAAAAGGCCCAGATACTGAGGATCAGATGACACAGCACCTTATATGTCACACTGAGATATTTAGATATTATCCTACATGAAATAGGAAGCCTTTAGGAATTGACAACATGAAATGATGTATTTTTTTCAGCTTTATTGAGATGTAACTTACATATAACATTGTGTAAGTTTAAGGTGTACAATATGATGATTTAATATTCTTGTATATTATGAAGTGATTACCACAATAAGGTTAGTTAATTACCATACTGTGCATGTATGTCTGTGTGTTGAGAACATTTAAGATCTACTTTCTTAGCAACTTTCAAGTATATAAAATAGTATTGTTAACCACAGTCACTATTCTTTACATTAGATCCCCAGAACTTATTCATCTTAAATAATTTTTTTTTCCTATTTGACAAATATCTCCCCATTTTGACCACCACCAGCCCCTGGCAATCACCATTCTATTCTCTACTTCTCTGTGTTCAACTATTTTAGAATCCACATATGAGTGAGATCATCCAGTGTTTGTATTTCTCGGACTTATTTCACTTAGCAAAATGCCATAATTATTTTAAAGTTCTTTGGCTACTATGTAGAGAATGAACTAGAAGCAATCAAGCAGGTGACTGCAGCTAAAAATTGTGGCAGAACTGACCAAGTACAGAAGTTGACTTTTCCCAGTTCTTTAAGGCTCCAAATCATGGGATTTCCAGTCGGACTGCAGGCCTGAGGCAGAGAACATTTCATATGCTTTATTTCAGTCCCTTTCTGTATAGGGATAGGTTCACTGTGGCCTGGCTTTGCTAGCAGGTTATAACATGTCTCAATGGCACCCCACTCCAGTACTTCTGCCTAGAAAATCCCATGGACGGAGGAGACTGCTGGGCTGCAGTCCATGGGGTCGCTAGGAGTCAGACACAACCGAGCAACTTCACTTTCACTTTTCACTTTCATGCATTGGAGAAGGAAATGTCAACCCACTCCAGTGTTCTTGCCTGGAGAATCCCAGGGATGGAGGAGCCTTGTGGGCTGCCGTTTATGGGGTCGCGCAGGGTCAGACACGACTGAAGCGACTTAGCAGCATAACATGTCTCGGTGCATGCTGAGAACATCAACCAAGTAAACAGTTGACACTGTTGTTGTTGCTGTCATTTTTGTAATAAGCCCACACAAGCTTCCTAGGTTTCCACCTTTCCAAAGAGTAACATAAAGAGTATATTAAAAACTTCATGTCAAAATTTTGTTTAAGCTGTAGTAAAATACACATAACATTAAATTTAGTATCTAACTATTGTTAAGTGTACAGTTCAAGGCACCAGGAACATTCACATTATTGTGCAACTATGGCTAACATCCAGAACTCTTTGCATTTTACAAAGTTGAAACTCTGTTCACATTAAATAATGTCTTATTCTCCCTTCCTTGCAGTCCCTGGAAAGCACCATTCTATTTTCTGTTTCTATGAATCTGATTAGAATAGAATAGAATCTATCTCTTCTAGATACGTCATATAAATTAAATTTTACAATGGTTTTCCCTCTGTCCATCCATGACATAGCATATTAAGGTTCATCCATGATATAGCATGTGTCAGAATTTCCTTCCTTTTTAAGGTTGAATAATATTCTCAATATCTATATAATGCTTAATGCAACATCAAGTTAGAGATCATGAAAATGAGGGATTGAAAGTGTAACCGGTGAGAGGGAGTCAATGCAATGTCATAGAAAACTGCACAGAATGGAAAGTCAGTGCAGCATAGGCAAAGTCTAGACCTAGTGCTTTGTAGCTTTTTGATCGTGAGCAAGTTAACTTTTCTGAGTCTCAGTTTTCTCAGCTGTAAAATGGGATTAAAATGCCTGACTAGCATACCCAGCAAAACTATTGGGAGGATTAAGTGGGAACATGTAATTAAAGTTCTTAATAAATTTAAAAGCAAAATGTAAATATGTAATATTAGGTTGCAATTCAGTATCTATGTGTATTTGAAAGCTGTGTCTTTATCTGTGTCCATCATTAATACTTTTCTGTAATATTTTTGACAAATTTATCAATAATTATAAATATAACTGATATGCAAGAACTGGACATGGAACAACAGACTGGTTCCAAATAGGAAAAAGAGTATGTCAAGGCTATATATTGTCACCCTGCTTATTTAACTTCTATGCAGAGCACATCATGAGAAACGCTGGGCTGGAAGAAGCACAAGCTGGAATCAAGATTGCCGGGACAAATATCAATAACCTCAGATATGTAGATGATACCACCCTTATGGCAGAAAGTGAAGAGGAACTAAAAAGCCTCTTGATGAAAGTGAAAGAGGAGAGTGAAAAAGTTGGCTTAAAGCTCAACATTCAGAAAACTAAGATCATGGCATCTGGTCCCATCAGTTCAGTTCAGTTCAGTTCAGTCGCTCAGTCGTGTCTGACTCTTTGTGAGCCCATGAATTGCAGCACGCCAGGCTTCCCTGTCCATCACCAACTCCCGGAGTTCACTCAGACTCACGTCCATCGAGTTGGTGATGCCATCCAGCCATCTCATCCTCTGTCGTCCCCTTCTCCTCCTGCCCCCAATCCCGCCCAGCATCAGAGTCTTTTCCAATGAGTCAACTCTTCGCATGAGGTGGCCAAGGTATTAGAGTTTCAGCTTTAGCATCATTCCTTCCAAAGAAATCCCAGGGCTGATCTTCTTCAGAATGGACTGGTTGGACCTCCTTGCAGTCGAAGAGACTCTCAAGAGTCTTCTCCAACACCACAGTTTAAAAGCAGCAATTCTTCGGCGCTCAGCCTTCTTCACAGTCCAACTCTCACATCCATACATGACCACAGGAAAAACCATAGCCTTGACTAGACGAACCTTTATTGGCAAAGTAATGTCTCTGCTTTTGAATATGCTATCTAGGTTGGTCATAACTTTCCTTTCAAGAAGCAAGCGTCTTTTAATCTCATGGCTGCAGTCACCATCTGCAGTGATTTTGGAGCCCCAAAAAACAAAGTCTGACACTGTTTCCACTGTTTCCCCATCTATTTCCCATGAAGTGATGGGACCAGATGCCATGATCCTTGTTTTCTGAATGTTGAGCTTTAAGCCAACTTTTTCACTCTCCACTTTCACTTTCATCAAGAGGCTTTTTAGTTCCTATTCACTTTCTGCCATAAGGGTGGTGTCATCTGCATATCTGAGGTTATTGATATTTGTCCCGGCAATCTTGATTCCAGTTTGTGCTTCATTCAGCCCAGCGTTTCTCATGATGTACTCTGCATATAAGTTAAATAAGCAGGGTGACAATATACAGCCTTGACGTACTCCTTTTCCTATTTGGAACTAGTCTGTTGTTCCATGTCCAGTTCTAACTGTTGCTTCCTGACCTGCAATAGATGGGGAAACAGCGGAAACAGCAACTGATGACTGAGTTTCTGTCTCTATAGATTTGTTTTCGTTTCCTAGGACTTCATATAAAAGGAATTATTCATTGTGTACCCAGTTGTCTCACAGGAGGGGGTTGTAATGCCCTATTTCCCTTCTTAAACATTAGATGATACTTTATGACCCCATCTGACCCTGCTGACTTCCTCATAAAAGAAAACCAAGGGGAGATATAAGAGTCCAGAACACCCAGAGACAGACCATTAACAATGTATATATTTATAGCTATATCATTTCAATTGCAAAAACACTTGAGTTACATTTTATGAGAATACTACTTTGAGATTAAGGATAGAAAAGGAGATGCACTGACAAAAGTTCAAATGAGAAGGCACAAGAATGTTCATCACAACTCAAAATAGTAAAAAAATAACTGAAAAGAAGAATTTAAGTGCTCCTTAATAAATGATTGATTAAATTACAACCACATAAGGACATCCTCTGCATTCATTTCCATTAAAAGATATAATGACTTTATTTTTTAAATAAAGCAAGCTATAAAACATATGCATGATATGATTTAATCTATACAAAATTATCCTCAGTAAACTCTCTATTAATGTAAACTAACTACAAATGTAAAATGTATTCTGGAAGGATAACCACCCAATGTTAGTATTGGCTCTTTTTTGAGTTGGGTGATAAGATTAGTGGTAGTGATGGTGAAGGGGTTTCTTATTACTCTGAAGCACTAAATATTCTACAAAAACCAATATTTTCTTTGAAAACAGAAAAAAAAAAAATCAATTAAAAGTAGTCCCTGAAAAATATAAAGGAGCATTGGTATACCAGCAAAGCCTATTCTCAGGCATTAAATTTAGACATAAGCATAGAAAAATATTTGCAAGGGATTATATATATATATATAAATATTAACAATAATTATTTCTGGATGGTGGGATCATGGGTTTCTTTTACTTTTAAAATTTCAGTATGATAGACATTGAAATAAACCCTAACCCTGTATCAGTGATAATAATAAACATCTTTCATTTTGAAAGTAAAATAGTATGAAAGAGCAATCTAATCTGTATCTCAAGTTAGTAAAGTAGAAGAACAGTTTTGTATCTTTGGATTATGGTAGAGAAAAAAAATTAACTACTTTTGATATAATAATGGATGTATCTGTGCTTCAAACTTCTATTTCTATTCAGTATTTAAAGGAGTCTCTAAATATAATGGTTATTTTTGTCACAGAAATGCCAGCAGTTGTTATAGCATAGAAAATCAATATCAAACTCTCTAATTACTGCACTAAGAAACTCATTCATTGTAATGAATTCTCTGCTGTTATTGAAGAACTAGTGAATTTAATAAGAGAATCTATTCATAGTCAGTTATTGACCCCAAACTGCCAAGTCATTTAGCACAAGAATTTAAGGCAAATAAAGATAACTTGTTAAAGAAGTTATCTTAAACGTAAATGGGTTGAATGCCCCAACCAAAAGACAAAGACTGGCTGAATGGATACAAAAACAAGACCCCTACATATGTTGTCTACAAGAGACCCACCTCAAAACAGGGGACACATACAGACTGAAAGTGAAGGGCTGGAAAAAGATTTTCCATGCAAATTGGGACCAAAAGAAAGCAGGAGTCACAATACTCGTATCAGATAAATTAGACTTTAAAACAAAGGCTGTGAAAAGAGACAAAGAAGGTCACTACATAATGATCAAAGGATCAATCCAAGAAGAAGATATAACAATTATAAATATATATCCACCCAACATGGGAGCACCGCAGTATGTAAGACAAATCCTAACAAGTATGAAAGGAGAAATTAACAATAACACAATAATAGTGGGAGACTTTAATACCCCACTCACACCTATGGATAGATCAACTAAACAGAAAATTAACAAGGAAAAAAAAAAAAAAACATGTATCTATAAAGTTCACTAAAGCAAACCACAGTAAAATGAGGTATGGCAATAAAAGGCGTTAAATTTATCAAATAAAAAAAAAAATAAAGTGCTGAAAAATTAAAGCTGTCAATTCTGTAATAGATATTCATTGAAAGTATCTTTTGAAATGGGGGTGAAAACACCTTCAGAGAAATGAAAGCTAAGGAAGCATGCACGAGCTATAAAAAATGATAAAGTCCTTTATGAATGATGATAATATCAAAACAAAACTTGGAAATACAGGAAGGAGTAAAGAGCACTACGAACAGTCAATACATGGATAAACATTAGAAACTATTCTCTTTTCTTAATTTCTTCATGGTAAACTATCAACATTATATTGTGAAATTTTTCAGAAAAAAAAAAAGAAGTTATGAGTATGAATAGCCATCCTCTACTTCATTTAAACCCATGAAAGGATTTTTTTAAATATACTGAACATAAAAAGACATTATAAAATGAATGGAAACACTTGCCAGAGTGAAGAATTTGAAAAGGTGTATAACTAAATCAAGCCTTATCTTAATTTTCCTGAAAAAAGCATCAGGGAGATATAAAATTTTAAATCAGCTTTTGGCAGGTTCAAAATTGAACAGCTATATTAGAAAATTTTCCAGAACAAGAATTAATGATATACTCCTGGGAGTTCTAAGTTATCTAAAAGATAATACCTTCAAGGATAGAGTCCATCCCTCCATCCCTTAACTACCTGGAAACCTTAGCTTCTTGCTAGGGAGGACTGTTAAATGACTGAATAAACGAATTAGATATTTATTGACTAAATATCTAATCTGCTGAATAGGCATTAGAGTGGAGTGATGATATTGCCAATATTACTAAGGTGTTCTCTTTTCCGTCTATTCTATTTGAGCTATTGTTCTTTCTATTCCATCAAAACGATTTCTGCCATTATTACCAATGGTCTCCAGCTTTCCAGATCCAGTGGTCCTTACTTTGCTCAACTGTTCTAATAGATTTTGATAATTAATGGCTCTTTCTTTCCTGAAACTATTCTCTTTGTTTCTATGACACAACGTTTTCCTGGTGTTGCTCTCAGTCTCCTTTGTTGGAATCTCCTCTTCCAATCAACCTGTAAATGTTAGTGGGCTTGTCAACCAACCTTGGCCCTTTCTCCTATTTTTCTCTTCTCATTCTTCCTTGATCTCAGTTATATACTGACTACTTCCTTATGTACCTTTACACCCTGACCAATTTCCTGTATTCTAAACTCAGCTACCCAACTTCTACCTGACATCTCCAGCTACATTTCTAATAAGCATTATAAATTTAACATGCCTAAAGAAAACTTTTGATTTCTAGCTCTGTCTCCAACCCAAACTACCCTTATTCCCAAGAAAACATACCACCTTCCACTCACTTTACCAAACTGAAAATGTAGCAGTCATCTTTGTCTCTTTTCTTTCCCTCATTATCTCACAACCAGTTCACCTTCAACTCATGTTAGAATTAAAAACTTTTACTAAGTCCTCTCTTGACTCTCTGCCTCCAAACCATCACCTGAAGCCATCATATTTCTCCCACACTGAAACAACAGTCTACTAATCCATGTCCTTGTTTCCACTCCTTCCATCCACTTTTATTTGCTTTATTTTCCATAAAGGAAGAACAGCATTTTAAAGATCTGAATTAGGTGTTGTTCCTCTCCTTAAAACTTAGTATGATTCTACACTTTATTTACAATAAAGTAAAAGAATCTTACCAAAACTCACAAGGTCCTAATCAAATGTGTTTCTCCCTACCTGCCTAGCCTCATCTTCTGTAATTACCTACTTATTATGTTCTTTAAACCTATTGGACATCTGTGCATATTTGGCAAACCTGATTCCACAATATAATTTTTGCTACCATCTCTATACATAACATGTTCTCTTCCCTATTTTCCTTTTGCAGGATAGGCCTTCATAAGAGTCAGCTTAGATGTTATGTTTTCAAAAAGTCTCCATGACTAGAATGAAAGCTCCATGAGAGTCAGAATTATAACAAGTTCATATTCTATTTTCATTAAACTGGTAAACTTTATATTTATTTATAAGAAAGCTTCATACAAAAAGAAAAGAGAAATCATTGAACTTTCATTCATTTATTCAATAGTTACTTATTTCCAGGCACTGTGCTAGATACTGAGCATATGGCAGTGAACAAAATTGACTTGATGATCATGGTTTTAACAATGCTTAGATATAGAGAGAGATACAGAAGGGTATAGATATAAAACAAACACACACAAATATAATTACCAAGTGCAATTATTATTATGAAAGAAAATAACTCAACTCTGGATGAGTTGAAGATTGTTCAAATTGGGAGGGTCAGAACAGTCTTCTATGATTAAATGTCATTTCAATTTCAATTTGAGAAGTAAGGAAGAGTCAGAGGAATAAGTAGACATGTAGACTGGGGGGTCCAGTAAGGCAATTATTGGGGCTTTACAAAATCTTATGACGAAATATCATATTAAAGGCTATGGTACAATTTTGTGGTGATAATTCAGTCTACTTTCTTATTTTTAGTTTAAGTGTTCTTGCTCCCAAGGTGCCTTCATTGTTCTTCTTCTACTGGGCTTTCCCACAAACTATACATGTATCTTTGTGGTCTACCATAGAGTCTGCCAGACTGTTATGCCTTCATGGCAGGACTTCTTGAATCATCATTTGGTTCTGTTGCAGACTTTCTACTCTGGATCCCACTTAAAGATGATAATTTTTACTTTGTTTTCACATTTATAGTATATGGGCCTGTTACTATTCCTGGGTGTCAAAATGTTATCTCCAGAACCCAAAGTGGCTAGTCAGACATTGAGCTTCCTTCTTTGTGGCAGAAAATGCACCATGTAATCGTTCATTTTTACTTCTGGAAGAGACGCCCTCTGTACCACTGACAATTGCCCTTCATTTTTTTCAGAAGTGGAAAGCCATTAAGTATTTGTATGACTGTCTCCTACACAGTGGAGAGATATAGAATAAGAATAAATAAAAGTATAAGAAGAGGAGAATATAAGAACTTTTAAAACTACTCAGTCATATGGAAAAATTGCTATGTTAGCACAGTAATTGAATAGTCAGTATACAATGGCATTTATACTGATTATAACTGTAAGGTATGATGTATGAAAACAAGCACTAGATGGTAAAATATTACAAATAGGTTATTTAGAAAGGATAATTGTGGTTTATTTCCCCCTAATATTTCTTTAATTTCTTCTAAAACCAAAGAACAAAGTACCTTCCTATATTAATCTTTGTCAAAACAGCAGCAAGGGCCTCACATGTTGTTTTGTAAATTATTTTCTTGCTAGGCTAGTCTATATTTACTTTTTAAAATCTCTTTCTTTACCAATTTACAATACTCGTGCTTCCTTTATTAACTTTCAGTGTTATTATAACACTCTATAGTCCTTTGACTATTCTGATTGACTGTTAGTGTGTTTTGTTTTGTTACATGTCCTTTTGGGGAGTTTGTCAGGATTTGGAGGGGCCAAAGAGACAAAGATTCCTTTGTTTTTGTTTTTTTGTTCAGTTCAGTTCAGTCGTTCAGTCATGTCCAACTCTTTGCGACCCCATGAACTGCAGCATGCCAGGCCTCCCTGTCCATCACCAACTCTTGGAGCCTACCCAAACTCATGTCCATTGAGTGAGTCAGTGATGCCATCCAACCATCTCATCCTCTGTCGTCCCCTTCTCCTCCTGCCCTCAATCTTTCCCAGCATCAGGGTCTTATCCAATGAGTCAGTTCTTAGCATCAGAGGGCCAAAGTACTGGAGCTTCAGCATCAGTCCTTCCAATGAATATTCAGGACTGATTTTCTTTAGGATTGATAGGTTGGATCTCCTTGCAGTCCAAGGGACTCTCAAGAGTCTTCTCCATCACCAAGGTTCAAAAGCATCAATTTGTTGGTGCTGTGCCTTTTTTGTGATCCAATTCTCATACTTTCATGACTACCGGAAAAAGTGTAGCTTTGCCTATATGGACCTTTGTCGGCAGAGTAATGCCTCTGCTTTTTAATACACTGTCTAGGTTTGTCATAGCTCTTCTTCCAAGGAGCAAGTGTCTTATAACCTCATGGCTACAGTCACCATCTGTAGTGACTTTGGAGCCCAAGAAAATAAGGTTTCTTATTGTTTCCCCATCTATTTGTCATGAAATGATGGGACTAGATGCCATGTTCTTAGTTTTTTGAATGTTGAGTTTTAAGCCAACTTTTTCACCTCCTCTTTCACTTTCATCAGGAGACTTTTAAGTTCATCTGTGTATCTGAGGTTATTGATATTTCTCCCAAGCAATCTTGATTCCAGCTTGTGAGTCATCCAGCCCAGCATTTCACATGATGTACTCTGCATAGAGCAGGGTGACAATATACAGCCTTAAGGTACTCCTTTCCCAATTTTTAACCAGTCCATTGTTTCAGTTTCATGTCCAGTTCTGTTTCTTCTTGACCTGCACTCAGATTTCTCAGAAGGCAGGTCAGGTGGTCTGATATTCTCATCTCTTGAAGAATTTTCCACAGTTTGTTGTGATCCACACAGTCAAAGACTTTGGCATAGTCAATGAAGCAGAAGTAGAGGATTTTCTGGAACTCTTTTGCTTTTTCAACGATCCAATGGATGTTGGCAATTTGATCTTTGGTTCCTCTCCTTTTCTAAATCCAGCTTGAACATCTGGAAGTTCATGGTTCACCTACTGTTGAAGCCTGGCTTGGAGAATTTTGAGCATTACTTTGCTAGTGTGTAAGATGAGTGCAATTGTGTGGTAGTTTGAACATTCTTTGGTAATGCCTTTCTTTGGGATTGGAATGAAAACTGACCTTTTCCATTGCTGTGGCCACTGCTCAGTTTTCCAGATTTGCTGGCATATTGAGTGCAGCACTTTCACAGCATCATTTTTTAGGATTTGAACTAGTTCAACTGGAATTCCATCACCTCCATTAGCTCTGTTCATAGTGATGCTTCCTAAGGCCCACTTGACTTTGCATTCCAGGATGTCTGGCTCTAGGGGAGTGATCACACTATCCTGCCTTAAATCTCCATAAAATGCCTGCACCTAAGTGTCAAAGTCATTTCTTTATCTCTGATTTGCTAGAGTTTTCTTTCTGTACCTTACACCACTAGTCTAATGAATCACCTAAACTCTGTCTCCAGGTGCTAAAGATACTAGTTTTGTGAACTGATGCGGTGCCATCTGCCCTGGGATCATCCTTCCAGAGAATCTGGGACCATATGGTCAGGTTGGGAAAGAGGTTGAAGAAATTAATTCTTACAGATAACCCTTAAATGACCCCAATGATGTTCATCCATGAAACAAATCCTTTAGTCAGGTTGCTAGAAATCTTGCTTACCATGTGTGATTATATGATAGTGTTTTGTGAGGAATATGGAATTTACCTTTATGTTTACAAGCTCAAAATGTTATTCAATGAATTTCACAAATGCTAAGAAATTTCAAATTCCCAGATTCTCCCAGAATCAAGTCCTCTCATTGGCTCAGAAATGACCTTAGTCAAATGGAAAGGGGAGGCTGGAGGAGATTGTTCTAATGTTTGCATCTCTGAGTTGAGGGTACTTATTGTTGATTCTGACCTGACCTAGGTAACTTAGTTTCCCAAAACTTGTCTTGCTGCTACTGCTGCTAAGTCGCTACAGTTGTGTCCGACTCTGTGCCACCCCTTAGACGGCAGCCCACCAGGCTCCACCGCCCCTGGGATTCTCCAGTCAAGAACACTGGAGTGGATTACCATTTCCTTCTCCAATGCATGAAAGTGAAAAGTGAAAGTGAAGTCTCTCAGTAGTGTCTGGCTCTCAGCGACCCCATGGACTGCAGGCTACCAGGCTCCTCCATCCATGGGATTTTCCAGGCAAGAGTACCGGAGTGGGTTGCCATTGCCTTCTCTGAAACTTGTCTTAATTCCCCATAAATGAAAAGGAAAAGTTAAGAAAGCTGTCAAACATCTACCATGTAATAATGACTGAAATTGAACTGCAAGTCACTCAATCGTGTCTGACTCTTTGCGACCCCATGGACTATAGCCTGCCAGGCTCCTCTGATAATGGGATTTCCCAGGTAAGAATACTGGAGTGGGTAGCCATTTCCCTCTCCAGGGGATCTTCCCAACCCAAGGATCAGATCCAGGTCTCCTGCATTTCAGGTATATTCTTAAGCATCTAAGCCACCAAGGAAGTCTCATAACAGTGACTACTAAGTATCTACTTTATATAATGTTATCTCATTTTTGACATATCCCTATCTGTTTTGCTTTATAACATCCATGCTGCTGATGAAAATGAAATACCACATTAATGAGTGTTTTCTAAGAAAGTGCAGAGCTTGGGTTTGAACTCAGACCTCTCTGACTCCAAAATTGAACATGCGACATGTCATGTCTTCTTCTATAGGAAGAACTATACCCTTGCTAGGAGTCTTTGAGCAGAGTTCTCTGGTCAATCTGAATGTTCTCTGCTGCAGGATGCTTGTAAAGTTGGTACGAGGATTTTGGTTCACATATCTGCATTGGGCCCATTTTACTGCCAGATACAAAAATCTCTATCAGCCTTCTTTTGGAGGAACAGGATGTGTAACCAAGGAAGTGGGGATTTCACAGGCTTTGCCACATAGAGATAGTGTTTTTTACTTGGGTCTCTGGTGCTCCAAGTGTGAAAGGAATATGCTGAATCAACAAAGGACCAGCAATGGTAGGGACCAGGTCAATGGACAGTACATCAGGAAGGGCAGCAAAACAAGGGGCAGAGCCTGGATCACTTATTGAGAGTTGGAGGACAGAGCCAAGAAATCATAGAAATTTGGCACCAGGAACACAGAGACCCAAGTTCACTGGGTAAAGGAAGTTATCTTAAAGGACATACCTGAGACAGATATCTTTGCTAGCAGCTTACTTTTACATTCTCTTTACATGAGACATGAAAGAGCTAATCCCATTTTAAAAAAGAGTTTGTGATTTAAAAATCACATAAAATGTAACACCTTACTCATTTTAACTTGTACAGTTCAATAGAGTTAAGTATGTTCAGCTTGTTTTGCAACAAATCTCTAGAACTAACTTTTTTACCTCGCAAAACTAAAACTATACACCTATTGAACAGTAACTCTCCATTTTCCCTGCCCCTAACCAATCATTCTACTTTTCATTTATATGAGTTTTATGCTTTTAGATATCTCCTAAAAGTGAAGTTATACAATATTTGTCTTTTGGTGACTGGTTTATTTCACTTAGCATAATGTCCATTATATGTATATACCAATTTTCCTTATCCATTATTGGACATTTCCAACTTTTGGCTATTGTGAATAATGTTGCTGTTAACATGGGTGTGCAAAAATGTGCTAAATTTTAAAGACAAAGAGGGGGGAGCATCTAATTTCAGAAATACCAAACAGTAGGACTCATGTTCACTGCAGCTGACACAGGATAAACACAGAATTTACCTTCAAGAATCTGAAGAAAGAGAAGCCATTATTCCTACGAAACTAGGCAGATAGGCGAACGCATTGATTAGTCAGTATATATTCTATACTTACTGACTGGCTATGCAACAGACCCTATGCTAGGCATTATATATATAGAGAGAAATAAACTAGGTTAGTTAATTCTTTGACTTCATGGTTCTTAAAGTCTGGGAATGGACTCAGAGGGACTTCTCCAGGTAGGACTAAAGTAGTTCTCTTTTCCCTCTGCCTTTAACACATGCATACCTTTTTGATAGGATATGCTAAATTATTATTATATAGCTGATTATATATTATAGCTGAAAGTTGGTCCATTCTGTAAAACTTTTACTGAGGTAAACTTGATAGAAAATGAAATTCACAGATCTTAACTGTAGAATATGATGAATATGAGTAAATATGTACATCTATCTAATTATCACCCCAATTAAGATACATTGCATTTATTATTTTAATGTCTTCCTGATGAACTGATCCCACTATGCTTATTAAATATCCTGTTTATTTCAGGTAATATTCCTTGTCTTAAAGCTTGGGTTGAAAAGTTTGATTAATTATAACTTATGTAGGATGGCTACGATAGTTTCTCAGTATTCATCTCACATCTCAGTATTTAACTCAGGCTTACTGACTTAAGCACAGCTGACTCAATACCCAGGAGGAGAATGATTTGGGAAACTTAAAACTAAGAATCTTCGTGTGCCTTCTCCAATTCCTTCTTCAATTCTTCAATTCCACTTTCTTCCCTGTGCCTTTATGGCTTCAAGATGCCTACTTCCCTTTGTGCATTCATCCCCTTACTGGATTTGATAGCTGAAATGGTGTATCTGACTTTGTTTTCATCCTTAAACATGATCATTTGTACCTTTTACGCTCAGATAGCTTCTGGTTTCTCTAGGTATTTGCTCTACCAGATTCAGCCTTGACTTGTGATATCAAACTAATACCGATAAATTGACAGTGCAGCTTCAATAAGACCCCTGGGAGGAAGGACAGCTACTGGGGACATTGACCGTCATTTTTGGTGAAGAAGCACAAGGACAATCTATATCCCGGGCTTTATTTAATCACAGTCCAAATTTAAGCACACATCCTGATTTCCATGACTGGCTTTGAGTGTTTCCCAAGCTTTTCTTGGAAACACATCTATAAACCTTCTTTTAGACTTGATCACTTCTGTTCCTGCCTGTGTTACCCAATTTGGCATTGATTCTTAGCAAACTCTTGCAGAGGGTGATTTTATGTCTAAGTTCTTAGGGTAATTTATTTCAATTCACAATAAAGAAGTATTTTAGGGACTTCTACTCTGCTAACCATTCTCCAAATCATAAAGTTTCAACAGTTAAGAGAAAAGATATACACACACACACATATATATATATAAACATGTAAATAAGTCATTACAGCGAACTTTGAAAAATCTTTTATGAGATAAACATTAAAACAGACTAATCTAGACAAGCATTGAAGATTTTAAGTGATGTAATTTGCAGCTTCCCAAGGAGCCTAATATAACATGTAATCAATATAAAAAGCCAATGCCAGAGGTTCCTAGAGAATATACAAAGATGATCTAGGAAGTACATAATTCAAAATTTCCACAAGACTCTTAAGCATTCTATGAGGGTGAAATACACCACTAATAGAAATAAACACAGCTAAACCTATTTATGTCATTTTTCTTTGGACATCCAAAATTGAAAGACAGAAACTGTACATGCAAAGAATGGTTTTAGAACACTTTCTCAAACCATATACAAAAGTAAATTCAAAATGATTTAAGAACTAAAGGTAAAACCTGAAACTATAAAACTCCTAGAAGAACACACATAGGGAATACAATGTTTGACATCAGTCTTAGCAATATATATATTTTTTTATCTTTTTTCCTCAGGCAAGGGAAACAAAAGCAAAAATAAACAAATAAGACCTAGTCAAATTTCAAAGCTTTGCATAGTGAAGAAAACCACCAAAAAATGAAAGACAATCTACTGACTGGGAGAAGATATTTGCAAATACTATATCTGATTAAAAGATTAATGTTCAAAATAAAGAACTCATACAATTCAGTATTAACCCGCCCCCAACAACCTGATTTAAAAATACACAGAAGACCTGAATAGACATTTTTTTTTCCAAATTAGATATATAGATGCTCAAGAGATACTTGAAAAGCTACTCAACATCATGATCGTGTGTGCATGCTAAGTCACTTTAGTCCCATCCAACTCTTTGCGACCCCATGGACTGTGGCCTACCAGGCTCCTCTGTCAACGGAATTCTCCAGGCAAGAATACTGGAGTGGGTTGCCATTTCCTCCTCCAATCATGATCATGAGGGAAATGCAAATCAAAACTACAATAAGGCCTCACCTCACAGCTGTCAGAATGGCTGTCATCAAAAAGACAAGAAATAACAAGTATTAGTAAGAATGCAGAAAAAAAGGCACATTATTGATGGAAATGTGAATAGGTGGAGCCATTGTGGAAATCAGTATGGATGTTTGTGGATAGGAAGATTCGATATTAAGATGTAACTCTCTCCCAATTGATCTGCAGCTCGGATGCAATCACAACAAAATTCCCAGTAGAAATTTTTGTACAAGGTGACATATTAGTTCTTCTTACATTGAGTTTCATATCCTGTTGTTTTTCTATATTCTTAAGGTGGCCTTTTAGATCATTAATTAGAGATCTTAAAGTGCCATAACTTATCCATAAATATTGCTTAAGTGGCACATCACACATTTTGATATGTTGTGCTTTCACTTTCATTTAATGCAAGATGTATTCTAATTCTCCTTTTGATTTTTTATTTCAATGATGGGCTATTTATAAATATATTATATAATTTTCAAGTATTAGGAGATTTTCCAGAGATCTTTTGGTCAATTGTTTTTAATTAAATTACACTGTGGTCAGAGAACATACTTTGTACGATTTGAATACAATTAGAAATACTGAGACCAGTTTTATATTCCAGAACATAATCAATGTGAGTATATGTCCTGTGTGCACTTGAGAAGAATATGTTACTGTTGAGAAGGGATCCAACTATTTTAAAAAATTCACTGCACCAAAAGAAGAACATCCTGAACAAAGTAAACCATCCAAATCCTACACCTTACACATGACACTTCTGTTCTGGGGAATAAAGTTAATTAAAAATTAGCAGAGACAGCAGACTACATACATACAAACTTAACATAAGGAGAAAAAGTTTCAAATCAAAACATTTCAGCTTATGGAAATCTTCCCCAAGAAACCACAAATCAGAGAAAGGCATAACATTTCAACTCAATTAAATATTCTGAAACAAATCTGTACAAATAAGGAATTTGTAACCAAAACTTTTACAGAAAAGAGAAGAAAGAAAGATTGTTGAATTCCTAAGAAAGTTGAAAAAGAAAGTTCATCTCTAAGAAGTTAAGGATAAATTACGAGAGAGAGTACAAGAGACATTAAATTTTATTAAATATAAAATAAGAGGATTTCAGATCTAAAATTAAATAGCGTGCTAAGTCGCTTCAGTCAAGTCTGACTGTTTGCAACACCATAGACTATAGCCCTCCAGGCTCCTCTGTCCATAGGATTTTCCAGACAAGAATACTGAAGTGGGTTGTCATTTCCTTCTCCAGGAGATCTTAGCGACTCAGACATCTAACCTGCATTTCTCAGGTCCTTTTCCTTTTGATACCTGGACAGGGATCTGATTTAAGGGGTTTTGAGTGCATACAGTATTTTGTTTTTTCCTTCCCAGTCTTCTCCTTACTCTCAGCTTGAAGATGAACTATGAGATTTTCAAATGTATGTTTATATTACTTGTTTAGTTGCTAAGTTGTGTCCGACTCTTGTGCAACCCCATGGATTATAGCCTGTCAGGCTTCTCTGTCCATGGGATTTTCCAGGCAAGAAGACTGGAAAATGTCCTGTGTGCACTTGAGAAGAATATTTTGCTATTGTTGAGCGCACTGTTTTACAATTTTGAATTAGGTAAAACTGATTGATACTATTCAAGTCTTTTACATCCTTACTGATCTTACCTTTATTTACTCTATGAATTATTGACAATGAACTACTGAATTCCCTGGTTATAATTGTGGATTTGTCTGGTCTTTCAGTTTTTGCTTCATGTATTTCAAGGTTTTGTTCTTTGTGCATAAGTGGTATATTTTGCCTTTTGTGTATTTATAATGCATTAGTTAATAATTTTATTATACATTTTCCTTTCTCTCTTTCTTCTCCTCCAATTGTTAAGTTGTGTTATTTTCTCTTCATCCAAACTTGTTCACATAATATTATTCTTCTCTTGGTCCTGCATATTGTTTTTTGTCTTGGGTCTAAAAATAAATATATTTAAAGCTGACAATCTGACAATAAGCCCATTTGACAGATTTCCCATTTTTTGTTGTTGTTGTTGTTGGATGTAGTTTCTTCCTTATAAAGGGTTCATAAGTGTTATTCTTTCAGTGCTTGTATATTTTTGAATATTTTTATAGATCTTAATACTTGAAGAACAGTTGGTTGGATACAAGTGGCTCACGATTTCTTTCCTAGAGATTTTCAAAAATAAAGTTCCAGTTTTGCTTTGCTTTGTATGCTGCTGTAAATTCGATGCTAAACTTATTTGCTTTCTCTGAAGATTTTTTTCCTTTTATCTTTAAGATCCACTTTTTAAAAAGGATGTTTTAGAGCCAACTGTTTCTGGTAAATTTTCTCAGCTTACGCACTGGGCTGTGTATGCATAGAGATTCAGATTTTGCTTTATTGTTGGACTATAAACATTACTTTTATTGTATTGTTTCATTTTTTCTTTAAGGGTTAAATTTTAAATATGTTGGAATTTATTTTCCTCTTTTCTATTACTAACCTCTATTTAATTTTGGGCTTCCCAGCTGGTGCTAGTGGTAGAGAAACTGTCTGCCCATGCAGGAGACATTAGAGATGCTGGTTAGATGCTTGAGTTGCTAAGATCTCATGGAGAAGGAAATGACAACCCACTTCAGTATTCTTGTCTGGAAAATCCTATGGACAGAGGAGCCTGGAGGGCTATAGTCTATGGTGTTGCAAACAGTCGGACTTGACTGAAGCGACTTAGCACGCTATTTAATTTTAGATCTGAAATCCTCTTATTTTATATTTAATAAAATTTACTGTCTCTTGTACTCTCTCTCTCGTAATTTATCCTTAACTTCTTAGAGATGAACTTTCTTTTTCAACTTTCTTAGGCATTCAACAATCTTTCTTTCTGCTCTTTTCTGTAAAAGTTTTGGTTACAAATTCCTTATTTGTACAGATTTGTTTCAGAATATTTAATTGAGTTGAAATGTTATGCCTTTCTCTGATTTGTGGTTTCTTGGGGAAGATTTCCATAAGCTGAAATGTTTTGATTTGAAACTTTTTCTCCGTACGTTTGTATGTATGTAGTCTGCTGTCTCTGCTAATTTTTAATTAACTTTATTCCCCAGAACAGAAGTGTCATGTGTAAGGTGTAGGATTTGGATGGTTTACTTTGTTCAGGACATTCTTCTTCTTTTGGTGCAGTGAATTTTTTAAAATAGTTGGATCCCTTTTTTGCAGAGAATGGTTGATGCTTCTGCATTTTGATATATGCCTCTTTCTGTAGGACTCTTAATTTCTAACACTTGCTTGATTTTTTCCCTCTACTACTTAACCTCCGAGAACTGCTTTTCCCTAGCAACGATGCTCCCCCAAGACTTCTGTCTCCAGCCTTAAACATTTCTCAGGTCCTTTCCTTTTGATACCTGGACAGGGATCTGATTTAAGGAGTCTTGAGTGTATAGAGTATTTTCTTTTTTTCTTCCCAGTCTTCTCCTTACTCTCAGCTTGAAGATGAACTATGAAGACCCTGAGATTTTCAAATGTATGTTTATATTACTTGTTTAGTTGCTAAATGGTGTCTGACTCTTGTGCAACCCCATGGATTATAGCCTGTCAGGCTTCTCTGTCCATGGGATTTTCCAGGCAAGAAGACTGGAGCGGGTTGTCATTTCCTTCTCCAGTGCATCTTTCCAACCCAGGGATTGAACCCGTATCTCCTGCATTACAGGCAGATTCTTTACCACTGCACCACCTGGGAAGCTTGTATACTTACAGATAAATTGTATTTTTATAGAATTCTTTCTTTTGCCAGTCCAGGTTCAGTGCACGATGCTGGATGCTTGGGGCTGGTGCGCTGGGACGGCCCAGGGGGATGGTATGGGGAGGGGGGAGGGAGGAAGGTTCAGGATGGGGAGCACGTGTATACCTGAAACTTTTTTAATTTTAAAAATTAAAAAATAAATAAATAGAATTCTTTCTTAGTTAAGCTGTACATGTAGGCCAGGGGTAGTTTTGTTCTTCTTGTTGATCTGCATGGTTTTTTGGAGAACATGGAGAGATCCATATTGATATAACTACCATTATCTTATGTAAACCTAAAAGCTCTAAAGCATTATTATTTTTACTATAAAATTCAGACTTAAAGATTTGATCATGCAATTTCAAAAGTAACATTGTTTATTGATCTTTATGTTGAAAAAATAATGTATTTTTGGAGCCCATCACGACTGTATTAATATCTTGGTTATATCGGTTACTGTCTATGTCAGCTTAACCTTCATGTCTTCATCTATAAAAAGCACATAATTATCTCAAAGGCTATTGTTAACAATAAAATATGTAATAAATATAATGCACTTAAACAGTAGAGGACATTATAGGATAGTCCCTTCTCATAAAGGGAAAAAATTTGCTTCTTTTTATGAGAGCATAAAAATATGCTCTTATAAAGGAGCATAAATTTAATAATAAATGCACCTGCTAAGTAGAATCAGGAAAGGATAACTTATAATGGGTTGGGGAAATGATTTTAAAAGGTATTATCAATATCTGTCACTAGACACATTTACTGTTATTCATGAAGAGAGCTTGTCACTTTAGCTACACTTGTAACAGAGGTCATTCTATTGATGTAACCAGTGGCTGCCAGGTGGATTAAGATATTTATTAATTTGCTTTTGACAGATGAACAATCACAACAGCAGATGAGAATATTGTGGGAAAACATATCCTTGCTCCAGTGAATGGTCTCCTTGAAATTGCTTTTCGAATTTGTTGTTCAAATACATTAGTTCTGTTCTAAAAGGCTGATATGAAATATGTTATCAAAAAAGAAATAATTTCTTAACCACCTTCACTCACAAGTGCATAGATAATAAGATGGTAGGAAGTGTAGAGGAAACCATGTTTTGTCCTTTGGGATTCTTCATGAGTCAGTGCTTTTCTAGCAGTGTAAGTTTTAAGAATTAACTTTTTATATGTATTACACTAACAACATTAACCCAAATTTGAAAGGAAGAAAATCAACCAATAAACCTGGTAAGCCCAACAGACCAGGCAGTTTACCTGTTTCCTTCACGCTTTGGAACTAGGTGTATATAATACCTTTTAATGCAAAGATTATAATGTAGACTCATTTTTGTAGTCTGCCTTTACAAAATGGCTCATAAGCACACTTGGATTAGAATTATGTTAACAATTTGAATATACATGGAGAAAGACAGATAAAATAGCAAAAATGTATAGGAAGGTGTAATAATGAGTGATTTTCCCTCATTTTTTTCAAATATGCTCTAATAATGTTACATTTAATTGTCAATAACTATATACTAACAGCTAACATATGTTTAGTTTATCATAGCACTAGACAATATTTTTAATGTTTTACATAAAATATCTTGTTTAATTCTTACATTTTTGAAGATGCAGAAAGTGAGTCACAGAGAAACAAAGTAATTTGATTTGAGGTCATATATCTAAGAGCAATTTTCCTTAAGTGGGATAAATAATAGAATGTATTAAGTTAATCAATTGCATGTTAATAGTTGAATTTTAATAAATCATGATATATACAGATTTTCCTTTCTGTGGATATTAGATGATCTTCTACTCTAAATTATGATGAGATAGGCACCTGTTGTGTCAAGGTCTGCATATTATTTGGTGAGTGGTTTTTCTGCATGTCACAGACAATACTCTCCAAAATTAATTCACCTGAAGATTGGCAGAACCTGTATAGGGTTAAACACAGGTTTAATCCCTGGGTCGGGAAGATTCCCTGGAGAAGGGAATGGTGACCCACTCCAGTATTCTTGCCTGGAGAATCCCATGGGCAGAGGAGCCCAGTAAGCTACAGTGCATGGGAGTGTAGAGAGAGTCAGGCATGACTGAAGTGACTGAGCATGAGCATGTATAGGGTTAATAATAATAATGAATACCATTTATTGAGTATTTACACTGTTACAGCCACTGAAACACAATGGCATAGGAATTTTTACTACCTTTATTTAACTGAGGAAGGATATGAAGCTCAGAGAATTTAAGTAACTAGCTCAAGGTCATACAGCTAGTTAGTGATGCAGCCAAGCAGAGGAAAATCTTTTAAGAGGTTTTTTTTTTTGGGGGGGGACCATTTTTTTAAAGTTTTATTGAATTTGTTACAATATTGGTTCTGCTTTATGTTTTCTTTTTCTTTTTTTGGCCACAAGGCATATGAGATTTTAGCTCCCCAACCAGGGATTGAACCCATATCCCTTGCATTGGAAGGTGAGGTCTTAAACACTGGATGGCCAGGGAAGTCCCAAGAGGAAAACCTCTTAATAACTAAGATCTACTACCTACTTTTCAGGTCAGGAAAAAGCTACTTTATGCAAATGGAGCTATTTAATCTAGAAGCTTGACCGTGTCAACTATGCTTTGTAATGCTAACCAGGACAATGGACTGGTTCAAAATTGGGAAAGGAGTACAACAATGTTGTATATTGTCACTCTACTTATTTAACTTAAATGCAGAGTACATCATGTTAAATGCTGGGCTGGATGACTCACAAGCTGGAATCAAGATTGCTGGGAGAAATATCAACAACCTCAAATAGGCAGATGATACCACTTTAATGGCAGAAAGCGAAGAGGAACTAAAGATCCTCTTGATGAAGGTGAAAGACAGCAAAAAGGCTGGCTTAAAACTCAACATTCAAAAGACAGAAATATAGATCAATGGA
This sequence comes from Bos indicus, assembly GCF_029378745.1. Classification (NCBI taxonomy): domain Eukaryota; kingdom Metazoa; phylum Chordata; class Mammalia; order Artiodactyla; family Bovidae; genus Bos; species Bos indicus. The sequence goes on from NC_091767.1 coordinate 93,774,203, forward strand.
ACAAAATAGAAAGCCCAGAGATAAATCCACGCACCTATGGACACCTTATCTTTGACAAAGGAGGCAAGGATATACAATGGAGAAAAGACAATGTCTTTAACAAGTGGTGCTGGGAAAACTGGTCAACCACTTGTAAAAGAATGAAACTAGAACACTTTCTAACACCATACACAAAAATAAACTCAAAATGGATTAAAGATCTAAACATTAGACCAGAAACTATAAAACTCCTAGAGGAGAACATAGGCAAAACACTCTCCGACATAAATCACAGCGGGATCCTCTATGACCCACCTCCCAGAATATTAGACATAAAAGCAAAAATAAACAAATGGGACCTAATTAAACTTAAAAGCTTCTGCACAACAAAGGAAACTATAAGCAAGTGAAAAGACAGCCTTCAGAATGGGAGAAAATAATAGCAAATGAAGCAACTGACAAACAACTAATCTCAAAAATATACAAGCAACTCCTGCAGCTCAATTCCAGAAAAATAAACAACCCAATCAAAAAAAGGGCCAAAGAACTAGACATTTCTCCAAAGAAGACGTACAGGTGGCTAACAAACACATGAAAAGATGCTCAACATCACTCATTATCAGAGAAATGCAAATCAAAACCACTATGAGGTACCATTTCACGCCAGTCAGAATGGCTGCAATCCAAAAGTCTACAAGCAATAAATGCTGGAGAGGGGGAGAAAAGGGAACCCTCTTACACTGTTGGTGGGAATGCAAACTAGTACAGCACTATGGAGAACAGTGTAGCAATTCCTTAAAAAACTGGAAATAGAACTGCCATACGACCCAGCAATCCCACTGCTGGGCATACACACCAAGGAAACCAGAATTTAAAGAGACACATGTACCCCAGTGTTCATCGCAGCACTGTTTATAATAGCCAGGACATGGAAGCAACCTAGATGTCCATGAGCAGATGAATGGATAAGCAAGCTGTGGTACATATACACAATGGAGTATTACTCAGCCATTAAAAAGAATACATTTGAATCAGTTCTAATGAGGTGGATGAAACTGGAGCCTATTATACAGAATGAAGTAAGCCAGAAAGAAAAACACCAATACAGTATACTAACACATATATATGGAATTTAGAAAAATGGTAATGATAACCCTGTATGCGAGACAGCGAAAGAGACACAGATGTATAGAACTGTCTTTTGGACTCTGTGGGAGAGGGAGAGGGTGGGATGATTTGGGAGAATGGCATTGAAACATGTATAATATCATATATGAAATGAATCGCCAGTCCAAGTTCGGTGCATGATACTGGTTGCTTGGGGCTGGTGCACTGGGACAACCCAGAGGGATGGTACGGGAAGGGTGGAGGGTGGGGGTTCAGGATGGGGAACACGTGTATACCTGCGGTGGATTTATGTTGATGTAAGGCAAAACCAATACAGTATTTTAAAGTAATTAACCTCCAATTAAAATAAATAAATTTATATTATAAAAAAACAAACAAACTAAGATTATGTCATCTGGTCCCATCATTTCATCTGGAAAATAGATGGGGAAAAAGTGGGAACAGTGGCAGATTTATTTTCCTCGGCTCCAAAATCACTGCAGATGGTGACTGCAGCCACGAAATTAAAAGACACTTGCTCCTTGGAAGAAAAGCTATGACAAACCTAGACAGCATATTAAAAAGCAGAGACATCATTTTGCCGACAGAGGTCGGCAAAGAGTATAGTCAAAGCTATGGTTTTTCCAATAATCACGTACAGATGTGAGCATTAGACCATAAAGAAGGCTGAGTGCTAAAGAATTAATGCTTTCAAAATGTGGTGCTGGAGAAGACTCTTGTGAGTCTCTTGGACAGCAAGGAAATTGAACCAGTCAATCCTAAAGGAAATCAACCCTGAATATTTATTGGAAGGACTGATGCTGAAGCTGAAGCTCCAAAACTTTGGCCACCTGATGTGAAGAGCTGACTCATTGAAAAAGACCCTAATGCTGGGAAAGATTGAGGGCAGGAAGAGAAGATTGCAACAGAGGATGAGGTGGCTGGCTGAAATCACTGATTCAATGGTCATGAGTTTGAGCAAACTCAGGGAGATACTGAAGGACAGGGAAGCCTGGAATATTGCAGTTTATGGAGACACAAAGAGTCAGACATGACTTGTAACTAAAAACAATAGTGCTAACCTTATATATAAGGCAAACCTCAAAAACATTTAAATTTCCTAGCAGATTCACTAAAGTTTAGAAAAAGGTAAATTAATTTTACTAATGACCTTTTTTAAGCTAATCTATCCAAAATATTATCATTCCAACAAATGATCAAAAATAAGTGATATTTTACATTCATTTTGTGTGTGTGTGCTGCCTTAAAAAACCCAGTGTGTATTTTACACTTAGAGAATCTCCTAACTCAGACCAGCCATCTGGGGCTGTTGCATGTGATCAGGGTAGTTCCAGATGGTAGATACTGACTCACTATTTGATGCAGCTTATTAATCAATGACCAGAATTTCCAGGTCTTGTTATTTCTTTGTTACTCTGTGAAACACAAATATGTTCAGTTTCCTTAATGATGATACAAACAGTGACATGTCATTTATATGACTCTATTAGAGAACAAAGTAGGAGGAATATACCATTTTAGGCATCCAGAATATTAATTTCACAATTTGAGAGATTCACTTTTTGTATCTTAGAATCAAATTCATCTTTATTGCTTTAAAATTTAAGGTTAAATTCTCAAAGCAACTTCACACAAATCATAGATTATAACTGCATCAAAACTTACTAAACATAGGGAAAGAATATAAGCACAAAGCAGCCACAAACTCCATAGGAGGCTCAAGAAAGTCCTGAATTTACCTGATAAGGCTCTGTGACGTCTCCTTTCCTACACCAAGACGTGCTCTGGTTCACAGGGATAAGCGCCAACTGTATGTGGTTCCAACTGGCACAGAGGAGGGCCATTCAAGTTTGGGGTTTCTTAGTTTCTATATTCTATTTGGTAGGTAGAGAGCCTCTGTTCCCACATTGCATAATTCCATAAAACTATAGGGTTAATTAAAACAAGCTATCCCAAAAGATCAGGTATATTTTGCAAAAACATTTTTAGGTAAGAACTTATCTTCTTGTAAGTGGATCTCTCAGATTGTTTACAAGAAGGATATTGGGTAAGAACAACAAAGCCTTCATGATCCAGAGATGGGATAGGAAGAATGAAAACTTTTGTTAACTCTTTATTTCTAGTGTCCATTATTGGTGAGGCTGATGGCAACAAATATCTCAAAATATCTAATCTTGGTCAAGACCAACTCTGAGTTTGGGCAGAACTAAAGCTTTACCCTTTTATCTTTCCTGCATTTTGATTAATGTGGCCATTCTTGACTTTAGTTTTAGTTACTTGAGATAAAATGTGTGTGTGTATATGAGAGACTGAATATACCAAGAACTTCTTAAAAATCAAAAAGAAGGGCATTTGTCATGAAAGATTTTATTTTCTATTAGGATGAAATGTTTCTTATAGACACAATCATAACATATATTTCTGACAAAAAAAGGAAAATGAAAACAGACAATGTTATTATACTTTTTCTAGTTGAAAAGAACCACTGAGTTTTCCTGATGCAAATCTTAACTTCAGCAATATTCCAAGAACTGGCCATGGAACTTTCACTTAATACTCCATTGATGGTAAATTTGTTACTTTACTAGGCAGCCTATTCTCCCTTAGACCAACTAACTATATATTATACACTAAACATAAATCATTTCTCTTTCACTTTAGCCACCTGATTCTCACTTTGCCTTGCAGACTTACACCATACTAAATCCAATCTCCAGACCACATGCCTATACTTTAATTTCTGTGAAGATGTGTAGTATGTATGGTGGAAAGAACAACACTGGACTAGAAGTCAAGAGACTTGGGTTACTGTCGCAGCTCTACCACTAACTAGCTTTTTCATCTCAATATCCCTTTCTTTTTTTCTGATAGCTAAAATTATAGGGTGGTGGTGATAAACTAAATGAATACTGAACATCCTTGCATCTTTTTTGTGGGGTTTTAGCATTGCCAAGTATCCCAAGAAATGTTGAGAGGAGTCTTTCATGTGTTTTAATGGTGACTTTGTGGTACAGCAGATTGTTGCTCACCAATATTTCTGATTCTGAACAGATGGACAGACTATCTTTCCCAGCCCCTTGCAGTTAATAAGGGTTTGTGACTGAATTCCGGACAAGGAAATGTAGATGGAGAAATGTGAGGTACCACTCCAAATCCTGGTGGCCATTTCTAAACCTTGAATGCTTCCCTTTCTTTATTTCTTTCTCACACATACATACACTTTCTTTATCTCTTGACTATTTATTGAGAACTTAAGAAAGGACATCAAGGCCCTCAGAGAAGAAGAACCTGAAGTAGGACATACTCACCTGGGGACCTAAATGACCACAGAGAACAGAATTCTCCATCTGATGTGCTCTAGATTATGATATAAGTAAGACATAAATCTTAATTAAGCCTCAAATAATGAAGTTGTTTGCTATAGCAGTTAGTCTAGCCTTTATCTAAAAAGAATGTATAAGGAGAACTAAAAAGCCCATTTTTTCCTTACTCTGAAGGCAATATAGAGTTAATAATTTATACACCACTTACTCATTTTCAGAGAGCCCCTCAATTATAATTAAGAAATTGTCATAATCCCTCATGAGGAAAGATGTACATTCCTTCTCATTTTAGAATACAGAATTTTGGGCAATGAAAAATGAATTGCAGCATAAACCAAAAGCATTAACTATTCCATCAGGGTACGGAATTCATTTGTTACAAATCAGAAGATGAAACTACTATGTTTTATTTGTATAATGCCCAAAAGTTCATTAGAAATGCACAAATCACAGTTTTCTCTGCTTACTGTATTTTTAAAAATTTACTAAATTAATGCCACTTCTCTTTCTATTGTGCCATGTTCGAAGATGAAGCATGTGTCTACAGAAATAGCATAGGCAAGTTTAAAACATTAAACTGCACAATGTTTTTTAACTTTAAAATTCTTAATGCATTTTCATTTCCAAAATAAAATTGGAATAATAATTTTACATTTATGACATGCAATGTCTTCTAATTAAGTTTTTCTGTCTATAATACACATTGGAAACTAAAAACTAAAAAAAAGTTATATAGATTGATTATAAGCACATATACAGAGTATCCAATGCCAGTGAGAAAAGAAAAAATATATTATTCAATTCTCCAGTGACCTCCTAGATGAGTGGATTCTGATAACTGGAGGGCCTTGTATTTGCTAAGTGAAGTGATGCCTGAGAGTATGCAGGGTTGCTTATTTGAGTGGCAACCAGGCTAACTTTTCCTAAGAACAGGAAATTATACAGAGATGGGGAAAAGATATGGGAACAAAGAAAAGAAGGGCTTAACAGGTTAAATATTGAGTGGAGAAAAGGTGAAGATAGAAAATCCCCTAGCTATTAGAAAAGCTAAGAATCTTAAAAAGACTTGAAAATAGTGTGCATTGAATGTGTGATTTTTAAAAAAGCTTCTTCTCCTTCCTTATGAAAGCTTCAGCAGTATCTGTTGCTCACTTTGTTTCTTTGGTAATAGAACAAGTTCTAAGTCCTGACTTTAGGAGTGGGTGAAGCCAAGAAATAGAAGATCTGAACAACAGCTGGGTGAATTCGACAAAGATCTAATGTTGATTGACAATGGGCCTCCTAGTCAAGGATTCAAGAAAGTTGTTACCAAACACCACCACTGGTCTGTCTCTAACAATGATCTCTCATCTCCCTCTGCCCACCCCAGAACTCTCCTCTCAAGGTTCTGATCGATCTCTCTGCCTTTGGCACAACATCAGGAGTAAGGAAGGCGAGGTCAGTAGATAACCCCGTGCTTATTTCCTGGAGACTCCACATTTACCCAAACTTTTACTGAGGGCAACTGGGTTTAGAAAAAGCAAAGGAACCAAAGATCAAACTTCCAACATTCACTAGATCATAGAGAAAGCAAGGGAATTCCAGAAAAAACACCTACCTTTGTTTCATCGACTATGCTAAAACCTTTGACTGTGTGGACCATAATAAACTGTGGAAAACTCTTATAGAGATGTGAATGAGTGAAGTGAGTCGCTCAGTCGTGTCCAACTGTGTGTGACCCCCTGGACTATACAGTCCATGGAATTCTCCAGGCTAGAATACTGGAGCGGGTGGCCTTTCCCTTCTCCAGGGGATCTTTCCAACCCAGGAATGGAACCAAGATCTCCCGCACTGCAGGGGGATTCTTTACCAGCTGAGCCACAAGGGAAGCCCAAGAATACTGAAGTGCATAGCCTATCCCTTCTCCAGTGGATTTTCCTGACCCAGGAATTAAACCAGGGTCTCCTGCACTGCAGGTGATTCTTTACCAGCTGAGCTACCAGGGAAATCCAAATTTTACCCAGTTTTACCTTACCTTTGTCTCTTTAGAAAACTATATGTGGGTCAAGAAGCAACAGGTAGAATCCTGTATGGAACTGATTGGTATAGGACTGAGAAAGGAGCACGACGGGGCTGTCTGTTGTCACCCTGTTTGTTTAACTTATTCATTGAGCACATCATGAGAAATGCCAGGCTGGGTGTGTTTACAAGCTGGAATCAAGATAGGCGGGAGAAATATCAACAAACTCAGATATGTGCACAATGCCCCTCTAATGGCAGAAAGCAAAGAGGAACTAAGGAATCCTTCACTCTTGGTGAGGGTGAAGGAGGACAGTGGAAAAGCCAGTTTAAAACTAAATATTAAAAAAAAAACTAAAATTATGGCATCTGGCTCCATTACTTCTTGGCAAATTGAAGGGGAAAAGGTGGAAGCAGTGACAGATTTCCTCTTCTTGGGCTCTAAAATCACTGTGGATGGTGACTGCAGCCATGAAATCAGAAGACGATTGCTTCTTGGCAGGAAAGCTATGACAAACCTGGACAGTGTGTTGAAGGGCAGAGACATCACTCCATCAACAAAGGTCCATATAGTCAAGGCTATGGTCTTTCCAGTGGTCACGTACAGTTGTGAGAGCTGGACCGTAAAGAGGGCAGAGCACCAAAGAATGGATGCCTTCAAACTGTGGTGTTGGAGAAGACTCCTGAGAGCCCCTTGGACACCGAGGAGATCAAACCAGTCAGTCCTATAGGAAATCAATCTGGAATACTCATTGGAAGGACTGATATTGAAGTTGAAGCTCCAGTATTTTGGTCACCTGATGCAAACAGCTGACTCATTGGAAAAGCCCCTGATGCTGGGAAATATTGAGGGCAGAAGGAGAAGAGAGCATCAGAGGATGAGATGGCTGGATGGCATCACCACTACAATGGACATGAACTTGGGCAAACTCCGGGAGATGGTGAGGAATAAAGAGGCCTGGTGTGCCGCAATCCATGAAGTTGCAAAGAGTCGGACACGAATGAGAGACTGAACAACAACAAGCCCTCTGATAGACTAGGATCTCACTCAGCCTTCCTTCAGTCCTATAGACTCTTACTTCCTAATTTTCTATTGACTGCCCAATTTTATAACAGAAAGAAAACTGAAAAAGAAAACAATTCTACCTCTTAATCTACTAGCTGTTTCATTTTCTTCTGGTCTTGTTTACATCTTATCCTCATAAAATCAACATTTTATATAGTTGGAACTACAGTGTGCTGCTTTGTGTTCCACTTTTTAAATTTTAATATGCATCATACAAATATTTTTGTTTAAATGTTGCTGTGGAGTCTTTAAAACCACAATATTAAATGTTGCAGATATTCCAACAGATTGACATAAACCTCAGAGTCTCTTCATTTAAAAAAGTAAAGACTACAGTGTTTTCCTTAGAACTAGAGCTGAAAGCTCTCCTCAGTTTGTTGTGCAAAAAAATACTTCAGCTGTTGTCTTCTTGTCTAGGTTGGAGCCTGACACCTGTTCAATGCTTCCACATTAAATCTCTGTTGGCTGGATTATCTCCAGACCTTTGCCCTCAGCAGCCTCCTTCACATTCCTTCATATTTGATTTGACAACTTACACTGGAAACTTGAACACAGCCTATTTTTTTTTTAAATAAAATTGTTTAAAAATGTTTGGTCTAAGTTTTTTACATGGTTAACCAGAAGTTCATAATGAACAGGTGAATTCTAGAAATCTAAAGAATTTTGGATAGGGAAGATAATTTACTAAACATAATGAAGGTACTGTATTAAGCAAAGAATTATAAAATATCATTTGATACCAAAAAAATAAAACCTTAAGAAATAGATATTATTAATTTTCAGATTCTTTTAAGGAAGAAAACACTCCCACAACATCAACATGCCCAAGAACATATTACTAGAAATTTGAACCCATTTGCTTTAAATTTCCACTACACTCCCTTGCACTACTCAGGTATCCCCATGGATTCTAGATGTACAAATATCTCATTTAACTCTTATCTTCCATGATACTGAACAGATATTGATGAATGATGGGAGGAATGAACTTGACTTTGTTAGCTGGATGAGACTTATAGCAGCCATTGAGAACTTTCAGAAGTATATTCCTGTGAATGCTGCTGAGAGAAATCTTAATTGTCAGTTATTCGATCTTGACACACTAATCTCTTTTAAAGAGGTGTTCCAAATTATCTTACAAGTAGTTGAAACTAGGAGATGAGAACAAGAGAGGTCCATTAAAATGTTTTCTCTACTTCTGTTTATATTTGAAGATTTCCATAGTAAGAGGGTTAAAAAATAAGCTATTTTAAGATTTGGTATTCAGGATGTATTTAATGTTTTTAACTACTTAAATGCCATTAGATATTCAGACAATGTGTAGTTATACACATAACACAATGTGTAGTTATGACAGGTTACTTTGTGCCAAGTATGGTGCTGACTCTTATTTGTGTTGCTGTGGGAAGATAACATTTCTTCAGGGTTTGGGCTGCTTCACTGTTGTCTCTGAACTCCTGACGAGGAGGAGGGCAGAGGTGGGGTCAGACCCTCAGGGGAAGAAAACAGAATGAAAATTAGCTAGCAGGCAACAGAGACAGGATGTTACTGGCATTTCTAATCAATTTTTTTGTTCATGGGATATCTCAGGAGATTGGGAGGTCTGTCAAGATGCTGAACAAGTATCTATATACTGAGAAATAAAATAACTACTTTGTGACTATTGGCATTTGGGCATGAAGTTCCTAAACCAGGAATTTGTGTGAGCCCAGTTGATGAAAGTAGAATACAAGGTATGAGAAATAGAACGTTACTCAGCCATGAAAGGAATGAAGTAGTGCCATTTACAGAGACATGGATGGACCTAGAGACTGTCGTACAGAGTGAAGCAAGTCAGAAAAGAGAAACAAATATCACACAATATCGCTCATATGCAGAATCTAGAAAAATCGTAGAGACGAACTTATTTGCAAAGCAGAAATACAGCTACACCTGTTGAGGACAAATTTACAATTACCAAGGGAAGAAGAGACAGTGAGATGAATTGGGAGATTGGGATGGACATATATACACCACTATGTATAAAATAGATAACTAATGAGAACCCACTGCATAGCACAGGAACACTGCCCAGTGCTCTGTGGTAACCTAAACGGGGAAGAAACCTAAAAAAAGAGTGGGTATATGTTTATGTATGACTGCTGGGCTTCCCTGATAGCTCAGTTGGTAAAGAATCCACCTGCAATGCAGGAGACCCTGGTTTGATTCCTGAGTCAGGCAGATCCCCTGGAGAAGGGAAAGGCTATCCGCTTTTTGGCTTACCTTGTGACAGCTGGTGAAGAATCTGCCTGCAATGCAGGAGACCTGGGTTTGATCCCTGGGTTGGGAAGATCCCCTGGAGAAGGGAAAGGCTACCCACTCCAGTATTCTGGCCTAGAGAGTTCCATGGACAGTCCATGGGGTCACAAAGAGTCGGACACGACTGAGTGACTTTCACTTTAGTTTTGCTTTACATGACTGATTCACTTTGCTGTACAGCAAGAAACTGACACAACATGGTAAAGCAACTGTATTCCAATACAAACTAATTTAAAAAGAATGCAAGGTATGGGAAGAACTAGCAGCAAAGAGTAAACCACAGGTGAAAAGGGGCAGAAATAATGATAAAGTGCAAGAAAATACATACAAGTAAAAAGATAAAGCCCCAGGACAGTAGCTAGCATAATAAATTTAAAAAGATTTTTGGGCTAGGAATAACATTCTGAACACAATAGTGAGGGCAGAAATGACAACATAACCTACTAACTTACTATATAAAAGTTTAAAATGTTTACAAATAAGTTCCCATACTACATTCAAATTTTTAATGCAAAATTAAGCTAGGAAGAAAAAATATTTACAGTAAATATTAAAAATATGGGATACATGTCCTTAATATATTAAAAAAAAACCCCACTATAAGAAAAGGACAAATGTAATAGTTGAGAAAGTCAAGGGAATGCAGAGAAGCAGTTCACCTAAAGAAGTGCCAATAGCCAACATACATATGGGGATATATTTTTCTTTACTAGTGAAGTTGTCTTTTGTTTTTGTCTATTATTTCCTTTTGAAGAAACATGCCTCCTCTTCTCCACAGGGTCTGGCCCCAACTCTGGCCCCGTTCAAACAAATTGCAGCACATGACAGTCTTTCTAGAGAAAATTTAAGGTTGAGTTGTTCAAACAGCAACACCTTCAAGAAACTTCATTAGTTCATGCTTCCAATATTACCAAGTTTCATTTGAGATCAGCTTGTTCCAATCTGTATTTTCAATGTGCAATTACCCAGTATTCTTTTTTTTAAAAAATCCCTTTTGTTTTGAGTTAACCAGGACCTATGTAAGATGCTTGGAATGAAATAAATCTAATACAGAAAACAAGAAAAGAAATGAAAAGGCAAGAAGATACTACTTTTCTATAAGTGTTCAAATTAAATAACATCCAGGAGTTACTATAATCAAGAAGACAGGAAAATGTATGCACAAACTTATAGAAACTGCTATAATTTTTTTGGAGATTAATTTTTTATGATTTCTTCCAGATAGTAGTATTTCTATGAATTTATAGTAATGAAGTTTATAAATGATTTTATATAAATATTTTATTATACATAAAGATTTATAAATTTGAAAAGTCACACATTAGCTGAATGCTTAACACTACAGAAGTGATTAAAAGACCATTATGTATATAGCTATATTGTTAATATATTATAGTCATTAAAATGCATGTTTCAGAAAAGCATTCACCAATGTGAGAAATTGCTTGTGACATACAGTTGGGGAAAACAAATATCTACTTTTTATGCCTAGTATCTAGTAAGTTCTCAAAAAATTATAGCTGCTTTTATTATGGTGACTTTATCATCTTTAGATAATTAAAACTATTTGGCATGTTGAATATTCAATCTTTATTTCTCAATTCCCTGGCTACAGATTTTAGTTAATTTCAACGCACTGTTTTGAAAATGTGTCAGTTCTCTGATAATAAATCTTGTGATAGCATTTAGCATAAGCACAAACAAAGGCTTCAGTTTCCCCCGTGGGTACAGCACAGTAATCGTGGCGTCAACAGAAACATGCTTCTTGATTAGATCCATTAATTCAGGCAGACAAGATATTTATTTTGCATTTTTCAACTTTTATGCTCCCTGATGACTTCCTGTTGCTAAGTACTTGCCATTACTCTTAGGTTTCATTAAATATGGACTACTGAATGGTGCGATTAACTTAATATTACACATATGAGAATAATTTACTCAACACCAACTCACAATTAAAAATCATGATCTATAAGAGATGAAAGAAGGAGGTACTAAAAAAGGTGAGAAAGCATTGTAGCTCTACATTACTTTTCAAAACTGTCTTTAATATCTAAAATTATTATCCAGTTATAAATTAGAGATTGGAAAGGCCAAACAGTTTTTCATACTAATTCACTTCAGTTCAGTTCAGTTACTCAGTCATGTCCGACTCTTTGCAACCCCATGGACTGCAGCATGCCAGGCCTGCCTGTCCATCACCAACTCCCGGAGTAACTTTCCTTCCAAGGAGTAAGCATCTTTTAATTTCATGGCTGCAATCACCATCTGCAGTGATTTTGGAGCCCCAAAAATAAAGTCTGACACTGTTTCCAATGTTTCCCCATCTATTTCCCATGAAGTGATGGGACCAGATGCCATGATCTTAGTTTTCTGAATGTTGAGCTTTAAGCCAACTTTTTCACTCTCCACTTTCACTTTCAACAAGAGGCTCTTTAGTTCTTCACTTTCTGCCATAAGGGTGGTGTCATCTGCATATCTGAGGTTATTGATATTTCTCCCAGCAATCTTGATTCCAGCTTGTGCTTCTTCCAGCCCAGTGTTTATCATGATGTACTCTGCGTATAAGTTAAATAAGCAGGGTGACAATATACAGCCTTGATGTACTCCTTTCCCTATTTGGAACCAGTCTGTTGTTCCATGCTCAGTTCTAACTGTTGCTTCCAGACGTGCATACAGATTTCTCAAGAGGCAGGTCAGGTGGTCTGGTATTCCCATCTCTTTAGGAATTTTTCACAATAAGTTTATTGTGATCCACACAGGCAAAGGCTTTGGCATAGTCAATAAAGCAGAAATAGATGTTTTTCTGGAACTCTCTTGCTTTTTCAATGATCCAGCAGATGTTTGCAATTTGATCTCTGGTTCCTCTGCCTTTTCTAAAACAAGCTTGAACATCAGGAAGTTCACAGTTCACATATTGCTGAAGCCTGGCTTGGAGAATTTTGAGCATTACTTTGCTAGTGTGTGAAATGAATGCGATTTTGCAGTAGTTTGAACATTCTTTGGCCTTGCCTTTCTTTGGGATTGGAATGAAAACTGACCTTTTCAAATCCCGTGGCCACTGCTCAGTTTTCCAAATTTGCTGGCATATTGAGTGCAGCACTCTCACAGCATCATCTTTCAGGATTTGAAAGAGCTCAACTGGAATTCCATCACTTCCACTAGCTTTGTTCCTAGTGATGCTTCCTAAGGCCCACTTGGCTTCACATTCTAGGATGTCTGGCTCTAGGTGAGTGATCACACCATCATGATTTTCTGGGTCTTGAAGATCTTTCTTAGTACAGTTCTTCTTGACACCTCTTAATGTCTTCTGCTTCTGTTAGGTCCATACCATTTCTGTCCTTTATTGAGCCCATCTTTGCATGAAATGTTCCCTTGGTATCTCTAATTTTCTTGAAGAGATCTCTAGTCTTTCCCATTCTATTATTTTCCTCTATTTCTTCACATTGATCACTGAGGAAGGCTTCCTTATCTCTCCTTGATATTCTTTGGAACTCTGCATTCAAATGGGTATATCTTTCCTTTTCTCCTTTGCTTTTCACTTCTCTTCTTTTCACAGCTATTTGTAATCCCTCCTTAGACAGTTGTTTTGCTTTTTTGCATTTTTTTTCTTGGGGATGGTCTTGCTCCCTGCCTCCTGTACAATGTCACCAACCTCCATCCACAGTTCATCAGGCACTCTATCAGATCTAGTCCCTTAAAAATATTTCTCACTTCCACTGTATAATCATAAGGGATTTGATTTAGGTCATACCTGAATGGTCTAGTGGTTTTCCCTACTTTCTTCAATTTAAATCTGAATTTGGCAATAAGGAGTTCACAATCTAAGCCACAGTCAGCTCCTGCTCTTGTTTTTGCTGACTGTATAGTCTTCTCCATCTTTGGCTGCAAATATATATAATCAATCTGATTTCGGTGTTGGCCATCTGGTGATGTCCATGTGTAGAGTCTTCTCTTGTGTTGTCATACTAATTAGCCATTTTAATTTTTCTTCTTTAATTTTTATTCATGTCATTGCTTGTTTTTCTTGTCCCTCCTCTTCCCTTCCCCCTTCTTCCTCAACCCTCCTTGCAAAAGGGAGACTGATCCTTTGAACACAGAAGTATCTCTCACAATTCAACAGCAAAAAAACACCTGAGTATCACAAAGTCTTGGACAGGAACCAGCCAGAGAGAACAAATTTTAAATGTCAATAGAGGAGTACAACAATATCAACCACAAAAGTCTTTGCAACAGGTCAGGACATGTGGAAAGAGAAAATTCCATAGCTGTAACTTAAGATCAAACCCTAACCACTGAAATCTGGAAGATGGATTTTTAGCAAGTTGTGCTGGCATGGAACCATAGTCACTTCTCTGCCACCCAATGAGTGTGCCCTCTCCAACAAGTCTGCCTCAGTACTTAGGGGAACTTCTCCTTTGGGTGTTATTTCACCTCCAGGGATAGTGACTGCTCCTAATAACTGATATCCCTAGATTCCTTAGAGTTTTCTTTACTTCTTACAGGCCACTTACTCATTTCTACACCCCCCCCCCCCATTATACATAATTCAAAAAGTTATTTCCTATTCAAATCACTGGGTGTTTTCTGTTTCTTGATTAGACACTAACTGATAAACACCACTCTCAGTTCTAGTATCAACGAGCCCAGACTTTTGCATCTTTCCATACTAGTAAAGCACTAAAATCATTAACATGAGATGTCTGTTTTGTGGTTAGCAGTAATCTTTTGAACTACATGTGTATGTGTGTTTTTTTGTCTATTTTTCCCAACAAAAACTCCTATATATCTTGACTCCTCCCTTACTTCTTTGGAACAGCTCCTCAGAGCTATCTTAAGAGGCTGTCTCAGACAAAGGTCCATATAGTCAAAGCTATGGTTTTTCCATTAGTTATGTACGGATGTGAGAGTTGAACCGTAAAGAAGACTTCGCGTCAAAGAATTGATGCTTTTGAAATGTGGCATTGGAGAAGACTCTTGAGAGTCCCTTGGACTGCAAGGAGATCCAACCAGTCCATCCTAAAGGAAATCAATCATGAATATCACTGAAAGGAATGATGCTGAAGCTCCAATACTTTAGCCACCTGATGCGAAGACCTGACTCATTAGAAAAGACCCTGATGCTGGGAAAGATTAAAGACAGGAGGAGAAGGGGATGACAGAGGTCTATATGGTGGATGACATCACTGACGCAATGGACATGAGTTTGAGCGAGTTCTGGGAGATGGTAAAGGACAGGGAAGCCTGACGTGCTGCAAAGCATCAGACATGAAGAGTCGGACATGACTGAGGGACAACTCAGGCTATCGTCCTCAGTAAGGTCGCCAAATAAAACGTAACTCAAATTTTAGGCTGTGTATTTTTTTTTTTTTTTCAGTGAGCAATTAACCCCTATGATTTTTACCTTTTTGATCAGATCAGGATTTTTCACTGGCATTACTGGAATTTTGATTTGGATAATTCTTTGTTACAAGGGGCTTCCCTGTGCATTGTGGCTTGTTTACCAGCTTCCCTGGCTAGATTCTGGGGCACTGGATGACATAGCATCTCCTTCCCAAGACGTAACAATCAAAAATGTCTCTGGACATTATCAAGTGTCTCCTGGGTGGGGGTGGGGGGCAAAATCACTCTTAGTTGAGAACCTTTGAAATAGATAATATCCACCATTAAAAAAAATATAACCTTTTCACACTTTTGGAATGTATTTCAGATTTTGGAATGAAAGCAGCAGCTTATTTCATTTTTTCTTACATACAGACACCACTGGGACAGTGGTCTCTGTATTGAGCCATGCTTCCTTCTCCAGTGACTTAAAATGCTGCCTTTATCTTTAATTTTGTATACATATTAGTTTATGCTTTAGAACTATTTTTTCTATTCCATTAACCTTTTGTTCATTTCTAAAGTGCTTTAATTATTTTAACTCTATAATACACTTCAAAATATCTGAGAAGACTGGGTCCCTATGACAACACTTGTTTTTCAAATTTTACATACCTATACTTATCCATTTATGCTTCCAAATAAGCATTTAAATGATTTTGTGAAGGTCTTTAGAAGTTTTCTTTAGATTTTGAATAAGTTGCATTAAACCTACTAATTAAACCTATTGAATAAGTTGCATTAAACCTATTAATCATAATAAAAAGAATTGACATTTTCTTTTAAAATTCACTCTTTTTATTACAGGAAGGTGGTCATTATTCATGTCTCTTTATCAACCTCAGTGAACCTTCCATAATTTTCTTCATGAAAATCCTGTATGTTTCTTCTTCAGTTTATTTCCAGGCATTTTTCTTGAGATTAAGAATAAGGTTCTTTGTTTCAGTATATTTTCTGTTTGTTGCTAGTTTAAAGAAAAGTTGTTATTGATAGACTGTCATTTATTTACTGAGTATCTGACAACTTGACTGAATTCTTATACATCATATATTTTTCAGTTAATCTTCTTCAGTGATGAAATCTATTTCAGTGTAGCAATTCCATGAAATTATTATCTCGTCACAAAAGTTATTATCTCCTTTATAATTTTATGAGAGCTTAACTTTTTCATCTCATTCAAATCTTCTCAGAAAGAAGCACTAGAAGGCACATCTTAGAAGGAGATGAGATAATAGTTCTTCCTGGACATAAAATACAAGGCAGTATATCTTCCTATCTTTTCTCCTTTCTTGATATCATAGGACCTCGTCCCAGGATATAATTTTTGGAAGATAGGAAGGCATTGCCACTTCAGTTTGATTTAGCAAACACTGTCAAATGTATTTTATGCTTCAAACTTGATCTTAGGTTTGGGAAGGAAAGAAAACAAGTCAGTCCTAGTTTTCAAGTTAAAGGAATTTCTTGCCCAAGAGTAGAGAGGACACATAGATTATTTCAAAGTTATGTGTGCTTACTGTGAAAGTGAAATGCCCAAGATGTGCTTGGTGAAAGAACTTAAGTGAGGGAGCATTAAGCCAGCCCAAGGGGAGGAATCGACGGAGATCAGTGAAAGATTTTCCAGCTAAAATTGCATCAAAAATTGCTGGGTAAGAATGATTGAGCCTAGTTAACTGTGTATGGAGTAAGGATTCGATGGGGGAGTGGTTGAGATAGAAGGTGAAGCATAAACCAGTTCATACATGATTAGGGAGTAAAGAATAAATATGATCTGGAATTGCTAAAGTTTAAGGCAAGGGGTAATGAATTTGAGACTTAAAGAGATGGGTAGGGACCAGATTTTAAAGGTTTTTTTACATCAGGCTAAAGTGGTTGGACTTAATTTAGTGGGAAATATGGAAATTACACGTGAGTTAGTACTGTCAGATTTGATTTTTATAGGTCGAGCAGAGTAGTGATGCTATGAAGGATGGATTCATGGGTGTGAGGTGGATCTAGATGCAAAATAACAGGGGGCTATGACATTAAGAAGGAGATTATTACATATTGAACTGGGTCATACCATCAAAAGGTTTGGATAAAAGGAGAGATTTTAGAAACTGACAATATTTGACTAATTGGATATTGTGTTAATCATAGGGTTCTAGCATGTCAGCATAGCTAATCTGGAATGATGTGTCTCATAATTCCCTTCCCTGAATAGTTTCAGGTTAGCATGAACTATGCGAAACATTTCATGTGAGATCTGAAAGGCAGACGTGAAGCAGGAGTAATATTATTTTCATGCTGGGAATACCAGTGGGGGTCCTTGGCACAGTTGCAGCTTGATACACTATTACTTATATACTGGTTTGCCTTACTGGCTTGAGCAACTGCTGGGCTCAGAGCCCTTCCAGTTCCCACTGGATCTCCTTCAGCTCTTCTGGAGCCAGAATAAGCTCCAGAAACAGAAGGAACAGCTATACATAAACTGTTGAAACATCTCCCACAATTCCTAGGGTCAAATTCTATTATAATTCATATTTTCTATCATTCCTAGCTATTCTATTTTTCTGATCAAATCCTGACTGATACAGGCATAGTGAGTGATGGAGTATAAAGAGTATACACATTCACCAAGTTTCTGCTTGAAGTTATTCAGTGATAATGCAGAATGCATTGTCATAGAAGATACAGAGAAGGAATAAATCTTGAGTTAGTATATAAACAAAAGCAATCAACTTTGAAATGTTAGGTTTGATTGGTATGAAACACCTATGTGGTGACATCTAGTTGATATAGTAGATAGTCAGTTAAATTAAGCTCAGAGGAGGGGTCAAAAATAGTGACAATACACTTAAGTCCTTATTATAATGGGCAGTGGTCCCAAACCTTTTGTGGCACCAGGGTTTTGTGGAAGACAATTTTTGCATGGAAGTGGGTGGTGAGATGGTTCAGGCAGTAATGCAAGCAATAGGAAGTTTTGCTGGCTTGCCACTCACCTCCTGCTCTGTGGTCCGATCCCCCAGGTGGTTGGTGACCCCTGGTAAAGGGGAGAGTAAAAACATGATAATTTATGAAGTCACCTGGAGAAAGGAAATAAAAGGGAAAGTGGAGAGGGCACAGCAGAATTCTTGGGGAAACACCAATATTTAAGATATGAACTGGAGAGAAATAGACCAAGAAGAAGATCAAGAATCAATGGTTAAAAAAGGTAAGTGAAGAATGGGGGAAGGAGCAGCCCATTAGCTATAATGGAAGCTAACGATTTTTAAAGATTTAAGAAGGTCCACTATATCATTTGTAGCAAAGAGTTTCTTTGGATGTGTTAACATAAAGATGACTGGCAGTGTTCCTGGAACAGCAGGAGTACGAGTCATATCACTATGAATTAAGCACTGAAGAATGAGTATGTAAGTGAAACAATGGTTGAGAAGGGAGCAGAAAGCTTGATTAGTATCTGGAGGTAGATCTGAATCAAGGGAAGCCTCTCTTTAGGTAGGAGAGGTACATATAGCCAAGAGGAATGATCTGTAGAAAGAAGACTGTGAAACTGCAGGAAGGGAGTTACATTTGATAAAGCAAACAACCTTGGTAACACAAGAGAACTGAAGTCAAGAGCCATAGGAAAGGGCTGATCTAAAGAGAAAAAAGATACTTGTAAAACTAGAGGGGAAAATATCATAATACTTGGAATTGCAGATTGTAAGTGGTGACAGGGATGGGGGGGGGTCCTCTATTTTCTTGATCAGTACAAAGCTATCTCCTGAAGGTGAATGGAAAAGGGGCATGGTGGGACAAGAGAGAACTCAAGTTCTGAAATAGTCACTTGGGGAAATGGGGAGATAAACCTGGTATGGTGAGGAATTTGGGTTTTGGTGGGTCATCTAAGGAAACTATGTTAGGAAAGAAAAGCTGGGAGTGTCCTTGCTTTGTGAAGGCATTGACTCCAAAGAGCAAAGAAGGCTATATAGGGTCATTGGAGAAGTAGGCAGTCTAAAATCATGCCTACCTTGACAGAGAGTTTTGGATTGTCATAGACACACTGCTATATGTACAATGAATAACCAATAAGGATCTATTGTATTGCAAAGGGAACTCTGCTCAATACTCTGTAATAACTTAAATGGGAAAAGAATTTGAAAAATAATTGATATATGTATAACTGAATCACTCTGCTGTACATTTGAAACTAACAAAACTGCACTCCAATATAAAGTCAAAATTTTTTTAACTGAAAAATAAAATGATGCCCACCTCAATAGAAAGGGAGGCAATGACTCTGCTGTTAGGAGGTATTATTATTTTTTTTTTTTTTTCTTGGCCACACTGCATGGCTTGTGGGATCTTAGTTCCTTAATCCAGGGATGGAATCCATACCTCCTGCAGTTTAAGTGTTGAGTCCTAACCACTGGACCACTAAGGAGTTCCTAGGAATAACTTTTAAAAGTGGTAATCATAAAAATGGGCCAAGAAAAGGTTGTGAGGCAGATGGCAGGATAATAGATGTTTTTGCAGTAAAGCCTTGTGAAATGCAAAGCAAATTGTGGCATACTGTATTTGGCACTTAGAATTTTCTCCTGTGTGCTAGTGTATTCCTATATAGTTTTGTAGAGCACAACCATAGTCATTTATTCCTTGAAATCACAGAAAATCCACAATGTGCCCGGTTTGGGTTAGGTACAGAGGGTGTAACAATGACAGATGTAGACCCCTTCCCTAGGAAGATGTAGGCTAGTGTGGAATACAAAAAGGAAATCAGAAGAAACTGAGAACATATGGGTACTTCTGGGTGCCTCACTTGGCTATGTCTGAGTAAGTAGTTTAGACATTTATACAAATCTTTATCAGTCACATTCTCAAATTAACCTGTATCTCTGGCATCACAGTAAAACCAGGGAATGGAAATCAATATAGTAGAAGAAAAAAAAGCAAAATCAACATTGTCATGTTCATAAAATTTTTCATAAATTATGCAGTCTAGGAGTTTACCTGTAGCCCCAGACATACTCCTAGAACATGTATTTCATGAACTTACAGTGTTACAGGAACACTGCTATGGCCAGTGACATACAATGTTTGAAAAATCACCTTTTATTTAATATGGTCAGCTTTCCTTGATCATGATTTTTGTTCGGAAATTAAAAAAAAAAATTCCAACCAATCCAAAATTAATAATTGTGTTTTCCTGTTGGAAACATTGACCCAAATGTCAGCACTGCTGAGCTGTAGCCCAGTCTCTTAAGAGCTAGTCAGTTAAATGGATTCTCAATTAAGATTCCCTCTGGGATTTATCACCACAGTCTAGTTAATTACTAAATAAGTTAGCATCCATCTAATGCAGAGCCCATATATTAGATGTAGCAAGTTGCTAAATAGTTTACTCTAATTAGAAATCTTAGGAGAGGCCAGAACTGTCTTATAATGGCATGCCTTACTTAATGAATGGCATGTTACTTCAACCTGGAATATCTTTCTCCCTTTCTTCACCTGTCCTCCAAGATTCACCTCAGAATTTATATCCTTCAAAACACCTTGCCAGAAACTCCTCCCTGGCTAGGCTGAATCCTTCCATTACTTATTTCTATCTTTCCATATTACATAGAAATAATATACCACATGTGAAAAATTGTCACATCCAATTTTTCAGGGTTAAGATTCTGTATCTATAGGAAAAATCATAGTCTTCGACTACTACTGTATTCCATTAGATTTAGATAATCAACAGTGAACTGCAGTGAAAACTTCCTTGCACCTAAATATCCTTATTCACATAGGAGACACTTTACCATTCACTCAACAAATATTTATTCATCAACTACCATGTGCCAAGCATAAGTTGTTGAGAATTCACAGTGAGTTGGCAGATATAATCCCTGCCCTCTCGGAACTCATACTGTAAGATGCTAGGGGCTAGATGCTTCTATATAATATAGGTATAAGAGTTACCGTATGGTCCTGTTTCATCTTCTGTTATCTCTCCCATATAATCTGTCTACCTCTATATTTATTGAAAACCAGAGAACATCAAAGATCACTTAAAGTGGGATGACAAAATATTCCAGTTATAGTTGTGGTTATGTGTTGTTTGCTTCACATGGGAAATAAATGTAAAGAAATTGGGCACAAATTGGAAAATTCTAGAAGGCATGAGTCCTAACTCCTACTTTTACACATGTTTGAACTGAGACCTGGGAATGAGATATAACTTGTCTAAGATCACAAGATGGGTTAGTGATGGAGCCAGAGAATATTCCAGTTCTAATTCTTTTTGGTGCTTTTTTCTTTTTGGAATGTTGCTTATGATCATATTTTCAGCTTGCTTTTGTAAGTATAACTGCTGTGAAAGAGATTATTTTTCTACCAAGATGAAACATGAATGTCTTAGAACTTTACAAAATGTCCCTTCAATAAATACATGTTGAATATTAGCCAATAGTCTATTATATGAGTCCATACATTATACTTCCTGCCTAGGTTGTGCTTAGCATTTCCAAATTTCATGTTAAAATTCATGTACCAATTATTATAATTAACAGTATTTTAATTCCAAATGCTCTAAAGAATAATTTTTTAAACCCACAAAACTTAAATAATGAATTAATGTTTCAGCTCTACACCTTGAATTAAAATGAGAAAAAAGAAGAAATTTTGAACAGCCTAGGTGTGAATTGTATGGGTTCACTTATATATGGATTTCTTTTTCCACTAAACATGGACTAGACTACACTATCGCACGATCCCTGGTTGACTCAATCTGTGAATGCAGGAATCACATACCAGTGGCCAGCTATGAAGTTATACTCAAATTTTTTACTGCACAGAGTGGGCGCCCACCCCTGTGTTGTTCACGTGTCTGCTGTACCATAAAAATGTAAGTTCAGCCTCCAATGATGAACAAGTTAATAAACACAAGAGACAAAACATAAAGCTGAGAAATATCCTGAAACAAGATCTCATCAGTTTAATCTTATATGAAACCTGAAGCTTTAGCTTCAAAGAGAATAACTTTTATTATAACTTTGGCTTCAAATAGAACCTATTTTATGGCAAGCACTGAGATAAACACCTTATTATACCTCATTTAATCCTCACAATAGCAATATAGGGTTAACATGTTTATTGCTGTATACTGTCACATAGTTTAGAGATTCATAAGGGCTCAAAGAAATTGCCTAACTTGTTCAGCTTACAGCTATCCAGAACCAGGATTCGAACCAGGTTTGTTTGTCTCTAAAGCCTACCTGCCCAATTTGAATCCTTTTATTTCTCATTAGAGAGACTGACATTTTGAAAAGTGGTATTTAAAAAAAAAAATTTTTATTTATATTGAGGTATTGCTGTTTAACAGGACTTTTCAGGTGATGCTAGTGGTAAAGAACCCTCCTGCCAATGCAGGAGTCCTGAGACTGGGTTTGATCCCTGGGTAAGGAAGATCCCCAGGAAGAGGTCAAGGCAACCTACTCCAGTATTCTTGCCTGGAGAATCCCACGAACAGAAAAGCCTGGTGGGCTAATAGTCCATGGGGTCGCAGATTCGGACACGACTGAAGCAACTTAGCATGCACGCACGCACGCTTAACTGCTTAGCAATGTTGTGATAGTTTCCAGTGAACTGTGAAGGGACTCAGCTGCATAGATACATGTATCAAAATGGTATGATTTGAATATGTCAAATTATCAAAACTATTTGGGTAGAAGAAATACATGGTACCCAAAATAATGAAAATAAAAATTTCACTTGGACAAGCACACACATGTATGTGAGTGTTCACATATGTAATCTTGAATCCTGATAACCCCCAAATTTTCTGCAATAAGGAAATATTTTACAACAGTAAAATTTATCAGGTGAAATGACTCCTATGTAATTGTATCTTAGACAGTTATTGAGAATAATAGCTTTATGACATACAGTGACTTGGTGTTACAAAATTATAAATCATTTGATCATTTTATTTGGCAAATAGAGAATATACTCATAATTGGTTGAGAGGTTAGAAATCAATTTATTTAAAATTAGGTAGAACTGATAATTTTCTAGAATGAAAGACAACCTCTTTTAAAGAATAACATTTCTAGATAGATAGTCTGTGTTTTGTGATTTTTAAAAGCATGGACTACTATATTTGGCTTTTATGCGAGACAGCAAAAGAGACACAGATATGAACAGACTTTTGGATTCTGTGAGAGAAGGTGAGGGTGGGATGATTTGAGAGAATAGCATTGACACATGTATATTACTGTATGTGAAGTAGATCTCCAGTCCAAGTTCAATGCATGAAACAAGGCACTCAAAGCCTGTGCACTGGGACAACCCCGAGAGATGGGATGGGGAGGGAGGTGGCAGGGGGGTTCAGGATGGGGGACACATGTACACCCATGGCTGATTCATGTCAATGTATGGCACAAACCACTACAATACTGTAAAGTAATTAGCCTCCAATTAAAATAAATTATTTTTTTTTAAAAGGAGGGGTAGAAAAATGTATAATATCCAGAGAAGAGGCAGAAATTATACCAATAGAAAACCTTAATAACATCAGGAACCTCCAGAGGAGGACATCACTGACATGATCTTCCCCTCAGAGCTCTCATGTTGTGATTTGCAAATGACAGCCCTAGACCAGCGCTGGCAGAAGCTGGTGCAGTTTACTGAAACAAGTCTGGGCAATGATGAGTGACATGAGCATGTACAAAGAAAAGTGGCCAAGTAAAATTATTTCTTTTTCAATCTATGTCATCTATACACTGCTTAAAACTCTCATATAAATAGTTAGGAATAAGTTTTTCCTTAAAAATACTAAAAATTAAGTTATCATATGATCCAACAACCCTACTCCCAGGCATATATTCAGAAAATAGGAAAACTATTTTAAAAAGATACTTGCACTCCAATGTTCACAGCAGCACAATTTACAAGAGCCAAGATATGGAAGCTGCCTGAATGTTCACTGATAGATGAATGGATAAAGAAGATGTGGTGAATATACATAATGGAATATACTCAGCCATAAAAAAGAATGAAATGATGCCATTTGCAGCAATATGGACAGACCTAAAGATGGTCATACTAAGTGAAGTAAGTCAGAGATCAATATTTTAGGAAATCACTTATATGTGGAATATTAAAAAAAGTGATACAACAAGTTTACAAAACAGCAGTAGCTCACAGACATAGAAAACAAACTATGGTTACCAAATGAAAAGAGGGAATGATAAATTAGGAGTTTGGGATTAACATATACACACTACTATATAGAAAATAAATCAACAACAAAGACCTACTGTATAGCACAGGAAACTGTATTCAATATCTTATAATAACCTGTAATGGAAGTTAATCTATAAAAGCATATACATATATCTCTCTAAATCACTTTGCTGTACACCAGACCCTAACACAACATTGTAAATCAACGATACCTCTGTTAAAAAAAAAAAAAGGTAGGAGTAGGATATTAAAACAGTGTGTAAACACAGATATTTACTCACACCAGCTTGGATGTTCCAAAGACTATTTTTATCTGTTTTCCATAACTTAACTCATCTTAAATTGTAGCCACTATTAATCCTGGTAATTTTAGGACCAGAGTATAAGACCCAGAAGGAGGCAACAATCTCACCAACAAAAGACCTTAGAACCGTGAAGCATTTATGCAGTTAAGGTTGAAACAATCTCTTTTCTTGGTGAAGAGGGTAAATATTAAGTCAATCCAAAGCACAAACTATCTACTGTGATTACTCCCACTTCTATAGAGGAGGGGAGGAGGAGGCACAACTACACGTGTTATGGAGGTGTCTGTTTCTGTTGTGTCTGGGCATCTAGTTGTTTTGGCCTATCCTCTTTATCTCTGGCACTGGATTTTTTTTTTTTTAACCATAATTTGAAGATAATGAAACTGGCAATTCCTGGTATACTGACCTATGCCAGTATCATTGCCCAGACCTGCCTTTGCTTTGCTTTATAGGGTCTACATAGCTGCACCTGATCATCTCAGCCACAGGATTCCAGATCCATCTTCTTCTCAGCTTTTCTGTACCTCCCTCATGATGCTTGGATTTCCCTCTTGGATATTCTAACTCCTCTTATAATCTATGAGCACTTTATAATGCTAACTCAGTCCATGAATCTAAACAACTCTCTGACCTTACTGTCTATTACTATCTTATAGTATTGGATGAGTTGCAATATGGGATGAAGGGCTTTCTGGAAGATCGACAATCCCTTTCCCAGGATATGTCTCAGGGAAGCTGACCCCTTTCCCCAACCACTCCATAACCCATCCTACCTGGGCCAAGGTCTTGTGTAGTAAGAGCTGAATTACTTAATGTTTCTTCACTTCCTTTTATCATAAACATAAATTTTAAAAATGTTACATCATAATAAAGATTATAAGACTATACTACCAGATTTTATTAGCAATCACTTTTAAACCTCCTCCTTATCATTTGCATATGCTATATTTGTATTTCTTGTATATGAAATAGGCAAGAAAAACAAATATAGCATCAGTCCCAAAGAATTGATGCTTTTGAACTGTGAAGTTAGAGAAGACTCTTGAGAGTCCCTTGGACTGCAAGGAGATCAAACTAGTCCATCCTAAAGGAAATCAGTCCTGAATGAATATTGGGAGGACTGATGCTGAAGCTCCAATACTTTGGCCACCTGATACTAAGAGCCAACTCTTTCGAAAAGACCCTGATTCTGGGAAAGACTGAAGACAGGAGAAGGGGATGACAGAGGATGAGATGGTTGGATGGCATCACTGACTCAATGAATGTGAATTTGAGCAAGCTCTGGGAGATGGTGAAGGACAGGGAGGCCTGTCATGCTGCAGTCCATGGGGTTGCAAACAGTCGGACAGGACTGAGTGACTGAACAACAACAATACAAGATAGTATACAAACTATTTTATATCAAATATTACATTTAAAATAATATTTATACTTCATAAAATATAGATGATATCTGAACATCCACTTATAAGAGGGACATTATAAGGAAAAAAAACTATAGAATAAAGGTCAAAAAGTATTCAGGGAGAGTGAATAAAATTTTCAGTATTATAAAATGAGAAAATTTGATGCTATCCCACTCTGTTTAATGAGCTATATTGATGGAATTTTACCTATACTGTCTTAGCATGAGAAAACATCATATCTACCAATATGTTATTTTCTCCCTTCTGTTGGCCATACTGTGATTTTTATTAGGTTACATTTGTATGACACATTCAGGATAAATCTGAGAATAAAGGACAAAAGAATTTAATGTGGCTATTTATGGAACATAATCAAGAGCTTGCTGAAACTGAAAAGATAAACAGTATATTCATAACATCTAGAACAGCTACATATTTCATGAACCAACAATTGTCTCTCACAAATCAGTTTATGTGTGAAGGGTAGCTGCAAAGCTAAATTATAAAGCTAAACAGAACTCCAAATGCCCCATTGATCACCAAATTAACACCAGATTCAATTTCCCCCAAAAGTTGTAATTCATTTTAATGCATTTAATTTCTGTCTTTTATCCATTATCAATTACTTCTAGTAAACCTGCCTTCAGAAATGAGGAAGGCTGTGCCTTAATTCTACTAAGTAGCAGCAGAAAAGCACACACATTATATGTGTCTACAAACTAAAGCAGAGATTTTGATTGTTATTGTGATTGTGAGACAAATCCAGATACACTACAAAACAGAACAAATTAAAGCTCATGGGCTTCCCTGGTAACTTAGCTGCTAAAGAATCTGCCTGCAATGCAGGAGACCCTCGTTCGATTCCTGGGTTGGGAAGTTCCCCTGCAGAAGGGATAGACTACCCACTCCAGTATTCTTGGGCTTCCCTGGTGGCTCAGTGGGTAAAGAATCCACCTGCAATGCAGGAGACCTGGGTCTGATCCCTGGGTTGGGAGGATCCCCTGGAGGATGGCATGGCAACCCATTTCAGTATTCTTGCCTGGAGAATCCCCACGGACAAAGGAGCCTGGTAGGTTACAGTTCATGGGGTTACAAAGAATCAGACACAACTGAGTGACTAAACATAGCACAACAAAGCTCCTCATAACTGAGTAGACATAGTTTTTCATTCTTCTATGACCTTGAAAAATATCTGCAAAGTGTATACATTATCTTGCAAAGGGGAACAATATCATCTATGGGTTGAGGAAGAAGAGGACATGTCATGAGCTACTGGTCTGGCTATATCAGCAGTTAGCTTTTGGACACAACCTAGATGCAGCTTATTTTGATAAATAGCATGGTAAGGATGCGAGCTAAATACTATTATGAACATCTGTTTCTTCAAGGGTATTCTAAAATGCCACCTTTGAGAAATGACTGTT
Organism: Bos indicus; assembly: GCF_029378745.1. Classification (NCBI taxonomy): domain Eukaryota; kingdom Metazoa; phylum Chordata; class Mammalia; order Artiodactyla; family Bovidae; genus Bos; species Bos indicus. Next base: position 93,801,701 of record NC_091767.1, read on the forward strand.
AGGTTGCAGTGTTTGAAAAGCAGATACTTTTTTTTTTAATGTATACTTTGAGCAAATACAGCAGTTCAGGAAAGACAGTGGACTCAGCTAATATGAAATACCTTGCTACTAAAACTTAGAAATAAAGTGGATAAAACATAATTTTAAAAGAGATGCATAGCTGAGCTCAAAAGGAAAAAATGAGGGTGGGGTGGGGAAGTCATTAATTGCTAGAAAAGCAGAGAAATTGAAAATGTATTAAATACATGAGCTGAAATGGTAGTTTTCCTGGACACAGGACCTGCTTATTAATGCCTCTGTGGGGTCAGGAGAGGCTTTGGGTCCAGCCAGGTGAGTAGTTGAAATTTCATTCTAATATGATTGAAAAGCCAGGTAATATGGGATTTTAGAGAAAGGTTTGTTAACTCCAAGAGATACCATATATATCCAGTGACTTTTGTGTACAAAGAATTCAGAGAGGAAATGACATGAAACTGACCTTTGTCAGATTAAACAAGACATCTATAAGAAAATAAAGAGAACAAGACATTCCTAGGAAAGGAAAATTCTACCTATACACAAAGAAACATCAATCAATTGCCCAAAGGGAAACTCAAGACAGAGAATCTCTAAGGCACTAATGGTTCTGACATTCTGGGGAAGTATACCATAATACTGAAATTGTGAGTCTATGAAAACTGTGAGGCTTCTGCCATTTTTTTCTACTCCACCAAATTAAACAATTAAATACTTCCTTATCATTTCAAATAAAAAATTTCCATGCAGGGGATTAATTTTTTTTTTTTTTGCTTTCCCAAAGTGCTTTTGGTTGTGTTTTTATGTGCCATAGTAAACTTATGTTATGCAGATGACACCAGCCTTATGGCAGAAAGTGAAGAACTAAAGAGCCTCTTGATGAAAGTGAAAGAGAAGAGTGAAAAAGTTGGCTTAAAGCTCAACATTCAGAAAACAAAGATCATGGCATCCGGTCCCATCACTTCATGGCAAATAGATGGAGAAAAGTTGGAAACAGTGGCAGACTTTATTTTTGTGGGGCTTCAAAATCACTGCAGATGGTGACTGCAGCCATGAAATAACAAGACGGTTACTCCTTGGAAGAAAAGTTATGACCAACTTGCTGCTGCTAAGTCACTTCAGCCATGTCCAACTCTGTGTGACCCCATAGACGGCAGCCACCAGGCTCCCCTGTCCCTGGGATTCTCCAGGCAAGAACACTGGAGTGGGTTGCCATTTCCATCTCCAATGCATGAAAGTGAAAAGTGAAAGTGAAATTGCTCAGTCGTGTCTGACTCTTCGTGACCCCATGGACTGCAGCCCACCAGGCTCCTCCATCCATGGGATTTTCCAGGCAAAGTACTGGAGTGGGGTGCCATTGACCAACCTAGACAGCATATTAAAAAGCAGAGACATTATTTTGCCAACAAAGGTCCCTCTAGTCAAAGCTATGGTTTTTCCAGTAGTCATGTATGGATGTGAGAGTTGGACTATAAAGAAAGCTGAATGCTGAAGAATTGATGCTTTTGAACTATGGTGTTGGAGAAGACTCTTGAGAGTCCCTTGGACTGCAAGGAAATCCAACCAGTCCATCCTAAAGGAAATCAGTCCTGGATATTCATTGGAAGGACTGATGTTGAAGCTGAAACTCCAATACTTTGGCCACCAGATGCGAAGAACTGACTCATTTGAAAGCACCCTGCTGCTGGGAAAGATTGAAGGTGAGAGGAGAAGGGGAGGACAGAGGATGAGATGGTTGGATGGCATCACCATCTCAATGGACATGAGTTTGGGTAAACTCCAGGAGTTGATGATGGACAGGGAGGCCTGGTGTGCTACAGTCCATGCGGTCTCAAAGAGTTGGGCACAACTGAGTGACTGAACTGAACTGATAGTAAACTTCACATCTAACACAACCTTTCATCCTCATGTTAGCCCTGTGATGAAATACCTTATCCAATCTGAAAACTATGGCTCTACTCACAGTGATTTGGTATTATTTTCAGCTCTCTGCTGATATCTGATGGATATTTCAGTTTTAGGACATAACTATTTCTTCCTGATACCTGATGAAATATGTTATTGATGTCTTATTAAGAAGGAAATAATAGAGTCTTATCTCTATCAGCTGTATCAGCTGAGACATGTCCCCCATGAACAGTTTGACCTTACAAGAAGGCAAAACAAACATCTATTGAAAATCTCCTCAGAGCCATGTGTGTCATCATCAAACTCTACATCTGGAGGGAACATTCTGCAGAAGAAATGCAATGGATTAGTGTTTTGGCCAAGTGTAAATAAATATTACTAGCCTGAAGTCATTAAAAATATTAATAATTCAAACTTGTTATTCTTATCCCAATCTTCACATTCAAGACCTTCATACATAACAATCACAATTACATTTTAACAAATGTGTCCAGGTATTCACAAAAAGAAGCCTACTTTTTCATCAACAGACTGTCTATTAAAAATTAAAACTGACATCCACTATGGTATTTTTCTGTAGAAGGCAATGGCAACCCACTCCAGTACTCTTGCCTGGAAAATCCCATGGATGGAGGAGCCTGGTACGTTGCAGTCCATGGGATCGCTAAGAGTCAGACACGACTGAGTGACTTCACTTTCACTTTTCACTTTCATGCATTGGAGAAGGAAATGGCAACCCACTCCAGTGTTCTTGCCTGGAGAATCCCAGGGACAGGGGAGCCTGGTGGCTGCCGTCTATGGGGTCACACAGAGTCGGACACGACTGAAGTGACTTAGCAGCAGCAGCAGCATGGTATTTTTCTCCTATTCGAGTTTCAGTTACTTCTTCTACTTCACTGATCACATTTCTTTGTAATAGGAATAATAACTAATATATGTTGAGAACTGTCAAGTAAATGTTGTTGTTGTTTAGTTCCTAAATTGTGTCTGACTCTTTTGTGACCCCATGGATTGTAGCCTGCCAGGCTCCTCAGTCCATGGGATTTCCCAGTCAAGAATAGTGGAGTGAGTCGCAATTTCCTTTTCCAGGGAATCTTCCCGACCCAGGGACTGAACCTGCGTCTCCTGCACTGCAGGCAGATCTTTACCACTGAGTCACCTGCAAGGCCAAATAAATATTCATATTCTATTTTCAGGTGAAACACTTAAGTTTCATGGCCACAGCCACTGATTCATTAAGGAAAATGTTGAGTTTTGAAAGGCTTTCTCACTTCAAATAGCACTATAAAACACAAAATTTGGAAGTCATAAAAATGTAAACATTAATTGCTGTTTCACCATTACCTTATGCAGAAATAGAGGAAAAAAGAGAAATAAAATTATAGTGTATATAAAGTACACAATATGATAATTTAATATACATATATACTTTACAAAAGGAGTTCCTCCATCAAGTTAATTAATACATCCATCATCTCATACATTTACTTTTTTTTGTTACTACTGTCTTAGCAAATTCCAATTATATAATATAGTATTAGTAATTATAGTCACCATCGTACACATTAGATCCTCAGAAGTTATTCATATGATAACTATAATTTGTATACTCTTACCAGTCTTTCCTTATTTCCTCTACCTCCATTCCACTCTGTTTCTATGACTTTGACTTTTTCCTTTGAGATTCCACATATAAGTGGTACTATCCCCGGTAGCTCAGCTGGTAAAGAATCTGCCTGCAATGCAGGAGACCACAGTTTGAATCCTGGGTCAGAAAGATCTCCTGGAGAAGGGATAGACTACCCACCCCAGTATTCTGGCCTGGAAAATTCCATGGACAGAGGACCTGGCAGGCTATAGCCCATTGGGTTGGAAAGAGCTGGACACGACTAAGCAATTTTCACTTTTTTTAATGCAATATTAGTCTTTCTTTGCCTGCTTATTTCACTTAGCAAAATGCCCCCATTTCATTAATGTTGTCACAAATGACAGGATTTATGTCTTTCATGTTTTCATCTATTCATTGACTGAGGACCACTCAAGTGGCTTTCATATCTTGTGCTAAGTCGCTTCAGTTGTGTCTGACTCTTTGCAACTCCATGGAATCTGTCCATGGCATTCTCCAGACAAGAATACTGGAGTGGGTTGCCATTCCCTTCTCCAGTTCATCTTCCTGATCCAGGGATCAAACCTGTTTCTCTTACATCTCCTGCATTGACAAGCGGGTTCTTTACCACTAACACCGCTACTGTGAATAATGCTGCAGTGAACTTGAATGTAAGTATCTCTTTGATAGCTTGTTTTCATTTCTATTGGGTATATACCGAGAAGTAAAATTTCATATGATAGTTCTATTTTTAATTTAAGTCTGAATTTGGCAATAAGGAGTTCATGGTCTAAGCCACAGTCAGCTCCTGGTTTTGTTTTTGCTGACTGTATAGAGCTTCTCCATCTTTGGCTGCAAAGAATATAATCAATCTGATTTCGGTGTTGACCATCTGGTGATGTCCATGTGTAGAGTCTTCTCTTGTGTTGTTGGAAGAGGGTGTTTGTTATGACCAGTGCATTTTCTTGCTAAAACTCTATTAGTCTTTGCCCTGCTTCATTACGTATTCCAAGGCCAAATTTGCCTGTTACTCCAGGTATTTCTTGACTTCCTACTTTTGCATTCCAGTCCCCTATAATGAAAAGGACATCTTTTTTGGGTGTTAGTTCTAAAAGGTCTTGTAGGTCTTCATAAAACCGTTCAACTTCAGCTTTTTCAGCGTTACTGGTTGGGGCATAGACTTGGATTACTGTGATATTGAATGGTTTGCCTTGGAAATGAACAGAGATCATTCTGTCGTTTTTGAGATTGCATCCAAGTACTGCATTTTGGACTCTTTTGTTGACCATGATGGCCACTCCATTTCTTCTGAGGGATTCCTGCCCGCAATAGTAGATATAATGGTCATCTGAGTTAAATTCACCCATTCCAGACCATTTCAGTTCACTGATTCCTAGAATGTCGACATTCACTCTTGCCATCTCTTGTTTTGACCATTTCCAATTTGCCTTGATTCATGGACCTGACATTCCAGGTTCCTATGCAATATTGCTCTTTACAGCCTCAGACCTTACTTCTATCACCAGTCACATCCACAGCTGGGTGTTCTTTTTGCTTTGGCTCCATCCCTTCATTCTTTTTGGAGTTATTTCTCCACTGATCTCCAGTAGCATATTGGGCACCTACTGACCTAGGGAGTTCCTCTTTCAGTATCCTATCATTTTGCCTTTTCATACTGTTCATGGGGTTCTCAAGGCAAGAATACTGAAGTGGTTTGCCATTCCCTTCTCCAGTAGACCACATTCTGTCAGATCTCTCCACCATGACCCGCCCATCTTGGGTTGCCCCACAGGCATGGCTTAGTTTCATTGAGTTAGACAAGGCTGTGGTCCTAGTGTGATTAGATTGACTGGTTTTCTGTGAGTATGGTTTCAGTGTGTCTGCCCTCTGATGCCCTCTTGCAACACCTACCGTCTTACTTGGGTTTCTCTTACCTTGGGCGTGGGGTATCTCTTCATGGCTGCTCCAGCAAAGTGCAGCCATTGCTCCTTACCTTGGAGGAGGGGTATCTCCTCACAGCCGCCCTTCTTGACCTTCAACGTGGGATAGCTCCTCTAGGCTCTCCTGCGCCTGCGCAGCCATGGCTGCTTGGACGTGGGGTTGGTCCTCCCGGCCACGGCCACCGCCCTTGGCCTTGGGCTTGGGGCGTGGGGTATCTCCTCCCGGCCGCCGCCGCCCCTGAGCTCGGAAGCCAGGTAACTCCTCTCGTCGCCGCCCCTGACCTCAGACGCGGGGTAACTCCTCTCGGCCATTCCTGTGCCGTCACAGTCTGGTACTTTCGGCCGCTGCCCCTGACCTCGGTCGTGGGGTAAATCCTCTTGGCCGCCGCCCTTCTTGCATGGGGTCCTCCCAGCTTCTGCCCCTGACCTCCAACGTGGGGTGGCTCCTCTCGGCCGCGCTTTAGCGGGCCTGTCGCAGCCGCCTGCGTTTTAGCGCGCCCGTCGCAGCCACCTGCACTTTATATTGTCACCCTGTTTAACTTATATGCATAGTACATCATGAGAAATGCTGGACTGGAAGAAACACAAGCTGGAATCAAGATTGCCAGGAGAAATATCAATAACCTCAGCTATGCAGATGACACCACCCTTATGGCAGAAAGTGAAGAGGAACTCAAAAGCCTCTTGATGAAAGTGAAAGTGGAGAGTGAAAAAGTTGGCTTAAAGTTCAACATTCAGAAAACGAAGATCATGGCATCTGGTCCCATCACTTCATGGGAAATAGATGGGGAAACAGTGGAAACAGTGTCAGAGTTTATTTTTCTGGGCTCCAAAATCACTGCAGATGGTGACTGCAGCCATGAAATTAAAAGACGCTTACAAAAGACACTCCTTGGAAGGAAAGTTATGACCAACCTAGATAGCATATTCCAAAGCAGAGACATTACTTTGCCAACAAAGGTCCGTCTAGTCAAGGCTATGGTTTTTCCTGTGGTCATGTATGGATGTGAGAGTCAGACTGTGAAGGCTGAGCGCCAAAGAATTGATGCTTTTGAACTGTGGTGTTGGAGACTAGTCCCTTGGACTGCAAGGAGATCCAACCAGTCCATTCTGAAGGAGATCAGCCCTGGGATTTCTTTGGAAGGAATGATGCTAAAGCTGAAACTCCAGTACTTTGGCCACCTCATGCGAAGAGTTCACTGATTGGAAGACTGATGCTGGGAGGGATTGGGGGCAAGAGGAGAAGAGGACGAGAGAGGATGAAATGACTGGATGGCATCACTGACTCGATGGACATGAGTCTCAGTGAACTCTGGGAGTTGGTGACGGACAGGGAGGCCTGGCGTGCTGCGATTCATGGGGTCGCAAAGAGTTGGACACAACTGAGTGACTGATCTGATCTGATTTTTAATTTTTTGAGGACTCTCCATACTGTTTTCCATAGTGACTGCACCAATTTATATTCTCATCAACAGTGTACAAGGGTTTCCTTTTATCTACATCCTCGCCATTTGTTCTTGATTTTTAGATAAACATAGTAATAGGTATGATATCTCATTGTAGTTTTGATTTATATCTCCTTGATGATTAGTGATGTTGAGTACCTTTTCATGTATCTATTTATTTAGACATCCGTATGTCTATTTAGGTCTTTTGTCCATTTAAAAATTGGATCATTTTGCTTTTTGCTATTGAGTTATATGAGTTTGCTGTATATTTTAGATATTATGCCCCTTTCAAATATATGGTTTGCAAAAATTTTCTCCTACTCTATAAAACTGCCTTTTTATTTTGCTGATGGTTTCCTTTGCTGTGCAGAATATTTTAGTTTGGTATAGTTCCACTTTTTAAATTTTGCTTTTAGTCCAAGACCGGTGTCAAGGAGCTTGCCCCATACGTTTCCTTCTAGGAGTTTTATAGTTTCAGCTGTTGTGCCTAAATCATTAATCTATTTAATCCAGTTGATCTGATTTTTGTGTACAGGGCTACAGTTTCATTCTTTAGCATGAGTATCCAGTTTTCCCAAAACTGTTTATTGAAGAGGCTATTCTTCCCCCTTGTAGAATCCTTGGCTCCCTAGTCAAATATTAGTTGAACCTATATACATTGCTTCATTTGTGGGATCTCTATGCTGTCCCATTTGTCTATATGTCTGTCTTTATGCAAGTACTTTGTTGTTTGATTACTATAACTTTGTAGTATGTTTTGAAATTAAGTAGTGTGATGTCTCAAGGTAATAGTTATTAGAAGGTTGAGCAACCTTGGGCTTCCCTGGTGGCTCAGAGGTTAAAGCGTCTGCCTGCAATGCGGGAGACCTGGGTTCGATCCCTGGGTGGGGAAGATCCCCTGGAGAAAGAAATGGCAACCCACTACAGTACTCTTGCCTGGAGAATCCCATGGGCAGAGAAGCCTGGTGGGCTACAGTTGGACACGACTGAGCCACTTTACTTTCACTTTCTGAGCAACCTTATCATACAAAAATAGAAAGAATAAACCTCTATCAAGTGTTTTCTATATGCCAGCCACTATATAAAGCTCTATTTACATGTGCCATGCCTTTTCATCTTTTCAAGAACTCTGGGATATAGAATAAATTTTATCCCTGTTTTAGAAATGAGTAAACCTCATTTCAGCTAAAAAACTGTAGGAGGTAAATTCAAATCCAATTCTGTCTGATAACCAGAGTTTATGCTTTTAGCTACTTTAATTAATATAAAATCATAGCAGGTTTAGCATTAAGCATGATTTGAAAGTGTAATTTCTGTCCAGCATTAATTTTCATTCTCCCTTCTCTAGATTATTTATAAAGCCTTATTCTAATTGGCTATATTTATATCATTTTGTGATCCATTTTCCAGTTTATGCTAATTTATGGCATCCAGCACAGGGACTGGTTTATATGTCTCAAAACAGAGTTAATCAATTCAGCCTGAGAACCTTTTCTAATTATTATTCCAGTTTTTATGCATCTTTGGAGATGATAAAAAGAATTGTTTATTCAGCACCTACCATATGATGGTGCTATGTTAGTTAAGATAACTAACATAACATGGGCTTTCCTGGTGGCTCAGATGGTAAAGAATCTGCCTGCAATGTTGGAGACCTGAGTTCAATTGCTGGGTTGGGACGATCCCCTGAAGGAGGGCATGGCAACCCAATCTAGTATTCTTGCCTGGAGCATCCCCATGGACAGAGGAGCCTGATGTGCTACAGTCCATGGGGTCACAAAGGGTTGGACATGACTGAGTGACTAAGCACAGCACAATACATCTTCATAAAGATATGAAGAGAATATATAACCACTGCCCTCGTAGTTTCATTCTATAACGGCTTGTCCATTGTGCTAGCCAGTAGTCACATGTGGCTACTGAACACTTGAAAAGTATCTAGTCCAAACTGAGACATGATGTAAGTATAAAATACATCCTGAATTTCAAATATTTAGTCTGGAAAAATGTAAAACATCTTAATATTTTATTAATTACAAACTTAAAATATTTAATTAATATTACTCAATTAAATAAAACTATTATTAAGGTTGGGGTTCCCCAGTGGATCAGCAATAAAGAATCCACCCACAATGCAGGAGATGTAGGCTTGATCCTTTGGTCAGTTGAAAAGATCCCCTGGAGAAGGAAACGGCAACCCAATCCAGTATTCTTGCCTGGGAAATCTCACAAACAGAGGAGCCTGGGGGCCTACAGTTCATAGGGTCGCAAAAGAGTCAGACATGAATTACTGACTAAAAACAACAACAATTTTTATCATTAAAATTAATTGTGCTTGTTTCCTGTTTGCTTTTTTTGACAAGACTAACAGAAAATGTAAAATTTCATAAATCACCTGAAATTATGTTTCTTTTACACAATCCTATTCTAGAGGACAGGAAGAGCATGTTAATGGGAAATTGAAGTAAAGTTTTAAGTTTCTATGATACAGGTATGCAAGGGTTATATGGAACCACAAAAAAGTGTTTCCAAATCAGAAAAGAGAATTCATTAAGACTGCCCATAGAAGGTAACATTTGCTTGCTTATCTTCTTGCTTTCTTTCTAGTTTACATTTGTCCCTAATTCATTAATACCAGTGTTAATGGAGGCTGTGATTTCCTTGTACAGTATGAAACATTTGGAGTGCTCATGACTGCATTCACTAGCCACAATAGTAGGGCTTTTGATAAACCTCAGGGCTTTTGATAAACTTCATGGTCTTAGTGGGGAAAAACAAAGTCTAGATGAAGAACATCTTGAAATGTACTCCCAAATTATTTAGCCTTCTCTATAATTTTTGACCACTTCTTGTATCTCATTATCAAATGTTTCCCATCATTTTTTTTTCCAAAAATCTTTCTATTTAAGTATAAATATATACATAAAATTGAACAAATCATGGGACTATACTTGACAAATTCTCACAAAAGAAATGTACTCTTATATCCAGCACCCAGATCAAGAAACAGAAAGCATCCAGTGTCTTAGAAGCTTCCATGTCCCTCCCAGTCCCTACACCACCCAAAGTCAACAGCCATGTTGACAATACCAGAGATTAGTTTTGCCTGGTTTAAGCTCTGTATCATGAAATCATGCAATGTGTATAACACTGTTGTGTTGGCAGTGCTCCAGCATTAGAGACCAGTTACATCCCACTTCTGTATAAAAAAAAAGTGAACAATGAATAATCACCACATGTGTAAAAGAGAACAATATGAAAAAGAAAGAACGAGCAAACAAAGATCCTAAAAAAAAGGGGGGGGGAATTCAAGGGAAAAAATAACAAAAAAAGATTTACCTGTTTATTAGTTTCAACCAATATACATCTAGGGATACAGATAAATACATATAAGACTAAAATAATTGAAATTCTAAATATTTCATACAGAGATATTTGTGAGGAATTATAAAACAAGAAAAATAGTATAAAATAGGGATAGTCATAGAAAAGAAAAGCTGCTACAAGACTGAAGCAAAATTACAGAAATGAGTATTTTAATAGAGAAACTAGAAAACACATTTAATAAAATATCCCAGCATGAAACAAAAAGATAAAGTGATAGTTTATATTAGGTAAAAGATCTAGTATCCCACTAGTAGGATTCCTGTAAGAAGAGAACAGGAAAAACTGAGATGAGGAAGTGGCTGGAGCCATATTCCACAGTTGCCAAGACTTGGTAAACTTGGAAGGAAGAGCCATGGGGATAGGGTAGAAGTATAAGTAACACTATTTGAAGCCTTCCAGTCCTCTAAGGTGAGATAAGGTTGGTAACTTTCCACAAGCCAGCAGAGATCACAGAAAGTCTGGCTATCTGTTTTGCATGTTTCAAATGGACTGCTGCTCTGGGTGTGATGTGAAAGCAACACTTGTCCATGCTACACAGCAAATCATAGGCATCCTTTATGATGTGAGATCTCATTTCAGCTCTGGGTACAAGCTGCAAGCGACTCTTCCTGCTAAAAGTGTTTAAAACCATCCTCTTATCACAACAATGTACAACAAAACGGGCTGCTACACCGCCAAAGACCAGTGGTGAGGGCAAGGGCTGATGGTTTCTACAGAACATCCTGGAGGAAAGGCATTCTTTTTCAGACTCAGATAAACAGTCAGAATGAAGCAACAACAAACCAAATAAAAACACACTGTTCTAAACAAACACATAGGAAAAGCACTAAGAACTCATTTGGCTTCCCAAGGGGTGCAGTGGTAAAGAATCTGCCTGCCCATGCAGGAGACACAAGAGATGCAGGTTTGATCCCTGGCTCAGGAATATATCCTGGAGGAAGAAATGGCAACCCACTCCAGTATTCTTGCTTGAGAAATCCTATGAACAGAGGAGCCTGGTGGGCTACAATCTGTGGGGCTGCAAAGAGTCAGATACCACTGAGCAACTAAGCACACACACAGAAACAATGCAGATGATATTGGAGAAAATAAATTACTCATAACTCATATAATGTATTAAAACATTATACAAAACAAATAATGAGTGAAAGAGCTTCCTTTATTTTGCATTCATATCAACTACATTGATAAATTGTTATTTTAGACCAGTTTATGTTTTACTTTTATGTTGGAGTTTGAATTGTATCTTGTGAACAATGTTTGTATTATTCTTCTTGCAGTTAGAATATGTAAAAATGAGGACTTTTAAATAACTTTAAAAGTTTAGCCTGGCTTTCCTGTTTTGGTAATTTGCAATAGAGAACGAACAGTGTTCATCGTATCTAATAACTGTACAGTTGGTTCAGAAGTCCTCTCTGCTTGGCTACCTATCAACTTTTTAGAGTTAACCCTAAATTTAAATTTCCTTCTATCTGCATCTATCACAAGATTCATTTTTTGGAAAATTAAATAACTGGAGAAGATAAATATAAAAATCATTTTATTAATGGCCAAAATTATTAAATAATATGAATTTTGCTTGAAATATATATTTTTTAAATCCAAATACTCTCTGTATGCTGTAATCCAGCAATGGCATTCTTAAGAAATCTCACATTACTTAAAAATCACATGAAGAAAGCAATTGTTTCAGTGAAAGAAAGGTTAGGACTAGAGGGTTTCAAGGTCACAATTCCCAGTAGTTGCAAAGTAACACAGGTAAGCAATGCAAATTTTATTTCCTAATTTTTCAATGCTATAGCTGATTCACGTTAGCAAAACTTGCAGAAGTGTCTATATTTAGAGAAGCATCTAGGCATTCTTCCTCCTCATTTTCTTGGGCTCCATTCCTTTGACAGACAGCTAAGGAGGCCTGAGCTGTCCTGCCCTTTACAAAGAACAAAATATATTCAATATGCTGGCAACATTCTAGGTATTAAATGCATATAAAACATTTCACTTTCTTGTCTCTATGAACTGAGACAGAACTAATAATAATAATAAAACAGTGGACAGTAAGACAATAAGAAGAAAAATAGTAAGAACAGTGGAGCTCTTGGCTTGAACTTTATTTCAGTCCATATTAGAACCCATTTGTCTTTCTTGTTTTGTTTGATAGACTGATAGAGCCAGTCCACCGAGAGTCTATTTGCTTGGGGAAGAATTAGTTACTAGGGGACTGGTTTCCATTAGAATGAATAACATTTATCACATTCATGTGATGGAATATGATTCCAGTAAAAATAAATGAAAATGACAAATATCAATATGGATAAATGTTAAAAATACAAAGTTGAACATTAATTTGGGTTCCTGGACCTAATTCTCCATACACCACAAAGCAATCCTGGGGAACCAGCTGGGTGTCTTACAATTTTAACTCAATTCTGACACCCTCTATCTGCAGATAGCATCAAAGTCCACAGATTGAAGGCTCAGTCCCACAGATTGCCCTCTGCTTCAGATGCCAGATTATTACTTGTACTTCTGACTGACTGGCTATAAATCAGAGGTTCCCATGACCCCTTCCTTGGGTTGGATGGAATTGCTAGAGCATCTTATAGAACTCAAGAAGCCAATTCACTCACTAACTTACCAATTTATTACAAAGGATATCAAGGATAGGAATCAACAACTAGATGAAGAGATACACAGGGCAAGGTATATGGGAAGGTATATGCTCTCTCCAAGCATGCTGTCCTCCCAGCATCTCCGCAAGTTCCCCAGGCTCGTTGAACCCTGTCCTTTGGGTTTTTCTGAAGGGTTCATTACCTAGGCATGACTGATTAAATTTATTGACCCTAGCAATTGATAAAACTCCAGCCTCACTCCCCTCCCCAGAAATTAGGAGGAAGGGACTGAAAGTTCCAACCCTCTAATCACGTGGTTGGTTCCCCTGGCAACCAGCCCAGGTGGGATCCAAAAGTCACCTTATTAACATAACAAAAGACACCTTTGTTGTTCCCAGCACCTAGCAAATTCTGAGGGTTTCAGTTCTGTGTCAGAACTGGGACAAAACCCAAACATATTTCTTGATATAAATCACAACATCACAAACACAAAAGAGCATGTTGAAAAACAACAAAAGTATGATGCATGCCGCTTGTTTAAAATTTTAAAATGCAAATGATTACATATGGTTTATGGATTTTTCTAAACAATAATATTACAAGATCAGGGCCTAAAAAGATATACATTCACTTCCAGAGAGTGGTTTTCTCTGAGCACAAATGCAAGATTGGATAAGGAGAAGACATGGAATGTATCTATAATTATCGCATCCAGTAAAAAAATAAATAAATAAAGCTGGGGAAAAACAGAAGTTTTTTGTAAAATCACAGATTTAAAGCAGAATTTTCCCTCAATGAGTCCTAATAATACTCATTAGGTAGGCCTCTAAAAAATCCTGCAAAGCACAAAATTCCTATAAGAACCAATTAAGGTCATTTGGCTGCTTGGCACACTAGTTTAAAGGTCTAAAGTTAAAGCAAACATATTACAATTAAAACACAACATATGAGAACCAAATTGTTCTTCACTCTTCTCAACAACCTCAAAACATGCAAAATACTCATCGCTAATAAGATCGAAAATTGAGGGGCAATTTAATATTATTGCAGAAGTGGATTAGATGAAATGTACCTAGAGTCGTTTGTGAATTTTAATAGAATTTAGAAATGAAAGAACTTTAGAAACGATCTAGTCCCCTGGTGATTCCTATCACTTAGGGATCAGAAATGTGGTAATGGAGACAGGGGTGGAAAAGAAGTGATTTTCCAATTACCTATGAAAATTCGGAATTTCTACTTGTTTTGAATTTGTCTGAAATCATACTAATTCTGTGTGGTAACACTGATTAACTTACGCTGATTAGAAGTGTTGATTGTCCAATCTTTTTGTATTTGAGTAACAAACTTCAAGAAAATGAATAATTCTATAATAAAAAAACAGTGCTTTTGGAAATAACACTTTTTAAAAACATTAATTTGCAAAAATAATAGAATGTGTTCTTGATGATAGAAAGATTGGGGGGGAAATGAATATAGTTTAGCAAATTTTTAGAAACTGAAGATGTCAAAGTTTTAATTGCTCAGGTCCCCTAGTTGGGGATAAGGAAACCTAGTCTTCTGGTCTGGGTCACTCTGCATGCCAATTTATTATTGTCTTTGTTGAAAGAGAAGATGAAACAGGAATTTCCCAGGCTGACATGAATATCAGATAAGTGACTGACTGAAAATGTAGTATTTCCCAAAAGAAGCAAATAGTAGAAATATGGTTACTCTATCAACTGTGAAAGGTATTAAAAATTCACGGGAAATAAAACTGAAAGGGAAGTAACATTTACTGAGCACCTACTATGTATGTGTGCATGGGCACCTCTGTTACTTTATTTACCTTAACTCTCTGTTATTACAATTCCTATTTCACAAGTGAGAAAAATGAGATTCATCAAGGTGAAGTAGTTTGCTTAACTGTAAAGTGGGAGATGCTGAGCCAGCACATGAAGTGTTAAGATCCCTTCAGCAACTTCATGGAGTTCTTAGACTCCTGTTTTTTAAGTATAGACAAAAAGATACAGAGGAACACTAAGGGAGGAATACAAAGGGATGAGCTCACGGGGTAGGGGTGTTGTGGGAATATCTCAAGGGAAACAGCCTAAGGGAGAACAGCTGACTACTAGGTGATTAGTAACTAATGTTTGTGAACAAAACTGAAATTCTGACCTGAAAAGATCACTGTTAGGACTCAAAGTCCTGAGACAGACCTCAGCCTAAGGGTAAGAATGGAAGTAGAATAGACCAGCAAGTAGAATCTTAGTTTACCACAGATAGTTGAGTAAACTTATATATCAGCCATTTGCCTAAAATACAGTGTGTATGCTTAATTCTTTGCCAACAAAGGTCCATCTAGTCAAGGCTATAGTTTTTCCAGAGATCATGTATGTGATGTGATGTGAGAGTTGGACTGTGAAGAAAGCTGAGCACTGAAGAATTGATGCTTTTGAACTGTGGTGTTGGAGAAGACTCTTGAGAGTCCCTTGGACTTCAAGGAGATCCAACCAGTCCATCCTAAAGGAAATCAGTCCTGGGTGTTCATTGGCAGGACTGATGCTAAAGCTGAAACTCCAATACTTTGGCCACCTCATGCGAAGAGTTGACTCATTGGAAAAGACTCTGATGCTGGAAGGGATTGGGGGCAGGAGGAGAAGGGGATGACAGAGGATGAGATGGCTGGATGGCATCACCGACTCAATGGACATGAGTTTGAGTGAACTCTGGGAGTTGGTAATGGACAGGGAGGCCTGGCATGCTATGATTCATGAGGTCGCAAAGAGTCAGACATGACTGAGGGACTGAACTGAACTGAACTGACGCTTAATTCACTCCATGTTGTGAGATTAGCTATGAACTTGTGGAGTGGAAGAGCCATACTCAAGTTTGCTGTGTCTAACAGCAACATCAGACAATATCCGTGTTGGTTTCCCATTTGTATTTTAACAAATTACACAAATTTAGTTGCTCAAAACAATATACATTAATTTGCTTAGATTTCTGGAGGTCAAAATCAGTTTCACTGGGCTAACATTAAGGTATTAGTGAGGATTTATTCTTTCTAGAGACTCCAGTGGAGAATCTGGTTCCTCACCTTTTCTAGAGATGTGCTCTATCCTTAGTTCCTGGCATGCCCATTCCTCCACCATGAAAGCTAGCAGCATAATATCTTCATAATTCTCTTGGACTCTGACCACCTGCCTCCCTTTATCATTTACAAAGATGCTTTTGATTACATTGCATCCACCTGGAACCACCTGGAGAAGGAAATGGCAATCCCCTCTAGTATTCTTGCCTGGAAAATTCCATGGACAGAGGAACCTCGTGGGCTACAGTCCATGGTGTCGCAAAGAGTCAGACACGATTGAAGCAATTTAGCATGTACCACCTGGATAATACAGGCTAATCTCCCCATTTCAAAATCCTTAACTAAATCTCACCTGCAAAGTCCATTTTGCCATGAAAGGTGACACGTTCATAGGTTCTGGAGATTAGAAATAGAGGTAGCATTGTTCTGCCTAGCACAGTGATACTCAGTAACTTTTTTTATTGGAAAGATACTTCCAGAGAGTACTCAATCCTGAAAATTTTCTCTTTACATCCCAAAGAAGACAGCTCATATAAAACACCTACACCGCAGAGAACAGAAAACAAGCAGCCACTTCTCAGAGACAGGTAGTTTATACAGTTCACAATGCGAGGAAAGTGACATCTTTTAATTTCCAGAAATGAAAGCATATGTGCAATATAGTAAATGAAAACCAGAGTGATCTCCATGAACTGTTCATTAACTCATCCTCTATCCCTTCCTTCAGATTTGAGCTCAGTCTCCTGTCCTCAGTTATAACCTGATCATTTCACTATCATGATACTTAATCTTTGTCAGATATCACTTTTTATCTATGTGCCTCCCACACTAGACCAGGAAATCCTTAAGGAAAGGAAAGAGTGATATCCCCACTCATGTGTCCCACTGCCTTGCACAGTATTTGACCTGCATTATGAACTGAGAGGAAAACAACAGAATGGGAAAGACTAGAGATCTCTTCAAGAAAATTAGAGATACCAAAGGAACATTTCATTCAAAGATGGGCACATTAAAGGACAGAAACGGTAGCAACCTAACAGAAGCAGAAGACATTAAAAGAGGTGGCAAGAATACACAGAAGAACTATATATAAAAAAGATTTTAATGACCCAGATAACCATGATGCTGTGATCACTCACCTAGAGCCAGACATTCTGGAATGTGAAATTCAAGTAGGCCTTAGGAAGCATCACTATGAACAAAGCTAGTGGAGGTGATGGAATGCTATTTCAAATCCCAAAGATGATGCTGTGAAAGTGCTGCACTCAATATGCCAGCAAATTTGGAAAACTCAGCAGTGGCCATAGGACTGGAAAAGGTCAGTTTTCCTTCCAATCCCAAAGAAAAGCCATGCCAAAGAATGTTCAAAATACCACATATTGCGCTCATCTCACATGATAGCAAAGTAATGCTCAAAATCTTTCAAGCTAGGCTTCAACAGTACGTGAACCAAGATCTTCCAGAAGTTCAATCTGGATTTAGAAAAGGCAGAGGAACCAGAGGTCAAATTGACAACATCTGTTGGATAATAGAAAAAGCAAGAGAATTCCAGAAAAACATCTATTTTTGCTTCATTGACTATGTGAAAGCCTTTGACTGTGTGGATCACCACAAACTGTGGAAACTCTTAAAGAGATGGGAATACCAGACCACCTGACCCGCTTCCTGAGAAACCTGTATGCAGGTCAAGAAGCAACAGTCAGAACCAGATGTCAGACAACGGACTGGTTCCAAATTGGGAAAGGAGTACGTCAAGGCTGTATATTGTCACCCTGCTTTTTTAACTTATATTCAGAGTACATCATGCAAAATGCCAGATTGGATGAAGGAGAAGCTGGAATCAAGATTGTTGGGAGAAATATCAATAACCTCAGATACGCAGATGACACCACCCTTATGGCAGAAAGTGAAGGATAACTAAAGAGCCTCTTGATGAAAGTGAAAGAGGAGAGTGAAAAAGCTGGCTTAAAACTCAACATTCAAAAAACTAAGATCAAGGCATCCAGTCCCACCACCTCATGGCAAATAGACTGGGAAACAATGGAAACAGTGACAGACTATTTTCTTGGCCTCCAAAATCACTGCAGATGGTGACTACAGCCATGAAATTAAAAGACACTTGCTCCTTGGAAGAAAAGCTCTGACAAACCTAGACAGCATAATAAAAAGCAGAGACATTACTTTATCAACAAAGGTCCATCTAGTCAAGGCTATGGTTTTTCCAGTAGTCATGTATGGATATGAGAGTTGGACTATAAAGAAGGCTGAGCACTGAAGAACTAATGCTTTTGAACTGTGGTGTTGGAAAAGACTCTTGAGAGTTCCTTGGACTGCAAGGGGATCCAACCAGTCAATCCTAAAGGAAATCAGTCCTGAATATTCATTGGAAGGACTGATGCTGAAGCTGAAGCTCCAATACTTTGGCCACCTGATGCAAAGAACTGACTTATTGGAAAAGACCCTGATGTTGGGAAAGATTGAAGGCAGGAGGAGAAAGGGATGACAGAGGATGAGATGGCTGGATGGCATCACCGACTCAATGGACATGAGTTTGAGCAAGTTCCGGGAGATGGTGATGGACAGGGAAGCCTGGCATGCTGCAGTCCATGGGATCGCAAAGAGTTGTACATGACTGAGAGACTAAACAATAACAAGGGACTTAGTACATAAATTTGAATTAGCCTGTGTTTTTCCACTTAGTCATTTTTCCATCAAGACAAATTCCTTAAACAATAGTGTTTTCCTACTCTGTGTTAGATATTTTATACCCACAAAGGCATTACAGTAGGGATCTCCATGAATGGAGTTCAGAGAAATACATGAGATTCCTAAACATATGCACAAAATGCCTCGTAGACATGAGAGGGCAAAACAGACTTTTCAGCAATGCTCTCTGTGAGCAGAGCATTCAGATCATCTCTTGCTCCACTGTTGGAAAAAGTCATGTGTTTAGACATTTTTGATAGAGTGAAGGTTCAACGTCATATGGAGCAGAATAAAAGATGGTAACAGTTTATTTTCGAGAAGCAATTGGACTTCTTAACCACGTCACTCTCAAATAGCCTCAGTTACTTTTTTCATAATGAAAAGTCTGATTGCTTCGGGTTCCAGTTTCCATTTTCAAGCTGGTCTGGGGCATTGGTGTCTGTCTCCATTAGCCTTTTGCTGCAAGTTATTTGTATGATGCTTTCAGTGCCAACTGCATTACCAAAATGTTGATGGCCAGTATCTTGGCCTGTGGTAATTTGATGCTTTCAATGTTAGAACTGCCAAGCTGTTAATTAGCTTAATGTAAGGACTACACATCAACTTTTTTATTTTCATTTTGGTCTGCCACCATTATTTTCTTTTTAAGTAGATGTCTGCTAAAGTGTTTTCAGAGGTGCTTGTTTTCATAAAATAATCATTCTGGATTAGTGAATTTTGAACAGCTGCTTCAAGTGCAAACTGATCAAGTCCATTACTCGAAGCATGAACCAAAACATTATTGGTGCCCAGAGAATTGATGGGAAAATCCACTTTTGCCATGCTCTGACAACAGCATGCAAATCAAGATGGTGCTCTGGGACAAAGGCAATTTCACTATCCATAGAACTTTAATATCTAAAGTTTTCTTGATTAGCAGAGAGCAGATATACCTACTAAGAATCAAGTCTAATAGAGAAAAGGAAGATTAGCTTTTTAAGACTTCACTGCAAACATGGATTTTTTTTTAGTTCTCCTCTGTCTATGCCAAAATGTTTGTATTGTTAAGGAGTAAGTTTCACTATGACAATCCTGTCATAGGGATTAGGATTTCTAATTCATATTCCAGCTTTCATCACTCATTTTAACTGTAGATTTTAGGATTCCAGATTGAGTTTGCTGAGTTGGCAGTCAGGCAAATAATCATTAAAACTGAAAATGGCATGGCCCTGACAGTAGAGTCTTTGAGCTCATTTGAAGCTTGAAGATGGCTGGGGCTGCCACATGGCATGAGTGATAGCTTCTATCCTGAATGAGGTAATCTATGCTGCATAATGCCAAGGACTGGTAGATGATGAGTATTGTATATTATAATCCTCATCAATGATAATGATGAAAATGCTGATAACAATGATAAAATTGTTGTTGACAAAGAAAAATGAAGTCATGCCTGATTCTTAGATTTAATTATTGTTAGATTATCCTGGCAGAGAGCATGGTATAGTGAAATGAGTTGGGACCTAGAGGATGTCAGGAGACTTAAGTGAGACCTGCTTCTCACATTTTTCATTTCTATGGCATTTGGAATGTCAAATAATTTCTCTGGGTGTCAGATTCCTCAATCATAAAAGGGGGATAGGAATGGGTATCTACTATAAGTTAATAAGGTGATAGAAGTGCTCTAAAACTGCATCATGATGATAGATGTGAAACTTGGTACCTTTACTAAAAGTTACTGGATTATACACTTAAAATGGATGAATATTATAATATGTAAATATTTCACTGTTTGTTAAAAAGACAAAAATGTTCATTTATTCTTTCAACCAATGAATGAATGACATATCCTGTTTTCAAAGAGCTCACAATCGTAAGTAGGAGATAAATAAATTTGCAATTATTCTTTCACTATAATATAATCAGTCCTTGTAACATTTACTCTATCAGTCACGATTCCACGCACTTTACATACATCAACCCTTAATTCATCTTGACTATTAGCACTTCCATTACACTGATGAGGAATATGTGCTACTGGTTACTGAAAGTCATACATTTAGTAAGCTGGGAAGCTGAGATTCAAACCTATGGATTTTGGCTCCAAAGTTTATTACTCTTAACCAGTACTCCCAGGAGCTTCTCAATAACATGAGACAACCTCAAATAGTCAGGGAAGAACTTAAGAGAGACATGAAACATATATTGAAGAATCGAGTAAGAGCTTGCCAACATGGAGGTAATGCCAATCTAATCTGAGGAAACAGAATATATTAAAGCACGAATGCTTACAATCATAAGATGCCAAGCTCTCTTTCAGCTCTAAACACCTAAAATTCTGGAAACAGATCAGAGTGATATAAGTAGAACTAATCAAGGAAAGAGTTTAAAAATTTGAATAGAAATAGTGAAAATGTCCAAAAAATTTTATTCCTTTGTGAAGTTTTTTTTTTTTTTTTTCCACAGCTGTATAGCCTACTGCAGATGAAGCCAAAAAAGAGAGAGAGAGAGAGGAAACTAATTGTTTTATGCAGCCTAATATTGCTGTTTTCAAAGGAGCAATTTTTCCTACTTGAGTTACCTGGCATAGAGAGAATGAGAAACACAAAGTGTTCCTGTTTGTAAAAGTACTGGAGGGAACCCAGGCTCAGACACCTGAGACTCCTCAGGCCAGTGTGAAATCACTATATTTGTTTCAACATTAGCCAGAGAGAAAGGAGGGGATGAGAAGGACGTGATGCTAGCACGTGTATGAGGCAAATCGAGCCTAGTTCAGTGAGGAATACTTATTGAGGTGACCTCATGTGCAGACATATGGCCTTGCAGCAAACTTTACCAAGATAATGAGTTATAGAAGCAACCTGCTATAGTTCAGATTTTCTGATGTTTTATATAAGTTTCCTCTTTTGGATAGTATCTTTTTCTCATTCACTATTATTTTAATATCATCTCTTCATTTATTAATTCACCAATTTTGTTCCTATTTCAGAATTGTTTGCTTTCATGTTTATTTTACATCTGTTTATGTATTTTTGATTGCTTTTTGTAATTTCTTATATTAAAGTCTTATTTACTTTTTTCTGATTTGTCAATTAAAACTTGTCAGATTTGTTTTTAAGCATAATTTTGGCTACAGCTTTTTATTTTTTTAGCAGACTTTTAAAGTAATTTTATTTGTTTACTTATTTATTTATGTCTCTGCTGGGTCTTTGTTGCTGCATTCAGGCTTTCTCTAGTTGAGGTGAGTGGGAACTACTTTCTGGTTATTGTGTGCGGGTTTTTCATTGCAGTGGCCTCTCCTGTTGCAGAGCATGAGCTTAGGGCTTAGTTGCCCTGCAGCATGTGATCTTCCTGGACTAGGGATCGAACCAGTGTCTCCTGCATTGGTGCATTTCTGACCACTGAGCCACCAAGGAAGCCCTTAAGCTTTAATATATGGTTTGTGACTAATTTTATGAGGAATATCAACTTAGTGAGACATATACAGGAAATTTTTTTAATTCTTGGCTTAAGTCGTGATTAGCTGATTCTCCCATTGCCATCCTTTGTTGACAAATTGGACAGAATTCATGCCACTTTTAATTATTAATATGTGGCCTAGTCATATGTTTATTAGGCAATTCTAGTTAAAATGTGCTGGTAAGAAGAATAAAATACATCAAGTCAAATAACCATTGTGCAAAAGTGACAGGAAATGTCAACATAAAAGAATCTTTTATAAGCAAAATGCATGCAAAATGATTGGAAAAAAAAATAGTACTAAGTATGTTTTAGCTTACTGTATGAACCTAAGAGGTGTATCCACAAAAGAGAATATTTTTGAGGGAAAAAAATGCAGAATAATTTAATATAAATAGGTGTTTATTATCTTCACATTAGATTCAGAAACGAGGAAGAATTCCAACCCTTAGAATTGATGGTACTCTGGGACCTGGAGTCCACCAACACTAAAGATTTGTTTCCCTCTTGACTCTGTGACTGTAAAGGAATACCAGCAGTGCTGTTTGCACCGTTAGCAAAGCCTGAGCAATTTGTGACTTTGGGAAGGAAGTACATTCCTTGGAAATAGAGAGGCAAACTCAGCTCTGGGCAGAAATAGCACCGACTGGTCTCAGTGGAACAAACAGAACTTAGCCAAAGAGAATAGAAAATATGTCTGTAATGAAGCAAATAATTGAATGGATATGGCTGGGGAATTGGAGGAAAGAGGACTTACGGGTCTGAACTCTGCCTCTCTAACTTCTCTGTTCCTAACCTAATGTAGCTCCTTTTCCAGGAGCTGGCAGGCTGAAGTGGCAATCCATAGTCCACAGAATGCAGGTGACTCTAAGATGTTAAAGGGAAGTCTAAGAAGAGTTTCCCCGGTGGCTCAGTGGTAAAGAATCTGCCTGCCAAGTTAGAGACATGAGTTTGGTCCCTAGGATGGGAAGATCCTTTGGAGAAGGAAATAGCAACCCACTCCATATTCTTGCCTGGGAAATCCCATGAACAGAGGAGCCTGGCTGGCTACAACCCATGGGGTCACAGAGTCAAGACACAACTTAGCAACTAAACAGCAACAACAACAGGAAGTATAAAGTTTAGTCTAAGCAGTCTAAAGCTTGCTGAATTCTTACACACATTGAGGAGGTCATACGAGGGTGGAGTTCACTGACTCCCATGTTTTTCATGAATTTCTCACCCTCCTTCTATCCATTTTCTTAGCAACACATCCTTTCACACTGTTTATGATGCTGCAGAGGTGAAGCCCAATTGAAATGTGGGTCCATGCGTGGGTTGGAGTTGCTGTTAGTACACTCAGAGCAAGTGTGATAAATAGATTCTGTGTTTCCCTAGGTGCCTTTCTATGTAAATTGATGACTGCTGCCCTGGGGAATGAGCAGGGCCTGCAGACATGAAGAGAGATTAGTTTAAGTGTGACAAGGCCATAATCTGTAACGAAGAACATCCATCACTGTCACACAAGAGAATCACAGTGCTGGGAAGACCCTCTCTGCTTGAAAAAGGTCTCCCACTCCATGGTTGACAGTTCAGGGCTCCTTAGCTCTACTGCACTTGTTCTCGCCAAAAAAGCTCTTTTATTCAAATTTGACAAACTAATTACTGCTACCATTTGGCTTTGAATGACTCAATTATGGCTGCAGTCACTTGGTTTAGTAATTACTAAAATTATGGTTTGGGCCCAAGTCCAGTTCTGTCTCCCCTCTTCCCTATGGAAGCAAGGAGAGGCATTTTTACAGGAAAATAGATGGTAATTCAGGAGCCAGGTTGTAACAATTCATTTTAAATGACCTCAGTCAATGGGAAAATAAAACTGAACAGCCTGGTTTGAGAAGAGGGCTAAATTTTTTCTTGCTCTTTAAGAAAGCTGGCATCCTGAAATTATAGGTTTGGTTTCCATGGATAATTCTGGTCTATTTGTAAATAAAGCAAAACTATTTTTTTCCTTTTGCTTTTTTGTTCTTATGCTAGACTTTTTAGAATTTGTTGTTAACTGTTAGTTAATACATGGCATTTTGGTTAAACTAGAGCAAAGATGCTAAGTTCTTAATATGCCCTTCCAAGGTTTTGGAGAGAAGAAAGCCTTGGGAAGGCATACAAATCTTAATGATTCTGAGGGCACAATTTTACTTGATTTGGAAGCTTTATCAGAGTTTTATTGCTGAATTCACTGAGTATACAGAAGAAAATGTTTTGTCAACTAAAGAACGTTCAGTTCAGTTCAGTCGCTCAGTCATGTCTCTTTGCGACCCCATGAATTGCAGCATACCAGGCCTCCCTGTCCATCACCAACTCCCAGAGTTCACACAAAACCCACGTCCTTCGAGTTGGTGATGCCATCCAGCCATCTCATCCTCTGTCATCCCCTTCTCCTCCTGCCCCCAATCCCTTCCAGCATCAGAGTCTTTTCCAATGAGTCAACTCTTCGCATGAGGTGGCCAAAGTACTAGAGTTTCAGCTTTATCATCATTCCTTCCAAAGAACACCCAGGACTGATCTCATTTAGAATGGACTGGTTGGATCTCCTTGCTGTCCAAGGGACTCTCAAAAGTCTTCTCCAACACCACAGTTCAAAAGCATCAGTTCTTCAGTGCTCAGCTTTCTTCACAGTCCAACACTCACATCCATACATGACTACTGGAAAAACCATAGCCTCGTCTAGATGGACCTTTGTTGGCAAAGTAAAGTCTCTGCTTTTCAATATGCTATCTAGGTTGGTCATAACTTTCCTTCCAAGGAGTAAGTGTCTTTTAATTTCATGGGTGCAATCACCATCTGCAGTGATTTTGGAGCCCAAAAAAATAAAGTCTGACACTGTTTCCCCTGTTTCCCCATATATTTCCCATGAAATGATGGGACCAGCTGCCATGATCTTCGTTTTCTGAATGTTGAGCTTTAAGCCAACTTTTTCACTCTCCTCTTTCACTTTCATCAAGAGGCTTTTTAGTTCCTCTTCACTTTCTGCCATAAGCGTGGTGTCATCTGAATATCTGAGGTTATTGACATTTCTCCTGGCAATCTTGATTCCAGCTTGTGCTTCCTCCAGCCCAGCATTCCTCATGATGTACTCTGCATATAAGTTAAATAAGCAGTGTGACAATATACAGCCTTGATGTACTCCTTTTCCTATTTGGAACCAGTCTGTTGTTCCATGTCCAGTTCTAACTGTTGCTTCCTGACCTGCATATAGGTTTCTCAAGAACATTAGACAGTATCAAATTATGGCTCGGTTATATATCACAGATATGCAGATGACACCACCCTTATGGCAGAAAACAAAGAGGAACTGAACAGCCTCATGATGAAAGAGGAGAGTGAAAAAGCTGGCTTAAAACTCAACATTCAAAAAACTAAGATCATGGAATCCAGTCCCATCACTTCATGGCAAATAGATGGGGAAACAATGGAAACACTGACAGACTATTTTCTTGGGCTCCAAAATCACTGCAGATGGTGACTGCACCATGAAATTAAAAGACGCTTGATCCTTAGCAGAAAAGCTATGAGCAACCTAGACAGCATATTAAAAAGCAGAGACAATACTTTGCTGACAAAGGTCCGTATAGTCAAAGCTATGGTTTTTCCAGTAGTCATGTATGGATGTGAGAGTTGGACCATAAAGAAAGCTGAGTGCCTAAGAATTGATGCTTTTGAACTGTGGTATTGGAGAAGACTCTTGAGAATCCCTTGGACAGCAAGGAGATCCAACCAGTCAATCTTAAAGGAAATCAGTCCTGGATATTCATTGGAAAGACTGATGCTGAAGCTGAAGCTCCAATACTTTGGCTCCCTGATGAGAAGAACTGACTCATTTGAAAATACCCTGATGCTAGGAAAGATTGAAGTCAGGACGAGAAGGGGATGACAGAGGATGAGATAATTGCAAGGCATTATGGATTCAATGGAGATGAGTTTGAGCAAGCTCTGGGAATTAGTGGTGGACAGGGAAGCCTGTTGTGTTGCAGTCCATGGGGTCGCAAATAGTCAGACATGTCTGAGTGACTGAACTGACTGATGGCTCTGTTATATTTGCCCTGTGTAACCTTGGTTAAGTCAATTTAAGTAGTGTTCTTTCATTTCTAAATAAGACTAACATGAGAGACCTCCCTCAGGGCATGTTTATGAGAATAAAATGAAGTACCGAAAGAAACAAAAAGCAAATGCAACAAAAAGCAAACAGTTAAAAACACGATAGACACTAAAGCCACCATATCAATAATCATTCTACATGTGAAGGGTCTAAATATACCAATAAAAGACAAAGAGTGTCAGAATGGATATAAAAATAAGACCTGACTATATGTTGTCTACAAAAAAATCCACTTTAAATATAAAGACTTGGATTAAAAATAAAGCAATGATATATCATGCTAACATTAATTAAGAGAAAGCTGAAGTTGCTATAGCCGTCTATGGGGTCGCACAGAGTCGGACACGACTGAAGTGACTTAGCAGTAGCAGTATACAATGATAAATGGGTCAGTTCTCTGAGAACACATGCAGCTAACAGTACATCAAAAGACATGAAGCAAAAACTGATAGAAACGCAAGGAAAAAGGCAAATGCACAATTATAGGTAGAGACTTCAATACCACCTCTCTTTCAGTAATTGATAGATCAAACAGGCAGAAAATCAGTAAAAATATAGTTTACCTGAACCACATTATCAGTCAACTTGATCTAATTGACATTTTAGAACACTCCATTTGACAGCAGCAGAATACACATTCTTCTCAAGTTCACATTTAACATTCACCAAGGTAGATTGCATTCTGGCTAATAAAACATACCTTAACATGTATATTATCATATGTGAAATAGATCGCCAGTCCAGGTTCGATGCATGAGACAGGGTGCTCAGGGCTGGTGCACTGGGATGACCCTGAGGGATGGGATGGGGAGGAAGGTGGGAGGAGGGTTCAGGATGAGGAACATATGTACACCCATGCTGATTCATGTCAGTGTATGGCAAAAACCACTACAATATTGTGAAGTAATTAGCCTCCAATTAAAATAAATAAAGTTTTTAAAAATTAAAAAAAATAGAAAGCATATAAAGTATGCTGTTAGACCACAGTGAAATTAAACTAGAAATCAATAACAGAAAGATAGCTGGAAAATCTCTAAATACACGGAGAATGAAGGCCCATAAGGAACAAAGACTGGAATGAAGAATTCACTTGGGATCTGGAGTCAACGTTTTCCTTTGTGTGTTTGTGAAGGGGTCACTTTGGCAAGAGAAGCTCTGTTCATTTTTTAGGTATAAAGATTAAGATACAAGGTTGGAATGAGATCTCATTACTCTGCCTGATAATTAAGTTAGTGAGAATTCTCTTGTGTCCCCTTGCAGAAGCTGACCTTGTCCACAAATTCGTCAATCATCATTTGTGGATTCTGTATTTGTTATTTTTGTCTACTCCCTAAAGTTTATTTGTAACCCTAAAATCAGTGCTCCTGGTGTTTTCATGTCATTCATGGACATGGCAGAAAGGCAAAGAATTTGAGTCACTCAGCTCACGTATTCCCAGCTGAGGTCAAACAAAATGACATTCTGCCTTCTTGTTTCAGCTTTCACACCATAAACAGGATTATTTTCATGTTTAATGTGTATTTTCCTTTTTTTTTGGTGATTTTGCCATTTAGATTGACCTCCATGTATAATACTCAAATGCTGGCTAGTTTTCCTAACTGCAAGAAAACTGTGATGTGCTTTATGGAGAAAATATATGTGTTAGATGAGCTTCACTCAGGCTAGGAGGCTATTGGCTGAGAGTTTACTGTTAATGACTCAATAATATATATTAAGATGTCTTTAAACAGATACAAGTAAAACAAAGTTATATGTATCATTCCGTGGATATAAATGTGACCAGAGGCTCTGTGGAATCTAATCCTGTTCCCCTAGGAGCACTGGTTCAAAGTTAACCAATTCAGTGATTGTGAGGACTTTATAGAATGCAACTATCTTGAATAACGAAAACTGTCTATAAATACAATTGTTGACACCTACTGGACTGTGTTGATCAGTACAGAAAATTTATTTGGCAAATATAGACTCCTTCCTATATGCCAAACTTATTCTAAGCTATGAGGAAACAGTTGTATATAAACCAAAGATTTCATCTATTTTCCCTCATGAAGCTTATAGTAATGTCAGAGAGGAAACAGACCCATGAATTTGTAATACGCAGATAATGGTAAATGCTATGAAGAAAATGTCCATGCTGTGATGTATAAAATAGATGAAACTCAGAGAATTTAACTAAGTTGCTTATGAAAGACAAATTCAAATGAAGAGAGTCAAAATTCAAACTCAGAATTCTGGCTTTGAAACCCATGCTCTTTCAGCTTATTTAATACTTGATTCTTCTCATGAATGTATATACTATAGCTTCTTGGTAGGGGAATTGCTTCTAGAACTCGTGAGGAAAATCTTATCTCAAAACACAATAACTGTAGATTGTACAGCAGTGGTTCTCAACACAGGGGGCAATATTGCCTCCCTAGAGGACATGTAACAATATCTTGAGACATTTATTATTGTCATACTTGGTGTGGGGGATACTGACATCTATTGAATGGATACCAGGGATGGTACTTAATATTATACAAAGTAGAGCAAAGAACTGTCTGGCCCTAATGTGCTGAGATAGAAACTCTACTCTAGAGCCATGGAACATGATAAAAAAAAAAAAAAGAAAAGAAAATCAAGGCTTCCAAGTAGTTGGTTCAGAACTTAGATAAGACAATAAAGGATCTGATCTCTTGGCTACTGATACATCAGATTAATTGTTCAGCATCATCCTGCCAATTGTCAATTTATTGTCTTCTTGACTCTAAAGTTCTCTCACTTTGGATGCCAACGCACCCCTTTCCCAACCACTTCTTCCTTTCTAAACTTCTTCGGAATTTTGAGTATTTAGGAACCAAGGGAGTGAAAATAAGAAGAAAAGGAAAGGAAGAAATTGATGACCAAAAAAAAAAAAATGGACAGACTAATACAAAGCATCCAGAAGAGACACCTGAATGGCCTTTTCTTATTTCTTCCCTCTAATCCTTCAAGTTCTCCTCCTCTTCAACAAACATTTATAAAGTATTTTCACCATGGAGACACAGTGTACAGATGAGAGTGTCTCCTGAGAGCACTTTGTTACTAATAAGCGTTGTTTATCACAAAGTACTTTTTGCATCTATTCTGAGTCTTTCTATAAGCCTTATTTCACAGATGATTAAGCCGTGACTGGGAGCATATGTGAGCAGTAGAATAAGAACCCATGTCTGTACTGTTCTTTCCTCTATATAGGGCTGACAGAGTTTTGAACGTTATAGGGAATGTGGTTCTATATTACCCTAGAGTTACAAAGATATCAAAAAATGGTGTCTGTTTTGAATTACAAAATCATGCAAAACACATTTTTAAAATAAAAGTAATGCACTGTCTTAGGAATTTGCAATGAAACCTACTCAAAAACACTAAAATGGCTATTCCATTAAACTGCTAATAGATGCTAAGCACAAAGTTGCTTATCTAATTCTCCAAAATAGCTCATGAGCTAAATTGGTTTCACCTGCATCTAAGAGCAGTCCAAGAGCCTAAGCATGACTAAACTAAAAAACAGAATAACAGCAAGTATAGCCAAAAAAAAAAAAAAGAAAAAAACATTTATCTTCAATGACTTCCCAACTGTGTTGTCTGTATTAACTGGTATTTAGCTATGGATGAATAAATGTTTTGAAAAATATGACAACTTTTCATTTTGAACCAAAAAGCTGGTACACAGACAATCAAGATGTTGATTAATCACACTGCACACATGTTAACAAGTTTATTCAGCTCTTGCATTTGAAGAAAAATTGACAACTTTCTGACTAGATAATTTAAATCTAAATATTACTATTAGGGGCTTCCATGGTGGCTCAGTCAGTAAAGAATCTTCCTACAATGCAGGAGACCTGGGTTCAATCCCTGGGTGAGTGCGATCCCCTGGAGAAGGGAATGGCAACCCACTCCAGTGTTCTTGCCTGGAGAATTCTATGGAGAGAGGAGCCTGAAGGGCTATAGTCCATGGGGTCGCAAAGGGTTGGACACGAATGAGTGACTAACACTAACGCTATTAGACTAACGACTGTTCTTCAGAGAGTTCTTTCATCAGGGAAACCCGTATTCTACCTTGTGTCTTGCTTTATTCTGATTCAGACCACACATTACAGTGTTAGGTTTGATCAGCCTGTTGAAAAATTAAAGCATTCTGGCAACCTATAAGTCAAAAGGACTTGAATTCTATCTTAATAAGGATTTGTATCTTAAAGTCACTCAAGATAACATAAGATACCAAGTTTCGTGGAAAACATAAGATACCAAGTTTTATGGAAAACTTGGAGCAGTTTCTTTTTCTCCAAACCACAGCAGAACTAGCCTTGTGTTCTAAATTCTATCTCTAAGGCCAACAAAACAGAAGTGATCCCCTTCAACCAAATTAATCCTGTGGTTAAGGTTCATATAAGCGTGGACACTTAAAGATCCTCTAGGAGGTAAATCT
The DNA here is from genome assembly GCF_029378745.1 of Bos indicus. Lineage (NCBI taxonomy): Eukaryota > Metazoa > Chordata > Mammalia > Artiodactyla > Bovidae > Bos > Bos indicus. The sequence continues at coordinate 93,832,407 of NC_091767.1, forward strand.
GCTAAATAATGTAATTTGTTTCTGTCGTCTTTGCTTTTCAAGATGAATGATGACTTAATGAGAGCATTACTTCTGGAAAGGAGAGCTTGAAACCATCTGTGAGAGAAGGGATGAAATTCATGTACATCCAGCAAGCTAATTTTATTTTCAGATTCTGTTAGGAATCAAATTTGCTCTCTATTGTTTTTGTGGACTCAGGCTTATTATGATGGCTATTTCTTGTTAGTGACTTTTAACTGTGAATTTGGAGGAAATTTGTCATGAAACTTGGGTTTATAATGTTCCTCCAGGAAGAATGTGTGTTTGCCTCTGCCAGTTGCCTGTGGTTACTATCAACCTCAAAATAAATTACATTTTTGAGGTTTTTAGGAAAATGCTGCTTGAATTTAGTGTGCAGACGTACTTGTTTCTGGTTACAAAATCTCAGCTAGGATTTCCTGCTGACTGTGTGTAGGGTATTATTTTTCTAAATTACCTTTTCAGTAAGAATGTAAACATTTGTGTACACAGCTTTATGCAGAGGTTTTCCATTATACATTCAAACTTTGGCAGAGTCTGTTCTTTCCTGTCATCTGCAACTCTTGGTTATTCTCTAACTGAAGATCAAGGATACCAGTTCTGAGCAACTTGTGGTATCAGAGCTCACTTCCCTCTCTGGATTTCTACTTTTATTTATGGATTGATTTGGCCTCTAAGAATTTTACTCATTACCTCTTAAGTTGAGATATATTTACCTATATTTACTTATAGCTAGTATTATTTTGTTGGAGAAGGCAATTGCACCCCACTCCAATACTCTTGCCTGGAAAATCCCATGGACAGAGGAGCCTGGTGGGCTGCAGTCCATGGGGTCGATAAGAGTCAGACACAACTAAGCGACTTCACTTTCACTTTTCACTTTCATGCATTGGAGAAGGAAATGGCAACCCACTCCAGTGTTCTTGCCTGGAGCATCCCAGGGATGGGGGAGCCTGGTGGGCTGCCATCTATGGGGTTGCACAGAGTTGGACACGACTGAAGTGACTTAGCAGCAGCAGCAGTATTGTTACTCCTAGTGGGACAGTGTGTCCCACTAGGACAAGATGTCTAGTTCACAATATTGCCAGAAATTAGTGATTACGCTTTAAGATTTTTAGAATAGCTTCTCATTCTTCTATATAAGCTTTTTCATTTAACAATATATTCATCCATTTTCACATATTAATATGTATAGATTTGCCTGTTTTATTGGAATGGTGACATAATATTAAATATTATAGATAAACCATCATTTATTTAATAAGTTCCTTACTAATGGATATGTCAATTGTTTTCAGGGTTTTTGTTGTTGCTGTTATTAGAAAAATCCATGTATATATGTTTGTAGACTTGTATATATAGATTAAAACTCTAGAGTTAGAATTACTGGGTTAAAAGATGTGATACTTAAATTTTGATGTTTATTTCTGATTTGCTTTTCAGAGTTTGCAAAACTAAGAGAGACAGTGTGCCTGAATTCTCATTGCCTTGTCTATAATGGGTTTTATTGAGAGCATTATTTATTAATTTGAGGAAATAGTTTGTTTCTTAACTTTATCCCAGAATTTATTCCATGGAGACAAAATATATTACAGAAATATGCGTGGAATGGTTTTAATAGATATTTTTCATGCCAAATGAGGAACTGATTTGAACCAATTTTTCTCACATATGACTGTGAAATACAATCTGTTCATGGAGATGCCATTAGATTTCTCATCTGACTGTGAGTGTCCTAACTGCTTGGAGAATATACAGAATGGAGCCAGTTGGAACCCCTGTTCCGTGAACAGTGATGAATCTTTACATTCAAGACAAAGAAATAAATCTATGCCTTCATCCAGCATGCAGTGCTTTCCTCCCCAGGGTTGTTCCGCCAGGCCAGAGGAAGGCACCAAAGAAGACTCAGTGTTCCTTCCCTCGGAAGAAGAAAGCTATGTAGTGACTTCTGAAAACCATGATCTTGGCATAAACCTTGAGGGCCTTACAAAGAAAATCAGGCCATTGAGAGAGCTGACTGTCCAGGAGTTGCTCAGACAGTTTGGGGACAGCAGGAAGTTCCCACCAAACTCCGTGTCTCTGGGTCACTTTAGAGACCAGGTGGTAATGAAGTTCAGAAGAGCTCTGTATTATTCCGGAGTTTGGGTGGCACATGTCCAAGGCTACAGATTTGAAAAACACTTATCAGCTAATTATTTCAAGAGAAACCCTGATTGTTTACATCGGCTGGTTCCCTGGCTGAAACGAGAACTAACAGCTGTTTATGGAGATTATGGCTACACAGTGAAGAATATTCTATCCACCATTCTCCATCACATGACAAAATATGATCTAGACAGTGATTCCTTCATTAACCTCCTAGAACCTTATCTCCAACAACACACCCACCACTTTCTGCACGAATTTATCAGTTTTGTTCATTCGCCTTACAACATGGAGACTTATGACCAACGAGCCATCTATCAATTTCCTACTGTTTCACCTTGGGTAGGAAAAAAGTCTGTTGCATCAGCTCCTGTTTTGCCTTTGCCTAAGGATCAGGCTGTACTGGCACCTCAACATGATATAAAACAGTCTAAAAACACCCAGGGCCAACGGAATAATGACCAGAGGCCTCTGTCAGGCATGAAAGTGTTTCCCAGTGGTAACTCTTGCTTGAAGAAATCTGAAGTCCCACTACTCCATCATAAAGCAGGAAGCAAAATCCATGCTTGGCTCAAAGACAAATCAGAACCAGGTGATCTCAAAGTCACACCTTCTACCAATAGCATGCTCCTGAACTGGGATATACTAAGGGAAAAGGGCCCAGGCTCATTGAATTGCAAAAAAAATGTTAAAGAGAGGAAGACAGAAAGGATAAAGTTGTTTCCGGGTCATGCCCAGGATATGGGAAAGAGTGAAACAACTGCACGCACCTTCAGTTCCTCAGCAATTTTGAATCAGGAGCAGCCATGGAAGAACAGCCTAAAAGAAAAAAAGGCTTTGAACGTTGGCCAACAGATCAATTTCCAGAAAAAAGAAGCAGAAAAAAACAAATGTTCAGACTCTTCACCAAGGACCTTTCAAAGAAGATTACCCAGAGAAAGATCCTTGATAAATTGCAAATCTAGAAAGAGGGACCCCTCCTGGAGCTGCATTTCAGAAACTGCCGTTTCTTCTAAGAGAGAGGGGAGGAAGCTGAACTCTTTCAGAAAAAAGAGGATGAAGTACAGACAACCCTTCCGATTTGCAGAAGTTGGTTCACACTGCAGCAGGGGAATCCAAAGACAACCAAAGTCCAGTACTCAAAGATCTAAATCCTGGTGTGTTGGACTTACAAATAGATCTATAAGCAGAGAGTCAAGTAATCCCTCTCTGAGAGGAAGCCACAGAAGTGAACGCTTCACCCAGAATATATGCTGTGAGCTCTCAAAAGAAAAGAAGGCACATGCCTATGAATCAAACTATGGGAGGCCGTCTTCAGCCACCATCCAATACATGAAGTTTCGTTCAAATGCTGGGAACAGACCAAAGTATCCTTTGAAAAGTGAAGATTCTTACCAAGCTGGAAGCCACTGTAACAGTCCCACTTGTCTACAGAGTCAGAAACTCACATCCCCAAGTAAGCAAGAAATGAATCACAAAAAAACATTTCCTAGCGCTAAAATCAGAACAGTTAGGCATAGGAGAAACAAGTATCATTGTCTAGATACACAAACCACAGAGGAAGTCAGTGATGAAATAGGGGATCTGAATGATCCGAGGCAAAAGAGTAGTCTTTCTGAGTGTGTACCTTCCCGCAGGAGGCAAATGCAAAAGGAAAACGAGAATCCAAGCCTTCAGAAACATCACCAGGCAAAAAGTGAGCAGAAAGGAGACAAAGAATCAGAAACACATAGGTGCAAATCGTTTTGAAAGGCCAATCATGCTACTCAACTAGCCACCAAGAATCTTGGAAAGTTATGAATATAATCTGAAAAAGATAACTGAAAAGATTCATCCCATCACTTCATGAGTGTAATCAGAAGCCTGACAATTAAATCCAAGGCTCCTTTTGGAGACAAATGCATATGATTAAACCGGTCATATATTTAAATATCATTTTGTCTGCTTTTTTCTTATGAATTGAATTATTAAAATATTTGATTTATTTTTTAGTTGTCAGATTTAACTATGAAGATTGGCTGCAAAGAGTTGTAAACATTATAGAAACAACAAGAGTATATGTTACCAAACACAAGTTATGCATATTAAATATTATAAAAACACATAAATATATATATATATATACACATGCCATGCCATGCTCAGCGACTTCACTCATGTCCGACTCTTTGCAACCCCATGGACTGTAGCCTACCAGGCTCCTCTCTCCCTGAGATTTCCTAGGCAAGAATACTGGCTGCTGCTGTTAAGTCACTTCAGTCGTGTCCGACAGTGTGACCCCATAGACAGCAGCCCACCAGGCTCCCTCGTCCCTGGGATTCTCCAGGCAAGAACACTGGAGTGGGTTGCCATTTTCTTCTCCAATGCATGAAAGTAAAAAGTGAAAGTGAAGTCACTCAGTGGTGTCTGACTTCTAGCGACCCCATGGACTGCAGCCTACCAGGCTCCTCTGTCCATGGGATTTTCCAGGCAAGAGTACTAGAGTGGGTTGCATTTCCTTCTCCAGGGGATCTTGCCGACCCAGGGATCAAATCCCTGTCTCCTGCATTGGCAGGAAGGTTCTTTAGCACTGAGCTATCGGGGAAGCATGTGTGTTTGCGTGTGTGTATCCCAGACCTTATGAAATTTTAGTTCCTGGAAAATGAGGCAGCTTGAACACCGTCTTTAGATATGAAAATGAAAGTGTTAGTTGCTCCCTTGTGCCCAACTTTTGGCGACTGCATGGGCTATAGCCCTTCAAGCTCCTCTGTCCATGGGATTTCCCAGGAAAGAATACTGGAATGGGTTGCCATTCCCTTCTCCAAGGGATCTTCCTGACCCAGGGATCAAACCCGGATCTCCTACATTGCGGGCAGATTCTTTATAGACTGAGCCACCAGAGAGGAGGAGGAGTTATTGCCTTCAAGGATTTCAAAATCTAGTTGTAAAAATACATTCACATAAGTATGAAACAATGAATATATATGGGATATTTGGCACTACCTTCCTATCTCCCTATCCTGAAAACCACACCTTCATATGTCCTGACATCTGGATACCTTCTTTAAACGGTGCCAGGATTTAGGTAACTGATTCCCTACCCACCAAAATCTGGCCGAATGGTGGCAGCTATACTTAAACCAAGCTGTGTTTTCCCTTTGGTCATGCAGTAGATGAATCCAATGGTAGTCAAGTCATGGTACTTCCCTGAGATTTTCTGCACTGGTTCTGATAAATAGAATCATTCTCCCTCACTAGTAGCAAATGGTAAAAGGTTTAAAGCTTGGATACCATTAAGAGCTGTATTTCTCAATTTGTGGAAAAAGTCAGTTGAGGTAAGAGAGGAGAAAGCTAACCAAGACAAGCACGATAAGTCACGAGGAGAGAGTCTTGGAGTCAGGACCTGGATCTTCTAGAACTTGAGCTGCCCTTTTGCTTTTCACACAATTTGGTGTTGTTTTTTTTTTTTTTTTTTTCATGAAGAAAGCCATTTATTTATTTGTTTATTTTTTAACATCTCAGTAGTAGTTTATGGGTGATGCTTTTGTGATTTTTCTAAATTTTGTAACATGGCCATGACTTAAAAAAAATTTTTTAGCAAAACAGTTTTATTTTTTAACCCTTCTTTAGGTTTTTTAAGTCAATACATTTCCTCTCTGCCTCTCTTATTAAATTGGGGTTGCCAATTACTGTAATCAAACAATTCACTGGGAAGTATATGTTGGAAATCTGTGAGAGGGTAGTCAGGGAACAGAAATTCTCTTGGGGAGGTTTCTGAAGGCTTATTGGAGAAATGATATGAATCTGGTCTTGAAAAGTGAGTAGGACTTTTCCATGTGAAATGTGTTGGCAAGAACTGTCAAGAGAAATAAGCAACTTGAAAAAAGGAAGAATAAAAATAAAAATTTCCAGCATTCTCCCTCTGGTGTGACTGGAAAAGTCAGAGAGAAATACTGAGAGGTAGGCTGATACCAAGTTGTGAATAATGAAACCTGATTTTTCTGGGTCCTCAGTTGAGAAGACACATCATGAGCACCTAATCGTAGGGCAGGAATCAAAATTTAAATTAATTTTATTAAATACCTTCCTCTTTTTTTTTTTTTTTTGGTTGTGTAGCATGTGGGATCTTAGTTCTCTGACCAGGGATTGAACCCGTGCCTTCTGCAGTGGAAGCTCAGAGTCTTATCCACTGGACCACCAGGGAAGTCCCACCATTTTGTTTTAATATCTCCCAAGACATGTTATTTATAAAAATATAAATGTGCTTCAGTACATTTAGTTGTAAACACTGAATGTTTATATATTGCTTTTTGTAAATCTACACTTGCATCAAGTTATTTGAGCAGTCCACTATCAACCATGAGCTACACCTTTCATAGTAAATGTTCATGGGAATACAGGCAAACTCCTAAGTTTAAGGATCAGGAAATCAATTACAGTGGTTCAAGGTCACCACAATTTAGTAGCCCAGGCAGACCTCGTTTTATTGTGCTTTACTTTGTACTTTGCAGACCCTGTGTTTTTTAAAATGTGAAGGTTTGTCACAACCCTGCACCAAGCAAGTCTACTGACATAAATTTTCAACAGCATTTGTTCACAGTGTGTCTCTCTGTCACATATTGGTAATTATCTCAATATTCCAAATTTTTTCATTATTACTATATTTGCTATGGTGATCTGTGGCCGGTGATCTTTGTCATTCCTATTGCAACTGTTGGAGGAGGCCATGAAATGGGATCTATAAGACAGTGAACTTAATTGATAAAAGTTGTGTGTGTTCTAACTGTTCCACTGACCAGCCCTTCCCTGTCTCTATCCCTTTTCTCAGGACTTCCTATTTCCTGAGGCATACAGTATTAAAATCAAGCCAGTTAATAACCTTAAAATGGCCCCTAAATGTCCAAGGAAAGAAAAAGTTCCCATCTTTAACTTTAAACCAAAAGCTAGAAACAATTAAGCTTAGTACTGAGGTAGGCCAAAAGCTACAATTCTTGTGTGAAACAGTTAACTAAGTTGTGAATGCAAAGGTAAAGTTCTTAAAGGAAATTAAAAGTGCTACTCGTGAACACAACAATGATAAAACAGCGAAAGAGACTTATTGCTGATTTGGAGAAAGTTTGAGTGGTCGAGATAGGAGATCAAACCAGCCATAACATTCCCTTAAGCCAATGCCTAATGTTGACCAAAGTCCTAACTTTCATAGATTCTATGAAGGCAGAGAGAGGTGAGGAAGCTGCAGAAGAAAAATTTGAAAGTAGCAGAGGCTGGTTCATGAGTTTTAAGGAAAGAAGCCATCTCCAAAACATAAAAGTATAAGGTGAAGCAGCAAATGCAAACATAGAAGTTACAGCAAGTTATCAAAAAAAAAAAAGTAGTTAATTAATGAAGGTGACTACACTAAACAACAGATTTGCAATGTAGACAAAAGAGCTTTGTATTGGAAGAATATGTCATCTAGGGCTTTGATAGCTAAAAAGGAAAAGTCAATGCCTAGATTTAAGGCTGACTCTCTTGTTAGGGACTAATGTAGCTGATGACTTAGTTGAGTTGAAACCAATGCTCATTTACTGTTCTGAAAATCCTAGGGCAGTTAAGACTTATGCTAAATCTATTCTGCCTGTGCTGTATAAATGGAACAACAAAGCCTGGATGACAGACCATCTATTTACAACATGGTCTCAGTTCAGTTCAGTTGCTCAGTTGTGTCTGACTCTTTGTGACCCCATGAACCGCAGCACACCAGGCCTCCCTGTCCATCACCAACTCCCAGAGTTTACCCAAACTCATGTCCATTGAGTGAGTCGGCGATGCCATCCAACCATCTCATCCTCTGTCATCCTCTTCTTCTCCTGCTCTCAATCTTTCCCAGCATCAGGGTCTTTTCAAATGAGTCAGCTCGTCACATCAGGTGGCCAAAGTATTGGAGTTTCAGCTTCAACATCAGTCCTTCCAATGAACACCCAGGACTGATCTCCTTTAGGATGGACTGGTTGGATCATCTTGCAGTCCAAGGGACTCTCAAGAGTCTTCTCCAACACCACAGTTCAAAAGCATCAATTCTTCAACACTCAGCTTTCTTTATGGTCCAACTCTCACATCCATACATGACTACTGGAAAAATCATAGCCTTGACTAGATGGACCTTTGTTGACAAAGTAATGTCTCTGCTTTTTAATATGCTGTCTAGGTTGGTCATAACTTTCCTTCCAAGGAGTAAGCATCTTTTAATGTACTGAATATTATAAGTCTATTGTTGAGATCCACTACTCAGAGAAAAAGATTCCTTTCAAAATATTACTGCCCACTGACAATGCAGCTGCTCACCCAAGAGCTCTGATGGAGACATACGAGATCAATGTTGTTTTCATGCCTGTTAATATGACATCCATTCTGCAGCCCATGGATCAAAGAATAATTTTGACTTTTGAATCTTATCGTTTAATAAATATTGATACATTTCATAAGGCTAAAGCTGCAATAGATAGTGATTCCTCTGATGGATTGGGGCAAAGTAAATTGAAAACCTGGAAAAGACCCATCATTCTAGAAGCCATTATAAATATTTATTTTTAACAAAATACAAATAATGTGTGTTTTCACTTATATGTGGTATCTAACAAACAAAACAAATAAGCAAATATAACAACATAAAGACCCACAGAGAACAAACTAGTGGTTACCAGAGGTGAGAGGGGGAGGAGGAAGGGTGAAGTAGGTGAAGGGAATTCAGAAGAATACATTAGCAGTTCTAAAATAAATGGGGCTTCCCAGGTGGTGCAGTGGTAAAGAATCTGCCTGCTAATGCAGGAGATGCAGAAGACACAGGTTTGATCCCTGGGTCAGGAAGATTTCCTGGAGGAGGAAATGGCAACCCACTCCAGTATTCTTGCCATGGACAGAGGAGCCTGATGGACTCCAGTCTGTGGGGTTGTAAAAGCTGGACATGACTGAGCACACACACATGCATACAAAATAAATCAAAGGGATGTCATTTACAGCACAGAGAATCAGTCAATATTTAATAATAACTTTGTATCATGTGTAATCTATAAAAATGTTGTATACTTAATACAATATTTTAAGTCAACTATACTTCAATTTAGAAAACAGAACATTTGTGAGTCAAAGGAAGAGACCAAAATATCAATATTAACAGGAGTTTGGAAGAGGCTGATTCCAGCCTTCAAGGATGACTTTGAGGTGTTCGAGACTTCAGTGGAGACAGTAACTGCAGATGTAGTGGAAACAGCCAGAGAATTAGGTTTAGATGTGGAGCCTGAAGATGTGACTGAATTGCTGCAATCTCATGATAAGACTTTAATAAAAAGGCTACTCCTTAAGTATGAGATTAAAAAGTAGTTTCTTGAGATGGGATCTACTCCTGGTGAAGGTGCTCTGAAGACTGTTAAAATAACAACAAAGGACTTAAAATGTTACTTAAACTTAGTTGATAAACTGTGTCTCTGAGTATGCCTGTAGCTAACATTAAAAAATAAAGCTTTAAAAAATAATAAAATAAAAAAATAAAGCAAAACTGTTATTGTGATCAGAAGTGTACTTGTGAACCAACAATATTAGACTGCATTCAAATATGTAGAAAATTTCTCTGTGTAGGGAAAATCAAAATAGATATCTAAGTATCTTCAAATATATGAATGGATGTTCTTTAGGAAAATATATTTCCCTAGGTTGTCTAGGAAAGGAATTTGACATTGAGAAATTTATAGAAGAGGCAGTGATTTTTGCTTAATCAAAGAAAACCTCTTATTAAGAGGTATCATATGGTTCCAATCAGAATGGACATATGGTAGATTAAGGGACCGATGAGGGAAGGAGCCCTGATCTTTGGAAGTGTCCATGCTTGGCTGGATGCCTATAATGTAGCAAATCTGACTGAATGTTTTATAAATTCTCATTTAACACAAAGATAAACAAGACACAGAAATTTGCTAATAAACCAAAAATATCCTACCTTTAAAACAGTGCAACAACTTTCCTTGGATAAGAATAAGAAAAAAAACGGTCAATACAGTAATAATAATAATACAGTAATAATAAAAAAATATTGGAAGTTAATTATTTGTGACACGTACGCATATACATAAAAACTCTATGAAGTATTATTTGGATCCACATTTTAAAGATGAGGGAAATTGAGGCTTAATGATGTACTTACTGAAGGGTGCAAAGACAGTAAATATTGCAGTCTGAATTTAAACCCAGACGGCCCTAACTCCAGAGTGACTGATCTTAAACCTGAACTGACACTGCTTAATTTTTTTTGCATAATATTTTGTTTTGTACATAACTTTTTTCAGTCACCTACTATCTTTCATACCCTGTCGTGAACACATTCATAAACACTATGTAATTTTACCTTAATAAGAAGTGACTAAATTTAATTATTCCTGTGTTTTCAATGAGGAAAACAAGTTACAGTGAGATTATTACAAACAAGGAACAGAAAAGAGCCGAACTGTAGGTCTAATTGCCCACACTTGGGGTTTATATAGCTTGTCATGGTTGACTGGGCTTTTCAAATCTAACTCAAATGCACCTATGACCCTCAATCACCTGAGTCTTTTCTGCTACTGAGAGCCCTTTTTCATTCAAAATCCAGAATTCTCATACAACCATGCAGGGTGAGGCATTAAGGGGTCGTCTCCACTTATTTATAGGGACAAAAGCCAATTTCTCCTTTCCAAGCTCACCCTGAATTGTCCTATTGATGCTAATGGGGTTCATCTCAGCCAGCTGGGAGGAGGCAGGTGAATGATTTTCAATACATATGCTTCAGTTCACACAGTATCTTCTATGGCAGGAGGGTCAGCAGAAACTCTGAAGCTCAGGGCCAGTTTTTCTCTCTGTCCTTGACTCAAGTGTTCTTTGGGCTGACACTACTTGAGGTATATTTCATCCCTAATTGAGAGGCAGGGCAAGGGAGAAATGAGGTTTCTGAAGATATTTCAGGGTCATTGTCAGATGTGAATAATTTTTTAAAAATGGGTTGTTAATGCTTATAGCTTTCTATCATGAATATTTTAGCTAATGTATATTTGTTAATATCCCACAGTTACTGCTTAAGAAAAGCCTGTCTGTGCTCACTGGAACTATTAGTATATCCTCCCAACTGGTTTCCCTGCCTCTGAATTCTCTCTTCAGATTATCATCCACGCTGCTACAGTTATTCTAATATATGAATTTATCAGAGTAATTTCCCTGCCTAAAATTCTCCATTAGCTTCCCATTGCACAGAAGATAAAGCCCAAATTCTCTTGTCTTGCATATAAGGACCCTTTGGCCCCAATCCAGTCCTATATCCTTTTGTCCTGAAAGAAAACCTATATATATATATATATATATATATATATATATATATATATTTACACACATATATCAGAGAAGGCAATGGCACCCCACTCCAGTACTCTTGCCTGGAAAATCCCATGGACGGAGAGCCTGGTGGGCTGTAGTCCATGGGGTCCTTAAGAGTCGGACACGACTGAGCGACTTCACTTTCACTTTTCACACACATATATGGGCTTCCCAGGTGGAGCTAGTAGTAAAGAATCCGCCTGTCAATGTAGAAGACATAAGAGACATGGGTTCGATCATTGGGTCAGAAGATCCCCTGGAGGAGGAAATGGCAACCCATTCCAGTATTCTTTCCTGGAGAATCCCATGGACAGAGGAACCTGGCAGGCTACAGTCCATGGGGTCACAGAGTTGGACACGACTGAAACATCTTAGCACAACACAGCACAGAATACACACATATATACCATGCACAAGGATATATATACAAACATCTTTATATCTGCATACATCAAATATCTTACCCATAGTACAGATTATAACTCCCCTGCATTAGACAAACATATTCCCTTCACAACACTTATTTCAAAGTCTTCTATATATATTAGGTGTTCAATAAGCACATTTCCTTTAATTGCTCTAGTACTACTGAACTGTATGATCTTGGATTAATTAACATCTCTGCAAATAAGTTTTCACCTCAGTTAAATTCAATGGCTTTTGAACCATTACAGAATCTAATATTCTGTAAAACAATGTCACTGGCTTACATCTAAACCTTCTCATAGTGCTTCATGGCAGTGTTTTTGACTGAACTCATCTTACACACTCACCTAGTCTTTTAAAAATCATTGGGGTATATGGTGGATTTTAAATTGTGTGCTAGCCTATAAGACAACTTGGATTTGGCAACATTCTGCTATAGGATTTATTTAGATTTCTTTCAATTTCTAATATTCTATAATTCTTTGATTTGAGGATTTAATTCTGTTAAATGTTGTTGTTCAGTCACTCAGTTGTGTCTGACTCTTTGCGATCCCATGGATACAGCAAACCAAGCTTCCCTGTCCTTCACCATCTCCTGGAGCTTACTCAAACTCATGTCCATTGAGTCGGTGATGCCAACTAACCATCTTGTCCTCTGTTGTCCCCTTCCCCTGCCTTCAATCTTTCCCAGCATCAGGGTCTTTTCTGATGAGTCAGTTCTTCGCATCAGGTGGCCAAAGTATTGGAGCTTCAGGTTCAGCATTAGTCCTTCCAATGAATATTCAGAGTTGATTTCCTTTAGGATTGACTGGTTTGATCTCTTTGCAGTCCAAGGGACTCTCAAGAGTCTTCTCCAACATCACTGTTCAGAATTAAGTTAAATAGTGACTTCAAAGTGACTACTGAATTATTAGAAGTATTGTACAGCTACATACTGAAAGCAAATGTTATCACATTATTTAGTGACCCAAAGAAAATTTTATGACATTGTTTGGAATTACTATCATGTGAACTTTTATCTCATTGATATACCATGTGTATTTAATATATGTCATAAAGTATCTGAACACAGGTAGCTTCAAAAGTTTCAGTAATGCTCAATTGTAAAGCTGCTTAGGGAGTTAGGTATATTTTTTGTTAGGCTTCATAACAAACAAATATGTTATAAATATTATTTTATATGCCAAATACTGTACAACAACATTTTGAAATATTAAGATTCTGTATATACACATATTTATCAAGGTTCTCAGAAGACTAAGGTGCTATATGAAGTGAAGTGAAAGTCGCTCAGTCATGTCTGACTCTTTGCAACCCCATGGACTGTAGCCTGCCAGGCTCCTCTGTCCATGGAACTCTCCAGGCCAGAATACTAGAAGAGGTTGCCATTTCCTTCTCCAGGGGATCTTCCCGACAGAGATAGAATCCAGGTCTCCCACACTGCAGGTGGATTCTTTACTGTCTGATACACCAGAGAAGCCCAAGGTTTTATATGAAGTGAAAGTGAAAGTTGCTCAGTCTATTAGACTCTTTGTGACCCCATGGACTTTACAGTCCATGGAATTCTCCAGGCCAGAATACTGGAGTGGGTAGCCTTTCCCTTCTCCAGGGGATCTTCCCAACCCAGGGATCAAACCCAGGTCTCCCACATTGCAGGCGGATTCTTTACCAGCTGAGCGACAAGGGAAGCCCAAGAATACTGGAGCGGGTAACCTACCCTGTCTCGAGGGAATCTTCCTGACCCAGGAATTGAACCAGGGTCTCCTGAATTGCAGGCGGATTCTTTACCAACTGAGCTTGTAGAGAAGCTTCATCATAAACATAGTTCCTGGAAGCTAAAACAAGCAAGGAACAGATGCAGCAGCCTATTGCTGATACAAGGCAATGATCAATCAGTTCCCTCTTTAACCCTTTAATGCTTTTCAGTCCCTACTATCTGCTGCAGTGAGTTCTTTGCTTTCTTTCTTTCTTTCTTTCTTTTCCCCTCCAAATGAGCCAAAGACCCATGACACAATGATACCAGTAGAAAGTTGGTTCCTCAGTCAGGCCAGGCCATTGTCCATCT